>NC_062551.1:154304316-155605425 GCF_016906955.1 Phacochoerus africanus | reverse complement strand
TTTATTAACGGGGGAAAGAAACTAGGTGAAAGGGGACTTTATACCAAAACCTGAGATGAATTACCATATTTTAACATATGTCACTACCCTTTTGCTAATATATATGATTTAAATAGTGCCATGACTGTCCTGGTTAGACCATATAGGGTCAAAGGAGGAACTAATGATGTAAGCCTTGACCTCTACCCAAAAAAGAAGAAAGTGGTCTTTTCCCCTCCCCATTTTTTTCTTCAATTATATAAATGTAGCCCTCTTTCTTCTCTGAGCTGTGCTCCCTTGCCAGCCTCCCTGTATTTCTCACAAGCATACTTTGCTAATAAACTCACTCTTTGCCTATCACCTTGCCTCACACTGATTTGCTCTTTGAAGAGACAAAAGAAAACTGAGCTTCGGGATTCCCATAGTGGCACAGTGGAAACAAATCCAACTAGGAACCGTGAGGTTGCAGGTTCGATCCCTGGCCTCGCTCAGTGGGTTAAGGATCCGGTGTTCCGTGAGCTGTGGCATAGGTCACAGACACAGCTCAGATCTGGCATTGCTGTGTCTATGGCTGTGCCATAGGCCAGCAGGTGTAACTCTGATTAGATACTTAGTCTGGGAACCTCCACATACTGCCAGTGTGGCCCTAAAAAGCAAAAAGACAGACAGAGAGAGAGAGAGAGAGAGAGTAGAGAGAGAGGAAAGAAGGAGCGAGAGCGGGTGAGGAGGAAGAGAATTGCGAGAAAGAAAGAGAGCTGAAAGCCTCGCGGGCTGAGTGGAGAAGGGAGAGGAGGAAGAGAGAAAAGAGGAGGAACGAGGGAGGGAAATATGCGGAAGAGGAGAAAGAGGGAGAGAGGAGAGAAAGGAGAGAATGACTGAAGACCGAGCGGAGGAAAGACTGTGGAGATGGAGACAAGAAAGATGAGAAAGATTCGGCGATTGTGGAGACGGTTGAGGAAGTTGAGAGAGGAGTGGGAGAAGAATCGAAATAGATTTGGGTGAGAGAGAGAAGAGAGAAAGAGAAAAGGAGACGGAGAAGAGGAAGAGAGAGAACGAGAGAAAGGGAGAAAGATTCGGAGAAGAGGAGAAATGAGAGAAAGAGAGAAACGAGAGAGAAAAGAAAGAGAGAAAGAGAGAAACGGAGTGAGACGGTGGAGGAGGCTGAAGAGGTGAGGAGAGAGAGAAAGAGAGAAAGAAGAAAGAAAGAACGAAAGAAAGAAAAGAAAAGAAGAAAGAAAGAAAGAAGAAAGAGAAAGAAAGAGAAAAGAAAGAAAGGAAAAGAAAGAAAGAAGAAGAAAGAAAGAAAAGAAGAAAGAAAGAAAGAAAGAAGAAAGAAAAAGAAAGAAGAAAGAAGAAAGAAAGAAAGAAGAAAGAAAAGAAAGAAAGAAGAAAAAAGAAAGAGAAAGAAGAGAAAGAAAAGAAAAGAAAAGAAGGAAAGAAAGAAAGAAAGAAAGAAGAAAAGAAGAAAGAAGAAGAAAGAAAAGAAAAAAGAAAAGAAAAAGAAAGAAAGAAAGAAAGAAAGAAAGAAACTGAGCTTCAGTAAATCCTGACACCAGGTGAGTGGTTTTAGTTAAAACCAGGTGAGCTGGTTTTAGCTTCAGTAATCCTGACACCAGGTGAGTGGTTTAGTTAAAAGACTCCTCCTAAGTCAGGGTTCAAGTTCCAGTGTGGCTGGGTTCCAGACCACCTGAGAAGGAGTGCAGTTTCATGTTCCTTCTTTGAAGGGTCCTTAAGGGTTAAACTTGGGACGTGGTTGGACCTCAAGATGATTCTCCATAAATAAAAACTGTACTAGGCAATCACATTTGGTTCATATCAAAATCACTCAGATCCAAAGATGCATTCCAAGCAGTTGACATCCATTCCAGTTGGATGCTAATCCAATTTTAAAAATTAATCCAGACTTGACAAGAATCTGATCTCATGTATCTTACCAGAACATCCCACTCCCAGTTGATTTCCTGGGAAGGAAACGGGTAGCCTGACTCTCAGAAACGGAACTGAAGACACGCCTTTTCCTCATCTCAGCTGGAATTTGCAGCTTCAGGAAGGATTTAAACATCCCAGTTGAATCTCATAAATCACAGGAATAATTTATCTCAGTCTTTTTGCCTTTCAAGGAGATTTACCGAAAAACAAATCAGTTCATATCCTTTCCTATACTCATTGGGTCCCAGGACCCCAGCACTGGAAGGACCCCTCACATCCAACCTCACAAAATACCACCAGTTCTATCCTATTGCCATTTCCCACACCTACCTCTTTAACTTTATCCCAGCTTTCATTCCCCCAGTCAAGCCTTCATCACTTCTTACCTAGACTATTGCAATCATGCCCACATCTTCAGGATGCTGCCAGTCTACCCTCCATGTTGCTGCCAAAATCTTTACAATGTATCAGTAGGCTCATACAACTCCTTGCTTAAAATCCTCCAGTGGATCAGCACGAAATGCTCACTTTGGCCACTGGCACTCAGCATGCCTTGCTCTCCAGATGCCTCCTCTGCTACCATCTTCTTTATACTTTGAAACCCAACCATAAGGAACTCTAGATTTCTCTTTTGTTTCTAGAAAGCTTTAATACCACCTAAGAGCCCCTACGTGCCTTTCAAAATAATGTAAATATAATCTCTTTTTGAAGGCCATTTCTGACCTCTCTGCCCACCCCCAAGCACAGTTATTTGCTTTCCTCTCTGTGGGCCCATTTGCTTTGTATCCACTCTATTACACTGTCTTAGAATTATCAGTGTGCATGTGTAAGTTCCCCACTACGCTTCAAATTCCTCAAAAGCTAAAGCAATGTTGTGTCACCTTGTCTCCCACGTTCAGAGAGTAGGTGTGCTTGCACTGACAGTTTGAAAATACTCACTGAACATCTACTATGTGTGTAGCACAGAGAATCTAGGGATGAACATGTACCCTACACTCAAAGACCCTCCCGCTAGAAGGCATAGCCAATACATAGGTAAATAATAACACAATATGACATGGTAGAAGGAAGCACACGACGCTCTTGCTGGAGCCCCAAGGAGGGGCCCTGAACAGTATGAATGGGGAGAGAGGGGAGAGAAATGCTTCTACAAGGAAATGATACAAATTATTTTCTTTAAATTTGAATTGCATTTAGACTTTCGGAATTTCAGGTTTATGGTTTACGATGGCAAAATGGACATCTCTCCCAGACAAGACATCACTGAACAGGTAATAAAGATATTCAAGATAGAATACATCTTTTTGATGGTCGAGTTTTTGAAAAAGAGAAGGTGCTATCTACATACAAATTTCTGAAAGGTAGAAGGCAAATGAGATCACTGAGGCATAAACTAGAGCATTAGAGGTGGGTATAAAACCTGGAGAGACGACGGCAGTGTGTGATCTGATGTAATCTGATGGAGCAGGTATGGAGAGCCAGAGAGGGCTGCGGGATGGCCATTGTGAGGGAATCATTACTAGCCTGGGAGGGCCTAGAGTCTGGGTGGAGGCAGAGAGGAGCTCAAGGTAAATATTTCCCCCTTGACCTGAAGAAAAGGATGAAAGATGCTTCTACCCAGGAGGGAAAAATGTGCTACAGTGAACTCATTTTCAACTTGGAAATTGCAGAGTTTCAAGAAAACTGGTCTGCTCCCACCATGCATAATAAAGACAAGCCTGCCATTCATTAAGACCTGTTCATCCACACAGAGCCCTCCATTTGCCCTCCCGTGTGGAGAAAAAGCCCTTTGTGGTAAGTGGACCTGCTGGGTTACTAAGGGAAACCATGCCAGCTACCTATGCTGCCAGATGAGAGATTCACAAATAAAAGTAAGGCACTTCAGTCAAGAGTTGAGGCAAATTGATGTGAAAGAGAAAGCCCAAGACTAAAAAATGCAAACAGCAGCCCCCAAAGGGAGTATGCATAGGCAATAAATAAAAAAGGATTTTCAAAACAAATCTGATCAGCACCCTTAGAGAAATTGGAGAAGCTACTGTTACTATGAGAGACAGGCAGCCAAGAGTTATTGGAATTGTGAACTACCTTGGCAACATTTTAAAACCACCATGAATTGGTCATGGTTAAAGACCAAATTAGTAATCTGGATGATGAAGTCAAGGAAATCTCATGGAACACATCCACAGGAAAAATGAGAGAAGGAAAATACAAGAAAATTAATAAAAGTTACACTAGATAGAGAATAGATTCACGTGATTCAGCATCCTTCTCGTTCAGATGTAAAAAGAAAAGATGCAGATTAGTGGAGGCCATGGGGAGGGGGAGGGTGCAGATGTTGAAGAAAAACAGAAAAGAAAAAATATTTCTTGTCCTTAAATAGAAATTCAAGTTTTTGTGTTGAAAGGATCATTCCAGTATGAAACCTGGTGGATGAAAACAAATCAAACAAACGAATAAAATAAAAACTCACTCCCTATTGTAATCTGATGAAATTTTGAGGAGAGGATCCTAAAAGATGCCAAGCAGTAAATGTGCCTTAAAACAAAAACAAGGAGTTCCCATTGTGGTGCAAGGGAAACAAATCCGACTAGGAACTATGAGGTCGAAAGTTCGAGCCCTGGCCTTGCTCAGTGGGTTAAGGATCCAACGTTGCCATGAGCTGTGGTGTAGGTCGAAGACGTGGCTCGGATCTGGTGTTGCTGTGGCTGTGGCTGTGGCATAGGCCAGCAGCTGTAGCTCCAACAAGACCCCTAGCCTGGGAACCTTCATATGCTGCAGGTATGGGCCTAAAAAGCAAAAAACAAACAAACAAACAAACAAACACAAGAATCAGACTTCACTCAATTCTTGTGTCAACAATCATTGACTCTAGATGACAAGAAGAATATCTCCAAAGTTACAAGGAAACATATTTTTGAACCTATAACTCTCTTAGCAGTGTGAAGCTAATTTAAGAAATTTCAGGAGGGGAGTTCCCATCATGGCGCAGTGGTTAACGAATCCAACTGGGAACCATGAGGTTGTGGCTTCGATCCCTGGCCTTGCTTAGTGGGTTGAGGATCCGGCGTTGCGGTGAGCTGTGGTGTAGGTCGCAGATGCGGCTGGGATCCCGCGTTGCTGTGGCTCTGGTGCAGGCCGGTGGCTACAGCTCCAATTCGACCCCTAGCCTGGGAACCTCCATATGCCGCAGGAGAGGCCCAAGAAATGGCAAAAAGATAAAAAAAAAAAAAAGGAAAGAAAGAAAGAAAAGAAATTTCAGGAGGAGGCAGACCATGACGGTGGAGGAGTAAGAGGTCGCACTCACCTTCTTCCACAAACACATCAAAAAAACACATCTACATGTAAAACGACTCCCAGGAGAATCTACTGAATGCTGGCAGAAGAACTTAAACCTCCAAAAAGGGCAAGAAACTCTTGACATAACTGGGTAGGACAAAAGAAAAAGAGAGAGAGAAGTAATCAGGACAGGACTGGCTTTCCTAAGAGGGAGCTGTGAAGGAGAAAAGGATCCCACACCCTGGGAAGCCACCTAACCAATCAGCCAAGATCGAGGGACCTCAAAGTCACTGAGAAAAGTGCAGCAGCTGAATTCAGGAGGGCAAAGTAGAGTGACAGCACAGATCATCTGCAGCATCGGCCCAGACACCACAGCCTGAGAAGCTTGGGCAGGGGCTGTGCACTGAGACCTAGGTTCCAGAGGTCAGTCCTGGGGAGAGGACCAGGGTTGGCTGTGTGGGGCTAAGCCTAAGGGGCTAAGAAGCGCTGTGCCACAGGCTGAGGAGCAGTGTGCTAGGGGCTAGGGAGTGGAATGCCACAGCAGAGGGAACCCAGGAGAAGGTCTGGGCCTGCAGGAGAAGCAAGGGGCCATTGTTGGGGAGGGTGAGAGGAGGATGGGCAGATGGCCATAGGAATCTCCCTGCGCATGCCAGCCCAGGCTCTCAGAGGGCAGGGCACCTCTGGTGCAGGCTACCGGTGTCTAGAAGCCACTTGCTTGGGCTTCGGGAGATGGGGAGCTTCTTGCGCAGGCAACGTGTGGCTGGGAACCTCTTGTGTGGGCTAAGGGCAGCGGGGGCTCAGTGCAACATGGTGCCTCTTGTGTAATCTACAGGCAGCAGGGACAGGACATGGCAGTCCTCTTGGAGGCCAGAGGGAGGCGTGGCCTGCCACCACTGGGAGCCTGTGAGTGGGCTCCACCTGTGGCCTCAGTCACGTCAGAGGTCAGCAAAAAAAAAAAAAAAAAAAAAAAGAGGGCACTGCAACCAACACCACACATTACTGCTCTCACCCCTTGCCCACCCGCAGGAACACACCTGCCCTGCAGCTGCCACTGCCAAACACTCTGGACCGCACCCAGATGCTTGATCACTGTCCCTTCCCAAGACCCTACAACTAGGACCAGCTGGTGCAGCACCTCCTGCGTGGGCTAAGTGGAGCGGGGTGCTTCTTGTGTGGTCTCCAGGTGGTGGGGGCAAACCACGGCAGTTATCCCTGACTCCAGAGGTGGGCGTGGCCCACCGCCACTGGAGATCCCTGAAGAGAACCACTTGCAGTCCCAGCCACCTCAGAGGGCACCGCAAAGGAGGACATTGTGACAGAACACCACATGCTGTTTCTCTCGATCCCCTGGGAGCACACCTGCCCTGCAGTTGCCACTGCCAAACGTTCTAGGCAGTGCTCAGACACTTGATCACTGTCCCTTCCCAGGAAGCTACAACTAGGAGCAACTGGTAAAGTACCTCCTGTGGGGGCTAAGCAGGACAAGGTGCTTCTTGCAGGACAAGGTGCTTCTTGCATGGTCTACAGATGGTGGGGGGAAACCACCACAGTTATCCCTGACTCCAGAGGTGGGCATAGCCTGCCACCATTAGGGGTCCATGAACAGGCACCACTGTGGCCCCAATCACCTCAAGGGTACCACAGAGGAGGGCATTATGACTGAACACCACCTGTTGTTGCTCTCGCACCCCTAGGAGCACACTGGCCCTCTTGCTGCCACTGCCAAACTTCAGGCAGTGCCCACATACTTGATCTCTATCACTTCCCAGGATCCTGAAACTAGGAGCAGTCTGTGCAGCACCTCCTTTGTGGGCTAAGTGAGACGGGGTGCTTCTTGCATGGTCTGCGGGCGGAGGGGGCAAACCACCACACTTATCACTGACTCCAGAGGTGGGTGTGCCCCACTACCACTAGGGGTCCCTGAATAGGCACCACCTGTGGCTCCAATCACCTCAGAGGAGGGCATTGCAATTGAGCACTATCTGTTGTTGCTCTCGTTCCCCTGGAAACTCACACCCTCTGCTGCAGCCACTGCCAAATGCTCTGGACACCTTGTATATCCACCTAGGCTCATTACCACTTCCCAGGGCCCTGCAACTAGGAGTAGCCTGCAGGTCCTTGCTGCTGTTAAGAGCCCAGCAACCAGGCACTGACTACTAGACCTACCCATTGCCTCCTTCTCCCTGGAAACACACTCAGCACCCTAGGGATAACAGCCTGCTCACACCAAAGAAAGAGACAGAAAATATTCAAATTCCCATGCCAAAAATAAATAGTAACCCCCCACAAAATACAAAAGGGTGCTCTTGCATAGAAGTAGCCCTCCAAGACTACAGTTTGGCTTCCCTAAACTCACAGAAAAAGAAAAACACAAGCAAAATGAAGAAGCTCAGGAACCATTCCCAGTTAAAAGAACAGGATAATTCACCTGAACCAGCAAACAATAAAACAGAACTCTGCAGCCTGACAGACACTGAATTCAAAAGGGAGGTAGTGAAAATACTGAAGGAATTAAGGCTGACTATCAAGGAATTAAGAGCGGATATGAACAGTAATGCAGATCCCTTTAGAAAGGAACTAGAAAATATATGGAGGAACATAGAAAAATTATAAAATTCATTTGCAGAGATTCAAACTGAGGTAAAGGCACTAAAGAGCAGAATGAATAATGCAGAGGAACAAATGAGTGACTTGGAAGATAAAATAATAGAAATCACCCAATCAGGACAGAAGACATAAAACCAAATGAAAAAACATGAAAGCAATATAAGAGATCTATGGGATAATATAAAGTGGGCCAAACTATGCATAATAGGAATTCCAGAAGGAGAAGAAAAAGAAAAGGGGATTGAAAATGTATCTGAAAACTTTCCAAATCTAAAGGAAACAGATATCAAGATACAGGAAGCACAGAGATCCCCAAACAAGTTGAACCCAAATAGGCCCACACCAAGAGATATTATAATAAAAGTGGCAAAGGTTAAGATAAAGAGAGGATTCTAAAGGCAGCAAGAGAAAAACTAAGTGTTAATTGTAAGGGAACCTCCATAAAAATATCAGCTGATTTCTCCACAGAAACACTACAGTCCAGAAGTGAGTGGCAAGATAGACTTAAAGTGCTTAAAAGAAAAAAATCTGCAGCCTAGAATACTCTATCCAGCAAGAATATAATTTAAAATAGAAGAGGAAATAAAGAATTTCTCCAACGAACAAGAGCTAAAAGAGTACAGCAATAGTAAACCCATTCTAAAAGAAATATTGGAAGAGCTTCTCAAAATAAAAAAAAAGAAGTAAAAAGAAAGAGGACGGAGGAAACCACAATTGGAAAGCAATCACTTAAAGAAGCCAGCATATAGATCTAAAAGAGAGAGGGAAAAAAAACTACTATAAAAGTTATGATAAACACAAGGATCAGCAAAAGGATGCACATGAAGATGTTAAAAAAGGAATACAAAATCACAAAATGTGGGCAAGGAAAGTAAGAAAATACAGATTCATCTTTCTTTTTGTTCTTCTTTTTTTAAAATAATGTGTTTGAGCCTATATGACTATCAGGCTAAAGCAAGCAGATATAGGAAGGGGTTAACAGACTTAAAAAACAGGGCAACCACAAATCAAAACCAAACATTACATTCATAAAAACTGAAAAGAAAACTACTCAAGTATAAAATAAATGGAAATCATCCAACCAAAAAAAGAAAGGAAGAAAGGAGAAACATAGAATCAACTGGAAAACAAGGGTTAAAATGGCAATACATACCTATCAATAATTACCTTAAATGTCAGTAATTGGACTGAAGGTTCCAATCAAAAGACACAGAGTGGCAGACTGGATAAAAAAGCAAAAACCTACAATGTGCTGTCTACAAAGGACACATATAGATTGAAAGAGAGGGGATGGGGAAAGATATTTCATTACCATGGACAAGACAGGAAAGCAGGGGTTGCAATATTCCTATCAGACAAAATAGACTTTAAAATGAAGGCCATAAAGAAAGACAAAGAAGGACACTATTTAATGGTAAAAGAATCCATTCAATAAGAGTATATTAGAATTGCCAATATATATGCCCCTAATATAGGAGCACCCAGGTACCTACAACAAATACTAACAGACATGGAAGGAGAAATTGATGGGAATACGATCATAGTGGGAGATTTTACACCCCACTCACATCAATGGACAGATCCCTAGACAGAAAATCAATAAGGTAACAGAGATCCCAGATGACACAATAGAAAAATTAGACTTCATTGATATTTTCAGAATATTATATCAAAAAAATCAGAATATACATTCTTCTCAAGTGCACATGAAACATTCTCAAGGATTGATCACATACTGGGGCACAAAGCTAACCTCAACCAATTTAAGAGTATAGCATTTATTTCAAATATTTTCTCTGACCACAATGGCATGAAAGTAGAAATCAACCACAGGAAAAGAAATGAGAAAAAACTAACTGTATGGAGACTAAACAACATGCTACTAAAAAAACAATGGGTCAATGAGGAAATCAAGAGGAAATTTAAAAATACCTCCAGACAAATGATAATGAAGACTCAACAATTCAAAATCTATGGGATGCCCCAAAAGCAGTGCTCAGAGGGAAGTTAATATCAATACATGCCTTCCTCAAAAAAGAAGAAAAATCTCAAATCGACAGCTTAACCCATCCACCCAAATTGGGAAAAGAAGAACAAATGAAACCTAAAGTCAGCAAAAGGAAGGAAATCATAAAGATCAGAGAGGAAATCAATAAAATAGAGATTCAAAAAACAATAGAAAAAATCAATAAAACCAAGAGCCATTTCTTTGAAAAGGTAAACAAAATTGACAAACCTCTGGCCAGACTCAGCAAGGAGAGAAAAAACCCAAATAAACAAAATAAGAAATGAAAAAGGAGAAATCACAATGGATACTGAATAAATACCAAACAAAAAACAAAAAACAAAAAACAAACAAACAAACAAAAACCATAAGAGAATACTATGGGAACAATTGTATGCCAGCAAATTTGACAACCTAGAAGAAATGGATGACTTTCTAGAGACTTACAGCCTAACAAAACTGAATCAAGAAGAAATAGATCAACTGAACAGACCAATCACTATAAATGAAATTGAATATGTCATAAAAACACTCCCTACAAATAAAAGTCCAGAACCAGATGGCTTCACAGGTGAATTCTACCAAACATACAACAAGGAAATTTCCATCCTTCTTAAAATTTTCCAAAAGGTTGAAGAAGAAAGAACACTCCCAGAGACATTCTATGACACCACCATCACCCTAATACCCAAATCAGACAAAGATACCATGAAAAAAGAAAACTATAAGCCAATATTTCTGATGAATATAGATGCAAAAATTCTCAACAAAATTTTAGCCAACTGAATCCAATAACATATATAAAAGATCATACTCCATGACCAAGAGGGATTCAGCCCAGGTTCACAAGGATGGTTCAACATAGGCACATCAATCAATGTCATACACCACATTAACAAAAGAAAAGTCAAAAACCACATTATCATCTCAATAAATGCAGAAAAAGTCCAATATCCTTTCATGATCAAAACTCTTACCAAAGTGGGTATATAGGGAACATACCTTAACACGGCAAAAGCCATTTATGACAAACCCACAGCAAATATAATACTCAATGGAGAAAGGCTGAAAGCCTTCCCACTAAAATCTGAAACAAGACAAGGATGCCCACTCTCACCACTGTTATTCAACATAGTATTGGAAGTCCTAGCCACAGCAATCAGACAAACAAAAGAAATAAAATTTATCCAAATTGGAAGAGAAGAGGTAAAATTGTCACTGTATGCAGATGACATGATGCTATATATAGAAAACCCTAAGGTCTCAACGCAAAAACTACTTGAACTGATCAGCAAATTTAGCAAAGCATCAGGATATAAGATTAACTTTCAGAAATCAGTAGGATTTCTGTGTACTAACAATGAAATATTAGAAAAGGAATGCAAAAATACAATAACTTTTAAAATTTCACCCCAAAAAATCAAATACCTGGGAATACACCTGACCAAGGAGGTGAAAGACTTATATGCTGACAACTATAAAACATCAATCAAGGAAATTAAATTCAAAGAAATGGAAAGATACTCCATGTTCCTGGGTTGGAAAAATTAATATTGTAAAAATGACCATACTATTCAAAGTAATCTACAGATTCAATGCAACCCCTATCAAATTACCCAGGACATTTTTCACAGAACTAGAGCAAGCACTCCAAAAATTTATATGGAATCACAAAAGACCCAGAATTGCCAAAGAAATTGCGAATAACAGAAATTAAGCAGGAGGCATAACTCTCCCAGACTTCAGGCAATAATTACAAAGCTGCAGTCATCAAGACAGTGTGGTACTGGTACCAAAAAAGACATACAGACCAACGGAACAGAATAGAGAACCCAGAAATAAACCCAGACACTACAATCAATTAAACTTTGACAAAGGAGGCAGGAATATATAATGGAAAAAAGACAGTCTTTTCAGCAAGTGGTGCTGGGAAACCTGGACAGCTGCATGTTAATCAATGAAACCGAAACACACCCTCACACAATGCACAAAAATAAACTCAAAATGGCTTAAAGACTTAAACATAAGAAAAGACACCATCAAACTCCTAGATGAGAACATAGGCAAAACATTCTCTGATATCAACCCTTACAACTGTTTTCTCAAGTTAGTCTCCCAAAGCATCAGAAATAAAAGCAAAAATAAACCAATCTCACTGACAAGCTTTTGCACAGCAAAGGAAACCAATAAGAAAACAAAAAGACAACTTACAGAATGGGAGAAAATAGTTTCAAATGATGTAATGGACAAGGGCTTGATCTCTAGAATATACAAACTTATACAACTCAACAGCAAAAAAGCCAACAACCCAACTGAAAAATAGGTAAAAGACCTAAATAGACATTTCTCCAAAGAAGCTATACAGATGGCCAACAAGCACATGAAAAAATGCTCAACATTGCTGATTATTAGAGGAAGGAAAATCAAAACTACCATGAGATACCACCTCACACCAGTCAGAATGGCCATCATTAATAAGTCTACAAATTACAAGTGCTGGAGAGGGTATGGAGAAAAGGGAACCCTCCTGCACTATTGGTGGGAATGCAAGTTGGTACAACCACTATGGAAAACAGAATGGAGGTACCTTAGAAAACTATATATAGAACTAGCATATGACCCAGCAATTCTACTCTTGGGCATATATCCAGATGAAACTTTCCTTGAAAAAGATACATGCACCAACAAGTTCATTGAAGCACTATTCACAATAGCCAAGACATGGAAACAACCTAAATGTCCATCAGCAGATGATTGGATTAAGAATATGTGGTATATATACACAATGGAATACTACTCAGCCATAAAAAAAGAACAAATTAATGCCTTTTGCAGCAACATTAATGGAACTGGAGACTCTCATACTGAGTGAAGTAAATCAGAAAGAGAAAGACAAATACCATATGATATCACACATCTGGAATCTAACATACAGTGCAAACAAACCTTTCCACAGAAAAGAAAATCATGGACTTGGAGAACAGACTTGTGGTGACCAAAGGGGAGGGGGAGGGAGTGGGATGGACTAGGAATTTGGGGTTAATTGATGCAAACTATTTCCTTTGGAATGGATAAGCAATGACATCCTGCTGTATAGCACTGGGGATTATATTTAGTCACTTATGATGGAGCATGATAATGTGAGAAAAGAGAATGTATACTTGTATGTATAACTGGGTCACCTTGCTGTACAGCAGAAAATTGACAGAACATTGTAAAGCAGTTATAATGGAAAAAATTAAAATCATTATAAAAAATAATAAAAAATTTTAAATAAAAAAGATATATTTAAAACTAAAAAAAAATTTCAGGATTTAGGGGGACACCAAAAGTTTACGTGATAGGCAAAAGAATGACCTCCCCCCAAAGGTGTCCACATCCTAATTCCAGAAACCTGTGAGTACGTTACCTACCATGGCAAGAGAGACTTGGAAATGTGATCAAATTAAGGACCTTGACATGGGTCATTAAAAGTAGGAAAAGTTTTCCTTGGTGGTCAGTGGGAGATGTGACTGTATAAGAGTGACTAGAGATATTACTGAGCCACGTTGCTGGCTTTGAAGTTGGATGAGCAGACCATGAGCCAAAAGATGTCAGTGACCATAGAAGTCAGGAAAGGCAAAGAAGCAGATTTCCCTGAGTGTCTGCAGAAAGGAATCCAACCCTGATGATACTTTGATTTTACCCTAGTGATATCCAAACAGCACATCTAACCTATAGGACTGTTAAAATCATCTATCTGTGTTATTTTGGGATAATAAGTTTGTGATGATATGTTACAGCAGCAATGGAAACCTTTACATTTACCTCCTACTCTTCTCTTCTGAAAATTACTTGAGGACATACTCTAGCAAAATGAAAAAAGGAAGCTAAAAAAGAGAAATCTATGTGATGCAAGAAACAATGAAACTAATTCAGAAGTAAAATATAAAGCCAGATTTATAGCTGTGCAAAAAATCTACCAAGCATTCTGTCAAAATCAGGTTTTGGGGGGAAAAAAAAGGAGAAAATGACTTCTATTGCAAAATTATAGGGCTAAGATGACCAATGATGTTAAATATATCATGAAAATGTATATTCTATGATTTTTCTCAGAGATTAGAATTTTGTGAAAATCAAAATTGTGTAAGGACATCATGATCCAAATGCACCTGATTTTAAGCAAGTGACTTAGAATAAGAAAAGATCATCCAGATCCAAGAATTGGAAGAAGAGAGGATTGTCTAAGCAGCACCCCTGGCCTTGCCTCTCGTATCCACACCTCACTCTCACAGCCTGCTCACCCTGCCACCTGCTTGGACCAGCAAGAGCCTGAAATCCACAAGAGCTGTGAACGCATCTCCAAAAAGAGAAGGGCTAAGGAGGGCTACCCCATCAATACCATTAATCTCATGTGGCTGGGAACCCCTTCCACCATGGCCACCTCCACAAGCTACCACTTGCACAAAGGCATCAAGCAGGTGTACAAGTTCCTGCCTCAGGGCAAGAAAGTCCAAGCTACATCTGGATTGATGCTAAGGGAGAGGGATTGCACTGCAAGACCCGGACCCTGGATTCGAAGCCAAGTGTATAGAAGAGTTGCTTAAGTGGAATTTTGATGGCTCTAGTACTTTTCAGTCTGAAGGCTCCAACAGTGATATGTATCTGGTCCC
This sequence comes from Phacochoerus africanus, assembly GCF_016906955.1. Lineage (NCBI taxonomy): Eukaryota > Metazoa > Chordata > Mammalia > Artiodactyla > Suidae > Phacochoerus > Phacochoerus africanus. Next base: position 155,590,977 of record NC_062551.1, on the reverse strand, counting down.
TGCCGCCATGTTTTGGGACCCTTCCCAACAAGCTGGTATTCTGTGAATTCTTCAAGTACAACCGAAAGCCAGCAGAGACCAATTTAAGGCACACCTGTAAATGGATAATGGACATGGTGAGCAGCCAGCACTCCTGGTTTGGAATGGAGCAGGAATATGCTCTCCATGGGCACAGATGGGTACCCCTTTGGTTGGCCTTCCACCGACTTCCCTGGGCCCCAAGGTCTGTACTGCTGTGGTGTTGTAGCAGACAAAGCCTATAGCAGGGACATTGTGGAGGCTCACTACTGGGCCTGCTTGTATGCCCAGATCAAGATCAGGGCCACGAATGCCAAGGTCATGCATGCCCAGTGGGAATTCCAGATAGGACCCTGTGAAGGAATCGACACGGGAGATCATCTCTGGGTGGTCTGATTCATCTTGCGTCGTGTGTGCGAAGACTTCAGAGTGATCACCACCTTTGATCCCAAGCCCATTCCTGGGAACTGGAATGGTGCTGGCTGCCCCATCAGCTTTAGCACCAAGGCCATGAGAGAGGAGAAGGATCTGAAGTATATTGACGAGGCCATCAAGAAACTAAGCAAGCCTACAATCATCAGTACCACATCCAAGCCTAAGATCTCAAGGGGGCCTGGACAACGCCTGGCGCCTAACTGGATTCCACAAAACCCACATCGACAACTTCTCTGCAGGCGTGACCAACCATGGCGCTGGCATCCACATTCCCCAGACTGTCGGCCAGGAGAAAAAAGGTTACTTCTAAGACTGATTCCCCCTTTCAGCTGTGACCTTTTTGCTATGACTTTTGCAGAAGCTCTCATCCGCACATGCCTTCTCCACGAAACTGGCAACGAGCCATTCCCATACAAAACTAAGTGGACTCAACTTGTACCCCTCCTACTTCTACATCCCGCCCCCACTTTCACCCCTGTCAACTGTTATAATAGCTATATTCAAAAGGCAGAATAGCAAGGTCTTTTTTTATTCCTCATGCCCAATTAATATCTCTTGCTTTCTTTGGCCAGAAGAGAGGGCTCAAGTTCTTAATCTCTTCACACACACACACACACACACACACACACACACACACACACACACCTTTTTTATTTTCTCCTATCACTGAAGTTTTCTAGTACTTAGTGGGGAGGGAGGTTGGGAATCACAACTCCTGCTTCATTTCAGCAGGTGTGTTTGTCCAGTAGGCACAGCTATCTGGACGGAGAACATGGTGTTTGTGAAGGGAAGGGGAGGACTTTCTCTGAGTGGTAGTTGCGTGGCGGTCAGGGGACCTGACTCTGGTTGGGTTAGAATTTCCCTGCTTGGTGGAAGTTCCATTGCTTCTAAGGTTATAGCCAACTTTCCATTCAGTGTAAGAATTAGGGGAGAAGGAAGTGTGGGCAATCAGGTAGGAAAATGCCCTAGATCTGGTGTGGTGCTTTCCTTGCCCGGGGCTAATGCCGTGATAAGTTCAGCATAAATGAAAGGATAGCCCTACATTAAAAGAAATAGATCTTATTGTTGGGTCCTCCATTTATAACACAAAGAAGAATAGTATTTAATATTTCAATGCAAAAACGAAAGGTTATATATATGGGTGTGCAGGTAAATATGTGTTTTTTCCTAAGGGGGAAAAAACCATTTTGGTCACTGGGAACCAAATTCGAGAAGGTAGTCTGCTTAGAAATAAGGATCTCCTGGAATGCCCCTATGGCACAGTGGGTTAAGGATCCCACTGCAGTGGCTTGGGCCACTGTGAAAGTTCAGGTTCAATCCCCACCCAGGTTCAGGTTAAATCCCCACCCAGGTGCAGTGGTTTAAAGGATCTAGACTTGCTGCAGTTGCAGCTCGGATTCAGTCCCTGGCCCAAGAACTTTCATATGCCATGGGTGTGCCCATTAAAAACAAGGATCTCCTTCTGAATGGGGTGGGGGTGGAGCACATGAAAAGTTAACTATTTGGGGCTGTTATTCCCTCACTGCCATCTCAGGGCTTCTCTGTGCCCAGCCCACCCTTCTGAGGGGGACCAACACTGGTTGGTTAACAGGTGGAAGCCCGTGATAGCAGGAGCTGTCACCTGATCTCTGGGGCTTTGGTATAAAAGACACATGTACTTATACACACAGGGGTTTGGAAATCTGAGTTGACTGATCAACTTGGGCATGTTACTGACAAGGGGGTATTGGGGTTATTTTCTGGTGGGGTTCGCATGTCACTAAAGCAGGGCTTTTGATGTAGTAAAAAAAAAAATTTAAGCAAAAGAGTTTAGATTTTAATCCTATTTGTAAGATTTCTAACTCTTTGTTTCACAGAATTGCTTGTTTGCTTCAGCTGTCTCCTTCCTATGCTCTTGGAAGAAGTGGGTCCTAAATGCAGTCAACACACTTGTAATTTTGTACCCAAATGTCTATCCTTTAGAGTGTGAAATAGTCCCTTCCTTTGCAATATTCTTGAGGAGCTATTTTTTTTTAATAAAAAACACCTTCATCCCTAAAAAAAAAAGAAAAGAAAAGGAAAGATCATTCACTGACTCTTGATAACAGGAATACTTCTCTTCAGGTACTAATGGCTTACAATTATTATTTCTTCTCCATGAGTTTAATAATACTTCTAGATTCTATAGTTTACCCATTTACAAATATGTAGCTGAATGCCTTTTTCAGGTCAAGCATTTTTAGAATCAACCTATAGACAAAACAAAGATTTAGTTATAATTACAGTACAAGGCTTAATATGAAAACAATATGATGGCCTCCTGGCCATCAGAAGTCAAGTCAAACTGTGTCTTCATTTTATATGGTGGGAAGTCAGTAGAGTCTGTCTAAATGGCTGACAAAAGTTTAAGTACAACATATTTTAACTCAAATATAATCACTTATTCATTTCACAGATACTGATTGAATGATTCCCTATGTTAGGCCCCTTTCTAGGTATTAGGAATATAATAATGAACAAAATAGATAATGCCCTTTTTTTCTTTACAGTGGTTTAAACAGATAACAGTTTACTTTTATTGCACAACAAAGAATCTATGAATAGGCAGCTTAGAGTTAGAATTCAACCAAAAACTCAGGGGCATCAGCCACATCCATCTTTCTGCTCCACCATCCTTAGTGTCGTGGCCTTCATCCTTAAGCTTGTAACCTCATAGTTACAATACGGCCTCTGTACCTCCAGACTTACAACCATATTCCAGGCAGGAGGAAAATGGAAGAAAGAAAGAGAAAGAGGTAATGCATGTATCGGGTTGGCTAACATTTTCTCCGAAATCATCACTGTGTTGAGACAAGATAAATCATAAGCAAATAAATAGTGATTTTTAAGTCAGATGGTGATGAATGCTACAAAGCAGAAATCAGCAAACTCTTTATGTAAAGAGTCAGAGAGATAGTAAATATTTTAGGTTTTGCAGACCCTAAGGTCTTTACTATTATAGCAAGCAAGCAGCCATGAACAATATATAAATAAACACAAGTAGCTTTATTCTAACAAAACTTTATTTCCAAAACAAGCGGAAGGCCAGATTTGAACCATGACCCAAAAGAAGTTTGTACACCCTGGCTATGTAGAAAGATTAAACAGGGACGGGGGCTATAGGGTGAACCATAAAGAGAAGGAATGCCATTTTAAATAAGGAGATAAGGAGTTCCCATCGTGGCTCTGTGGTTAGCGAATCCGACTGGGAACCATGGGGTTACGAGTTCGATCCCTGGCCTTTCTCAGTGGATTGAAGATCCGGCGTTGCCGTGAGCTGTGGTGTAGGTTGCAGACGCAGCTCGGATCCAGCATTGTTGTGGCTCTGGTGTAGGCTGGCGGCTACAGCTCCAGCTGGACCCTTAGCCTGGGAACCTCCATATGCCGCTGGAGCGGCACAAGAAATGACAAAAAAGACAAAAATACATAAATAAATAAGGAGATAAGAGAAGGCTTCAGAAAAAAGTTGATATGTTAGAAACAACCTATGCGGGGCGGGGTGGGGGGGGCAAGAGTGAGCCTTACAAATACCTGGGAGAGGAGTGAAGGCAGAGAAAACAGCAAGTGTAAAGACAGAAGTGGAAACATGCATGAGGCTGGAGCAAGAAAATGGAGGAGGAGAACCATAAGAGACCAGCAAGGGAGGATAGTATGCTGGTTGTGGAGATCAAGAAGTCTTGTAATAAAATTGCGGTCCATGAACCAATAGCATCAAATCACCTAGGATCATAATCTGCACTTTTAACAAGACCCCAGGTGAACAATATGCACAGTAACATTTGAAAAGTCTTGGTAGGAGCTTCTTGGCTGTCACAAGGAATTTGGCTTTTATTGTGAATGAGAAGGAAAGTCATTGGTTGATGTTGAGCAGAGGAGTAACATGATCTGATATTCATTTAAAGAAGAAAAAAAAAACCTTCTTGGCTAAAACTAACACAATACTGTAAATCAACTATACTTCCAAAAAAAAACAAAAACAAAAAATCTTCTTGGCTACTATTTTGTAATTAGACTGTAGCAACCCAAGGAAGGAAGTAGGAAGACAAGTTAAAATATTTTAATAATTCAAGTGAAAAAAATAATTCAATTGAAAGATGACAATGGTTTAACAAGGGAAGGTAAAGAGGAGTGGTCAGTGTCTGGATATAATTTGAGGTAAAGCCAACAGGATTTTATACCACTTTGGATGTGAGACATGATGGGGACAAAAATGAATGGGGTGCAATTATAAGATTTGGGATCCAAACAACTACAAAGATGAAGCTGGCCTTTACTGAGTAAGGAAGACTGGGTGGAGGGGAGAGGCAGAGTGGGGTGAGGTCAAAGGCCATGAATTTAGTTTGAGATATTTTAAATCTGAGATGTTTTGTTAGATATCCAAGTGGAGATATCAAGTAGGCACTTGAGTATGAGTCTAGAGTTCAGTAGAGAGAAGCACCTACTTGAAGAGGTAAAAGTGCCAGGAAGAGGAGTTCCCGTCGTGGCTCAGTGGTTAACAAATCCGACTAGGAACCATGAGGTTGCGGGTTCGATCCCTGGCCTTGCTCAGTGGGTTAAGGATCTGGTGTTGCCGTGAGCTGGTGTAGGTTGCAGACGTGGCTCGGATCCCGCGTTGCTGTGGCTCTGGTATAGGCCGGCGGCTACAGCTCCAGTTCGATCCCTAGCCTGGGAACCTCCATGTGCCGTGGGAGCGGCCCAAGAAATGGTGAAAAAACGACAAAAAAAAAAAAAATACCAGGAAAAAATAAAAACAGTAACATGAGAGATGGGTAGTATGAAGGAATTCTGGAAGTGCAGCTACAATGTTAAATCTTTCATTGGAAGGAATCAATAAAGACGGTTTAAATTTGAGAGATTAAGTAACATCATATAAGCATGTAAATTAGAGTTATGGTGGTAAACTACCTAAAATTAAAAATAGTCAAAAAGACAAATACCATATGATATCACTTATGGCTGGAATCTAATATATGGCACAAATGAACATATCTATAGAAAAGAAACAAACTCATGGACATGGAAAACAGACTTGTGGTTGCCAAGGGGGAGGGAGAAGGATGGACTGGGAGTTTGGGGTTAGTAGATGCAAACTGTTGCATTTGGAGTGGATAAGCAATGAGATCCTGCTATATAGCACAGGAAACTGTATCTAGTTACTTGTGATGAAACATGATGAGGATAATGTGAGAAAAAGCATATGTATACATATGCTTATATACTTATAATGCTTATATATATATGTGTGTGATTATATGTACACATGCTTTTTCTCACATTATCCTCATATATATATATATATATATATATATATATATATATGAGGTTACTTTGCTGTGCAACAGAAATTGACAGAACATTGTAAATCAACTATAATTAAAATTTTTTTAATAGTCAAAAAGAAATGTCATGTTAAGTGAAATAAGCCAGTCACAAAAGGACAAATATTGTATGATTCTACTTATATGAGGAGCCTGGAGTAGTCAAATTCATAGAGACAGGGTGTTTGCCAGGGCCTGGGTGGGGAGAGGGATGGGGAGTTACTGTTTAATGGGTACAAAGCTTCATTTGGGGAAGATGAAAAAAAAATGTAAAGATAGAAGGTGGCAGGGATTAATCTTCAAAATACATAAACAATTCATACAACTCAATATCAAAAAAAATGAAGATCCCAATTTAAAAATGAGCAAAAGACCTGAATAGATATTTTTCCAAAGAAAGTATACAGATGGTCTTTAGGCACATGGAAAAAAAAAATGCTCAACATTGTTAGTCATCAGAGAAATGCAAACCAAAACAACGAGATATCATCTTACACCTGTCAAAACAACTATCATCCGAAAGTCTATAAATAAAAAATATTGGTAATGTGGAGAAAAGGGAACCCTAGTACACTATTGGTGGGACTATAAATTGGTGCAGTCAGTATGGAAAACAACACGGAGCTGCCTCAAAAACTACAAATAGAACTACCATATGATCCAGAAATTCCACTGCTGGGAATATATCCAAAGAAAACAAAAACACTAATTTGAAAAGATATGTGCACCTCAATTTCCTCAAGTAGCATTATTTACAATAGTCAAGATATGGAAGCAGCCTAAAGGTATATCAACATATGAATGGATTAAAAAAAGATGCAGTATACATGCATGCGCACGCACATACGTGTGCACACGCACACACACACACAATGGAATACTACTCAGCCATAAAAAAGAATGAAATTTTGCCATTACAACTGTGGATGGACCTAGAGAGTATTAAACTTAGTGACACAAATCAGACAGAGAAAGATAAGTACTTTGTTATCACTTACATGTGTATTCTTAAAAAAATAAAACAAATAAATTATACAACAAAACAGAAACAGACTCACAGGAAAAACTAGTGGTTACCAGTGGGGAGAGGGAAGAGGGAGGAGCAAAGTACGTGATTAAAAGACACAAATTACTGCATGTAAAATAAATAAGCAATAAAGATATACTGTACAGCACAGGGAAATAGGATATAGTCATTATTTTGTAATAACTTTAAATGGAGTATAATCTATAAAAATATTGAGTCAGTATGTTATACACCTGAAACTAATTTAATATTGTAGATCAACTATAGTCCATTTTTTTAAAAAGGGATAGAAGGTGGTAATGGTTGCACAACAATGTGAATGTGCTTTATGCCACTAAACTAGACACTTGAAGATGGTTTACATGGTAAATTTTATGTTATGCATTTTTTACCACAATAATTCTTTAAAAATTTTTATAAACTCATGTAATAATCACAGACCAAGAAAAGAAATAAATTGCTACCTCATGGGACAGAAGATGAGAAGAGAGGAAGGATGGGAGATTTTTGCTTTGTATTTTGTAGTTTTCTATACTGTTTGGATTCCTTAACCATATGGACACATTATTTTCATATTTAAAAATAAAATATTTTAAAAGAACGAATATGCAAAGGGAGTATTTCAGTCCATGTTTCTGCTTGACTTGCATTCAGTTTCTCAAACACTATTTTATAGAAGCTGATTTCCAAGAAGCGTTCAAAGCCCCTCTTTATTATTTTTTTTGCTAGAAGCCATTCCCTTGGAATCAGACACTCGTGTTTTTCCAATGGAGCTCACATTCAAAGCCTGGGAGGGTGAGTGAATTTGGAAGCCTACTCAGCACAGCCCTCTGCCTTTGAACGGCTATGTTTTCCTGGGCTCCTCACATATTTCTCCTCCAATTGGCCTCCCATCTAACACATCCATCAGGCAGCCAGTATTTATCGAATTGCCCATGGAGGTGGCCAGAGCCTATGGGGAGCATGCCCATTAAAGAGATCCTCCACCAGCAAAGCAGCCCTCAGGAAAATTCCTGACTACAGCTGCTCATCGCCAGGGCTACGACCAGCTGGCTACGCAATGCCCATAGGAAGGCCTCAAATAAGGCCATCTCATCTTAGAGAATTTACAAGAAATTGTAGATTCTGGTTGGAGAATTCTAACATATCAGAGTCGGAAGAGACCTCAGAAGTCATAGTGCAGAACCATTCTATTTCACAGAGGGGGGAGCAAGGCCCAAAGATGCACAATCACAGCAAGTGAGTGGGAAGCTAAGCCCAGACCCCAATGTAGGTGCGAATATCAGGACACATACCAGGCTCTAGAAGAGTCTGAAAGTCCTGGTTGTGGGGGGACTATCCTGTGGGGGTAGGCAGAGGACCAGATGGTGATGAGGGGATCAAGAAGAAGGAAGCAAGCAGGGAAGGAGTACACAGAGTTAGCCTTGGCAGAGAGAGTAATTACATGATGAGTAAACCAGAATTTTTTTTTTTTTTTTTTTTTTTGCTTTTTAGGGTCGCACCTGTGGCTTATGGAAGTTCCCAGACTAGGGGTTGAATCGGAGCTGCAGCTGCCAGCCACAGCCACAGCAACACGGGATCCAAACATCATCTGCAACCTACACCACAAAGCTCACAGCAACGCCAGATCCTTAACCCAGTGAGGCCAGTGATGGAACCCACATTCTCATGGAGACCAGTTGGATTCGTTTCCACTGCACCACAGTGGGAATTCCCCAGAATATTCTTTGATGGGCTATGAAGTCATTCCGTTAATGGACTTTTTCTCTGTTGATGGACTCTTTTTTGTCTTCATGTGTCAGAGCTTTTTCTAGGTACTATGGATATAGACTTGAATCAGACACGGCCCTGCCCTCAAGACAGTCCAGTAGGCCAGATGTTTATCACAGCTGCTAATAGAGACAGTTGCAATACAGTGTTATAAGCAGGGCATAGAGCAGTATTTCCTAGGCTTTTCTAATCATAAGAATTACCCACTCCAGGAGTTCCCATCGTGGCTCAGGGGTTAATGAATCCAACTAGGAACCATGAGGTTTTGGGTTCGATCCCTGGCCTCGCTCAGTGGGTTAAGGATCCAGTGTTGCCATGAGCTGTGGTGTAGGTCACAGATGTGGCTCGGATCTGGTGTTGCTGTGGCTCTGGCATAGGCCAGTGGCTACAGCTCCGATTAGACCCCTAACCTGGGAACCTCCACATGCCACGGGTGTGGCCCTAAAAGGACAAAAGACAAAAAAAAAAAAAAAAAAGAATTACCCACTCCAGTTGTATTGAGTTAGAGTAATCAAAGAGAGGGCCTGGTAATCTGTTTTTTCTTTGTTTGTTTTGTTTTGTTTTGTTTTAGCAATAATCCACCTTTAACCCCACCCTAAGTAGTTCTTATGATCAGTCACTCTGGCTTTAGAATCACTCAGAGCTGGATTCTAACTCTCTCTCAGGCCAACGGCCTTTATCCAGACATTCACCTTTTACCTGTGCCTTTCCCACCTGTCAAAGATCACTTTGTATCATTGTACAGGTTGTGTACTCCAAAAAGACACCAGTCAAAAGAGGGACTATTCGCTGAGATTCCACTCTATCCTAATTCCTCTGCCCAGAAAGGGCTCCATTTTTTCCATTCAAAGGTTGTAAACTTTGCATGCTGCTGAGTGGTGTCTTCTCAAAGGAAGTGAGGGGGCACTTTTTTCTAATTTGTACACAGGTGCCATATAAACTAGCAGGATCCTAAAAACAGTGCTAGCACTTGTCACCACTCCAACATTACCCTACCATGGACGACTGACTTTATCTCGCCAGTGCTTGCATCCTAGTGTAGGATCTTACAGTCTGGATCCTTGCCAGTCCACTCAGTCCTGCAATAAAGTCTGCATCATCCCAAATACCGTCTGTCCCATGCCTGGAATGAGAGGCAGTGTAGCTTGTGATTAAAAATATGAGCTTTGTTGGAGTGGGTAAGCAATGAGATCTTGCTGTATAGCACAGGGAACTATATCTAGCCACTTGTGATGCAATGTGATGGAGGATATTGTGAGAAAAAGAATGTATATATATGTATATATGTATGACTGCATCACTTTGCTGTACGGAAGAAATTGACAGACCACTGTAAATCAACTATAATAAAAATTATGAAAAAATGCAAAAACAAATAAAATAAAAATATGAGCTTCAGAGTCAGACAGACCTGAGTTTAATCCACAACCTCAACTTTTGCTGTGTGACTTGAACACATTAAGTATTACTATAAAACTTTCCTCTTATGCAAAACTTGTGGTAAGGGTTGAACGAGATAATGCATGTGAAGTCCCTAGCACAGAGCCTCACATAGTGAGTTTTGTTTCCTACATGCTATGTCTGTTTTTTGCTGTTGTGATTTTGGGGTTTTTTTTATTTTTATTTTTTGTCTTTTTAGGGCCACTCCACGGCATATGGAAGTTCTCAGGCTAGGGGTCAACTTGGAGCCGCATCTGTGACCTACACCACAGCTCACGGCAACGCCGGATCCTTAATCCACTGAGTGAGGCCAGGGATCGAACCCAAAACCTCATGGTTCCTAGTCGGATTTGTATCCGCTGTGCCACGATGGGAACTCCAGCTATGTCATTTGATTTAAACATCCCCTGAATACCTTTGGATAGCTATTAGTATTATGCTCTCCCTTCCACATCTGAACAAAATGAGGGTTGGAGGCGAGATGGAGGGAAGGGGTACAGAGCTGATATCAAAATCCAACTCTAATCGTCTAATCCACTTTCCCGCTGTTTTGCTTCTAGATCCCGACATCAACTTTTCTCAGGATTCCAGGTTTAAAGAGAGGAAAGGATGAGATTTCACCCTCGACCTATAAATGCACCTAAATTAGGTCTACCAAGACAGGTAGAATGCAAATAGGTTTCTGATCGTGAGTGCCAACTGAGAAGGCTTAGTGATTACCGTGTTCTAAAGGATTGCGGGAGCGAGTCAGAATTCATTAGAGTATCATGATTGATTAATGGCATCAACCACAGGAATGGGAGCCAGGATGATGGCAGGTCCTGCAGAGTGTACCTCACCCCTTTGAGATCCCAAAGTCTGCCCAAAGTCAAGCACACTTGATAAAAAGGGAGGTCCAAGGGTACTAAATAAAGCTGTTAAAGACCATTAGCACCTTATTAAGAACTTTTCCCAGATGCAGCCAGAAACAGCCAAAGAATACAGAGTGGAGGAACAGTTTGCAGAGAAAGTGTGGAGCTATCTGATTCATTTTACATAAGGAGCAAAAGTTCAGTCCTGCCTCTTCCCAAAGGCTCTAGGCTTTTGCTTCCTGAACATCCAGGTAGGTGGAAGGAGGTCACTGTGGAATTCCAAAGCCTCATGAAGTCCAAGAGGAGCTTAATGTGACCTTGGGCAAATAACTTAGGCTCTCCCAACCTTGGGCCTGTCATCTGTGGAATGTGAGAATAATCTCTAACTCAATGTAGTTATGCAAGTATTAAATTAGGTAAATTATCTACAAAAACTACAGACAACCCATGTAAAGAATGTGTTTAAAAATTGGAGTTCCTTCACAACTCAGTGGTTAATGAACCCGACTAGCATCCATGAGGATGCAGGTTTGATCCCGGTCTTATTCAGTGGGTTAAGGATCCAGCGGTGCCATGCACTGTGGTGTAGGTCACAAGCATGGCTCGGATCCAGTGTTGCTGTGGCTGTGGTGTGGGCTGGCAGCTATAGCTCCAGTTGGACCCCTAGCCTGGGAACCTCCATATGCTGCAGATGCTGCCCTAAAAAAGAGACAAAAAAAAAGTGTTCATTCCCCACCACTTCCCTTTCTCCCTCAAAAGGAACACTGCGACATAATTCCTAAGTCAAGGTTGTTGAGGTATAATTTACATACATTACAATTCATCCATTTGAGGTGAATGTTTCTATGAATTTTGGAAAACATATACAGCCATACAACTATTACTACAATAAGATAGAGAAAGGGCCATCACCCCAAAAACTTCCCTTGCCCCCACCTCTAGCCCCTGGAAAATGCTAATCCTATTTCTGACCCTCAAGTACTGCTTATATTGTGACCGATTTTAAAAGCATGAATCCAAATAGCAAATCATTCTCTCAAGTTTTTCTTTCATATCCTACTCAAAAATAGCTCAGCTCTGACAGCTTAGCTTTCTTCCAGGAAAATTCTTCATTAAATAAATGAATTCCATGTGCATATTAAAAAGACATTCTGCTTAGTATTCCTTCTATTTATAGCCAGAGTTCAAGCAGCAGGGGCCCAGCAGGCCTGTCAGGGTCCACTGGAGCTCTCACTCTGCCCTGCCTGCTCCGGCCCAGCTGCAGAGCTGGCTGCAGGCCCAGGTGGCAAATCCAAGTCAGAGTGCTGAAAAGGGCCCGAGGAAGTGTTTCCCTGTGCTCTGTGCTCCTCAGCTTTGGGTGAAACATCAGGACATGCTGGAATTCCCATGGGGAATATATGGCCATATGATAATTAACAAGAGCATATAGAAGAAGGGACTTGGACTAGAAACAAAGGTAGAGGAGGGATGGGTAGGGCCAAGTGGTCTCCAAAGGTCCTTTCCAGCAGAGAAGTCCCATGAGCCAGGGGTCCAGAGGCCAACCCCCCTCCCTCCCCACCATGTACCAGATGTTGCACCAGGCGTAGGAATTCAAGGTGAGCAAGTAGCAGAAAAATAATTAGACCTGGTTTCTGCTCACCAAGAACTATCTAGTAGAGAAACAAAACTTGCAGAGAAGGATATGGCTGAGAAGGAGGAATAGTACGGGCTATGGTGCTAAAGGGAATGAGATTTTAACCCAATTCTGCTATTTGCTAGCTATGTGACCTCGTGCTATTACTTAACCTCTATGAGCCTCAGTGTTCTCTGTAAGCTGGAAGTTACATCCACCCTCAGAGGGGAGTTATGTGAGATGGATGAGGTCATGGATAAGGAGCACTGAACCCAGTTCTTGTCATCTACAGGCTTAGGAAATGAGAGTCTCCTTCGAACCATCTGTATTAGTCAGGGTGGTCCAGAAAAACAGAACCAGTGAGAGAGACATGTTGGGGGGGGGGGTTGGGGGGAGGGATAAAGAGATTGATTATAAGGAATTGGCTCAGGCAAGTCCCAAGATCTGCAGCAGCCCAGCTGGAGACCCAGAAGAGCCCATGGTGGTGTGGACGGGTTAAGTTCCAGGCCAATACTGAAGGCCTGAGAACCAGGAGAGGTGAGGGCGTAGTTTTAGTCTAAAAGCCAACAGGGAATATTTTGTCAGGTCATTCTCCCAAAGCAACAGAAATAAAAGCAAAAACAAACCAATGGGATCTAATCTAACTGACAAGCTTTTGCACAGCAAAGGAAACCAAAAAGAAAACAAAAAGACAACTTACAGAACGGGAGAAAATAATTTCAAATGATGCAACTGACAAGGGCTTAATCTCTAGAATATAGAAGCAACTTATACAACTCAACAGCAAAAAAGCCAACAAGCCAGTGGAAAAATGGGCAAAGGACCTGAATAGACATTTCTCCAAGGACGATGTACAGATGGCCAACAAGCACATGAAAAAATGCTCAACATCCCTGATTATTAGAGTAAGGCAAATCAAAACTACCATGAGATACCACCTCACACCAGTCAGAATGGTCATCATTAATAAGTCCACAAATAACAAGTGCTGGAGGGGGTGTGGAGAAAAGGGAACTCTCCTGCACTGTTGGTGGGAATGTAAGCTGGTACAGCCACTACGGAAAACAGAATGGAGGTAACTTAGAAATCTACACATAGAACTACCATATGACCCAGCAATCCTACTCTTGGGCATATATCCATACAAAACTTTCCTTAAAAAAGACACATGCGGAGTTCCCGTCATGGCGCAGTGGTTAACAAATCCGACTAGAAACCATGAGGTTGCGGGTTCGATCCCTGCCCTTGCTCAGTGGGTTAACTATCCGGTGTTGCCGTGAGCTGTGGTGTAGGTCGCAGACACGGCTCGGATCCTGCGTTGCTGTGGCTCTGGCGTAGGCTGGCAGCTACAGCTCCGATTCAACCCCTAGCCTGGGAACCTCCATATGCCGCAGGAGCGGCCCAAGAAATGGCAAAAAGACAAAAAAAAAAAAAAAAAGACACATGCATGTACATGTTCATTGCAGCTCTATTCACATTAGCCAAGAGCTGGAAACAACCCAAATGTCCATCGACAGATGATTGCACTAGGAAGATGTAGTATATATATACACAAAGGAATACTACTCAGCCATAAAAAAGAATGAAATAATGCCATTTGCAGCAACATGGATGGAACTAGAGAATCTCGTCCTGAGTGAAATAAGTCAGAAAGAGAAAGACAAATACCATATGATATCACTCATATCAGGTATCTAATATAGAGCACAAATGAACCTTTCCACAGAAAAGAAAATCATGGACTTGGAGAATAGACTTGTGGTTGCCCGGGGGCAGGGGGAGTGAGTGGGAGGGATTGGGAGCTTGGGGTCAATGGATGCAAACTATTGCTCATGGAATGGATTTACAATGAGATCCTGCTGTGTAGCACTGAAAACTGTCTAGATACTTACAATGCAACACAACAATGGGAGAAAAAAAATTATGTATACATGTATGTGCAACTGGGTCCCCATGCTATACAGTGGGGGAAAAAAGGTGTTTGGGGGGCAATAACAATAAAAAATAAATTTAAAAAAATAAAAAATAACAACTGTATATCTGAAAAAAATCTACAAATAATAAATGCTGGAGATGGTGTAGAGAAAAGGGAACTTTCCTACACTGTTGGTAGGAATGTAAATTGGTGAAGCTACTATGGAAAATAGTATGAACCTTCCTCAAAAAACTAAAGATAGAGTTACCATATGATCCAGCAATTCTACTCCTGGGCATGTATCCAGACAAAACTAAAATTCGAAATTATCCACACACCCCTATGCTTATTGCAGCACTAATAGCCAAGACATGGAGACAACCTAAATGTTCATCAGCAGGTGAATGGATTAAGAAGATTCGGCACATAAATAAAATGGAATACTACTCAGCCATAAAAAAGAACAAAATAATGTCATTTGTAGCAATGTGGATGCAACTAAATATTATCATATTAAGTGAAGTAAGTCAGAAAGAGAAAGACAAATATTATGTGATATCACTTCCTGTGTGGAATCTAAAATATTACACAAATAAACCTATCTGCAAAACAGAAACAGACTCACAGACATGGAGAACAGACCTATGGTTGCCAAAGGGAGGGGGTCAGGGGAGGGGTGGAGTGGGAAGTTGGGGCTAGCAGATGTGAGCTATTACACACAGAGCAGATAAACAACAAGGTCCTACTGTATAGCACAGAGAACTACATTCAATGCCCTATTATAAACCGTAATGGAAAAGAAAAATAAATAAATAAAAGCCAACAGGCTCGAGATCTGAGAAGAACTGATATTTCAGTTTGTGTCCGAAGGTAGGCAAAGCTGGAGGCCTCAGCTTGATGTACAGGAAGGAGCTGTTTCCTCTTATTCAGCCTTTTTGTTCAATTGACCATGTGAGGCCCATCCACATTAGGGAGGGCAATCTGTTTTAGTCGGCCATCAGTTGAAAAATATGAACCTCATCCCCAAAACCCCTCCACAGACACACCCAGCACAGTATAAAACCAGATGTCAGGGCACCTTACGGTCTAGTCAAGTTGACACATAAGACCAACCATCACAGCCTCCAAGAAAGTAACCTGTGTTCTAAATCAGGTTCGGTTAGAGAACTATAACATCTAAAATCAGAAAACAGGTACTCTTGGCTGAGAGGTATGGAGGAAGTGATAGTGAAACATTCTTGTCCTTTTTTTATTTTTATTTTATTTTTATTTTTTGTTTTTGTTTTTAGGACCATACCCATGCCATATGGAAGTTCCTAGGCTAGGGGTCGAATCAGAGCAGCAGCTGCTGTTCTACACCCCAGCCACAGCAACACCATATTCAGGCTTTGTCTGTGACCTACACCACAGCTCACAGCAATGCCAGATCCTTAACCCACTGACTGGGGCCAGGGATAGAACCCGAATCCTCATGGGTACTTGGGTTTATTACCACTGAGTCACAACAGGAACTCCAACTCCAAAGCTTCTTCTCTTAACTGCAGCTGCACTATCCCCTGAAAACCTGACCCATCCTACAGGGAAGGTCTAGGTTTAAGTCTCATTCACTTCCAACCAGCCTCAGCTACATTCCAAGATGTCACCTCTCACTTTCTACCTTGTATTATGGTCCTATCTCAACTCTACTTGTCAGTAGGCTTCTTAAGGACATTGACCACAACTGATGCAGTCTTAGTGCCTGGCACATGGTAAAGGCACAGGAAATATTGGTTGAATGACTATGCTATCTTATCCAACCCTGTCATGCAACAGATGAAACAGCTAAGGCTCAAGACTTATTTATGTGTTCACTCAACAATTTGTTGACCCTCTTCTATGTTTTGTGAAAATATAGAGATAAGCAGAGTTTCCATTGTGGCTCAGCAGAAATGAATCTAACATCCATGAGGACTCAGGTTCAATCCCTGGCCTCACTCAGTGGGTTAAGGATCCAGTGTTGCTGCAAGCTGTGATATAGGTCACAGATGCAGCTCGGATCTGGCATTGCTGTGGCTGTGGCACAGACTGGCATCTATGGTTCTGATTCGACCCCTAGCCTGGGAACCTTCATAAGCTGTGGGTGCGGTGCTGAAAAGACAAAAACAAAAAAAGACAGAGATAAGCAAGACATCATATACTCCCCTAAAGCTCAGGCCACTACAGTGGAGGGACATGAAAAATGGGAGCTCCCACTTTGTGTAAGGGCCTTTATGTACATGGCTTCACCTTATATCGCCAATGTCCATTCATTCATTCATTTTTCCAAAAACATTTATCGAGCACTAACAGTTCTAGGCATTGTCCTACATTCCAGAGATACCACAGCAAACAAAGGAGGTAAAATTTTGCTGATATAGAGTTCCCAGTCTGGTGGGAGACACAGACAAAAAGAGAGGTAAAACAAAACGTGGCAATTATGAAAATGACAGTATTTGCAAAATGTGGAGGAATCAAAAGAGAAAGCATATGCCATATGTCTGGGGAAGTTAGGAAAATTTAATAGAATGTGAGCTGAGAATTGAAGGAAGAGGGCATTTCTGCAATGAGATGCATAGGAAATATTGAATGTACAAGACAACTGCATCTTAGGCCATGAGAATAGTCCATACAATTTTTTGGCCACATGGGAGAACATGCACAAATAAAAAATTTCATTCCATGATGGTGCCTCTTAGCAGTTTAGTTTTGCCCAAAACATTATATTCAAACACATGACCACAAACCATTGCACACCACAGTCTAGCTCTGATTCTTTATTCTAGCTGGTGAAATGTAACCCTCTCTATGGCTGAAATCCAACTGCCTCCAACATTTCACTGCTCAGAAAATCATGTCAAGTTGGGCTATAACTGCTGGATCATAGAGTGCCCTTGGGCAGGGGATACCCTTCTACCACCACTCTGTATATCTTGTGGCCCTTATGGTATTTGCCTCAACCAATCATTATTACTTCCTTTGGATTAAATTCTGCTTTCAAGGATCATAAGCATGGAAAGCCATCAGAGAGTTGAGCTGGAGGTTTAGTACTGCTCCTAACTTGTTCTGTTACCACAATCAGAACACCCTCATTGAGCCTGTGTTCTCAATGAATAACTGCTCATCTTTCTGGAGGGCTTACTATATGCCAGGCACAGTTCTAGGCACTTATAGTCTACTGTCAAACACATGATACCTCCTCTCATCCTCGCTATAATAAATGACTGTGGATATAGGTGTTAGGATCCTCATTTTACAGTTGTGGGAACCTGAGACCCAAGAGGGATTAGCTGAATTTGTCCAGAGTCATACAGATAGGATGAGAATGTGATCTGGAGCTCAGCAAACTCAACTCCTCGTCTCTACCAACTCCCTTCCAGAATTAAGAGGTGAATACAATTCAACTGCATAAAAAAAAGAGATATGTAAATATGAATTACGCCATGAAGCTTGACGGTGCCGTTCTTAAACTTAAAAAGGTTGTTCACATCCTCCTTCTCCAACCACAAGACAGTCCTTTCTCTTTGTATGGCATTCGATATCTTTTACAATCTAGCTCTCCCCACCCCTTCAGCTTTAACAGCATTCATCTCCTTAACCACACACTAAATACTGCACATAATAACACTTGAACACCAAACTACCTACCATAGGTAATATATGTACAGTTTCTCAGTTTTCTAATCTGTAACATGTGAGATTTGACAACAGACAATAAGTGTTCTGTGAAGATTTCTACTTCCAGCCAAGATGGAGTCATAGGGACCAGATTAATCTCCCCCCGAAACAAAAGCAAACAAACAAAACAGTGGTTCTCAAGACATTGGGTATTTAGGCAATAAAGGACCATGGTCCCTCAGAGCCAAGAACAAGTAAGTTAAGCCTTATGAATGTCCCTTTACAGTCTTAAGTGAGTTTCTACATCATATCACAGCACAGGATGGGAAACCCAAGTGGAAGTCAGGGCATTTCCTGATTGCAGAAACAAAACTGAGAGTCTGGGGAGACCAAGACGGCAGTGTGCTGGAAAGAGAGCGAGAACCCTGAAATCTGCAGATTGTTCCCTTTAACTATTCAGCACATGCATGTAAGAACCAACGTGTTATAAGGAGAAGAATCAATCAGTTGACATGCACCCAGAAGATAAAATTACTAGACAAAGACATAAAAATTTTGTTATAATGGCATTCCATATGTTCAAGAAACTAGAGGAGGAGTTTGAACATGTGAAGCAGGGAAATGAAAGATGTAAAAAAGACCCAAGATACAAAATTGAATTGGATGGGATTAATGGCAGATTGGATATTGAAAAGATAGTGAGCATGAAGGCTAGCCATAAAAAAAAAAAAAAAAACCCACAGAGGAAAAAAAAAAAAAACAGACTGGAAAAACAATGAACAAATATCTGTGAGCTTTGGGAAGACACAGACCATGAAAAGACAAACCACACACTCAGAGAAGATATTTTCTAATTGTATATTTGAAAAAGCACTGGTATCCAGAATGTATAAAGAACTCTCAAAACTCAGCAATAAGAAAACCAACCACCCAATTAAAAAATAGACAAAAGATGTGAACAGACTTTCTACCAAGAAAGATGTATGGATGGCAAATAAGTACGTGAAAAGATGTCCAACATCATTAGTCGTTAGAGAAAAGGCAAATTAAAACCACAATAAGATGTATTACTCACCTGCTAGAATGTCCAAAATTCTAAAAGATGGACCTACCCAGTGTTGGTGAGGATATGGAGCATGTGGAACACTCATACATTACTGGTGGAGGTGTAAATGTTGCAACTAAATTGGATAAGAGTTTGGCAGCTTTTTTTAAAGTTAAACACACATCTATTCTATGACTTAACCATTTTACTTCTAGGAATTTAACAAGACTAAATTTCTTGGCCACTTTCTTTCTAGAAGTCAAAACCTGGAAATAAACCAAATGTTCATCAACAAGTGAAAGGATAAATTATGGAATATATTTACAATGGATGTGGCAACAAAATGGAATAATGGTGCATGCAGGAAATAACAAGGTAAGCCTCAAAATAATCACACTGAGTAAAAGAAGCAGAATTTTAAAAGAATACCTTAGTTGTGATTCTGTTTATATAAAATGCTAGAAATGTAAACTATTTGGTGGTAACAAAAAGCAGATCCGTGACTGCCTAGAGAAGGGGTGAGGAGGGTGGCAGATAAAGGTGGGAAGTACGGATTCTGAAGGGCAGGAGGCAACATGTGGGGTGATGACTGTATTAATTATCTTGATTAGGTTGATGGATTCATTGTTATATACATACACTTAGCAAATTGTACACCTGCTACATGTGCAATTTATTGTGTGTAGAGAAGAAGGAGGAGGAAGAAAAGGAGAAGATAAAAGTTAACTATGATTATCTATTTTTCTTTCACCCTCCCTTTGGTACCGACTTCCCTTGGGGTAAAGACCAGATTCCTTAATGTGGCTGCAAAACCTGGCCCTGTGTGTACCTCTAGTCTAACACTCCACCTTGCTCACCACCCAATATCCTCACTAGGGAGATGACTGCATAATTTCTCATCCAAACAGGTGGCAGGAAGGCTCTATTCATGAGGACTCTGAGCCTAGAAAGGGGCTGTCCCCACCAAACAGAGGCATATTGTCACCCTACACACTGGCCTTCTCTCCTCCCCAGTCTTGGTTTGTGGCAAACTCCTCTGTACGCTTATGCAGGCTGCTTTTCTTTCCTACTCACTTTACTTGAGCACCTATTATTCATCCTTCAGGACTCACCTCAATTGACACTTTAAGCTGAAGGCCCTCATGGTACCCTCAATTCCTTTCTCCCAATACTTCCTGAAACATTTCATTCAACAATTATCTCTATCGGTGTTGATTTATGGCTCTCTCTCCCACTAGACCATAGCCAATAGGCCATGACTGTCTCACTCATCATGGTATCTCAGCTAATGAGTGAATGAAAGAATGAATAAATGAAATCACAATCACATGTGTCCTTGCACAAAAACTATGTAAGATGGAAAAGTATTATCATCATCCCAATGTATAGGTAGAGAAACGGACACAGAGAAGTGAAGCCCAAAAAAAGAAAAGTTAAGCAACTTGCCTAAAGGTGTACAGTGAGTGAATCATGGAGTAAATGGGACTCTGACCCCCAGCTCAGTGCATTTTCTGCTCCCCACATTGTCTCCTTTTTTTTTTTTTTTTCTTTTCTTTTTAAGGCTATACCTGTGGACATTCCAAGGCTAGGGGTCAAATTAGAGCTGCAGCTGCCAGCCTACACCACAGCCACAGCAATGCCAGATCAGAGCCACATCTGCCACCTATGGCCACATCTTGCGGCAATACCTGCAGGGGATCCTTAACCAACTGAACAAGGCCAAGGATCGAACCTGCATTCTCACAGACACAATGTCAGGTTCTTAACCTACTGAGCCACATGGGGAACTCCCACATTGTCTCTTAATACTCCGTATTCCTTGTCTCCTGGCCTAAACAATTACATCTCTACAGCAAATAGCTAATGCAAGAGAAATCTCTCAGAACATAGAAAGCCCTCTTCTTGTTTCAGTAGAGAGACTTTGGAAAGGAAGCTTACTTCAAATAGATACAAGAAATAAACATTTTTACCAGGGTTGAATATAAGCCTATTCCAGTGGTTATTTTGATTAAAGCCCCAGGGCAAGGTCCCAGCCGACCTCATCTCTCTGTGGGCAGCAGAGTGCCACCAAGTTCAGGCCACACTCTGGAGCCTCGGCCCGGGAGCAGCACTCCAGGAAATAGTTCAGAATCCCAGGACTCTAAAGCTGCCTTGATGGCTGTAACCTGAGAGGCCTCTTGAACTTGGAGGGGAGATCAGTCAACCCAAATGCTCCATTGTCTGCTGAGAGAGCCAGCACAATTCTAGATGCCTCCAAAAGAACGTTATTCTCTTACAGCAGAGAGCTTTATGTTTTCTCCAAGTGCTTCCATAAACAGTATTGTCTTCCTTTTATCCTACCAACCAACTAAAATATAAAGGTATGGGAACAGGCAATGCTGCAAAAATGGGTAAGCTCATGAGATTTGAAGCTGGAATGATTTGGATTCTGTTTCTGACTCTTTGTGTCTAGGGAACTCGCGTGAGTCACTGAGCCCTTCTGAGCCTCAACTTCTTCCCCCATAAAATGAAGTAATATTACATGCAGGGATATTACAGAGTTAATTTGGTGATATGAATTAAAGTGCCTGACATGTATATTCAATAGCAATTCAATATTCATCCATCGTCCTTCAGTCTAAATGTCTAGGTTCCATTACATTGAGTGAGATTTCTTTATAAGGAAGCCCACCAGCAAACCTCCCCCACAACCCTGTCAGTTAATCTCCATAGTTTAACCAGCAGGCTGAGTAAATATTTGTAGGATGCATCAATAAACCAGTGAATCCCTGTCCCATGATGGCACCAGGAAGCTTTTTTCCACTCTCCTGGTTCAGAGCATAAATGCTTCTGGAATAACAGACTGTCAGGCATTGATAGATCACAAACGTGTGGATTTACCAATGCCCTTGGAGCAACCAAGTTGAAAGAACAATCTTTTCAGTCCCATTGATGGGGGTGAAGAGAGCCTGGCTGGGTCCTGATGAATCCCACACTCAGCCTGACAGGGTGAGTGGCAGTTTCATCAAATGGCTTCTTGGCAGAGGCCCTCGGGGAGTTCTCACTTACCAACCTCTTCAGACCTGTCTGTCTGTCCCCGGCAGACCCCGCCTCTGATTGGGGAGGCCTGAGTCAGGCAACCAGGAGGCCTACTGATTGGAGTCAGCTCTCTGGGCTGTCAGCTGGGGAGAGGGGGATATTGAATTCATCAGTCATGTTGACAGAAGACGGAGCTGGGGGAAGGGCTCTGAGTGTGCAGGGGAAAACCCAGGGTAGGACAAAGGCTGTGAAGAGCCACTGGTTTGGTTTGAGCAGGGTGACCCCTTAAGCCAGATTAACGACCCACAACTTTTCAGTTTTGCTTCTAATCGCACTAAATGATGGATGATAAACATGAGCCCCTGATCCTCAACCAAATAGCCATTCAAAAAAAAGCAGCGGACAGTTTCCTATGTTTTTTCCTTAGTATTTGCATATATTCTTGTTGTCATACAACAGTTTGCTCTTCAGTAATTGGACATTCTGGCTGAGTGGGTTAAAAACCCGACACAGTGTCCTTGAGGATATGGATTCAATCCCTGGCCTCACTCAGTGGGTTAAGGATCCAGTGTTGCTGCAAGCTGTGGCATGGTCAAAAATGCAGCTCATTTCTGGAGTTGCTTATGGCTATGGCATAGGCCTCAGCTGCAGCTCTGACTTGACCCCTAGCCTGGGAACTTCCATATGCCACAAGTGCGCCTGTAGAAAGAAAAAAGAAAATAAAAGAAATAAAAGTTACATTCTGTTACTTCTGGGAAGAAGAAAAGAAATTGGAATTTATTGAACACTTAATATGTGCCATGCATATAAGTCACTTTATTCCTTGGAGAAGTGTGTTTGAGTATTTCCCAAATTACACATGAGGATGCAGGGAGAGACAGAGGGCTAACCTGCCGCGTCACCTCAAGTCAGTGACAGAACCAGACACCAGCTCAAAGCTATTCAACTCTGAAATGTGTCCATCTAGTTCCCTAGACGAAATTCACTGGTTTATTGATGCACCTACCTCCTCTGCTCCAGGAGTCAGTAATTAGAGTTGATAACATGCATTTATTTTTCACCGGTTAATTTTTGAAGTCAATTATTTCTCTTGATGCAGTTCAGCTGAAGCCCTGTTATACTACCTGGCTAAATCTGCAGGTCAGTTGTCTTCTCTCCTAAGTGTCATGAGGAGGTCTAGTCAAGGTGGAATATGGAGAATCCTTCCTAGAACCCACTCTGGGTCTGGTCCACTCCAGGACCCATGAACTTTTTCCTAGATTCTCAGAGCTGGAATTGTCCCTGAAGTTCTTCTTTTTCAAATTGCTGGGCTTTCCTAATTAGTAAGTGGTAGAAGGAGAAAAAGAATTTTACAATGGATACGGGGAGCTGGGCCAAGGGCTCTGCTGAGTAATATGCTCTGGAGTTCTGTGAATTAAAGGTTCCTTTCTGGTTCGGAATCCATATCCCACACGTCTGCTCTCCCAGCCTGGCTTCCATGTCCATGAGTCTATTGCTAGTTTTAGTGCTTTCAGGTTAACGATGCTGAGTCACAGGTTTGGAAGGGACTTTGGGACTGTCAAGACCAGTCTTGGATCTCACCTACAACATCCCTGCTTCCCCTTCTCCGAAATTCCTTCTGTGAATAAAGTGGCTCTTAGAAAGCTCTTCCTTCCATCATGTTGTTTCAGGCAAAGGGGGCAATATGAGCCAAAGCATGGAAACACAGCTGTATACATTCAAAAGGGACTTGGAATCAGAAGACTAGATTTCAAGACAAGTTTTCTATCTCTTAGCTGATGACCTTGAACAGATTACTTACTTTTATGGACTTGAATCTTCCTTTCCTTCACTATGAAATAGACTAGTAATACCTGCCTTATCTACCCCTAAAAAGTTGCTGAGAGGTTCAAATGAATCATGAACAGTTACTTTCACAGAGAAAAAGACTGTGAGCTTTAAAGTACAACAGTTATCATCGTTGATATTTTCTTAGCCAAACTTTTCCACTTTAAACAAGAGAGAAACCAA
Organism: Phacochoerus africanus; assembly: GCF_016906955.1. Classification (NCBI taxonomy): domain Eukaryota; kingdom Metazoa; phylum Chordata; class Mammalia; order Artiodactyla; family Suidae; genus Phacochoerus; species Phacochoerus africanus. The sequence continues at coordinate 155,566,867 of NC_062551.1, read as the reverse complement.
AGCAGTTGTGTTTGTTACTATTTGCAAAAGAGAGGTTTAAAATCTATTATAAAATCCAGGGATTTCCCATTGTGGCTCAGCGGTAAGGAACCTGACTGGTATCCATGAGGACTCAGGTTCCTCAGGATCCCTGGCCTCGCTCAGTGGGTGAAGGATCCAGCATTGCCATGAGTTGCAGTGCAGGTCGCAGACACGGCTTAGAACTGGCGTTGCTGTGTCTATGGTGGAGGCCAGCGGCTACAGCTCAATTTGACCCCTAGCCTGGGTAATTTCATATGCCACCAGTGCAGCCCTAAAATGACATTAAAAAAAAATCCTTGCCCTTGCCCATCTTTTGCCATTTAGTGCTCCGAAAATATTCCCCAACAATGCCATGACATTGCTTTTCCCTCATCTCCAAACACTTTTCCTGATCCAGGCATGTTCCCGGGACTTCTCCAGGGAGGAGTCTGACACTCACACTGATTTGCACCCATGCCACCTGGGACTTGCATTGACAGAGACAAATGTCAACAGGGTGAAACTAGCAAATTAATTTTACCTGATGACCTAAGCTGGATGTGATGGAGGGAAGAAGCGGAGGGGAGACATGGTCAATGTCCATAATTCATGCCATTTTACCAAGATTGTCTATCAGCCGGAGACCTCAAAACTGTTCTATACTCTATAAAATCTTTCTGAAACAGGGTCCACAGGTTATCCAGACTTGAATACCTCTGGATAACTGTGACTATGACCCTTTGGGAAAGACCTGCTTGAAAATTTCAAATGCAACAAATTGTTCTTGATTTAGATGATTTCTCATTTAATTCTCAAAATAAACCTATGTGACAAATTTTATCATTCTCACTATTTAGACACAAAAATTAAGCCAAAAAAGGAAAAGTGAATATCCGGGCTCATAAGGTTAACAGAACCAAAACTAAAACTAAAGTCTTTGAATTTCAGATAAAAATAAGTATTAAAGGCAACCTCTCTCAAATGTACATTTCAACAAAGATGTCTATTGACTAAATCCCTTCTCTGTTCAAGGCTCTGCATTAAGCACTGGAGGTGGGGTGAGGGTTTAAAGAAATAGCCCATTCTATTGAGGAAGAGTTTTGGGAGAAGTTTCTTTTTGTAAGCTGCCAATTGTGTGATTTTCAGGTCTGCCCATACAACAAATACATAGTGATACCCGCTAGATGCCAACCAATGCCCTGGGTGTTAGAGAAATCAGAGATGGATGATCCATGCCCTCAGGATGAAGATGAACGATTAGAAGGAAGTTGCTCCCTATGGTCAAATAGATGCTATGGTCAGGGTCTATGTAGGGTCTATGAGAACTCAGACAAACCTTAGGTAGCACAGCCCTAGACTGAAGTAGTGCAGGGAGAGGGAAGTCAGAAAGGCTTCTAGTTAACATATGAAGAAAGGATATTCCAGGGAGTAACAACAGTGGAAACCAGAGGTAGAGCTAAAAAGAGTGCCGGGTATAGAAGACCACAAGCTTAAAGCCTGGTGAGCAAAGTGGTGAGGGCTGAGACTGGACTGAATGGCAAGGCTTGGATCATGAAGGACCTAAGAAGCCAGATCATTAGGATATAGAAATGCAACTGGTTGATTTTGTATCCTGCAAATTTACTGAAATCGTTGATTAGCTCCACCAGTTTTTTTGGTTGAGTCTGGGATTTTCTATGTACAAAATTATATCATCTTTAAACAGCAACATTTTTACAACTTCCTTTTCAATTGGGATGCCTTTTATTTCCTTTTCTTGCCTGATTTCTGTGGCTAAGATTTCCAGTACCATATTGAATTAGAGTGGTGAAAGTGAGCATCCTTGTCTTGCTCTAATCTTAAAGGGAAAGCTTTTAATTTTTCTCCACTGAGTGTAATGTTAGCTGTGGGTTTGTCATACGTGGTCTTTATTATGCTTAAGTATGTGCCTTCTATACCCATTCCGTTGAAGTTTATCATCATGAAAGATGCTGTATTTTGTCAAATGCCTTTTCTGCATCTACTGCGATGATCATGTGATCTTTATCTTCATTTTATTAATAAGCACACAGCGTTTTAATATGAGATAGTTTTCTTCTCCAGTCGTAACGTGTTTCTGAAAATAGTTGTTTTTGCAGGTAGTTAAATTTTGTGTGGATCTGTTTGATTCCTTAGAGACCTATTTTTAAGATTTTCTAAAGCAGTTCCAAAATAGGCTTTATTACAGGAATTGTTCAGCCCACAATAAGGAATGACCCCTCTGGAGTTTTCTCTGAATGCCCCAGGTGAACACCAAGACTTTCGAATTTGACTAGTTGGAGCTTGAATGTTTCCCTGATTTTTATGAGTTCTGGGAATTGTTCTGATTACAATGCCTGGTCCTTCTTTGGCCTTTTTTCACTCTAAACACGTGTGACTTCTTACTCAGCAAAGATTCCAGGGGCCCCCATGCAGATTTTGGGGGATATTGTTCTGCAGAGCTCCCTTCTTTCTGTAACTCTGCCCTAAAAGTTCCTAACACCACAGCTTCCTATCTTTCTTTGCTCTTATGCTCAAGTCAGAGGGGTCTTCGGGCTCATTCAGCTTCTTCCTTCCTGAGCCTGCAGTTCAGAGATGTAGACTCATCTTATTTGTTTACCTTTATTCAGGGGTCAAAGCCCTGCAGTACCTGTTGTCCTATCCTGGAGGATAGTTCTTTTATATATTTTGTCCTCTTGTTTTTTTGTTTATGAGAAGGCGAAGTACACATGTTATTACTTCGTCCCAGTTGAAAGTGGAAATCTCCTATGCTAATCTTTTCCTCGGTCCTCCTACTCACCCAATCTTACTTTCTCTTTCCTGATTTAAATCAGATCCCTGATTCTGCCACCCACCTACCCTTTTCCTACTTATCCAAATTGCCAGTTATTACCAAACGAAGGAAACTTTTGCCTAAGGCTATTTTTCTCCTTAAGGATCATCCTATACCAGTGTTTTTACTTTCTCACTCCCCATTCTTGATTTGATCTAATGTAATTTGAATTGCACTAGCACCATTCCATGGCCAATGCTGTGGGTGACACCAATAATCTTTGTATTCTCAAATTCAGTGGGAGCACTTCTGCTCCATTCTCTTTGATGTTTCTGCAGCATTCGATATTGCTGACTCCTTCCTCCCTGTCAAATCTGCATTCTCTTGGAGGAAAGAAAACAAAACATTGTGATTAAGAGTTCAGACGCGTAGTCAAGGAGACGGTGTTCTAATCCAAGTTCCACCACTTATATAGATATAAGAATGTGGACTAATGACTTGGCTTCCTTGAGTCTCATTTTCTTCATATGTTAAAAGAACATAATAATGTCAACCTCACGGTACTGTTGAAAGAGTCAATGAAATAAATTCATAAGGTGCTTCACTAAGTACCTGGCACATAGATGGCACTTCATAACTGAAAGACATGATCACCTTTCTTCCAGTTTCTATGACAACTTCACCTGGGTATTTCTGGCCATTAGGTGGCCCTCCATTTCCTGATTCTTGTACATATCACTTCCTCACTTATTTTTAAAGTTTTCCCACAACCGTTTAGTTTCACAAGCATGTGAACTTTATATAAAGAGAATCATGCTGGATGTTCTCTTCTGTAACTTTCTTTTTTCTATTTAACATTATGTTCTTGAGATTCATCCATGTTGTTTCTGAGATTCTGTTTCATTATTTTTCAATGTTTCATCATTCTCATTGTACAAGTACCCCAAAATTTATTTAGCCTTTCTACTGTTGATGGATATTTGGACTGTTTCCCATCCTTTGCTAGTGCAACAATGCTGTCATGAACTTCTTTTTTTTCTTTTTGGCCACACCCGCAGCATGTGGAAGTTCCCCAGTCAGGGATCCATCCATGTCATAGCAGTGACCCCAGCTGCTGCAGTGACAATGCCAGATCCTTAATCTACTGTACCACAAGGGAACTCCTGTTGTGAACTTCTTTTATATATCATCTCTGAAACTGTCTAGGCTATACAATCAGGACTGGTATTGCTGCATGAGAGGGTTTGTGCGTTTTTGCTTGGTAAACATTGTTTTCCAGAATGGCTGCATCAGTTTACATTTCCATCATCATTGCATAAATATTCCAGTTATTCAACATCCTTACCAACACTGGGTAGAGTCATAATTTTCTAAGTTATTTGTCACTCTAGCCATCTCCCTTAGTTTCAGTCACCACTGCTGCGCTGAGGACCCCCAGACAATGACCTCCAGCTCCAGATCCAGAGTCACCTCCCTGTTGAACATCCCTTCCTGGTTGTCTTCAGCCAGAGCAAATGCAACGTGTCTCAAACTAGCAGATCTTTTTCAGTAACTTGCACCATCTTTACTCAGTCGCCCAAACCAGAAACCAAAGCCTCACCCAAAGAGGAAAAATGTCCTCTTTTCCCTTTTATCCCACATCTGAATCCTGCTCATCCCACTCCCCAAACACCTCTTGAATCTACTCGTTCTGTTCTACTGCGGTTCGCTGGTATTTCTGGCACTCCTCTCTCAGGGCTCATAGTAAGACTGAACTTCCTCATTTCATGATGTTGATAAGGCCTTACGACTTGCTTGTGCAGATAGAACACCACAAGGCAGAAGTTGTAAGGCCTGGTTCATGATTCACCATGACCTACAGCCCTGCCACAAGGACTGGCAATCATACCTGGTCCAAGGTCCATCAGCCTCAATTTTGGAGTGAAAACAGCAGAAACCTGCTTCAAAAAAAAATGCTGTTTTAAATCACTGAAATGTTGAAATTACTTGTAACTATAGCATAACCAAGACTATCCTGGCAGATGTGCCCTCTTTCCATCTTCCTGACTCTTGAACATGTATAAGCAGCAGAGTGAGAGAATTTCCCAGTGCCCTTGGAGTTCACTCTAGGAGATTTGAATTTTTTTGTAACTTCCTAAATAAACTCTTATGTTGGCATGGAAATAATAGCCTTTGAATGCCCAACTTTAGAGCTTGCTGAGCTCTTTCCAAGGGGCATTAGTTGAGGTTTTGGCACTTTCATCCAGAGCACAGCCATCCTCTATCTGCTTGAACATCAGCTGTTATCTTCCTTCCAAAGCCATCAACTCCCAAAATAGTATAAGTTGGGAGTAAGTTAATATCTTCCTGGCAAAGTCCAGTGTCAGGTTTTAACGGCACCATTTGAATCTAGCTGACAAACTAGATGGTCTATAGTGCTCAAAGACCTACGGAATTTTGCTTTAAAGGAACTAACTAAATTGAGGTCTTGTTATGACACTAACCAAGGGAAAGGAAATTAACATTGCTTGAACCAGAGCATTTTATATATACTGTCTTTTTCAGGCTTCAGGACTATTTTGTGCATTAGTTATTATTAGTCTAGCTGACAAATCATTCCCAGAAAATAGATCCAAATTGAGTAAGTGACTGGCCGAGGTCAGGGTGAAGACTCTGGGTCCAGGGCCCAGAGTTTAGGCCTTTTCCTAAGGTATTCTTTTAACCTCACCACAGACTCTTAATTGTGTCACTTCACTTAAGGTTTAAAAGTAACCCAAATGCAGGCAGATGATTTTCTGAGTCTTGACTAACCCATCAAGCAAACATTGCCTCCTACTTACTCAGTGTGACTGGCAGTGCTGGAGAAAGAAAACTAGAATAAGACAAGATAGAGCGGATGAACAGAAGAAATCCCTGCCTTCTAGGGAGCAAGGATTGATATGGTTTACAGTAGTATACAATGATATGAAGGCAGATTAATTACAATGGGAGTGATGAGTACATCCATTCATTCATTTAACAAACATTCACCAAGAATTGAAGATTTGGAGACAGTACCCCAGCACCTGTCTTCAAGGAGCTCACAGTCCAGTGCCACAGGTAGAACAACAGAAGTTTGCTGAGTGGGAGCATCAGGAGTGTCTGGCCAGTTGTCTCAGGTGAGTCAGCGAATTCTCCAGACCTGGGGTGATTCTGGAGATCACTTTTTTTGAGAGATAACTATCATATAAGTTTAAAGTGTACAATGTGTTCATTTGATATGTTTATATATTGCAATGTGATCACCACCATAGCATTAACAGAGACCTCTCTCAGTGTCACATAATAATCAGGGAGATCAGTTTTGAAAGATAAGATAAGAACCACAAGAAGAAGATCATTCAGGCCACTAGACCAGCACCTGCAAAGGCTCACAGGGCAGGGCTATGAGTTCTCCCTTAGAAAGAAAGGGAAATCTTCCCAGAGGAAGCAATAAGTATGAACAGAGCCTTGAAGTATGACTAGGACAGAACTTACCAAGAAGATGCAGAAAGGCACTACCAGAGCAGACAGAACACACCAAAGCCAAAGCATGGAGCTTCTTCATTTTTTGTTGTTTTTTTTTTTTTTTAATTTAATTTTATTGGCATACAGTTGATTTACAATGTGGTATTAGCTTCTGGTATAAAGCAAAGTGAATCAGTCTTACATACAAATATACCCATTCTTTCTTTCCCATACAGGTTATTACAAATTTTGAGTGGATTTTCCTGTGTTATATGGTACATTCTTGCTAATCATCTATTTTACAGCGTGTATATATTATTCCCACTCTCCTAATTCTTCCCTCCCCTGCAATGGTTTTACCTATGGTAATCATAAGATTGGTTTTGAAATCTGTGAATTTTTTCTGTTTTTGAAACAAATTATTTTGTATCATTTTTATTAGATTCCTCATATAAGTAATACCATATGATATATGTCTTTCTCTGTCTGACTTACCTCACTTGGTCTAGTCTCTTCTTATAAAGGCACTAATCCCATCTCTAAGCAGTAGAGAGCTATGGTTGTAATGTCAGTATTTAAAACACACACACACACTCACACACACACACTTAGAGCAGAGCTTCTCACACAATAAGTCCTTAATCTCTAGGTCCATCCATGTTGCAGCAAATGGAATTGTTTCTTTTTATGGCTGAGTAATATTCCATTGTATGTATATAGCACATCTTTTTTATCCATTCTTCTGTGGATGGACATTTTGGTTGCTTCCATGTCTTGGCTATTGTAAATAGTGCCTCAATAAACATTGGGGGGCACTATCTTTTCAAATTAGTTTTCTCTGGATGTATGTCTAGGAGTGGGATTGCTGGATCATATAGTAGTTCTATATTTAGTTTCTTAAGGAACCTCCATCCTGCCTCCATAGTAGTTGCACCAGTTTACATTTCCACCAACAGTAGAAGGCTTCCCTTTTCTCCACACTCTCCACCAGCGTTTACTGTTAGACTTATTGATAATGGCAATTCTGACTGCTGTGAGGTGATAACTCATTGTAGTTTTGATTTGCATCTCTCTGATAATGAGTGATGTTGAGCATCTTTTCATGTATTTTTTTGGCCATCTTCATGGAGGCTTCTTTGGAAGAAATGGCAAGCGTTTGAGCTTGCCTGCGGATCAAGGTACATAGAGGGGAATAGCAGCAAATGGAACTGGGAAACAAAGATCAGAGGTGGATCATGGAGAGCCTTGAATGGTCTGCCAAGAAAACTGTGATATTTCATAAAAGCAGTAGAGAGCTATGGATGTAATGTCAGTATAAATTTAAACACACACACACACTTAGAGCAGAGCTTCACATACAATAAGTACTTAACAAATGGTAGTATTATTAATTGTTGTCTTAGTTCAGGCTGTTACAAGAAATACGGTAGGCTGAGTGGCTTAAACAACAGAAAGTTATATGTCACAGTAACTTTGAGAGGCTAGAGGTCTGAGAACAAGATGCCAGCAGGGCCAGGCTCTTGTGAGCGCTCTCTCCCTGGCTCTCAGATGGTCACCTTCTTGTCGTTTGCTCACATGACAGAGAGAGACAGGAACAGAGATGGGGACAAGGGGACAGCTCTCTAGTCTCTTCTTAGAAAGGCACTAATCCCATCATAGGGACTCCACCCTCAGGACCTCATCTAAACCTAATTACTTCCCAAAGGTCCCACTTCCAAATACCATCCCACTGAGGACTTCAGGATGTAAATTTTGTAGGGACATAAAACACTCAGCCCATAGAAGTTATCATTATGAAAAGGAGTTATAAGAAGGAAGTAATATGGTCACATTCACTTTAGAAAGTTCACCCTGGTAGATATGTAGGATCATAAGTGAAGTGATCTCGCCATCACTGGCAGTACCTACTCGTGTTGGCAGGTTAGGTCCAGGCTCCTCCTCTCTGCTTCCACAATGCCTCTGCTTCCCTCTCTCATCACATTTAGTATACGTGTCTGCATTTATGTTGGTCTCTCAAGTTAGATTATTAACTTTGTGAGGGCAGAGATTGTGTTGATCTCTGTGTCTTTAGCACTGTCTATTTAAAAATATTTAAATGCACGTGACTCCACACTCCCCCATGGCACTGTGGCTGATCCATCTCCTCCACTTGGTTTCCCCTCCTCCCTCCATATTCCACCTTCAAGTGCCTGATCACTGCAGCCTGCTCCTGTCTCAAGCTTAGGATGCCATGTTTCCAAAGTTCCACTCAGACTGTGGGTGGTAGCTATGTTGTCTGGCCCCCCTCACGTTCCAGAACCATTCACATCCGTGTTTCCAGTTTCTTTGCACTTGCCTTGAAATTGATGACAAATGAATTTTGCAAGCCCATCTAGGAAATTACCTCAGTACTCAAGTCATTTCCTGGGGCCATTTAAATTCTTAAATGTGTGGAGAAGGTTGAGGTCCTTTTTCTTTTTAAATTCCCTGGACCACTGGTAAACCCCTGTCACCCTAATAAAGGGATGGGAGATGATGTCACAGAACTGTAAAAGCTCTCGTTGCTTCAGCCCTCCCCTCATGGTGGTTCAGGACCGACTTAGATTTCTCTGACCTTGAGGCTGATGTGTCAGATCACTGGGATTTGGCTCAGACCTTCTGCTGCTTGAGGTAATGGATGGTCAGAGAGGTCTTGGAAGAAGACATTAACTTTTTTCACCATCATACTGTTAAGCTGCACATCCCACTGACACAACCCATGCGGATCACTTAGCCATTCATTAGTTTAAGGAACATTTATACTGCTCTTACAATGGTCAAGGCCGTGCTGGATTCTGAGGTCACGGAAGTGAGTGAGACATATGCACTACCCTGGAGGAGACAAAGCATCATGCCAAAATGAAGCAGTCATGACTAAGACTTGCTCACTGATATCAATCATTTCGGGGCTCATAAATAAAGAATATGTATGACCACATGGCTTTTACATGTGGTTATATGTAAACAATATACAGGATAATACAATATTGAGGACAGCAAGGGCTTTAAGGAATGTATATATGTATACATATATTTGAAATAAATATATAGCTATTATGTGTGCATATATTATATATATCTTTGTATGTTTATATGGGTATGCATACCTACATATAGCTATCCTATATATAGCCTATATATTTCCTGTATGTATATTATATGTATATATTTCATATGTATATATTTACTGTAGTATTTACTATTAGCCAGGGCCTTTTTCAAACGTTCTCACAAATTAACTCATTTAATTGTCATACTACCCCCCATGAAATATGTACTATTACCATTATCCACATTTTACAGAATAGGAAACTAAAGCTTAGACATTTTAAGTAATGCACTCATGATCTACTAAGTTGTCGAGCAAGGAGTTGAATCAGGCAGAGTACCTCCAGAGGCCATGTTATTAAACTGTTTGCTGTAAACTGTGAAGGAAGAAAATAATAGAATTCTTCCCAGCTGAGGAAGCTGTATTTGCATGCAGACTTTGGGGCAGGAGAGAAATATTTGAACAAATTATTTGAGGTGGAACTTTGTAGACCATTCTCAAAGAATGGGCAAATGATTTAATTTGGTTTAACATAAGAAAAGGATGCCTGTCTTTTGCTTCTTGAGGAGGTCATGTGGAAGAGGGGTTTCAGTCTGGAGGGTAGCATGAAAGCCAATGGGGAGAGGGTACAGGGACACAGATGAAGGCTGCCTTTTTACCAGCAAAGATGAACAAGTGTGGGGTATCACCTGTTTGTCCCAGCTTGGCCTGTCTAAATAGTCTAGCCTTCTGGTCCCTCCCTTTGAGCTCTGGGATTCCACGAAGTTGACTTTGTAATACAACAGCGCTAAAACAGGAGAGGGCTCCTGTCTTGCCTGAAGAGATCACCAATATCCACAGCTGACAATAAAGGCACTTAAATCTGGCCAGTTGTCTACTGCTATAAAACAAACCCCACCCCAAACTTGAGATTATAAAACAGCAATCTTTTTATTGTGCTCCCAGATTCTGTAGGTCAGGAATTGGGAAAAGCCATGGTGGGTACATCTACTCTCTGCTCTGCAATGTCTGGAGACCCAGCTAGAAGGCTCTAGGTTGGGGTAACTCCACAGGTGGGAGCAGGAATCATCTGAAGTCTCCTCTACTCACATGTCTGGGGTTGATTCTGACTGTTGTTGACAATGACCTGTGAGACTGTCAATTAGAACACCTATAGGAAGATTCTCCACATGGCTGGTTGTGCTTCCTCCCAAGATGTCAGTTGGGTTCCAAGTGTTACCATACAAATAGAGCCAACTGGAAGCTGTATTGCCTTTTATGACCTGGTTTTGAGGTCACATAGAGTCACTACTAGTATAGTCACAAGCCCATCCAGATTCAAGAAGAAACTAGAATCCTACAATTGAAATCGCGAATGTCAAGTTTATATTGTACAATGAGCACATGGGATGGGAGAGCTTGCTGTGGCCATCTTTGGAAAATGCAGTCTCCCACAGAACCTCATCTTCAGAATGGGATGTGGAGTTTGCTTATTAAAAACAAAAACAAAATCAGTCCATCAAAAAGTCATCAACATCAGCCCCGCCCAGTTTCCAAAGTCATCTGACCACTGAATGCTTTTCCTATGAGACTCTTAAAAGATAAGCATTCCTCAAGTCTACCTTTAAATAGAGTAATCCAGAGACTATTCATACAAGATGTGACTTCAAAATAAATTCTTTCCCAAGTACCCCCTCAAGGATTTTGCACCAGCTCTTTTCTCTGCTTTCAAAACTCTTCCCTCAGATCTTTACAAGAATGACTTTCTCTCCATTCAGGGTTACTCAATCACCAACTTTTTGGAGAAAACTTCCCAGATTACCCAAGCTAAAGTGCCCACTCTTTCCAGCACATTATCTGGTATTTCTTAATATCTGAAATTATCTTGTTTATTTGTTTATTTTCTGTTCTTCTCCCCATCTCACTCCTTCTGCATGGTAAGCCCCATTAGAGCTGAGACCTCACTCTTTCTGTTCTCACTCAGTGCCTGGCACACAATACACGTCCATTAAATAGTCATTGAATGAATAAGTGTGAAATGGTGCAGTATTTGGAAATCTTTTTGTCTCTTGTTTGTGGGACTTGGAGTAAAGAGAATAAGGAAATTTTACATATATCTTAATGAAATGTAAACTTTCCTTTTTTCATCTCTCCACTTCCCAAACTCTCTCCCACATTTTCCTCTTTAAAAAAAAATATATATATATATGGCACTCAGAAGAGGGTTGCACGTTATCGTGCAAAATTCTAAAGAAGCAAAATGTAATAACTTCTTTTGAATTACCTCCCATAGAATTTCAGGTGGTTCAATATATTCCATTTATAAACTCCTCATATACCACTGTGGATGGGTAGCTCAATTGGTTAGAGCATGGTGCTGATATAAATTCCTCTTATGGAATTCTTTTCAAGTACAGCTAAAAAAATAATAAGAAGAATATATAATAAAATGTAGTAATTCATTTATATATAAAATATTTATATTTATATATAAACATTGAATATATCTATATTTTATAAAACATTTCATGTTTATATAGTATAAAATTTCTACTACATAAGTGATAATATTTATATAAAATGTAAAATTTAAATGTTATAAAATATAATGAGTAGCTTAAAAAACCATTTTGATCTCTTTTAAGTATCTGATCTTTCTCAAAGATTTTATTTCTAAATAGTTAAGTGACTATCACTGTGATACAAAAGTGTATATCAAAAAACACTATAACTATCAAAAGCATTAAAAATAGCTCACTTGAATTAAACAAAGCCATGGTTTGAAAAAAGCCCCAGACATGAATAAAATGAAAGTCAAAGAGATACAGCAGAATTTTATCTTCATACACAGTCACTCATATATTCTCTATTCTCTGATGAGAGGATTAACAAACATGGCAAGCCTCCCTGAAGTAGATTTCAACACACAGGAAGTTTTTCATCCAAGACTCTTGGAAAGGATGACCTCCAAGGAGAGGGATCTCCTTTCTCTTCTAAGGAATATCCTTCCCTTCCTGAGCCTCGTCTTCCCATCCTTCCCTCTCCCTTCCCCACTCCCTTCCCTCTCCCCACACCACACTGTCCACTCTGACTCAGCAGCACTCATTAGCCACCTGCAAGTGCACAAGCTCAGGCACATCAGATCTGACCCAGAATTTTTTCACAGAAGTCAACTTATATTCACCCACACACCCAAAAGGAGGTCTGCTAGAAATCTTTTAAAAACCGGGTGCTTAATTTAAATGAGACGGTGTCTAGACATTTATTTTCTGGAAATATTTAACTTGGATAAGACATGTGGCCCCCAAGATGAATGCAGGATTGAAATATTTCACTTGAAAATGTGTGCAAGGAAACGTCTGGTTGAGTGCAATGAGGTTAAACATCGACATATTTTCCTAGATGGAAAGGTCATCCTGTTTGCCATGTGCTAGCAGGACCTCGCCTCTGAATACTCCCAATATTATGTTAGAAATATAGTTAGGCGATAATTGCTTGTGCTGCACCTATTTTTCTGGAGTTATATGTGCAGTTACACAAATCTATATGTGAACATTACAATTTAGTCATTGGGAGAGAAATACTAGAGATGGAAACTCTGGAGATTATATACAATGAAAGTTTTATGTGAATTAGAAGTTTTTGCCTCAATATCTTAGGCCATAGGGGCCAGCAAATTTTTCTGTGCAGGACCAAATAGTAAATATTTTAGGCTTTGCACGTCATTCAGTGTGTCACAGCTTCTCAACTTTGCCACTGTAGTGTGACAGCAGCCAAAGACAATACATGCACTAATGGGTAGGCTGTATTCCAATAAACTTTGTACACAAAAACAGGCGTGAGCTGACCCCTCTCCTAAAACAGTAGCTTTTGAGTTGTTTTAACTGTGACTCATAATAATAAACGATATTTATGCCATCACCCAAAACAAATATATGCATGTGTGTACGTGTATATGCGTCTGTTTTTCTGTGCATGTCTGGATATGTGTACATTCACAAAACAATACCTACCCTTATAATGAGCATATGCCAATATTATCTATGCTATCCACTTTGATTCCAAAAATCACTTTCTTTTTCACTTGTGATAGAACATAATGGAGGATAATGAGAGAAGAAGAATGTATGCATATATGTAACTGGGTCACTTTGCTGTACAGCAGAAATTCACAGAACATTGTAAATCAACTATAATAAAAAATTTTTAAATAAAATGTTTTAATTAAAAAAGGAACTATAATTGATTACAATGTTTCAGGTGTCTAGCAAATTGATTCAGTAATATTAATACATCTATTCCTTTTTCAGATTCTTTTCCACTATTGGTTATTACAAGATCTTGAATATAGTTCCCTGTGCTATACAGTAGGTCCTTGTTGCTTATCTTAAAAATCACTTTCTAAATGCTGGCAGCCACCATCTAGGTTGATTTCAAGACCCACTAGAGGGTGGTGACTCTCAGTTTGCAGAACACTGTACCAGGCTAACTCTATGCTTGTGTTTAAAGCGAATAGCGTGCGAACAGCCAGAAGCAGACAAAGAATCACTGTCCCTCTGTTAATGAATGAAATTGCTTGCGCTTAGCCTGAAACCTCTGCTGCCTGCTTGGGTTTTCCCATCCCTGGAATCTGATAAAGTTGTGACCCAATAACCAGAGAGATCATGCATCGCTGAGAATGAGTACAAATTCTGGGTAAGAGCCACAGGGCAGGGAGCTGGTTGCCTTATATTTTCAAAGCTGAATGGGGAAATAGAATCTTGAGTCTCGTCTCTTTAGAATGAGTCGAATAGAGCTGATGGAAATCTTTCCCCAAAGGGAGCCCCAGTAGGCAAGTAAACAAGGAGGAAGAACTTTTTTGGATACCAGAGACCAAGTCCCAAAACAAACATCAGATACCTCAATCCTAATCCTGCCCTGGCCACTATTTAGCTGATGGTCTGGGCAGGTCACTACTCTCTCTCAGCCTCAGTTCCCTATCCTGCTAGCTAGGTGACCTTCAGCAAGTTTCTGCACTTCTCTGAGCTTCAGATACCTCAACTGCAAAGTAATGTTAGCCACCTCAGAGGACTGTGATGGGGACTGCATAAATTAACTATGTATGTAAAGCACTTAACACAAGCCGAGCACAAAGTCCGTGCTTGATATATAATACTTGCTACTAACACATGGCAGTCAATATGTGATAGTCTTGCTAGTAGGTATATAACACTTGATATATAATACCTGCCACTATTTCACTCACCTTTTTGTTTTGAAAAGTTTCAGAGAAATTTCAACAGAAAAGTAATAGTCCAAGTAATTCCTATTTTTTTCTATGCAGGCTTACAAGCTGTTAATATTTGGCCACATTCACATATGCCCTTTTCTTCTCTCTTTCTAGATTGATTGATAGATAGATAGATAGATAGATATACAGATATACAGATATAAATAAATATATATTTTGTGAACCATTTAAACACAACTTGCCAACATCAAAACACATCTCTAAATGATTCAACATATATTATCTATCTCTTACAATTATATTCTCATAGGATATCATGTTATGCCCGCCAAATTTAATATTTATAAAATATTATCTGATATGCCACTTTCTATATTCAAAGTTTCCCAATAGTGTTCCGTACAGCTGTTCTTTCTTTTTCCCAATCCCACAATCCAAACATGTATTATGCACTGCATTTGGATGTCATGTCTCTTTAGTTTTTCAAATATATAGTATTCTTTATGCCTTTTTTCTTTCTTTTATTCATGGCATTGACATTTTTGAAGAGTCCAGGATAGTTGACCTGTTATGTGTGTTTGGGTTAGAACAAATGAGTAAATTTTTTTTGTGCAAATTTTTGTGAAAACCTAGATTCTCACTGTAAAAAATGAGAGATACAGATATGAAAGAGTTTGCTGAGCAAGAAACTCAATGGTATTGGATTTGAACTACGGATATAAGACTTTATATTAGTCGGGGTTCTCCAGAGAAACAGAACCAATGGCATGTGTATCTTTAGAGAGAGGGATTTATTCAAAGAACTGGCTCACACAGCTATGGAAGCAGGCAAGCCCAAAATCTACATGGTGGGCAGGCAGACCCAGAGCAGAGCCAATATGTGGTTCAAATCAAAAGTTTCTCCACTGTAAAATTCCCTGTTGCTGAGAGGAAATTAGTCTTTTTTTTCTAGTCAGAACTTCTACTGATTCGATGAGGCCCACCTACGTTATGGAAGGCAATCTGCTTTATGCAAAAGTCCCCTTTTTAATATTTATTTTTTTATTAAAATATAGTTAATATACTTTAACAATTAACAATGTTGTGCCAATTTCTGCTGTACCGCAAAGTCACTCAATCATACATAGAGATTGAGGAATATACAGGAAATATACAAGAAATATATAGAGGATAATATAAGAAAAGAAATATATATTCTATACACACACATGCACACATACACATACATACATACATATATATATACACACACACACATTCTTTTTATTATATTATGTTCCATCATGCATAGTCTATCCCAAGAGATTGGATATAGTTCCTGTGTTATATAATAGGATCTCACTGCTTATCCATTTAAATGTAATAGTTTGCCTCTACTAAGCCCAAACTGCCAGTCAATCTCACTCCCTCCCTGCCTCTTGGCAACCACAAGTCTGTCCTCTATATCTCTGAGCCTGGTTCCATTCATTTTTCCATATTAAAATATTGGTATCCCACATATGTGATATCATATGGTATTTGCCTTTCTCCTTCTGCAAAGTCCATTTGTTTAAATGTTTATCTCATCCAAAAACATCTTCACAGGAACATCCAAAATAGTGTGTGTCCAGCCAAATTGGTATATAAAATTAACTATCACAGACTTCAGTAGAAGTATACATATATTTATTTTAGCTCTGTACTGAAAGAGCCCAAAAGCAGTGATACCCCAGTAATACTGAGCACACATAATGTCTAAACCCTAGTTTCTTTTTTTTTTTTTGTCTTTTTGCCATTTCTTGGGCCACTCCCGAGGCATATGGAGGTTCCCAGGCTAGGGGTCTAATTGGAGTTGTGGCTGCCAGCCTACACCAGAGCCACAGCAATGCTGGATCCGAGCCACAACTGCAACCTACACCACAGCTCACGGCAATGCCGGATCGTTAACCCACTGAGCAAGGGCAGGGATCGAACCCGCAACCTCATGGTTCCTAGTCAGATTCGCTAACCACTGCGCCACGACGGGAATTCCAACCCTAGTTTCTTTTTTCTTTTTTTTGTCTTTTTGTTGTTGTTGTTGCTATTTCTTGGGCCGCTCCCGTGGCATATGGAGGTTCCCAGGCCAGGGGTTGAATCGGAGCTGTAGCCACCGGCCTACACCAGAGCCACAGCAACTCGGGATCCGAGCCGCGTCTGCAACCTACACCACAGCTCACAGCAACGCCGGATCGTTAACCCACTGAGCGAGGGCAGGGACCGAACCCGCAACTTCATGGTTCCTAGTCGGATTCGTTAACCACTGCGCCACGACGGGAACTCCCAACCCTAGTTTCTAAATACCATTCTCCACTAAAAAAAAAAAAAAAAAAAAAAAAAAAAAACAAAAAAAAAACAATGCTTCTTGGAGAAACAGCTGATTCTGACCCTGGAGCAAGGCTTGTGCAAGGTAAGTCTGGAACATCTTGTGCCAGAGAATGAGGAACTACTCAAAGATCTATGGACATATATCAAAAGGACAGACACTAGTTTAAAGGAATTCCCACTGGTCAAATTAATTGGGAAATCAAAACATATAATGTTGCTAGTGATTTATAGCACATTCAACAGCAGTAAAAGAAAAGACCCTATAAGACCATGATAATACAAAAATAAAATTGCAGATTGCATGGGGCCAAGGAGCAAGCTATTCTTTGGAAGAGTTGCTACTGGAAAGAGGAGGCGTTTTGGCAGACTCCATCAGAACAATGACACCAATCCTTAGGCACAGATAAACCAGATACCTCCGCAAAAGGAAATTGCCCTGATATTGGTTGCGGGGGGGAAGGTGTGGGGAAAGGGTAATAGTTATAGAAGTTAGTGAAGAATGGTTGAACCAAATTGGAATGATGATAGGGCTGGTGATAATAGCTGTTATCTGTGGAGTGAGTACCAAGGGCTAGACACAGCCCTTTTACAGTTAGTCCGCTAGCCCTTTTACATGCGTTGTGTTCTACCCAATGTCAGTCCAAGAAAAGTAATAGTGACTTAAACTCAGAAAGTCAAGGAGGGTGCTTGCTGCTACTCAATAGCAGAACTGGAATTTGACCTAGACCTACGGACATCAGTGTCCCTGCTTCTCCCCCACTTGGCGCAGCACACACCTGCCTGTGGTCTGAATGTGGGAGTAATAACCAGGGGAAACTTCCAACTCTGCCTCTATATGGCCTTAGATAAAGTATTCCCCATCCCTGAACCTCAGTTTCTATAATAGGGAAGAACAAACCTGACTCTGTATTAGATCTCTTTATTTCACTTTAAACTTTGTGCCCTGTTGCCTGTGCTTAGTTGTGCTGGCTCTGCACCTTTTGTAAAAGAATGTTGCCCACAGCCTGAAATGTACAGGATAGCCTATTCTCAAGGCTCTGACCTTTAAGGATATAACACTCTTCCATTCATATAGAGATAAAAAGTTACAGAGCAGAGAACAGCATTTGTCTTATTGGAGGTTCACAGGAACTTCATGACCTGACCTCCCTGGACAGCTACAAGAACAAAGGATTCTGATACCAGAGGTTTGCAACAATTAACCACACCCCTCTCTCACCTTGGCTTTAAAAATGCTTTGCTGAAACCCTTTGGGGAGTTAAGGGTTTTTTAGAAAGGAGCTACCCATCTTCTTGCATGGCCCTCCCATTAACATTTCTCTGCTCCAAACTCCAACTTTTTGGTTTGTGTCGCCTCACTGTGTGTTGGGTACATGAACTTGCACTCGTAACATCTTTTCAACCTTTTCTCAAAACCTCGGCTTTCCTGGTTCTCTCCCTCTTCTCTCTGACCTCCTTCCCTGTCCCCACCAGAGCTGCAAGGCCTTCCAAATGAAAAGAAGTCTGTCTCTTTTCCATCTGCCCAGCAGTTTACTTTATCTCTGTAAACACACACACACACACACACACACACACACACACACACACACACACACACACACACACACACACAAGGCAGATGCCTAGAGAAGAAGGACCAAACACTGCCAAATGTGTATCTTTTCCTCCATCACTGCCCCCAGAGCTTTAATGTGGAGCACAGTGGATAAAGTTAGGGAAGAAGCCCTGGCTTAGTTAGCTGTTCTCTTGTTTTATAAAATATCCCATACACACAGAACAGTTCAAAGACTGACAGAACAAACACGCTGAATCCACTGCCTGGGTCTAAGAATATTAACATTTTGGCATGTTTGCTTCAGATGTTTTATTTGTTTTAAATTAAAACATTTAGTTGAAGATTCAGTAGAAGTCTTCTTTGCAAGCTTCCTTGACCTTGGCCTCCTTCCTACTCCGCCGAAGAAATTAACATGTGTGGTGTGTATTCTTCCTGACCAGATCGTTATGGTACATAAAGAGAGTTCATTTTAAACATGCAGGGTTGCTTTACATGTTTTTTAAATGCACATAAATGATATCATCTTGTCCTGTTTTCTGCAACTTGCTCTCTTTTATTTAATATCTGCAATTTACCCCTGTCACTAAGTGGAGCTCTAATTCATTCCTTCAGTGGCTGTTTCATATTTCATCTACAAATGACCAGCTTATTTATCCATTCCCCCCTCAATGTCCTTTTAGATTGTTTCCAATATTTTACTATATATGAAATGCTGAAACTGAACATTTTTATGCCTTTCCTTTTGCACATAGGCAAGAGTTTCTCTAGGGATTTTACTTCCCAGCAGCAGCCCTGGTTCCAAGGTCACGTCCATGGTCACCTCTATTAAGTGTTGCCAGTTGCTTCCCAAACTGATTTTTACCAATTTCTAGCACCATGTTATGATGGTTCCCACGTCTCTTTATCCTCATCAACCCTTGGTATTCTCGGTTATTTTTGCCAATCCAGTGGATGAGAAATGGTGTCTCATGATTCTCCTTTGAATTTCCCCCAAGACCAGCAACACCAAACATCTTTTCATGTGATTATTGGCCACTTGAAAGGCCTGTTCACAATCAGCCCATTTTTCCATTGAGTTGTTTGTCTTTTTCTTATTGACTTGTTTGAATTATTTATACATCCTGAATAATAATTTTTTAAAACTTGAATGTGTTGTAAATATTGGGACCAGCTTTGTAAACTTCAAAGAGGCGTGAAAAAACACTGTTTTTTATTAGTGTTCGTTTTACTCTTACATATGTCTTATCACCTAAACCAGAGCCCCCTAGAGGACAGCGAATGTGGCTTCCTTATGTTTATTTATCCAGAGCGAGTGTTAATAGGAAGCAGCCTAGAATTATGGGGGGAAATTATGGCTTTAAAAATAGAAATGGAGTTAATACTGCCTCTGCTCCTCAGTAGCTCTGTAAGCTTGGTCAGGCCAAGCTTAATCTCTCTGAGTCTCTCTTTCTTTTGTTCCAAATCGGGAAGGATCTCTCCCAAGAGAGATCAAGAACCACATAAGATAATGCATGTAAAAGTGTTTAGCCTGGGGCATGGCATATGCTAGATCTCATTAGATATTAGCTGAATAGAAAAGCTGGCAAGTCTTTGTTGGTGGTTAACTTAATTCTTCAATGACTCAATAATAATAGCTCTAATTTAATGACTATTTCTTATGTGTTAGACACTACTGTACTTAAACAGCTATCCTCTATTATATTTTTAGTCCTTTTTATGGATAAAGTCTCCCTGAACGAGAAAGATGAAGCAATTTGGACAATTTTAAGCTTACTGATGGTGGCATTAAGCTGCAAACACTGATCTTATTCTTTTTTAGGGCCACACTGGCGGCATATGGAGGTTCCCAGGCTAGGGGTCCAGTCGGAGCTATAGCTCCTGGCCTACACCACGGCCGCAGCAAATGAGAGATCCAAACCACATCCACGACCTACACCACAGCTTACAGCAGACGCCAGATCCTTAACCCAATGAATGAAGCCAGGGATTGAACCCGAATCCTCACAGATCCTAGTCAGGTCCGTTAACCACTGAGCCATGATAGGAACCCCTGATCTTATTCTTGTCCTGAAATATATTCATTCTTCCAACCATACTTACCACATGTCAACTCTGCGCCAAGGAGTCCACTGAGCACCGGGCTACACTGGCCACGAACGCTTTCTTTCAAGGAGCAATATGTTTTTACTAAAGACCAAAATAGAAAGCAAACAGGCAAATAAATTGTGATATGTTATGAAATTAAATACACAGTTAAGACAGAATGCAGCAAAGAGCTTGGAGTTTCTCTTTCAAGGAGGCAATCAAAGAAGGCTTCTCCAGGAGATGACGTTGAAGCCAAAAAATAAAATCGATGAGAAGTAGCAACCTGGCTATTTGAAGAATAATTGCATTTCAAGCAGAGGCAACAATAGTCCAACCTGTTTCCAAACTGTAATAGCCTCTAAATAGAAACTATTTTTTATTCTGTATCCCCCACTTGTGCCTCCTGCTCACTCTGTTTAGCCTAACCCATGGCAAAGAAGAAAAAAGTGTGAGCCCCAGGCAGCTGGGGAAGCCATCGCTCAGACCTGGGCCCGGATCACCCCCAGCTAGGCAGCAACCACCTGGACATCTTCCCGATGTGTAAGCCTCCCTCCTCCTACCAGCTTCCCTTCCACGTCACTGTTCCCTCTCCTAGGCCCCACGCCTGTGAACTCAGCCAGATAGGTTTGGCTTTGCTTCCCAGGTAAAAACTTTTACCCTATAATTCTATTCTCCACACCATCAACAGGGTGGACATTTGCAGATTGGCCTGTACGTGGACGAGCTGAGAACCCCGGAGAATTGATTCACGCCTGGACAGGTGCCAGGTTTTCATTAAACCCCTTGTAAAGCCACACTGTAGTTCTATAGAGCCACATCTGCCGAGGAAGCCATCTGTGATTTGTATCGTCGTGCTCCAACAAAACGCCAGCAGTGTGAAAAACTCTCCCCTCTGCTCCGCAGTGAACTGGAAAAGTAACATTAGTAATCACTTCTGCAGGCTCCATAATGACATAATGGGCATTGGCTTAAGTCTTAAACCGTGGCCGATGGTTCCTGCCAACAATCTAGGCGGATCCGAGTTGTCCTAGAAATTAGAGGTCATCCCTCTGGCCCATCACTCTACCTGAGAGAATACAGATAGAGAATTGCCACTTTGTGATACCGGGAGGAAAAATAACTAATGTTTAATGAGGATCTGCTAAGGACCAAGCACTTTACAACCCTGACAGCCTTCTAAGGCAGGCGTCATTATACTCACTTTACAGCGGAAGAAACTGAAGTCAGAGATGTTAGATGCCTTACCCAAGGCCACGCAGATGAGGAACAGAGCTGCAAGTTGAACCCACATGTCATGAACTCCAAAGTCTGTGAGCTTTCCATCACCCCAGAAAGAACTCTGAGGATGGCATGCAAACCAAGTGTTTGGTAGCTTGGTTTTTAAAAAAAAAAAAAAAAATTAATTTTGTCTTTTGATTTTTTCCAAGACTGCAATTCAAAAGTTCATTAAAAATTAAATAAGGAGGGACAGGGAGGCCATCGTCCACCTACAGTGGCTTGGATCCAAGTAAAATCACTCAATAATGGGATCTACAAGTATGTGACTTAAATCCATGATGCTTGCTTTGAAGTAGGTGAACTAAAGGGAGCTGACTGCCCTGTTTCTTTCTTCCTCCCCTCCGAAGGAGGAAAAAAAAATACAGCCTGTTCCTGATGCCTGAGCCCACATCCAGAAATAGAAACCTTCACCAGTTCAAACCTGTCCATTTCAAAAAGATCATCTTCCCAAAGCTGGGATCATCTGCGTCTGCTGGCATGGATTTTGGTGGTCTCCTGCATCATCAAAGCTCAAGTCCGAGGGAGTTCCCGTCGTGGCGCAGTGGTTAACGAATCCGACTCGGAACCATGAGGTTTCCAGTTCGATCCCTGGTCTTGCTCACTGGGTTAGGGATCCGGCATTGCCATGAGCTGTGGTGTAGGTCACAGACTCGGCTCGGATCCCGTGTTGCTGTGGCTCTGGTGTAGGCCGGTGGCTACAGCTCTGATTAGACCCCTAGCCTGGGAACCTCCATATGCCGCGGGAACGGCCCTAGAAAAGGCAAAAAGACAAAAAAAAATTTAAATAAATAACAGCTCAAGTCCTAGAAAGAGAACATAATGGGGACCACTGGAGAAACTGGAATAGAGTCTGGCTCCTGTTAATATAATAATATATATGCCAAGGTTAATTTCTTAGTTAGGAATACCATGGACCATGGCAAGGTAAGATGTTAACATGGCAGGAAAGATGGGTAAAGCATGCAAGGGAGCTTTCTGTGCCACACTTGCAACTTTTCTGTAAATGTAAACCTTGGATATTTTCTGTCAATACAAAATTATTCCCAAAAAAATTGTTTTTCTTTTAAAAAAATGCTCAACTCCTCTTTCTTCTGAACTGCAGGTATGCAGTTTTCTCTGGATCTCCCCAGAGCTATCCAGAACAAAGAGACAGTCTAGTTTAGAGGAAGCAACAGCTTCCATCAGTGGACTTTCCGACTCAGAAGCAAGGAGTTGCAGGAAAAAAAAAAGTCTGTGGCTTTAGGCTACAGTTTGAATCTTGGCCTTGACACCTCATCCTTGTATGATCTCAGACAAATGTGTACCTTTCTGAGCATCCTCAGGTGGCAAATGGATCTAACGACACCTGCCATACAGGGCGACTACGAGGAATATCCAGACTCAGGCAGGTGGGAGATTTTAATAAAAGTTAATTGGCTTTCCTGATCTTCCATGTTTATCTCATATTTGGCTGAAGCTTCAAAGAAAGGCTCCAAAGCACGTCTGAAAGAAAGGCTGATCGTTTTCTTTTGGAAGGATAGTTTCTGATATTTCAGATGTTGTTGGATCATCCAAAAGTTTAACTCTCGGCAGCGTTTCCTCTTCCCTCATATAAACACCTAGAAATAATTTCCTGGTCTCTGTCCCATGGCAACCGAAAGCACCTGGACAAAGAGAATCAAATCACATTGAACTCGCTGAAGAGAGCTCAACCTTCTGCAGACTGCCAGGTTAGCCAAAGGTTTAGCTTTTTTGCAAAAGGGAGATGGGGAGTGGAGGAAAAGTGCTGACAACGAAGGAAAACTGCTGCTGTGGGAGAGTTTTAGGCCCAGGATTCACGAAATATAATCATCTTGTACATTTCCATAGTGTAATTTCTACAAAGAGAACCCGGTTGCATGCCTGGCACTCTCCTGTGAGCAAATCGCTCCATGCCTCTGAACTTCAGTTTCCTCTGCTCTGAAGTGGAGATTGGAGATGATGATAACTACCTCGCAGGATGGTTAAGGGGATTACAGATTAAACCCACCAAGCTACTAGGCTCAGTGCCTAGCAGGGAGCAGGTGCTTAATAAACGGCTATTTTATTGCTTACAAAACACTCTTGATGGCCATAGCCAGCCTCATGGTAGGAATCACTGA
The DNA here is from genome assembly GCF_016906955.1 of Phacochoerus africanus. Taxonomy (NCBI): domain Eukaryota; kingdom Metazoa; phylum Chordata; class Mammalia; order Artiodactyla; family Suidae; genus Phacochoerus; species Phacochoerus africanus. The sequence continues at coordinate 155,542,976 of NC_062551.1, read as the reverse complement.
TCCCATTTTTTTAAGATGAGGAAATGGAGACTCAGAAAAAAAATAAAACATGCTCAAGATCGCACAGCCCTGGCTTTGCACTGAGAGGATCGGCATGCAGATTTATTTGGCTGCAAAGCCTGTTTTCCTTCCAGTACACACACACACATACACACACACACACACACACACACACACACACGCATGCAGACATTGCTGCCACGTCTGCTCCTGTGGATGCAGAGGGGGAAGGAGATTTTAAGGGCATTTCGGCTCCACTTCCTCTCCTCTGGCTCATTTGTTCCATCCCCGAATCCCCGACTTAGGCCTCACTGTGCCACCAAGCGAGGCTCCTGTGCAGCCAAAAAGGCATTTGAGAAACCACATCCCCGCCCCTCCTCCCCACCTCGGGCCTTTGAAGTGAGCCTGTCAAGTGCCAGGTACCTACTCAGGCTACAAATCCCAGACTCCCTTCCGACCTGGAGCCCTGGGCTCCCCCCGTGGTTCGGCGCAGACCCTAGATATGCCTGCCTTATTTTTCATGGGGCTTCATTTCTATCCAGCCTGAATTGACTGCATACCTACTCTGTGCCAGACACCAGGCTTGGCTCTGGAAAGAGAGCCATGAGGAAAACACGGGCCCTGCCTTCAAAGAGCCCACGGAACAGGACAGAGTCCAGCTTGGTTTCGTTTAATAAATAATTGCTGAGCACTGAGCCATGCCAGGCCCTGTGCTGGGTACCAGGGATACAGAGATACAGGAGATGCCGGTGGCTGGTAGCACTCCCAGTCACTCAGCATCCTCACATGCTCCTAGCACACACGTGTTGCTGGCTATCCCTGACCTGCTCTGGCCCCCATACTGCGCTTTACACACATCCTCTCCAGGCCTCCAAGTAAAATAACCTTTTCAGATAGATGTTTGAAAAGGCAGAAAAGTCCCTCTGTCCAAAACCAGTCATGATGATGAGGATTCTAGAATCCGGGTCTGCTTTTCGTCTCAAAAGTTGCTGGGTTTTTTGGCAGGGTTAGGGCAGGTTCGTTGTTCCTATCATTACCTCACATTTGAATGGTGTGCTTGAATTTTCCAAAGCACATTCCCTCTATTATCTCATCCGAGCTCCGCATCCCTGTCTCGAGCAGTCCAGGGCTTTTTGTGAGGCCCACAGATGGTGACAAGTCGGGGGAAAGAGGGTCAGCCAGCGCCAACCCCTGCCAAGTCCACTTACTCCTCAGAGAGCCCCAGAAAGGAGCGGACCTTGCTCTGCTGCTCTTCATTTTCCACTGGAGGAAACTGAGGCTTAAAGCATCCTTCCCAAGAAGGCAGGACTAGGCAAGAGAAATCCTGGGCTTGAACCAATCTTGCAGTAGCCAGTACCTCTGACAGCCAAGTCTGTCCCCCTAATAAAGCAGTGCTCTCACCATGGAGCTGGGACAGTGCGGCCTGCTTGGTTGAGAGGCGGGAGTGGCTTTGTAGGGGCTCAGCATAAGCTTGTCTCCTCGGCCTTAGGACTTTGGGAGGCTCCCGCAAACTTCTGGGCCTCTGTTTTTCATTTGTCAAGAGCTGATGCTAAGCTGTGCTGCCTGCCTGGGTTCTGTGGGGGCCTGCTGAAACGTGAAGTGGATGGAAAGAAGGCTTTGGGGAAGCCCTAAGGGTGCAGGGCCGCCCTTCACAGAGGGTCTGCTGACATGTTACTATGGAATCAGAATCCCCCGAGATGAAAAGCAGACAGGCCACCACCCCCTCCAGGAGCCCTGCTCTGGAACCAGAACCCGCCCCTCCAAGGGGTCCAGGAGAGGGCCCTCGTCCACAGGGCCAGGCCCCTGCCCTGGTGATTTATCTGCCTTTGCCTCTCCAGCCCCGCTTGACTTGCAGACACAGGGATGGGGGAGGGGCCATCACAGAAACCGACGCGTCTGGTCACAGGGTGATGGCGTCCATGCCAAGAGCCCACTTTGTTTTAATGAATGACACCAAATACTTAGGCCATAAACTCTTCACAGTGCTGTGTCTGGCAGTAATTACATGCCTCCCATTAATAAATCCTATTTCTGAATGGTTTACTGCACTGCGCCCCTTTCTTCAAACACTGCAGGCTGAAACCTGTCAGATGAGGCCAGAGGCAGGCCTGTGAAGAGAAGGCAGATAAAACAGGGTGGTTTTCTGGGCAGGAAAGGGCCACAGGCCATGCTCAGCACACAGGTTCCAAGTAGGCAGGAGGTTTGTAATCCTCACCCCCACATTCAGTCCCTTGCTCACTCCCCCCAAATTTTGACCCCCAAATTTATCTTGATGGCATCACCACTGCCTTGGTTCAAAAGGCATCGGCCTCACCTGGAATATAATGACAGCCTATCATCTTGTCACTCTCCAGCTCACCTGCCACATCCTGCTGGAGTCATCCTCCCGGCGTAACATCTGACCACATCACCCTCCCACATAAAAACTCCGCAGAGGTCCGTAGCATTCCAGGATAAAGTCCCTCCTCCCCCTCAAGGCCCTTTGGGACCGGAATCCCACTACCTGCCCCAGCTCATTTCCCGGAAACTACCCTTCCCACTAGACTCCACCGGTGCTTCCCAAAGTGTGGTCCTTGGACCTGCAGTATCAGCGTCATCGAGGACCTTTTGCAAAATGCAAATTCGCAGGCCTCACCCAGAGCTACTAGTTCAGAAACTCTAGGGTGGGACCCAGTGGTACGGTTTTTTAATAAACCTGCCAGATGATTTTGATACAAACTACAGTTTGAAAAACATCTCTCTTTTTTTTCTTCTTACAGCTGCACCTGTGGCATATGAACGTTCCCAGACTAGGGTTGGAATCAGACCTGCAGGTGCTGGCCTTCCCCACAGCCACAGCAACACCAGATCTGAGCCGCATCTGTGACCTACACCATAGCTGTGGCAACGCCAGATCCTTAACCCACTGACCGAGGCCAGGGATCGAAGCCATCTCCTCACCGACACTATATACGGTTCTTGACTAGACCATAGAGTTCCAGTTCACAACTAGAACTCCTGAAAAAGCATCTCTTAACCTACTCTTTCTCTTTTTTTTTTTTTTTGGTCTTTTTGCTATTTCTTGGGCCGCTCCCGCGGCATATGGAGATTCCCAGGCTAGGGGTCCAATCGGAGGTGTAGCCACTGGCCTAAGCCAGAGCCACAGCAACGCGGGATCCGAGCCGCATCTGCAACCTACACCACAGCTCACGGCAATGCCGGATCGTTAACCTACTGAGCAAGGGCAGGGATCGAACCCGCAACCTCATGGTTCCTAGTCGGATTCGTTAACCACTGCGCCACGACGGGAACGCCTCTTTCTTAAACTTTAATGTGGACAGGAACCACCTGGGGATCTTGTTAAATGCAGATTGTGATTTAGTTGGTCCAGGGTGGAGCTCAAAATTCTGCTCTTCTAGCAGCTTCCCAGGGGATGCTGGTGCTGCTGGTCCACACACCAAACTGGGCAACAAAGCCCAGTGAACTTCAGCGAACTCATGATTTCAAAGCCCACCCAGTGCCCCTGCAACCTGAGATCTGACCGCATCACTCTCCCGCATAAAAACTCATGCCTTTGTGAGCACGGTTCCTTTCCCATCCCTAGTTCACCTTTCCTCCCTTTCCCATGTTCCTTTCCCATTGAACAATTCTAGTCACTTATCAAAAGTCAACATGAAGAGCCTCTGCACACGGAAGACTTCTTCACCCCCCACTCCCCATCCTGCAGGTGGATGAAAGCCCTTTTTGCCCCTGCTCCCACATGACTCTGCAAACACGCACTTCGTCCCAGCACTGATCACATTATACTGTCTGTCTGGGTGACTGGCTACCTGGCTAGTGGTGCCTCCCCCTCCAAGAAAAATACTTTAGAAACGGGATCTCTTGCCTCTCTGGATCATGGCACCAAAACAGTGCCTGGCACATAGCAAGAGAATAGTGGATGATAGAGAGGGACTGGATGAATCCTTAACAATTGGTCCTACCAGTGGATCAAGCAGTCAACAAAGTATTTGGGAGGAATGGCTACTTATGACTGTACCCACCACAAGATTTGTATTAACTGCCAGGTTCCTCTTTTTTTATTTTTTTATTTTTTTATTTTTTTTATTTTTATTTTTTTTTTTGTCTTTTTAGAGCCACACCCATGGCACATGCAGCAAAGGATCTGAGCCACATCTGAGACCTACACCACAGCTCACTGAAACACTGGATCCTTAACCCATTGAGTGAGTCGAATCTGCATCCTCATGCTTACTAGTCAGATTTGTCTCCACTAGCCAAGACAGGAACTCCTGCCAGGTTCCTTTTAAAGCAGGCAAGCGGCAAACACTTTTTTCTAAACCGAATAAATTGCCTAATCCTAGAAGACAAAAGCCAGAGAAATGGTCACCTGGAACCAGGAACCGCAGAAAAAAAATTTCCAAGAGGGAATATGCAAGCGGGAGATAGGTACATAGGGATGTCTCATCAAGGAAGATTCCACACAGGAAAAGTTCTCCAAGGAAGTTCCTTTATTAATGGACACCCCAAGAGCATTTATCAAACCCTTACTGCGTGACAGATATTTGTAAGAATGTAAAGTGTGTTAGATCTCTCGTCCTGTCTAGTGGGGAAAATAGATACAGAAATCTGTCAAGACAACGCCGAGTGACAAAGGCTGTGCTTCAGATGTGCAAAAACCATGGAGCAGATGCTTTCCATTTTGCCAGGAGGGATAGGGACAAGCATCAAAGAGATGATATTTGAGCTGAGTTTGTTTTTCAGGAGGAAAATGGGGGAAAGGGTTTTTCAGGCAGAAGGCACAGGCCAGGCAGAGCAGCAGAGGCCAGGAAGAACGGTGCCCTCGGGGGGGACGGCACACACTGATACGTAGGGGAGAGGGGTGGGGGTGGGGCTGTGCTAGGAAGTTGAGCAGAACCAGATGGTGATCATTTAGCCAACACTGGTGAGCACCGGCTCTGTGCTGAGGCCGGCCCTGGAGAGGCCACTGTACACAACACAGAAATGGCTTCTGCTCTCCTGGACTTGACAGCTCACAGTGCAGGAGCGGTGGGGAAAACACAAACGGACCAATGGAAAAAGGCTCAGCACACTCTAACAGACAATTAGCTGAGCCTGCAGGAGAGCGAGAGCCTTACCTTCAGGTTCACCTCTCGGAGGAGGGGAACCTAATCCAACAAGGAGGGAAAGAAGGGGAGAGTGGAGAGGACCCCAACCTGAAAGAGAAGATTAGGCAGGACCCCCCCCCCCATGGGGGAGGGCACATGGCAAATTCCAGAAACCAGTGGTAGAAGGAATTAATAAAAGAACAGTCACACAATTTGACAAGGAGGGACTGCAAAGGCAAACCGGCCACAGTGCTTGGGTCCTGCAGGCCATGCTGGGTGTCTGTCTTGATGCTAAATGCAGGGGAGCCTTTGGGGTGGGGGCTCCTGAGCAAAGGGATAGCACGACCTGGTTTGGAGTATTTTCTTTTCCCCTTTCTTTTTTTCTTTTCACAGCCACACTGGCAGCATAAGGAAGTTTCCAGGCTAGGGGTGGAATCCAAGCTGCAGCTGCTGGCCTACACCGCAGCCACAGCAACACCAGATCAGAGCTGCATATGTGACTTACGCCACAGCTCGAAACCAGTGCCGGATCCTGAACCCACTGAGCGAGGCCAGGGATCAAACCCACACTGTCACAGAGACTATTTCGGGCCCTTAGCCTGCTGAGCCACAATGGGAACGCTCTTCTGTTTTTCTTTAAATGGATAACTCCAGTTCCTTAATTTTTAAAAAAATAGATTGAAAGGAGATTGGAGACAGATTCTCACTGGAGGCTTCATAATCATCCTGCTGAGAAAAAAAGCCAGGCTAGAACTGACGTGCTGGCAACACGGACGGAGGGAGCAGTCCCAAGAGAAGGTCTGCCTTAGGAAAACACCTCATGAGGAGCCCCAGACAGCAACTTCCTCCACTCAAAGTGCATATATAGCAAGTTCTCTTTCGGGATGTATATAATGAAAAGAGTACCTTTCCTCTTCTCCATCTGCCTTAATCTGCCTGAATTCACAGTTGCAGTGCCACTTGGCCCCAGGCATGAGGAAGCTCTACCCAACCCACACAGGCACTGATGCTGGCAGACACTGGAAGAGGCAAGGGTAACACACAGATTTTCCATTTTGCCACTGCTGGGAGGCCCTATGACAACCCGTCCAGCCAAGTTTCCCATCAGCCTGAACCCATGAGGAGCTGGGATCTGAGGAGTACTGGGGAAGGGATGGCTTGACAAAGAGAAGGGCCAATGGCATGCAGGAGGCATGCAGCTGCTCCCTCCTCTCAAACCCTCTAGGATGCCTGTCCTGTGAAAGACACCTTTGGGGATTTAACAGGATTTTAGGACAGAGTTTTTACTGGGCTTTTCAAACCTTTCAAATCCCAGTCCTAGATCTCAAAGATCTCCAAGGATTATTTACTCTAACCCCCTTTTTTGACAGATGGGCAAACTAAGATTCAAGAAGAATGACTTCTCTGAAGTCAAGAAGCTAGTTTTTTAGCAGAGGAGGAGCTGCAGGGCTGGTCGTAATTCTCAGATCTGGGCCCTTTCTCTATGACTCCACACACAGTCCCCTGGATAATTTGTCAAGCATCTATTACACTCTGGGCTCTTGTTCTCCAGGCCACTAGAGAAATGCAGTTTTGCAGAAGGATATACTAGGCTTATTGAGCATCTTGAACATAGTCATGGTCCCACAACACGGTGAACTCCTGAGAGCAAGGGACACATCTTATAGTCTCTACATATCCAGTCAAGAAACCAGGAAGATAGTCCCATTTATCACTGCAGAGAATAAAGGAAGGCATCCTGTGATGGCTGAAGATTGTTCGCAGCTATAAAATGGGGCCAAGTGCTGTGTGGTGCAGAGTGTTCCAAGCAGCTTTGCTATGCTGGGGGGTCTCTGAATGGAGACTCTGCGGTAGTGGGTGTGTGGCAATGCTTTTTTTTCCCTTGCTGGTCAATTGCCTTTTCAGGTGGTCTTTATTAAGCCATCAATCTTTTAACCCTGACAGTCACTGTGACCCACTGCAGCTCAGGAAAGGAATCTTTCTTAATTACCAGATCTTTCTGGCTCCCTCGAGGGCCTTGAGTACTACACCAGGTGGAGCTGATGGATGTGTCGTCTGGTTCTACCAGCAAAAGTGAGGTGTCTTATTTGCTCAAACCTGAGGGCACAGCTTGCTATCCCAGCATAGTTAGAGGTGTGGCCCTGGCCAACCAGCCATGATTCATGTCTCCAGGAAAAGACTTCTTTGCTCCAGCCTTTGGACTATTGCTAAGGGGTTAATCACGCAGACTTCAGAGCCAGACCAATGAGCTTAGATTCCCATCTCTGCTGCTCACTGTGAAGCCAATTGCTGGACTCCCCCAGCTTTGATTTCTTCAGGTGCAATGGGTTCCTCTTGCACCACTTTGAGAGGCAGGACAGCCGAGGCCTCTGGCTGCTTCTCTCATCCGTCTAGACTCACTTCCATAATGATCTTACCCAGGGCTTTAAATACGGTGCACAGGTCAGAGATTCTTACATGTTGATCTACCCCAGACCTCTCCTCAAACCCCAGAGTCACAGAAAGACAAACACCATATGATATCACCTATATGTAGAATCTAAAATGTGGCACAAGTGTGCCTATCAACAGAACAGAAACAGAGTCACCAACATGGAGAAAAGACTTGAGGTTGCCAAAGGGATTGGGAGGGACAGTGGGATAGCCTGGAAGTTTGGGGGTAGTAGATGCGAACTCTTACATTTTAAAGGGAAAAGCAAAGTTCTCGCTCAGTGATAATGAACCTTGCTAGTATCCATGAGGACTCAGGTTCAATCCCTGGCCTGGATCAGCGGGTTAAGAATCTGGCATTGCCGTAGCTGTTGTGTAGGCCAGGCAGCTATAGCTCCGATTTGGCCCCTATCCTGGGAACCTCCATAGGCCACAGGTGCAGCCCTAAAAAGACAAAAAATAAAAATAAAATAATAAGCAATAAGCAATGAGGTCCTGCTATATAGTACAGGAAACTATATCCAATCTCTTGTGATAGAACATAATGGAAGATGATATGAGAAAAAGAATGTGTGTCTCTCTCTCTCTATATATATATATATATACACACATACACACATACATACATATGTATAACTGGGTCACTTTGCTGTACAGCAGAAATTGACTCATTGTCAATGGGAACATACTTCCCCTGGTTACCCACATGACTTGCCCTCTCATTCTTTTCAGATTTCGGCTCAAATGTCACGCTGTCAGAGAGGCCTTCCCTTATCCTCCTGCACGACAGCAACCTCCCTTCTTGCACCCAGCAACCTCCCTTCTTGCACCGTCACCCTCCACCTTCTGCTTTATTCTCCCTCATCATCTTACTGCCACCTGCAACAGTCATTCAGTTGTTTCTTATCTGAGAGCAAGGACTTGACCCTGATCACCACTAGGTCTCCAGCATCAGAATTGTGCTTGGCCCATAGAGGCTGTTTATATATTTTGTTGAATGAATAAATTAGAGGTAATAGTTTACTTAATAAGTAACAGGATGATGGGGGGATGGAATGGGATGGTGTGTGTAAATCCTCCTGCATATTGTCTGTAGGTGATCCTTCTCCCAGGGGAGCTTCCAACATGACGGCTGGTCATGGTCAGTGATGGAGTCAAAAAACCACTCCAGCCCCATTATGCAAGAATGGCGAACTTGAACTTCTTCCAGTTCTTGTACTAAGATTTACCTTTTTTATATTATTTAAGCAAACCGACAAAGGGCTATTCCTGATGGTATAGCTGCAGGAAGTGAGGTTTGGAGGGGTTAGAAATGTAGATTGCACATGTATAAAAGAGCTTCTCATATACGAGGTATGTAACACCAGTGCAATGACTTTTCTGTCCAAAGGTCTGCCTCTGGCAGGCAATTGAGGACCTGTTGGCCTACTAGGCCTCATTAGACCCCAACTATCCCTACAGGCCAGATTTTAAAAGGCAAAGAAGAAGGAACTGTAAGAACAGAGTGGGGTCCTCTTCCAAAAATTGGGCCTGTGAAGAAAACTGCCCTTAAAACTTTAATTCTTCCATCATAGAGGAAATTAGGTCAGCCACACATGAACCTTTCCAACACTTCTTTAGAGAAAATCTACCAGGGATGCACCAAAGTGGCTATGTATTTGAGCATACAGGTAAGATTTAGCCTGCGTTTCTACTTCCAAATCTTGCCAAGTTGTCCTCTGTCAGTTGAAGGAACATGGCAATAAATAGAATCAGGCCTCTCTCTCTCTCTCTCTCTCTCTCTCTCTCTCTCTCACACACACACACACACACACACACACACACACACGCACGCGCACGCGACAGAAATAACTGCAGCAACTGTGTCACTAGGTTCAGACTCACAGATACGAGGCTCCCAAGGACTTTAAAGATGTGACCCCCAGGTCTCAGGTTTCCTAAGCAATTCTGAATCAGGAAGAACAAACAACTGTAAGATCAAAGGCATTGAAATGATGAGAGTGAAAGAGGAAGAGCACCATGTTGGGAGGCTAACAGCTCAAAATAGATACTGTTATGCACAGATAGGGAAGGGTGTGTAGCATACACGTCATGCAGTGTTTTGTATGTAAAGAGAGAGATTCTGCAAGCATGTATAATAAAACATCAAAGGACTTATCTCTGAATAGTGGGAACATTCATGGGATTTTTATCTCTTTTGTCCTTATCTTTATTTTTTTTTCTGCAATGAACATATTTCATTTGTATAATAAGAAGGAAAAAGAAGCTATTAGCCAGAAGATAGATAGCAAGCCTCACCATTGCCCGGACAGCATGGTCCCTGGTTTCAAGCAGTCCACCAGCAAGTACAGCCTCCCCCATGCTGGTAGAGGTTGGAGCTTGGCCTTTCTCCCAGTTTGCTGGGCTCAAAAGCACCTGATTCCTCAACTTTAGCCCTCTTCTGACCCAAGAATATACATCACTCATCCTAACATGCACATTTTGCTTTGAAAAATTAGCCTTCATAAAAATAACAAAAATAATAATAAAAGAGAAATTCGCAAGTATCAGTCCCATGGGAAGGGAAATGATCAACTGAAATAATAGGTGAGATATGCACATCACAATGAAAGTGATCAACCATATGTCTCCTAATAATTTTTTTTTTTTTTTTGCTTTTTAGGGCTGCACCAAAAGCATATGGAGTTTCCCAGGCTAGGGGTCGAATCAGAGCCACAGCTGTCGGTCTACACTGCAGCCAGAGCAACTCAGAATCCAAGCCACATCTGCGACTCGCACCATAGCTCATGGCAATGCCAGAACCTTAACCCCCGGGGCGAGGCCAGGGAACGAAGCTGCATCCTCATGGATACTAGTAGGATTTGCTTCCACTGTGCCACATTGGGAACTCCTCTCCTAGTGACTTGAATCATCGTCGTCATCATCCCCAGCGCTGGCAAGGGCACAGGGACATTGATAGCCTCCCACATTGCTGAGGATACTGTGAACATGTCCAATGCTTGGGGAAAGGCGAACTGGCAACATGAATTAAGATCCATGAAATACCCCAAGATGTTCATGACAGCAGAAAACAAAATATGAAACCAGCATTTAAAACGACCGCCATGGAGTTCCCGTCATGGCGCAGTGGTTAACGAATCCGACTAGGAACCATGAGGGCGCAGGTTCGGTCCCTGCACTTGCTCAGTGGGTTAACGATCCGGCGTTGCCGTGAGCTGTGGTGTAGGTTGCAGACGCGGCTCGGATCCCGCGTTGCTGTGGCTCTGGCGTAGGCTGGTGGCTACAGCTCCGATTAGACCCCTAGCCTGGGAACCTCCATATGCCACGGAAGCGGCCCAAAGAAATAGCAAAAAGACAAAAAAATAAAATAAAATAAAATAAAATAAAACGACCGCCATGAAGACGGGGCAACATGCTTGTGGCATCTACAGACCAACACCACTAGTACAGGTCCATGTACATCATGGAGAGAACAGGCTACAACATCCTCGGCAGAAACACACCAATAAACACACACTGGATGAGAAAAAGAGGTAGAAAATGAATGTCTTTATTGAGTTTTCTAGAATGTGGGCATGCCTCTTTAAGAAATCTTTTTAGGGTGTTCCCAGGGTGGCTCGGCAGAAATGCATCTGATGAGGATCCATGAGGATGCAGGATCGACCCCTGGCCTCGATCAGTGGGTTAAGGAGCCAGTATTGCCATGAGCTGTGGTGGAAGTCGCAGATGTGGCTCAGATCTGGTGGTGGTGTGGCTGTGGTCGAGGTCGGCAGCTGTAGCTCTGATTCGACCCCTAGCCTGGGAACCTCCATATGCTGCGGGTGTGTCCCTAAAAAAACGGAAAAAAAAAAGAATATGTTGTGATATTGGGCACATTAATGTTTGATACATTAAATAAGCCAAAACTTTAACATACGCAGTACAGTGCCTGGCACATTGCGAAGACTGAATGCACGTTCCTTAGTCTTCTTGTTCTTTGACAATTTGTCCCTACCTTGCCTCTTCATTCCTCTCCCAACACATCATTCTAGGGAATTGCTCTTTTTCTTAGGTCCTTTTAGCAACTCCCTACTTGATCTGCCTCCAGACTCTTATGTGTTACCTGTCCTAAGCACAATTTTCTAAAAACAGGCAAAAGCGAACAAAACGAAGATTTATCTACATCTCGTCCCACAAACCTCCACCATCTCCCGGCTTCAGGCGACTGTTGAAACTCTTGAGTCTATCTCTTTATGCCTCACGATCAGCCCTCAGCTTCCATCTAGACCTTGCATCACCAACCCACAAAACAGTCCTTTCCACGGTGGAAAGAGGATGTCAATTGATCCCGCACACCTAAAGCAAACTGGCCCCAGGCCACGTGCTGTTGACGTGCCTAGTTACACTGAATGCTTACAACCCCTTCGCAGAAGTCAGAATTATGACCATTTCACAGAAGAGGAAATCAGCTGAGATAAGGGACTTGCCCAAAGTCACACAGCTAGAAAGTTACAGAATGGAGATTTGAACCCTAACCCCAGGTCCTGCCGCAATCTGCCTTCCTCCCCAAGTGCCTGACTCATGAATACACCTTCCAGGGTGACCTTCAGAATTGCCATTCTGCAAACACAGCATGCTTCTTACAGGACCCACTTCGGTTCTTGTATCTGGAATGGCCTATATACATCTGCACACCCCCACCCCACACACATGAGCAGGTGCACACACACGCATGCACACACAGAGAGACGCACACTCCCCATCTAATCGTTAATCTCTCTCCCACACACTCTTCCTCCTTCTAAGACAACTTAAATACTTCCTCTCACAATCACGAAATGCCTTCTGCATTGAATGCCACCTGTTTGATAGGTGGTTTACCTGCAGTCAGCTGAGTACTGAGATGCAGGCCACAGGGCCAGCCAAGTGTGGTTGGCGAGGCTCCACCTGCAGAGTGCTTACCATCTGGCAGCTGAAGCTCTGAGGTGCCAACTACAAAGAGGGTGAAACTCCTAGGGGAGGTGGTGGGGCGGGGGGAGAGGAGATTGGAAGGGGGTCAGAGCTACTTGGCATGAGAAAGTATTTGATGCCAGTAAGAGTGTAACCTGACCAAACCTGTTATCCTAATCCTCGTTACTTCTCTCTGGGCCTCAATTCCTTTCTATATAAGATGGTATTAATGAGCTGGATGTCCTCTAAGTAACCCCCTCTTCACCCCCAACTCAGTATTGTGTCTGGCACATAGTAGGTATTCAATATATATTTGATGAGTGAATAAATAAACTCTAAGATGCACTTAACAAATTTTTTGTTAATGTTTTTTAAACTATTTTTATTCGTTCATTCATTTTGGCTATACCAGCACCACAGCAGCAAAAATGCTGGATCCTTAACCCACATCACCACCAGGAAACTCCCCAACATTTTATTTTATATTGGAGTATAGTTGATTTACAATGTTATGTTAGTTTCAGATGTACTGCCAAGTGACTCAATTATACATGTACATATATCCATTCTTTTTCAGATTTTTTCCCCATATAGGTTATTACAGAATATTGAGTAGAGTTTCCTGCGCTGTATAGTGGGTCCTTGTTGATTACCTAAGATGCGCTTTAAGAGAAGGTGCAGATGTGTGGAATGGAGAGGAAGAGGGTCCTCAGACTAGTTTGAGGCTCTCAAGAAGAAATGACTCCTGAAGGGGGTGAACCATCACCCTTCTCCCCTTTCTCATGAGATCCAGGCCAGGTTTTCTCTGAGACTCTGACCATTCTTAGGCAGGGAGTGTTTAATTATTTCTCTGCGTCTGTACCCCAGCTGGAGAGAGTTAATAAACCAGCCAGGTCTTTATCTTAACAAGGAGTCTTAGGATCAAATTCTCCCCTCATTAAAGGCCCAGAAATCTCCCTGACAGCAGTGGCAGTTGTGCAGTCAGCCTGAACATGGAATTTAGTTTCTTAGTGAATTTCTCCATGGGCCTTTCCAGGTGGGACAATCTGGGAGGGAAGGAGGAAGGAAGGAAAAAAAGGAAGGGGGGAAAGGAAAGGGAGGCAGGAAGGAAGGAAGGAAGGGAGGAAGGAAGGAATGGAGAGAGGGAGGAAGGAAGAGAGGAAGGGAGGGAAGGAGGAAGGAAGAAGGGAGGGAAGTAAGGGAGGGAGGAATGAAGGAAGGAAGGAGGGAAGGAAGGGAGGCAGGAAGGAAGAGGGGAAGGGAGGGAGGAAAGAAGGAAGGGAGGAAGGAAAGGAGGGAGGAAGGAAGAGAGGAAGGAAGCAAGGGAGAACAGGAGGGAGGCGGGAGAGAGGGAAAGAGGGGGGGAAACAAGCCTTTGTTAGAACCCAGACACAGAGCCAAGGCAAGAAGGAGCTTCCTGAGATGGGTGTGTTGTGGGGGCGGGGATGGCATAAAGCCAGAGCTGGACCCTCGCACACATCCACCCACACACACACACACACCCACACACACACACACACACGCACCCACAAGCATTATCATCTGAATGTGGACTGGCCAACCTGAGGTCCCAGCCAGTAAAAGTTGAAAGCCATTCTCCTTATTTCTAAGCCTGAGTTCTTTCCTTCAACTCCAGAGGTTTCCCCAAATAAACTTCAGAATGTAGCGGTCACCAGCGACAATTTTACATGACCATTTCTAACAGATTTGGAGCCAAACCTTTCTTTCCTCTTTAAGATAATGCCACATATAACTATACATTTATACAGTGGTGACTATATATAGGGAGAGATTTAAATGTGCGCATAAAATCATATCTGTTTTTCTGCACTATTTCCCAGTACATTCATATGTATATGTGTCTGTGGGGTCTGACGCAGAACCATGAGACTTGAGTTTGAATCCTGCCTGGATCACGTACTATCTGTGTGACACTAAACAAATTTCTTAATGTCCATGAGACTTTATTTCCTCATCTATCCAGTAGAAATAATAACAAAGCTTATCTCACAGGATGGTCATAAGGATTAATACAAGAATACATAAGCCAATCAAAAAGACAAATACTGGGAGTTTCCAGGGGACACAGCAGGTTAAGGACCTGGTGTCATGGCTGCTATGGCTGGGGTTTGAACCTTGGTCCCAGAACTCCCACATGCCGCAGGTGTGGCCGAAAGAAAAAAAAGAAAAGAGACAAATACTGTGTGATTCCACTGATGGAGTTACCTGGAGTATTCAGACTCATAGAAGGTAGCATGGTGGTTGCCAGGGGCTGGGAGGAGGGGGAGACGGGGAGGTGTTTAATGGGTTATCGAGTTTCACTTTTGCAAGGTGAAAAAGTTCTGGAGATGAGTTACAAAACAAGGTGACAATGTTTAACACAACTGAACTGTGCCCTTTGAAAAGGTTAAGAGGGTAAATTTTATGTTCTGTATTTTCACCACAATTGAAAAAACAAGTGCAAATAAGAGAACACACGTGGAAGGGCCCTGCACAGCCTTGCAGGTTTATCACACTCACAAGCACGCACACCCCCAGGTGTGCACAGTGCTTTTTAGTGGGGGCACTGACAAGGCAGCACACTGGAACCCTATTTTCGGAAACCGGTCTACAAATAAATCAACAATCCCCTGGTTAATTTGCCTCATTTGATAAGCACAACTGGTCACATGCCAGCAGGTAGGGAGAAGGGAGAAGGTAGCCCAGGGACAGAGAGGTGGGAGAAACATTGGGAACCTTCTCAAGAGTTGAGGCTAATGCTTTATTTTTTTTCTTTTCCAACTATGGCCCTGTGTCTTGTGGGCATGCCTGCGTTCATACACAGCTGCCATTTATTTAGCGTCTCCTGAAGGCCAAGTACCTTAAATATTTAATCCCACTGCACATTCCAATTCACCCATCGCCAGATAAGGTAGCAGTTATCTCCACTGGACAGACGAGGACTGAGGCTCAGAGTCAGGTGATTTACCCAAGGTCACGAGACTAGTTGGTGCCGCTTTATTTCGGACGTGAATTTCCAAAGTCCATTTCCTCTCTGTTATGACAAACACCCCTCTTCCTTATGATGCTAACTCAGCACAGAGCTGGATGCCCTGTCAGTGCTGGAAAGTGTGCCCTTGGGGTGAATTCAGGCCTTTAGACCTCAAGGAAGATACACACCCTGGCATTTGTGTGACTAGAGTGCGTCAGGGGGCAGACCAGGTGGCCATTGGGGGTGGGCAATTCTGTGTGTTAGTTCTAGCTTGTGGGGTTCACAGGGGCCCCACGGGACTTCCCTCTGGGGGAGAATACAAGGTTGATGTGTTCTCAGGCACAAGTTAACCCACAGGGAACTAGAATTCAGGGTTGAGAGGGAGCCCCAATAGTGGCAGGATAAATGAAACAGATAATTAGCATCAAAGGGCAAGGCAAGTACAAAAATTAAAGCAGGAGCAATGAACTTGAAAGCAACATGGACCAAAGGCATTATGAAAAAGAACACAGAATGGGCCCTCCCACCGCATCCCAGAAACTTTCCATGAGGAGGATGCAAGCAGTGAGTTCAGCCTCCAAGCTGCGCTTGGGACGTGACTGGGCTTAGAGAGACTGCAGGGGAAACACTTGGCATGCTTCTAAAATGTGCTTTTAATTATTGAGGGTGCCACGTGCACCAGCCTCTGAGCCAGAGCTCAGAGATGGTTGCCTGACTCCACGGGTATTGTCATGTGACATAATTCCATCATGTGGAATTACTGGACCTTACAAGGGAAATAAGGTTTTGGTCTTCCCCTCACCTTCCCTGGAAACTACTGGCAGAAAGAGAGCCACATGGGGGCAGTTCCTGCCATGGCTCAGGGGTAATGAACGTGACTAGTGTCCATGAGGACACAGGTTTGATCCCTGGCCTCGCTCCATGGATTAAGGATTCAGCGTTGCCGTGAGCTGCAATGTAGGTCACAGACACGGCTTGGCTTTGGTGTTGCTGTGGCTGTGATGTAGGCCAGGGTCTACAGCTCCGATCCAACCCCTAGCCTGGGAATTTCAATATGCCGCAGGGCTGGCCAAAAAAATAAAATAAAATATTACAAATAATAAATAAATAAACCAGCAGTTTGGTTTAATAAAGACGAAAGAGGACCAAAGAGGTGCTGAGTTGCACAGAGGAATTCTCTTTCCTCTGATTTCTCCAAGTGAGACACAATAGTGTCTCAGAGTCAGCAGTGGCAGCAGTTTTACAAAGATGCCCACCCAGATACCTGTACACAAGAAACCCCGTGGAGGCTTTGAGAATGATTTGGTTTACATACATTTGGGATACAAACCAATATTCAGAACCCTACTTACTCAGATGCATAAAGAGAGAATGCCTTGGGGATTCCCGTCGTGGCGCAATGGTTAACGAATCCGACTAGGAACCATGAGGTTGTGGGTTCGATCCCTGGCCTTGCTCAGTGTGTTAAGGATTCGGCGTTGCTGTGAGCTGCAGTGTAGGTCACAGACACAGCTCGGATCTGGTGTTGCTATGGCTCTAGCGTAGGCCAGTGGCTATAGCTCCGATTCGACCCCTAGCCTGGGTACCTCCATATGCTGTAGGAGTGGCCCTAGAAAAGGCAAAAAGACAAAAAAAAAAGAGAGAGAGGGAGAATGCCTTTATCACCATAAGTTTATTCCTTTCATGTTTATTCAACAGTGGGCCTTCTGCCTCTCCCCACCGACCCTCTACCAAACTTCGTAGGAGCTCCGTTTAGAGTCATGACCTTGCAACCTACAACAGTCGCTTAGTTACTTTCTGCAAGGTGCTGGGCATGTAATGGCCATTTTCACTCATTTTTCTTTTCTTATTCTTGATGACTGCTATGCTTATTCCCATTTCATACATAAGGACACAGAAGACCCAAGAGATTAAGTGACTTCCAGGTCACACAGTGATGAAGTGATAGATCAGGCTGTTTGGGCCCTGAGGCCTTCACTCTACGCACTGCAGGGGACACAGACAGCAGAGCTTCCCCCTGGGCGGTGTCCTCCTCTTGTTCTACCATAGACGTGGTATGAAGCGGGGTTCACCCCTCCCTGCAGGCACCCAGCTCCTCTTGCCAGAGGCTCCAGGCCCACACAGCCATCTGCACAGCCGGCTCTGACTTCCCCAGTCAGCACCCCAGGGGAAGTCCACTGTGGTGGATCAGCAGGTCTCCCCACTCCACAGAGAACTTGCCAAGTTCTCCACCAGCCAGGCTCCGGGAGGCAGGCCTCCTACGTTCCCATTGCATAAGTGTTACTCCAGCCAGTTCCTGGAATCGGAAATATGGCAAACCATTCACCTGAGGGAGAGCCGATGCCCAGGAGGGCTGCATGTTTGCTTAGCTGTGCCCTCAAGGCCCTTTCCAGGGGACCAGCTTGTGAAAAGCGTAGTCTAGCAAGGCCCATTTCTTAAGGCAAAGTGGCTTTATTTTCTCTGTTCGGTTTCCCAACACACTTTCTCCCAGTGATCTCTCAGACCCACCTCAGCCGCCTCTGCCCTGGGTCAGACCCCTCGTGGCTGCGTGCAATTACTCCACGACCTCCTTGCTGGGCTTCCAGGCTTCCTGCCTCCAGCTCTACGCCAGCCTCAACATCGCACCAGGACTATTGTTCCATATGCCAATCTTATCGCATTAGGCCCCAGCATAAAATCCATCCATGACTCACCTGTGTCTAAAAATTGAATACTTCTCAGAGTTCCCATTGTAGCACAGCAGGTTAGGAACCTGACTAGCATCCATGAGGATGCGGGTTCCATCTCTTGCCTTGCTCGGTAGGCAGGTTAAGGATCCAGCGTTGCCAATGAGCACTCGTGTAGGTAGCAGATGCTGCTTGGACCTGGTGTTGCTGTGGTTGTGGTATAGGCCGGAAACCCTAGCCTGGGAACTTCCATGTGCCACAGGTGTGACCCAAAAAGGCAACAAATAAATATATACATACATATATACATACCTACATGCATACTTCTCCACTGTGCAAATTATCTACAATGAAAATATACTATTAGAATAACTTGAAAGAAAATATTTTAAGATCTGCTCCCACCCCTAGACCGCAAGTTTCTTGAAGTGCGCAGAACGTCTTTTTTTTGTCTCGAGGGCACAGTTCAGTGCCCTGTCGATGGCAGGGAAGAGGGCAAGACATGCAGATAGTCAGTGTTATTTGACTGGGTTGATTAAATTCCAGCCCAAACAATTTAGCCAGTGTGTGCAGCCTTATCAGAGATAAGGAAACAATTGCCCTTATAGTGTTTGAGTCTGAAAACAGTTCTTAGACCCTCTTTCTCCATCTGTAGTAGACGAGAACTCCAGCTGGGGACCCATTTGTCCGAACCTCCCCTGTACTGGTGCAGACGATGCTCTTCAAGCTGCTGAGGGGCCCTGATTTCGATGAGCCCCCAGAGCAGAACCAGGGAAGTGAGGAGGAATTAACGGGAGGACCGTCTCCACCCCACGCGCTCTCATCCCATCCATCTGAACCTCCAGTCCTAGCCTTTCCGGCAGCTCGTGTCTCGGGGGTCAGATCTAGGCTCTGCTCTGCAGCCGCTCCGTGCCACGTAGCAAACCACTTCCCTTCTGGAGATGCCGTGTTTGCACCTGTTCATGAGTGAGTTGCGAAAACTAAATAAAATCACACACACACACACACACACACACACACACATATGCGTTTCACATATTGGTCGTTGAATTCAAAGAACACAGACAACCACTGAGATTATTAACGTTGCTCATGTCCACAGCTGTCTCTCCTGCGCAATCAGGCACTTGAACTGGAGAGGTTGTGTCGCTCTCTTCCTCCCTCCAAGTTCCTAGAAGAGGCTCTTGAACTGATTGGGTATTTAGCCAATGCCTCGGGGAAGGAATGGACCTAAGGCCTGGATGTGTTGGCACCAATGACCTCTAGTGAGGACAAGGCTAAGGCTACGGGCACAGGGTAGGCCCTGACTGGGGCCTGAGAAAGCAGGCTGCCAGGGGAAGCCGGCAGGCCGTCCATCTTCCAGGCGGCTTCCAGGGAAACATTTTATTCACTTTCTGACGGAAGTTGCCCACATTTGGGGTTTATCTCACAGTTCCAACAGGCTCAGGAACTTGGTTCTGTGGGCCCCCCAAGAGCTGATCCTTCCCTCCTGACGCCAGGAACGAGTGTGCTGGAAGCCGGCTTGCTCATGCATTATTGTACAGAGGGCAAGGAGGCACCATCACGTGGGCATGAAATCCACGCCACAGCACAGGCAAGGGCCTTCTCTCCGTGGGGACCTCGGGGCTGGGGGATGTCAGATCACTCTCTGAGGGTTGCTGGGGGAGCTAGGGATCAGGGCAGAAAAATTCAATGAATAAACTGTCTCACAGCACCCAGTTAAGACAGCCTCATGTGATTCCCCACACACAGCCTGGACAGAGTGCCCAAATTTCCCTGAGTGACTCTGCTTTCCTTTCTTCTTCGGATAGATTTGAGATCTACAGTCGGATTAAGATCAGCTGACTCTCACAGTCCTGGGAGCCATCCTGTCTCCTCACTAATCCTCTGCGCCTCTCTTAAACTTTAACTCTTAAAGGATAATCTTATTTCCATATGTCTGAGTTCTCCCAGGAAGTTCCTATGTGCTGGCAACGGCGTTTTTCCTTAAGAACAGCCTGGTAGAGTGGAATGAACATTAAATCTACAGTCAAGAGAGGAGGATTAGGAACAAGTTGAGACACTTGGATGAAATGAACCCTACCTCATCATCTGCTAGGTGGAAAGGAAATACTAATAACTCCTCCTCTAGGGTAGTGGTAAGGGTCAAATGAGGTCAAGGATGCTATCAACCCTGTACAACTTGCTAGTCATTCTTTCTTTATTTTTTTTTTTTTTATGGCTGCACCTGTAGCATATGGGCGTTCCCAGGCTAGGGGTCACATCAGAGCTGCAGCTACAGCCTAGCCCACAGCCACAGCAACATGGGATCCAAGCCGTATCTGCGACCTACAGCACAGTTTGTGGCAATGCTGGATTTTTAACCCACCGAGCAAGGCCAGGGATTGAACGTAGGGACAACATCAGGTCCTTAACCCACTGAGCCACAATGGGAACTCCTAGTCGTTATTTATGTTCTTTTTACACAAAGTCTGAGAATAAGAAAGATACAACTTGACTCGCATTCAGCCAGTCTATAACTGACATGAATAGAAACATGACTCATCAAATCTGAGGCGGGGTTTGACATTCAGCCACTGAGTAGCTGTCTTCTCTCCCAAGACCATGCATGTCTCTTCTGCATCTGAAATATTGGTCCCAGACAGCCCTAAAGGATATGTCAGCAGAAGCATCCAATTGGATATATTCCCTGCAGAGATGTCTGGGGAGAGGTTTGATGTTTTTGCCCCATCTTGCATATAACTGGAAGTCCCAATGCTATGAAAGCCAAGAAGTGGGTGGAGATTCATCCAGAAAATAGCCAGACTTTTTGGATACCAGAAGGAGTTCACTTGGGAGTTGGATTGATTCAGCTGTCAAGTAGTAGTAGACACAAGGATTCTTTTTTAATGAGAGCCAATCGGTCCAGCCCTTATAGAGTATGAACAGTATGAACAGTATTTGGCAGATGAATCCACCTACTGCAGGGTCATCCATCCAGGACTGGGTCAGATGTGGCCCATGTAACTGGGAGGACCTCCTAGCTCTTTCATTCTATTCCCAGCAATGACTTTCATGTCTCAAGACTTCCTAACACCCATCCTTTATTTCAGCATGACATATATTCTGACTGTAATCCCCTCAGGTCATGATCATTTCCTAGCCACCCCCCTTTTGGGTCTACGATTGGCAGGAAGGGGAAGGGACACAAGTGGCTTATCTATAAATTCCTGGCATCTAGCGTGGTATCTAGCAGTAGTAGCTCTTTGAGTGTTAGGTGGATGAATGAATGAATGAGTCAGTGAATGAGTAAATGGATGAATAAACCAATGAATTAGTGAATGAGTAAGTAAATGAGTAAATTAATAAATGGAAGCCTGTGTTTTCCTTCCTTAACTATGAGCTGGTTGATTTCCTTGATTTATTCCAGGATGGCCCAGTCTGCATGGGTTTCACAACACAGCAGAAAAACAGATCAATTAAACCAGGGGAATCAAAATGAGTTTCAAATTTATTGGGCTTAATTCCCAACTGCCCAGCCATAACAAGGAGAACCTAGACCCAGTGCTAAGAGCTAGGTGTATAGATGGGGTATGAACTCTGAGCAAACAGTAACCTGTTTGTTAAGGTAATGGGTTGCTTTTTAAAATTTCAGTTGTGTCTCTATAGTGAATGGCCTAGCTTTTTATGTCAGAACAGGGTCCACAGAGACAAGAACTGATGCTTTTCCAGAGCTCAGAGGTGTGTCCTTTTCTTTCAGTTGCCGTATAATATAAACCTCATTCTCCTCCATATTACTACTGAGGAAGCTGAGTCTCCAAGAGGTGAGGTGACCTGCCCAGAATCACATCATTAGTCCAGGATCTAGGATTCAAAGCCAGGCCAGTCTGAAGCTAAGTCCACGTTTTCCCACCCACTACTACAGGCGCTAGATCAGCGGTTCTCACACTTGAGAGTAACTAGAGAGATTAACACAACTCAGATTGCTGGCCTTCACCTCCAGATTTCAGGCAGTCTGGGATGGCACCTGAGGATCTGCATTTCTAACACGTCTCCCAGTGAAGATGCTGACACGGGTCCAGAGATTGCACTTTGAGAAACATTTGACTAGAGTATCAGAAAGGACTCAACTGTAGGTAGTAGAAACCAACTGGAGGTAGTTTGAGCAAAAAAGGAGCCTTTTGTTACACAGATATAGGGCCATGTCCTTTCACCCAATGGAAGGAACACAATTGGGTCTCAAATAGGTTCGGAACCAGAGACCACCCTCTATTTCCAGCTTTCACTTTGGCTTCTCTTTGAAATATGCTTTGTTTTCCTTCCATTTACACTAGCTTCTGCATCTGCCCCTCTGTCCAGCAATACACCACCAGGCTGGCAGCATCTGCCAAGGTTAGGCCGTGAAGAGCCTGCAGCCCAAAGAAGGACTGAATCTCACACTATACCAGACCCCAAATCTCAAGACTTGCTTGAATGGGAGACACATTCCTGGTCTAATCATCTATGACCACGGACAATGTTGTAGACAGCATTGTACAAAGTGGCTACCACAGCCCCATCACCATAACCTTGAACTATAGATTGATAGAGAAGGGTAGTTTGCACAGAAAGGAATGACCAGTAACCACCAGAGCTGGGGTGCAAGAAATGTGTATGCATGTCTTACCTTCCAGATAGGTAAGATGTGAGAAAGCCATACTAAGCCAGCCTGGTGACCAGAGGGCAAGCGATGGTTGGGGAACTTTTCAGAACGTGTGGCTGATGGCCTTCAGAAACAATAGGTTTCCCTTGTAAATCAACCACATGTCAATAAAATTTTTAAAAAGAAAATAAAGAAATATTTTTTCCCTTGGACTAGAGGAGATGCAGTAAACAGTAAATCCATCTGGTGTGCAAAATCTCTTAAACAAGTCTACACAGACAATTCCTAGGGCTAAATAGAGCCAGTTCTGTTTTTTTAGAAGGAGAACAATGGAATGTGGAATTTCAGACCAGTGCAGCTGGCAAAGCTGGGTCAGGGGAAAGGCTCAGATTAGATTCATTAATGTTTTGCAAACCCACCCCATCCCCACCCTGCTACATCCCTCGCCTATCTTCGCCCCTACGAGGGGAAAGCCTCAGATGGCTAAAGAAAGAATTTGAAGAAAACTGGGTCAGATGCTCAGCGAGGTCTACGGGCACCGGCGGAGGCCTGGGGCTGTGTGTCAGAGACGGACGCCCTTCCACCAGGCCCTGTGCCACTGAGCGAGGCTCCCTGGCCTGGCAGCCCCTCTGAGTCCCAGGTTTGCTTGCTGGGAGTTCCAGTGATGGGATCTGAAGAGGAAAAGGTGCTAGTAGGAGGCACGATGGAAAGAGCATTGAATGTATGGTCGCGCATTGGCAGCATCAACACAGGACAAACTGTGAGAGGAGCCCAAGCCAGCCAGTTACACGCTCCGCCCTTCCTCCTCTTTAACGGATACTGGGGACCACAGTCACTCATGACCCCTCTGATTCCCGAGGCTGCTATAACTTGCAAATGTGATGGGCTGAGATATCGTACGTGATGTTTTTGTGTAAATTAGAAAAGTCGCCACTCCCTCCATGTCAGAGCATGGGGTTCAGCAAGCTGAGTTTGGGCTGCATTTCACCCCCTCAGCCAAGCAAGCTTGCCCAGGGAACGCCTTCTCCATCCTCACAGTGGCGCTGCAACAGGGTGTCCCCTTTGAGAATGGGGTAAATCCTAACCAAGTATAGAGGCCTCGGGGTTGTGGGGCGGGGGGGTCTCAATCAGCCTTGGTAAAGGGAGGAGACGAGGGGAGCCATTCCCTCTATCATCCGCCTTCAAGTTAAAACAGTCAGCCAGAATGACCTTGCACTAAGGGCAGAAGGCAGGGGAAGGGTCATGAAAATGCTCACGGTGACATACTGTGCTGGAAACCTCACCATCAAGAAAAACGACAGTTTTTAGACACTTCAGGCTAAATTTGAATTTACATATTTTCACCAAACTCCCTCCAGCTCTCCTTTCCTGTATGTGGCTCCTGCCACTGCAGTTCCTTCCACGACTATGTCGCTGTAATCTGAGCAGAGGTTGTGTCTAAAATTCTGTAAGAGCCACTGGAGTTCTCAGCCACTGGAGTTCATTGCCCTAAGTGAGTGTTAACCCTTCTTGGCTCTGTTTTCCTGCTTTGTGCTCGACACCTATTTTTATGTGATGACTTGTTTTGTTTCTGTCTTTGTCTAAAACGCTCTTGGGGCTAGATTCCTATTCCAATGTATGTTTGGATTCAAAGCTCTGCATAGGTCTGCTGAGCCACAGAGCTGGAAACTGTAGGACCTAGAAGCACAAAAGGGGTGCACAACAGTCTTGTTCTTTGTCCACTGAATTCTGATTTACTTCTCATCTCTTCCTCCAACCTCACTCCACCTTGCTCCTGAGGCTCCTACATTCTGACTTCATGGCCCATTTTTCCATTTATATCTTCACCTTGCCTAATGAACTTGACCCTTCACACCCTCCCCCAGCTATAGGTATTAAGATCACCTCCCAGCTAGCAGCACCCTGGAACCCTATGGGGTTTACTCTGGGTTTGGCTGTGCCCCGGGGGCCTCCCATAGTCACCAGCCTCCCACCTCTTGAATTATGGGGCTGGCAGGGCCACCCAAACTCAGGAAGAGGAAAGGAGTAAAGACAGCTGAGAAGAAAGCTAAGGTTCCTCTCCTTCTAGAGGGGAGAACCGCCCCCCACACACACTGCCTGCCACTTGGAAGAAAGGCACCATGGACCTCCTACAAATGGAATCTGAAACCCAGACTAGTAGACTAAGGGGGAAGACTCCAGCAATGCCAAATGAGAGTTTCTGGGAGTTCAAGAGAGCTGTAACTGCATTTCATAAGCTAGCCAATGAAAACGCAATATAGGTTCTGGTTTAATTTGATTGTCAGTTAATGCTTCTGGGATTCTACCACCTATACCTACATACTTTCTGAAATTCTTGAATGTTTCTGAAATCTGGGAGTCTCCCGGCTTCCAGACTTGTTCCACTCAAATATACCCGCAAAAGCAGCCAGAGACTTTGCCATCTGCCGTCCGGAAGGCCGTCAGCAGTTCCCCACCCCCACCACTGAAGCGCAGCGTGACCTGAGTCAGGACACAGGGCCCTGTAGGAACGGGCCTGCCTGCTTCTGTGATTGGCTATCTGTCTGCATCACAAAGGTCTTTTGAGGGAGATCCCACGTCTTCCTCATGCTTTATCTCCATCACCAAGCGGCGCACCCAACACCTCGTACTAGATTGTATCCATTGACTGGTTGATTAATATCATGGACAAACTGCTCCTAATTGGCATCTAATCCTGTTTCTATAACTTCACATCTTCCTATGAAGGAAAAAATTAAGGGACTTCTCTGTGTTTTCTGGTGCTGAACCTCAGTGGCCTTGGACTTGCCAAAGCACCCACGGGCCGGAGGGATTGTGTGGCCTGCCCCCCCACCCCAGTCACTGTCTGCAAGACTGAGGTCCTTGAACACAAAGCCTGCCCTGGTCGGAAAAGTTGAAACAACTAGTAACCAACAGAGCTTGCAGCCAAGGAGATATTTTTCTTGTCTGAACCCACACACCCAGACAGCCCCGAGGGATCCTGAGAGCAAGTGAGCATCCGCATCCACAGGAACTTGACGCCCCACGGAGGCCACCCTAGCACCAATCCCACCCTGACTTCCTCCCCAAAGCCCAGCAGTCTGATGCCCACTTCCTCTCCCACGTTCCACAACCCTGAGGTCTCCCGGAGCCCGGTTTAGCTCCTGTTCCCACTTGACTTCATCCCAGCGTGCCTCATGGAAAGGTTTTCTACTTCTAAGTTTTCTCCCAAGAACAAGGGGACCCTGTGCCATCCAGCAAACCCAGGATCCTCTTTTTTTTTTTTTTTTTTTTTTTGCTTCTTAAGGCCACACCCACAGCATATGGAGTTTCCCAGGCTAGTGGTCTAATTATCTGAGCCATAGCCGATGGCCTACACCACAGCCACAGCAGCTTGGGATCTGAGCCACATCTGTGACCTACGCCACAGCTTTGTGGCAAC
This sequence comes from Phacochoerus africanus, assembly GCF_016906955.1. NCBI lineage: Eukaryota > Metazoa > Chordata > Mammalia > Artiodactyla > Suidae > Phacochoerus > Phacochoerus africanus. Next base: position 155,516,851 of record NC_062551.1, on the reverse strand, counting down.
ACCAGATGCTTAACCTGCTGAGCAAGGCCAGGGATCGAGCTGGCATCCTCATGGATACTAGCAGGTTTTTAACCCATTGAACGATAACAGGAGCTCCAGGGACCCTTGTGTGCACTCAGAGGTTTCAGTCCAAGACTTCTCTTGGAGTTCCCAACATGGCACAGCGGAAACAAATCCGACTAGGAACCACAAGGTTGTGGGTTCGATCCCTGGCCTCACCCAGTGGGTTAAGGATCTGGCGTTTCCATGAGCTGTGGTGTAGGTCGCAGACGCAGCTCGGATCTGGCATTGCTGTGGCTCTGGTTTAGGCCAGAAGCAACAGTTCCCATTAGACCCCTAGCCTGGGAACCTCCATATGCCACGGGTGCCACCCTAAGAACACACACACACACAAAGACTTCTCTTAATGGATTTCGGCAGTTAGAAGCCCTGGTGGCACGGCTTCCCACTGTATACCCTCCTTAAATTTCCAAGGCTCAAAACAGTCCAGAAATGGAGGCATGAAGCAAAGGTCAGAACCACCCCCAGGACAAGCAGTCACTTGTCTTCTTAACCCAATGACATTTCTGCTAACTTGGGATCCTTTGTAAAAGAAAACTTCTCTGGAAGACAGCTGAAGTGAGGGTGTTAGGGAGAGACAGTGTATATCGTAGAAAGAGTAAGAACTATGAAAAAGATCCAGGTTTAAGTCCTTGCAACTGGCTGTAGGATTTCCGACACGTGGTTGAAATTTTCTGAGCCTCTTTTGCCTAGAGTCAATGCAATCAGGAAAAACATGAATCTGCCACATATACAGCCAGTAGAGAACTAGGAAAGGAATGTTTTTCCAAGAGCTGGGTTCTTCATCCATAAAAATCAGAACCAAAACACCCCCCCCCTTTAATCTTCTCAGCAACCTCCTAAAGCTCAGAGAGGTCCAACAGCTTACCAAGGTCACACAGCTCATGGTCAGAACCCAGACGGAACCCAGTTCTGATTCCCAAATCACATCTCCCAATTCTCAGACTTCCCAAAGTAAAATGAGACACATATGTGGTCTTTGCTTTGAGTGAACTCAAGTTTTGAGAGGAGTTATGTTAACATCCAAAAGAATGGGTCTCACCCCATATATATTCAATAAAGACTTCATAGAGGAGGTGAGACATTGGGGCCAGGCTTTGAAGAATAGGGTTGATATGCCCCCTTTTCCCTTGATTACTAGAAACCCTGCCCCAAGGCTGTGGCTCCCCAGGTGCCTGTATAAAGGACTTGGCAACATCTGTGATACGTGCGCTTACCTGCCACTGATCCCTTCTCCTTTCCTACCTGGATCTTTTCTTTGCTGCACTGTTTCACTTGAGATGTACTTTATCTTGTTATTTTGAGTGTATCTCTGTAAGTGAGCTGCCTTTGTGTGCTCTACAGCAAGGTAGAGGATGGGTAAATAAATAATTGACAGCACACAGCCACGTCCCTACTTGGCTTAAGTGCTGAACCGCAGTGTAGTAGGGCAAGTGTAGACAGGCCAAGTTGAGATACTGCTTGGCTAATGAGCCTCACTTTTATGAGGTCTCTGCCTTTAAAGCCCTCTCATTCCCACAGTGGGACCACTTCTCCTCTCCCACACTGAGGTAGGTGATTTAGTCATCGAGGAAGCCTGGTGTGGTCAGCTGGGGCTTGGGGGAGCAAGTAGGCCAGCCTGCTGAGCCCACTCGGAGGGCAGCCCCCAATTCCAGGGAAGGTGCTCCTGGCAGGTCACAGCTCAGCAGGTGCCCTATCCGACCCTGTGCCTGCCCTCTGCTGAAGTTTCCTGCACAATCCCCAGGGTGCTCCAGCACCAGGTCATTGCTCTTATCAGACCCCATCCTAGAGCCCAAAGGCCTAGGGTCAACCCCAAGGCCTTCAGCTGGGCAGGAGATGAGCACAGTGGCCCAATCAGTGGGTCAGAATGGAAATATGCACCATCACCTAAAGGACGTACATGGGCTCCCAGGCAGGAGAGGCAGAAAACCCCCATGACTTCCAAAGGAAGCTGAGTCATATTGGGAGACACAGGGGAGCCAGCCAACCTTATTAATTGGAAAAAAAAAAAAAAAAGAGCGAGAGAGAAGGTCAAAAGTCAAACCAAGGGACGCTGCCTATGGAGAAGATTGAGCCAAACAACTTGTAGTATTTACAGCCCCATGGGCAGCACTGGCCCTGCTATATGATAAATAATTGAGGTCTTATCTGGATGTCATTAGACAGTTCATGTATCAATTTTTCCTCATTCATATTTCAGGTTTATCACACAACTTTGCATGCAGGAGTGGGTTTTCCCACTAGGTCTGCTTTCAGCAAAAGCAGGAGCTTGTTATTGCCAAAAGGAGCATTCCACCCCTGCAAACGTGATGTAGCAAGTTACATAATAAATTCCTTCAATCTCATGAGCAGAGTCTCCCCTGAGTCACAGATGTGCTACGGGAGACCTCACACAGTAGATGCCCAAGCCTAAAAGCCCGCAGGATTATGGAGAATTCACCAAAGGGGTGGATGACAAATGGTGGGACCCTTTGGCAGCCAGGCCATTTGGGCTCATTGGGTAGGTCATACAGCTGCCAAGAAGACCACTCTTTCCTAGCTTGAAACTCTACTTCTCCCTGCTGATCCTAAAGGTGCCAGCCCCAGGAGGGCATGTCTGTACTCCCTACTGTCTGTCTGCCCATAGCCCTCCTTTGTCTGGGTGGACTTTTGTGACCTGCTCTGTTATCTGGACTGCCCACCACACTCCCTGGGCTGCAAGCACCCCTGGGCAAGACTCACCCTCCCCCAGTTGGGCCAGACGCTAACCACCAGCCAACACCCTGTAGGTGAGAATAATTACCCAGGTCCTCTCCAACCAACCCATCCCACTGCCTAACCAAACTCAGACCCATACGTCCCCCTCCCACTCAGCTCTCTGGCCACTGTGACCCCGCCCCACTCAGACTGTCTTCTTGGGTAACTAACTTATTAAAACTTTATAATATAGAGCATTACTTGAATTAAATCAAGAAGCAAGAAGGGGGAATTGAAAGAATATGGTATTTTGTGTTGGGTAAAGATCTTTTTATTCACTCCTTGAGGGAACAGGGAAACGGGAAGGTTCACTCACTGCTGGTGGGAATTCGAATTTTTACGGCTTTCCTGGAGGATGATTTGGCAAGGGAGTACACTGAAATATCTTGAAAACCCAAATGCACTTCTTTTTTCTTTTTTAGTTGCACCCGTGGCAGATGGAAGTTCCTGGGCTAGGGATCAAATCCCAGCTGCAGCTGCAACCTACACCCCAGCTGTAGCAACACCAGATCTTTAATCCACTGCACTGGGCTGGGGATCAAACCCATGTCACCTCAGAGACACGGCCAGATCATTAAACCCACTGTACCACAGCAGGAACTCCCCAAATGCACTCTAAATCATCAATTCCATTTCTAGGAATTGATCCTAAGTAAGTAAAGATATACACAAAGTTTAAGCTGCAAGAATATTTATCATGGGATTTTTTAACACATTTTTTAAGCAGTGAAAAACTAGATATAAGCTAAACATTTAACAACAAATGATTGATTAAATAAATGACGCATTCATATAATGAAATACTATGTGGTCTTTTTAAATGATACAGAAACACAGCTATAGACTGATATTCATCATATATTGCTAAATAGAAAAGCAGCTTACAAATATATACATGGGGGAAAAGTCTGAAATGACATAGCAATGTGATAAAAACTGTTATTTGAATGGTAAAAATTTATGGGTAATTTTTATCTTTCACCTATCAGTACTTTCTCACTTTTGGACAATGACTATGCATGACTTAAGTAATAAAAAATACAATAAAATTTGTTTTTAAAGGCTATGGACAGGGTATTCATACAGACTTGGGTTCAGATTCCAGCTAGCCCGCTAGTTAGCAGTGCGACGGTGGAGACATGACTTACATTCCTTGAGCCTCAGTTTCCTTGTATCCAAAAGGGTGAGACCAGCACCCTCCTCAGGAGGCAGTTGTGAGCAATACACTAGGAAGCATAACTACAGCGCCTGGCAAGGAGTACACGCTGAATGACATTTTTCCCTTCCTTCCAGGACATCCCAAAATACCTCAGAATAACAATTCACAAAGACAAGATGGTCCGACACGTACCTCATCACGTAAAATGTAGGTCTGAAAAATTAGGAGAGACTCAGATTTAATGCTCCAGGCTTCATCCTTCGAGCCCTGATCTCAGCAACCCCACGCGGCGGCAGCCCAGGAAAGACCCACAGTTAGCCAGTCTTTTGCGATCCAGGTGGAATCAGGCAGCTGTGTTACCCAGCCCCATCAGCAGGTGGGGCCGGTCTCCTCCCTGTATCTTCACACTATTCCCCCCGGCCAGCTGGTGGAAGGCTCTCCCACCAGAACTGGCTGCTAACACCCGGGACCCTCCTCTCTCATCCCTACCTGCTTCCCACCTCAAGCCAGAGGTTGTTCACGTCTCCCTCCTCCCTCTTTGGGCTGAGCCTTCTGGTTCATGAATTTGGTTGTCTATCAGGAATCCAGCTGGGATCTGCCCTGCCTTCTCCCGTCTTCTCATTCATTCACACGACAAACTTACAAACTTTATGATGACCTCATGGATACTGAGCTTTGTGCTAGGATATAGGGATAAATTAGAGGCATACCCCACTCTGGGCGGTGCGGGCTCATAGCCTGGTGGAGAAAACTGGCAGGAAAACAGATCATCACACTATAATGCTGTTACAGCAACTATTATTAATATTATACTTACATAGTCCTTGTCCTAGGCCAGGAGCCCTTCTAATCATTTCATGGTATGCTTCATTTAATCCTCACAACCCACCTTTATGGGGTAGTGTAAGATTGTATTTATGTGGAGGGAGAGGAGAAAAGGAGACACAAAGAAGTAATTTGCCCAGAATAGCACAGTGGGTAAAAACCTTGTCAGAATCAAGATTTGAACTGTAGCTTCTTTATGCTCTTAAAAATGATCAAGGACACCCACAAAGCTTTCATTTATGTAAGTCAGATCTAGCGAAATTTACTGTGTTAGAAATTAAAATTGAGGGAGTTCCCAGGTGGCCCGGCAGTTAAGGATTTGGTGTTACTATCGCTGTGGCTTGGGTTCGATCCTTGGCCCTGAAGCATCCACATGCTAAGGGTGCGGCCACCAAAAAGATATATTAATTGAAGTTGAGAACGTTTCAAAACATTTATTAGCTCTTTAAAATAACGATAATAAACCCATTGCATGTGAATCTAAATAACATTTTAAATTAAAAAAAACCAACGTAAAGATCAGTGAGAATAACATTGTTTCACATTTTCAAACCTGTTTAATGCCTTACTTAGCATTAAGTGGATTCTCATATCTTCTTCTGCATTGTCTGCTGGGATGTGTTATTTGGTTGTGTTAAAAGATAAGCTGAGGCATATTAAAAAATTTAAGAGCTTATTTGAGCAAAAATCAACTCTTATCTGGCAGCACCAACCTGTAGTGGTTAGGAGTGTGCCACGGACAGAAGTTAGAAACAAGACTTTTTATAGAGAAGATGTGGAAGCAAAGTAAGGAAATTATTTGATTGGCTATAAATTAAGTGGTTGCCTCACTGGAGAAACTCTAATTTGGCTATTTGTTGTTGATTGGTTGTCCTTGGGTTTTTTGGTTTGCTTTTTTAAAAATCTTTTTAGAGCCACACCCATGGCATAAGGAAGTTCCCAGGCTAGGGTCTAATTGGAGCTGTAGCTGCTGGCCTACACCACAGCCACAGCAACACCAGATCCTTAACCCACTGAGAGAGGCCAGGGGTCGAACCCACATCCTCATGGATACTAGTCAGACACCACTGAGCCATGATGGGAACTCCTGTCCTTGGGTTTTGATTTCTTAAATTTGATACATTCATACCTTAGGTTTGTGTTTGCTTGCATAGGCTGCTAAGGCATCAGAACCATCTCAGTCGGATGGTCTCCTTGTTTAAGGTCTCAACCATTGAAATATAGGAAGAAATTTGGCCTCACAAGGACATAGAAAAAAGAGGACTATCTTAGCCTATTCAGGTCATTATGGTGATTCTTCTTTGATCCTATACCCAAATTTGACAAGTGGCTCTTTCTTAAAGGGTGCATATAGTGTGGGATCTGACAGTCCACAGTGGAGAATTCAACTTTTCCAAAATTCTCACTTGTCAGAGTTCCCATCGTGGCTCAGCCATTAGCGAATCTGATTAGTATCCATGAGGATGCGGCTTTGATCCCTGGCTCCCCCACTGGGTTAAGGATCTGGTGTTGCTGTGAGCTATGGTGTAGGTCGCAGACACAGCTTGGATCTGGCATTGCTGTGGCTGTGGTGTAGGCTGGCAGCTGCAGCTCTGATTCGACCCCTAGCCTGGGAACTTCTATATGCCACAGGTGTGGCCCCCAAAAAACAAAAAGGAAAAAAAAAAAGAAAAAATTCTCACTTTTCATGTAAATACGCAAATTTTATCATTGGCAACAATTATCGTTTGTTTTCCTTGAAGTGGCAACTCTGACTTCATCATTAAAAAAAAAAAAAAAAAAATCCACCAACTACCTAAGTCTGAAAAAACCACAATGACTGTATCAGTCATTCTTTCAAGGGAAAATGGTGTTTCATAAGAAAAATGGCTGGTTCGGCTCCCAACCCAAATAATCACCAGAGCTTTTCCCAAGGCTTCCATTGTGCTTTGCAGGTGGCACAAATGCTTTATGCATCTCATTTCATCACACAAACCATTGAAAAGACCGGCACTCCAGGGTTGAAATTTAATAAATTTTGACCATTTTTACTGCTTCATCAGGAATATTAAGTGAAACTGGTTATTTTTTTCTTTTTTTACCTGCTCATGTAGCAGTGAGTAACCAATGATTACAACTCAAGTGTAGTACCATCACCTTGATCCATACTGAAGTACCAGAAGTATCACCCGATATTGCCTTTACACCATCAGTTCAAGAACTATCTCAGCAAAAAAAAAAAGACAAATAAAATCTCAGTAGTGATCTAAAAATGATTGGGATCTCAGGGACCCCTGAAAGTGTCTCCATTTCCTCCAGGGCCTTCAGATCATACTTTGAGAGCCGATGCTTGATACTATCTGAGATCAACCTGGAGCTACATGAGCTTCTTCAGGGATCATTTTGGATTAAAGCCCTGCCCTGAGCCTGGTGATTCTGACAACCTGTTTGACCTTGGTCAGCACCTTCCCTGGATCCCTTGAAGTCCAGGTTCTGGCTTAGATGGACCACCAACCACCACCTGTCCTCAAACTGGACCCACCTACCCTGGGCCGCACGTCTGTCCACCTCACTCCTGTGGAAACTCATGGAGCTTGCATGGCCCCAGCCTTCACTGTATGGCAGCATTGAATTTAATTCTTAGCACACTTCTGTGAGGTGGGTACCATTACCATCCCGTGTGGCCAGTGCAAAAACTGAGGCTCAGGGAAGCGGACTGCAACTCAGCTGTCGAGGAGACAGCCAAGTCCCAGCACTGGCTCCTGGTCAAGTTCCCACAGTCCCATTCCCACCCCCCAGTCTGGACTTCCCTTCGGTCTGCCTGCTGGTGAGATTCCAGCATGCCTCACCACCAAAATTTCCTGAAATGAGAAAATTCCCAGCACTGGCGGTTTTAATCATCCAATGTCTGAATTCCTAATATTCACAAATCACTCAGACATTGGAAACTTTGAGCCACACCAGTCTCCGGAATAGATAATTGATAAAGTCTGAGCTGGGTTCACTCCTGCCTTGTCCGTCGTGTGCGGGACGTGGGCCTTCCTTTGGGGAGGGCTTCCACCCGAGCGGGTGGTTTGTCATCTCTGGCTTTGTCCTGCCCCTGGGAGTGGACATCCTCCAGCCTCTTGCTCAGCGCCAGGAGCTAGCTCCCTGGAAGAGCCCGAGCCCATTCAAACAAGCCTCCAAACAACTCACCAGGATGTGACAGGATAAAAATCACATCCTAAGACTCAGATTCAGGAAACTTTCTCCTAAAATAAATCCAAACTAAAGTAAATAAAACATTAGGAATATTTTGGGAGAGCAATCTCACAGAACTATAAAAAAAGGACCCAAAGAAATGCTATTGTCCACAGACTTTGTTCAGACATTCTGCATTTCTGGTATGTCTTGTTAAGTGGTGGTTTCGTATCTGACATCGGTGCAAGGGGGAAATGACCCATGTTTATGAAAATTATACCATTTCTTCTAAGGGTAAGAGTGTCCTTTAAGCACTGGTTTGAGATAGGGCAGAGAGTTTGATGAGGATTTAAGGTTGTGATGATTAAAGCCAAGCTAGGAGAAACATGTAATTTGTCCAAAGGCCCAAGCTAACAGCAGCTAAGAAAGAATCACATGGAATACGTACAAGGAGGACACTGCAGTGCAGTCTTGGGTCCATAGGGAGAAGAGGGGACACAAACAGAAACTACGATTTCACAGGACAAGAGGAAAAAAAAAAAAGCATGTTTGGTATAAAGAAGGACAAAGTATTTGGCATAATGGACAACAACTGAGCCTTCACACACATTCTGTCAAAATAGATTCTGTCACGGCAACCAAGATCTTCTTGCAATCTTTAGTCATCCAATTTTTAATGAGTCAGCCATCCTTAGCTGGGCACTGAGCATGACACCAGGGTAAGAACACTGTCTGTGCTCTCAAGGAACTTCCAGGCCAAGTGGGAAAAACAGACTCGCGAACAGGCAAAGATAAGCAGATAACGAGGGCTATTCGTTCTGCTGGAGGAGGAGGGCCACCCCTGGAAGGCTTCCTAGTAAAGATGGCAATTGACCTGCTTAAAGCCCCAGCAAGGTGGGTGAGGTCTTGACATGTGGCGGTGGACGGCGACGGTCACCTTGATACTCCCAAAGATACGGGTCACCAACATATTTCAGGAGCTCCCGTCATGGCGGAGCAGAAACGAATCCAACTAGGAAACATGAGGTGGCAGGTTCGATCCCTGGCCTGGCTCAGTAGATTAAGAATCCAGTATTGCTGTGAGCTGTGGTGTAGGTCGCAGATGCAGTTTGGATTCCACATGGCCGTGACTGTGGTGTAGGCTGGCAGCTGCAGCTCTGATTCGACCCCTAGCCTGGGAACATCCATATGCTGCAGGTGCGGCCCTTAAAAGCAAAAAAAAGAAAAAAAAAGAAAAGAAAAAAGAAAGAAAAAAAGTCATTCTTAGAAGCGGGTTTAGTAATTTTTATCCCTACCGTCTGGCCTGGTTTAAATGAACAAACAATCTCACATCTAATGCGTGGCAGAGAGGAGATGCAAACTCAGGTCAGTCTAATCCCCAAACTCATAGGTTTTCCCCACCCACCCAGTTGAAACCTAACTAAAATTAGATAGTGCAGCCCCCTCTAATTCCCCCAACATACATGTTCTACAGCCCCCTATTACATATAGGCTCACTCTCAGCCAGGAATTTGTATCTCCCTCGAAGACTGAGACTCTATTTTATTCTGCAAAATTATCAATCTCAGGGAAAACACTCAACCCATTGATTTTGGTGAAAGCACTTTGGAGCGACAGCCATAAGCAGGGGGCTTTCCTGGGCTCAGGACACTGGCTTTGGGGAATGGCAAAAAAAACACTTTGTAACTCAGTTCAGGAGAAAAATTCCTGGAAATTTGAGCAAGACGGTTTGTTTCTTACTCATAAAACTCTACTGAGCCAACTCTCATTCTTCTGTCAATATTTGTGGGCTGAAAACATGACAAACCACCCGCTGTGCTGGTCAAAATGTGGACATTAGCTGATAAAGACAAAATCCCCTGGGAGCAAAACAGAAGTGTCATGACTGACTCTAGGATAACTTTTCCCTATCTTGGAAGGTTCCACCACATGATGGGCAGAGCTCTTGTGTCAGCGGAACCCAGGAGGCCCTCCCCCCTTCCGCTACCCAGAGTTGAGGCCAAAACATGAAGGGATATGCATGTCAACCTAAGGAGTTTGGACATTAATACCAATAACGCCCCTTACTGAGGACCTTCTTTGCGGCAGGTCCAATGTATCTCTCTAATCCCGAAAGCTAAAAATTAATGCAACCTTGTTATGAATTTGAAAAATGATGGCAGGACGTTAAAGCACATACCTTGGCCATCGTCAGCTGCTAAGTGACAGCGATGGAGTCAAGCCTATTCTTTTTGCTTGGGTCTCCCCGGCCTCCTGCCCTGGGCCCGGCCACTTTCACCTCTCTCTGGAGTAGCTTGGAAGGGGGTCTCCCTGTTTCCTCTTTTTCCCTCCCGCAGTGTAGAGTAATCTTTCAAATGTAAATCAGGTTATATCAGCCTTCTGCTGCAAATCTTTCCATGGCGGTGGGTATTGTTGCTACTTCCCAGCTTCCATCCTGCCCACCCACCTTCCCCTGGGTTCTGTCAATCCCAGGAGTATCCCTTTGGCCCTGCTGCAGGACTTGGTCATCGAGGCCTTGCGTTCTCATGGTCATGGACATTGGGCTGCAGAGACCGGGCACGGTACCAGGAGAGGCCATTAACACAGACCTGAATACTGTTTGAGGTGGTAGGGAGTAAAATTCTGTTCTCTTCCTTGCTCTCACTCTCTCTTCCCAGAACATGAATGAAAAAGCACAGCCCCCGAGTCTGCAGGCAGCCACCTTGTGACCTTGCGGGAAACCAGTGTGAGGAGGGTGCTGGCCTGTGGGAGGAAGACCAGCCGGGGAAACTTAGGACCACGAAGCTGGAGCCCTGACAAGACCACATCTAAAGCCTCACCCCCTTTCAACCTTTCAGTTACGGGGAACCAACAAACCCTCTTTACTGTCCACGTCAGTGTGGGTTGGATTCTCTACAACTCACCCCAGAAAGTTTCCTGGGTGATTCGAACACCTCCCCGTGTACTCTGAGTGGCATCTGGATGCCCTTCTCTGGTAGTAAACCTCTAAGATCAATGAGTGGTGTGGTCAGGGGCTGGGCTTCCATTTCCCCTATACTACCAGCCCCTCACATCCGTCTAGCACACAGCAGGCACTCTAAATTTTTTGTTTTCTGAATGAGTAAACCTCTCTCTGCGAAGTTATGTGCTTCCCAGAGGCAGCGCGTGCTGCTGAGTCCCGCTGCATCACGAGTTGGAGCCACCTCTTTGCAGGTGGGCTGCATTTTACTAGTTTTGTTAGATGCCCAGCCCCCATCAGGTCAGCTCCAGGGAGGGCTTGGCAGTTCTGGGGGTGGCAGCGAGCTTGCGCAAGAGGCAGGCCATGTGAATGCTCCCCCAGAAGAAGGCCCTCCAGAACAGGCTGGAATTCTCGCAAATAAAGCAGGAGAGGACTCAGAGCCACTGGGATCTGGGCGGCAGTGAATGTGACCAGTGAGGCGCTGGGATGGTCCAGGTGTGGGTCAGAGGAACAGTTCGCTCCTTTTGTTCAGGTAACCTGCAGGCCTCCACTGGCCTCAGGCCCTCCGCCTTCCTGTTTCCTCTGCCTGATCACCCAGTTACTGTGCTCAGAGACCAAATTTTGGCTTGATTATCTGCAGAGGGCTTACCAATAACTGATTTTGTTTATTTTTCTCTGCTCCACCCTCCAAAATATAAGCTCCATGAGAGCAGAGACCTTGATTGTCTGGCTCTCCCACTCTGTCAATAAACATGCAATAAATCAACTCAGAGTTGCCCTGCCCCCTCCACTCAGAGACCCACCCCCTTAAAGGGCCCGCTCAGTCTCTTCAGGGACCATCACTCAAAGGTGACTTCCTCAGGGAGGTCCCGCCCCCTCACGTGGAGAAACCCCTTCCCCCCAACCACTCTCTGTCAAGGCCTATATGTTTCCTTCTGACCCTGATCACGATGTACAATTATCTCACGTTTTTAGGTTTGCTTGTTTGTTATCTGCTTTCTCAAATGCATGTCAACTCTGTCATTCCCTGCTGAGTCTCTAAAGGCGAGATCGCTTCCAGACATCAGGTGCTCAGTAAACTTTTAAGCAATGAATGAAGGGAAGATGGAGAGAGGGAGGGAATTTCCAGGGCTCTGGAAGGGGTAGACAGGAGGAGGTAAGGCAAGGAGGAGTCAAGGTTGAGTCAAGGTTGATTTCAGAGCGACTTCCGCAGGTAAACAGGGTGAGTTTTGCCTTGAGGAAAGCATAGGTCTACCATATTGTGAAGGGCTCTAAATAGCTCTTCTGGTGAAGTTCAAATCTGAACCCAGTTCTGATTCATTTCCCAGTTTCCTTTCTGCTGAATCATGCAGCTTTCCTGCAGAAAATGCCTCTACGTATATGCCTGAAGGATCCACAATGTACCCTACCCCCAGTCCAGATTCTTAAAAGGTGGAGACTGGCTGTTTGCGAAACCATAACTGAGTTTCTGGGTTTGTCTGCCTTCACAATGTTTCAATTAAACCGCTTTAATGAGGGACAAGCAGCCAATACCAGCCTGATATTTGAAAAGTCTCTCCACGCCTTTGTGCTACAGCCAGGCCTCTGGCTTCTCTCTCTCTCAATTATTACCTTAACCATGCCCTGGAGACCTAAGGAGCCAGTTTATTTTGACTGGGAGATTGTTAAACTGCAGGAGGCACATCTGAGACCCTGCCAGGCTGTGATTTCCACTGCTCCACATGGCCACAGGGTGCTGAGAATAGCTAAGGCCGCTTCCTGCTGGAGGAGGAAACGGCAGTTTCCTCAACTCCCGGAAACATGGCTTCCGCTCTGGTGCCTAGCTCCGTGTTAACCAATTAGACAGCCTCTTCCCACCCCAAACCTCCAGAGACCTGGCCGAAGCCTATAGAAGACATCCTGTTTCCCCTGAGGAAGTGGCCCAGCTTGAAGGACCCTCTAGGGTATCGGAGTGAAGGGTGAGTAGGGAGCAGGGCAGGAAAGGGATGACCAGCGGGAATAAGAATAGTTATCCAGTGTCAGCTAAGTACGATGCCCCCATCACGCCCCCTTATCCTGATGCTCAGAGAGTAAGTGACTTGACCTAAATTCTCACTGGCCTTCGACCGTCCAAAGTCATCGAAGACAGAAAATTCAGTCCTTTTCTTGTTTCTACAGAAAATGTGCTCACACCACACATTTCAGGAATGTAGATACATTGCTGTCCTCTGCAATGTATCTACACAGAGAGCTGTGCCGAGCAGACACAGAGAAGTGTATTTCCTGGCAAGCAGACTCCTGGAGATGGCTTTGGAGCCAGCTTCCTGGATTCAAATCCTGCCCCATACTCGCTGTCCCCACCAGCCACAGCTTTTTGCATGGGTCAGGTTCTCTGGGCATCAGTTTTCCCTCAATCTAGGGAAAGAGTGGTACCCACCTCATCGAGATTCAGAGATAAAGCATTTAGAGCAGATAGAGCATGTAGAGCATAGTTCAGTACCAAATAAATATTCATTATTGTTTTATTCTGCTTCCTCCTCCCTTTCAGAAGGAAAAAAAAAAAAAAGTTTCCTTGTCTCATGAAGAATAATGGTGCCCCTTCTCTGAAATCTTGGCATCGGCCAGTATCCATGCTGTTGGAATTTCAACTTCTATAAGAATAGCCCTTATCAGGGCAAACCTCTGAGTGCTCTCCTTGTAGGCCACTGAATAGATAAAAATTTCTCAATCTCATTATCATGTATTACCATTTAATAGCAGCCATTGACCAAATGACTTTTAATGGTCTTATCCCATTTTTAGAAATAAACTTCACATGTTTGGAATAGTTTTACATTTACAGACAATTACAGAGACAGTACAGAGCTCCTATATACTGCACACTCAGATTCCCCAGTTATCAACATCGTGTATACATGTGGTGCGTTTGTTATAATTAATGGGCCAATATTACAGCTGAAGTCCAAATTTATTCAGACAGCTTTCATTTTTACCTAATGTCATTTTTCTGTTCCAGGATGCCATCCAGGCTAGCACAGGCTATCGAGGTATCTTGTCTCCTAGGCTCTTTTTGGCTATGACAGTTTCTTTTTTTTTTTTTTGTCTTTTGTCTTTTTTGTTGTTGTTGTTGCTATTTCTTGGGCCGCTCCCGCGGCATATGGAGGTTCCCAGGCCAGGGGTTGAATCGGAGCTGTAGCCACCGGCCTACGCCAGAGCCACAGCAACGCGGGATCCGAGCCATGTCTGCAACCTACACCACAGCTCACGGCAACACCGGATCGTTAACCCACTGAGCAAGGGCAGGGACCGAACCCGCAACCTCATGGTTCCTAGTCAGATTCGTCAACCACTGCGCCACGACGGGAACTCCGGCTATGACAGTTTCTTTGCAAATTTGACTTCTTTGAGGAATACTAGTCAGGTATTTTGTAGACGGTCTCTCAATTAGGCTTTTGTCTGACATTCTTCCTAGGATGAGATAGACGGAGTTTTGGGAAGGAAGACGGCAGAGGTCAAGTGTCATTCTGGTCTGATCATATCAAAGCTCTGTACCATTAACGTGACTTATCCCTGCTGGTGATGACCTTGACCACGTGGCAAAAGTAGTGTTTGTCACATTTCTCACTACGAAGTTTCTCTTTGATGTCTCCCTTTCCATACTGCACTCTTTGGAAGGAAATCAGTAGGTGCAGTCTACATACTGAGGGGGGAGACAGGCGTCACCTCCTCAATGGCAGCGTATCTACGTAAGGGACTTGGAATTCTGCTATCTGAGAAACTTGTATATTCTCCTGCGTCGATTTATTTATTTACTCATTTGTTTATATCAGTATGGACTCATGGATCTTTATGGTATATCTTGTGTTATAATTGAATGTTATCTTTTTGTTTCATTGCTCACATTGTTCCAGCTTTAGCCAATGGGAGCCCTGTTCGTTGGTTCCTGTATCCCTTGGACATATCCCATCATTGTTTTGCCTTGTTTTGTTTTGTTTTATTTTGGGGCACTTCCTTACTTTCTGGTCCTCTGAGGTGTTCTAGGCTCATCTTATAAATTTCCTATCCCAGTCTTAGATTCAGCCATTTCCCTAAGGAGACATGGTTCCTTTTATTGCAGAATGGTATTTGCAACCAAGATCCGGACAGCAGGTGTGCTCATTGTGACCAGAGTGTCATTGCCTCTAGGCTCTCTCAGCTGACAGAACAAGGAAATATATGTGTATATGTGTGGATGCTCAAGGATAATCCATGTATTTATACACATCTACAAATATTTCTGGATGTAATCATCTGGGGTTTTTTTCTTTCTTTCTTTTTTTGCCTTTTTAGGGCCACATCCATGACATATGGAAGTTCCCAGGCTAGGGGTCGAAATCCGAGCTGCAGCTGCCAGCCACAGGCACAGCCACAGCAATGCGCTAGATCCTAGCTGCAGCTGTGACCTATGCTACAACTTGCATCAGTGCTGGATCCTTAACACACTGAGCAAGGCCGGAGGTCAAACCACATCTTTGTGGATATTAATTGGGTTCTTAACTCACTGAGCCACTACAGGAATTCCAACCATCTGTATCTTTATTAAGCTAAACATAGTTAATACTGAGGTCTCCAACTCTGATCCATCATGGATCATTCTAGCTTCCTCCTCTTGCTCAACTATGCACTCTCACTCCGGTAGTAAGAAAGCTGGCTCCCACCATCTATGTATTTAATTGTTCAACTCCAATATACTTGAATCGGAATGGTAGTATTAGAATCGTTCCTTCATATTCCCATGGGAAGTAACTTCTAACTAGAGTACAGTACTTACAAACAGTTTCTTTTGCCTTTAGTTTTACAAACTCCACTCATTTCCAAAGTTACTTAGGTTAGCAACTTTTTTCACTCCCTTTCCTAAAATTGCCTCATACATTTGTAATACAGTTATATTATTTTGTTACTCCCTGCTTCCATCCTGGGATCCCTCGACCTCCTAAATGGTGTTTTTACACCTCCATACATTAAAGTTTACTCTGCTATAAAGTTCTATGTGTTTTGATAAATGCATAATGTCATGTATCTACAGTTACAATATCATACAGAATAGTTTCACCACCCTAAAAAATCCCCCATGCTTCCTCCACCTATTCAAGCACCTGGTGACTACCGATTTTTTTACCTCCACTAGAGTTTAACCTATTCTTTTTTTTTTTTTTTTTTTTTAGGGCTGCACCCACAGCATATGGAGGTTCCCAGGCTAGGGGTCCAGTTGGAGCTACAGCTGCTGGCCTACACCACAGCCACAGCAGCGCCAGATCCAAGTTGTGTCTGCCAACTACACCACAGCTCATGGCAATGCCTGATCCTTAACATGCTGAGCAAGGCCAGGGATCAAACCCACATCCTCATGGATACTAGTTGGGTTCGTTACCGCTGAGCCCCGACGGGACTTCCCAGTTTCAGCTGTTTTTAAAGGGCGTGTAATTGGAATCATAAAGTGGGCAGCCTTTCAGACTACTTTCCTTCATTTAGCAATATGCATTTAAGATGCATCCATATCTTCCCATGGCTTCCTAGCCTCTTCATTTTTTACCATGGAATACTATTCCAGGGCATATATTTACCACGGTTTATCCATCTATCAAGGGACATCTTGGGCATGGGGGGAGGGGGCAGGGCTTTCTGGTTTGGGGCAATTATGAATAAAGCTTCCATAAACATGAGTGTGCACAGTTTTGTTTGGACATTAGTTTTCAGCTCAGTTGTAGAAACAGCTAGTCGTGTAATTGCTGAATCATATGGTAAGACTATGGTTAGCTTTTTAAGGAACTGCCAACTTGTCTTCTAAAGTGGTCATGGCATTTTACATTCCCACCAGCAATAAATGAGAGTTCCTGTTACTCCGAAGCCTCACCAGCATTTGGTGTCATCAGGGTTTCAAATCTGGACCATTCTTATGGGCTCATAGTGATATTGCTTTGTTGTTTTAACTTGTACTTTCCTAAGGAAAGATGATGTGCCTCATTTTTTCATGTGGTTATTTACTTTCTGTAGATCTTTTCGGTGAGAAGTCTGCTTAGATCTTTTGCCATTTTCTTTTTTTTTGTCTTTTTTTTTGTCTTTCTGCCTTTCCTAGGGCCACACCCACGGCACATGGAGGTTCCCAGGCTAGGCGTCTAATCGGAGCTGTAGCTGCCAAGCCTACGCCAGAGCCACAGCAACGCGTGATCCGAGCCGCATCTGCAGCCTACACCACAGCTCACAGCAACGCCGGATCCTTAACCCACTGAGCAAGGCCAGGGATCGAACCCGCAACCTCATGGTTCTTAGTTGGATTCGTTAACCACTGAGCCACGACAGGAACTCCTGCCCATTTTTATTATTTGATTTTAAATGTTTTTTTTATATTTCGAATACGTCTCATCAGATAGTGTTTTACAAACATTTTCTCCATTCTGTGGCCTATCTTTTGGCAATCTTAATAGCGTCTTTCACAGAGCAGAAGTTTTGAATTTTAGTAAAGTCCAGTTACCAGCTTTTTCTTTCATGGGCCCTGCCTTTGGTGTTGCATCCAGAAACTCAGCACCAAGCCTCGGATGGCATTTTCTTCGGTTAATTGTGACACCACTGCTCTTGCCAGGAATGTCACATCTATTTTATAGGAGAAATGGCCATCTGTCACATTCTTCTCTGAAGGATCTTTAAACACGCAAAAAAGAGAATGGGTAAGAACTAAGAGAGAATGTATAGACAAAAGCTGGCCAAGACAAATATTAAATATCTTCAAAGTCCCCTGTTCATCCTTAAAATTCATGAGCATGTCACTATCTCCTCCACTACTTAGTAGGATTTGTAGTCATGTAAACATTATATTATTGTTGCTACAGTGCATGCACACACACACACAGACACACACACTGCCAATATTTTGATAAAACTGGTGCCTCATGAAGAAATTCCATGCCGGGTGACTTTGCTCCCACCCTCCACCCCCAGCACAGTGACATGTTCCTTCCAGAAATATCTGTACCTCAACCGATGAGGCAAACTTGACCGAAGGAAGGCGCGAGGTTAAGCAACTCGTCAGATGTCACACAGCTCACAAGTGACAGATCCAGGACTTGAGTCCTGAATGAAGGGACTCCTGAACCAGGGCTCCTGGGGGCCCTGCAGGGACACAATCTGTGTGCCACTGTCCTTAGCCAGGGACAGCCTGGCTCAGGGAGGCTGAGGTCATCCCCATTTCCAGGAGGCGCGCTCCCGCCTGACCTGGCCTTCCCTGGCCTTCACAGCCTCCAGAATCATACCGTATAATTTAGACTTCCCTCTCCTTCCAAAGCATAAACTAAAAAAAGGGAAAAAGCAACCGGCGGTTGTGCCCATCACAGAAGCATGCAGAGGGGGTGGGGCGGGGGCAGGGGTTTGGGGGGACCCGCCTCAAGAATGACAAAGAACTTGGACAAAATTACCTTTTCTTTTTTCAATAATCAAAAACTTTCTGTGTCCAAACAATGTTTGCTGAAACAACAATGCACATAATAAAACGTATTAAGGAAACATATAATTAGGCCAAATTAAACTGTGTAGCAGCGTCTCTCTGGCCGTGAGAACCATCGATTTCTCAGTGTAGTTGCATTCAATGGCTGGGGCTGGGGTAGCCACGGTTCTGAAAGCGGCAGCTTCGGGAGAGAAAGAGGTCATTCTCTCAGAGGAATGGCCTTTGCCCTCCTGAGCTAGGGTCTGACTGGCTCTTCTGGAGAGTGGAGCCGCAGGCATCTGTCTGTGAGAGGCTGCATTCAGAGCCCAGGGCTGGGCAGACTCTCTGCTCCCCTACCCTTCCCATCTGGAGTTTATGCACGCAGTCAAAATTACCATGCATCGGCGTGGACCCCCAACTTCAAACTCCCCCTCAAGGTTCACTGGCCCTCAACTTCCCTAGAAGGTTTCCCCCTTTTCCCACAGGCTGTCCTTGAGTCCAAGATCTAAATTTTTCTTTTTTTTTTTTGCTTTCTAGGGTCACACCCAGTGCATATGGAAGTTCCCAGGCTAGGTGTCTAATCAGAGCTGCAGCTACCAGCCAGATCCGAGCCACAGCACAGCAACGCCAGATCTGAGCCATGTCTGTGACCGACACCACAGCTCACGGCAATGCTGATCCTTAACCCACTGAATGAGGCCAGGGATCAAACCTGCATCCTCATGGATACCAGTCAGGTTCTGAACCTTCTAGGCCACCACGGGAATTCCCTAAGACCTAAATTTAAGTCTCCACTGCACCGGACTAACTCTGGGACCCTGCTGGATCTCTCTGGGTCACTTTGCTCTCATCTGCCACACAGGAGTCATGGAGCTCTAGGTGGGGCCAGGCAGGATGCTTTCGCCTCTGTCATTTGGAGAGGGCTGCCCTAGCAGGAGAAATGACAGAGTGGTACCTGCATCAAGGAGAACTGGCCTTCCAAAGCTTGCTGCAGGAACTTTCCAGTCCTCGAGTTTGGGGTTGGTAGATGCGACATGTTCCATTTTGAATGGATACGCAGTGGGGTCCTACTGCACAGTGCAGAGAACTAGATCCAGTCTCTTGGGATAAAGCATGATGGAAGGTAGTATGAAAAAAGGAATATCTATGTGTGGCTGGGTCACTACCCTGTACAGCAGAAATTGACCCAACACTGTACATCAACTCTACTCTAAATGAAAGAAAAAGAAAAAACTGACAGTCCTCTGGAGAGTGACTGCATCCTCTCAGAGGTATGTGAAACAGCTCAGTGTGCTTAGCTTTGTCTTCCCTTTTTTTGCAAGGGTTTCAAAGAGCCCGCATCCGCTTTTGCCTGGGACGAAGTAGCTCTGCCTCACATCCCAACCATGCCCTGCACCTCCACGCATCCTCAGGGAAGGCTGCAGGGTGACTGCTGCCATGGATGTTTCAAAGACTCCAAAATGGGGCTCTGAGCCCCATCCCCATCAGCGTGACGGAAGGATGGAGCTGGAACAGGGAGTTGGGGGGATTAAGCAGCTCTCCCACTGAGAGGCCAGGCAACCTGTGTTAAGTAAATCCTCCTACTGTATTAAGCCTGAGCCCACAGATCAGCCGCAGCCTGGAACAGATGTAACACAATGGGACACTTTCTGGGCCTTGGTCCAATGAAGGAGCTAAAACTAGATGGTGCAGGGGCACATGGCACTTGTCACTCTCTCCCTCACGTTATCCATAGAGGCAGTGGGGCGTCTTGACAAAACCATGAGCCAAAAGGTCTAGGTGGGCCCCACGTTGGCACTTGCCAACTGTGTGACCTTGGGTGGGTTACTTCACTTCTCTGGGCCTCGGTTCCTTCAACAGAAAACGAGAGCTTGTGGTATGGGTTTCACAGAATCCTGAAGGATTCATTTCCTCAAAGACCATGTGCAGGAAACCCAAACGTGACTGGCCCTGGCTGGGATGAAGACCTGGCTCCAATGGCACCTCCTATCTGTGGCTCCCCTCACTCTTCCTCTTCCTCTGTGCTTCGTGGCTTCTTGCACCTGCTTCGATCTTTACACTCAGTCTTTGTAGTTTCTCTCCTTTTAACAGTGGCTTCTCAGAAACAGGGGTTCTATGGTTATTTATCTTTGATTTCCCACACCTGGCCACAAAGTATATATCAAATAAAGGCACATTGTAACTGATGTCCCCTCTGGGGTCATTACGTGGTGTGTTTATCAACATGCCCCATCTCCCCTCCTGGACTAGATAGCCGGAGAGCAGCGACCAGATGTGTGTCTCATCCATGTATGACCAAGGCACCAGGCCAGACACACAGAGGGTGTTCAGGGTGCTTGTGAAAAGGAAGAAGGAAAATGAGAAAGGGAGAGAAAGAAGTGGGGCCCCCTTTCCTGACAGCAGCCTGGCCAGTCCTCCAGCCCACGCCGTGCTGGGCAGACCCACACTCTTTCTTCCCCCTCTGAGAGCGAGGCCCAGATATTTTCTTAGTCCCCCTGGACAAAAACTCTACAAAATTCACAAGACCCACTTATGGTTTTTCTTTCCAGCAGGACTTTCCCGTGTGATGTTTAATGACTCAATCAGTCACCCAAAGGTTACAGTTCCTACGGAATTGTCGAGGTCATGAGCTAATCCCTTCCTGGCTCCAACATGCAGGAAGACCCCCTGTACAAACTCTCCATAAAGATGGGTGGGGAGGACCTCCTCCCATCCATTTCCCCCACTTAGACACAACCTGCTGTTCTCAGCCTCTGTGTCTTTGCCGTGCTCTCCCCTTTCTCCCGAAATGCCTTTGCTCATCCTCCAAGCCATACCCTCACCCTCTACGATTCCTAAACCACCAGCCTTGCCACAGCCAATTCGCCCAGCCGACTCCTACTTCTCCTTCGAAATCCAACTCAAGTGTACCCTCACTAGAAGGGGGCAGTCTACACAGCAGGCACGCAGACACGTGGTTAGGAACACAGGCTTTAGAGTTGAACCTCAACACTAGCACAGATGAGACGTGCGACTTTGGGAAAGCCACCTCCCATTTCTGAGCCTCCATTGGCTCATCTGGAACATGGGAGTGTGAACACCTGCTTCACAGATGTGTCCTGAGAAAGCTGGTTACATTAAAAGGTGTGGCACAGAACTTGGCATGTGGAAAGCTCTCAATGAATGGCAGCGTGGTTGTATAGTCCATGGACCCCAGACTGAATTAGCTGCCCACCCACCCGCACCGCCCCGTACTTCTCGAGCATCCTGTGCTTATCCCAGCGGCTCATTGTTTATCTTACTGTTTTGATACCTGCCTATTATTTGGCCCTGCTAGATAGTAAAAAATCATTATTAAAAAATAAAAATAAATAAAACACCATGGAGTAGTGGAAAGATGGCAGCTTACTGGCAAAACGACCTGGCCCAGTTAGCTCCCTTAAGCACATGGTCTATCCTTCTAGGCCTCTACTTCTTCATCTGCAAAATGAAGATAAATCACACTCGGCCTACCTTGCAAAGTCCTTGGGGGTCTTCACCTAGACCATAGGCGAAAGCGGGGCGCTGCAAACAGAAAAGACCACCGACATCACGGCTCCCTGCGGTAGGCCTGCCCTTCATCCACTCCCATCTCAGTTTCAAGGCCCGCTTTCCCTCAGGTGGTTCAGGGGGCCTCCCTGACCCTCAGAGTCGTCATCTATCAGATGGACTAATAACCTCTGCCTGACCCACCCCACAATGTGATGAAAATCTGATGACATCACGAATACAAAAAACTTTGGGAGTTCCTCTTGTGGCTTAGCGGAAACGAACCTGACTAGCATCCATTCGGATGCGGGTTCGATCTCTGGCTTCACTCAGTGGGTGAAGGATCTGGCGTTGCCCTGAGCTGTGGTGTAGGTTGCAGACACAGCTCAGATCCAGCATTGCTGTGGCTGTGGCAGAGGCCGGCAGCTGTAGCTCCTATTCAACCCCTAGCCCAGGGAACTTCCATATGCTGCAAGTGTGGCCTCAAAAAGAAAAAAGAAAAAAAAAAAGACTTTGGCAAAGGTTGACACTCCATATAAATGATAAAGCACTCTGTAAATGTGAGGAATAATTATTCTCTTTGTCATCATGAAGGATTATGCTCATTGCAGTAGAACTGGACTTGATCCCATGTCTGTTCCTCCCTATCTAGGAAGAAAGAAAAGACCCATGGAGATGGCCTCCAGGTATTCCAAACACGTGTGGAATCTCACGTTATTCGTGAGGTAACTCCACGTGCTGTCCATCATTAGAGAGGAAGAAGAGAATAGGATTCTGGTTTGCCACTCATGTACCTACAGTGTGACCTTGGGAAAAAGTTGCTGCCCCTCTCTGAGCCTCATTCTCCCCTTTTGTCCAATAAAGGGTTCAGATTCTCTTTCATTTAGGATGCTCATAGCTGCAAGAAAAAAAAAGCAATAATCAATAACATTATCTGTTTTCTCATGTGCTGAAAAGCCCAGATGCGGCCACCCCAGGTTGGGTAGGACAGTGTCTCAAAGGTATCAGGGCCACAAACCAGTTTCCATGTGATTTTTCTGGCCATGCCCCCAGCATGTTTATTTCCCTGGCCAGGGACTGAACTCATGCCACAGCAATGACCTGAGCCACAGCAGTGACAACATTGGATCCTTAACCACCAGGCCACCAGGGAACTCCTCCATGTGATTTTTTTTTTTTAATGGTGTTAAGAGAACTCCTGTGACTCCAAACTTCACACATTCACTCAGTAATGCCCAAAGGCAAGAGACGATCAGGGTTTGTCTTGAGCTGCTTCTTAGGAAGAGAGTATGGAGAACTTTCTCAGACAAGCCCCTTGTATTTCATAAGGGGGTGGGCAGGGACATGACAGAGGATCATACATCCCTTTTCTAAACACATCAGGAAAAAGGAAAAGGAGTTACCAAATTGAGCAGCAAAATCAGTGTTTTGACAACAAAACCATCACAGAAGTGGCTGCTGGGTAGACAACCCTCAGGTCTGACAGAGACTCTGGGTCTCTGAAGTCCATTCAAAGTCCCCAAATGCAATGCTGAGATGAGCCCAAGGTGGCTGTGACCACCCCCGACTCCCACCCTCCCCAGTCTCCAAGTCCTGCCTTGTTCCTACTCGGTGGAGCTGGGTGGGAGGTGGTGCTGCTGAGAGAACCAGGACCCCACAGCCATGAGCTGCCCTCTGGCCCACAGGCACCCCCATTCAGGCAGGCACTACCTCTGGCAGCTTTCTGGACTCTATTTCTGAAAACATCCTAGCCCACCAGGCCCAGAACTGATGACACCTTACTTTCCTTCCTGCATCTTCACAAAAATAATCAGAAACTGATAAGAATGACTTAAACAAAAATAGAAGTCTATTTTTTTCTCATGGAAGAGGTCCAGAAGAAGGCAACTTAGGATCTATGGCCTTTAAGAACCCAAGCACCTCCCATCTTTCTGCTCCTCCATCCTCAGCATACATCTACCCTCAAAGTTCTCTCATAGTCCAAGATTGCTTCTGCAATTCTATTATCATCATGTTCCATTCTAAAAGGAAAATTTTTAAAAAGACCTATGTCTTCCATATCCCCTTCCCTTTCTAAGGGGCTTTCCCCACATCCCACCCCAAAACTTCATCTTCTATCTCATTTGGCCAATACCTAGTCACAGGGCCACCCCTTGCTTCTAAGGAGGCTAGGAAATGTCCTTTTTAACTGGGCATCTTGAAATCTCCAATTCACTAAAATCAGTATGCAAGACGAAGAGAATGGGTATCAGGCAGGTGGTTAGCAGTCTCCAGGGTTGATCATCAGAGAGTAACACAAATTCTAAATAGAAAATCTGGGCAGTTGGCATACTACCCAAAGCAAACTACAGAGTTAATGCAATCCCTATCAAATTACCCATGACATTTTTCATTGAACTAGAATGATCCTAAAAGTTATATGGAACCATAAAAGACCCAGAATTGGCAAAGCAATCTTGAGGAACAAGAAGAAAGCAGGAAGCATAACCTTTCCAGACTTCAGACAATACTTTAAAGCTACAGTAATCAAAATAGCACGGTATTGGCACAGAAAGAGTCATACGGATCAATGAAACAAAATAGCCCAGAAATAAACCCACACACTTACAGTCAATGAATCTTCAACAAAGGAGGCAGGAATATACAATGGAAAAAAGGGTCTCTTCAGCAAGTGGTATTGGGAAAGTTGGACAGCTGCACGTAAATCAATGAAGTTAGAACACACCCTCACAATGTACACAAAAATAAACTCAAAATGGCCTAAAGACTTAAATATAAGACATGACACGATAAAACTCCTAGAAGAGAACATAAGCAAAACATTTCCTGACATAAATCGTAGCAATGTTTTCTTAGGTCAGTTTCCCAAGGCAATAGAAATAAAATCAAATACAAACAAATGAGACATAATCAAATTTATAAGCTTTCATACAGCAAAGGAAACTATAAACAAAATGAAGAAAACAACCTACAGACTTGGAGAAAGTATTTGCAAAATAATGTAACTCACAAGGGCTTAATTTCCAAAATATACAAACAGCTCATACAACTCAACACCAAAAAAACAACCCAATCAAAAAATGGGCAGAAAGACCTAAATAGACATTTCTCCAAAGAAGACATACAGATGGCCAATAGGCACATGAAGCGATGCTCAACATCACTAATTATTTTTGTCTTTTTAGGGCCGCACCCATGGTATTTGGAAGTTCCTAGGCTATGGGTCAAATCGGAGCTGCAGCTGCTAGCCTATGCCACAGCCACAGCCACAGCCACAGCCACAGCCACAATGCCACATCTGAGCTGCATCTGCAAACTTCATTGCAGCTCACAGCAACGCCAGATCCTTAATCCACTGAAAGGGGACAGGGATCAAATTTGCATCCTCTTGGATACTAGCCAGTTCTGTTTCCACTGAGCCACAATGGGAACCCCCTCACTAATTATTAGAGAAATGCAAATCAAAACTATAATGAGGTACCACCTCACTCCAGTCGGAATAGCCACCATTTTAAAAATCTACAAATAATAAATGCTGGACAGGATGTGGAGAAAAGGGAACCCTCCTACACTGCTGGTGGAAATGTAAACTGGTACAGCCACTATGGAAAAGAGTATGGAGAATACTCAAAAAACTAAAAATAGATTTGCCATATGATCCAGCAATCTCACTTCAGGGCGTATATCCAGAGAAAACTGTAATTCAAAAAGACATATGCAGTTGAGTTTAGAGTCAGTTGAAAAAAAGCCCAAGAAAACACCCATTATGATAGATGGTGCTAAATTCCATGTTAAGGAGAAATACAAGAAAGGGGAATTTGGAAGAGAGGCACCTCTGCAGGTGGGGGACCTCAGAGGCATCATGGGGCTGCTTGAAGGATGAAGGGGAGTTTAAGTGCAGGAGAAGCTGGAAAGTTTGGAAAGGAGGCCAGCATGTGCAAAGGTGTGACCCTGCAAAAACAGCACAGGGTGTTCTGGAAACCTTTTCCCAGTGTGCACTGATCCTCAGGTAAGGCTCCAGTTTCTGGCCTTTTATAACCAGCTATTTATTTGGCTCATCTGAACTCAAACAGATTGGAGGTTGGAAATCAGCTCCACCAGCTAACAACAAGAGCTCAAGCTAGGGGTTTAACCTTGAGCCTGAGCTTTACCCTCAGCATGAGCTTCAGCGACCTTGTCTCTACATGCCCTGGGCTCTGTAGGCTAAGTGAGATCTCCTGTATAAACATGCCAAATGTGGTGCTGATACAGGGTGAGTTTTCAGTCCAGACTTCTCCATTCCCTCCTCTTCTCCAGGGCTATGGGGTGACCCTCATAGGTTTCAGGAACCAGGAAGAGGAGAGAGTCACCAGCCAATGGCATAAGGAGGGCAACAGTGGTTTCTGTGTTGATGACATTTGTAAGTGCAAACTGGAACAAGAAAAAAAAATCAGGTGAGAGAAACCATGATTCCTGCCAAGGCTTAGACTGCATTGCTCACCCTGGGGAAAGCAGCTGCAAAGAGCTTTCAAACAGGGGAAAGGTCAACCCGTTGTAAGAGAATAAGCTGCCAAAGCTTGTGGCCCTGGGCCCTCCTTCCTCAATTCCCATGACCCCCTGTGCTGGTTTCCTCCTTGGAGATGGGAAGGTGACCCCTGCCCTGCCAGGCGGTCTGGGCTGTGTGCAGGGGGTTTGGGGAGTGTAAACTCCAGGCAACCCTAATGAGGAAGGTTGTTTTCGTCCCCCTCCCTCTGCAAGCTGGTCTCATCTCAGCGCTGCCTCCGCACCGGCCTGCGCCCCAAGCTCTCCTTCCTTTTACTTTCCAAATCCCCTGTGTCCTTCACCACCACACATCCAGGAGGCCCGTCCTGGTGGCTCTGGTCTATGCTGATCCCTGTGCCCCTGAGACACCATCAGACACCACACCTCAAGACAGTCACTCTCTCTTCTGCTTCTTTTTTCTCTTGGGCTCCATCCGCACCCCACTTGAAAAAGACCATCTGAGCTCCCACGCCCCTGAAGCAGCACCATCTCATCCACCAGGAACGTGTTAAAGATGCAAAAGTACACCCTGAGAGGTGGGGCTAGCCATCTATGCTTTAACGAGCCTACAGGTGATTCTAACACCTACCCCCGGTTCGAGGACCAGGGCTCCCAACAATCCTGTCTCCTAAGAAGGGAATGGCAAAAATAGTGACGGTCTTCCTCTGGCTTCAGAATTCTCTAGAAACACGTCGACGTGAACATCCCCATCACAGAGCACTTATTCTTTCCTTCAGCAATATCACAGCGCGCCAACTTCCGGGAGATGGGAGGAAGAGCCGTTCATCCCCTATTCACCCTATAATTTACCCCACAGATGTTATTGAGCGCAGCCCATGTACGTTTCCAGCTGAAATTCACACATCTGAGTTTGAGTCCGGGCTCACAACACATTGCCAGAAACGCAAACGTGGGGTGACAAGGTCTCCAGTGGGGAAGTGAGATGAGATGGATGATGGAGCTGGGTACCAGCTCTGCCTGCAGGTGGGGGCAGTTCCGGTTCCGGGAGAAATGCTCTAGGTGTCTGGGGCTCCGACCCCCTCCCATCCCCCCACACCGGAGGCTCCCACAGTGCAGGGAAGGGCATGGGGTGGGGCCCTCCAGCAAACACCATGACACATGTTTCATATTATATGCAGCATTCTTTGTGAGAGCCCCAGTGAAAAATACACATGGCTGGCCGCCCCTTTCTTGGGAGGAGGGGCACAGGAAAGGGGATTTGGGCTGCTGGCTTTATCAAAGGTTAGAAACAAAGCAGAGGCTCTGAGCGTGTTAGAAAAACAAACTGTTTGTTCTTGGGCTTCTCATCTGAAGGAGTGGGAGATACTCTGGGTCTCGTCGAACACCTGAGGAGCCCACCTGGGTCTCCATACAATGGCAGAAAGTGCCTGCCATTTGGCCTCGCCAGTCTCAGCTCCTTGCTGAGTGGCATTTAGGGGAGCTGCCCGCCTGGCTGTGTTTCTATGTCCTCAGCTCAAATTTGAGGATAACATTTCACCTCAAAGGGGAAACACTATAAAGACCCTGTGAAATGGCATTTGCAAGAGGACTCTTTGTGAAATATATCCCATGAAAGGGATTCTTACTGTCATTATTACATGCAGAACATTCAGAAGGAACCATTGCCCCCCCAAAATTGTCAGGCAGCAAGAGACAGTGGAAGAAATATCACTCTAAAGACATACAGAGCTGGATATAAGCCCTGCCTTCACCACTGACTGGCTGTGTGGCCTCAGGCAGGCTACTTCACTTCTCTGAGCCTCAGGTGTCTCATCTAGAAAACGGGGGTAGAAATACTCCTCACCGGGTGCGGTTGCCACAAGGACTACCTCCTACCCTCTGCAAATGTCCCTGACCCATAGAAGGTGCTCCAGACAGGTGGGCATGGCAGCCCAAGGATGCTCAAGCTGGCAGACCACGTGCCAGCCCCGCAGTCAGCTCTGCTGGCTGCCTCCTCCCCCTGACAATCCTCTGAGAAGCTATTCTTCATCCCTAGAGCCCTGGCCGCCTCCCCTCGCCACCTCGATCAAGTTACAGGCCCATTTGTTTTCTCCTCACAAAGCGCCGCAGTCTGCCAGCTTCTCCCCCTTCTCCTTCAGCCCAGCGAGCTGGGCCAAGAGTTCAGCTCTTAGTAGCACAGCCCCAGCACTCCTCATTAAGGCACACAGAAAATGTCGCAGCTGGCCCCGTGTCCGTTACCTTGTGTGTGTCTTCATCAATTTCCAGGTCCCTGGAAGCAGTTCCCAGCATCCATTTCTCTTCAGCTGCATAAGTTCCCTAAAGGGGGAGGGAGTTTCTTAAACCCATTCAAAGCCAGCAGGTGTTGGTGAGAAAACGATCCCAGGCAGAGGGCGCAAGAACTGATGTTTACAACCACTTCCAAAGTCCCAAGCTCCTTTTATGTGCATCAAGTCTCTGCAAGAGCATCACCTTTCTGGGGACCCCTTCTTGACCCCCCAAGATTCAGTGAAGTCCCCAATCCTTGATGCCTTAGCAATCTGCATTTCTTCTTTTAGGACTCACAGGCTTGTCAGTTGAATCTTTCTTCTCCGGTAAGCTTCAGGAAGGGTTTGATCAAGTCTATCTCATTCTTCGGTGCTTTTTTAGCACAGACCACAATGCTGACAAGGAGTAGGTGCTTAACAGATACCTATTCAAAGAATGAATAAAACCTCATGACAGTGCTATAAGGTAAATATTTTCATTTTCCTGATCATGCAGAGAAGGCAACTGAGACTCTGAGAGGTGACGTGTCTTACCCAGGCTGACACAGCCAGTAAATAGTTGAGCTAAGATTTGCTGCATTTGATTTATGTTAAGAGCAGGATGGAACTGTTAACAAAGGCAATTTAACATAAATTAAAGACATAAAGAAAGCTGAAACTGTTTGCCCAGCATTCCCTCTCCACCCCCAACACAGCATGACTTGTACAAGCAAGAAGGTTCTGTGAGCTGAGTGCAACCCACACAAGGCGGAGGAAAGGAGACAGGGGCGGCCCTTGTCCCTCAGCTGCGGGGACTGGATTCTCGGACCCCCTCCCCCTCGTCCCCACCAGCACAGGACTTGGATAAAAAGTCTCAGGAGAACAAAGACCACATTTTCCACTGTGAGGCAGAGAGGCCAGCACTGGGGAAACAATGGCCTTGCTGGGATCAAAGGGAGCTGGGCCCAGACTGGGGACAAAAGCTGAGCCCCAGCTTGATAGGAATGACAACCTGCTCTCCATCTTTTGCAAAGGTCTGGGGAGCAGCGCTCATGCGTGCAGGTCCTTTGAGGCCCACCCCACCTTCCTGCCTCACCTCCCAGCTCCCTCCTTCTGGAAGCGGCACAGCTCAAGGCATGCAGGCCATTCACTCTCCCCCCAGCCAGCCATGTTTTTTTCCCACTCTAGGCCCTTGCTCAAGTTTTTCCTCTGCCTGACCTGCGCTTCCCTCCTTTCCTCTTAAGTGCACATACTCAGGCTCCAGCGTTTCAGCTCACAAGTTGCCTCCCCTCTGCCCTCCGTGACCCTTTAAGGCCTGGATCAATCACACCCTGCTGTGTGCTGGCCCATTCCCACCTCTAGTTACAGCACTGCTTACACGGAATTATTGCCTCCAGTGTCCCTACCTGCCTCCCCCAGAAGACGTGACCACATGGAGGCCAAGGCAGTCTCTTCACGACTCTGTCAATGCATAGCCTAGCACAAGAGGAGACAGATTGGTAAACGTTTGTCAAATGAATGGGGTAGAGTGAGCTCTCCTAAGGAAGGCCTTGGGAACCATGTCTCTTGGACGAATCAAAATGTCTCTGACCTCTCAATCTCCTTCACTGAATTTCACACAACGGATGTTCTTAAGGTGCCTCCTCCATTCAGGGCAAGGCTGGTGCTGAAATGAAATGGCCAGCGACACAAAGTCCCTGCCCTCGTGGAGTTTCCGTCTAAGGCCAAGGCCAGGGAGACAGATATTAATCAACTACAAAATATGCAATTATGATACGTACTAAGAAGGAAAAGCACAAGGCACGTCAATAAAAGAGTATATTAACTTGTGCCTCAATATCCGTCGAGAGCCCACCATCTGCCCAGAAGAGGCTCTGGGAGGAATACATCAGGGAACTAGGCGTCCACTATGGAGATAACCTAGCTAGTCACAGGGGAAACTGGTCCAGGCTGGGAAGGCTTCCCTGAAGAAGTGACACCTGAGCCAAGATCTAAGGACCAAACCATAAGGAAGAGGTAAGAAGGAGCAAGTGGAAAGACAGCTCTTTGCTGCAGTTGGCCATGGGATTGGGTTGCCTAAAGGAAAATAGCAGTGCCTGCACCCTGAAATGCCCACAGAGAACTTTAGCAGAGCAATCAGAATGTGTGAAGGTAAGACTCAAATGCCCCGAGAGACCCTGTACTTTGCCCAGGGTCACCCCCACGACTAGCAGATGGAGAGAAATGGAGTCCCTGGGGCCGTGGCTCCAAGTCTGATGCCTCACAACTGTCAGACAGATCGAGGAGACCCTTTTCCAGCCCAAAGGTGGGGCCCTGGGACTGAAGAGCAAAGCATCCCAGGAAGTGCCCCTCCGGAGAACCAGATTGGACCTGGAATTTCTTATAAAGGGCCTACGCCGTTCCATGGCGAGGGTGACAATGCTGCCTTGGGATGCTGTGTTCATTCAGCAACCCCATACAGTTCGCAATGCCCTGTCACACAAATGGCCCCATTCCTTCTAGGAGCAGAGGTCAAACCCTGGGTTTCCATAAGACTGGGTTCTAATCAAGTCCTCTTATCAACTGTGACCTTGGACAAGTTCTTCTTCTCCTCTGAGCCTGAATGTCCTCGTTTGTCACTCGGGACCAAGGCTCCCTACTGGCAGGGATACAGTTAGGATGGTGTTTTATTATTAGTCATCTCGGGCTGCCATTACAAAGTGCCACCGACTGGCTGGCGTAAACAGACATTTATTTTCTCGTTCTTCTGGAGGCTGGATGTTTGAGATTAAAGTGTCAAAGGAGTGGGTGTCCTCTGGGGCCTCTCTCCTTGGCTTGCAGACAGCCACTTTCCCCGTGGGTCTTCGCATAGTCTTCCCTGTGCACCTGCGTTCAAATGTCCTCTCCTTACAAAGACACGAGGCGTTTGGGATCAGGATGCACCCTAATGACCTCACTTAATATACATCTCTTTAAAGGCCGTGTTTCTAAACACAGTTAACTTCTGAGGTACTAGCAGGTAGAATGTCAAAAATATAAGTGGGGGGTGAGGCTCAACTCAGTCCATACCAGACAGAATTACATTTCGAGGCGTCTGCATGATGCCTGGCACACAGCAGACACTGACTAGATGAGAGGAGTCACTGGCTTTGGCATCACCGGGAGGTGCCATGGGGTAAAAGACCACCAGGTCTCCCTTTTGTGCTTTAGTGGATGCAAGTGGGCCACGAGGTACCTTAGCTTCTAATCCTGCCTTGCCCCCTGAATGAGCTTGGCCAACGCCCTGGCTCCTTTCCCTCAGTCACAACAGAGAGGCTGCACCCCCTAATGTCTACAATCCCTTTCCTTCTCACATAGTCACCATATAAACAGAGGAAAAGGGAGTCCCCCGCACTGGCCACTCCAACAGCAGGACAGGAGAGAGACTACGCTTCTGCCATTTTCAGAACCAGCCACACCAGCGCTCACAGAGGGCTCAGCTTCCTGCTGCTGCTCCAAACATGCAGCCAAAGCACCCCCAGAAAACATTCTCTTCCTCCCATCTCCCCTATTACCCTCCCCAGCAAGCAGGAGACAGCATTTTTCCTAGAGGCCATCAGTTATAACATTATCAGTCCCAGAAGACATAACTTAAGAAGCTGACCTGATAAAACTCAACTGTGCCCAGGTCACCCGATTGAATCTCAGGCCAGATTCATTCAGCCGCCACCACCCCTGCCCTGTCTGGCCCCAGCATGTCCTGGGACAGCTGATCCTCCAGGAGCAGGTGCCACAGCCAGAATACCATCTCTGAAGTCACTTTCTCATGGTGTGTTTTGCTCAGTGACAGGCTAAAGAGGTTGTTGGTTGGGGGTTTTTTATAAAGACTATCTCAGCACATCCTATTTGCAACGTGAGCCCAGGCAGTTCCTACAGACAGGCTTTAGTCTATTGTATTTGCTTCCTCTTTGAGTCCAGTCGTATCAAGATAGTGACGCCAAAAGAGATGAGTGAGCAGAGGAGAGATGCTGAAATGGCACTTTGGCACAGCAGGAAAAAAAAATGTCCAGTGGGTTTTGAAAAGACGCTTGTTGATCTTTAGGCCAGTGAGGCCCAATTTGGGAGTAGCCTTTTTGGCTCCATTCTGACCCCCATATTTTGTACTGATTTTCAAAGTGACTCATGCTCGTTGCAGAAAATGAAGAAAACAAACATGTAAATAAAGAAGCACGATGTGCAGCACATACAGACACACACACACACTCTCTCTCTCTCTCACACACACACACACACACACACTCACACACACTGGTGCACACGAAACATAAGCCCATGATCTTAAGATAATTGTTGAGATCACTGTTCTCAGTGTTGGCATATATTTCACTTGGGTCTCAGTTCTTGTGGACCTGAGATAAAGTTTAATATCTGTTTGGGTTGTTTTTTTTTCAGTTTTATTGATGTATAGTTGACATATCTTGCTTGTTTTAGTTAGCATTTTATCTTTTTTTAAGAAAAATTTAATGTCTGCATAACATTCCATTAAATTGATGTACCGAGATGACTTCCATTCAATATAAGAAGAAAGTGTGGTGTCATGAGTTTGACATAAGACTTACCTACTGGTTGTGTGTCCTTGGGCAGGTCACTCGTGTCCTATGAGACTCAGATCCCACAATTTAAACCACAAGAAGTGGAGCTGAGGATCAGGGGTAATGTACCTTTAGTATACAGTTTGGTGCATAGCAGGGCTCAAAAACTGGTCACTGTTATTTTTAACACCAGATGATAGCTCTCCAACCCTGGAATGGTCCATGTTGGATGTCCAGGCAGAGTTGGGATAACTGTCTCTCGACCCAAGGGATGGTGGAGGCAGCCAGAGGGTAAGAAAAATGTGAGCTAGAGTTAGGAGCCCTGGACACAAGACCTTGCTCCATCACTTAGCAGCTGAGGCATAAGGACACACAACTTAGCTTTTCTGGGCTACAGTCCCCTCCTTCATAAAAATAGGGATAATAACAATGCCCCTATCACTGGGCTACTGGGAGAGAGAAAAGAGTTTGCTGGTATACAAGCACTCCAAAAATTTCCTCCCAAGTCCATGAATTTTCTAATTATCATTTCAATTCAACAATGCAATGACCCTCCTGGGGTTGCATGGGGAAAATGAACTGTGCTTCTGATAAAACTGCTGCCTTCCAGCCCCCACCACCCTTCACAGCTGTGTACCTGTATTTTCCAGTGTTGCTTAAAGAGGGAGTCAGCCAGGATGACCAGCGCGTGTCTGGAGTTTGGAGGGGCTTACGACACTGCCTCTGGAGCTGTCTTTCATCTCCCAGGAATGTCGGCGGTATTTACAGAGCAGATAGCACCTCATCTCCAGAACTAGGTCAGAGGCCATCAGGACCCTTCCCCAGCCTGTCATCTCTGGGTGGGGGACACTCTAAGGTTTTGGACAACTGACCCTTTCGGCTGGAATGCTGTGAGCTAAGCCTGACACATCTTCCATCAATTTCCTTGGAAAGAAAGATCCCAGATGGATGCCTGCATTCATCCATCTGATCTCAGCCATCCTTGGATGTCTTTGGGGTTTTACGCCTCCATTAATCACCAGAGGGTGACTGGTGTCCTTCACTCAAATGCCCATTACATAAAGCTGGACCCTCCTGATCCTCAGTGCTCAGACTTCCATCCATCACTTGGGAACAAACAGGAACTGCATTCAGAGACAGAGGTGGCTTGCAGCAGCTTCACCCCCAGATATTCTGATTAGGTATCTTCTTAGCCACCATGACCTTTCCTCCTTTGAAGTCTTGGGATTTATATCAACCCCCAGCAGTCTCCTTACAGCAGAATCTGGTAGTTGAAAACTCCAAAGGCGAGTAGACCTGATCACAAATGCCAGTTCTGGCATTTGTTTGTGACATAAGACCAGCTGTTATGTGGATTAAATGAGACAGTCACTATCTCATTTAATGGCCCACTGCCTGGGCCAGAGTAAACATTCTGTAATTAGCTGTTCTTTAGCTATTGTACTAGCTGCATGATTGTGGGCAATTCACACAGCTCTTTTCAGCCTCAGTTTCCTCATCTGGAAAAACAGATCATCTACAAAAAGAGATTTAGAAGAAAGCAACAGGTTTCGCCCTCTGAGCAGGCTAGGTTCCTCGTCTACATCTTTCACTTAGTAAACTGGGTTTCCTTGGCATGTTGTTTAAAGGAACCTCAGGGCTTCAGCTTCCTTTTCTATAAAGCACAAATGATAATACCCAGTTTTCAGGGTTGCTGAGAGAATGAGAGGTAATAGCTGGAAAGTTCCCACCATGAAGAGCAAATACGACATTACTCCTGATGGATGACTGGCAGCGTGACTACCACTTTAATGTTGGGTGGTAGCCATTTAAATTGGGCATCTAAAGCCATTGCCTTCTTCAAAGGGTGAAAGGGGGTCATCCCCAGCCGCCATGGCAGCATGCGACACGGAGGCAGATGCTGTGGGGGCAGCAGATGCATCCCATAAATTCAACTAGAACCGGGACTAAATTACACAACCATGAAATGCTTTGGTGGGAAGATGACCACTCTCCTATCTGTCCTTCCCAGCCTTCTCTGCCTCGGTTCAGGAGTGGAGCATTCCCCTAGAGTGGAATTCACAGAGCAGCCAACGTAAGAGAATCTCTTGACCTTTAGATCTCAGCCCATCTTCAAGCACCTTATTTATCCCCATCATTCATCACCTAAAAGCAGCTTTGTCACATGCCCCCCAGCTCAAAGAGCCTGAGTGGATCCCCAGCATCTCCCAAATGAAGTTCAAATTCAAGGCATAAAGTTAAGGTCTCCTAGACCTTCCCACCAGGGATCCTGAGGAGAGCTCATGGTATAGTGGGGATGGCAGGTGTCCAGGCTGGGAGTCACACACACCTGGCTGAAGCCCAGCCCATGCCACATGGTGCCTAAGTTGTGTGGAGCACATGTCCTGGAGGAAACACAAAAGTATTCCTCAGGCCCTGCCGATGAGACCTGCAGCCGTTTAATTCTCATGGCCCCTGGGAGGTAAAGATTCTTACTGTCTCTGCTGTGCAGAAATGAACACAGAGCTCAAGACCAAGCAATACAGGGAGTCCCCATTACGTCTCAGCAGGTTAAAACCCCAACTAGTATCCATGAGGATGCAGGTTTGAACTCTGGCCTTGCTCTATGGATTAAGGATCTGGCCTTGCCATGAGCTGTGGTATAGGTCGCAAGACGTGGCTTGGATCCCGCGTTGCTGTGGCTGTGGCATAGGCCGGCAGCTGCAGCTCCGATTAGACACCTCGCCTGGAAACCTCCATACGCTGCGGGTGCAACCCTAAAAAGCAAAACCAAGAACGACAACAAAAACAAAGATCATGTAACACAGGCAGACTCTCAGAGCTCCCTTCCTGGTGGGTGAAATGGAGACCAGAGACGTGCCTCCCCAGCAACACGTGAGGACAACTTGACCTTGGCTTAAGCACCAGTGCTCCTCCTGGCCTCATCATCCCTTCTTCTGGATCTGTAGCGACAGCGATCAAGACCAGCACGGTGTGTGGCACCAGCATGGATTCCCACACATCTGCACGTATCTTTGGAGCCTGGACTCATGACCAGGTTCCCAACAGAAAGGAAGGAGCAGGCAAGCTCCCCAGCCTTGACAAGAGCTGGCCTCCCTTTCACACGTTCTCAAAGCGCCACCACATTTACCTTATAGCTCTTAGGATTATTCACACGGGGAACTCCAAGGCTGTGGATTTCACGAGGGTGGACCATGTGTCCATCGTTGCCACACCCTCAGGGCGGCTGATCTCTGTGGAGTGTGAAAGAACAGATCATGAATAGGACCGCTTTCCCTGGCAGCGGCGTGTGTGCGGTGGAATTTTATCCAGAAGGAGCACTTAGCATAAGTCATGTAGGTTCACGCTGAGGCACCTCGGCGGCTGCTGACCTGGGTTTCTTAAGCCACAACAGCAACAAGGAGACTAAGGTAAAGATTAGTATGTTTAGCCCCTGAGCACTTGAGCTCACGTTCCACCTC
Organism: Phacochoerus africanus; assembly: GCF_016906955.1. Taxonomy (NCBI): domain Eukaryota; kingdom Metazoa; phylum Chordata; class Mammalia; order Artiodactyla; family Suidae; genus Phacochoerus; species Phacochoerus africanus. Next base: position 155,480,296 of record NC_062551.1, on the reverse strand, counting down.
TGCCCCAGCTCACATCTCATGACCTTGGGCGGAGCTGTCTTCCCCACCTGACACCCAAGGCGGCAGGATCCAGAGCTCCTGACACCCTTCCAAGTCGTATGCGGACATTTCCCCACTGGCTCACTCCTCTTGCGCCAGCCTTTAAGGACATTTTGAAAACAGCTTAAATGGTGTCCGGAATTTTAGAATATTAGAGGCAGCTACTAAGGGTAAAACTCGTGTGGACCAACCACCCACCTTAAAGTGGTGCAAAGATTTAGGATATTGGCAATTCAGAGGGGAGAAGGGAAGTTCCCTGGTGGCTCAGCAGGTGAAGAATCCAGCATTGTCACTGCTGTGGCTCAGGTTGCTGCCATGGTGCAGGTGCAACCCTGGCTCGAGAACATCTGTATGCTGTGGGTGTGGCCAAAAATAAGGGGGTGGGGGAAGAGACAGGCTCCAAATGTTAGGGTTAGGGTTTTAATGTAATCAGAGTGATTCTCAACCTCTCTCTCTCTCACTCTCTTTTACACACACACACACACACACACACACACACGGAGAGAGAGAGACCCAAGGGAATCCTGTTACCCAACAACAGCTAAGAAAAGAAGACAAGGGGTTGGAAAAAGGACCTGCTGTTTTCTGTCCTGTCCTCTGCCCCATCTCCTGGTTTTCTTTATTCAAAGCTCCGCTCAGCTGAGCATCACCTCACCCACATCACCTGGCGTGGGGATGAACTACCTGTGAAGGGCAGGGTCCTAGAGCCCACACAGCTCTTCTGAATCAGGCATTTTGTACACACACCTTATGCCCCCTCCCCACTTCTTACTAAGGCTTGAGACTCACTGTGTACATATGTAACCCCGTTTGGAGAGGACTCAAATGGGCCAGGCACTTTATGAGGAAATTGCCCATAGTCAACTCTTTTTGAGCTTCAAAAGGGGCAGTTTCACACGACTCAGCCTAACCCATGGGTATATTTGATGGGAATGTCAGCACAACCTTCCACGGAGGCACACGTATTCCTCGTGTACATTTAAGAACATTTACGAGGCTCCCAAGGGTTACGCCTCTTGCTGAAGGACACACAGTCCTAGAAGGAAGACGTGGGATTAGAGCACAGGCCAGTCTTCTCCACGGTCCAGGTCCACCCCTCTGCTCCTGAACCTTCCACCTCGGCCCCTCAGGACAACAGGAACACCAGACAGATGTGTGTTGCTTGGGCCCCAGTGTCCTAGATTGGCGCCACCTCTGGCTCAAAACCTGGCCACGAGTCTGTCCCTCGAGGCCTGGGCTGTGTGCGCAAGTTTTCAGAAAGCTTTGTTTCGTGTCAAAAGCTCAAGCGATGTTTTTCCTGGAAGGGAGCTGTTGGAAGGGGGAGGGATGGCTGATTAAATATGAAGTGGTTTAAAACCTCAGTGTCTCTCTGAATAACGTCATGTTTACTCCTGACCAGGAAGGGATGCCAAGGCCTGTCTCCTTGGGGTTATTTACGTGTCCTGGTCTCCAGCACCCCCTTTGGAAGCTGCTGCTGTGACCCTCTTTGGGTTTGACTCCCCCCCGACACCCCACCCCCAACCCCAGCCCCTGCCCAAGGATCCATGTCCTGAAGTGGCCCAAGGGCTGGGAGGGAGGGACCATTGCTGTACCCAGAGCCATCAGCCCTGCTGGCTGAACCCATGCCTGCCCAGCCCGGAGCTGCACGCTCTGAGCCCAACAAGAAGGAAGCACAGACATCCCTCTCTCCTGCCCCTGCAGCTTGGGGCCAGGCCCGAATCTGTGGAGCAGGTCCCAGAGAGAGGAGGCAGGAAAAAAGTGCAGCTTTGTCTAGAAGGGCCTCCTGTGCGACATCTCTCCTCTCTTCACAATCTCCTCAAAGACCCCTCAATGTGGCCATTCCTGTTACCATCTTATAAAGAAGAAAAAATCAAGACCCCCCCCCGCAAAGTGAATACTTTGCCCAAGTCCACACAGGAGGTGAACCCCAGTCTGTGTGATTCCAAAGCCTTTGTTCATTTTCAGAAGGAAGGGGGAGGCAGGAGGGAAAGGGCACTGATTTTATGCCAAGCACTGTGCCTGGGGACTTGCTTTTCAGGATCTTCTCTATTCCTTCTACTGCTCCTGTGAGGAAGGCACAGTTATGCCCATTTCACAGGTAAGAAAATAGAGGTTCCGGGCTGCAGAATGTTTGCCAAGTCTGCACAAGTAGGAAGAAGCAGAACCAGGCCACAGCCCAGGCTCGCCTCCCACACCCTCACACCCCACCATGACCAGGAGCCCCAGAGCCTAGGTTTCTCCCCATGCTGCCCCTACCCCATCTGGGACAAACCACTCGCCCCTCTCAACCTCAGTTTCCCACCCATCTTGCATGAGAAGGCGTCCCAGGTTTATAAACATGAGACAACAGAGGCCCTCAGAACAGTTTCTCCACTTTGGAGGGACATCCTGCTTCCATTTGAGATTATAAGGAGATGGTCTTTTTTTTTCAGGGCCACATCCATGGCACATGGAAGGTCCCAGGCTAGGGGTCGAATCAGAACTGCAGCTGCCGGCCTACACCACAGCCACAGAAACACGGGATCTGAGCCACATTTGTGACCTCCACCACAGCTCATGGCAACACCAGATCCTTAACCCACTGAGCGAAGCCAGGGATCGAACCCGCAACTTCATGGATACTAGTTGGGTTCTTAAGCTGCTGAGCCACAACAGGAACTGCCTTGAGCTGTCTCTGTAGAGGAAACATATCTCAGACGGCACCAAAAGGCTTTATGTCAGGCACTAGGGAGTGGCTGAGAGAGGGTCTGGGGTGCAGGAGTGTTGGGAGAAGCAAGAAGCTTCGAGAAATCCTTGGAAAGCCCCTGTGAGAGCTCTTGCAGCCACCTCATGCAAAAGCCAGGCAGGGAAAGTGTGGGTGAGTGGGTTTGCATGAAGTGGTTCTGCATTTGCTCAGAAGTGGGGGATTTTTTTCTGCCCACCTGCCGAGAGCAAATGTACTCCCAGCACCTCACCCCCAATCTCTTCTCTTTTATTCAAGCCCTGGACATATGCCAGAGTCAGGCTTCATGAACCCCCTGCAAACATTCAGTCCTGGGGTCACCAGTTGTAACAGCTATAGCCTATCATACTATAGGCTAATCCCCAGGAAAGAAAGAAACTAATTCATTGCAGTTCAGTTGTATACCAGGCATATAGTCAATGATAAAAGTAACTAATATGGTAGTATTTTTTTTTACAAAATACTAAGAAATAATAGTAATGAAAGGAGAATAAGAACAATAGAAACAATAGCAGTAGTTAACACTCTGCGGCGCCAACAGTGCTGGTCCCTTTGCACACATTGTATGAATCCTCACAACAACGTGAGAAGGTATGTACTATTATTGCACCTGTTTCCTATTATTGAACCTCAGTTTCCTTATCTGTAAAATGGAGTCAGGTGAGGACCAAGAAGACTTGCTCCGTTCCCATGTGTAGCCCGTCAGTCCACAGCCACCTCTGGGGCACCCATGGTGTCTCAGGTCCAGAGCTGGGGTCTGGGGTCTGGGAGCTGAGTGAGAATGTCTAATGACAAGGACAAAAGACACAGACACAGCCGATCAAAAGGCAGCATGCTGAGGATTATTAGAGAACGGTTTGCTGCCCAGATGCACTGGACAAATGCGCTTCTGAACCTTAGGTGACTTGTTACTGTCGCTATTCCCTGGAACATAAAAGGCTCATTTCTCTTCTGGTCTCAATGTCCGGGGTTCTCCCACTCCATCCTGCATTCCTCAGATGGGTGCCTCTGCCAACAGAACTTGTCCTTGCAGCTGGTTTCAGAACTTGCGACACATTGGGCATTTTTTTTTTTTTTTTTAACCCTCCAAAAGCTTATAGCCTGGAAAATCCCAAAGGTGACTCAGAGACTTTCAGGGGAAGTGACCTCTAAAGCCCCTGGATTCCACCCGCTCTGCAGCTGCCCCCCTCCCAGAGAAGGCCCAGCCAGAGCTAACGCACCCAGACCTTGTCGCGCCCCGGAGCCACCAGAGCAGCCAAGGGTGACGTTGCCCAGCCAGGGGCCTCCATCCCAGGCTCCAGTACCCCTGGGCTCTGTGTCGGTTGTGGATCCCTAGGAAAGCCCCTCCAAGTTCATTGTCCCCATCTGTGAAGTGGCGATAGAATTTCTAGCTCTCTTCCTTCCAAGTCTGCTGTAAAAACTGAGCGGGAAAGTATAGTCTTGTGCAATATACCTGTCACACTGAACCCATTCATTCTCCGGTGGCAACACCCTTTGTGTCATCAACTGACCATAATACCTAAAACTTTCTGGGTACCAGTTATTAACCTAATTAGTTAATAACTCCATGTATTAAGTTCTGTATATTCACTAAGCTAATATATGTAAAACTAAGTATTACATATATGAGTTAATTTTAACGCTTGGTTTCATATATATTAACTTAGTTGATATATGGAGTTATAAGAATAGTTTTACATGTGCTAATTAATATAATTTTTGAAATTGTTTAAATGATTTTATTTTTACAACTTTGCAACTTGTTCAAATTTTTGAAAGTGTCATGAAACCCATAATTTTACTTGAAAAACACAAAGAAAAAAATACAGAGTCACAAAAATAATGATCATAGAAACATTTGGTTCAGATGTGAACATAAATATTTTCCCCCAGAAATCTATAAAGACTAATCAAAGCACAACTATCATTATATGCATTCCTATATCACCTTTCCTATAGGCTCTGCATATCACCACAAATGAATCCTATGACAGACTCTTCCAGTGCTCAAACTCTCCTCCCAAAAGAGCGTATCTATCTTCACTTCACAACATAACACGCTTCTAGTCTAAGAGAAGGCAGCACTGAGCCTAAGAGGAAAAGGACAATAATCAAAATGACCAGTGCCTCAATGGGTTTAACAAAAGGCTGCAGATGGCAGAAAAATGGGTCAATGAACTTGAAGACAAATCAACAGAAACTGTAAAACTAACAAAGAGGAAGAAAAAAAAGAAAGCAAAACAAGTCTCAGTGATGTGTGGAACCATACATGAGTCTAACATACACGTAATTGGCGTCTTAGAAGAGTTAAGAAGGGGATAATGGGATGGGAAAATATTTGAAGACACAATGGCTAAGTATTTTTCAACTTTGGTGGAAAGTATAAATTTATGTATCTCAGAAACTAATATGATTCTTTTTTTTTTCCTTTTCTTTTCTTTCTTTTCTTTTTTTTTTTTTTTTTGTCTTTTTAGGGCCACACCGCAGCATATCAAAGTTCCCAGGCTAGAGGTCCAATCAGAGCTACGGCTGCCAGCCTTAACCCACTGAGCAAGGTCCAGGCAGGGAACGAAACTGCAACCTCATGGTTCCTAGTCAGATTTGTTTTCTCTGTACCACGTTGGGAACTCCTTCTTCTCTTTTTTAAACTGCTGCACCTGTGGCATTAGGAAGTTTCAGGCCAGAGGTTAAATCAGAGCCACAGCCGCCACCTACACCACAGCCACAGTAACACTGCATCCATAACACAATGAGTGAGGCCAGGGAGCAAACCCACACCCTCACAGAGACAGTGTTGGGTCCTTACCCACTGAGCCACAACAGGAACTCCTATAATTCTTATAACAACTCTAAAGGTAGATATTTTCTGTATCCCCATTTTACAGATGGGTTAACCATTCAGAGGATAAGTGACTTGCTTAAGACTCCACAGACACAGCTGAGAAGTGGAGAGCTGGAAGTGAGCCCAGGCAGGACACTCCAGAGTCTGTGCCCCTGCCATGCTCCCTCACTCTGCATAGGCAAGGTATGGCTCCTGTCTTCAAGGGGTCCACAGTCTGGTGGGAAGTAAAGACAAGCAGACAAATGCACTATCACGATGCATGCTGCGATGGGGTGGAGGGGAGTACAAAGGGAGTACAAAGCTAGAGGAGGGGCTTGCACCAAGCCAGAGGGTATCAGGAAGGGCTTCTTGGAGGAAGTGGGTACAGAGTAACAAAGGGATTCTGCCAGGAGCCCCATTTGTGGAAACATTTTGGGATGAGAAAGAGGCCGGTCGGTGTGACAAAAGGGGAGAAGTGGACACAGAAGTGGACACAGAAGATGCAGGGGTGGGGCAAGTCCTACAGAGCCTCTAAGCGTATGTATCAGGCAGGGTCCCAGCAGGAAAAAGATGGCACAGGCACCTGAGTGATGTAAGGAACGTGTGGGAAACTTCACATCAAGGTGCTCAGAGAGCAGGAAAAATGATAACGATGCGACAGAGCTCACAGGCTAGTAGCTGGTACCATCCTGAAGCCTGAGGGGCCCAGAGCAGATGGGAAGACAGTGATGGGAGCTGTGGCCTCAGCAGAGGGACATGATGCTCCCCAGGAACCTGCAGGAGGGAAGCGGGAGGTCCGGGCTCTGACCACTGTCCTCCTCCCCTCCCATCTCCTGGGGCTTCATTGGCTGAACCTCAGCTGGAAACATGAACATGGTGGGCCCTGGCGGGGGGGGGGGGGGGGGGTCAGGGTCCAGGGAGGAGAAGGGAGAATGGTGGCCCTGCAGGGGACACTCGGAAGACGTCTCCATCCAGGACTTTGACATTTATCCTGCAGAGAGTGAGGAGCCATGTAGTGACACTAGGTCTCCATTTGGAATGGATGGCTCCGATCACAAGGTGAAGGAAATCAGCAGGTTTGAGACCAGAGGCAGGGAGGCCAGTTAAGAGGCTGTGGCAGGAGTTTCCATTGTGGCCCAGCGGGTTAGGAACCGACTAGTATACTTGAGGATGTGGATTTGATCCCTGGCTTCGCTCAGTGCGTTGAGAATCTGGCGTTGCTGTGAGCTGTGGTGTAGGTCACAGACTGCAGCTCAGATCCTGTGTTGCTGTGCCTGTGGTATAGGCCAGCAGCTGCAGCTCTGATTCAACCCCTAGTCTGGGAACTTCCATATGGTGTGGCCCTAAAACACACATACACACACACACACACACACAAAGAGGATGTGACAGGTGTCTGGTGGGAAAGGTGTTTAGGATGAAGAGACTTTGACAGGTCGCTAGGTAAGACCTTCCCAAACCTCAAGAAAAGGTGGGCCTTTCCTCTCCCTCCTCCGTCACCTCCACTGTGACACACCTGCACAGGCACACACACCTCCACTGCCTCTCCAAGTGCCCTGGTACCATCATGCCAAGTCCTCCATGCGCTGTGTCATTCACGTGCTGCACAGATCTGCAGTCTGGCCACCTCACTGCTAGAGAAGAGCAAAGTGAAGTTCAGACAAATTCGGAGACTCGTTCAAGGCTCCCTCAGCAAGGATGTGGCTTAGCCAGGACTTGAACCCAAGTGGGCCTGGCCCTGTCTGTCCACCTCCTCTTTCCCCCCCTTCTCGTGACCTCCTCCTCTTCCCTGCAGGAGGCCTCTGCGTCTTACAGGCTGACACCTCACGGGGTTTCCTCGCTGAGAGGTATCCTTCCCTATAGAGTCCCTAGCAGACACACGAGGCATAAAGTCATCTTCCCGCTGCCACGGGAAAGCCTCGTGCATGGCTGGATCCTTGCAGGCCTGATGTCCCAACAGCAGAAGGTCTGGCTCCCCCGACCCCCTGCCACCCTCCTGCTCTAGAGCAGGTGATGACCCCAGGGAAGGTTTATACACAGGGGGGCATTTACTTTGTCCAGGTGCTGTCTGCAGGGCTCTACCTTGAATTGTCACAAAACCCCATGGGGTGTGTACTCTGAGTATACCCACTTTACAGATAGAAAAACTGTGTCACAGCAAGTTTTTTTATTATAGTTGATTTACAGTGTTGTGTCAATTTCTGCTGTACCGCACAGTAACCCAGTCATACGTAGAGACACACTCTTTTTCTCACTACCATCTTCCATCATGTTCTATCTCAAGAGATTGGACACAGTTCCCTGGGCTGTACAGTAGGGCTCCCACAAAAGCAGTGAACAGCCAGGCAGCATCAGAACTCAGGCAAGGTGGCTCCAGAATCTGCTGACTTCATTGCCTCGTGTCTTTTTCTGAGCTAGAAAACTCCAAAGCACATCCAAAGCCACCTCTCCTTTTGAAAAGGAAGAAAATGAGGCCCAAGGAGATGGGGTGACTTGTCCGGGTCAGTGGCAGAGCCTGGACTAGAGTCCCTGACCCCCAGTCCAGCCCGCCTCCCACCTCCCGGCACTGCCCCTCCTCCAGAAGCTCCGTGTGCCCCTGGCTGGAAATGGGCTAAGCTGTGAGCAAACGGCTTGATGACGCTGGGGTGAGCTCTCCCCTCCAGGAAGCCAGTTTACGGGACATTAAAGTCTCTAGCTAATGACCTATATTCCTCACATTCGAACTGGAGCTTGGCCAGGTACTCCAAGCGACTCCTCACAGAGGTCATGAAGCTTTTGGCTGGGGAATAACCGAAGCCAAATATTTCCAGAAGCAGGAAAACCCCTAGGGTCCCATTCCTCCCTCCTCCTCAGCCCGCAAGGAAGTCGCTCTGTGGCCAGTGGAGGGTATTTTCTACTCTTCCCGAGACTCTCACGGATGACACCTGTCTGGCCCGGGGTTACCAGCACCTCCTCGTCTCCCTCCCCCTGATGATGCTATAGATAAACTTTAGGATGAGAACTGCCTTTATCCCAAAGCCAGCCTTGAACCAATGGGGAAACTGAGGTCACGAAGGAGACGGACGGAGAGTTCCTGTCATGGCTCAGAGGTTAACGAACCCAACTGGTATCCATGAGGACGTGGGTTCGATCCCTGACCTTGCTCCATGGGTTTAAGGATCCAGCGTTGCCATGAGCTTGTGGCGTAGGTCGCAGACACAGCTCGGATCCTGCGTTGCTGTGGCTATAGCTCCAATTTGACCCCCTAGCCCAGGAACCTCCATATGAGGAAAGTGCAGCCCTGGGGGGAAAAAAAAAAAAAAAAGGAGATAGACCAACTCCACAGCACACAGTAGGGGCAGCAACAGCCCACAGCAGGCTGGAGACCCTGCTGGTCTACTCAGAATCCTGCTCCTTTCCTCCCAGCACCCCCAGAGTAAATCCTGCCTGTAAGTGTTTGACATGATCCCCAAATCCTAAAGACTTGGAGACAGCCTTTCAAAATGTAGTTGCAGAACTAAAGAAAAAAAAAAAAATAGCTCAGGAAGCAACTTGTCTCCCTCGGCCCTTACTTAATCTGTTTACTCAGGATTAGCAGGCCAATTACCAAGCCAGCAGGTCCCCTACCCACCCCCAGGGGACTCCAAGGAGGTAACCTGAGGACATCACAATGAGCTCAGGGCACGACTATTTGTGAAGTGCTTCAGTTTACACAGGGTTTGCATGTGACACTTTGCCACAGCCTTGTGAGGTGAACATACATACGTCTGTTCCAAGAGAGACAGCGGGTCCCAGCCGGGTCTCCCAAGGACACTGGAGTGAGAGAACCCTAGGGCTGGACCCTAGTCCCAACACACACACGCCGTGCGAGCTTGTGTCAGATTCATCGTCTCCAAGCTTCTGTTTTCCTCATTTACAAAACTGGACCTCATAGCCACCCGGCAGGTGCAGGGGGTAAGAAGCCAGCGCCACATAGCACTCAGTCAAAGTTAGCAGTGGTCATCCTGTGTCTTCCGCCAGGGACCACGTTACCACAAACATAGTTAACCCTGGGGTTTGTTATCCCGTCTCAGGCAGAGAATAGAAACAAGCATCCAAAAGTCTGGCTAGGTTCCAGATGATGAATCCACAGTGGGTGCGAGAGAGAGAGAGAGAGAGAGAGAGAGAGAGAGAGAGAGAGAGAGAGGAGAGAGAGAGAGAGAGAGATTGATTCAGGCTGGGCACATCACTCTGGTTAATCTCATCCGAGGGAACCCATGTCTTGGGTGCGAGCTAATGGGAGGAGGCACTATTTTTTTCCGCAGGATCTGGATGTGAACCTGAAACGTGTAGGCCTGGAAGTGCCGTCCACCTTCTTGCTGCTACATGGAGACTGAGCGTGAGGCCCCCGTGGAGGAGAGGAGGCCTGAGAGAGGAAGAGAGATGGGTCCTGAGGACATCGGACCCCTCCCTCCAGCAAGTTCTACCCCAGATGTTTAAACTGCATGGACCAATGTATTCTTTTGGGGTGGAGGAGAGTGTTCATGTGTGCAAGATAATCCTATAGATTCACCCACTGGCCTCCAGAGTTATTGAAAGATGATGAGACACTAGCCTACTGGGTGAGAAGAGCTGGGTGGTCTCACTGGAGTGAGATGCAAGGGCACCTGAGGCCATTGCAGAAATGTTCTACCTTTTTTTTTTTTTCTGTCTTTTTAGGGCTGTACCCGTGGCATATGGAGGTTCCCAAGCTAGGGGTCCAATCAGAGCTACAGCTGCCGGCCTACACCACAGCCACAGCAACGCAGGACCCGAACCGTGTCTGCAAGCTACACCACAGCTCACAGCAAAGCCGGATCTTTAACCCACTGAGCGAGGCGAGGGATCAAACCTGTGTCCTCCTGGATACTAGTCAGATTCGTTTCCACTAAGCCTCTACAGGAACTCCGGAAATATTCCACTTCTTAAATGGAACAGTATGTATGTGAATTTGTTTTATGCTGTTCTTTGTGCCTTGCATGTATGAAAAATCTCACAAAACAAATCTTTTCAAAATTCTACTTACAGAGGTATAGCTTGAAACAACTTTTCTAGAGACAACTTGGCAATACACATCAGTTACAACACACACATCTATTCATTAATTACCAATTTAAAATGCACATATCTTTTAGCCCTAAAATTCTTCTTATACTAAAAAAAATATTAAAACGTGCACAAAGGTTTATGTCCCACACTGTTTATCATCTTCAAAAATTGAAAAGATTTTAGGAGTTTTATCGAGGGATTGTGTAAATTACCACAAATCCTTACAATGGAATATTTATGTGGTCATGAAAAAGAACATGGTAGATTTTTCATGCATCAACATAAATACACATAGTCAATAAGGAAAATAGATAATATAAAGTTAAATGGAAGGCGTGGAGGAGAACTATGTATCACTTAGAAATCGGGTTCAGGTATCGGCAACAGAGGTCTTCTCACCAAAGCAGCTTAAAATCACGAGGAATTTGCAGCAGCATGGATGGAACTAGAGAATCTCATCCTGAGTGAAATGAGCCAGAAAGACAAAGACAAATACCATATGATATCACTTACAACTGGAATCTAATATCCAGCACAAATGAACATCTCCTCAGAAAAGAAAATCATGGACTTGGAGAAGAGACTTGTGGCTGCCTGATGGGAGAGGGAGGGAGTGGGAGGGATGGGAGCTTGGGCTTATCAGACACAACTTAGAATAGATTTACAAGGAGATCCTGCTGAGTAGCATTGAGAACTTTGTCTAGATACTCATGTTGCAACAGAACAAAGGGTGGGGGAAAAAATGTAATTGTAATGTATACATGTAAGGATAACTCGATCCCCTTGCTGTACAGTGGGAAAATAAAAAACAAAAAATAAAATAAAATAAAAATTAAATTAAATTTTTTAAAAAATCACAGGGAATTATTCTCCAATGCTAAAGAAGGCCTGGGGGAGGGACGCGGGAACTGGTCTGGCTCTTTCTTGAGGTTAGCCGCAAGTCAGCTCCTCTCTTTTGGTCCCCAGGGTGTGGCTTCCCTCCTCAGTCCCCTCGGGGCCAACAAAATTCTACCTTCGCATTTAATTTGCAGATCAGGAGGAGGCAGGCAAAAGTCTGAAAGGCACGCCTCCCACCTGCATCCGTCTCTGCTTGGCAGCCTTCTTGGTGCTGCCCAACCCGTCTGCTTAGATACTATTAGCTAGAACTTTGCCCCATGCACACACCTTTTGGGAACAGAGGCTGGGAAAAGTAGTCTTTACTCCAGGTGACAATGTGCTCAGCCAAAGTCTGCGTGTGAATGTAGAATGCAAATCCTACTTTTATATGCATACATACATAAAAAAAAAAAACGGCCTAGGAAGTCAAATTAGAATTCTTTCACTTGCTATTCCATGTCGGCCTGAACTAATAAAATTATTTTCAACTGATTTATTTTTGAAATTGGGGAAAAAACATGAATATATTTCAATTTTGACAAAATAAGAGATAATGGTGTTAAGTTCCCATGATGTCAACTGCAGCGTGCATTGCGTAATTAGCAACAACACTTTATGCCAGGGTTTGAGCCTATGCATTTGTACTCAGGCAGTTATTAAGGATTCTTAGAGCTCTCAGAGTTTAGGAGGCAATGAATAAGGGAAAGGCCAAACACAGAAGACAGGAAAGCCTCTTTTCTGATCTAAAGAAATTATGAGTTCCAGTGGTGGCTTATGGAGTTCCCATCATGGCTCAGTGATTAACAAACCCGACTAGTATCCATGAGGACTCAGGTTTGATCCCTGGTCTCACTCAGTGGGTTAAGGATCTGGCATTGCCAGGAGCTGTGGTGTAGGTCGCAGACGCAGCTCAGATACCATGTTGCTGCACCTGTGGTATAGGCCAGCAGCTATAGCTCTGAGTCAACCCTTAGTCTGGGAACCTCCATATGCTGTGGGTGCAGCCCCAAAAAGACAAAAAAAAAAAATTAATAACGAAATGCTAGTCCACGGATGATACTCTGTATCGTGATTCAGTGAAACTTCCTTTTCCAAACATTTCCTGGCGTCATGAGATTCATCCACGAACATTAACTGAGTGCCTACCCCAGGCCAGGCAATTCATTAGACCCTTTCAATCTTTTCTCATTTAATCTTTAACAGAAACTGCCAGGCAGATACTGCCATCCCATTTCATAGATGATGAAGCCAAGCCTGGGAGAGATGAAATAAGTACTTGACCAAATGTAGCTCAACACTAGATCTACCTGACTTCAAAGCGCATCCTTTTTCTACTGCGCTGAAGGATGCTTTCAAGCTGGATCGGCCCCAACCCCTCCTGCAGAGCCAGCAGATGATAAATGGCAGAACAATCCTCACCAGAGTTCCCCGACTCATACCTTCGGAGCCTCGGAGTCTGAGGCTTTCTAAAATTAGGTCGATGGCTTCCTTCCTTACCTCCAGCCAGTTTTAAATATAAGCTCTCCGATCCATCTTCCTTACTTGCTGATGTTTCCTCTGCACTTTCATGGACCACCAGAACCCAGCAGTATTTTTCCTATTGCCCTCCTCACTTCCTTCAGGAGTGTTACACATTTTGGACCCAGTGTCTTGTGAACTTGCTGATGGTCTTCCTTCACTTACTCAGCTCTGACGCCAGTCAGGAAGAGCCTCCCATGGGGACAGGGCTCTGGATGTCATGCAGTCCCTGCAGTGCATCTCCAGTGAATTTCCCGGAGGCAGCGGGTGTGGTGGAGGCAGCTTGGGCTTGGGATGCAGACGGACTTGGGTTTGAATCCTAGCTGGGCCATAAGTCTGAGTCATGAATTCTTTACCTCTAAAATGCAGGTGGTAACACATCTTTTCCAGGCTGCAGGTGAGGGTTTACTGAAATAATGTTGGTATTTTATTGCCTGGTACCTCGGGTTTGTTCAATAACTACTGGTTTTTATCTTACGTCCCGTTTCCTCGACTGAAAATGCCCCAAATTCTCACCTTCTAGCAAAAGCATATTAATATCAGTTACGAATATGCCAACAATTACATGGCATAATCATTAAAAGCCAAGTTCTAGGACAAACTGCCTGTATTTGAATCTCAGCTGACCGCTTAGTAGCCATGTGATCTTGGGTACTTCCTTAAACCCTCTGAATCTCAGTTTTCCCAACTGTATAATGAGTTTTATGACTGTACTTAGATCACTTAGAAAAATGTCTTGCAGAGTTCCCACTGTGGCGCAATGGGGTTAGAGCACTTAGAATAATGCCTTGCAGGGTTCCCACTGTGGTGCAATGATAATGGAGGCATCTCTGAAGCACTGGGACACAGGTTCAATCCCTGGCTCAGCGCAATGGGTTAAGGATCTGGCACTGCTGTGGCACAGGTTGGATTCCATCTCTGGCCTGGGAAATCCAACTGCCATGGGATAGCCAAAAAAAAAAAAAGGAGTAATGCCTTGCTCACTGTAAGCGCTGAGGTTGCATACGGTATTATTGCTGTTATTAAACACCAAGCTCTATGTTCAGCTCTCATGCCTTTTCCCTTTGAGCTGGGGAAACTGCAATTCACAGTGGGAGGATGACTTGCCCAGATCCCAGGGCTCCTAGGTGGCAGAGGCTGGATTCATGACAGGCAGTCAACACCAGAGTCCTTTTCACTCGGCTCCAAGGTTATCTTCCTCTGACTTCAGCTTATTCTCCAAGGAGCCCCCTTGGCTCCTTTTCAACTTCCTCTCCTGATATCGCAGGGACATTTCCACATGAATCTTGGCTTCCTTTGCTATTTATGTTCTGTTACCTTGCTCATGCTGTATCATGGGGGTTGATTAATCAGAAACTATGTCTCGGTGGTTGTGACCCGAAAGGAAATATCCCAGAATCCCTGTAACCCGTATCTGATCTCAGCTCAGGAATGACAGGCTGTTTATCAGAGGGCAGAAGGAAGCCTCTCGTGGGGATGTAAAGAAGAGACGACCAGGGTAGAGGGCATCATAAGATACGGGCCTCTGCAACCTGCAAAGGAAGCTTGGCCCGCTTGTGACTCTCAGTAAACAGGATGGTGCCACCCAAACTGCTGACACTCAGCTCTGCGAGCTGAGAGCTGGGTCTTCTCGGAGCAGGCCTGTGTCACCCACAGAGATAGTCATTCGTCCACCCAACAACCAGTGGAAATTAAGATCATCGCTGCTGCCTATGACTGGGTGCTATCCAGGAACCAAAGACAAGGTACACATACCTCCTGGGTGTCTTCTTTCACACAGCCCCTGCCTTGCCCTTGAAGCTTCAAGAATCCCAAACAACCGAGAGCGCCCCAAAGGCACCACACTCATTCTTGCCTCTGCCTTTATCCATCCATTCCCTCCTTTGACAAGTATGCCCTATCAACGCTGTGCCTTTTATGGAGGGGTGGATTGTGCCCGGCGCCCCCAGATTTCATATCTTAAAGTCCTAACTCCTAACACCTCAGAATGTGATCTGATTTGGAAATACAGTCATTGCAGATATAATCAGTTACGATGAGGTCACAGGGGAAGAGGGTGAATTGTGTCCTTATAAAAAGGGGAACTTTGCTATGTGGGAAAAGACTCTGAAAGAGAATAGATGTGTGCATATGTATAACTGAATCGCTTTGTTGTACAGCAGAAATAACCACAACCTTGTAAATCAACTATACCTCAATAAAACTTTTAAAAATAAAAAATTAAAAGGTGGAGAGAGATTCGAACACAGATACACACACAGGGTTAATGCCACATGAAGATGAAGGCAGAGAGCAAGGTGATGTGCCTGCAAGACAAGGAACACCAAAGCTCACCGGCAAACCCCCGGAGCTATAGGAGAAAGATGCGGACCTGATTCTTCACCACAGCTCTCAGAAGCAACCAACCCTGCCGACCCCTTGAGTTCAGGTTTCTACCTTCCAGAAGGAGAACAGGAGTTCCCTTCCTATTATGGCTCAGGAGGCTACAAAACCAACTAGCATCCATGAGGATGCGGGTTCAACCCCTGGCCTTGCTCACTGGCATTAAAGTGAGCTGTGGTGTAGGTTGGCTTGAATCTGGCATTGCTATGGCTGTGGGGAAGGTCAGCAGCTGCAGCTCTGATTTGACCCCCAGCCCAGGAACCTCCGTATGCTGCAGGTGCAGCAGTAAAAATTGAAAAAGGAAGGAAGGAGGGAAGGGAAGGGAAGGGAAGGGAAGGAGGAGGGAAGGGAAGGGAAGGGAAGGGAGAAAGGAAGGAAGGAAGGAAGGAAGGAAGGAAGGAGGAAGGAAGGAAGGAAGTGAAGAAGGAAAGAAGAAAGAAAGAAAGAAAGAAAGAAAGAAAGAAAGAAAGAAAGAAAGAAAGAAAGAAAGAAAGAAAGAAAGAAAGAAAGACGGACAAAACACATGTCCATTACTTTAGCCACCCAGCCTGTAGTACCTGTTATGGCAGCCCTCACAAACTAATTCAGCGTCAGCCCTGAAGTGAAGGGGATCCAGACCTGAGCAAGAGAGATGAATCCCTGCCCACAGGGAGCTACATTCCACCGGAGAAGACAGACTCTAACCACACAGAAATTAATATACTATGACTTCAGGTCATGGTAAGTGACATAAAGGAAACTAAAGCAGGGGAAGGAAGAAGAGCCTTTTGTCAGAGTTCCCTTTGGTTCAGCAGGTTAAGAATCCAGTGCTGTCACTGCAGCTGCATCCTTTGGTCAGAGTCCCCTTGTGATTCAGCAGGTTAAGGATCCAGTGCTATCGCTGCAGCTGCTGTGGCATGGTTTGGATCCCTGGCCCAGGGAACTTCCACATGCCAGGGACATGGCCAAGAAACAAAAGCATATCTTAGAGGCTTGGACCTAAAGGACTTGGCCTTTGTCTAGACCAGCCCCTTGCAGACCAGGAAGGAATCCCTGGGGACTGGCAACCTAGAACTCCCCATCCTTCCCTCAGGCTGGGTCCATTTCACCTGCTCTCAGAAAATACCAGAGAGATGTTGCTCTGTCCAAAGGCAACAGGAAACACCTGCCCTTTAAAACAAAATGAACAAAAAACAGAACAGAGAAAAAAAAAAAGAAACCATTATCTAGAAAGAACCCTAAAACTCATTTTTACCTAAGAACCACACGATCTTCTTCAAAGCCCTTTTCCCTCTAAAATCACAAGACTTTCTAGAGGATTAAATTGGAGGAGGAGAGGGAATGAATTTGCCAATCCCAGCAGCCCCTCCATCAGCCCTTTAGTGACAAACATGTGGCAGTGGAGGGGCGTGGGGCAGGGATGCTCGGGGTTCGAGAAGTTCCTCCCTTTCTGGTGTGATGGGGGATGGTTGTGTTTCTCCAGTGGCCCAGCACTCCTAACGGAAAATGGCAGGGAGCAGAAGTTCCCCCACAGCTGGCAGCCTGTGGGTCTGTAAAGGTGACTTGTGACTTTACTCCCACTGTCCATGCTGCCTAGCAGCGCTCTGTGCTGTCCTGGCCCTCTGTGCCCAGTTCAAGGTTATGGATTCTACCTGGAGAGGTCAAGGTCAGATCTAGGAGCTGCAAGCAGCCCCAGTCCTCCATGTGAAGAAAATCTTTCAAGCTCACAAATACTTGGATTATAATATTTCAAAACTAGTCTAAAATTGAAGACACTTACTGACCCCCAGAAGCCTGCTTCTACTCCTGTGTTCTCAAAACACCAACAATATTCACCGATCATTCAGCTAGAAAAGACTCAGTACCTTCATTCTATCCTTGGATCGTTCCCATATTCACATGATGAGCAAAGGCACCTGACCCTGCTGGAGAAATGTCTCCCCGGGGGGCACTTCCTCTCCATTCCCAGAGCACCTGCCCCAGGTCTGACCTCATCACCTCTCCTGTGGCCTTCTTATTGTAGCAGCTCCTCATTCCCTGTCAACCCACTCTACCCATTGGTATGATCTTCCTGCACAATTAACTTGACCAGGTCAGCCCCCTTCTCCAAATGGGGGGGGGTCTCTGTTTCCCTTGAGATACATCTTAACTCTTCATCAGGGAACATGAGGCCCTATGACCCAAGCACATCTCATTTCCTCCCTTCTCGGCCTCCCACCTTTCTCTCCAGCAGCTCTCAACCACTTGTAGTTACAACCACACTGCACATTTATCATAGCCATTCATTTCTTCATGACATTCCCTTCCCCAGAAACAATCCCCTTGCCTCACCATTTCCCACCTGCTGTCGCCCTGCCTAATTGCTGTCCATTTTTTTGAGCAGGTAACAGCACCTCAAGAAAGCGCTGCCTGATCCCATGACACCAGCCTAGCTGCACAGCTGACTGAGGTAGGTGCCTTCTCCATGTTCCCACAGCCACCTCCTGCTACACTGTGCACCCAAAGCAACTGCCACCTGCTCACGTCCCTTCTAATTCCTCCTCAAGGGCCAGGGTTCCATTTTACTCATCTCCACAGCACCAACTGCTAAGCAAAACCTTGACCAAAAATACAAACTCCATAAACGTCTAATGCATGAATGAAAGAATGGCTGATGGACTTGACGTGGCTTATAAGGGTAAGTAAGGGGTCTAGGATAATTCCAGGTTAGAGGATATAATGAGGGGCTGGATGCTGATTCTTTTCATAAGACTGGGAACACGGGGTGAATGAAGGTTTAGAAAGCAGATGGCTGCCTCCTTTGTGCAGAGATCTAACTGTCCACTAGGAAGTTAGATCTATGTTCACATCTGGAATTCAGGAAAAAACTCATCTGGATGGAGGATATCATTTGAGGAATCACTGCAGTGGAAAAATTGCTCAGAGAGGGGTCTGGAGTGAGAAAAATGGATGGGTTGGGGGAGGACCTGAAGGAACACTGGTATTAAGGCATGAGCAAAGAAAGACTGTTCCATGAAGATAACAGAAGGGGCCAAAGAGTAGGAGCTGCTCCATCAGAGCGAGATGTCACCAAACCAAGGGAGAAAAGCATTCTGAGCAGGGCACCAGTGCTTCCAACTGCAACAGTTGTGTCTGAATTGATGGGCAAGGCCCTTTATAATCTAGCCCCTGCCTAGGTGTCCCACCTCATCCCGTCACACTGTAGATTCCAGCCTGTCTGCACGGCAAGGGGTTCTCTGAATACCCTATGACATTTCATCTTCCCACACTTGGCTCACTCATTTCCTCTCCCTGTAAGATCTACATCCACCCACCCTGAAATCATCATCATCCATCAAATGCCATCTTGAGCTTTCCTTCCTATAAAGCTTGCCTAACCTGTTAACTACTCCTTCCTCTAGGCCTTCTTTTTTTTTTTTTTTTTTTTTTTAAGAGCCACACTCATGGCATATGGGGTTTCCCAGGCTAGGGGTCAAATTGGAGCTGTAGCCACTGGCCTACATCATAACCACAGCAACATGATACTCGAGCTATGTCTGCAAACTACACCTCAGCTCACGGCAACGCCAGATCCTTAACCCACTGAGCGAGGTCAGGGATCAAACCTGCATCCTCATGGATACTAGTCAGATTTGTGTCCACTGAGCCACAATGAGAAATCCACAGGCCTCCACTTTTCTGTGAACTTGGCTTTTCTCTGTGATTACCTGCAACACTCTATCTTTATTTCCAGGTCTCTCTTCTCTATGAGATTGAGCTGTCTTGGGGGCACAGGCTATTTATCTGTACAATGCCAAGAGCGGACACAGGGTCTCACATAAAGTCAGCAGCCCATATGTTTTATTGAATGAGAAAACCTGAACAAACGACTTCACATATCAACATCACTCAGAGGGCAAATCAACAGAAGTATAAAAATCAAGATCTGGGTCTGATTAATTAAGGGTTCTCCTTCGCAGGGTTTTGGTTAACTGAAGTTCCCCTGGGTTGATATTATACAGAGTGAATTGAGTTTTGCCCTGGCCCATATGAGCTCCTGAATATACTTGCAAAGGATCTCATCTAGGTGGGAGGGATCACCTTTGCGGGGTTATTTAGAAACATCCGTTTGCGTTGAGGCTGCCAAACTGGCTTTCCCTTAGCCCCACAGCACCGAGGGTGTCTCATAAATGTTAAATAATCATGATGACCATGCTCAAGGGGGTGTCAGTGGTCATAAAAACTAGCTTTTATGGATGCTTCCCCGAGTCTCCTGGTGGGTGGCTAGAACTCAAGCAGGCCTGATGGCCAGAGGTCTCCATACCCGCTGCATCTGAGAGGCCTCTAAGCTTGGGTGGCAGGAAGGGGATCCAATCACAAGCTGGGGACGCCCAACCTTTGATTGATTGAGGAAGGCCACCCACACTGAGCCTTCTGGAATCCATTGGTGAGTCATGGGCCAAAGGATTATGTCTTCAATATGGGCCATCGGGCCTGATACCAAGGCATTTCCTGCTTACAGCTGAGGGGAGCTGTCCGTAATGAGGGTGATGACCTGTAGGGCCGAGAAATAACCAGATGAGAGGAAAACCTAGTCTCATTTACACCTCGTGGGACATGGCTTCCTCAGCCTTTTCTGTTTGATTCTTGATTCTCCAGCAGACCTCATTTTGCACTCATTCCATCATTTATCTGTGGTATTCATTCATTTCACAGACATTATTGAGCACCCGGGCTAGATATTCGAAGTACAGAGATGAATAAGCCATGGTTCCCATCCTTTTGGCTTAATTGCAGAGAGAAAAGTAAGAAACCAATTCCCATGCAATGCCTCTCCATAGACATATGGAAAAACGGAAGGAAGGGGACCAGGGAGGTACATCTGTACTGATTTCTACAGGACGAATAGAATTGCACCAAGCAAGCAGAAGGGAAGAAAAGAGGGTGCCGGGTATCCAGGAGGGAGGGAGAGGCACTTTAAACGATTGGAAACGTGGTATGAGAGGAATGCTCGAGTAGTGGTCAAGAACAGGACCTCTGCTTCCCTAATTCCAGGGGAACCACTACTCACATCAGAGTCTACGGAGTCATACAGTGCATAACCTGGTGGTCATATGTCCCTCATGGCCCTGGTCAGGAGACTGGGGTTCAATGCCTGACTCTTCTCTATTAACCAGCTGTATGACCTTGGGTGATGATGCGCTTCCTTGTTTCTCGTTCTCATCAAGGGTGAAATAAAGAAACTAAACTGGATGGTATCCAGATAATCTCTTCTCCCTAGACTCCTCTCTGAGTCTATGAGTCCATGCTGAGATGAAACGACATAGGCGTTAAAGCTTGTCTGACTTAGACATTGACTTAGACATTGTCCTTGGAAGTAAGACTTTACTCCTCCCTGAACTCTTGATTTCTGTGCATTTTTTTACATAATGTTGATTAAACATTGATACATAGAACATGAGCACTAAAGGGGAATTTAAACATCAGTTAACCCCAGTGGTTCAATTTGGAGAAAATGAGACTGAGGCCCAGAGACAGTAAATGATCCACCCCAAAGGCACATGGCAGTTTGGGTCAGGACCAAGACTCAGGTCAGATGGAAGTATTCTTTGCCTCAAGCCAAGTAGTTACTAAGTTTGACCCTGACTCCTTCCAAGACATTATAAACCTCTCTGCTCCAAGTTTCAGGTTTATTTAAAAAAACAAACAAACAAACAAACAAAACCAAGAAGCAAAACCAGCATCTTATTAAGAAGCATTATGTTGCTAATGAAGGCTGCTGCCGGCAGATCTGCTCCCCATGCTTCTTGGCCACCTGTTCCCACCTTGCAGGCTCCCAAACCACAGAGCATCCAACTGATCAAACCTACAGCTCTAGGACCATAGCACACCTCCACCTGATGTTTCTTTGAAATACAAGAATTCCAAACCCTTCTCCTCCTAAGTAACTTAAGTCTATATATATATTTGAGTCACTTTAGACATGGCCAAAATATTCCAAGCACCATTCGCCCAGGCACACAAATGAGTATGATTCTAGCACCTCCTCTCTCTCCCAGTCTCTCCTTCCAGTTTCAAAACAGGTCCCTGTCTCCAACCCTACGGACCACACCCATTCTCACCTGGGCTATTAGCATAGCATCCCACAAGTCTGTGATCTTTCCCCCACCCACCTGCCACTGTTTATCACTGCCAGGGTGCCCCACCAGAGTGCACAATTATTATCCACAATTCAACAGGTATGTGGCGCTACCTCAGGCCTCCACACCTTTACTCGGGCTGTTTCCTATGCCGAATGCTTCCCCCATCCTCAAATCCATCTGCCTTGTACAGCCCTCCTATACACATCTGCTCAGGATACCACAACAAAATACCACAGACCGGGTGGCGTAAACAACAAACATTTACTTCCTCACAGTTTTGGAGGCTAAATGTTCATGATCAAGATGCCAGCAAACTCAGTTTCTGGCGTGAGCTTTCTTCCAGCCTTCTCTCTGTGTCCTCACACGGCCTTTGCTCTGTGCGTGCAATGAGAGAGAGAGCAGAGAGGGAGAGAGAGCTCTCTTTCTCCAATTGGTGTCTGATCCCAAGACACCAATCCTATGGGATCAGGGCCCCACCCTCATGACCTCAATTAACCCCAATTGTCTCCCTAAAGGCCCTCAATCACATTGAGGGTTAAAGCTTCAATATATAAATTGGGGGGATGGGGACGCAATTTAGTCCATAATGCTTCCATTATAGCACGTATCTCTGTGTAGTAGGATGATTTACTTTCATGTCATTCTCCTCCATTGGCTCCTGTTCTTGGGGAAACTCTGAATTGTTTCTGAATCCTTATGGCAGTGAGGACTGTTTTGGGTTGTGTGAAGACTAAGGTTTACAAAATATGGTGGGCCCTCACGAAGGAAAAGGACAAAAAATTAGGTCTGAAGTGACTTGAGAAAGGGCCCATGCAAGCCAGGGTGGTGGGGGGGTGCTCTGAAGCTGCAGCCGCATAGCGTCACGGTTTATAGCCTCTGGGATCATAGTAAAAAGCTTCATTGGGTCCTACAAAGACCATGGGCCGGGATGCATTCCAACTTCTTATTTAACTTCGGGTAGGTAACTTTCGCACCTGTGTTTCTGCATATGAAAAATGGGCTTATCATAAATTGCCATGAGGTGGTTTTGAAGACTTAGTCAAGGAGTTACTATCGTGGTTCAGAGGAAACAAATCTGACTAGTATCCATGAGGATGCAGGTTTGATCCCCAATCTTGCTCAGTGAGTTGGGGATCCAGTGTTGCTTGTGAGCTGTGGTGTAGGTCGCAGACAAGGCTCGGATCCTGCATTGCTGTGGCTGTGGTATAGGCAGGCAGCTGTAACTCTGATTGGACCCCTAGCCTGGCAACTTCCATATGCCTCGGGTGTGGCCCTAAAAACAAAAACAAAAACAAAAACAAAAGAAGACGGAGTTAAATAACCTGAAAATACGTTAAAATATTTGTTTAATCCTCCCTGTCTGTGTTTCCAACTACAGCATCAGTTCCATGAGGAAAGGAGACTCTGCTTTGGTCAAGACCGAATCTCTTCCATGATGGTGCCTGGAAATGGTAGGAGGCTCCATAAACATGTACTGATTGAAAGAATGTCGTGCCTTGTAGTCCCTGAAAGAATAGTGCTTGGTACCCACCACTGAGGAAGTTCTCTCAGTTGGAACTTTTGCTACTGTTAATGAACATTAGTTAAAAGAATAAGGAAGAGGCAGAAAATACCCATGATCAGACAACGTAAAAATCATGGAGAGCTGGATTCTGGAGAGCATCATCGTTTAAAATCTCTTATTGTCCTAAATGTTTTTAAACCTAGAATAAGAAAATATCTGGTAGGAAAGAGGGGAGAAAGGAAGGGAGAGAAGGAGGGAGGAGGAGAAGAAGGAAGAAAAAGAAAAAGAGAAAGACAGAGACAGACAAAAAAAAAAAAACTGCAAAAAAACCATCCAGACAATACGGAGAGTCAAAATAGGAAAGCCCCAGAAATTTGACATTGTTTCTTCCATGACCATGACAGCTTATTTATTCATTGCTCAGCAGCTTCCTTCACACTCTCCAGGGAGTAAAGAGTGTTGCTGGGTGCAGAATTCTCTCCAATCAGAGGGGACAGGCACAGCCATCATCAGACAACCTCAAATCATGCCAGGCCCCCGTCTCTTCCAGCTTGGAACTGAAAAGCCAGTCCTGCAACTTAGCTCTGAACTCCTCACCCCAATCAATTAAGAGAAGTCCCATCAAAAACCCCAAATAAGTTTGGTTGGCCTGACCTCGCTAAAGAGATACAGCTCCTCCTAGAAGAATCTATCATTGTTAAATGGCTCACCCTGATGGTTGAGGAATTTGGGGACAGAGACTGAATCCCAGCCTTGAGACCCAAGAGGGGCCCTCACACTCAGAGAGGGCCCCCTTTGTTACAGATGGGGAAGCTGAGTGACTCAGAGACAGCCAGTGACTTTGTCAAGGTCACATAGCATCGTAAAAGAATCCCTGAGATGGGCCTAGCTTCTTACCCAGTCCATTGAACTCCCACACTTGACCATGTCAGAAACTCTGACTCGTGGTTCAAGAATAAGTGTCTGACCTTGGCCTCACAGCCCTTGTTTCCGTTTCTCATTCTGCTTCGTATGCACTGTGGGAACTTGGACAGGTGACTACACCTTTCTGGGTCTCATCTCATCCTCCACAGGATGGGGTAACCACATCTGTCTCATAGGCGTGCTGTCACGATTAAGGGAGACAGCCTTTTCTTCAAAGCTGGTATTTTTTATACTTCACTCCCCCTTTTCCCTTCCTCCCCATCCCCTGCCTTCCTTCTCCTTCCCTCCACTCCTCCTTCCTTCCTTTGTCCTTCATAGGTGCCACGACGAAGGCAAAGAAGTGTAACACAGAGGCCTTGCTCAGAGGAAATTCATTTCTAATCAGCCTCCAGTTTTCTCTGCTCTAACATGGGAAGAGGTGGAGTCCCCAGATCCACATTCCTCTGACGGGCTTAAGTCTGTATGTAGTCAGGACACATTGCCCAGAACCTTCCTGCGGCCAGGTCCTAGGCCAAGCTGCAGAGGTACACAGGTGTCCCTACCGGGTCCTCAAGGAGCTCACAGGAAACCAGAGTTAAAAACAAGGTGGAGAAAGCCCCGAACGAAGCATAAATTATATATAAACATTGTCAAGCATTCAGAAGTCATGCAGAGGAAGGCAGAAAACAGCCCCTTCAGGGTCCAGCGATAAGGTGTCAGAAGGGGAAACCCAAGAGGTACTGTAGTTCTCCTTGTTAGATTTAAAAAAAAAAAAAAGTCAAAAAAAAATGTTAAAGGGAAGTAGAAGTTCACCAGTCAGGGCAACTATTTCTGGGCACCACATGTTCTGAAGAGAATCTAGTGTGTACCCACTGCTACATTTTTTTCTTCAGTCCTCTGGGTCCTGTGATTCTTGAACGTGGTGGGAAAAAAAGTCTAAAAGAAACTGAAACAAGAGAAAGAAAATGAAAGAAGAAGAAAGAAGAAAGGAAAAAATCGTTGGTTTTCACTTCTAAGTACCACGTTGTAGACCAGGTCTCTTTACTGATTCATTCTAGGAGTGAGGAAAAAAAAAAAAAAGGGAGGTGGGGAGGATGGAAGTTCCTTCTGGAACTAGGAAGACAGATATTATCTTCTTTTAAACAAGAGGAAACTAAGGTCAAGAGACAATGCCTTGCCCAAAGCAACAAACAGTCACAAGAAGCAGAACCAGGACTGAAAGCCAGCTGTGTATGACTGCACAGCTCAGTCTCCTTTAGGACAGCCCAGTCCCCGGGTCAGAGGCCACTTCGCCTTCCAAAGGATAGTCTAAGTGGTTAGGTATGAAGGGCCAGGATGTCATGAGACTAGGAATAAAAAGCACATCGAGGAGTTCCCATCGTGGCGCAGTGGTTAACGAATCCGACTAGGAACCATGAGGTTGCAGGTTCGATCCCTGGCCTCGATCAGGGGATTAAGGACCCAGCGTTGCCATGAGCTGTGGTGTAGGTCGCAGATGCGGCTCGGATCCTGTGTTGCTGTGGCTGTGGTGTAGGCCGGTGGCTACGTCTCCAATTAGACCCCTAGCCTGGGAACCTCCACGTGCCACAGGTATGGCCCTGAAAAAGACAAAAAAAAAAAAAAAAAAAAGCACATCTCTGAAAAGAAAAGAGCTCTTTCCGGTGCCCTGTAAATCCCACCACTCCTGTGGTCATCTTCATAAGATTAACCTCCCCCTGTGCTACTGATCAAATTAACCTTGAGTGGGTCACCTAACCTCTCCACACACACCACCCCCCCCACCTTCTACCACCCTACCCCGGAGCCCATCATTCCCTTATCTGTAAAATGGGTCCATAACATCATAACATCTTCATCATTTAATGAAAGAAACTGGATTTAGTAAAGTCTTGAGGTCCTTCAGGTTGAAGTTTTTAAGATTCTACTCATATCACAGAACTTCACACCTAGACAAAAACAGTAAAAATGTGTCTCAAATTTGAGAAATGGTTAGGCTCTTGGCAGAGATTTCCATGTGGCCCATCTATCTGTAGTCTCCTTTTGCACAATGATAGAATTTTTAGTTGTTCACAAGACTGCCCAGCTAAAGAGATTTCTTGGCCTCCCTTGAAGGTAGGCCATATGATAAAATTACAGGCAGTGGGAGGTGAAAAAAAAGTAATGTGTGCAATGTCTATCCTTAAAAGAAAAAAAAAAAAAAGAGGTAGGCTCTCCCCTTTCCTCCTTCCTGTTGGATGGAATGCACACTTGATGGCAGGAAATGGGGCTGTCATTTTTTTTTTGTCTTTTTTTGCCATTTCTTGGGCCGCTCCTGCGGCATATGGAGGTTCCCAGGCTAGGGGTCTAATCAGAGCTGTAGCTGCCGGCTTACGCCAGAGCCACAGCAACACAGGATCCAAGCTGCATCTGCAACCTACACCACAGCTCACGGCAACACCGGATCCTTTAACCCACTGAGCAAGGGCAGGGATCGAACCCACAACCTCATGGTTCCTAGTCGGATTCGCTAACCACTGAGCTACGACGGGAACTCCGGGGCTGTCATTGGATCACAGGATGGACGGCATAAGTCGAGGGCCATAGAGCAACATGATGGAAACAGCTGGGGTCCTGATGCTCAAAGAGACATTATTCTAGTCCTGGACCACCTACCTGGACTTCATATATGACAGAGAAGTCAATTCCTATCTTGTTTATGATACTATCTTCTAACAAATACATCCCTTTTAAAGAAAAAAAAATCACAGATTTGTCCAATTTGGGAAACACATCACATGGACATGAAATGGGAAACACTTTTAGACATGTTCATGGAGCTGCCACAGTCACAAATAGAAAGTCAAACAAGGCTCTTGAAATCCCCTATCTATACATGGAAATGGAGGTGGGGGGAGGGCCATCTAGGAATCCAGATTATGTTTATATACTGGGGAGAGGGTTGGATAACCATTTCAATGTATGCATAAAATTGTAAACATTATCACAAAACTTCAATTGCCTTCACCCCTACCCTGAGCCCAGGGGCCAGAGGAGCCCTATTAAAGGAAAAATGATGGAATCCAACTATTTTCAAGCCAAATTCCACTATGATTCCAGGGCAATATCTGGTAGCAGTGCAAATACAAGGAGGATGAGGTGGGACAAGGTGAGGTCAAGATCAGCAGATCTCCAGACCCCACACTGACCTCAACCGTAGCACCTCTGCTTCACACACCGAGATGAAATACCAAAGAGTTCAAATGACTCTGTCATTCATGTTTGAATAAGCCCAACTTCCTGAAAACAGAGGAAGGAACTAGTACCCAGAAAAGGGAATTGACCTGCCTAGAGCACACAGTGAGAGAGAGGACAGGGTCCCAAGGCCTAGGAAATCAGCCTTTTTCACCAAATCTGATCTATTTACTAGTTAGGCCAGACACAGCTTCCAGCCTGGGCACAAGCCTCTCTTAACCCAGAGACAGAGCTTCCCTCTTGTTTGGGATAATTAGGCGACTCTCTCATCTGCATTGGCACTTCAGCCAGAAGAGGAAGGAACGTGGCCACAGCAGGTACTCGTGGGCTGAGGATGAGCCACACTGAATTCCTATACAGGCCACAGCCTACCCAGCTGACCAGAGAGGGCTGGATTTTCCCTGGTCAGGATGGGCCTGGAGAGCAGAGAAAGGGAAGCATCACGTTTCCTGTAGCATCACCATCATGACGAAAGGTCCCTTCTTCCCAGAAGGTAGGATCAGGTAGGTACTTGGTATCCGAAGCAGGCCCCCAAATTCCTGGGCAGCAGTGTTAGTCCTTCAGATGAAGACATAAAAGTGATTATTCACTGAAATGATCCAGAAGTTCCCAGTTCTCAAAGGCCTTTTACACACCACAAGAGGGGAGCTGGAAGAGAAATCAATATGGCCTCGGGATGCCATCATAGACGCCGGAATTCCCACCAGGATCTCACCAGCATGTGATCTTCCTCCAGGGCAAAGGACTGGGTTGATTTGTTTCCTATTTCCCTTGTCTTTACAACACTATGCTCAGACTGAGGTCCACTCTTTGCCTCGTAAGTGGAGAGGCAGCCTCTGCCAAGCTTCCCAACCCGCTCTTTCTCCAATTCCCCCCTATGAATACACCATCCACTCTCCCATTCAGTCACACTGAACCACAGGCAGGTCCTCCAGCGGAGGCCACTCTCTCAAGCCTGCAGGGTTGACACATGCTCCTTCCTCAGCCTGAAACGGCCTCTGCCACCTCCCCTTCGACCAGACCTTTCTATCTCAGTCTTGATACTCAGGGCTGCTGCCTTCAGAGAAGGAAGCAGTTCACCAGGCAAGACGGATCAGCCCAGGAGGTGCCTGGGGGCACGGAGAACTGCCTAGACTCTGCTTGCCAAGCTGCGCACCCTGTGTTTGTCCAAAAAAGGGGGCACCTTTTGCAAATTTTCACACAGCTTCTTCTGTAAGGGCTGCGTCCCTTTGCCCTCAGTTTCTCCAGGGGCCTTTCCCATACCCTAGAGCAGCTTAGAATCCAATGACAATCGCTGACCTTGGCCATTTCCCCTGAGAGGCTATGAGGTCTCCCACTGCAGGGGCTGTGTTGTTAGAAGGGGCCTCAACCGTGAAAACAGTGCCAGGGCCACAGTAGCGCTTCAAGGAATGTGTACTGGATGACCGAATAAGTGAATGAATAATGATGGGCTGAGAGAAATGAACTGCCTTTTCCCGGATCACACAGCCAGTCACTGGCAGAGCCGGCTCAAGCCCCCCACCCCCATCCCCAGACCTCCTGGGATCTGCTCCAGAGCTTCCTTCTGAGGTGGAAACCCTCCTTCCAAACATTGCTTCTGGAAGCCAAGCCCTCAGAGACACCTTATTTAGCAGTGAAGACAAGCCAGATGAATCTAATTAATTTTGAGCACTCTCATGTATCTTATTCTCTCCGTTTGTGAGGGGTTACTGGTGAACAAAAATATTTGGGGAGACTCATTCTTCCACCCTCCAATTCATAATTCTGCCTACTCATCATTCTTCATCCAGATTTAAGAGGTGCTAACTCAGTTCAAGCAGACCCCAGGCCTCCAAGCGCTGGCCGTCCTGACCAGGCTTTGCCCCTGGATGCCTCTCCTGCAAACAAACCTAAACCAAAGGGGCTTGATCAAGTGGCTTCTCCAAAGGGCCTCAGCACTAAAAGCATCTCACACTTTGGACTTTTAGGGATAATGTGATCCGGACCTCCTGATGACAAAGCTGTGCAGGAGAAAATGAGGAGGAATCCAAAAAACCAACACATTGGCAGCCGGGAAATGGAAGACCCTGCCCTGTTCATCCTGTTCAGATAGCTGATTCCTCGATGGAAAAGTGAGATTTGACAAAAGGACTTGAACCGCTTTGCCTGGAGAGGACAAAATTCCCAAGGCAGAGCAGTCTGGAAGGTATGAAAAATGATCAAGATGTGAGGGCCTTTGATTGCTTTGCTGTGCCAGAACTAGAGAGAACCCAGGCATGGTCTCCAACACTGCTTCCACCACTTTACTGCTCTGTGACTTTGGGCAAGTCACTGAATGTCTCTGAGCCTCAGTTTCCTCATCTGAATAAGGGAGGCAAAAATATATATGTTGAAAGGGCTGTTTTGGACACACCCTTCTTTTCTTATCTGCTTATCATTGCTAGAACCCAGAGGAAAGAGCCTGGGCTCCAGGCATGGATTTGCAGTGTGATTCTCATTAAGTTCCTTCTCTTGATTTCAATTTTCTCCTTTGTAAAATACTATCTATCTCCTGGAGTTGTCCCAAGGACTAACAGACGGGAATGTATATAAAGTACTTGCTGAGTAAGTGCTGGGCCAGTGTGTACCACTCTTACATTATGTCTGACTAATAAAGATAGACCACAGATTAAAGGGCAAAGTACCCAGCTTCCAGCCCCAGTTTTGTCACTCTTGCGATCTTAAAGAATTAAATACCCTCTCTGGGGCCTCCATTTATTTCCTCATTAAAAGGAAGGGGCAGGGGCTCCCTAAGGGCCTTTCCTCATTACACTCTGAGTGTCAGAATCTCTGCCCCTTTGAACCTTCAGCTCCCCGGTCCTGAAAAGTCTATGTCTGCCTGGAGGACTCCCTGCTCACCCTGGAGGGCCAGGTTAAATGAACTTCCCCTGGGGATACTTCCTGGAATGATACAGAAACAAGCCAACAAACAATAAGCCTTGGCGCTAAAAGCAGTCACCTGGACTCAACACTTCTAGCTTCACCTAGTTCTCCCCACCCAGCAAACCCAGTACCCCTGGAGGGCATGGCTCCAGGGGGAGTAATAGATTGAACCTGGGCTTGGAAAGCAGATCCGGGCCCAAGGAAGCCTGTTCAGCCTATTCAGGTGATGCTGGCAAGTCCCTTCAACTCTCCAAGACTCAACTGCCTTACCTAAAAAATGGGAGACAAAGGTCGACATTGGTTGTGAAGGTTCCATGTTCAATTCAACAGCCAAAAGCTGCAACGTGAGAATTAGAGGCAGTCGCTGCAAAGGTCTGGAAGTTGTCTTTCTCGGAAACGTCCCCAGGGTGGGGCACAAAGGAAGCATGAGATAAAGTGTTGGTGGACGATAGAGCTGCTTGGAAATCCAAACTTTCCAGCCTCAAGGCCTCCATGATGGATAAACCGCCATCACAGAGTCATGTTCAACCACCCATCCGACCCCGTGCCTTTCAAAATGAGGACTGGCTGGAGGCCCTGGGCTGCTCCCATTGGGCGCGTGCCTGCCAGGCCATCCCACCCGAGGAAGTCGCGGGGGTGGAGGGAGAGAAAAAAGCCAAACAAAACCTTTTGCTGTGATCTCACCGCAAACACCCTCCCAGATAAATGCCGAGCTACCAAAGCATCTGCACTGTATGCTAAAGCATCTGGCTGGGGCTCCCCACAGTCCCGACCCGGACGCCCGCCTCGCAGACCCGGGAACAAGTGAAGGACGCGAGCGCGTTCGGCCTGGAGCTGCGGTCCGCCAGCCCTCCGAGCCCTTCACCACCCGCGACAGGCCCCGCCCCCGCTCGCGGGCCAACCAATCAGCGCTTCCTTCTCCCCCAGACCCTGAAGGGACCGCAGGGACCCGCAGACTCTGGAGGAAAGCCTGGGACCAAAACAAACGGGAGAATTCCAAGGAAAGGCACAAAGCGGAGCACGCGGGCAACACGAGCAGCGGTGAAAGAAGCCGTAACTGACTTCCTCTGAGAAGTTAGAAGATATTCCACCAGTGAAAACGACGGCAGAAGGAAAGAACAGGAGGAGAATCGGAGATAAAGAAGGGCACTTTGAAAAAATAAATATGCCGGCTGAAATTTTAAAAAGAAAGTCACCCCCCCCACACACACACACACCCGAGGGATTTAATAATTCTTTGATTCCATCAACCTTACCTCGTGCCGTCCCTGCCCTCCTTCCGCACCTTCATTCTAGGCTCCATCATTTTAGTCGCTCCGCCTCAACCCCGTTGCACCCGCGCCCATCCGCATGCGCCCCCGCCTAACCCCCAAGCTGGTTGAATGCAATTTTGCTGCCCGCCCTCACCTGCGCCCACCCGGCGGCACGAGGCGGCAGGAGCACACCCCTGGGGGCGGGGGGGCTCCTTCAACAAATTCCTGAAACCAAGCCCTAGTCCTGCTACACTTCTCAAGTGAATTCCATGCCACTCCTCTAAATGACCGTCTTCTCTCCTGTCAGCCCGAACACCTCCGCTTCCTCACAGCTGCTAATCATGCTCCGATTTTATTGAGGAAATAATCTCAATCAGAGCCAAATGTCCTCCGGCCACCACCCCTCCCAAACATGGATTTCTGCGCTTGCCCTTCGCCCAGTCTCTCTGCCCTCCCTCAAGCCTGCCACGTCTGTATCTCCCATGAGATTGTAAACCTGTTTGCGAAGAAGCAAGTTAAGATTTAATTCTGCATCCCCAGCACTTTAACAAGGTACCTGGCACACAGAAATCTTCAGTAGCTGTTTTTTAATTGTTACTCCTAAAGCCGGGAAATCCTTTATTCAAAATTATTCGAATAATTCAAATTCAAAATAATTCAAAAATTACTGCTTGTGTACTATATTTCAGGCTCTGTTCTAGGAGATGAGACTATCATAAACAACAAGGCTAGCTTGGTCCATACTCTCACGATACATTCTGGTTAGTGTGTGAGGGAACTGACAGGAAGTAAAAAACTGTAAAAGAAAACAGCAGAAAGCAGTTAAAATAGAGTGCTGGAGTATCAAGAGCCTGGGTGTATACTGATTTATCCTGGAGGGTCAGGGAAGACCTCTCTGCAGGAGTGTTAGTGGAGCAGAGAGCTGAATGACAAGAAGGAGCCCAGCAGGGGAAGGTCAGCAGGAAGAGCCTTGTAGGCTGAAGGAACAGAGGCTGCGGTGGTCCTGAGGCAGGAAATTTCTACTGATGCGGGTTAAACCCATATTATTCTTAGCTTAGAGATAAGACCACCAAATTAAAGAGAGATACAATGATTTGTCCACCTCTCACAGAAGTGGCAGCTAGACTGGGAGTTAAGCACAGTCAGAAGGTTATCATATTTAAGAGGTTTGCAGGCATTTAGGAAAGCCTCTAAGCCATAGAAAAGACAGCGTGACTGAACTTGATCCAAAATAAGGCCACACTTCTCATTCCATGCTCCCCCATTGGCCATCTATCTCATCCATTTCTCGTGTCTCTCTCCACCTCCATCGGCCACGTCTAAGTCGTTGACTCCTCAAAATCTGACTCCAGCCTTGTCTATTCTGAGCTAGGGCTCCTAGCCCCCAGCTGAAATGCAAGCTCTACTTTGTTTTGCACATTGCGGTCCAAACCAAAGAATTGTCTGGCACAGAGTGGTGCTCAGTAAACTTTTGCTGAATGAATGAATGACCAAATGAACTGCAGCTCTATTTATCCAACTATTTACTGACACGTCCATCTCGACATCGCACAAACACCTGAAGTTCAGCATATGCCAAACAGCTCTCATCTCCACTATTCTCCTCCAAATGTCCTTTCCCTATTTTCTTCTCTCTCTGAGATCAGTACACACTCATTTGATTGCCCAAGGCAGAAACCTGAGCACCATGTATGATTTCTCCTCTCTGCTTTCATCTATATCTAATAATTAATGAAGTCTCCTCAGTTCTAACTTTTTATATTTCTAGACTCAGGCCCTGCTTCTACATCCCTTCTGGGAATGCCTTGGCTAAAATTTTATCACTTCTCTCCTGGATTATTTCAATAGTCAACTAATTGTCCCATTTCGTGCTGTCTCTCCTATATAAACCCGTGTTTTGTATGTATATCAAATTCTGATAATTAAAAAAATATTTAAAAATATGTAAAAGCTACATATTCATTCTAAAGATATGCAAAAACTTGAAAAAGAGAACAGAAATCACCAATAATTCTACTACATGGAGATAACTATAGTTATTTTGGGTTTGGGTACAGCTCCTCCCCATAGTTTTGCTGTGCACATATTTATTTATTCATCCATTTGTTTATTTTAAATCAAAACCAGAATCATTGTATTTAAGCTTTGAATTCTTATTTTTGGGTTGGTGTTTTATTACGAATGCCTTCCTATACTTTGAAATATTGTCAAATGTATTTTAATGCTTTAAAATATTTCATCTATTTGATGTATCATAGTTTATTTAATCATGTTCCAGTTATTCAACATTTAGATTGTTTCCAATTGCATTATTATAAAACAGCATATCCCTGCATGTGAATTTTTGTCTTTATTTCTGATTATTTCCTTATGATAAATTCCTAGAAGTAAATTATTAGATCAAATTATATGGCTGTGCTTCAGACTCTTAGCACTTTTGTCAAGTTGCCTCAGATAAACTTTTACAAAATGCAAATCTCATCATTTTATTTATTCTGTTCTGAAAATCTCGGAAGATGGAGCTCAGATGCTAGCTAGGTCAGTCTTCTTAAGTAGGTATTCAAGACTACTTGATTTAAGGAGTTCCCGTTGTGGCTCAGTGGTTAACAAATCCGACTAGGAACCATGAGGTTGCCGGTTTGATCCCTGGCCTTGCTCAGTGGGTTAAGGATCCAGCGTTGCCATGAGCTGTGGTGTAGGTTGCAGACACAGCTAATTTCCCGAGTTGCTGTGGCTGTGGCATAGGCCGGCAGCGGTAGCTCCTATTCTACCCCTAGCCTGGGAACCTCCATATGCTGCAGCTGCATCCCTAAAAAGCAAAAAAAAAAAAAAAAAAAAAAAAAAAGGCTACTTGATTTGGCCTCTGACTTCATCTGCCATTGCTTCCTCAAATGACCCCTTTCATTGAACCATCTCATCTACCACCTCCTACATATTGCTTCAAAATTTAGCCTTAAGCGTCATCTTTATAAAATAGAAGATATCAGAGTTCTCTTGTGGTGCAGCAGGTTAAGAATCCGGCATTGTCACAGCAGCAGCCGCTGTGACTCAGGTTTGATCTATGGCCTGGGAACTTCCACATGAGGCAGGCACAGCCATAAAAACAAAAAAAAAAAAGGTAGCAAATAACTTCCATTTAAATGCTTGCAGTGAATCAGGCTCTATGATAAAAACTCATTTCATTAATCATCACAACCATTTTGCATAAATATGTTATCTCCAACAGCCAACTGAAGAAACGGGCTCCTTAAATGAGGGGCTTAGATGGCAGAATGGAGATTTAAAGCCAAGTCTATCTGACTTTGAGCCAGGTTCTTTATTAATATATGTATAATTTGCTTCCTCTCTGCTCTTCCTGTCATTTAGAGTCCTCTTTTGTGGCTTTCCGTAGTATTCTGGGCCTACCTTTGTCTTTCTGTCTGTCCACACGCAAGTCTCTCTCATTAGACTGTAAATGCCTTGAGGGCAGGAACTACGTCTAATTCACAGTGTAGGAGCTCCGTGAATAATCACTGGATGAAAGCGGAATGAATAAACAAACACTGTTTGTCCTCTTACCACTCTGACCTCAGTTTTCCTTAATTTT
The DNA here is from genome assembly GCF_016906955.1 of Phacochoerus africanus. Taxonomy (NCBI): domain Eukaryota; kingdom Metazoa; phylum Chordata; class Mammalia; order Artiodactyla; family Suidae; genus Phacochoerus; species Phacochoerus africanus. The sequence continues at coordinate 155,445,413 of NC_062551.1, read as the reverse complement.
CTTTGCTGTCACTGATGATGACTTTATGAGCTTGTCTCCTCGGGGGATCAGCACTCATTTCCTCGGATGTCTTGATTCATGCTGGGGTCCTCCAACTGAGCAGAGATGACGTCGTGGTCATGCACCTCCTCTGCCAGTAAAGGTGGACCCCCAGACAGCCTCCCGTGAATCGAGCAGAAAGAGAAAGATGTAGAGTGGGCATGCTGGTAGGGAGTTTCTGTTTGTCCACACATGCCAGAGTAATGAGAGGAAAGGAAACACAGAAATAGAAGGCAGAGCCTTAATGGGATGGAAAGAGGCCCCTGGGTGAGGCAGGAACTGGCCTTAAAGGATTAAAAATGCAAATGAAAAGTGAAAACTTGGCCCATAGCTTCGGTTGGGATTAAAGCCATCAGGTCCACAGGAATCACTAACCACGGAGGCTGTCCACTGATGTAAAAACTCATCCCACCTCCTCCCCAACACGCTGAACCCAAGCGCAGCATGGTGTTTACTTGCGCACAATGGATTCCACCCCCGGGGCAGACACCTTCTGTAGGGCGAGTTTCTGAGAGCCGCTTGGACCACATATTCCACAGTTTGGTCACCAAAGTGGCAATTATCCTTTATTTCCCCTCTCCACTGTCACCGCAAACATCATAGCATCCCCACAAATGCCACCTAACAGTATGTGTCACCCACTCAGAAGAGGCAGAGCAAACATGTGTGTACATGAATATACTTGGACCCCTCCAGCCCTCACCCACACAAACACACACATTTGAATGCATATCCAGAGATACACAATCATATATTTGCAAATACATATACATACTTGTGTATATAATTAACACACACACACACATTTCCACATACATATACTAAAGGAGGAACTAGTCTAGTCACCTATTCAATCAAAAATACTTATCGCAAGAGTTCCCTTGTGGTTCAGTGGGTTAAGGATATGGTGGTGTCATTGCTGGGGCTCTGGTTATAGCTGTGGTATGGGTTTGATCCCTGGCCTGGGAACTTCCACATACCTTGGATGAGGCCAAAAAAATAAAAATTTATCAAGTACTTACTCTGTGCTAGCCACTGTACTCCATCCTAAGGACAAAATGAGGGATAAGTCATTGTCATTGCCTACAAAGAGTCCACAGAGAATAGACAAGATAGACATCTAGTCAATTGCAGAGCAAGAAAACAGCAGAAGGCTAGCTAAGCCATCCAACATAACCTCTGGGCTCAGAGTTTTCCTAGAGAACGTAAGACAGATTTGACCCTTGGCAATGACTAGGAAGAAGTAGCTACATCTGAAAAGCAAAGTGATATGAGTTTGCAATAATTTTAAGCAGTTCAGCATAGCTGGATTTTAGAGGACAAGAGGAAAGGTAGGTGTATCAAAAGAAATAGGGGTAAATGGATAGGGAAATTGCAAATTGTGAAAGGAATCCCATGATGAAATTCCAAATCTAGCAACATAGCAGACTTCATTAATGAAGAACTAACTCCTCCAGAAAAAACACAGAAATACTGAAGAAAATGTAACAGCTCCCTGATCTGAATACAGCTCCCTTTCCCCCATTTGGACATGGACCAAATCAAAAGGCATTCCAAAGATACATGCCCCCGCATGTTCATTGCAGCACTATTCACAAGAGTCAAGCTATGGAAACAACCTAAGTGTCCATTAACAGATGAATGGATTAAGAAGAAGTGGTACATATATATGATGGAATACTACTCAGCCATAAAAAAGAACAAAATAATGCCATTTACAGCAGTACAGTTGGAACTAGATAGTGTAATACTAAGTGAAGCAAGTCAGAAAGAGAAAGACAAATACAGTATGATTTCACTTATATGTGGAATCTAAAACATGGCACAAATGAACCTATCTACAGAAAAGAAACAAACTCAAGGACATGGAGAACAGACTTGTGGTTGCCAAGGGGGAAGGGGAAGGAGTGGGTTGGACTGGGAGTTTGGGGTTAGTAGATGTAAACCATTGCATTTGGAGTGGATAAGCAATGAATTCCTGCCGTATAGCACAGGAAACTATATCCATTCACTTGTGATGGAACGTGATGGAGGATAATATGAGAAAAACAATGTATATGTATATATATATATATGTATAACTGGGTCACTTTTTTGTACAGCAGAAACTGACAGAATTTGTAAATAAACTATAGTAAAAATGTTTTTAAAATAAAATAAAATGGATAAGCAATGAGGTCCTACCATATAGCACAGGGAACTATATCCAAGCTCTTGAGATAGAACATGGTAGAAGATAATATGAGAAAAAAAATGTGTGTATATGTATGACCGGGTCACTTTACTTTCAGCAGAAATTGGCACAACATGGTAAACCAACTACATTTTAGTTTTTTTTAAAAAAAGGAGCACCATGTATCCAAAATTAAAGGAAATTATAAAACAAAGGTAATACCTTCTGGCTGAAGTTGAACTTGGAGAGGTATGTAGAGGCAAAATCACAGTCTTGTATATCCATCTAATAAGACTGAACTCTCTTCTGAAATCCTTCCTTAGAGAGTTGAAACAGAGAATAACATAATTAGATTTGCATAGGCTGGGACCTATGGACCCCTGGGGTTCCTTCTTGGTAGAAGTGAACACAAAGCTGCTTTTTAGAGACCAGGGTGCATGGGACTCCCACAGAAAACACAAACTCTGCTATAGATAAGCTCACAATAAAAACTTATAAACCACACAAGTTCAGCCTATTTACTACACAAAATGAAAATTAAAATTCAAAGGGATTTTACTTATTCATATTTACCAGATTGCTAAAACGTAAAAGTCTAACAATACCAATTGTTCAGGATGGAAATCAATTGGAAATCTCCTATGCTGCTAATAATAATAGCACACATTTGATCCTAATACTTCTGAGAGCATTTTGGCAATAATATCTATTAAAGTGGACGTGTTTATTCTCTATCATCTAGCGAGTCCAATTCTTTGTATATTGACACTGAAAGGAGAAATACATGAAGGAGTCCATGTCTGCCTTGCCTGTAACAACAAAAGACTGAAAACAAACTAAATGTCCATCAACTTTATAATGAATTAATAAGATATGATTTACCCATGTAGTGTTCTTACCGAGTGTTAAATGAACGTTGTTGAGCTGTGTGCCATCATATTGAAATCACAAAATCACAATGTCGAGTAATTAGAGCAGATTATAAAAAAACACACTACTTCGATCCTATTTGCATATAGACATATTTAAAACTCATAAAACTAGAGCTCATGGATGCATACATATGTTGGGTCAAGTAAGAACACCTGATTTGAGAGGATACCCCTCAAATTCAGGGTCACAGTTACCGGGGCCGGGGGGGGGTGGTGGTGGTGGGGTGGGGAGATACTATGTGGAATGGAAGGACATGGCCTTAAATTGTGTCTTAACAGCTTTTTTTTTTTCGGTCTTTTTGTCTTTTTTGTTGTTGTTGTTGTTGCTATTTCTTGGGCCACTCCCGCGGCATATGGAGGTTCCCAGGCCAGGGGTTGAACCGGAGCTGTAGCCACCGGCCTACACCAGAGCCACAGCAACGCGGGATCCGAGCCGCGTCTGCAACCCACACCACAGCTCACAGCAACGCCGGATCGTTAACCCACTGAGCAAGGGCAGGGACCGAACCCGCTACCTCATGGTTCCTAGTCGGATTCGTTAACCACTGCGCCACGACGGGAACTCCTTATTTTTTAATGGCAATATTTGGAACGAATAAGGACACTGATCTCTTACAGCTGAGTGGTAAACACATGTCTCTCATGTGATTCTCTGTATTTTATTACATTTTTGAAATAAATTCACATTGAAGAAGAGGAATAAATACTACGTGAAGGATTTTATTCCCTGAGCAAGTGAGTGACGTGGTCTGATGTGTGTTTGGAAAGCTCCCTTTGGCCCTTGTGTGGAGGACTTCTTACCAAAAGGTAGACAGGGAGGCAATGATAGCTGGTAAAGAGGCTATTGCAGTTGGTTAAGAACGAGTTAATGAGGCTTCATGTAAATAAAGGGAACAAAGGGAAGGAATGAGTTTAAGTGCTATTCAGGAAGTAAAAATTGCCAATATATTGTCAAACCATCATTTTCTTATTCCTTTAGTATTGAACTTGTTTTATTATACACTTCCCCATTTTCCCTTTTTTTTCAGGTGCAGGTGGTGCTAGACCTGATCCCTTCGGGGCACTGGGTCAACTGTTCTGTAAGGTTCTGGTCTTTTCCTTCTGTCTGGCAAGGTGGCTGCCATGGCCCCAAACCTCACAGCCACAAAGACAATATCGAAGGAAGGAAGGAAGCAGCAATTACCAGGCTAACGAGACATCTCAAGTGCTTTCCTGTTTTCTTAAGTCCGTAGAACAGGATCAGCTGCATGGAGGCTGGGAAAGACAGTGATCCCCTTTTTTCAGAATCTGTGATGGAAAATGGGTAAAGGAGAAGAAGATTGGGCAGCATTATGACAGTCAAATAATTTCCTTGGTTTCTCACCAGGCCAATTCAATGCTAGGAATTAAGTAGGACAAATATTTATTTTGGTTCAAGTGTATTTTTCTAAGGTATAATCATTGGTCTGGAATTTTCTGTTCTTACTTGACGTGTATTGTTTTTGCTTGCTTGTCTGGGTTTTTTTTTTTCCTTTTTCTTTTTTCTTTCAGTTTTATTGAGATATAATTGATATATCGGCGCTGTATAAGTTTAAGGGGTAGAGTATAATGGTTCGACATGTATACTGTGAAATGGTCACCACAGTAGTAAATTTGCTTAACATCCAAAAAATTATCATCTCTTGTAATACCAACCAAAAAAAAAAAGATAAGGAAAATTACATTTTCCGTATGATAAGAACTCTAAGGATTGACTCTCTTAACTTTCAAATACACCACACAGCGGTGTTAACTACAGTCAGGTTGTGCATTACACCCTTAGTCCTTATTTAACCTGGTGACTGGAAGTCTGCACCTATTCCCAACCTTCATCCAATCCCACCTGCCCTCATCCCCCGCCTCTGGTAACCACAGATCTGATCTCTTTCAAAATGAATTTGATTTTTCTTTTTCTTTGACTATATGAATACATTTCCTACATAAGTGAGACCACAGAGTGTTTGTCTTTGTCTGTCTGACTTATTTCACTTAGCATAATGCCCTTAAGTTCCATCCAAGTTGTCACAAATGTCAGAATTTCCTCTTTTTTTTTTAAAGTGGACTAGAATTCCATTGTATATATAATTCCACAACTTCTTTGTCCATTCATCTGTTGATGGGCACTTAGGTTGTTTCCATGGGTTAGCTATTGTAAATCGTGCTACTGTGAGCATTGGGGTGCAGAGGGAACTTATCTATAGTGTTTTCATTTCCTTCAGGTAAGTACCCAGAGGTGGAATTGCTGGATGATATAATCGTTCTACTTTTAGTTTTTTGAGGAACCTCCATACTGTTTTCCATAGTGGCTACATCACTTTACCACCCCACCAACAGTACACAAGGCTGTCCTTTACCTCACATGCTCGCCAGCAATTGAGGGGTGGCACCTCATTGTGGTTTTCATTTGCAATCCCCTAGTAACTGGCGATGCTGAGCATCTTTTCATGTACCTGTTGGCCATTCACATACCTTCTTTGGAAAAATGTCTATTCAGGTCTACTGTCCATTTTTAAATTGGATTATTTATTTCTTTTTTTATTTTATTTTTTTAATTAATTAATTAATTTTTTTTTTTTTGGTCTTTTTGCTATTTCTTGGGCCGCTCCCACGGCATATGGAGGTTCCCAGGCTAGGGGTCCAACTGGAGCTGTAGCCACCGGCCTGCGCCAGAGCCACAGCAACACGGGATCCGAGCCGCGTCTGCAACCTACACCGCAGCTCACTGCAACGCCGGATCCTTAACCCACTGAGCAAGGGCAGGGACCGAACCCGCAACCTCATGGTTCCTAGTCGGATTCATTAACCACTGCGCCACGATGGGAACTCCTGGATTATTTATTTCTTGCTGTTGAGTTGTATGAGTTCTTTATATTTTCGGACTATTAACTCCTTATGTGATATATAAGGTATGCAAATATTTCCTCCGTTCAGTAGGTTATCTTTTCATTGTGTTAATTGTTTCTTTTTTTTTTTTTTTTGGCATTTCTTGGGCCGCTCCCATGGCATATGGAGGTTCCCAGGCTAGGGGTCCAATCGGAGCTGTAGCCACTGACCTATGCCAGAGGCACAGCAATGCAGTATCTGAGCCACGTCTGCAAACTACACCACAGCTCACAGCAACGCTGGATCGTTAACCCACTGAGCAAGGGCAGGGATCGAACCCACAACCTCATGGTTCCTAGTCGGATTCGTTAACCACTGCGCTACGATGGGAACTCCAATTGTTTCTTTTTTAAAAAACAAATTTTATTGGAGTATAAGTGACTTACAATGCTGCACTACTTTTAGGCGTACAGCAAAATGAGTCAGCCACACATATACATATATTTCTTTTTAGTGTTGATTATTTCTTTTGCGCTGAGTTTGCCTGCTCTGCATTTCATAAAAATGAACTCACACATGGAGTTCCTATGTGGCTCAGGGGGTTAAGGATCTGGCATTGTCACTGTGGTGGCACTGGTTTGATCCCTGGCCCAGGAAATTCCACATGCTACAGTTGCCACCAAAATAATAATAATAATAATAATAATAAACAACACAGTATGTATTCTGTTTTGCGTGGTTCCATTCACTCAATATACTTTCTGTGAAATTCACTCATATTGCTATGCATTGCAGGGGCTTGTTCATTTTTATTGCTAAATGGTATTCCTCATATGAATATTTAATTCCACTAGTTAATTATGTACTCAGTTGTTGCTGGGGATTTGTGTTGTTTCCAGTTTGAGTGTTTCGGTGAGAATACATACATCCCTCTGTTGGCTATATATTTAGGAGTGGAATTTCTGGACCATGGGGTATGCATATTATTAGCTTTCGTAGATACTGTCAAAATTTTCCAAAGTGGCTATACCAATTTACATCCCCATCTGTGAATTAGAATTCCAATTGCTTCTTTCACCTCTACACCAATATCGTTTTTCTTTAACGAAATAACCATATCACAGTATGTAGCAATAACTCATTGCGACTTTCATTTGCATTTCCCCGTGACTGATAAACCCGAGCGTGCTTCTATGTTTATCTAACATCTGTATATCCTCTGTCAGAATGTTTTAAAAGTGGGTTGTCTCTCTTTTTCTCATTCATTACTATTTACACACTGTTTTGGTATCAAAAGAAAATGGCCAAAGCCTCCCTGAGCCTAACATTCATCTCTGATATCTGGGACCATTCGTGCCTCATCTCCTCTTCGAAGGAGATGAAGAAAATCCAAATGTGATGAGCGCACTCAAGTTTTCCCAAAACTGCAAAGGGCTGTTAAAGGCAAAATTATCATCGTTGGAAGGGTTCATGCAGAAGCTGGCATTTTTTTCAGAGTTGGATGTTCAAGAAGGGATGCTTATGAGAGGCGGGGAGAGGGTCCTCACGGGGGACGGACTTCAAAGTCCAACACCTTCCATCTATGCCCCGCAGCACTCCTTGTGGGCCCCTCCCTCCCTTATCACACTGCCATCATTATACGTGTACTCACTTGTCTCTTCTCCTAGATCTATATTTGGCAGAGTGCTTCTCATGCATTTTATTAGTGCCGACAAGTGGTGTGAACTTGTAGATCTGGCCCTTGGTAGATCTCAGGAAGGCCACCGTCAGCTAGGATAAGTCCTCCTGCTAACATCTCCCATAACTCCTGAATGCTTTCTTCACAACTCTCATCCTTGTTCTTAATTACCTATTTATGTGATTATTTGCTTTTTTGCATTCCTCTCTAGCCCATAGGACCCTTGAAGTTGAGATCCCATCCTTTTTTTTAAATGATTTTTATTTTTTCCATTATTGGTTTGCAGTGTTCTGTCAAATTTCAACTGTACAGCAAAGTGACCCAGTCTCACACACGCGCGCGCACACACCCACACACACACAGTCTTTTTCTCACATTATCCATCATGCTCCATCACAAGTGACTAGATATGTTTCCCAGTGCTATACAGCAGGAGATCCCATCCTTTTTATACACTGTCCTGCCTCTGTGTGTTTGCCAGTGCCTGGTACATGGTACTTAATGCGTCAACAAACTAAAATAATTCAAATCTGCCTCCCAGAGCTGCCCCATAATATGGGATATCTCCATCTTTCCTTAAGTACCCATGATATGAGGTTACTTCTTGGGACTAATTTGGTTCATCAAGGGCTATTGGAAAATATAGTGGGAAGACTGGGAGATTCGTAGTATGGGATGATTTCGCTTGGTCTCCCCATCTCCTCCACTAACTTGCTGTGTATCCCCCCTTCTCCTGCCAGCAACCTATTTTATCGATCTGGACCTTTGCTCTCCCAGATGTGAAGGGAAAACTTTGGACTCCGGCCTTAAGAGTCTCCCTCGCTGCATCCCAGGGTCCAAATTTACAACTCTAATTACAGGAAAATGCTGAATATACAGGGACCTGAGTGGGGCTTGTCTAGCAGCAAAGAACAGGCTGACCTTGGTGGCAGGAAAGGAAGCCGCAACTCACAAGGGTTTATTCCCAGGCCCTGAAACCAAATGGAGTTTGCCTGGCTGGATTTTGAAATTGCTTGAGATCGATGACTTCTTCTCTGCTTCCATGTCCCCTTTTGATTAGGAATGTCTGTAACTGTTATTCTATGCCTGTCCCATCACTGAATTTTAGGAGCAGATCACTTATTTCTGGGGTTTCAGGGACTTACAGGAGAGCAATGGTGCCTCAGGATGGATTACACCCAGAATTGCATCCTTACCTTATTTAGATGCTGCAGTTTGGACGTTGAGATTTGGGATTTTTGAGTTGATGCTGTAATGTGTTGAGACTGGGGAAAGTTGAGAGCGGGTGAACGTATTTTGCACACAGCATGGATGTAAATCCTTGGGGGCCAGAGAGTGAACTGTGGTAGGCAGAATAATGGTTCCTTCAAAGATGTGCACATCCTGGAGTTCCAATTCTGGCTCAGCGGATTAAGAACCCAGCATAGTCTCCACGAGGATTCAGGTTCAATCCCTGGCCTCAGGCTAAGGGTCCAGCATTACCACTAGCTGAAGTGTAGGCTAGCAGCTGCAGCTCTGATTTAGCCCCTAGCCCGGCAACTTCCATATGCTGCAGGTGCAGCCCTCAAAAAAAAAAGTCTATGTCCTAAGCCCTGGAACCTGTTAGTCACTATGTTATGGGACAGGCAAAAGGGGAATTAAAGGATTAAGGTAGCAGGTGGAATTGTTTGCTAATCAACTAACAGTACTATAGATAGAATATTCTGGACTGAGTAGATCTAATATCACCATCACGGTCTTAAATGTGGAAGGGGTTGCAGAAGAGGAGAACCAGAGAGATGGCAGGATGAGGACTCAGCCCAACACTGCTGGCTTTGAAGAGGGAGGAAGAGGACCACAAACTAAAGAAAGCTAGTGGCCTCTAGGAGTTGGAAAAGGCCAGGAAAAGGAGGCCCCTGAAACCTCCAGAACTGTAAGATGATACATTTGTGTTGTTTTAAGCCACAAATTTGTGCTCATTTGTTACAGCAGCCCTAGGAAATGAATCCAAGTTCTGGCCTGCAGCTTACTCCTCTAGGATCTTAGACAAACCATTTCATGGTTGCTTTCCTTAGTATTCCTCATTTCTCAGAATAAGAACCGCTGAAATGATCAAACATGACAAACAGGGAGTTCCCTGATGGCCTCGTGGTCAAGGACCCAGCATTGTCACTGCTATGGCGAGGGTTCGATCCCAGGCCTGTGGGAACTTCTGCACGCTGCAGGTGCAGCCAAAAATTTTTTTTTTTTTTTAATTTAAAAAGTGACAACTAGGCCAAAGTGCCTGGCACGCAGGCTCTCACAAAATGGGCCTGTCCAGCTTCCCCTCTTCTTCCAGGTGGGGGCAGGAAAGGAAAGCAGGAACCAACTGCCATGCTCAGCCTTGCACCCTCCTTCCTTTGGTGTTGCTGGCCGTGGAGACGCCCTGAGTGACCTCCCCAAGCACGCCTTATCTAGGGCCTGCACCTTATCTATCTTTGGGGGACCCACAGCTCCTCCCTCCCCATGGAAACCCCCTTTTAGAATACAAACGTGCTTTAGAAGAGCCTGCGAAGAGAGTAGGGCCAGGGCCTCCCTCCGCAAACAGGCTCTCAGAGATGAAAGAGCTGAGCCACTATCTACACCACGGCTACCCTATTTCCAGGGGACGCGAGCCCACGGGAGGAGTACAGCCCTCCATCCCCTCCCCACACCCGAAACAAACCCCTTCAAACATTCCAGGCTTCTGACTCCCTCCTTAGTCCTTGTGAGCTTTTATTTAAAAAGCACATTTAATACAAGTATAGTTTCGCAGATACAAGTTTTCACTTTGTATGTGCCACAAAAGTCTTTGAATATTATTCTCTTTACAAAAGGGAACCTTACAAAAATACTGACAATTTAATGTTTTTATACAGTTTTCTCTAGTTGCAGTTATTTCTTTCATTGTAAAAACAATGTCTACCACAGAACTACGATATTTTTAGTTGATATTAAAAAAAATTAACTCAATGCTTTTTTAAGCAGCTAATGTAAATAACACAGGTCGAGACACAGTTTATAATCATAGTGGATACAGCTAAAATTGTTTCAGAAATAATATTTTACATAGTTAACTTTTAATGTTTTATACATTATTTATATAATATTTATATATAAAAATCATAGCTTGCTATAGGTTGAAATGAAAGGACGGCTTCTGTATTAAGGATGTGCATGTGGTTGACCCATGTGGTTACAGGCAGCCCTTTGAAAGGTTTGCATCCGAGATCTGAAAGCATTTCTTCCTTCCTTCTTTCCTCAAAGGTTCAGTAGAAGTGGTCCCTGTCTGCTGCCTCGAGAGGGACCTTGCTTAGAAGGACACTTAGGGATAGAAGACGAGGAAACTCTACGGAGATTTAACCCACGTGTTCTGCCCAGCAGAACCTACCAAGAACTGCCCTAGAGATCAACCCCAAGACAATAGTGCTTTACACAGCTCAGCACGAGCGGCTCCCACAGAGGATCGGCTCCGTCATCTGGAAGGGCAGCCTCTGGGACGTGAGACCGTCTGCTACTCTGGCTCATTCCGACTTCTGAGTAGCCAAAGGGTTGCTCCACTTTTCAGCCCCCTTCACCCCTCCGTCTCTTACACGGAAGGCTGCTTTCCATCAGCTGATGGCAGACCACGTCTTTGCTCGTCTCTGGACCCTCACAGGCAATCCGGGTGGGCACCCCGCAAGGGTTTCAAGGGAGAAAGCCGGACCCGAAGCTGACCGTCACTACGAGTGTGCCAGCGCCCGGGCAGCGGCTGTACACAACGCCAGCATCCTGCAATCGACATTTCAGCATCACAGGAGGGTGCGTCGAAAAGAAGACGCAGGAGGGCCTGCACCCTCGAGCTCTTCTGAAATTGTGCTGTTTGTGAAATTCACTCATCCACAAAGAGTCTCCTAATCACTAGCGTGAGGGGCTGTGGTTGCTGGCCTGCGGGCTGAGGAAGTGAGTGATAAGGCCTCCCGACTGTGAGTTTGGATTCAGGATCCCATCACTGGAAAACGTGCTCTTTCCTTCTGCTGAAAACAATCGAAAACGAATGAACACACGAAACAAGTTTCCTGAACCCAAGTCACAGTAGAGAATCGAGTGGTGTGGACAGAAAGACCCAAGAGGGGAGCCCCCCATGGCTAATTTTTTTCTTGATTCAGTGCTATTACCGGCGTCCTGTGTGCTACCATGTGAATCTGAGCTGTTCTCACAGGCCTGGGATCCCTCAGGTCACAGAGGTCAGGTGACCCGCAGACTCTACTCAAAATCATTTGTGTTTGTTCCAGAACAAGCCCGTGTTCACTAGAACATGAACACGTAAACCGAGTGCACATCCAGGATCCCCCCACTGGCTGTTAGTCTGCTGATGTTTCCACATAGGTGAACGCTACCTATCTGGGAAGGCCACAAAGTAAGACTTTTTTTTTTTTTTTTTTCCTTTTTAAAAAAAAAAAATCAGTTGGGCAAAAAGTTTTTCCCTACATTCTACTGTCTGATGAGATTGGAGAGCAGCAAACACTTGCTGTCAGCAGTCATTTCACAAAAACAGCTCAGGAGCTGGGCGGCGCCTACACCATGTTGTGGTGATTGTTCCTGTCGATAATGTCCACAGGTGAGAGGATGTCCTTCCTGATGGCAGAGGGAGGCAGGGACAGAGTCGTCTTGGTCTTGAAGAGGTCAGACACGAAGAAAACCTAGAAGCACAAAAGCAGAGATCCCACTCAGTCGCTGACCTCTGGGCCTTGGGGACAGAGACAAAGGGAAGATTGCAGGAGCACAGATCTTAGGAAAACGGGCTCCCAAACTGCAGATCTCTGAATAGGGAGGGCCCACGGTGACCACAGAGTCCGATCCCTTTTTTTTTTTTTTTTTTTGGAAGTTCCCAGCCTAGGGGTCAAATTGGAGCTGCAGCCAGCCTACACCACAGCAAGCTGGGATGCAAGCCTCGTCTGCCACCACAGCTCATGGCAACGCTGGATCCCCTACCCACAGAGCAAGGCCAGGGATCGAACCCTCAACCTCGTGGATCCTAGCAGGATTCATTTTCTTCTGTTGCACCACAAAGGGAACCCCCCCAGAGTCTGATTCTTATTGCACCGAGAGGGACAGAGGCCCAGAGAAGGGCAGTGACGTGGCCCAGGATGCACAGCCATGGGGGGCTCTCGGTCCAGTGCTCCCTATCTGCTAGCCCCACTTCCTTATTTCTCAAGGCAAATGAATAGCAGTAAAAGATAAGTTCTCAAACAAAGGAAGCCAGTCATAATTAGTCACCATCATTAGTCCGTGATACTTTCTCTTTCCTCACAAAGGAATCTAGGGTGTAACCAAAAGAGATCAGCTCATATGAATTCCTATGAGCAGGGGCTGGAGCAAGGAAGTGGCCGTGACCACTTTTTCCTGAAAGCCCAGTGATGTCAACAGTTGATGGGGGTCAAGAAGCCAGGGTCCCTTGGCTGAAGGAGTCAGCAACTAACCCGGAGAAAAGGTCAATGAAAACGCTCCTATCGCTCATTCCCAACCTCCTTCCTTCTCCTGAGCATGTGACCTCACCCAGCCGTTCTTAGAAGCATTGAGAAATGCTTAGTGAACACCCACTCGGAAGGGTGTAAGGACGGCTCCGGCACGGTTCCTGTCTCAATTCATTGATAATGAAAGATTCAAGAACCTGATGAGTTACTATGAGTAAGAAAAATGTATGCTTTGTATTAGGTGGCAAAAGAAATACATCAAACATCCACCTGAGCCATTTAGCAACAGGAGTTTGTATGAAGTAACCCAAAAGGGGCAGCTGTCAATCACGTAATTTAATGGGAACCACATGGCTGTGTTTCGCAATGGGGACCAAAACACTTCAAAGTGCCTATGTCTAAGAGCTTTCTGGATGGAAGAATCTTTGTCCTGCAGATGCAATGTGCTCACTAACAACAGTGGCCCTGTGACTTCATTCTTGACATATTATAGGCAAAAAAATGAGTTCTTAACAAGACTGCACCGATTCCAAGGCTCTAGCAGCCAGGGCCTGGCCACAGAAGGGGCTTGGATCCTTTCATGAGCCAATTTCCACAATATTCCTTCTGCAGTGATAAAGCAATCAGTACAGTGCAACCAAAAAAATAACAGCCAGATACTGGTGATGCTGGTTACCCCAGGTGAATGGGGTGATTAGAAGGCAAAAGGGGAGTTCCCGTCGTGGCGCAGTGGTTAACGAATCCGACTAGGAACCATGAGGTTGCGGGTTCGGTCCCTGCCCTTGCTCAGTGGGTTAACGATCCGGCGTTGCCGTGAGCTGTGGTGTACGTTGCAGACGTGGCTCGGATCCCGCGCTGCTGTGGCTCTGGCGTAGGCCGGTGGCTACAGCTCCGATTAGACCCCTAGCCTGGGAATCTCCATATGCCGCGGGAGCGGCCCAAGAAATAGCAAAAAGACCAAAAAAAAAAAAAAAAAAAAGGCAAAAGGGAAGCAGAGGCTTTTTCTGGCCACCATAAAACCGTTTGTTCCCATTAAACATATAACCTGCTCAAACATTTCATTACTTTTTTTTATGAAATAAAAAAAAAAAAATTAAGGCCTTCCCGTTGCGGCACAGCAGAAACGAATCTGTCTAGGAACCATGAGGTTTCGGGTTTGATCCCTGGCCTTGCTCAGTGGATCTGGTGTTGCTGTCAGCTGTGGTGTAGGTTGCAGACATGGCTCAGATCCCAAGTGGCTGTGGCTGTGGCGTAGGCCGGCAGCGGTAGCTCCGACTAGACCCCTAGCCTGGGAATCTCCATGTGCCGCAGGTACAGCCCTAAAAAACAAACAAACAAAAAAATAAAGAAAAGGGAATTCCCTGGTGGTCTAGTGGTTAGGACTCAGCACTTTCACCATTGAGACCTGGGTTCAATCCCTGGTCTAGGAACTACAGTCCCACATCGAGCAACTGCATGTTGCTGCCAATTAAAAAAAAAATGAAGAAAAGAAGGCTAGGTGATTTCTACACTATGACAAAAAAGTGAAATATTAGCCAAGAAATGGAATGCTTTCATACATTGACAATGGGAGTGCTACTGAATGTACCACATTGCAAAGGAAAAAAGCCTGTAGCCCCTTTCTTTTCTAAGGGCCTGTGAACAGTGAGAACAGTGGCAGAGAAAGGTTGGGCAAACTTGAAATCCAGGAGAGAGAAGATTTGTACCCCCTCCTGCCAGGAGGCCCTATGCTCCCCTGCCCAGGAATCATTTACAAACAGAAGGAAAGGGGCTTTCAGGTGCCCCCGGTGTAAGGAAATACCAAGGAACTTGGTTAAATTTAAATGTGGAGATCATTACATTTTCAACCCTCTTCTGACAGGTGCAGAGCCAACATCCTCATCTTTACCTAGAAATTACTTCCCCTTCCTCCTTTGCTTTGTCACCAAGGAAGAGGCTTCAATTCTTCCATGGCTGGCTCTCAACTCCACTTGCCCCAGCCTAGCAGCTAGTGCCACCAAAGATAAGCTATTAACTGACCTTGTTTCAAGAGATTTTTCTCCCCGCCTACATCCTATCTGCCGGGGACAAATACGGCAGGGGACACCCCCACACAAACATCCCTCCCTCAAGATTCCGACACCACCTCCATCTACTGGCTTATTTCCCAATTTAATTTCCTGAGCTCATATCCACTACATATCAGGGTTTCCACTTCCTAATGGCAAGATAGGAATGAAATGAAGGTTAAAGATAAGAGCGTACTTGACAGGAACTAAACCCGTATCTGGCACTTAGTTCAATAAAGGTTGTTCTTTCCCTCATGCTCTGGGCATCAAGGAAGTGACTGAGCCACAGGCAAGTTACACCCTCTCCTGCTTCCTAAACTTTTGCTTCTCAGCCCTTCTTCCTAAAGGGGAAGCTCCCTAACGATGGAGCCCAGCCTTAATCCTCCAACATCACCCACAACACTCCGCATGGAGCCCCGCACACACCAGGGGCTTAGGCAATGTTTGTTGTGGGATTTCTACACTTCTCTCTACTGGAAGCAAGCCCTCTGGCCTTGCATCTTATCGGCACACAGAACTCCCACGGACTTCAGGGGATGTATATCCTCACACACGGGGTGCACACAGCCCAGCGGCAAGATGAAAAGTTGAGCGCGGTCCAGCAGGAGCCCCTTCAGCTGGATTTCACTTTCAGCGTGGCTCGAGGTTATGCAAACACTTTTGGGGGGATTATAAAAGACGATCCCGCCAGGATTCCAACAGGGCTCTGTCTTCTTCGCGCTTGAATAGCAGAACACAAAAGGGACTTGGAAAAGCGAAACCTTGGCTCGCAGCAGTTCTACTTCCGGCAGAAAATGATTTCCACTCGGAGAGAAAACCCAGAGCACCAGGTTGGGAAGTTAGGTAGCGAGTCCAGGTCTGCTGGGCAAACCCACTAGCGCCCGCAGCCCCACCCACTGCACAGACTTTCCCTGCGGCTGGAAAGGGAATGATGTATTTATTCATCAGCCAGTCTCGGCAACTAGGAAATCCACGCGCAAAGCGCCAGTAAGAGTTCTAAGTTATCTTACCCTGAGCGCAGGCTTTCAATTCCACTCCTCCCATTCTTTGCATTTCATTAATTGCTTTTTTGAGACGTGCAATCAGTAGACCCTTGCTGAACATCTGCTCTGTGCCAAGCCCTGAGATGACAAATATACCCAAGACGGAGTTCTTTGCCCTCCAAGAGCTCACAGGGCAATGAGGGAAGAGATCCGGGTATATAGAGCAGTCCAATACAGTGTTTGAGGGTTACAAAGAGGCGTATAACCCTGACTGGAGGGCAGGGGAGAGGGCTTTAGAAGGTTTCCCCCAAAGGAAGTGTAATTGAGCTTTGAAGGATAGGTAGGCTTGAAGCAGGTGGTGAATGCCAGGGATGTTGTTCTAAGCAAAGGGGGTCCAGCAAGGTTCAGGAGCCTGGGGAAGCTCAGTATGGGGAGAGCCAAGCAGTCATCAAGGCTGGAGGGGGAGCCAGAACGGGAGAAGCCCCCACTGATACGTTACAGAATTCACAGCCCTAGGTGAAGCCCCCAATGATACCTTACAGAATGTATAGCCCTAGAAGCCACTGTCAAGGCTGAAGCAGGGAAGCAGCACAGAGGGAAAACTTGCACTAAGATCACGATCATTTAGAAGAAGAAGGTGTTCGGAAGGGAGCAGAGAGCTGAAGGCAGGGGTACCGGTCAGGACACTGTTGCAGAATCTAGAAGATGAGTCCTGTACAGCCACCACACAGAGAGGACAAGGAAGAGATGGATTTCTAAAACACAACTGTGGTTGATCGAGCTGATGTGTATGTGTGCCGGGAGATAGGTGTGCAAGGGAAAGTAATGCTTTTCTTTCTAGTTTTCTCTCAACTCTAGAAATCTTGCACTTCTTCCTAATCAAAACTCTTAAAAGTTTGCGTAGCCATCCTAGGGAAAAAAATTAGAGCTCTGCTTTCCTCTGCCTCCTAATACTCCGTTTCCCTCTGAAACTGGCTTGGGGAAGTGGTTCTGACCTTCCCCTGGGTCAGGAAGGCTATTCTGTGATCTGAGGATACAGTGATCTGATTCACCCAAGCACTCAGGACAATGCGGCCCTTCTATCAAGAACAAGATGACACAGGAACAAGGCAACTCCAGACTGGAGGAATCCCATTCGAGGTGATGACTAGATAAGAAATGTTCAGGAGTCGCCTTATAAATGGCGATGCTTGTTACTGTGCTGTAGGGTCACCATCTGCCACTCTTCACCTGGCATATGCAGCACTGGTGACAACCTTTGCTCTTGGGAGTAGGACAGACTTGTCTTCACATCCACGTCTTGCCACTTTCAGCAGCATGAGGGATACAATACCCACCTCGGCGGTTTACGCTAAGGATTATGTGGTGTCCCAAAGGGCACAGGTGTGGCTTGTTAATAAACAGAGCCATGATCGCTGGCTTGTGTGTTTGGAGTCAACCTACATCAAGTCACTTCTCTTCCCCTACCCCTTGGGTGGAAAGAAAAGGAATAAGAGAAGGCACTAGAAAAAAGGAAAATTCAAGGGGGGAAATAGAAACAATTAAGACTAGGAATAGGTGAAAGCCTACAGAGATCAAGCCAGGCCACATGAGATGGGAGTTTTCCACAGGATAGGATCTGCTCTCCAAGTCCAATAATTTCTGGGGCTATTCTGGGGACTGAGTCAGCACAACCAAAAAGGAAGATGCTTCCAATGTCTTGTTGCTGGCATTCACCAGTTCCGGAGATGCCAGGGCCCAGGGCACACACAGCCCAGCTCTGCTGGGGTGCTGCCTGCCTGGAACCCACCAAGAACCAAGCTGGCCAAAAATAAAAAGCCTGGTCAGCAGCCAGGTTTCCACTCCCATTGCTGCAAATTACTGAGTCAGCAAATCTTGGTCATTTTGTGAAGTGCAGATGATGACAACAAAATTGTCCCTTAAATGTTTCTAGAGTCCCTGAGTATATAAGAGAATGCCTTGCAATAGAAATCATCCTTAGATGTCGAGATCTTTATAAGCCCCCATCAAGCTTAGATGCGAGCACAGAGCTAATAAATATAAGCGGAAGTATTTTGGAATTTCAGAACCAGAAGAAAACAGAGTTGTCTATTGTGGTATTTCCCAAAGTGCATCTCTTTCAGAATCATCAGGGTGCTTCTTGAGAAAGCAAATTCCTGGGCCTGCCCAGTCCTCCTAAAAGTGTGGCCTGGAATCTGCACTGAACAAACACTCTTGTTTGTTATATAGACAAAGGAGGGAGAGCCATTTGTGGTGGACAGTCCATGGGGATGAGAGATGGGCTCAAACCCTCCTTCTCCCTCTCGGTGGCTGTGCGTCTCAGAGAGCAGCTCCTTTACCTGGACAGTGGGCTTCACAAGCCGTTTCTTGAGCTGCTCTTTGGTACCCACACTGAACTTTGGATGACCTTCCGTCTTAGCACGAGGCCTCCCTTTAGTGCATACATAATGCTTTAAATGCTATGTCATGGTTTCCTCTTGAGACAATGAGCTACTCGACGGAATGACCTCTGTTCAGAGCCCAGCAAGCACAGCACTCAATACGTCTAGTCCACTCGCCTTTGGGGATGGAAACCGCATGCTACCCTGTTGCCTACACTCCCGTGCCTTGGCCTCGGGATATCTTTTGGGCATCTTGCTCCACCGTAACAAACAATCTCATTGGTTCTTTGCCTTGGGTTTTGCTCATCCTCATGCCCTAAGTATAATAAGTGCTGTCTAAAGAACAGCCATCTTTGACAGCTTTGTCTTTTGACACAAATAGGAGTTACTTGATTGCAATACTTTTTGACCTCACTAAAGGGCTTTCAGTGACTTTTCGGCACTGGGAACTTGGCCAGCGTCTGGGTTGAGTAATTTCCTGGCATATCTGAGAGGGAACTTGATGAGGTAGAGTGTCACACAAGAAGTCAGGAGCAGGATCTGGTCCTCAGACTGCTGCTACTGAGTGACCCGGGCTAGTCATTTATGCAAAAGGAAGAGGCTTATGGTTTCTGATGATGGGTCTGCCTGCATTTATGTGCTAATGTTCTTTCAAAATTTACCTCCCCACAGTTTCTATAAGGCTGAAGTGGACGAATACATGCAAACATGCTTTCGACCCATGAAAGGTTCTTCAAATCCTCCGCCAGTTACCATCAGGAATGTGGTACCCAAAGATAACAGAGGCTGGAGGAAGGCAAGGACCCACTTCCAGACACTCCACTTTGTAAAGCTGAAGAGGTAAGGGGAGCTACTATTATTGACTCTCCCCAATTATCCTATAAGTTCTGTCATTCTGAACTCGTAGGGTCACAAGACAGGACATGTTCCCATCCATCTCCATGTCTTTGTGTTATTCCTTCTGCATGAAATACCCTTCCTTACCTTTCATATCTCATGGAAAAGATCCATTCACCTCTCAAGGAATTCTGCAGGAATTCTCTCTAGCCTTCCAACGCCGTCAAGAATGAGCTCTCCCTTCTGCCCCAGCCCCACCACTCCCAGGACAGGATCCCATCCCAACAGCAGTGCCCTTCGACTGCACTTGGGTGTTTCCACGGCTGCCCCCACTAGAGCAGGGTTTCTCACACTGCATGTCACAAGTCATCAGTAAGTTCTAAAAGCAATGTACTGGGTGGTCACTACTAGCATTTCTTTTTTCTTTTCTTTCTTTCTTTTTTTTTAATTTGGCTGCACCCACAGCATTCAAAAGTTCCTAGGCCAGGAATGGGACCCATGCCACAGCAGTGACAATGCCAGGTCCTTAACCTGCTTTGCCACCAGGGAACTCTGCCACTAACATTTGTAAAGTTTAAGTAAAAAATTTTAGCATGGATCACACGTAGTAAGCATAAGTCTTGTCTCGTGAAATATTTTGTTAGGTGTGTGTGCCTCTGTTGGGTTATGCTGTGAGATGTATTTCTTATTATAGATGGTGGTCAAGTTGGGAAGCTAATGCACTATAAGCTCCTCAAGGACCAACTCTTTTCAGCTTTGAATCTTTAAAACAATGAATAGTACTTAACGTATAATACACATTCAATCAATGGGCTGCAGGTGCCAAGCTAGGTGCATCTTTTTTTTTTTTTTTTTTTTTTGCTTTTTAGGGCCATACCCGTGACATATGGAGGTTCCCAGGCTAGGGGTCAAATTGGAGCTGTAGCCGCCAGCCTAAGCCACAGCCATAGCCACGCGGGATCCAAGCTGAGTCTGTGACCTACACCACAGCCCACGGCAATGCAGGATCCTTAACCCACTGAGCAAGGCCAGGGATTGAACTCACAACCTCATGGTTCCTAGTTGGACTCGTCTCCGCTGCACCACAAGAGGAACTCCTGGGTGCATCTTTAATTCATTGAATCTTCAATTCAAAGATCAGATCGTGTTAGGACCGATCATCCCCACATCATGGGATGGGGAAAGGCACCTGAGGGGAAGTGACCTGCCTGGTATGCCTACCTGGCAGGAAAACACCCCCCACTTCTGAGTCCCAGCCTCATCATCCACCCGCTTCGCCTCAGCAGGGGAATGAGACAGGAGATGTTAGAACTCTGCCAACTGTCCTTATCTACTGGGAGCAAAGTTTAGCTCTGCCTCTGCTTCCTTCTTGCTCCCACACCCACATTCCTGGCACCCCCCACCCACCTGAGAATGGCAGCCAGGGTGGCAAGGTCAGCCTCCAGGCTCCTGGGCAGAATTAGGCTTCCGCAGGGCCAGAAGGGACTCGGGAGGTCATTTCATCCATCCCCCTGTGCCCAGGCAGCAGTGGGGCGACTCCAAGGGGAAGAATGGGGCTCTCCTGTTGGAGAAGGAGATCTCACAAATGCATGGCATGGACCACACATGTTTGGGGTTCACTAGTTTAGTCTTTGAGACGGGATCAAGGGAGCCCGGATCTGGTTTGTACGCTGCCACTGCATGTCTCTGGGTGTGTCCCAGCCTCTCTCTGTGCCTCAGTTTCCCTTGTGGGGAACTGTCATCCCTGAACCTTCCTTCCATTCACATTCTAGCCCATCTCTTCTCCCAAGGTCACTTCACTGGGGCAGAGATAAAGAACACCCTCGCCCTTCCCTACATCCTGGAGGAAGACAGCGGCACAAAAGAGCGAGTGCTGTCTGCACCACACCCCCCGCAGGAGGAAAACCAGGAAAAGCTCCACTACGTGTTTATGAAACTCACGAGCAGCTGCTTCCTCTGCTGCACCCACAGCGATGGCGGCCTGGCCCTGCCCTGACCCCTCCCAGGGCCCCATAATTTGCCATCTGTTGGGGGGTCAGAGAGGAGGTGGCCACATAGGCAAGTTGTCACCAGACAGGAAATGAACCCATGTCTGTCACTCCTTCCGGGTCCCGGGTTGCTCCAGGGGTGGGGATGGTGAGCCCAGTTGTAGAGTTCACATCTTGGGAGGGGTGACTCTGTGTGTGTGTGTGTGTGTGTGTGTGCACACACAGCAGGGGGACTGCAGGGTTAGAATGTGTCTGTGTTTGCCTTGGCCTGTCTGTATCTGTGGTTCTGAGTGCTGGGGACAGAAAGAGGATGCGTGTCTGTGTCTGGGTACGACTGGGTCTGTCCCTGTGCCTCTGGGTTTCTCTGCCTCCGTCCTATTCGCTCTGCCCGCATGTGCGAAGGGACACATCAGTGTGCAGGCCTACAGGACCCTGCATGCCTGTGTCTCCATGTGGCATCCATGACGCCGTGTAGGGCTTTTGTCTGTGTTGGGTGCCACTGCCTCTCTTCCCTGACAAGGGTTCAACTACTAAGCAGTACGGGAAGGAACCAAATCCGCTCCAGATTAGCATGTGGTTTTTGTCTAGAAACATCTGCTTGCTGAGCCAGGACTGACTCTCCACAGATTCAAGTAAAAGTGCTTGGCTATCATGGCTGTGGCCCAAGGCTTTGCAGTGGTTGAGCCCACTTTCTAGAATGATGCACTGTACCCCCCATTGGGATCTGAAGAATTGTCATTAACCCCCCCCAAAGGTGCCACCTACATGGGCAATGCAGGCTGACAAGGCAGAGCCAGCTCAGCTACAGCAAAGTTGGCAGGGCTGCGGAATCTCTGGGGAAGAAGGTCACGCAGCCACGGGGCCTCCAAGATCAGTTCACAGATGAGGAAGCTAGGCTCCAGGGCAGGTCACAAGCTAATTCATCACTCATTCTTTAACTGATGCTTATCAAGCACCTATTGTGTGTCAGCTACTGTACCAGGCACCAAGAATGAAGAACCAGAGGGTTCAGCTATGGATGCTGCCATCAAGGCACCCAGTCTAGTTGTGGAGACAGACATTTGAACAGGCAATTTTGACTGTCACAGTAGGTAAAACAGGCAAAGAGCCATGGGAGCATTACAAGAAACTCTCTCTCTCTCTCTCTCTTTTTTTTTTTTTTTGTCTTTTTAGGGCCGCACTTGCAGCATATGGAGATTCCCAGGCTAGGGGTTGAATCAGAGCTGTAGCTGCTGGCCTACACCACAGCCACAGCCACACCAGATCTGAGCCGCACCTGCGACCTACACCACAGCTCACCGCAACCCCAGATCCTTAACCCACTGAGCAGAAACCCAATCTTCTAATTGACTTTAGAAAAGACAGAGAAAGACATGGTCAGAAGACTGAACAATGGCCCCCCCCAAGATGCCCACGTCCTAACCCTCAGGACCTGAGAATCTGTTCCCTTATGTAGCCAAATGGACTCTGCAGATGTGATGAAGCAAGACCGTGAGATGGGGAGATGGGCCAGGATTATCCAGGTGAGTCCAGTGTCATCACAAAGGTCCCCACAGGAGGAAGGCAGGAGAGTCACAATCACCGAAGTAGATGCGACGATGGAAGCAGCGGCCAGAGGGACGGAAAGAGAGATGGAGGTGCCACGTGGCTGGCTTTGAACATGGTGGGAGGGTACGCCAGCCAAGGAATGTGGGCAGGCTCTGGAAGCTGGAGACTTCAGGAAACATTCTTCATAGAGCCTCCAGATGGAATGCAGCCCTGCCAGCACCTCGATTTTACCCCAGTGAGACCCGTTTGAAATTGAGAACTCAAGAAGTGTGAGAAAATAAATTTGCGTTGTTTTAGGCTACTACGTTTGGTAATTTGTTACAGCAGCAACATGGGAAACTAAGACAGAAGGTTTCGTCAGAGATGGGGTGAAACTGGAACTGGGCTCCCATAAAAGGGGACAGCTGTTTAAGAGAAGAGCTTGGGTGATGGAAAATCTGGAGAAGGTTTGTTTTCATGGAGGTGAGGGGGTATGAGAGGAGCAGGAGGCGAGGCCTTAAAAGAGGTTTGGGGAGCTCCCCTAGTGGCTCAGTGGTTAATGAACCCAACTAGGAACCCTGAGGTTGTGGGTTCGATCCCTGGCCTCACTCAGTGGGTTAAGGATCCAGTGTTGCCATGAGCTGTGGTGTAGATTGCAGACGCGGCTCAGATCCCACGTTGCTGTGACTGTGGCGTAGGCCAGCAGCTACAGCTCCCATTCAACCCCTAGTCTGGAGACCTCCATCTGCTGTGGGTGCAGCCCTTCAAAGACAGACAGACAGACACAGACACGCACACACACGCTTGGGTCTTCAGAGCTGGGTCTGTGCTGGATGGACTGGAGCTGACCCCCTACCCTCTACCATCCCTCGAGGTTATATCATCCTTCTTCGTCTCTTGTTTATCTCTTTAGTGAGGACAATGATGGGTGTCAGGTTCAACTTAGGACTTTCCAGGGCCTGGAGGTGATCGATGTAAAGTGCTTACTAACACAGTAGCTCGCACACGAGCTCTCAATGCATGCGAGTAAATGTTATTCCCCTTGCGGATGGGGAGTCCACTGAAGCTTGGCGAGGAGGTTATCAGGCAGAGTGGGAAGCGGATTCCAGGTTTCTTGGCTCCCTGTGTGGTGGCCTTGTCCTTTCCTGGCTCCCTCTTTTGGGTCCTCTTAACCAACCTCAGGTGATGCCCCTGTGTTCAGATCCATTGAAAACAGCCACATTCATGGGTGAGAAGGAACTTGGCTTTGCTTGGGATTTTCCAGGAGAGCCTTGATTCTTACGGGAAAGTTCTGCTGAAAGACACAGCAGAGCAGAAACCACAGGCTCCTCTAGGCTGCAAGTGACACGATACAACTCTGGGAAAGCACCCGATAAAGCTGCAAATCCAGCGAGGCAGACGCCTTCCATTTATCTGCCTCACAGTCTCCTCTCCTGGCACGCTGTGTCCTCACATGGCTTTTTGATTCCCAAAACCCATCTCTGGCTCAACCCAGGGTCTTGAGTTTTGCTTCTGTCTTCCTCACACTCAACACCAGGATGACAGATCTTACGATGGGAAGTGACTCACTGAGCATTTTCCAGCTCTGAGGCTGACTCCAGCATCTTGCCTGGCCTCTTGCATGGCTTAAATGAAATGGCTCACTCAAATGCTAGGATTCCAAGCCAGTAAGCACCCTGAGCTCCTGAGGACCAGGCTGGGAGTTCAGCACTGGGGAAAAAATGGTAGATGAGACCAGGTTCCTACCCTCATGTGTTTAGGGGCCAAGTGGGCAAAAGACAGGGCAAGATGTTTATCCCTCTTCTCTAGACATCTTTACCCTATAAAACAGGCTTTCAAAAGTCAAAGCAGTGACTGGATCAGCCCAAAGAGCCAGGGAGGACCCTGACACCCTTAAAAATTCTGCTCTGTAAGCAGCTGTCTACGCTGCTTCTGCTTTGAGTAAGTAACTCTGGCCACCTCTGCTCCAGTGACCCTGCCTCTTAGCCAAGCGCAGAGGGCAAAGCTTTGGAGTCAGTGAATATCCCAGCAGCAGCTGTTACTAGCTCTGACCTGGGGTGACTTCAGCCATCTCTCTGAGCCTCAGTTACCTCATCTGTAAAATGGCTATAATATACAGTGGGTCCGTGTGCCTAAAAGGAGCCCGTAGGTCAAGATCTAGAACACAGCCAGCAGTGAGTAGGTGCTTTACAAGCGCCAGGACCAAATTCCTATCCAGTGCTACCATCCACCAGAGCAAACAGGATAAAAGTCAGATCCCTCATTTCCCTTCTCAGAAACAAACCCTGGTTCTCCTGGACTCTTTGTCTCGTTGTGGGTAGAGAGCGCTCTGTAAAAGAGAGGAAGGCTATGAAGGACTCCCTCCCACCTTTCAATTTTTTTAATTGGGGGTGCAGGAGACTTTAATTAGGGCAGTGGCGCCGAGAAGGAAAGACCACAGCAAGCCCCTGGGAGCCGACCTCCTGCCTAGAGCAAAAGCTCAGAGGGCACAGTCAGCAAAGGGTTACCCTGGCTGCAACACCCATCCCCCACTGTCACTTCACATTAAAGGGCCAAGCTTCAGAGAACAAGCTGGGCAGTGACAGCTGCTCTCATTAATAGTTTGCTCTCCTAATTTCTCTCCCTTCTGGCCTTGACAAGGAAGGAAGAAAGAGAGAGAGAGAGAGAGGAAGAAAGAAAGAAAGAAAGGAAGGAAGGAAGGAAGGAAGGAAGGAAGGAAGGAAGGAAGGAGGGAAGAAACTAATGAGTAAAGCCCTCGAAACAGCCATTCTCTAGGCGAGGGTTCCCAGGCCAAGGCTGGCAGGCAGCTCAGATGCTACTTTCCTTGTGGTGCCCACTCAGATCACCCCAACTTGCTGCCCCTTCTTGCCCATTGCACAGAGCCAGGCCTCCCCTGCCTGCTGAAGGGCACTGGCGTGTCCCGTGACACACCCATGTTGCATTGTAGCTCCTGTGCTCGGCCTGGCTGTGTGCAACCAGACTGGGAGCTCCTTGAAAACAAAGGCTGGGCCTTATCCATCCCTCTGCCTTCAAGAGAATGCTCTCAAGAAAGGGCAGATTAACTCATGGATTCTAGCTTTGGGCTGATTAGCATACATTTACTTATTCTGACCTAGAATTCCACAGAGGCCTTGGCGACACAGGGAGAAAAACATTGGGGTCCCTGTCCCCCAAGAAGAGTCTAAAGGGAGACACACATTCACAGTTTCAACACAGGGTGACAGAGGCAGGAGAGCAGAGAGGTGGCTGCAGAGACACAGGGCTGCAGCTGGACTGAGAAACAAAGAAAGGCTAATGGGCTGGTCTAGATCTGTGCGGTGACTCTTTCTGTGAATGAGCAAGGGTTAAACCAACAACGATGCCATTTGCATGGGTGATGCTCAAACACCCAGTCATTACTGTATTCTAGGATCCCCAGTGGACCAGGCTGAGTGCCCCAAGTAGGACCCAGGAAAGCACAGTCAGAGCAGCAAACATGACTGTTTGCTGAATAAGCCCTTCAAAAGTTTGAGCATGAAAATCTAATGTTGTACAGATTAAAAAAAGAAAAAAAAGTTTACCTTTATGAGTCTTTAAAAAAAAAAAAACCAGCCGTTGCCTTCGTGGCTCAGCAGGTAACGAACCCAACTAGGATCCATGAGGATGTGGGTTTGATCCCTGGCCGCTCAGTGGGGGGTTAAGGATCTGGCGCTGCCATGAGCTGTGTGGTGTAGGCCGGTAGCGATAGCTCCGACTCAACCCCTAGCCTGGGAACTTCCATATGCTGCAGGTGCAGCCCTAAAAAGCAAAAATAACCAAAAAAACCAACCAAACTTCTAACAGGCAAGAAAAGCAGAGATTCCAGAAGAGATGAAGTCTCAGAGAGGTCTCTCATCTCACCCTCACTAGGGGTCAGACAGGGAGAGCGTGAAGAGTAACCCCGGCATTTGGGGCAAATCAGAATGTGGTCCATCCCAAGGCCATGCTCCAGGAAGCTGTCGCTTGAGGTACAAAGCCCTGAGGCAAGGAGAGGGCCTTGCCTTCACCAAATTCCTTCTTCCCCAGCCAACACCCAGGTTAGGGTCTGACCATGTCTTGCAAAGGTCACAGTGGGAAGGGCAGATGTTTTCCAAGAAGCTGGGAAGTGTTTCTGAAAGTAAGTGACCACCGAGGCAGCATGTGAGGCCCATGAGTCAGGGACTCAGACCCTTAACATGTGACCTGGGAAAAGTTTCTTCCCTCTTGAACCCTAAAGGCCCTCATGGATAGAGTGACTGAGTCGGACCGTATTTCAGATCTCTCACAGCTGCAGCTCGGAGCCCAAACCTTCCATGTTTATGGAGAACAGGATTCACAGGGTCTGTTGGGTTAACACTCCCAGGCTGGTGGGACAGCAGGAGCATCCTCATTTCATCCAAGGAGTCCTGGGCAGGGTGGCTCCTCAGACACCAAGCAGAGGAATTGAGAGCCCCCGCCCCCGGCTTTGGTCACTGAGCTGGAAACATTTAACAAGCAAGCTGTCCGGGGCCCTGCGTGGTGCTGAGACAAGGGGCTACTTACTATGCAGCAGGCTACCAGGGCTCCTTGAGCAAATCCAGCCAGGACATCGCTGGGGTGGTGCTTGTGATCAGACACGCGGGACAGTCCTGTGTAAAAGGCCATCATGATCAGGGTGAACTGCAGGAGCGGCCGGAGCAGCCGGGCACCTCGCCAAGTGAAGCGGGCCTGCAGGTACAGCTGGAGGGAGGAGGCAAAAAGAAGAGACACTAAGAGGCTGGCCACTCACCTGCATCTTTTTTGTTGTTGTTGTTCCCACCTGCATCTTAATGTGAGGTTGACACATAGGACACTCTTACTATGTGGAACCACCCGGACCTTGGGTTGCTCACTACAGAAAGAGCATTCAACTTGGACCTGACCCCAAGTCCATTTTTTTTAACTTTAGTTCTTTTACTGAAAGAAAAAAAAAAAGAGAGAGAGAGAGAGAGAGAGAGAGTTGCTGTTGTGGCTCAGCAGGAGGTTACGACCCAACTAGTATCCATGAGGATATGGGTTTGATCCCTGGCCCCACTCAGTGGGTCAAGGATCCAGTGTTGCTATGTTTGTGGTGTAGGCCAGCAGCCACAGCTCCAATTCGACCCTTCGCCTGAGAACTTGCATGTGCTGCAAGTGCAGCCCCCACCCCCACCAGAAAAAAAAAAAAAAAGGAAGGAAAAATAGAGTCTCTTTAGGGAGATAAGCTAAAGAGAGCTGAGGAAAATATTTCATGAGAATGGCCTTAGCCTGCTGCCTGGCTCATACTAGACACTTCAAGTTAGTTTCCTCTTATCATCTTCTTGATTGAAACCAATTAAAGAACAGTAGCCAGGGTTAGTCAAAGCTCCTTTTTGTTACAACCGATGACAACTCATCCGATGCAGTTGTGTGTCTTCCTGGAGGTTACGGCTATGCAATCCCTAGGCTACCTGCCTCTCAGCCCTGTCATCGAAATTCATGCATGATGAGCGGGGGAGGCTATTATGACAGTCACAAGGGGATGGATGTGTCTGCTGCAAAAGAAAGCAATTCTATCAAAGGACACGTTCCTAAGTCACCGCTTGGAACTATGGATTTGGCACAAGGGTATGAGGAAACACATAAACCAACCAGACGATGCCGGAGAACTTGACAGATAATGGACTGGGTGGGGTAGAAGAGTAACCTGAAGAAAAAAGGGAAAAAAAAAAAAAAGGCAAGGCACCTCTAGCCGAGGCAAAGAAGCTGAAATGACGTCAACTGGGCATTGTCCCTCAGAGTTATCTTGCTGCAGTTTCCGTTCTAACCTCTGGGCCCAACCTCCTTCTCAGGTTCCTGTGGGAACTTGGGAAATGAAGGGGAAGAGGCAACGGGACAAGGAGGAACTTCCGACTACAAATCAAAGCAAGGCACTGGGAGAGACCAGAGAAAGGGGAAGAGAGCGGAGGGGAGGGGCGGACGGCCTAAAGATAGGCCCGGGACAGTGGCGAGGGAGGGACCCTGCCCTTCCTGAGACAAATGGACACCTTCCTTTGGGTGGCCAGGGAAGAGTAAGCCAGCAGCCGGACCTGCGGGGACAGAAGGGTGGAAGATTCCAGAGTCACTGTTGCCCGCCTAGGAAAAGTGTCTCATACTGAATCCTCAACTACTTGGAAGGCAATGTTGAAAAGTTCAGACCTGGAAATTAGCAGGCAACTTTGGAATCATTATGAAATTATATGAATGTCTTCTTGGAAATGGAAGAATAACAAATAAAAAAATAATAATAATAAAGTGGAGTTCCCATCGTGGCGTAACGGAAACAAACCCAACTAGTATCCATGATGATGCAGGTTTGACCACTGGCCTCGCTTAGTGGGCTAAGGATCTGGCGTTGCCGTGAGCTGTGGTGTGGGCTGGTGGCTATAGCTCCAATTCAACCCCTAGCCTGAGAACTTACATATGCTGCAGGTGCAGCCCTAAAAAGCAAATAAAGTAAAATAAAATAAAGAATGCACTGATGTTACTGGATGCTAAACAAGTTAGAAAAACCAATGGTTTTTCATATAAAAAATAACCAATTAATGGAGTTCCCGTCATGGCGCAGTGGTTAACGAATCCGACTAGGAACCATGAGGTTGCGGGTTCGATCCCTGCCCTTGCTCAGTGGGTTAACGATCCGGCGTTGCCGTGAGCTGTGGTGTAGTTTGCAGACGCGGCTCGGATCCCGCGTTGCTGTGGCTCTGGCGTAGGCCAGTGGCTACAGCTCCGATTGGACCCCTAGCCTGGGAACCTCCATATGCCGCGGGAGTGGCCCAAAGAAATAGCAAAAAGACAAAATTTAAAAAAAAATTAAAAAAAACTAGGAGTTCCCGTTGTGACTCAGTGGGTTAAGACCCTGACACAGTGTCCATGAGGATGCAGATTCAACCCCTGGCCTTGCTCAGTGGGTTCAGGATCTGGCATTGCTGCAAGCTGCCATGTAGGTCGCAGATGCAGCTCAGATCCGGTTTTGCTATGGCTGTGGCCATCCGCTGCAGCTCTGATTTGACCTCTGGCCTGGGAACGTCCATAGGCCACAAGCGCAGCTATACAAAGGAAAAGAAAAAAAAAACCTCTTCCTTCTGAGAGTGAGTATGAGGATGGTGTTGGCGGTTCCAACTCATCATGGTCTTTAGGACAACGGCAAGTTCAGGCAACAAGAACGACGGCATTTGCAGTGCGGTCGCTACCAGTCACTCCTGGCAGTGGATGGACAGGGGTAGAGCGGTTAACAGAAAGAGTAAGATTTTTCATCAGAAAAAACCTCACTTAGCCTCAGTTTCCTATCTGAGACACATATCAAATAAGTAGAACAAGCACTATCTTACAGGCTGTAGCACAGACTGGTGACAACGTAGATCAAATAAAAAACAGGTGATTTTATTCCCTAACCACTTTCCTTAACTTGAACCTGGCATCTTTTGAGATTTTCTCATTTCTCTCAATTTAAACATCTGCAGATCCTCAGACAATGATTGTTCAAAAAAATCTTCCATCCCTCCCCGCCCCCTCCATGTAGACTTTAGGTCACCAGCCCTGGAGATCTCCAGGCAGAGGAAGGGTGGGTTTCCCAACCGGACGAGGCACACATCTCCCCTCCCACTGACTCAGATGCTTACGGCGGGAGCTTAATACAAGAAAAAAATAAATATAGGAGAGGGACTTGAGGAGGGAGGAAGAGGCTTGTCATCAGAATAGCTTCAGGAAGGGAGTGCTTATGAATGAGAAAGGAGCAGGGGGCCATCGTGGGGCACGAATCCCTTTGCGAAGCAGGCAGACAGGGAATTTCAGGGGGCAGGTGGAAGCTTGCTCCCCCCAATCCATCCGTAACTAACACATTTATCGAGAGATGTCTCAAGATCTCAGGATCGATCCGTGGTGTCTGCAGCGGGGCTCCAGGGAAAAGTGAATTTGAGAGGGTATCTGAGACAGCCCCGATTCCAGTGCCCGCCCCACCACTGACTAACTTCTCTAAGCCTCAGTCTTCTTATCTGTGAAACAGACAGGACAGTACCTCTCCTTCAAGGGGTGGCCAGGATCAAACAAATCCAAAATAGGGCACAAATGAACCTGCCTACAGAACAGACACAGGCTCACAGACAGAACAGACGTGTGGCTGCCAAGGGGGGAGTGGGCAGGATGGACTGGGAGTTTGGAGTTAGTAGCTGCAAACTATGACATTTAGGATGGATAAGCAATGAGCCTAGGGAACTCCATCCAGTCTCCTGGGAGAGAACATGATGGAGGATAATGAGAAAGAGAGTGTGTATATATATGTATGACTGAGTCACTACGCTGTACAGCAGAAACTGGCACAACACTGTAAAGCAACTATAATTTAAAACAAACAAACAAACAAAAACCCCCAAAAAAACCAACCAAACAAACGAAAGAGACACCACAGCACCCTGCCTGGCATTAGACAGGCACCCAAGGCACTCTTCAAAAATCTGTGTCACCCTTTCACCTCGAAAGGTGATTTACTCCATGACGGTGGTTGATTTCACCACAAGTAAATTACTAAAGACACGGCACAATGACCTTTCACCCAGTGACTACTTCTGATCTGAGGAGTCAGCAGAGGGCAACCGGCTTTGAGGTTGATCAAAGGGTGTGATAACAACATTCTCCACCTCACTCCAGTCTTGACCACCGAAAGGAGGGGATTTTGCCAGTTTGTAGCCCAGCTCACATGAGCTGCTCTCTCCAGGCCAGAGGCCAGGGCATCACCAGGATGGGTCAGGAGCTCCTGGAACGCCCTGCTCCCCTGGGGATGCTCTGGGGTCAGGAGAGAGAGTCAAACCTCCTGCCCCCAAGGATGCAATGTGCTGTCCTAGAACAAACAGGAAGGAATCTTTCCCAGAATCAAAACTCCTGCAGGGGCTTCACCAAAGCCCCAGGTACTCTGAAAAGCGTGGTTAAAAAAGGGCGAGCAGGAGTTCCTGTCATGACTCAGTGGTTAACGAACCCGACTAGTAACCATGAGGTTTCAGGTTGGATCCCTGGTATTGCTCAGTGGGTTAAGGATCCAGTGTTGCTGTGAGCTGTGGGTGGCTTGGATCCAGCATTGCTGTGGCTGTGGTGTAGGCCGGCAGCTACAGCTCCGATTTGACCCCTAGCTTGGGAGCCTCCATATGCTGCCGGTTCAACCCTAAAAAGACAAAACACACACACACACACACACACACACACACACACACACACACACACACACAGAAAGGGGTGAGCAGAGCTGGACAAAATCAGAAAGCCTCAACCACGCCGACCTCTCAAGGGGGTCAGCAGCCCTGAGCTCCTGTCCTCTTTGGGTCTTACCTCCCCATCAGTATGAAGGCCTCTGGGCCCAGAGAATCCACTTCCTAAGCATCATGTGATGCTGCTGTAGAAAGTGTCTAACTTGCCATCAGGGAAACTGGGTTGGAATCTTCTCTCTGTTACACACTAGCTGTCTGAACCTGGCCAAGGCACTCTGCTTCTCTGAGTTTCTGCTTTCTCGTCTATCGCATAAGCAGATTCGTTCACTTAAAAAAAAAAAAAAAAAAAGTGGGAGTTCCTGCTGTGACTCAGCAGAAACAAATCTGACTAGCATCCATGGGGTCGCAGGTTCGATCCCTGGCCTCACTCAGTAGGTTGAGGATGCAGCGCTGCCGTGAGCTGTGGTGTAGGTCGCAGACACGGCTCAGATCCCACGTTGCTGTGGCTGTGACTGTGGCGTAGGCTGGCAGCTACAGCTCCAATTAGACCCCTAGTCTGGGAGCCTCTATATGCTGTAGATGCAGCCCTAAAAAGACAAAACAAAAAAACAAAAAAAACTTGCTGTGAGCATCCATTCTGTTCAAAACTGAATGAAAGACACAGGCATGGAGAAAATAAGTTCCTTCACCAGAAAAGAATAATCTTTCAGTCCCTTTCTGGGACTAAGTTTTTCTTCCAATTGCTAACTAGAACTGCTGGGTGGCAGACATGGAGATTATACTAGAAGGGTGTGTGTCTGTTCCCCACCCCCATGGGGGTGAAAGTCCCTGGCACTCAGAATTCACTCCAGTGAGGAGTCCCTTTCTCCTTCCTGGTCTGAGCTTCAAAACTGGGGTCCTATGGGATTTCAACAAAACCTCCTTAGAAAGGTCTGAGTTCCAGTTGGCTCCTCCTCCTCGTCCTCCTCGTCCTCCTCCCCCTCCCCCTCGGGGCTGAACCAGCAGGTCAGACGGGGGTGAGCCTCCCTGGTTCTAGCTAAGTCATTTGGGCTTCATTACACGATTTGCATACTGGTGAAACAGGTCTGTACTGTCCTCTGGCTTCATTTCCATTGCTCTTGGGAGCTCTGGGCTAAGACTGAGAAGGAGGCTTTTGTCCTTCCTCTGTCCCCGCCTGCTCTCCTCCTGGAAGTCTATCCAGATCGCTGATACCCACCAGGAGAAACTTTCTCCCTTCTCCCATCTCCTCCATGGTTCACACTTGGCTCTGGTTCACATGCCTGGTGACTGACTTGACACTGGGAAGTTATTCCACTACTTTAGGGACCAAGAGGAGTCTTGAGTTGATTTTTCTCCTTTAAAAGGAATCGGGTCTTGTTTTCTGTCACTATCAGGGGAGAAAAAGAATGGCTGGTTTGCTGAGCATTAAGACACCGAGCAAGGTGCCTGAAAATACATCATCTGCAATTGTCACAACCATCCTGCTTATTTTACAGATGGAGATCAAGGACAAAAGAGGCCATGCTCCCTGCTTAAGGTAACAACGGGCCATGATCTACATTGAGTAAAATTTGCCTTTTATTTATTTATTATTATTTTTTTTCTTGTTATGGCTGCACCAGCTGCACATGGAAGTTCCCGGGCTAGGGGTCAAATCCGAGCTGCAGCTGCTGACCTATGCCACAGCCACAGCAGTGCCAGATCCGAGCCACATCTATGACATATGCTGCAGCTTGAGGCAACGCTGGCTCTCTAACCCACTAAGCAAGGCCAGGGATCGACCCTGCACCCTCGTGGACACTATGTTGGGTTCTTAACCCACTGAGGCACAACAGGAACTCCCAGATTTGCCTTTTTAAAGTCCATGTTCTAACCACAGAAATCAACTGGCTTCCGTAAGGAATTAGTGCCAGCTATTGGTCTTTCACATTGGACTTTTGTCTCTGGAGAAAAGAAGCAATTTGAGGGGACTACACACTGCCATGGACTAAAGGGCAACCTGAATGGGACATTTGGAATGATGGCCTCCTCTAACTCATCTGTCACACACTTTGACAATACCCATGTCAGAAATACAGGTGTACAGCTTTGGGAAGAGTTAGAGAAGAGTCTGTGACCTGATCTCAAGCTCAGGAGAGCATGCAAACTGACTGCTTTGCAGCTATCTACTTTCCAGCCTTTCTTCACAAAATGTGAGCTCTCTTGGTGTCTCCAGGTGCTCACACAGGGTCTGACACAGAACGGGTACTCAGAAACTGCTAGATGGATGGATAGATGGATAGATGGATGGATGGATGGATGGATGGATGGATGGATGGATGGGTGGATGGATGGGTGGATGGATGGGTGGATGGATGGATGGGTGGATGGGTGGATGGATGGGTGGATGGGTGGATGGGTGGATGGGTGGGGTGGGTGGGTGGATGGATGGATGGATGGATGGATGGGTGGATGGGTGGATGGGTGGATGGATGGATGGATGGATGGGTGGGTGGATGGATGGATGGATGGATGGGTGGGTGGGTGGGTGGATGGATGGATGGGTGGATGGGTGGGTGGATGGATGGATGGATGGGTGGGTGGCTGGCTGGCTGGCTGGCTGGATGGATGGATGGGTGGGTGGGTGGGTGAATGGATGGATGGGTGGGTGGGTGGGTGGATGGATGGATGGGTGGGTGGGTGGATGGATGGGTGGGTGGGTGGGTGGATGGATGGATGGATGGATGGGTGGGTGGGTGGGTGGATGGATGGGTGGGTGGGTGGGTGGATGGATGGATGGGTGGGTGGGTGGATGGATGGATGGATGGGTGGGTGGGTGGATGGATGGATGGATGGATGGGTGGATGGATGGATGGGTGGGTGGATGGATGGGTGGATGGATGGATGGGTGGGTGGATGGATGGATGGGTGGGTGGATGGATGGATGGGTGGGTGGATGGGTGGATGGGTGGGTGGGTGGGTGGATGGGTGAGGCAGAGCTGAAGAAGAGGAAAAACATCTGGTACAGTGGCTTACTCCCCCTTGTAAACAACAATCTTGTTCCTGGAAGGGGTTTCACCAGACACTCCCAGGATCTGCGGGCATGTCTCGTGGGCGTACCAGACCCCACTGGTCTGGGATTCTAAACACTGTGAACAAAACCTCAATGACTAACAACCACAGGCCGGGGAACATGGCTGTCAGAACCCAGCCACTTCCCGGTTTCCTTGGTACCCGACACCCCCTGGACACATCCACATTTCTCACGGCACCATGTAAGGAGTCAAGGGGTAAACAGCTCAGCCAAGAGGCAGCAAAGACCTTCCCTACATCACACAGGCCCTTTGTGATCTATCGCATCAGTGATGAGGAGATGAAGAGAACACTGACTGGAATGGAAAGGAGCACAGCCTGGGAGTATCAGAAGACCCAGGATGGATCCATCCATCCATCCATCCATCCATTCATTCACTCATTCCTCAAACATGCACTGGGAGTTCCCGTCATGGCTCAGTGGTTAACGAACCCACCTAGAATCCACAAGGACTCGGGTTCCATCCCTGGCCTCGCTCAGTGGGTTAAGCATCTGGCGTTGCCGTGAGCTGTGGTGTAGGTCGCAGATACGGCTCAGATCCCACGTTGCAGTGGCTTTGGCATAGGCCGGTGGCTACAGCTCCGATTCAACCCCTAGCCTGGGAACCTCCATATGCCGCCAGTGCGGCCCTAAAAAGACAAAAAGACCAAAAAAAAAAAAAAATGCATTGTATACCTAACTAAGTGTTAGATACTGTTTGGGGAAGTGAGATACAGCAGTGAATCAAGAGGCAAAAACCTCTCCTCCATGAAGTTTGTAGTTTCCCTGGTGGAGATACAGAGAATACCAAATGGTGAGAAATTCGGGGATAAATAAATAAGGCTGCAAAGGGAGTTCGGGAGTACAGGAGCAGGCGGCCAGGGAAGGCTTCTCTGACAAAGTGGCCTGAGGAAGGAGAGGAGCCACATGCAGATTTCCAGGCTGGGAAAGGCCTCATGCAAATTTGCTGCTGATCCTGCTCTAAGCTGTAAAAGGAGGAGCTGGGACTGATGACTCCAGGAGTCTTCTCAGCTCTCAGCATGCCCTCCACGCCCTGCTTCCTACCGGCCATCAAAGCTGCAGATTTTCACCACCATCCTCCTTCCACCTGTGCGCAGGTAGTTCTTCCAACCCTTTCACTTTCACAGGACTACCACATGGGAAGCCCTTCCTGGCTCCCACCTTCCATTCCAGCTTAGCAAGGGTGCCGCAATTCTGAGCTTCCATAATAGCCTATACACCCTCGTCCCCTCCTGCACCATGGACCAGACTATCATTGTCTACCTGCTCCTCTAGAATGAACTCCCCAAGGGCCATCTCCATGCCTTGCCAATTGCTATATTCCCACCCCTAGCACAGGTCTTGGTGCATAATAGTCCCTTGCTAAATATGTGCTGAATGATGAATGTTGAAAGCACAAGTGAGTTTCTTGAGGGCAGGGCCCAGGTCTGATTCATCTAGTAGCTCGAGGAGGTGGCAGGGTGCCTGGTACAACAGAGGTAACTCCAGGTATGCTACGTGAATCGGTGCCTGCTCCAGTGTTGGCATTTTATCCAGACAGCCAGGTCAACCTCAATCCCTGACCATGTAGGTGCCGGGCCAATCCAGATGTGGTCCTCTGGAGTTTAGACCAGGGCTTGAGGGTAGGAAGCACCGTTTATGGTTAATATACACTGTGGATTTCTCTGATTAAGATTTGCATTAATCTCTACCAAGGCTTAACCTCACCCTTAAGCTTCCATGCCCAGAGATAATTTGGTGTTTGGGGCATGGTTTTTGCAAGCTATCCAATTCACAAATCAAAACCCAACATGGAGCACCCTCCAAAGCCATGGGCGGTTCTAGATGGCGGCTGGTGCCAAAAGCTCTGGAGAAGGCATGGCCGGTGCTTCTGGTCTGCCACTCTCTGAACTCCACAGGAATGTGGGCCTAAGCTAGTATCTGATGGCTTCCCATCTTCCCTCTCGGCACCAAGGGTGGCCTGAACCTCAAATAGAACCACAGAGATTGAGACATCAGCAGACACCGTGTTTTCCCTCTTATATGTAACAGATGGGGAGAGCAGGGCCACAACTCTACCAAAACAGACACACTTGTCCCCACTTGACAGATGAGTGCAGTGAGGTTCGAAACCTAAGCAACCAACTCACGGTTCCACCAATAGTAAGTGGCACAGCCAGAATCACCTAGGTCTGCCCAACTCTAAAGGCAAATGCTGTCAATGCCACAGCCAGCTGGTTCCAATGGGATTCTCCTCAAGGGTGCAAGGAAGCTGCAGATCACAGGCTACCTTAACAGAAGCTGCAGGACCCGGAGGAGGCCAGACTCTCATGCGTCCAACTCGGGCACTTCCTGCTGCCCAACATGAAAGCATCATGGGAGGGTCTAGGGGCTTCTCTGATGGGCTTCAGGATTTCCCATTCCCCCAAACAGGTGGCATTGGTGTTCTTCAAACTTCCTTTATAGAAACTTTGCAACTTGGACTTCCAAAGGGCTGAGATTTCTGTGTATATCTCATAAAAAGGAGCCCAGGTGAAGAGCAATGTCCTCTTTACTTGTTTAGCCCTTACCTTCAAAGGATGTTTCAGGACAAGATTATCTTCGAGTGAAATAGAGAGCCCTGGGAGTTCCCGTCGTGGCGCAGTGGTTAAGGAATCCGACTAAGAACCATGAGGTTGCGGGTTCGATCCCTGCCCTTGCTCAGTAGGTTAAGGATCCGGCGTTGCCGTGAGCTGTGGTGTAGGTTGCAGACGCGGCTCGGATCCCGCGTTGCTGTGGCTCTGGCATAGGCCGGTGGCTACAGCTCCGATTGGACCCCTAGCCTGGGAACCTCCATCTGCCGCGGGAGCGGCCCAAGAAA
Organism: Phacochoerus africanus; assembly: GCF_016906955.1. Lineage (NCBI taxonomy): Eukaryota > Metazoa > Chordata > Mammalia > Artiodactyla > Suidae > Phacochoerus > Phacochoerus africanus. The sequence goes on along the minus strand of NC_062551.1, from coordinate 155,407,412 downwards.
TAGCAAAAAAAAAAAGACAAAAAAATAAAATAAAGAAAGAAATAGAGAGCCCTGTGTTTGCAGTGTACCTGTAGGCGTCTTTGAGATATGGACGCTGAATGTGTGTATATTTGCAAGAGCTTCTAAGAGTGTGTGGTGTGCACACGGGGGACTGTGTGTAAAAATACACTTCGGAGATGAAGGATTAAGGAGACTTCTCTCCTTCTCCCACTCTTCCTTTCCTCTCTCCCTTCCTTCCTGGAATATAAAGGCACTATAATTTTTTTCCTTCCTCAGAGATGCAAATAAACATCTCATCACAACCCACTACTCACCCATCAGCCCCAGAGACAGCTCGTGCCATAATCATAGCTGGTAGGAGGCAACGAGCGGTAGGGGTATGAGGGCTTCTTCTCACCCATTAAAGCAGATCTGAAAAAAGGTAGGTCGCCTTCAAGTGAAATCTGAAATTGGGGTTGGAGCTTTATTCTTTTTTTTTGGCCACACCTGCCGAAGTTCCCAGGTCAGGGATGGGATCCATGCCACAGCTGTAACCAGAGCCACAGCCAGGACAACACCAGGTCCTTAACCCACTGAGCCACCAGGGAACTCCTGGAGCTTATATTCTTTAAGTTTACCTTGCAGAGATTTGCTTGGTTTTATTTTCTGTTGCGCAGCACAAAGAGAAGAACATACAACCATGCTGGAGTCATAAAGATCAGCCTTCAAAGGCTTTTCCTGCCCCTTAGATTCAGATTTGTTTGTTTAAAACTGAAAGCAGTGTAACCAAAACACATCTCATTTCAGTTACTGAGAGAATTTATAAGTTACAGCATGAGCTCAACACAGTGCCTGGCACAGAGAGGGCACCAGAAACCTGTCAGCACTTCTACTTTAGAAAACACTGAAATCACATTTGTAAAATTGCTTCCAGCCCTGGGTAAAATATAAAAATGGAAAAGGAACTGAACTATCCTTGCTAAACTGCCCTTTCCAAAAGCAAAGCAAAAAACAAAAACAACAACAAGGAAATGAAGAAGGGTGAGAAGGGTTATACATGAAGCAATAAAATCTACATTTCATGTTTTTAGAGAGGCTGGGGCCCACTTCTCAGCTCTGCAGCCTAGGTAACGGGAAGCCCGGAGGCCTCCAGACTTGGTAAGGACTGGGGAAACAAAACAACTCTCTGCTGTTTTTTCCACCTCCTAATTATGTTTTTTAAATGAGTCGGCATCAAAACGCTCTTTTTCCAAACAGCTTATGCTCCTCTGAGCGACAACCGACCTCTCAGCGCCTTCCCGCTCTGAACCCCACCAGAGCAGCTGAAAGCAGGAAGTGCCTTGGCACAGGGACCTCATTCAAGGGGAGAGGAAAGGCAGGGGGACCACATTTAACTGACAAAGGGAAACAGACCAGCCCTGTCTGCGTGGCAGCTGGAGGGGAGCAGGGCGCTTCACCTGCACTGTCCTGGAGTATCCAGGAAGTCAGGGCAGGACCTCGGCCACGGCCAGGGCATCCTGGCGACCAGGGCAGATCCTGGCTCCACCACTAGCGGAAGGCCCCATAACACGCTGCATATCCTCTCTGGGCCTTGGTCTTTGAACCCAAGCAATAGGGCTAAGGATTTCTTATTGCACTGGGTTATTCTGAAGTCATAGTCACGTGTGTCCAAGGATGCAGAAAGGGTCTGGAAAAGTCAAAAATCACTCTGGAGCCAGATAATGATTTTTTTTTTTTTGCTTTTTTTAGGGCCACACCTGTGGCATATGAAGTTCCCAGGCTAAGGGTCTGCCTACACCACAGTCACAGCAACGTGGGATCCAAGCCTCGTCTGTGACCTACACTACAGCTCACGGTAACACCGGATCCTTAACCCACAAAGCAAGGCCAGAGATCAAACTGGCATCCTCATGGATACCAGTTGGTTTCATTATCACTGAACTACACCGAGAACTCCCGGATTACGATTTTTTCAAGCCTTCCCATCAGTAGAGGACTGCGGAGGACTGGCACGGCAAACACCACGAGGAATTTGATCAGAAGGCATGGATTTGAGCATTCGTTCTGGTGTCCGTGTAAATTCTGGCAGCTCAGTTGACATCTCTGAGCCTTACTTAGTGATCCTTGCCCACAATAAAGATGAAACTACTTATGAGGTTCTTGAAAGGATCGGCTGAGTTAATGGATTTTCAGGAAACAGTGCTTGTTACCATAAAATGTTATACCGGTGCCTTTATCACTTAATCCCAAAGTGGGTGCTCAACCCTTCTCCAGCAGCCACCGCAAAGAGCATTTTTATTTGAAAATGGGAAAAGCCTGGAAAGTAAGACAACTGCTGCTAACACAGGGGCAGAGCTCAGAATAGAAGCTAATTCTTCGAGCGAACCTCTTTTCTAAGGATCTCCCAGTGAGGTCTGTCCCTAAACATGTGAGGGCTCTCCGTGGAGAAAGGATTTAAGCTGGGGCTAGACTCCATCGGAATCAGAGGCAGAGTACTTACCATCAGATACAGCATAGTGTACATGGAGAAGGAGGCATGGCCAGAGAAGAAGGACTTCCTGCAAGAGCAAGAGAGGGTGGGTAAGGGCCGTATTCATATCCTCGAGACACGTTTGTCCATCTGTCTCTCCTCCCTAGACTGTGAACCCCCAAGAGCGGCACTGCCTTGTCCATTTTTGCATCCTTGGTCACGCTTTGGACACACCGCCTGGAACCTAGCAGATATATCCGTGAATGCATGAATAAATGAAAGAATGAATACATGACTGGAGGGACTTAGTGAGGCTCTCTTGTAACTGTCTATTTACTAGCTGTCTCAACCATTTGAGTGTGAGTTCCTGAACAATGGGACTCTGCATTATTCACCATCTACACCCAGGCCCAGCACTGAGCCTGTCATTTTACGGAGTAGGTGTTTACTGAACTGCCTGCAGCAAAGGTGTGAACGTGACGGTGCCTCACGAGGTGGAGTCTCACCTGGCTTCCTGGACTTTGCTGTCCTCGCCTCTACACTTGTAGTTTTGGATGTAGCCTTCGGAGCAGTTGATCTGGCTGAAATCGGGGTTGCAGACGCTCAAGAAGTGAGGACGCAGGCGCCCTATAGAGACCTTGGCAATGTCCGTGAAGGACTGGCTGATGGCACAGCCGAAGAGGAAGCAGCCCACTTGCTTATAGAGGGCTGCCACATAGGGATTCTGGATTGTCGACCGGGACTTCTCCTTCAGGTAATAGATGCGGTAGAATTCCCCCGTGATGATCTGAAAGGCAACCCACAGGGAAGTTAGACAATATTGAGACCCGTCATCAACAGTGAGGCTGTGAAGGATATTCAATGGCATAAGACGATGCTCAGTATGTAACTGCAGGTCATAGGCCAGGAAATTCCAGTTGTCTATTTTCTATGTTTTAAGTATACAGACACAAATATGCATGGGAAAAGATAGCTAACAAGAACCTACTGTATAGCACAGGGAAATCTAGGCAATATTCTGCAATAACCTATATGGGAAAAAAGAATGGATATATATTTATGGATGACTGATTCACTTTGCTGTACACCTGAAGCTAATACAACCTTGTAAGTCAACTCCGATAAAATTTAAAAAATAATAAAATTTTTTAAAGAGTAAAAACAACAGAAACAACGAATATAAACAAATATGCATGAGAGAAAAGATCAAAGTGCAAACAAGGTCAGTTTTTTCCGTTTTTAAAAAAAGGCTTACATGGCCATACAGTACCTTTGTAACAAGAAAAATATGCAATCAAATATATTTATATGTAAATATATCACATACAAACCATATAATATGTAAATGTACTATACATACACGCACATACAATATGTATACATAGGTATATATATATTTGTTTTAATCAGAGAGAGATAATTAAATATTTAGTTATAGGAAAAAAGTAAATGAGGAATCAAGGAGGGAGTTCCTGTTGTGACTCAGGGGTAATGAACCGGACTAGGATCTGTGGGGCACAGGTTCCATCCCTGATCTCGCTCAGTGGGCTAAGAATCCGGCATTCCCATGAGCTGCAATGTAGGTTGCAGACGTGCCTTGGGTCTGGCATTGCTGTGGCTGCAATGTAGGACAGCAACTGCTGTGCCAATTTGACCTCTAGCCTGGGAACCTCCCTCTGCTGCAGGAGTGGCCCTAAAAAGACAAACAGAAAGAATCGAGGACATGGTTAAGGATGGCCAGGATATCAGAGGGTCTGAGCAGATCTCTGGATTCTGGGATTTGCAGTAAAGGGTCACCAACAATGATCTAACCCTACACAGGGCCTCAGCCTGTGCCATGCTGAGCCATGGCAGAGATTTCTGTAGGAAAGGGTGTTTGCTCCCAGATCCAGTCCCAGGTTTGAATCCAGTCTCTGCCAGCTACCTCGTGTCCTTCAAAAGTAACTTCAACTCTGTAGGGTCACTGACAGAATGGAGGTAACATGACCAGGCCATGCTCTGGGTCATGGAAAGTGATTCTTTCATTTTCCCTTTTAGAAGTGTGGCATGATGAGAAGAACATAAGCCTACAAACCAAGGACCTTTCATACAAGGCCCTTCAGAGTTTGTGAAATCCCACGGCAGTCTGCGTTGTCTCCTCCATCCTGAAGGACAGGGAGGGAGTTTGGGTTCAGGGTTTTCACGCCCTTCCTCCATCCCACTGTGCCATCTCCTTAATGCTTAGGAGAGAGACCTACCACTACTAAGAAGAAAAGAATCACCAACCATTGATCACCTCCTGCCTCCACATATTGCTTTTTTATATACTTTATTTTATGAAATCCTCACAATGCTAGGAGACAGATAGAGATTCCAAGAGGGGACACACCACAACCCAAACTAGCCGGCTTTACATTAAGAATGGGGGGGTGGGGAGTTCCTGTTGTGGCACAGCAGAAACAAATTCAACTAGTATCCATGAGGATGCGGGTTCAATCCCTGGCCTCACTCGGTGGGTTGAGGATCCAGCGTTACCATGGGCTGTAGTGTAGGTCGCAGATGCGGCTCAGATCCCACCTTGCTGTGGCTGTGGTGTAGGCTCGCAGCTATAGCTCCGATTTGACCCCTAGCCTGGGAACTTCCATATGCCATGGGTTCAACCCTAAAAAGCGGAAAAAAAGGGGGGGGGGGCGTTCAGGTAGCTGACTCAAATGCCCATGATGAGGCCTACACAGCAGAGGACTGATTCTGCATTGGTGACGCACCACTACCCATCCTGTGCCTGGCTGCCTTTGTCTTAACTCCACAGCACAGCCCCGGCCACTTCCTGGTGGCAACCACAGTCCAGGGCTCAACTCATCCCTCACCACAGAGTCCCTTTCACACTTCCTCCAAAGGAAGGCTGATGAGCCACACTTGCCCTTTCAGGGATCAGAGAGCACGTTCACAACCGCAAGGGAAGCAATAGACTGACGTATCCGGGCACTCCTTTTCAAAGCCTCCAGTTATTCTTTTGCAGCTGGGGAAGGCGTTGAGGGAAAGGGTCTGATCCAGGTCCAGGGCTCCCATCTTCAGGGAACATGGCCATGCAATGCCAGCTGGGCTCAGAGGCGAGCAGGTGCAGTGGTGAGAAGCGCTCCTAGCACTGCTAACGTTTATACAGAGATTCTGTGTCTATAAGCGCTTGATTTAAGGGCTCCCCTTGGGTTTCCTAGATCGTACTGAGTCTCCTAGACCATACGATTCTGTGTTAGAGAGAGATGGTCAGAGGTCAGTCCGGTCTGACATCCTGGCTTAATCCTTTCCTGAGAGAGCAGGACAATCAGCTGAGAGAACAAATGGATGAAAGGGAGCGGGATGGTGGTCCTCACAGTTGCTTTATTGCAAAACTGGAAACGTCCTCTAAACAGCACCAAGCGTCCTCTGACAACATGCTGCAGAGAGTAAAATCGGAAAAGCCTAGCCAGTCAGAAATGAAAGGATCCATTATATATGGAAGAAACTGAGGTCCAAATTAACTCACATCTAAAGATTAGACCCAGGTGTTCTGACTCTACCCAGCATTCTTTCCTACCATTCCTGGTCTAATTCCCCTTTTGAACCTGTTTATACTTTTACCCTATGTAACCTTTACTGGCTAACACATTCCAGATGTTTTATCACCACCACGGGGTTCTCTCTTTCCTATTCTTCTTTATTTATAAATCATGCTCACATGACTTTAGACACAGGGGGGACAAACACGAAACCAGGAGTCAAGGGGCCAGGGTTCGAGTCTCTAGTCACTGAGTGATTTAGGATAAGTTAGTTTCTCCACTTGCAGAAAGAGGGTGCTGGACAACATGATTTATTACTTCATAAGTGCAATGACGTTTATTCCTAGTTCTCCTGTGCTACCTCCACCGGTAGTTTTCCAACCAAGCAAAGGCAGTAAGCGGTAGCAGAGGAAAGGCCCCTCCTGTGGATGACACCACAGGCAGGGAGCAGAACCAAGACCCCGTGCACCATCCCTGCCTCAGATTAAGAAACTGTTTCTAAACTGGCTTGGCTTCAGTGTGCTATCAGCATCAGACAGAACAAAAGAACATGTGAGTTTCCACTGCAAATCAGCATCTCGTACATGAACTTACGGATTATCTCAGGGAAATCACCTCTCTGCTTCAGTCATCTTAGGGAGAAAGTGTCTGATGACAGCTCAAGGACTCTTTTCAGCTCTAACATTCCCTCATTCTAATATTTCAGTTTTCAGAGTTCCCATCATGGCTCAGCGGAAATGAATCTGACTAGTATCCATGAGGACGCAGGTTCGATCCCTGGCCTCACTCAGCAAGTTAAGGATCTGGCGGTGCTGCAAGCTGTGGTATAGGTCGCAGACACAGCTTGGATCTGGTGTTGCTGTGGCTGTGGTGTAGGCCAGTGGCTACAGCTCCAATTCGACCCCTAACCTGGGAACCTCCATATGCCACACGTGCAGCCCTAAAAAGACAAAAAAATAAGTAAAACTTCAGTTTTCAATGCCACCATCTTGCATATAGCAAGCTGCTAATTAAAATGTTTCATCCAGAAGTTCCTGCTGTGGTGCAACAGATTGGCAGCAACTCTGGAGCTCTTGGACACAGGTTCTACCCCAGGGCTGGCACAGTGGGTTAAGGATCCAGCATTGCCACAACTGGCAACTTGGATCTGATCTCTGGTCTGGGAACTCCATGTGCCATGGAAAATAAAAATAATTAAAAAATAAATAAATAAATAAAATGTTTCCTCAAAGTTCTCTTGTGGCACAGTAGGTTAAGGATCCAGCATTGTCACTGCAGCATCTTGGGTCACTGCTGTGGTGTGGGTTCAATCCTGGCCCAGGAACTTCCACATGCCGTGAGTGCTGCCAAAAAAAAAAAAAAAAAGGCACTTCCTCTCATGGGAGGATTATAAAGAGAACATCTGATGGCCCCTCAAGTTCCCAATAACAATGTTAATAATAGCAGCAATCTTTTATTTTTTTTTTCATAATTCAGTTTCATTTAATCTGCAACTCTGTGAAGACAATATACCCAGTCTACAGGTGGGAATACTAAGGCACTGAGAAAGAGTGACTCATCAGAAGGATTTGAGGCTAGGAGGCTGACCCAATTAAAAGTAGAGACCAGATATTCTGACTCTCAAGTTCAAAGACCCACAGCTGACTACATTGAGTTCATTTTTATTATTTCTCTTGTTATTCAAAAAAAGATTTCCACTGTAGAATAACGACTACATATTTTCAAGGACAGAACCAGGCTGAAGCCATTTAGCAGACACATGACTCCAGGACCACATGGCTTCTGAGGCAGCCCTGACAGATCTTGGAGTTAATGAGCAACAAATTATGTATTTTCTCCATCCCCTTGTACAGAAGGGTCGGGGGAGTCGACAACACAGCCATAAATCATCATTATGAACCAGTCGGACTTGACTTCTTGTAATCCTAACCCTTAAAAGACCATTTAATGAAATTCGGGCTGTGAAAAGCAGCCCCAATACCTCATCTCTGCAGAAGAGGCGAGGGCTTAGATTGTTCTTCAACACGTTACACACCTACCTCTGGAGTTCCAGATTTACTGCTTTCGGACCTTATTCATTACTCACAATGTTTTTATTTCTGGGTAATAAAATAAGCTCTTCCCTCCCCGTCTCTCTCTCCCCCTCCAAAGGTTCTGTCCCCACTCCCAGACTCAGCCCCTGGAGTCCTCATTTCTGCTTCCGTCAGCAAGGTTGTGTGATATGTAAATTTCACGGCTGAGAAAAAATGCCTTCAGTGTGGATCCCTTTCTGAAACAGCAAGCAGCAGATTCTGCGGGTGATGGCAGGCTGCCAGGGGAACAGAGGAGAAGTCTCCCCTACCTGCCTTTTAAAGCACTTGGCACGGAGTCCGGGAACTAATCAAGTGGGAAAGCACTGCAATTAAGCGGTGAGGGGACAGAAAGGGATCAGTCCATCGGTCCTTGCCCGAGAATGGCTGTTTGGAAAGATGTCTCCAAGTCGAAGACAGCTCCCAGTCTCATCTTTTCTGGTGAACAGGGGCTCAACTGCCCGCATAGCCACAACCACTGAACTGTTCCGGAGAGGAAATTCGGAAAAACACTCATAAGAGAGACATTTTGGAAAGGAGAGAGTCCATGGTGGTAAAAGCAGCACTGACTCTGCAGCCAGGAAAGCTCTGTCTGCAGCCTGTCTCTTACCTTAGACAAGGGGCTTCACCTCTCTGGGCTTAGGTCTCCTTGTCTGTGAAATAAGATTAGTAATGTCTAATCTTATTGCCAGAGATTTAAGAAGCTGATGTGTCAAGTGCCTGGCACCTACCAGAAAAGCCCTGAAAACATTCATGATGTTTCTCCTTCTCTCAGAAAAAGGAAACAAACGAAAATTAACACATACAAGCATACCTCATTTTATTGAACTTCATTTCATTGTGCTTTGAAGATACTTTCTTTTAAAAAAAAATACAAATTAAAGATTTGTGGCAACCCCCTGTGGAGCAAGTCTATTGGCACCAATTTTCAACAGCATTTGCTCACTTCACGTCTCTGTGTATTACGTTTTGGTAATACTCATGCAATACTTCAAAATCTTACATTATTATTACATTTGTTATTGTGATCTGTGGTCAGTGGTCTTTATTGTTACCACTGCAAAATGGTTACAATCTGCTGAAGCCTCAGATGGTGGTCAGCACTGTTTAGCAATGAAGTATTTTTTAATTCAGGAATGTACACTGGCTTTCGACATAAGGAGGCTGCATGCTTAATAGACCACCGCTCAGTATAAACATAACGTATATGCACTGGGAAACCAAAATTCTGTGTGACTCGCTGTATTGCAACATTGGCTTCATTACAGTGATCTGGAACCAAACCCACAGTATCTCCAAGAAATGCTTGTGCTTATGTAAAACTTCTTTTCCAAGAGCGTTCCAAGAGCTCCTTGGAAAACACACTGATGTTTGGAAGTACCACCCCTGCAGAACCAGAAAATACGGGGCATGAGTATGATGGTTTTGACCATCTTATCCAGGACGTCTTTTTCAGGGGAACAAAGCAGAAGGGACACCTCAATCCCAGAGAGCAGGGGCAACACCTACTGCATTGTTTGTGTCTTAACAATCCACTCTATAGATTATCCCAAGAAAAGACTTAAAGACTTAAAGTAAATAAATAAATAAAAAAGGAGTTCCCGGAGTTCCCGTTGTGGCGCAGTGGTTAACGAATCCGACCAGGAACCATGAGCTTGAGGGTTTGGTCCCTGGCCTTGCTCAGTGGGTTAAGGACCTGGCATTGGCATGAGCTGTGGTGTAGGTTGCAGACACAGCTCAGATCCTGCGTCGCTGTGCCTCTGGCGTAGGCCCCTAGCCTGGGAACCTCCATATGCCGTGGGTGCGGCCCTAGAAAAGGCAAAAAGACAAAAAAAAAAAAAAAAGAGGCGTTCCCACTGTGGTGCAATGGGATCGGCAGCATCTCTGCAGATGCCAGGGCACAGGTTCGATTTCTGGCCCGGCACAGTGGGTTAAAGGATCCGGCATTGAGGCATGCTCAGATCTGATCCCAGAACTCCACATGCCACTGGGTGGCCAAAAAAGAAGGAGAAAAAAAATGAGTCCCCTTGCGGCCCAGCAGGTTAAGGACCCAGCCTTGTCACTGCAGCAGCGTGGGTCACTGCAATGGCACAGGTTTGACCCCTGACCCAGAAACTTTCACATACCATGGGCACGGCCAAAGAAAAGAAAAGGAAAGGAAGACTTTTGCACAGTGTCCCAACCGTCTCAGAGACTGAGAACTCATCTTCTTCCCCTGCTGAGTTTGAAGGGCAAACTTCCCTATATTCTGATCCGCTCGAATGATAACATTTGCATAGCGTGTTACAGCTTACAAGTCATTTTCCTTTACATTGGTATCTGCTTCTCACAACATCCTATGAATTACTAAGCTATTATCTACACTTTCTAAGTGAGTATAGTGAAGGCCGGAGGGGCCACTGAATCACCCTTGGGGATAAGGCATGGGCAGTGGCAGGCTATGGCCTCAGACTGGCCCTCCTACGCTATCCGATGGCATCAAGCTAGCTATTTTCTCTCAGAAGCCCTGGCAGGTGGCAGGATGGACCTCTCCAGTGAGTCAGAGGTTCACAGAGCACCTGGGAAGGTCAGGTTAACCTTGCCAGCCACGAAGCACCAAGCTCCCCCTTCACATCTCAGTGCTGAGAATCAATGAACTTCCTTCAGCCTAGAAGAGATTCATTCATTCAACAAACATTGGATGATGGAGAATAATGAAAGGAGGATCATTTTTCTCACTTTATTTCTCAGTCCCAAGGGAAAGGAAAAATGGGTCCTGCTTCTAAGGATGGAGACAGAAGTGTAACTGTATTTTGTTTGAGCTGAATGCTCCATCTACGACAAAGGAAACGCAGTATCTGTAATGACTAGAAATAACTGAAGAGGAATTTAATTTCCCGTTCTTCTCCCACTCAGTTGTCTTCAGCCTCTTGGCAGGAGATCAGCGCCTCACAGACCGGAAAGGGCACTGGGGACCTAGATCTGTCCAAGGCCACCAGCGGAGTTTCTGGGCTTTGTGGGTAGGTCGAAACTCCAAAATCTAGAATATGGACAGCAAAGAAGCCAGGGAGAGGTCACAGAAGCTATTTATGGTTGAAATCAGCAGTGGCCGCCCTAAGCCCACAAGCTTTAAGAAGGCAGTCTGAAGCATGAAGCATCATATTTTCCAAAGTCAGGGACCCAAAGCTTCGTGTCTTTTAGCTGACCAGCTCTGCCTATCCATGCAAGAGTCTCCTGATTATTCTGGAGCATCACCTACTGCCTCCCCCTCTCTCCTCTGACCTTGAATTTCCTAGCATCCCTAATTTTGCCACTATGCTTTTCTTGGTGTTTCTCAAACACCTCTCTCTTTCCAGTCATTCACTTCTGCGTTCTACCAGATAAATGTGGGCCTTCCTTGGGTTGTATCCTTGCCGCTCCACTGAGATCTCAGCTGTTCCAATAGTTTCAATTATGACCTCTGTGAAGATGACTTCCAAAAGGCATCTTTTTCTCCAGTTTTTTGTTTTTGTTTTTTCTTTTTAGGGCCACACCCACAGCACATGGAAATTCCCAGGCTAGGGGTCCAATCGGAGCTACAGCTGCTGGCCTACACCACAGCCCACAGCAAAGCCAGATCCCCATCCCCCACCCACTGGGCAAGACTAAGGATCGAACCCGCATCCTCATGGATACTAGTCTGATTTGTTTCTGCTGTGCCATGACGGGAGCTCCCTCGTTCTCTAGTTTCAGCTTATCCTTTATCCCTTCATTCTTGTTCCAGTCTTCTGCCAAATCTTCCAAGCAGTTATCAAAGCCATGTCGTGTCAACCTAGTCACCCTCGTTCCAACCTCTGCCCCAAACCTCACTTCTCTTTCCTCTATTTCTGCCAAGATGCCACCAAGCCTATAACTGCAAGGACAGGAAATCTTAGACCCCTCCCTCTTCTTTACCCTGCTGTCTTCAAATTCTGTTCATCCCACCTATGCAAGGTGTCTCACACCATCCCCTTCCCTCCCTTCCTCTTGCATTACCACCTCTGTGGTCCAGGCCGCATCCTTATCTTGGCTAGAAAATTGGCCAAGTAAGCTGAGAATACTTTCATCAACCTCTAGCCAATTAACTGCAGTAAAAACTCCTTAACACTCAATGAGTTTCACAATCTTGCAGCAATCCCTTCCCACTTTATCTTTGTCCACTCCCTTACACTCTATTTCTCCAGCCAAACAGGTCTGCTTTACATTTCTCGAAAACACCCTATTGTTTCCGTCTCAGTGAGGCAATCCCCTCTGCCTGGAAGATCAGGATTTCTGATGCAAGTTCCACCTCCCCTTCCAAGTAGAGCTCAAGTGCCAACTAGCACACTGGGGTAGAGTTTGAGCTCCTCTACTCAAGAGTCTGAGCTCTAGAACGCTCGGTCTCCTCCTGTGTCCAAAAGGGGATGATACGGTGACAGCACCAAGGGCTCAGGGTGGTTGTGATAGTTACCATGTTGTGAGCCACACGGGAAGTCCGATTGTGATGGTTAAATGGGACAAGTGCTGCATGAATGATGGTGATGCTGAAGCCTTCACCAATGAAAACAACCTTCGGTGACCTTCGCTCAACTCCCGTAGCACTTTTCTTACACCTTAGCCCATCTACAGCATTTGCCCAGTTTGTCCTTGAAGCTCTCACCTCTGCGGGGCCCACCACTCTGCACTGCCCTGACTCTTCTAATTCTCTGACCAATCCTTTAGCCTCCTTGAGGGTCTGACGCTACAGTCAGTCTTGCACCTGCCCTGCTCCCCCTTTAGACCTTAAGCTCCGAGGACAGTTATCTGTGGGCATCCACCTCGAGGCCAAGGGGCCCATCACAATGCCTCACCCTGTGCATCTCAGGGGGTCACCTGCCCAGTGGTCTAGATGTTTTGTCTTCCTCCATACCTTGGGCTCTCCACACCCAGGAACTCAAGTTCTTCTCGCCCACAAAATAAAGGGCATTCTGCATAGCCGCTAGCACGGAGTGGGTCTTCGATGTCAGAGTCCACATGCTGGGCTTTGAAGCCAGGCAGACCTAGGTTTCCATTCCTGCTCCCCATTCACCAAACTGAGTCATCCCCCTCTAGCCACATTCCCCCTTAAGCCTCAGGACCCTCCTTCATTTGCAAAACGGGGTAAATAATACCTACCCCCTGTAGCTGCTAAAGAGGGTTTAAGATAAGGCCTATTAGTTTCCAGCCCACTAGATAGCTTGCCAATGGTATCTGATTCTCTCCCCAACCCCCTAACACTGACTCACACAGATGTCCTAGCCTCCTCAGCATTATCACCTAAATGAAGAATATTATCACCTTCCTATTAGATACATTTCCCAATATGCCCTTAACCCCTAAGAGGGACAGAAACTAAGGCAGAATTGCTGCAGAGAGTGGGGGTGGGGGTGAAGGAGAAAGGCAACAACCTAAATCCTAATCTCAAGGTCGCAAACAGCGCCCCACCCCCACCCCCAGGGGTAAGGTCTCAGGAGAACTCCGAAGCCTTCTGATCAGGGATGACACAGTTGAAGGATTAACACGGCCACTCTCCGTGGGTGGTCCTGGTAACTGCACAGATGTCGTGTGCATTGTAAACGGGGGGACTGGGGCCCCCACCAAGGCACCGCCGGGCCAGCCCGACTTCAACTCAACTAACCTTTAATGAGGAGGCGGTCTTGGGGAACCTTGTTTTCTTGGCAGAGCTCTCTGAGATAAAGGGAGATGGGGGGGGTGGGGAGGGAGGAAGTAATGAAGTCCAGATGTGGGGCAACTGAAGCCTGATCCTGAATAAACAAGTCTTGGAGGTATAAGCTCTTCTTCTTGTCTCTCCAGCCCGAAATGTGCATGTGATACAGAGCAGGCCCCATATGCATCATGGACCATCGTTAAGATTTTAGAGAAACAAATAGGACACTGTCCCTGCTCCCTAGGCTCTCTGACATCTCTTGGTCTGAGGCTTTTGAGTTTCTGCCCAAAATGTGTAGCCTCCTCTGTGATTTTCACGTGTACTGAGCATCCAAGTCTGTGACTTGCGCTAGCATTACAAAATCAAATCAGGGAGTTCTTGTTGTGGTTCAGTGGATTACAAACCCAACTAGTATCCATGAGGATGCAGGTTAGATCCCTGGCCTCACTCAGTGGGGTTAAGGATCCAGTGTTGCCATGGTTTGTGGCGTAGGCCAGCAGCTATAGCTCTGATTCAGCTGTAGCTCTGATTTGACTCCTAGCCTGGGAACTTTTATATGCCAAAGGTACTAGTGAACCTTTGTTTGTTTGAAAAGCAAACAAAGAAACAAAAACCAAACAAAAAAACCCCCACCAAAATCAAATCAGACCAGTCTCTGCCCTGATGCAGCTGTCAGGATAACCAGGAAATAGACAAGTACACAGACATGACAGCTCAGTACAGTGACTGCAAAGACAGAGATGAGCCCAGGGATCTCTGCAACCTTTGGAAGGCAGGGGAGGAGGCAGCCAAGGAATGCTTCCAGGAGGAGATGTTTGCTTGGTGTTTATTTAGTACCTACCACGTGCAAAAGGAAAGGACCTGATCTCTGCTTTGCAGGAACCTATTATCTAGCTGGGGAGACAAGATGTGGACACGAATCACGTTACAAAGCAATGTGTATTCAAGGTGCTATTATTTGTCTGCTTGAGATGGGGCAGCCTCTGGCTGTTTAGTGACAAAAGACAACATGCAACTTGTTGCGGTGAGGTACAACACTGGATCCCCAGCACCTCCCACGCCCTGGGTGCTTGATAAGTAATGTGGAAGGGAGGCTGGCTTTAGAAGGCAGCAGGCGTGTTATATGTTAAAAAAAAAAAAAAAAAAAAAAGCCTTGCCTTAGAATCAGAAGACTTCTGGTCTGTCCCTGCCATTAATTAGTTACAAGAAAGTCATTTCATATCTTGAACCCCAGGTGCCTCAGCTGTACCAATCCACCCCCAGGATCACAACCAGGTGCAAAGAAGAAAATGCCCACATCAAGGTCACTCTGTCAACTGTATGACACTAGAGGAAAGAAGAGGAGGACTCTCACTGATGACACACGGAACGTCCCTTAAGTCAACCCCCAGCACGAACCTGTGGAGTTGGTAAAATACTGTCATTAATTTACAGGAAAGGTAGGTATAGCTCTTTTCCATAGGGGTCAGTGGCTTTGCCAGAGCTTGAAGGATAAGTCACAGAATGAATAAGCGCAGAAGTGAGGCCACAAGAAAACCATTATCTGAAGAGATGCATACACCCCAATGTTCATCACAGGACTATTCACAATAGGCAAGACATGGAAGCAACCTAAATGTCCATCAACAGAGGAGTGGATCAAGAAGATGTGGTACATATACCCAATGGAGTATTACTCAGCCATAAAAAAGAACAAAATAGGGCCATTGCAGCAACATGGATAGACCTAAAGATTATCAGACTAAGTGAAGTCAGAGAAGACAGATATCATATAATATCACCTATACGTGCAATCTAATAAAAATAATACCAAAAAACTCATTTATGCAATAGAAACAAACTCACAGATTTTGAAATCAAACTTGTAGTTACCAAAGGGTAGGGAGGGATAAACTCAGAGGATGGGATTAACACACATACACTCCTATATATAAGACAGATAACTAGCAAGGACCTACTGTTTAACACACGGAGGTCTACTCAATGTTCCTTAGTAACCTATATGGGAAAAAAATGGATATAAGTACATGTATAACTGATTCACTTTGCTGTATATCTGAAACGAACACAACTTTGGAAGTCAACTGTACTCCAATAAAATTAAAAAAAAAAAAGAAGAAGAACTTAGGCCACAAACCTCAGTCTGAGCTTTTTCTCTAGTTACGAATAGCATTACAGGGTCAGCATCAATAGGATCTGAGGGAAAGGAGCATTTTTATGGCTGGAGGGAGAAGAGGCTCACCCATGACTCATCACACTTCAACTCCTAGATATTAATAATCTCTATTAAACCTCTTGCGGGGTCTGACCAAGGCAAGCACTGAGCCCAAGTTTATTCAAAAAGAATACTGAGCATTTTTTTCCCTATCAAAATCTCTGCCCACAATTCTCTTCGCAGTGCAGTGCAAGGCCGAGGGAGAGGAGGCTCGATAGGAGATGATATTTACTGTTTTGACTCCTCATCTCACTGCTGTTAGAGTCATTAAACCCTGACAAGGCAGGGATAGGAACCACTGCCTTGTGGATTTGGAAGGAATTCCTATTATGCTATAATTCCAGAATTCGAGATACAGCTGAAAAAGAGGTCAAAATGACTGGATTTTTCCACATCTCTCCCACAGAAAGGTGTCTGCTTTCTCTATAACTTCTGATGATTTGCATCTCTAAACCACACTCTAAACTCCACGGGCATGCCATCCCTTTGTTGTGGGGACCATTCAGACAGGAGCAAGGGTATCCAAATCGGCCAGGGCCTCTCGTGCTGTCTTAAATAAACCTGACATTCGGCAGGAGGCGGCCAGGGCAGCAAGTAGCAGCATGATTAGATTTCCAGCTCCAGGTCCCCCTCCACCCTCCCTGACTGTCGTTCACGCCCTCTGATCAGAAGCAGATTCTGGAAGGAGCCAGCCAGGCTCTCTGACCAGTCACAGTGGGAGAGTGGGGACGTGGGGCTGTTGTTGTTGTTGAATTCAAGTTACACAGCTTTTCCAGAATTGATCATCTGTATTATAGTGAATTATTCACTTTTCCTCTGAGGTCTTTGCTTTTCCTTTTTCTCATGAGTACGCTGGTCCTTGTGGGCAAGCAGACCTCATTAGGAGCCCCCCTCACACATGCCTCCAGCTGAAATGCAGGGGCAGCTGAGTCAGGAGGTAAAAGCTTTCTTGCAAAGAGCCTTGGCAGGAGAGTCAAGGGACCCGGGGTCTAAGGACTAAATTACAAGGAAGGAGTGGAGGTGTGATGAGTTTAAAGGCGGGAATTCCTTTCCTGAGTCTACACTCACTAGACAGAAGGTCTTGGTGAAGTCACTTCACCACTTTTCGACTCTGTTTGCTCACTTACAATAAAAACAGTGGACATGTATTGTGTATACTGCATGTGTCAGGCACTGAGTTCTTTTACATACATCAGCTCATTTATTTCTGAAAACCTTCCTAAGTAGACATATTATCTCCATTTCACAGATGGAGGTGCAATGAGGTTTGTTAATTTGCTACATGTGCCATCACAGAACTTAGGCCCCTCACCTCATGCGAAACTGAGACACAAGAAAACCCTGTGTCTAGAGGTGGTTTTCCCCGAGGGTGAAAGGCTTGAACACCATCCCAGGTTTCAATGGCACAAGCGCAGCACCTGACCAAGGACACGGCTTATGGCCGCATTTGCTTGCCTGGCTTTCTCAGAACTGGAAAGAAGCCCCGCTCAAGCCTATTTTGCTGACACTATACAGGACAGGGAAGCATCGCTGTTGCCCATCCTAGAACCAAGGCCACAGCACGTGACTGTTTCAAGGAAACCTGGGAGGTTGGGGAGCATTTTAACTAAAACATCAACGTGGCACGGGGCAGGGGAGAGAGGTCAGTCACAACCAATCTCTTCAAAGCAGATTTTTTCTTAGAAACACTAGCATCTGGTGAGGAAGAAGGGGCTGGTCTTGGCAAACAGCAGGGAAAGAGCTGCTGACCAGGAATTTGGCTTGGGGAAGGGAGAATGGATGAGACACGCAGACCTCAGAGAGGGAACTTGAGCATCCTGCATCTAAGGAGCCCACGGCAGCAAGGCGCATGCCCAGGAAAGTGGCTTCCCACAGCTGCCCCCATGAACGAAGGCAGACACCACTCTCATTTTACAGCCGAGGAACATGAGGCCTAGAGAAACCAGCAAGTCACAAAGCCAGGGGGACCCAGGCCTCTGAGGAGCGCTTCTCTCCACCGGACCGTCACCGTGTCTGGGAGTTGCCCACAAAGCCAGCCACGAACAACGGCGTGGAAAGACAGAGAAGATCGCAGGACATCCCAGCCCCTGTGCTGTCTTTATCTCTACTGCTCCCAGGATAGCCGCCGCTTCTCAGGCCTTCAATTAACTGATCCTCCAAGTGTCAAAAACACCTGTTCAAACCTCAGTAAGCCTGATCAGGTATTCACCTTCTGTCACATTTTTTTCCCCTAGGCGAAGCCATTCTCCCCAGACAACTCAGCTCCGCACTGTTAATTTGGAGCAAACAGTAAAATCAGATTTATATTTCTCAGCTTCTGAACACAAAGATCCTTAGTCCACTTTTAAGAAACTACTACAGTTGCCAAATGGACTGTTTTTCTTTTAAAGGTTGGAAAGAATTCTGCTCGCCTCCCTGCCCCCTCCCCGAATGTCAAACTGTTGATTGTGTGCCTGGTTTACGATGTTCTTACAAAACAAAGAGGGGTCTCAACATTTATAACCAACCCCTGGAGTGGGGAAGTCAAAAGAAAAACTTCATGAAATGTGTGCTTCCTGTACCATCAGCAGCTTGCATTCGATGCTGAGAAGGCAAGAGTAGTTAACCGCCTATCTCACTGAGCCGTTCGGCACGGCTGGGACAGCCAACCTCCAATGGGAGAGCACGTCTAAGATGTGATCGAGGGTGTCAGCATAAGCCAGGCTTAGTCTCCAACTGTTCACTGGCAGTAGACTTTGAGCATTTCACTTAACCCCACTGAGCTTCTGATTTTCCATTTGTATGATAGAGATACCAGCACCTACTTCACACGCTTCATATTAACGTTCTTCCTTCTGGGTTTGCTAAAGATAACCAGGCTACGACTAACACAAAGATGACTCAAGGATCTGGAAGAGTGATTTTTTTTCTTTTTCTTCGGTGGACATGATACCTATCCCTTTGTCCACATGGCTGGGGTTCAGGGCCAAGGAAAAAACTGAGAAAATACTGGAGGGGCAGAACGCATGGCTGTGCAAGTATATGAACTACAAATCACAACTGGAGCACCCTCGGTTACTCTCCGCCTCCCCTGCCCTAAATGGACACATCTAAAACAGGGCAGTGACTTTCTAAGTGCAGCTCAGGTAGACCATGCACTGATTCCCATGAGGCTACTGTTGCACAAAATAATTCTGGATCTTGTCAAGTCTGTAGCACATTTTTGCATTTTTGACTTCATCCTCTAGGGGAAGATCTGGATGTAATTTCTCGGCTGTATGCCTGCGTATCAGTAACCTGGTCAGCAAGTAAGATTTTGCCAAGACCTTCCATATTAATGCTCTCTTTTACTCCTCACTGCAAAGCTTTGAAATAAGAGGATCACCCTGGTTTTAAAGATGTACAGCTTGTCGGTGGACGGCCAGGTCTCGAACCTAGGTGTCTGGATTGCAAGTCTCGTTTTATTTGCCCTTTGGCACCACAGCCTCTGGACAAGAGAATTCAACAATAGGCCAGAGAATGCCAGTGGCATTATCGCTGTCAGAGCTACACCGTGATCGTGTGGAAAGAATACAGAAAATGCTTGAGATATTTGGTAAGGCATTTCCCTCATCTAACAGAGAGGGCTCGGAGCTCAGACTCTGAGGCTCGGGACAATTAGGTTCAAATCCCAATTTGACCACTTATTAACCGAGTCACCTTGGGCAAATTACTTTTACTCCGAGAACTTCAGTTTCTTAACTTATAGAAGAAATGTTAGAACAATGTCTACACTTTCTTGTTGCAAGGGTAATGTATGCAGAATATTTTAGGAGGTTGCTTAGTCTACTTTCATTATATATATATATATTTAGTATTTTAAAATATTGCATTTTAAATAAACTACTAGTAATACTATTAACTGCATGAGAAGAGTGTTCATCCACTGAAATTCGACTTGCTCTTCCAAACCTCTGCTAGCTCGGATGGTTTATGATGTGATCCAGGGGAGTCAGCCGGATGGAGTGTGGCGGTCTGGATGCTTACCGCGAGGATGGCGATCACGATGCCCACAGCGCAGAGCACAGCATCATTGATTGTCTCCCCGGTTTTCAGCGGGTACTTGATGGTCTCGTCATTGCAATAAAAACCCCGGTGGTAAGGCTTGATGGTGCTTGTCTCGATGATGATGAAGGGCAGGCCCGCTTCATATACCGAAAGAAAAAAAAAAAAAGGGAGAGAGAGAGAAGGGGGAACACATCAGTGCAAAGAAGCCGAAGAAGAATGACCTACAGCAAAGACCACCCCAAAGAGCAGCACTGACGGTGAAGCAAATCCCTTGCATCTGTAGTGAGCTATAGCCTAGAGGGAGCTTTCTCTACACACACCCCTTCCCCCCTTAGTCCCCACTGAGAAGAGTGTAGGGTGATCCTCCTGTTCTGATCGAGCGCACAGAGGGAAGACCTGGATGCAGTGGGGCAGGAGCTTTTTTCCCCTACTGCTCTACAACAACCTGCTAAAACTCAAAGCCCAGTGTGCTATCACCACTAAAACAGCCCTAAGTCTCATGCTGTCGTATGACGCCTCCAAGTACATTCTTCTCTGAAGCCAACCATCTCCCCTTCAAGAAGCTCATCCAAGGTTCTGTGGGTGAAAAACTGAAGACCCTGGAGTCAGACAACATGAATTTGAACCCCAGATCCGCCACTTCCTAGCAATGTGACCTCCGGTTCTCTCTCCATCTTCCTGAGCCTCAGTTTCCCCACAGATGAGTTGTGGTGATGAGTGAAGGAGAACAAAGCACATAAAACTTCAAGCACAGTGTTGGCACCTAGTAGCTGCTCAGTGAATGCCATGTTCAGGGCTTTGGTTTCACTATTCAAAGTCATTGACGAGACTGAGCAGAGCGGAGCTGGGCCCCGCTGCCCACAACCCTGGAACAGAGCCCAGGGGCATTAGGGACACAGGCATGCTTGCAGCTGCCACTAGTTTATCAGTGGCCAGCTCAGATGCCATTCTCTGAAAGGTCATGGAAAATGGATTCATTCCATCACCTGCCAGGAAAAGGCTCTCAAAACCCTCAGGCAAAAAAAAAAAAAAACGAGGGCCCATTATAGCTCTTGGACACAGCAGCAGCCTCCAGAGTGGCCTTCTGGCCTTCCATGCCTCTCACACATATCCACTGGTTTACTTCCTGACCACGGCCATGAGCATGTCATTGCCTTGCTCAAGCCTCTTCATTGCCTTGCTCAAGCCTCCTACCCCTCCCCATTGCAGAGGGTAAGACAAAGTCCCTGAGTATGACCTCCGGGAGTTTCCCATGACCTGAACCTTCTGGACATACCCTCCAACCAAACAGGACCCAGAGCCTCTGTCTTGGTTCATGCTCTTTTTTTTTTACAGCACTTCCTCCCGTACATTCAAGTTCGATATCAAGCCCTAACACCACCTTACAAAGTTAAAGTAAACTGTGAGCAACTGCAATGTTAGGATTGAAAAAGACCAGGGGAAACATCAGGATGATAACAGGTGCCATCGATGTGCATCAACAATGTGTAAGGTTTTTTCTATCCATTTTTGCATAGAATTGCCCAACAACCCTGAGCGCTCATTTTAAAATCATTTAAAAGCACTATTATCGATGGTCTGTAAGTGGGGAGAACAGAGGCCCAGAAAGAATCCTTAGCTCCCTCAGAGTCTCTTCGTCCACCCCAAAGGGCCCAAATCCCTAATTTAACTTCGCAGATTGGTTCCGTCCTGTGAACTTCACTAGTGGAAAACACCCCATGATAAATGACTGTTTTAACGATAAGATTCCATTTTCATTTTTTTTTTTCTCAAAAAGAATTAAACTCATGTCATGGTGCTCGAAGGCCCAGACTGCCTCTTATTAAAAAAAAAAAAAAAAAAAGTACCATGAACTCCAGTTTTTCAATGACTTTGGTCCAGACGGCAGCGATAAAAAACAAAAAAAAAAGTCACACTTTCTAAAAAGTGTATTTATGTATCACTGTGCATACACACATGGATTTATTTGGCTTTATTCTTTGGATTTATTTGAATTCTACAGCTATTTATTTTGTGACCCCTAACTGCTTCCTGCTAGAACAACAATTTACTTTATCAAATTCATACTGGTGCTTTGAAAAGAAAGCCCAGCAACACACCACAGCATTGTGCCTGACCTTCTTAAAGTAAACACAGAGAGGGCCCTCGAAGGCAATAACCGTGAGCTCTTGAAACCCTGTCTCGGTGATGGAGAAAAGGAGGAAGGGGAGACAGTGAAGATACATTTTGGCTTAGACCTGGTGAGTGCCGTGAGCCCACCTTCTTGGGCTGGGGGCTGGGAGGGGAAAGCGATCACAGGGGCCTGAACCATCTTCATTCCACTGCCGAAACATTTGGAAGCGTGGCCAAGTTGGCTATGAAAGGTAGCTGCGAGGCCAGCCGTATGATATTAATAGTCCGCTTTTAAAGTTCCACACGTCGTGCTGAAGGCTGAAGCACGAGCCCAGCCGCAGCCTCTGTGGTGCCTGGGAGCCAAAGCGTTGCTAATAAACTCAGGAAGGGAACAGACCCCGAGTTCCTTACATTTGTGCTCGGCTCTTGGCCCCCCAGCGTCTATTTTTAATAGAGTTCACATGATAGGCCTGTAAAACATATGTTCCTAAGGACAATAAAACCCATAAAAGAGTGGTGGAGTCAGCTCAGTTAATGATCTCGACACAGCTCCCTCCACTCACGCAAGTAACTTCCCACTGCCCAAACCCCCTCCGCATCTGCGCAAAGGGAAAGAAGGCAGGCTTGCTTTGGGTTTGCTGGGATACATTAATGTATTCGCTCCTTCATTTACTTTGCAAATATTTATTGTGTCTTAAATATGCACACTGAGGACAGGGCATGCAAAGATGACACAAGCCCTGCCCGCAGGACGCGGCCGATCTAGTAAGCGAAGACACATACAATGGAATAACATCAGGACAGGAAGTTGTTCTTTCATTGGAAGAAGCCAGGCCACAGCACGGGTGGTGTCAGCACAGGGTCTGGCGCACAGCATGGACACACAACCAGTGTGAAAAGGAAGGAGGCGGGGACCATCCCGCAGAGACGGGTTAGGGAAGAAATCTGAATGGTCAGTTCCTTTGTGCTCTTAATCTGGGAGCGATCCAAATCCTTTTCCTTCCTTCCTTGTCCAAGCCTTGGGGAGGGTTTCCAGTTCCAGTTATGTAGATGATGAGCAAAAACAGACAAGATGTTGGATCTGAATACACTGTTTATTCTCTTAAAAGGCGTGGAGACAGCATTTAGAAAACCCAATGGCTTTTTCTGTCTTCCCCTGCAAACTTGTGGTATGACTGGGGGGGTGATGCCAGTCAAATTTTGACTTGGTTCCAGGAGAACAGTAACCTCAGAGTCCCTTTAGTTGATGGGAAAGGCATAAACATGACCCCCCAACGGGGCAGCTGTTCCTCAAGAGACGTAACACTGTGCCTTGCCTCTGCAGGACACAGAGAAGAGGCTGCCCTGCTCTGACGTAGGATCTCCACTGCCAACGTTGGCACCACCTTTCTTACCAACCACTGTAGTCCCTGATCATTTCTTTTCTTTTCTTTTTTTGAGGGTCATACCTGTGGCATATGGAGGTTCCCAGGCTAGGGGTTGAATCAGAGCTGCAGCTGCCAGCCTACACCACAGCCACAGCAACGAGGAATCTGAGCCACATCTATAACCTACACCACAGCTCACGGTAATTCCGGATCCTTAACCCACTGAGCGAGGCCAGGGATCAAACCTGTGTCCTCATGGATACTAGTCAGATTCATTTGCCCTGAGCCACGATGGGAACTCCCCTGATATCCCATTCAAGCAAACTCCCAGTGCTAGCCATGGCAAATCAAGGGGTGAGAATATCAAAGTTCCTGCCCTCCAGAGGTTCACGGTATTATAAGAGAGTCGTGAAAACAAGTGCACTAAAATATTTTTCATACGAAGACTGATGTATGTAGAGGGTACAGCAAAGGCACAAAAGAACACTTTACCAGGGACACGAAAGACAGCCCAGTAGTTCCCACTGTGGTGCAGTGGGATGCACCGCATCGCTGCAGCACCAGGACACGGGTTCAATCCCCAGCCTGGCACAGTGGGTTAAGGATCCGGTGTTGCCGCAGCTGTCTCACAACTCAAAACTGTGACTCTGACCTGATCCGTGGCCTGGGAACTCCATGTGTCGAGGCGTGGCCAAAAAAGAAAATAAAAAAACAAGATAGCCCAGATGTGAGGCTTACTTTGCCCCTTCTATGAGGAGGAAGTTTCTGGGGTCCAGGGGCTAAATGCACTCATGAAAACTCAGTGTAGTTGAAGGATTGCAGTAATCCATCCACAAAAACTGAGGGCTGTTGCCACAATGAGGACACAATTTTAAATTTGGCTACAGACGGGGATGAGAGACACAAGACACCAGGGACCCCCACATAAACCTCGGCAGTCTGAGAGCTCCACTGCCTGCTCTCTTCTCGGCACGGATGGGGCTACTGAGTTGGAGCTGGAGTCCCAGTCTTCCAGTGGCCTTGGAGAGGCAGTCATAAAAACTAACACGTTAAGTCACCCTAAGGTTCAGAGGGATTAAAGTGACTTACCAGAGTCACCGGGCCAGTCCGTGGTGGAGCTGGACCAGGCTCAAAGGATCTGACACCTGGGTGTTTTCTAAAGTCAGTCAGTCACTTAAAATAGAGGGAAGGAAGCACCTCTGAGGATTAATGCAGTCACGGAAGCTCAGCAAACCTCACGCGCTTGGAAGAAAAAAACGCTTTGTTTGGAAAGAGTCAAGGCAAGAGCATGGGCTACTGTTTGCTGAACATTCACCATGTACCCCACATGTTGGTATCTAATATAATTAAAACTCTGAAGTCAACATCCTGGAATGTAGATTTATCTATTTTCTAGATAAATCAAAAGGTACATTACAAGCTTTTTGCAAAGCAGAACCAAAATGTATGTACACAAACACACACACACACAAAACACACCTCATCTGGAGATGCTAGACCTAGACTGAAGCAGTTCTCCTTCTTTTAATCAAGGATCAATTAACTCCCCAAACCTCCAGGGACCTCTTGGGATGTGTAGGCTGCCGAGGAGGCGAAATATGAACTCAATGACAAACACTTAATGGGCAGAAAATCAAAGCATGAAGAAAGGCCCCTGTGTTGGGTTCAGGCCTTTGAAAGTTCTTGGGCTTTGA
The DNA here is from genome assembly GCF_016906955.1 of Phacochoerus africanus. Classification (NCBI taxonomy): domain Eukaryota; kingdom Metazoa; phylum Chordata; class Mammalia; order Artiodactyla; family Suidae; genus Phacochoerus; species Phacochoerus africanus. The sequence continues at coordinate 155,382,303 of NC_062551.1, read as the reverse complement.
AAAACTAACACTTGGGCAGGTTGGGCGGTTTGGGGGTGGGGCGTATAAAAACACGGGATAAGTTTCCGTGGCCCACCCATTGATAAAGTCATGTGGGAAGTGTTACCAAAGTGACCCAGCCCCAGCTTCAAGTTTGCGCAAAATTAAACCCAGCCTCCCACTCTCAAAGTGCTCTTTAGAAAGCCCTTGCGAGGGGAGGGAAAGAGTGAGGGTGGGAGAGTAAATGAGAAATGTTTGCCCTTTTGCACGACTGAAACCAGAACACAGGGGAGAGGTTTCCCATCGCTCCCACAGACCATGTCCCTCCAGTGCCCTTTCCAGAGCTGTCCAACTTTCCACTTCACCTGCGCGCTCGTTACCTGAAGATAAGTCAAGCCCAGCATTTGCGACAGTAATAATTAAGCTAACATCTGCAGAAAGCCTACGTATCTACTCACACAGTAATACTGGATAAAGAATCCACATGTGGTTGCTGAAATCATGCTTCTCACCTACAGGGTAGAGGTCTACGGACCTTCCTGTTTTACCCACTTCATCCATGAAAAAATTAAGGCTTACAAAGGTTAAGCGGCTCATCTGAAGTCAAAGCAAGCGAATGGCACTCATTTGGACCAGGTGTTAGAAATACAGTGGGCTTCTGACTTCAAGGAGCTTAGCGTCTAATTAGGAATTAATGTATTTTAAACTCCACAACAGCTAGGAAACGCTACAGGTCAATATTTTCATGTGTACCCAATGGAAAACAAGCCAGAAGTTTTGTACCTTCTGCAAGGTTCCCAAGTGAGTCAACCAGGCACTGGGATTTGAACCCAGGTCTGTCTTTCTTTCGGCTCATGTTTTCTTACTCCATGACCTGACCCTCCCTTTCTTTATAAATGTATTCCCTGTTAAAATATGACCAACTGATTTTTTTTTTTTAATCACTCGAGGCCAGAATGGTCAACCCAACTGCTACTTAGAGGTTCAAAATACAAATATTTATGTTGCTTGTAAGTGACAGGGTTTCTATTTAAAGTAATTAATTGCTACTGGTCTTCAAAGTGTGCAAACTTTCTTTGGTTTACGATATTTGTCCAGATTTTTAGACTGGACACAATCCAGCTGAGACAAAACTAGGTTGACTCTGAAGGCGTTTCCCACCTTTCAAAGAGGCTGCCATGAAAAACACTTGCTACTGGCGGGTGTGAACATGCCATGTCCTGGATCTAGAGGTTCCCTTTGACAAATGCTCAATTCTTCAGCACTGGAAAGTTCAGGCCCTTTCTTCACAAAAAGAAGATTGTTGGAATCCAAAGCAACGACATGGTAGAAATGAAGAAAAGAATGGCAGGTCTAGTCCTGGCACTTGGGTTTCCTGAGCCCACGTCCTGGGATTTTAGTTGGATTCCACAAGTATGTGTGGACAGTTCCTGGGTACTGGGCGATGTATGAGGTGCTGGGGACACAACCATGGGCATTATTTTGGGGTTCCTCAACTTCAGAAAGTCTCAGGCTCCATGACCAAGAGACACCTATCTTCAGTGTAATTGTGGGTGTGAAAATACGTGTCTGGATGGCCTTTCCAGAGAAAGTCTTAGGCTCCATGACCAAGAGACACCTATCTTCAGTGTAATTGTGGGTGTGAAAATACGTGTCTGGATGGCCTTTCCTATTTGAAAGTGCTTAAAGTAAAAACATTTTATTCTGGAGTTCCCTGGTGGCCTCGCAGTTAAGGATCTGGTGTTGTCACTGCTGTGGTTTGGGGTTGATCCTTGGCCTGGGAAGTTATGCATACCGCAGGTGCAGCCAAAAAAAAAATCATTTTATTCTGTACAACAATTAATATGCCACCTTACAAAACCCTAACAGTTTTGGTTTTTTCAGTTAAAAGGCTGCCTCGAGGAACATCCATCAAGAACTAAAAAACAAACTGACCAACAGTCCATGATTCATGCCTTTCATTGAGAGAATTCCAGACCTCTTTTGTTACTGTTACATATTTCGCAAGTGAGATATTTTCTTTCTAGTACTACAAGACTACCAGAGCCAGAAGGACTTTCCTCTGTCCCAAGTAAAACGGGGTAACTTCCCAAGATCTCCTTTCTCTCTTTTGATCCCTCTTTTAAAATAAGGATAAGCGGAGTTTCCATCATGGCTCAGTGGTTAACCAACCTGACTAGTATCCATGAGGATGCAGGTTCATTCCCTGACTTTGCTCAGTGGATTAAGGATCCGGCGTTGCTGTGAGCTGTCATGTAGGTCGCAGATGTGGCTCAGATCCCCTCTTGCAGTGGCTGTGCTGTAGGCCAGTGCCTATAGCTCCCATTTGAACCCCTAGCCTGAGAACCTCTACATGTCGCGGGTGCAGCCCTAAAAAAGACAAAAAGAAAAGGTAAATAAAATAAGGATGAGTAAAATTACATCCATGGGACACCTATTGTGTGCCAAGAGGTCTGGATATATCAACTGATTTAACACTTAAAACAATGCTCTAAATTAATTATCCATATATAGCCAAAGCAAGGAGGGCCAGAGAAATGATAATTGGCCTCAGTGTCCACTCTGTTGATAAGGTGTGTGTGTAACCCGGGTATGTAATATGATACTCTGACTCGAAAGTTCATTCTGAGATGGGGCCAGCTAGCCTCTCTTGCTAGGTACACATGAACTCTGCCTATGCCGGTTATTTGCAAAGTTTCAGAGCTCTGGAAAGTGCATGTTGATCTTGAACAATGATAAAAAGGATGGGCTCCGTCTCAGACGTTGAGATAGATTTGCACAGATCCAGCCACGCTCCTGCCTCAGTCGCCTTTATGACCCAGATATATTCATTTGCGATACATTGCCCAGAGCTAGGAAGCATCAAGAATCAGCTGCAGAGGATTTACAGCTCTTACATAAAGGATCACCTGGGATCTTCCTGACAACTCCGGGAAGTAAGGTTTGTAACATCTGGGTTGAAGTACCACTGGCAAACTCTGATTCATCCCTTCAAGACTTAAATATCTTTTCTCAAAGAAGTCACTTAGCCATGTAACCCACTCTGGGAGAGTTACCTTTTTTCCCAATTTAATCAGCAATTTCAGAGCCAAGCAGACAGGATTCCACTTCTGTCACCTGTCATGCTTACTGTATGACCTTGGGCAAGTCACTTTCCCTCTCTGAACGCCATGTCCGTGACTGTGCAAGCGTTGCCAACATACAGAGTGGATTGGGAGGACTAACCGAGTCACCTTATACAATATTCAATCATCGTGTGGCTCCATTAATGTTAGTTCCTGCGTCTGCACGTGACAGGAAGCTTTTAGGAAGGGAATAAGACATGGTCAGAGTTCTGTCAAAAGCCCCTTCCCAAATGCAATCTGATCCCCAGGGAAAACCATGCTTATAAAATCCTTTAATTCCAGGGACTTCTTGGGATTATGTAAACAGAAGGGGCTTTGATAGTAGTTAGCAGGACCTGTCACCCTGACACAGGGAAGAAATACCACAGCAGGAACCCGGCCACGCATTCTCAAAGATCACAGGAGGCTGAATGGGAGGTTAAGTCTATACTAAGGGTGGAAACGAACATTTCATCTTATTTTTCCAATAGTTAAGTGTTCATGCGTCAAGCAGTGTGCTCCAGTCCAAGCCATGCTGCCCAGGTGTACACAAAACACCAGGTTCACGTGGCAGTAAAGTAAACGACCTGGGGGCTGGCAGGACATCAGACACCTGGAAGGCCAAAGTTCAAGATAGTCAAAAAGCCAAGACTGGAGCCAGATGTAGGGCCAAACATGAAAAGCTGAAGCAGAACAAAATCCTGCTGGGAGGCAACCCAAGGCCGCCAGGGCACGCCAAGCTAAGCCACCAAACAGCACGGTCCAAGTTCTGGGTCAAAGGTGACAAACTGGCAGCCCATGGCCAAATCTGGCCTGCAGAAATGCTCTGTTTGGCCCACCCAGTGTTTCAGGTTTTTTACATTAGTTGTGAATAGGAGGTCTCATGTAACATTCAGATTTCGGCTTTTTAAGCCGGCGCTACAGCGTGTGGTCAGCAACATACGCAGTGGTGGCACCACTGTTCCCCACCATCTCTCTGACACCAAGGCTGCATACCAGTTCCACTGCCACTGCTTTAGTACTGGCAACCTTCCTATACTGGTCTACTTCTGTCACTTCCATTACCTACCTGGCCCCTGGCTTTTCTACCCCTGTTCTCGAGAACATAAAAGTCCTTGCTGAACCTATAAAAATAGAAGTAATTAACTCTTGGAGTTCCCACTGTGTCTCAGCAGGTTAAGAATCTGACTAGTATCCATGAGCATGCAGGTTTGATCCTTGGCCTCGCTCAGTGGGTTAAGGATCTGGTGTTGCCTTGAGCTGTGGTGTAGGCTGCAGACCTAGCTTGGATCTGGCATCGCTGTGGCTCAGGTCCAATTCAACGCCTAGCCTAGGAACTTCCATATGCTGCAGGCACAGCCCTAAAAAGACCAAAAAAAAAAAAGGAAGAAAGAATTAACTCTTGGTTCAGCAATGTCTTCTGTGATAAGTAATGACCACATCAGACATACGTATACATATGTGTATCGGTATGTGATGGTGTCTTTGACTATGTCTCAATGTTAACCCAAGACTGTGCCCCCATCTATGTTTTCAAATCCCCAAATTGGAGTTCCTGCTGTGGCACAGCAGAAATGAATCCAACTTGTATCCATGAGGATGCATGTCCGATCCCTGGCCTTGTTCAGTGGGTTAAGGATCCGGCATTGTCACTGTTGCGGCTCAGGTCACGGCTGTGGCACAGGTTCCATCCCTGGCCCGGGAATTTCTGTATGCTCTGGGAGCAGCCAAAAAAATAAACAAAAAATAAAATCCATTGGATATTTGTGAGTGTTACAAATCTTACTCTAAGTGGAGTCAGGCATATTTCAGGAATATGCTGGTAAAATTTTGGAGAGATCTTAGGTGTCATTTACTCCATTTACTAGACAGGAAGGCTGACACTCCCCCCCCACACACACACACACCCCCTAGTATTCTAATTACTCCTTGTTGGTAAGTGTCCTTGCTAGCTGAGAGTCTCTTCAGAAGAGGATCCATATATTTTATTCACCAGCACAAAGAGCAATTCATGACACTTAGTGGGTGCTCAACAAACATGTATTGAACAAATGTATAGAAAATGGACTAAAATTCAGAAGATAGGGCTCTTCCCCCAGTACACTCTTTGACTCCAGATCTGCCCCCCACCCTGTTACTTCTGAATTTAATTTCTTCTTTCTCATATCCCAAATCCTATCTAACACAATCCCCCAAAGCCACACAGGACCACATTCCCTCATACGGAGCAGACAATTGCATCAGGAATATCTTATGGAGAACTTAACCAGCTTCAAGTCTCAGATGGGTGGTGGTTGGACGGGTTGATCTATCTTTAGGACATTTAATCTTCACCAGCTGCCCAGATTTTTCGCATCATGAAACTATCAGAAAATACTCTGAAGGGGTAAACTGAGGGGATGCTGCCCAGTGACTCCGCTGCCACTGCCACCCTGCCCTGCAGGCCCAAGGGCTAAGGATCCCTTTCAAGCAGCACCCCCACCCCAACCCCCACCCCACCTAATCTATTTGCTGTGATCCTCTGGGGAATCGCTGCCCTGAAGAAAATTCCCAACAAGAAGAGCGCTGATTTCAAGAAAGCAGCTCAGACCTGGGGGTGCAAACCAGTTTTGCCACTTACAATCTGAGCGATCTTCAGCAAATTGCTGAACTTTTTGAGTCCCAGTTGTAAAAAGAGGACACCAACAGCCACTTTGAAGAGGATGAAATACCATGGGGTAGGTATTGAACAAAGGTTAGTTCCCTGCACTCCTAATCCTGAAAATCGACTCCCTGGCCTGTTTACATGATGCCAATCAACCGGCTGGACTGGTTTCCTCAAAGAAGGTGGCGAGATGAAGCAGGACAGGGCTGTGTCAGCTCAGACAAGGACGGTGACGCGACCTGCACAAGACTGGAGCCACTCCAGTGCGTGGTGCAGAAGACAGCCCTCTCCCCAGGAGCAGGCTCCCCGCTCCCAGCCCTGTCAATGTTCCTTTTGTAAAGCACAGAAACCTTCTTCAAATCTGACAGCTGCCACCTGCACAAATAATTCAGGGATGTAATTTCGTAACTGAATCCAAGCCCTGAAAGCTGAAAAGTTTGAAGTCCAAAATAATCCCTTTGACCTTCTGCCTAAACACTCACTAATCACTTTTTAATTTGTAGTTTATTTCCTCTCTCTGTGCTGTCCTTAGAGGCGGTATTTTTATTTTAGCCGTACCCAGGGAGTGAGTGGCATTACGGAACACCTGATTAAAGCAGAAGTCAAACGTCTCTCCCAGACATCTGAGGCTTGCTTGGTGCATCCCCCCCCCCGCCGCCCCACCAGAGTTCTCCAAATTGCACTGGGTGGTGAGAAAGTGAAGGAGAAAAAGGCTGCTTTGAAGGCAGAAACTCCTCACGGAGAGAATTATGAGCTACAGAAATTAATACGTAGTGGTCCCTGCTCTCTAAGAAGGCACACGCTGGGGACAATTCCCCTCGATGCCATGTGACAGGAACTTCCACGGAGGCATTTCTAAAATGTTCAGGGAGCACAGAGGATGCCCTTTAGCACAAGTCTTGGCAGCCAAGAGGCAGATGCCATACCAGTTGATTGACTAACAGAGTAAATGCATTTCAATGATTCCTGGCTGTCATTTGAATACCAATGACGTATTTAAGGCAAGACCAAAAAAAAAAAAAAAAGTCCAGAAACAAAAAGCAGCCCCTCTCTAAAAAAAAACTGCTTCTGTGTTCCACCCTCATCTCCTTCCCACCTTTTACTCCTGAGGAAAAATGAGAAAAGCCGTTTGAGGGAGACCATCTAATTCCTAAAACACAAACGCTGAGAAGATGCTAAAAAGGAAGAACAGAGCTAAAAAAGTGATTCATTCCAGAAGAAATTTCTTCCTCAGAGGAAAAGGGTTTCTAACTGAAGCACCGCTAGGATTGCTATAAATTGTAGTTAGTTGTAGCCCAGATAGATATATTGGGGTCATTCTACTTTGTTCTAGTAAATTAGCCAATGTTTCACCGACTGAGCAGAGCCGCCTGTGGACTGAGCTGGGTCAGCTCCGCCAGGATTCTGGGGAGGAAACTGACTTCCAGGCCAGTGTTCAGTGAAGTAAGGCCTGAGAGCATGGAGAAGACAGCACAAATGAGTTTGGGGTAGTTTAGTTCTCTAGCCAAGTCCACCTTACAAAACAAATACTAACCAATGATAACTGATAACAAAAAAGTTGTATCCATGAGTATTAATTCTGCTACTAACTATATCATCGCACTTCCGCTCCCTGGGGCTCCTTTCTTCACATGCAAAATGAACAAGGCCTTACCACAGGTCTTATGGACCTTCCTAAGTTTAGTTGTTTTTTTTCACTTAAAAAAAAAAAAATTTTTTGCCACACCTGGGGCATGTGAAAGTTCCTGGGCCAGGAATCAAACCCGAGCCACAGTTGCACCCTGTACCACAGAGGCAGCAATACCAGATCCTTAACCCGCTGCACCACGCAGGAAGTTCTGCTGGAGTTTTCACCTTTATCCAAGGAGTGCAGGGCATTTTCTGAACAAACTGAAGGCTGTGTTCCCATGGCATCCTTACATAGAGCTGGGCATCACCACCTGCCCACTACCCTGGCTCAGGCAACTGAGGGGCACACTCCTTTTAAGTCTGTGGAGGTAGCCTGGCCAATCAGAGCCCTCCAGAGCTCATTTATAAAGAACAGCTCCAGAAAACATCGCTGCATCTGTAGACCTTCAGATATCAGCCAAATTCATGATTGGCAGCTCTTGGCTCAGTCAAAGCAGGAGGTATCTGCAACGCTGCAGCGTGGGTTAGAGGCAAGTGGGAGTTACTGCTGCAAACTGGATACTACTGAAGGCACTTTGGAGCTGGATGGAGCTCATTTATTCTTCCCAATGATCCTTTTCAGGTAAGCAGTATCAGCTTGATTTTGCAAAGGCCAGCACTGAAGATGAGAAATAAGGTCACGAGTTCCCATTGTGGCTCAGCGGAAACGAATCTGCTTTTCTAGCATCCATGAGGATGCAGGTTCGATCCCTGGCCTTGCTCAGTGGGTTAAGGATCCAGAGTTGCCATGGACTGTGGTGTAGGTTGCAGACGCAGCTTGGATCTGGCGCTGCTGTGGCTCAGGTGTAGGCCGGTGGCTACAGCTTCATTCAATTCGACCCCTAGCCTGGGAACCTCCATGTGCAGCGGGTGCAGTCTTAAAAAAAAAGACAAAAAAAAAAGGAAAAAGAGGGTCATAGAGCAGCAGAGCAGGAATACCACCGGGGCAGGCTGGCTCTGCACAGTGCCACGCAGCCATCAATCACACCTCCGACCTTTAGGTGCCTCTGACGGAACCTCAGAAAGGATGCCTCTCATAAACTGGTCAGCCCTCCTTCGACAGAAATCCTTTCGCTCTGAGGCCACCCCTGGTGGCTCTGGCAGCCCCGCCCCTTCCCCACCAGGATCAGGGAAACAAAAGGTGGGCATTCAGATGTATGTGGGAGAGCCAGCTGCAGCAGAGAACTCCTAAGTGGCGTGCCATAGGAACCCTACTGTTCCAGAGGGAACTTCTTGCCAAAACTCTCCAGGAAGCCACCACTCCACCATGCATTTTTCAGCTGTTGAGAGAAAAGGGTGGTAGTTCCTGGGATGTTTCTTCAACAGTTCTGGAAGCCAGGCCCTTAATCCTTCCAAAGCAGCAGGGAACCAGCTTCTCTCATGTCCAGAGTCCTTCTTCCAAATAAAAACACAAAACTCCTCAATGTCCCCTTTACAAACTCTCGAAAATGTATGCATTGGGAAGAGGGGGAGGAGAGGGTACCGAACCCCAAAGTGGGGTGGCTCAGGCCTTCTCTGCACCCCTCCTCTCCTCATGACCCTGCCCACCTGACCCCTCTATTGCAGTAAATTACAAAGCCCCCACTGTTCTCTCTACCCTCCCCCCCAACCCTGCCTGTCCCCCCACCCTCCCTACCACCCCCCACACACAGACACATACACTTTCTTAAAAGGGCGAAGTGCCAAATAACATTATTCCCCTTCACCATGGTATTGCCATGAGAGCTGGCTGGTATGTTTGCCTGAAAAATGGAAGGTTTTCATGGAAATCTCAGCCTCCATCACAGCTCTCCCTTTGTAGAAATGGACTTGGGGGGGGAAAAAATGGAAGGATCCTCAACTGGAACCTAACTGGATGGACAAGAGCAGAGATCAAGGCCCTGGACTTGCTCAAAGGCTCCAGGAACACTGGGCTGCACCTTGGGCAGCCGGTAAGAAACTTTTGCCCTCCCTCAGAGCCACCTTCTGCAGAACTGCTCTGTCCCTCTGCACAGTGGCCCTCTGTAACTGACAGCCCCAGCTCAGACCAGGCACCCTATTATATAATCTCAGGGGGAGGGGGGCACTGATTAATTATCCAGGGAGGCAAACAGGTATGCCCTCGCAGGATGTAAATGGCAGGAAACCCTTTTGCTGCTTGGATTGATCAACTGAGAACAACGAAAAAGGGTCTTCCGGCTTTGGTTGGGTTTGGTGGCAGTCTGGAGTGAGCAGACCCAGGTGTGGTGGTGTGACCCTGGAATAGTGAGTTCTCAGGACCTCCATGTGCTCATGGCAACACAGGTCATGGCATTTGGAAGGGCTGCGGTGAGGATTTCCTGTTGTGGAGTGTCACACAGCGTGGCTCCAGCAGATGTGCTCTGATGATGTGCCCCCCACCCCCAGCAAACCAAGTGCTCGAAAGGGACAAGGGGACGGGGACAGATCTCAAACAGAGGACAGGATCCACCCATGAGAAATCATCTCTCCTATCTGTGCTCCAGGGATCGCAGAGAGCAGGGGCTGCGTTTGTGGGCTCCTGCCTGTCCATCAAGATGACAGAATGGGTCTAGGGGAATTAATTATTCAACAAACTCACCCTTCAAAATTCCATCCAAAGGAATGGTGTGCTGCCTTTTAGCACACTGACTATACAAAATCCTGAAAGACCAGTACACTTCAAAAAGCCTCACAAAAACCCAGGCCTGGGTTTGGCAGGAGTTCCTCAGCCACTGTGTTTTTCTGTGTGTGGTTTATAATAACATGCAAACCTGATGCCAAGTCCTAATCTATTAAGGGACTGCCAATTAGCAGGAGGCTTAGAGCTGCAGGTTTGAGAACTGGGAGCAGGTCTAATTAGGCTTGCAAATCATTTCTGCCCATCGCCCCTCTCCATCTGACCCAGGGCATACTGGCCAATTGTTCTGCATATATCCTTTCTGTATCCCTCTGCACACAACTCTGTGTGTGTGTGTGTGTGTGTGTGTGTGTGTTCTAAGGTTCCAGACCTTAAGGCCGGTGCTTATTTTCATGTCTGTCTCTAAGGGTGACAAGGAGGACTGAAGAAGATTATCCTCAGGACAGTGCCTCTCATATGTGGCCCACCATCTAAATCATCAGAGGCATCTCTTAAAAAATACATGGAACCAACTCAAGACCTCAACTGGAATTCCCGGGACAAGGGCCTGAGAATTCTTATTTTTAGGAGAATGATTCTGGGAGTTCCTGTTGTGCTATGGCTCAGCGGGTTACGAATCTTGACTGGTATCCATGAGGATGTGGGTTTGATCCCTGGCCTTGCTCAGTGGGTTAGGGATCTGGCGTTGCCATGAGCTGCAGTGTAGGTCCTGGGAACTTCCATATGCCACAGGTGAGGTCCTTAAAAGCAAAAAAAAAAAAAAAAGAGAGAGAGAGAGAGAGAAAGAAAAGAGGAATTCCCGTCATGGCTCAGTGGAAACAAATTTGACTAGCATCCTTCAAGACGTAGGTTCGATCCTTGGCCTTGCTCAGTGGGTTAAGGATCTGGCATTGCTGTGAGCTGTGGTGTAGGTCGCAGATGTGGCTCAGATCTGGCATTGCTGTGGCTGTGGTGTAGGTTGGCAGCTATAGCTGCAATTCAGTCCCTAGCCTGGGAACTTCCATACGCCACAGGTGTAGCCTTCCCCCCACCAAAAAAAAGACAAAAAACAATAATAATAAAAAATAGAGAATGATTCTATCCCAAGGTGATTTAGAAATCACTACTCTAAAATGTGAAAACAATTTCATGTTTGAATTCAAGGGCTTTTACAATGCAATTTTTATATGCATATACCAAATAAATGAAAGTTTAAAGCCTACTGAATACCTAGTGTTTACTGAGCACCTATTGCACCTATTGTGTGCGAGGGCTGGGAAATGCTGAGAGGACTAAGGCAGGGCTCCTGCCCTCAAAGAGCTCCCTGTCTGGGGGGCCTGTAACATCCCCAAGGAAAACTCATCTGTCAGAGTTCCCTTGCGGGCAGTGGGTTAATGATCCGGTGTTGTCACTGCAATAGCTCGGGTTGCTGCTGTGGCTCGGGTTTGATCCATGGCCTAGGAACTTCCACATACCATGGGCATGGCCAAAAAAAGAAAAAGAAAACTCATCTTTCCTACTAGGGTTCCTGGTGAAATCCACACCTGTAATTCTCTTTCTTTCTTTTTTTTTTTTTTTGTCTTTTCTAGGGCTGCACACACGGCATATGGAGGTTCCCGGGCTAGCGGTCGAATCGGAGCTGCAGCCTCCGCACAGCAAGGCCAGATCCAAGCCGCATCTACGACCCGCACCACAGCTCACGGCAATGCTGGATCCTTAACCCACTGAGCCAGGCCAGGGATCGAACCCACAACCTCATGGTTCCTAGTTGGATTTGTTGACCACTGAGCCATGACAGGAACTCCAATTCTCTCACTTTCTTTTCTGCCTTGTTGTGAACCTAGCTTTGTGGTATCTTTGCCAGGATGGCTCTCAAAAAGAAAGAGGGATTTCAGACACCAAACATCACAGGCCTATCTCAGAAGGGGAAAAAAACCCTGACATACATATGGTTTCAAGATATGTATTTCAAGGAAAAAAATATGTGCCTTAGGACTGCCTGGTCTGAAGACAGAAACAGAGTGGGGAGTAACATCAGCAGGCCTCCGGGCAGCGGACGAAGCCTGGGGCTGGGTCCTGGAGCCCAAAGTTGGCTTCTTCAAAGACTTTACAAAGTCTCTTTTTCCTGGCCAAGCCTCCCTGTCATTAAAGAAAGAGGGGAGGCTGCCCTACTCGGTCACACCCAGAAGCATATTTGGCATGAACCTTTCTGCCTGGAGCCTTCGAAGTTCACTCTGGAGATTCAGCAGGGAGATGGACAACCTAAAAGAACCAGAGTTCTCCAGAGCCCTCTCTAAGCTAGCCTGAGTGATCTCTAAACAGCTCTAAAATTATGTTTTGAATATATGGCTTTCAAACAAGACTGATTTCCTAGCCAGCAGGGAGGGGGTTTTTATTTATTTATTCTCCACACAGTGCTGGATGCACAGCAGAGACTCGAAATTAAGGAATATATGTGAGGTAGACAGTATGGCCAGACTGTGTTTGAGAAAGAGCACCCTGGCAGCCATGGGGAAGAAGGATTGGAGTGCAGGAACTTTAAAGCTCCCTGCTCACTGACGCCTGACAAGCACCTTCCCAAGGAAAACCCTTCTCCATTTTTCAGACACATCCCCATCAATCCTGAATAAGATGTATTAAAACGTCTCACAGCCCTAATACCAAGCCAGGTCCTGGGCAGCACACCTCAAATAAACGTTCTCTGCTCCCTAGGAAGGAGACTAGGGCTATTCCCCTCTTGGCTTCCAACACCCCTCTGAAACTCACTGCTAGTCTCACACTCTCTCAGGTTATCTTAATACACAGCACTATTCGGACGCTTAACCAGATATAGACTACTAGGTGTAGACAAGAAGTACATGGCTCAAGGGGGCGGCAAGCCATCTGTGGGTCACTGAAGCCCATGGCAAAGCACAGCGTGGTCTATCTCCACGTGTGTGGATTGTGCAGTCAGACCCACAGGTTCTCTGTCCACCTTAAACATGTCAGTTAACCCCTCCGAGATGAGACACAAAAAGGACACCACATGCCACGACGCTTCATATAATGCTTCATGCAACAGAGAGGCTCCATAAATGTTACTGCATCAAGAACATGGGATGGCGTGGCCTCTGTAAGAAGGAGACAGACACGGTTTATCTCGGCCTATAAAGAAGTCCATGATGTTCTTCACGTGGGGTTCCTCAACACGTATCACCAAAGCCACCCAGCCTTTAGTTTTGTTAGGAGATGGGAGTGCGGGACGGGCAATATGGATCATCAGGAAAAGCACAGGCTCTGCTGTCAACTAGATTTGCTTTGGAAGCTTGGATCTGCCCGTTTTCAGTTCTGTGACATGGGGCATGTTGCTTACCTCTCCAGGCCATCTGTAAAATGAGGCCAGGACGTTGCCACAGCTGAGGCTCGGATTCAATCCCTGGCCCAGAAACTTCCATATGCCATGGGTATGGCCGTTTAATTAATTAATTAATTACTTTTAAAAATGGGGCCAGGAGAGCCCATCTTGAGAGGTTACTGTGAAGTCTGGAGTTCCCGTACCATATCCAGTGTGCACTCAATTCCTGAAGCTACTGTTCCTGCTCAGGGTCTTCCCCACCAAATACATCTGAATGAAGAAAGATGACTTGGGTGGCCCTATGTCCCCTTGTAGGAGCTCTTCCTTTCCTTTAAAGCAGGCAACTTTTATGCAGCGTTTTCTAAAATACCCATGTCTTTTCCATGCTTGATCACTTTCAGCTAAAGGAAAATATCCAGGGTTTTCTGGGCACTTCCTGCTGATTTGGATGCAGCGTCACTTGGATCTTCCTTGGTTCACGTCACACTAGGGAGACTCTGTGTTTACTTTCTTTTCACTCACTTTTGTCCAATAACTATTTCTTTTGCACCAATAGTGAACAAAGCAGACATAAGAGCAACAGGGGGTATGCAATGGTGATAGGTCAGGTCATTTTTTTTTTTCCTAACTCATGTGAAGAAATTAAGACCAAGAGTAGTGACTTGTCCGAGTGCACTCAGTGACAAAGGGACACAGATATCCATGCCCTGCACAACTGCACCATGACTGGCTATATTATCTTGTCATTGCTACCCTGGTCCTAGCCTGCCCTGGGGCCTACTGGCGGGGTATGTCTATGGGGTGTGTGCATGCAGCTTGCCATCATCACTAAGGCAGGAGAAGGAAAACGAGAAACGAAAAGGCATCTACAAAAATAGATAGAGAAACAAGATAAAAATTGGTGACTGATCAGCAATACTGATGGGTTTTGCTGCAACGTGTGGTCCAGTTGCCAGGGATTACTGGGGTGCCATAAAGCCTACAGGTTCACTGTATCCCCTGGTACTTTCACAGAAGAATGTAAGAAACTGTGCACAGGCTGAGCAAGTGCTTTAGAGCACTAAGACGTTCTAACTAAGCGTGGTGTGCTGAACTTTTATTTTTAAATAGCATGATTTATACAGCTTTCGATTGGTCAAACCCAGTTAAATTTAGCAGGTAATTACCATCAAGCATTAGCTCATGCTAATCAAATTCATATCAGGAAAGAATTTTTTTTCCCCTTTGTTCAGAGTATTTTCAATTCATGGGGAGAGAACAGGATGTGACGATAACACATCATTCCAGAGTCACTTGGGCCTAAATTCAAATCTCCAGCTACTTGGCTTGGACCTCGATTTCCTCACATATAAATGGGTGTGTGGGGGGGTGTTAAGGACTGGATTGTGCTCCCCCTAAATTGATATGTTGGAGTTCTAACCCCCAGGACCTCCACGTATGACCGACCTTATTTGGAAATGGGGTCTCTAAGGAGGTAATCAAGTTACAGAGATGATGCTAGGGTGGGTTCTGATCCAGTAATGACGGTGACCTGCTGAAAAGGGGTCTGGACACGGAGACAGGCATATAGGGGTGGAGGGAGACTGCAGTGCGAACGTGAAGACAGCCGTCTTCAAGCCAAGGAGAGAGGTCAAGAATAGATCCTTCCCTCACAGCCTGCAGGAAGAATCCCCTCGCACCACCTTGACCTCAGACTTCTGTCTCCACAGCTGTGAGACAAGAGCCTGCTGTTTAAGCCATCCAGTGGGTGGCACTGTTACAGACATCCAAGCCAAAGGGGGCAACAATTACCCACCCCAGAGAGTTTGCGTGGGGGAGCGGGGTGAAGGGAAGAGAAAGGGAGTGAATGAGAAATCTGTGTGTGATTAAAGGGTGATGCTTCATCCTGAATGACTACAGATGCTCATATGGTCAAGCAAAGGCAAAATAACTTTGATTATGGCGACGATTAGCAACACAGAAAATCCTATCTATGTACCTAAATAACTGAAAGAAAAATCAAACAAAAATGACTAAAAGGGAATATGCCCAATAGTAATAATATTTGTGTCAGCTGGTGGATTATGGGTGATTTCCCCCCCTTCTCCTCAAATTTTAAGTAAGGTAGTTTTAAAATATCAATGATGAAAGACTAATTTACCTTTTAGAAAAAAAGACTAAAAGTGTACGCTACTGTCAAAAATGACTTGGGTTTTTCTATTTGGTTCAATTTTTACTTTACGACTCATACGTATTAGCCAGAGTTAGACACTAGAACTAAAAAAAGTCGAAAACAGAGGTCCCTGCCTCAGATCTCCCTGTTCGGATTCCACATAAAGGCTCACTTATTTTCTATACTTCTCTGAAGACACATAGGAATACAGTATTTTCCCCAAATCTTTATCTACCCTAAAAATACTCTAATTCAAAGAGGAAGAGAAAAGCTACCTGTGTGGCCCAGGTAGCTAGAAACACATCAGGAACTGTTCTTCTGAATGTTATACAGCTGGTATCATCAGCCATGGTTGCTTTTCTGATTAAGTCATGGAAACCACCACCTGCAGTGAGAATCAAAAGGGGGAACAGCCATCCCTACCTCTCATGATAACTTCTAACTGATACTGGGGCAACCGGCGCAGACTCAATGCAAGGCCGCGGCACCTCTGAGTTCAAGTATGTCTGCGTTTGTGGACCAAGCGTAGGTCTGTAAGACAGGAGACTGTGTAGGCGCAATTCGCGGTGAACTGGCACATAAGCTACAAGGCAGAGACTGAGTAGGCTCGGATTCTTGACTCTTGTAAGACACACAGGCATGGGCAATATTACTGATGCGTGTTTAGGGCACAGAGTAAATTTTTTGGGAGGGAAGCAGGGGGGCGTAAAGGAGAAAAAGATAGCTTTACTGCTTTGCCAGGGACAGGGGTCCACTGCAGGCTAGTGCCCGAAAGACTGTGCCCAGAGCAAACACGTAAGATCAGTAACACGAACGGTTATCTCTTTTTTCCGCACATCCGTGAGCCCTCTCCCTTCCGGAAAATCAGTTTCCCAAATGTAAATGGTCTCTGTTGGCTCAGCCCCTCCAGTTGTAAGTTCTCTTGCCAATGGTTCCACCAAAACCCCCCTTTTTTCCCCTCTGTGGTTCCTACTGTTCTATCTCCACCTTCCTCCCTCCATCTATCTTAGCAAGCAGTTGCCAGGAAATGGGTCTTATCTGGTCATGGAAGGTTTTGCGAGATAGGTAAAATTTAATATATATCTATAAATTTTACATATTATATAACTTATACAATATATAAAAATGAAGAAAAGCGGGGGGAGAGTGAAGAATAGAATCCAGCAGCATTTATTTTCTCCTTAAGGTACAGCATTGAGCCTTCTCCCACGCTTGCAGCCCTTCTCTTCCTGAAGGGTCCCTGCTGGGCTCCCTGATGGTCAGGTGCTGCTATGTAGAGCATCTGTGAAGGTGAGTATTAGGCGTTTCACGTCAGGGCAGGTCACCCACAGTTTGGGTGATGGCGGGGAGGAGGGTCCCGTGTGTGTGAACACAGGGGGAAGCACTTCAAGTTTCAGTCAATGAGATGCTGAGCTCCTTGTGGGAGCATTGCGCCCTTTAGCTTTATAGCTACCCCAACCGAGCATGCAGCAGGTGATCCGTAAATACTGCAATTAAGTGAGTGAGTGAATGAATGAATTCACGAGTGTGGTTGCTTTGGGTGTTGGAAGAAAACCACTGGTCTTCAGGCCGGGCACCTTGCGAGAAGGGGAACGCGGACCGTCATGGATCATTTCCTATTCGGCTCAAAGACCTACAGTGTCTTCAGGTCCACACTGTACAGGCGTGCGGATGAGGCGGACCGAGGAAAGATAACAGCTCCTGAAACCAACTTTCGAGGGTTTTGAAAGAAACTCTCGTCGTATGGAGAAACGTTATACATCCTCCAGCCATCTCTGAGTCCTTCTGCTCCTCAGCAAGTCCCAGGGCGCTTTTCCAATCCCACATTGCTCTGTGCTCCAGCCAAAACCCAGCTTCCTGCCTCAAAAGGCCCTTTGTCTGGGCTCTCTTTCCAAATCAGCGTATCCTGAGCTTGAACCCTCTTGCTTTTGAGAACTCCGATGCCTTGGCAGCAGAAGGCTTTGCCAGCAGGTTTGTGGTCCTCACAGCTTTCAAAAACCTCAATGTGAGGGCATGTCTATAGCGAAGGAACTCTTTTCATGGGGGGGGGGGAGTATTATTTTAAGAGTTGGAAAAACAACTTCAAATTGACTCTTTCGTCTTTAATTGCTACCAGAAGACTGAGAACTTCTTGTTCTCTTGTATTTAATTAAGATGATAGTTTTAATCAGCTTTAAATGATATTGGTTAATACGCTCTGCTCAATCTCTCAGGCAAGCTTTGCCTCAGAACACTGGAATGCATGAAAGACAAATTTCCAAAATGTTCTCTTCAAATTGGAAAACACCTTCCTTTAGCAAGAGCAGATGGGAAGGTAATGGCATCTGTGCAGCTGCTCCATGATTCCCTGGAAGGACTCCAGAGTTACTTTCCACAGATCAGATAAACTCCATCTAATCCATACTTTGTATATTACACACGCTATAAATCCAGGTAGCACGCTCTCTCATAGGCTTATTTGCTGCGAAGCTTGCCAACTATGACAGATAACAGTTTCCAAACAGCAAGTTTTTAGGAAAGAGGGTAGAGATTGATGTGGAAGAGCCTGCTGTCTGCAGTAAGGACAATCTCGGGACAATCTGTCAGACAGGAGTTGTTGTCCCCATTTTGCAGATGAGGAAACTGATGTTAGAGAGGTTACAACCCTTGCCTCAGGTTGTAAGAGAGCAAATGGTAGAGCCAAGATTTGAGACCAGCACTGCCCCCCAGGACACATCCTCTTTCCACTGCCTCCTAAAGTTTAAAACTTTACCGCTCTGCAGTTTCAACTGGGGGAACTTCTTAGGGTGAATCCCTCCATCTCTCTTCTTATGTCACAGCCCCGGGACATGATTCAGCAACCCACCACAGTCAACTACGTAGCACTGTCCTAAGTGTGGAGTCTTTTATATTTGATGACTTCAGCAGAGCTTAAAGATCATCTAATTCAACTGTCTCCGTATTCAGGGAAAGAAAGACCAATAGCATATAAGTGATTGAGGGTCACTACCTAGTGTCACAGCTGGAAGGACTGGAAATGAGGAGGTGGAAATACCCCAGCGTTGGAGTATGATGAGGGTATGGGGTGAGCAGAAACCAGCCTGAAGAATGGATACTCTGGGAGTTCCCATTGTGGCTCAGCAGGTTAAGAATCCGATGAGCATCCATGAGGATGCAGGTTCGATCCCTGGCCCCACTCAGTGGGCTAAAGGATCTGGCGTTGCTGTGAGCTGTGGTGTAGGTTGCAGATGCAGCTCAGATCCTGCCTTGCTGTGGCTGTGGCATAGGCCAGCAGCTGCAGCTCCAATTCGACCCCTAGCAAGAGGAACTTCGATATGCCACAGGTGCAGCCTTTAAAAAAAAAAAAAAAAAAAAGGAATGGATACCCTTTCCCATAGGCAGAGAAGGGGAGAGTGCATGGAAGAGCAAAGGCAGGATTCAAGGCCAGAAGGCAGACATCTGTGGGGTGTGTCTAGGAAACAATGAGACCTATACAAGTAAGGCTGGTGGGGAGCTGCAGAGGTGGTAAGAGGGTTATCCCCTTTGAACATACTATTTTTGGAATATTTTTTACTCTAAGAGTATATTACTGTGCTTTGAGATGTTAAGGTTTAAAAGGCTTTGTAGATTACTGACACCTGGGACCATTATCTGATTTGCAGAATAACCAAATCCACAGCGTAAACGGATGCGTTAAATGTGGTACTCACTGGATTTAAACGTGAACCTGCCCAAGGTAAGGGTTTTATTTCCTCTGGATTTTACTCATATTCTTTTTTTTTTTTTGGCTGTACCTGAGGCATACAGAGTTCCAGGGCCAGAGCCACAGCAGTGACAATACCAGATCCTTAACCCACTGAGCCACAGGGGAACTCTGACCCATTTTTCCCATCTAATGAGAGTGGGCAGGGGAAACTCTTGATGCTTAGGCCCCTCCACTCTCTGCATTCTAAGATTATTCTAATGGATGGTGATCAGTACTGGCTAAAGCTGAGGCAGAGGAATCACTCTGCTCAGGGGGGTTCTTCAATGCAATGCTTTCTTTGACAATGGTCCCTAACAAGAATTTTCCTGATTTGCCCATCCAAACAGTGTGTCATTTCTGCCCCCTAACCCCCCAGCTCCATTCACACTACCTCTGGTAGTGTCCACGTTGTATTTCTAGAACTGAGCTGCCCAGTGTTTGCTCTAGAAGACTCATGTGCAAAGACCACATCTGACCCATCATTAGATCCCCACACCTCGCACAGTACTTGGTACACAAAAGGTAACGAATACTTATTGAAATAATGCATCACCTCCATTTATTCAGGACCTTTAAATTATAAAACTAATATTATTATTAATATGGGGTTTTTTTGTTTGTTTGTTTGTTTGTTTGTTTTTGGCTGTATCCATGGCAAGTATAAGTTCCCAGGCCAGGGATCAAACACCACCACAGCATAACCAAAATCACAGCAGTGACAACACCAGATCCTTAACCCACCAAACCACCAGGGAACTCCTTGTTATCAATGTTAATAACAACTTGCCAACATGGTACGAAACTTAGCTGATGCTGGGATAAAATTACAGGAAGTTGCATTTTATGTTAACATAACTTTTTAAACAATTAGAACTGCTTCCAAGGAATAAACTTCACCATCACTGGAATTATTAAGCAGAGGCTTGATACTAACCAAGAAAAATGGTTTAGAGGGATTGCCCTGGATCCAGCTGAAAGCAGGAAGACTGATTAAAGGATCTTGAAGCCTGAGTTTTGAAATAAGATACACAGATCAGGGGTTAATTCCTAACACCCCACCGCTTTATGCCTCAGATTTTTGTTGTTGTTGTTATTGTTATTGTTTAGGGTCACACGTGCAACATATGGAAGTACCCAGGCTAGGGTTCAAATTGGAGCTGCAGCTGAAGCCTACACCACATCCATAGCAATGCGGGATCTGAGCCACTTCTGCGACCTACACCACAGCTCACAGCAACACCAGATCCTTAACCCACTGAACAAGGCCAGGGATCGAACCTGCATCCTCATAGATACTAGTTGGAATTGTTTCTGCTGAGCCACAATGAGAACTCCCTATGCCTTAGTTTTATCACCTATAAAACTGGAGTAATGCACCCATTCCACAAGGATATGGCAGGGATTGAGGAAGACACATTAGGAGCTAGTTCCTTTCTCTTGTGAATTGGACATTTTGGAACTTCAGTCTCAGCCCCATCAGAATTGTGAGAAGCAAGATTAAGCCAGATAAATATCTAAAAAGACAAACATACATTGTGCAGTGTCCAGTATACTAGGAGACTGTTTTTGAAAGTTTTTTCAATGAGTAAAAGCAATGAACCAAATACTTTTGAAGTGATAAAAGTAAGAACAAGTACACCAATAATATGATCAAACAGAAAAGAGCTGAAAGGAGAAAATCCTTCCCTTCCTCTTTCAGTATGAACTTCATAAGCTTTTAAGGAACCAAGACAGATTTCAGAGGAAGCACTTAAGACACAACTAGAGAATTCTGCATGCTGGAAGATTTAACTGTCCCATGTCACAGATGAGGCAACAGTCACAAAGAGGGAAAGTTTCTTGGCTAAAGTGACTCAATAAGTGCATAAGAAAGAGCAAGAACCCACATTTCTTTTTTTTTTAATGGACGCACCTGCAGCATATGTAAGTTCCCAGGACAGGAACTGAATCTGAACTGCAGCTGAGACCTACACCACAGCTGCAGCAATGCTGGATCCTTTAACGCGTCCAGGGATGGAACCTGCGCCTCTGTAGCAATCCAAGGTGCTGCAGTGGGATGCTTAACCCACTGACACAGCAGAAACTTTGAAACCCGGATTTCTTAACCCCCTGCTTGCTTGGGCATCTTTCCCTAACAGAAGGTTTCAGAGCCCCTCCTTAAGGCAAGCTAGGATGAGAAAAATCGCTCATCCTAAAACACAGCCCTAGCTCTCAGAGTAAGTTAAAATTTTGTTTGTCTGTTTTTAATAAAAGCTATCATAGTACAGATTCAGTCTGTTGACCAAGTTCAAAACACTATATGAATGCAAAACTGAATGTAAGGAGTTCCCGTGGTGGCTCAGTGGTTAGCGAATCCGACTAAGAACCATGAGGTTGCGGGTTCGATCCCTGGCCTTGCTCAGTGGGTTAAGGATCCGACGTTGCCGTGAGCTGTGGTGTAGGTCACAGACGTGGCTCCGATCTGGCATTGCTGTGGCTCTGGGGTAGACTTGGCAGCTACAGCTCTGATTAAACCCCTAGCCTAGGAACCTCCATATGCCGCAGGTGTGGCCCTAGAAAAGACAAAAAAAAAAAAAGAATGTAAAATATCAAACTGCCTTTAAGTAATTACCTACTCTCAATCTCTCAGATTAGTTAATACTTTATAATAGGCTCTTACAAACTCTAGCACGCAAAGGTTTTTTCCATTTCATCACACTAATTTGCAGGAAGTCTGTATTAAGCATGCAGTATTTAGCTTTATAATTATACTTAATAATAATTCAGCTATTTACAGCAAGAAGAGATACTTGTGCCAGTGGCTGCCTTAGGACTGTGGTAGTCGAGGCAACAGAATTTGTATTTTTCTTTTTACTTCCTATTTGTATTTACTAAAACGAATTTTCCAGGACATTTTCTTGAATGTCTTGACTTTAATAAAAATTTTCAAGCATCTGTTATAGACACAGAGGTCATACTCTATTAAGATGGAACTGGATAAAACTCTAATCCAAGCCAAAAATTTTGACAGAAGAAAGGTCAATACAAAGTGCTCTGGCAGCCCCAGGAAGGACTAATTCTACCCAAAGGAAATCAGAGAGGGCTTCTCAGAGAGGGTGGCACTGGAGTTGATTATAGGAGGGAATAGCCACAGAATGGAGGGAGATGCCTGGACCAGGGCATAAATGGGGAGTGGAGGGTGGGGGACAGGAAGCAAGGGAATGGAAAGCAGAAAGGGTTGGCTGGGGCCAGATTCTGAGAGGCCTCAGATATGCTCAGAAGTTTTTGTTTATTTATTTATTTTTTTTGGCCATGTGCACAGCATTCAGAAGTTCCTGGGCCAGGGACCAAACCCATGCTATAGCAGTGACAACACTGGATCCTTAATTGCTGGGCCAACAGAGAACTCCCAAGAAGTTTTATTCTGCAGTCTCAATGAGGGGGTCATAAAAATCCTAAAGAGGGGGTTCCCTTATGGCTCAGCGGTTAAGGAACCCAACTAGGATCCATGAGGATGCAGGTTCAACCCCTGGCTTTGCTCCGTGGGTTAAGGATCCAGTGTTGCCGTGTGGTTTAGGTCACAGATGAGGCTCAGATCTGGAGTTGCTTGCTGTGATGTAGGCCAGCAGCTATAGCTCCGATTCGACCCCCCAGCCTGGGAACTTCCATATGCTGTGGGTGCAGCCCTAAAAAACAAAAAGAAAAAAAAAATCCTGAAAAGGAGGGCCTATGTGATCAGAACTGCAGTGTTGAGAAACGATTCCTTATAGTTAAGGCATAGATGATATTCAGGAGAGATTATCCCCCTAGAAATAAAACCTGTAAAGGAATGTTTTCAGATCCAGGTATGTGATAGCATCCACCTAAAAGAGGGACAGAAGTAGGGAGAAGGGAGAAGAGGGAGCAGCTTCAGATGGCAAAAAATGTATGCCTTTATCGCACACATGCGACTTTACAATTTCAAAGCATTTTCTGATCGATATATATGATACCATACCCTTGTTCTCAGGAGCTCCAGGAGGTAGGTTAGGAGTGAAGTATCATCTCCACTTTATTGTCCCTAAATAAAGGGACGAACACAGCAAAGTTGGGCACACAGCCCAGGAAAGCCTCTTTGACTTCTTATTTTTAAAATTTCATTTATTGACCAGCTCAAGACACCTGGCCTCCTTTTCTCCAAGAAGGATTGTGTGTCTATCTTCTCATCTTCTCACCTGCCCCTGGAGGGCTGGATCCGCCTCTAGGATTTCTTTCTTATCTCTTTGTATTTTATCTCAATAAATACTGAGGGATAGATAAGATATCAGAGCCCCAGGAATGTTCTCCTCCTTGGTTTTCTGACTGCAGACAATGGTAAAGAGGCAGCGATCCCCGTTCCCATTGGTCCTGTGAGCATTTCCCATTCATCCCAGGTCCACAGTGGAGGAAGGGCCCGCCCTAGGACGCCTAGGATCTGAGGGGCCTCTCGCCAGCTGCTCTGCATTCTAATAGTGAGGGATCTGTACAAAATGGGCTTGCTCTAAGTCCTGTTTAACTTTTCCATGGGTCTGTGTTTGTCAAAGCTTCATGCCAACTCGGTCAGAAAAAGAAACACCACAAAACTTCTTTGAGGAAAGGGGGGAAGAAAGAACCCTACTTTATACACTTGCTCTCATGCAAATCACACCGCCATTCAAATCCCAGCTGAATAGGAGCCCTACAATAGCCTGGGAAATCCACAGCCCCGCCAACCAAAGTGTAGGCTGCGGCACTCCCTGCCTTTCTACCTCCTTCGGAGAAGACTGATAAGAATTAACAATACAATCCGAAGTTGCTATCCCTCCGCAGAAAGGTCATTCCCGTTGCAAAGTTTCTCCCGCTAGCAGCTTCTGCCCTTTTCTTCTCTGGCTCTACAAAACTGGAGTTCAGATGCTCTTGGACATATTTTTAATCAAAGTGGGTGCCCGGCCCAAGTGACCAGCTCTGAGGAGATTCTAGCAAAGCGATCCCCTGGAAATCTTAGTAAACCATCTCTGCTGGTGATGAACTAGTTGAATTATTAATACAGTGTGTCACCAACCACCAAAAAGAGCTGAGACAGGCAGTGCTGACTAGGTTCTAAGAAAATTGAAAAGAACCCCACCCCCTCCTCCCACCACAGGCTGTTGTGAAATTCAAGCAGGTTAACAAGCCCCTAGCAGACCAGCCTGCCAGAGACGTTCAGCAAAGTTCCTACCCTTCCCCCACCCAGCCCCGAGGTTTGGAGTCTAATCTCTTTCCCCAGGAGTTTACAAAGAAACAGGTAATGCTAAAATGGGCAAAAGGCTTTAAAACCCCAAATCACACTTGAACATTTCCCAAGGCCTGATCATTTTAAAAGTTCTGGCTGGCTGTGTGTTTCATATGCTTATCATTGAAAATAGCAACCAGTGCAAATTCCAATAACAGCTTCCCTGTGGGGGGAAAGAGCATCCATTGGTGGTAGGTGGTTCTTACCCCAGGTGCTCCATCATTTTCCAGATGCAGGATCCCTGACCTTTCCGAAGGGCGACTGCCACATCTGTAAAATCCGTTAACGGCGGTACCTCCCCTTCACAGTTGTCTTGTATTGACTGGATGAGATACGTGAATGTGCCTGACTCTAATGGAAGGGTCCAAAAATGTCCTTTTCCCCAGCCTTTTTCCTGTTGACATTTGGAGAATGACATTCTGGACAGGGTGGTTTTGGAGTTTTGTTTTGTGGGCTTTAGCAGGTAGGGGAGCTGAAGCGCTAGAATGAGAAAAATGAATTGAGGCAAGAAAGAAGATCTATGTTCAAGTTCTCAGATGCATACATTATCCTTGGGCAGAATTATTCAGTGAAAGGGATTATTAATTAATAATAAATGTTCAGATTTCACAGCCGAGGCTGCCCCACCTGCCAGCAAGAAACTTAAGGGAAATTACCATTAAGGGTTCATCAACTCCATCAATAGCCTTTGGAAAATTAAACCTAAAATCAAGACAGCTTATTTCCCCCTGGGATTGAAAGCCCTGTATTGAAATGCTTTGACCCAAGAAGTATACTTTAATTTCCCAGCCAGCCCAAGAATTCTGCATTCATGCGATGCCTACAGTATTGACCATCCAAAGCAATGGTTTACTAGGGTAAGTGGAGCCC
Organism: Phacochoerus africanus; assembly: GCF_016906955.1. NCBI lineage: Eukaryota > Metazoa > Chordata > Mammalia > Artiodactyla > Suidae > Phacochoerus > Phacochoerus africanus. Next base: position 155,356,984 of record NC_062551.1, on the reverse strand, counting down.
ATCTCTCTCTCCGAACAGATTTAAATGAGAAGCCTGCTAACAAAAGAGTCAAGGGCATAAGTCCCCTTTTAAATTCAGAGGCTACTTCCAGGACCTCCAGGGGCTTCCTGAAACTGCAGATAACAAACCCTACATGTGCAATGAATTTGCCTGTACATACAATGTTATGACAAAGTTTAATTCCTAAATTAGGCGCAGGAAGAGATGAACAATAGTCACGGATAATAAAATAGAACAATTATGATAATATACTGTAATACAAGTTATGTGAATGTGGTCTCTCTCTCAGAATATTTGATTGTACTGTACTCACCTGTCTTGGGAATGATGTGAGAAGATAAAAGGCCTAAGAGATGAGATAGAGATAAAGTGAAGCCATGACGTAGGTACTGCGACACAGGCCACTACTGACCTTCTGATGATACCAGGAGGACCATCAGCATCGAGTGGTCAGCATCAGGCTGCGACAGTGCGGAGGTCAGTAGCAGACCATGTGGACAGCTGGGGGTCCTGGCGAGAGAGTTCATCGCACTGCTCAGAATGCACGCAAGTTAAAACTTACGAAGTGTTCATTTCTGGAATTTCCCATTTAATATTTTCAGACCAAGGGCAGCTGAAACCATGGAAAGGGAACCCGCAGATAAGGGAGCACTACTCTAAGTCGGTGGCGTCTTCGGAAATATTTTTAAATCTCAGCCTACCAGATGTTCCTCCCTGCTTCAAAAGAAGACACTAGGCGTTTAATCAAACCATCCATGAAGGCCAAAACGACCATTCTGCAATAACCTATATGGGAAAAGAATCTGAAAAATAGAGAGGTGCATTTGTGTACCTGAAGCACCTGAAACTAACACAACATTGTAAATCAGCTATCCTCCAATATGAAGTAAAAATTAATTCTAAAAAATTAAAAAAAAAAAAATAACAAGATGACAGCAGGACAAATGCAAGGATAAGAAATACTATATTAGGCCATTCCTCCCTACCGAAGCCAAATTGACCAAAACAGCTACTTTGGGCCAGTGTCTAACGAAATGTGGCTGGGAGTACTCCTGCCAATTCCTGTCAGTGGTTGCTAACTTTATAACAATGTGGGGCATTTGTGGGGAAGAGGCTACTTGTGGAAGTTCTATTTACTGCATTTAATAAAGGTGCCGCATCCACAGCCACTAACCAGAGCAGCTCACAATTTCTCAAGGTGACCCAAAGGTTACCCCAAACCACAAAGACAGCAGACAGAGCCCATGGTACGAAAAGGGTCACCAACAGAGAGGCCCATTACTGCTGCCTCATGGGAGTGACAAAGGCCTAGTTCAAGTCCCCCCTTCCTTTAAGAAGTCTTGCCAGGACCCAGCGGCCTTCCCTCTAAATCCAGAGTTGTTTGCCCATGCTAGAATGTCCAACCTTGTCACCGCCAAAGACCCCTCACAGTTCCTTACTGACCCTCTGTGACATCCAGAAGACGTCTTTATTTACCAGGTAAACTACACTTAAATCACTTCTCCACTTCTGTTCATCAAAGCATGGGTGCCAATCGTATCTCTTATTGAGTGGAAATAACCACTAAGACCAGAGTAAATGGCCACGTGTCATTCCACATTCAAATCACAAGCACAGAGGGCCAGTGCCTGACTCGTCCAGGAGAGGTGGATGCCCTGAGTTAGTCTAGGGAAGTTAATCATTGAAGAATGTACAGAGCATGTCAGATATTTTTGAAGTACAGAGCAGAGTGTGAGATGCCCTGTAATGGCTCTAATGGACCTTGACGGGTCCAGAGAATTCAGGGTAACCGTCACGAGTCTAACTCATTTTGGACAATGCGTCACGTGGTGTTACTGATGTGAGAGCCCACAGAGAGCAGCGGGGAAACTTGGGCTTCAGACACAAAACAAAAGCAGGAGAGCCTAGTGGTAGAGAATGGCCTCATGAGACAGACTCTTCAGGTCTGACCCCAAACCCTCAAACTCACTTGCTGCCTAGCTCTTGGTAAGTTATCTTTCACAGCTCTGAATCTCAATTCTGTAAACGGAGATAATAGGAATAAAGACTTCACAGGCTCAGTAGGAGGATTAAATAAGAGAATGCATGCATGCCACTTGGCCCAGCGAGGAGGTACACAGCTAGCCCTCAATACAGGTTAGCAACTGTCATTAGTGAGTCAGGCTTGAATCCAAACTTCAGGCCTAATACATATTAGCTGTGTGAACGTGGGCAAATCATTTACCATCTCTTGAGCTGCAAAACTGGATACTGACATCTATGGTATGCTGTTATTGGGAAGATTAAGTAAGACATCATCTAAAACTTCTAGTCCTAAAGGCTGAGTGCCTTATCCTCACTCACCCTTTTGTATTATATGTGGTTTAATTTCTCGTGCACTTATAGCTTAATCTGCACTGTAATTTCAACTTGACACTCCAGCCAAATCCTAAAGATCTGTGCTTGTGTCTGATACTCTTTAATATCTCCTAGCCTCTAGCACATGAATCTAAAGATGCACAGTGATTTAAATAATCATGAGATACAGTCATATCTCTAGGAGGGGAAAGGGTGGGAAAAAAATATCAACTGTACCAGGTACAATGGTTCTACTTCATAGTCTCAAGAGTACTGTCAAGAGTACAAATATTAAAATCTTATATTCTGCCTGACATCCGAGGAATATAAGATTTTAATATTTGTACTTTTAACTCTTCACGGCACTCTGAAAATTGAAAGCTGTTTCTCATTTTGCTGAAGCAGGAATCTGCTTATCCCACCCTGGTTTATGGAAATACGTTACTCAGCGGGTGAGAAGGTCTAGCTGACCACCCAGCTCGATTCCTCAGGCAGCTTTATTGTTCTCTGCCCACTCATTTTAAATGCAGTGACACTGCTAAACTGATAGAAAACTTTGTTTCTTTGTGAAAAATTCTCTGAAGAACAAAGCAACACTAGCGGTTTCATGAATATGTTAATTTCCAAAGGTCTTAGGTAAAACCAAAGCTTTAACTTTTCTATTTCCCCCCCCACACGTATTTAATTAATCTTAATTTTTTTTTTTTTTTTGGCATTTTAGGGTTGCAGGTACCATATGGAAGTTCCCAGGCCATTGGGGGGGGGACTCCCAAATCAGAACTATAGCCTCTGGCCCACGCCACAGCCACAGCCACAGCCACGTGGGATCCAAGCCATGTCTGCGACCCAGACCACAGCTCATGGCAACGCCAGATCCTTAACTCACTGAGCGAGGCCAGGGATCAAACCCAAGTCCTTGTGGATTCTAAGTGGGTTCCTTACTGCTGAGCCACAATGGGAACTCCGAGATAACTTCTAAAATGGGGCAGTCACTATGAAAAAGAGTTTGACAGTTTTTCAGAAAGTTAAACATAGAGGTACCATATGATCTTGCATTTCCACTCCAAGGTATATGTATCCAGAGCATGGAAGACGTACATCCAAGCAAAAATTTGCATGTGAAAGTTCAAAGCAGCACTGTTCATAATAATCCCCAAATGTAAATAACCCAGAGCTCCATCAACTGACAGATGTATAAACCAAAGGCGGTACGTCCATGTAATGGACTATTACTTGGCAATAAAAGTAAATGAAATACTGATGCATCCTAAACAAACATGCCCAACAAACATGCTACAATACGGACGAAGCTTAAAAATATTATGCTGAGGGAAAGGCCAAGAAATAGAAAGTTGATAAGTAGTTGTCCCGGGATTGGGGGAAGAGAAGGACAAATGTGGAGTGACAGCCACGGGTACAGTTTTTTTGTTGCTGCAGTGATGAAAATGTTCTAAAAGGGATTGTGGCGATGGCTGCCCAACTCCAAGAATATACGAAAAACCAGTGAATTGTACACTTGAAATGAATACATGTTATGGTATATTGATTAGATCTCAACAAAACAATTACAAAAATACCATTATAAAGAATGTGTATGTGTGACTGGGTCACCTTGCTGTACAGTAGAAAGTTGACAGAACATGTAAACCAGCTACAACGGAAAAAAATAAAAATCATTTAAAAACTAAACAAATAAAAAACAAAAATACCATTATAACCTAAGGAAAACCATTTCTCTAAACCAAGAGGACTTTCCCATTTACTTTAAGAGGCATTTGAGAAATTTAAAAATTCCAGAGCAAAAAATACACACAAATATATGTGTATGTTGTGTATACATGTATATGTATCATGAGTGTGTGTGTGTTTATAAAACTTACAGCCTCATCTCTCTAATAAGGTTGTGAAGAGGCATTTACTAATCCTATAATAGATTAGTTCATAAGTCTACAAACACCACTTTTAAAGGGTTTGTGGAAAAGAGGGCATCAGGGACCATCACCGCTCAGAGGCTCCCAACCCCCAGGCCACCCCATAATCGCTTTTAACCTCCTTCTCATCCATCCTTCTCTCGGTCTCCACTGCCTCAGGTTCATCTCTCATCGGCTTCCCAATTGGTCTCCCTCCTCGGCCTTCGGTTTCCCTCCCCTCAAACACAAATCAGATTCAATCAATCCCCTCTTCAAAACTTGTTCACAAATATGCTAATTCCAAATGCTGTCTGTTCAACTTTTTAAACTTTTTTTCCTTACACATTTTAACACACTTTTCGATATTTCCAAAATGGTGCAGCTGCTATGGAAAAAGGTTGGCAGGTCCTTAAGAAGTTAAACATAGAGGTACCAGATGACCCAGCTATTCCACTCCTAGGTATGAACTGTGTTCAGTTTCTACATGAAATTTTCCATTTATAATCTGGCTGCTAACTATCTTTCCAGCCTCATCCTCGACATCCTCTTTCCCCTCCAACTCACAGGACTTACACTCCAGCCTCCAAACACGGACCCTTCCCAAATCTGTTCAGCCACATCTCAGCTCCATTGTTCCTTCAGCTGCAATAACTGCTCCCATGTAGTCGAAGGTGGGCTGTTATTTCTCGAGCAAGACCCAGCCCCATGCCCTCAGGCAAACTCTTTGCACTACACCAGGCAACTATAGCCCCTCCCTTAAGACTCCCAAATCAGCAGCACCTATGTAAAATTATGCAAAAGTCTGTTACCCATTTGCCAGCCTGGGAATTCTTGAAGGGCAAGGAACCCCACCCCCAACCCCACCCTGGGGAAGAAGGGGGTGGGGGTAGTTGCACTAAGTAGATGCTTAAGAAACAACCACAGAAGACACACTTGAAAGATGGGTACAAACATAGACTTAATTAAATAGGCTCTCTAGAATTACACTGATTGATGCCACAAACTAATGTGGGAGCCAGATATAAAGAAACAACAACGAGAATGACTTCCATCGTGTCAATATAATCATGTGTATTATGTGCTTTAGGGACACATAAACAGGAACCAAAGCATACTGCTGATTATGACAAGGCGCTTACACTGATTTGCATTTCTCTGCAAAACTCTCTAGGCATATAATTTTGTTAAATTGTGACAAACCTCAAAAACACACTTCCCACCAATACTCTGATTGCAATGTATACTTTCAAAGCATCCAGACATCAGCAAGTTCCTTTCATAAGTCGCCAACTGGATCTTATGTGTGTTGTTTGGTTTCGTTGTTGTAAATTGAGGAATTTTAAGGCAGATCATAATTTATAATTCAACCCTGACCTAAGGGAAGAATAGTTTCACAAGGATGTTGGAGAAACTGACCAAGCCTTCTTTTAAGTGTTGGAATCACCACCTCATACATGACTTTGAGAAAATTATTTTGTCTGAGACTCAGTTTCCCCCTCAGTCAAAAGCAAAAAATGGAAAACGTGGGCTGAATTTCTTCTCTCCTGGGACACATCATGTGAACAAGATAGTGCCCGTTCAAATCAGTTGGCTGTGATCGTTGGGTCGTAAGCACTTTCCAGAAGAAAGGCCAGTTTGAAGAAAAGTGACATACCTAGTCCTGGGAGTTCCTGTTTTGGCATAGTAGAAACCAATCCAACTAGTATCCATGAGGACATGGGTTCAATCCCCGGCCTCGATCAGAGGGCTAAGGATCCAGCGTTGCTGAGCTGCAGTGTAGGTCACAGACATGGCTTGGATCCTGTGTTGCCGTGGCCGTGGCGTAGGAACAGCTGCAGCTCTGATTCAACCCATAGCCCGGGAACTTCCATATGCCATATGCCAAGGGTGCAGCCCTAAAAAGCAAAAAAAAAACCAAAAACAAAACAAATCTGCCTAGTCTTTCAAATTTGCCCCTCAGATCTCTGACCTCACTCAAGTATCATCCCCTGATTTGGATTAATAAAAGCAAAACCTGTTTGCCTTGTTTTTCTTTTCAATGACACAGGCAAGAGAAAAAAGAGCAGAGAGCTCTCTAGAGAACTGCCCCATGAATGATATCAAATTTCAAACGGACAAGTACACACCAGAAAAGCTAAACGGTATAAAGGCAAGACCTGGGTTCTAGGTCCTGCTTTTTCACTATCACCGGACAATTACTAACCAGTCCAAGCCTCCGGTTCCTCCTATGTGAACCAAGGGCGCAAAATAGGATGAGGTGACAATGACCACAGCAGCTGGTGAGTATACCACGCCAGATGCTATACCAGGCATGGCCTCACAACTTCACAAAACATGCGATCCCATTTTACAAATGAGAAAACTGAGGCCTCAAAAACAGTCATACCTTGCCTAAGCACATTCACCTAATAACCATAAGCAAACGCCCACATGTCTCTCTCTCTCTTTTTTTTTAAACTTTTTAGGGACACACCCACTACATGTGGAAGTTCCCAGACTAAGGGTTGAATCCAAGCTGCAGCTGCCAGCCTACACCACAGCCATACCGGCTCCGAGCAGCCTGAGTCCTACATCACAACTCATGGCAATGCCAGATCCTTCACCCACTGAGCAAGGCCAGGGATCAAATCTGCATCCTCATGGGTACCAGTAAGGCTAGTTGCCGCTGAGCGGCAAGGGGAATTTGTACACCTGTCTGTCTCTTAAATAAAGCCTGTGCCTCCCCCTCGGACCTCCACCCATCCCCTGTTCAAAGAGGCCTATTTTTCTGACTGAGATAAAAAATGACCTGGGTATTGTTGATAATGAAATCCCCAGGATACTTTCAAATTCTAAAGAGTCCATGAATCTAGGCACTGGAGAACTGTCTAGATGGAATTTTCTTACTAGGTCCACAGGGAGGCTGGGTCAGCACACTCCAAGCTGTTCTGCAATTATTTATATAAAATTCTGTCCCCTCCACTGCCCAATAAGATCCTTGAGTTAAAACTCATGTTGTATCCTACACAGGACCCTGCAGAACGTATTGTACATATTCGCACTCAGTAAAATGGAAATAAATGGAATGAAAGGAAATAAATAGAAAAGAGTCTTCACTGCATTAACTGCACTGAAAAGTGGGCAGCGAGGTAAGCTGGCAAGAGCTCTGGAAAATTCAGTGACCACTTACTAGCTAGGCACCCTTGTGCAAGTTATTTAACTTCTCTAAACCTCAGTTTACTCATCTATAAAAGGAACCTAATATCTATGCCACATGAATAATAAATATGCTAAGAAGCCCAGTTTCCCCTTCCTCAAGAAATAGGCCGCACGCTTTGTTTGATAAGTATTTTGATTATTTTCAATCACAGCTGCTCTTTTTAGATTCCCCCCCCCCCCCCGGGCTGTCAAAAGACACACATGAGAGCTGACCCTAGAGTTCGCCTGCACTGTGGCTCAGCAGTAACAAGTCCGACTAGCATGCATTCATGAAGACGCAGGTTTGATCCCTGGCCTCACTCAGTGGGTTAAGGATCTGGCATTGCTGTGAGCTGTGGCTTAAGTCACAGATGAGGCTCGGATCCCAGGTTGCTGTGCCTGTGGGGTAGGCTGGCAGCTGTAGCTCCGAATCGACCCCTAGCCTGGGAACCTCTATATGCCTGAGTGAGGCCCCTTTAAAAAAACAAGAGAAAGAGTTGATCCTAAAACAGACCACTTGTCCAAATTCCCTCCCAGCCTTCCTAAGGTGTAGCTACACCTCTGAGGATGATATGGCCTTTAGGTCCCTTCCAGAAGGGAAGGGTGTAACCACCAAAAAGCTAGTGAGGTTTCCACACTATGACTTATACCAAACCTGTCACTGCTTTCTCTTTGGCTAATGGAAAACATTTGTGTTCCCTCTGCCTGTTTTCTTCCTTAGGATTCTCCTCAAAATTGGTCCCCCAAATATACTTCAGGCAACTTTGCTGCCACAAAATGAAAGGATTTTATACAACTATTGCAGAGTAAGAACACTGGGAAAGGAAAAATCTACTATTACTGTGAATAATGATAACAACACAACACCTGATGTTTTAGTGCTTTTTACCTTTTCAAAGTGCTTTAAGGTTTGTGATCTCACCTGAGCTTCACCCTACAAGGGTGTCACGAGGTTTGCTTGCTTATTTTACCGATGAGGAAACCGAGGCCTAAAAGGTTCAACAATTTTTGGCCAAGTCACACCTATGGATGACTTTATGTCAGGATTCAAACCCAGATGTGGGTAAACCCGAAGCTTGTATTGTTTCGACAATATCTTGCCCAGCTAACTTCGATCTTTTAAAGACTCTCTTCAGAAATCTGATGTATTCATTTCACTTTTTATTCAAACTCAAACTGCAATATCTCAAAAGAAAATATCTACAGGGTTAACACCTCGTTTATCCAAAGTGAGTGGTCACTTGGCTAACAACTTCCACTACAGAAAACTCAGTTTAAAAACCAGAAATAAATAAAAATCCCAGGCTCTCAGTAATGAGGAGACACCACCAAGTCCTTACTCTATAAATCACAGGAGACCTTTCGGCCAGCACCCAGAGGTCATTTTTTCCTTTTGAAAGAATTCTAACCATCTTGAGTATCTTTACTGAAAAAGACAGGTGTACTGGCCACACACAGAAATAAAAAAATACAGACAACCTAACAATGCAAAAAGAGGCAGAACATCCAGTCCCTCTGTATAAACCAACTGCCCTTCCTCAACTGCCCTTAAGACATCAGCTGTTAAACAACCACAGTGATGCTCAAATTGCCCTGATAAGAGTCACCAGAAGCTTTTATAAAACACGGAATCCTAAGCCCTGGTCCAGAGCCTACTGAACTGGCATCTCTCGGATGGTGCCTGAGAATCTGGATTCGACACCTGACGGGTCTCCTTATCTGCTGAGCTTGTGAAGTACGGACATGGTAGGTGTCTCCTAAATGATCATTCCAAAAATAATACGCGCCAGGTTGAACTGACACACCCAGGGTAGGGAGTCTCCATAAATATAACTGCCTGCACGGGGGAGAGAAGCCCTCAACTCAGGTCTCATTAGCATCATGCTGTGAACAGCTGGTCTCGCCAGCCCAAACAGCTGCACACGAAGGGGTCAAGAGAGAATCCAAATTCAACAGGAAATCAAAAGGGCTGAAAGTGGAAGAGGCCACCAACTCTGGCTTCAGCAGTCTTCCACAAAGGAGATGTATCTCTTAAGTACGTACAAGAAAAAGGGAAGAAAGAGCTAAGGGGAAAAAAAAAAAAACAACAAAAAAAAAACTAGCCAATCCGGACAATGAGGAAATATAGGTTTTCGACCATGCTGAAACGTCAACAGGGCTTACCTACAAAACAGAAGCTCCCTTTTTATTTCAACCCAGGGAGGTTCACCAGTTAACTTAAGGAAAATCTGTTTCTATATTCTCTGGTTCATGTGGTAGATTAAGTTACCAAAACCTAGTGGGTTATTAAAAAGACATACTTAGTGATGCTAATAACTGAGTAACCAAAAGAAGGTTGGTCACCTGTTGTGCTTGCTTACTTGTTGGCTTTAATTCCTAGAAATTTGAGGAAGCAGGTCAGAGGGCACATCTGGCCAGGGAACATGGAGCCAGTTTCCCCGCATGTGTGAAGTAAGTCTAGGAAGAGGCGGTGCTTATTATCCCTCCAGAGTGAATACCAAGTTAAGCGAATGGTCAGCAATAGTTCTTTGATAAAAAACATAATTCAGTTGATAAGTACTCTGTAAGAAGCAATGACTGGGCTCTACATCACAGGATCCACCAGCAGAGTCATAAACTCAATCAGAGCGCTAGAAGGAGTCTGAGATGACACAGTCCCTCTCTTTTGTGATGATAATCAAGAAACCGAGGCCCACAAAAGTCAAGAGAATGTTCCTGACCTCACTCAGTACAAGTTTGGAGCTCCTGTTTCCAGACTCCTCATCCTTGGATGACTCCCTGAGTGAATATACAATCAAGAGCTAAGCAGAGAGGAAGGACCACATAGACATTCAACAAATGGGAGTGTCAGAGTTCCCGTCATGGCTCAGTGGTTAAGGAATCCGACTAGGAACCATGAGGTTCCGGGTTCGATCCCTGGCCTTGCTCAGTGGGTTAAGGATCCCACGTTGGCGTGAGCTGTGGTGTAGGTTGCAGACGCAGCTCAGATCCCGCGTTGCTGTGGCTCTGGCGTGGGCCTGTGGCTGCAGCTTCGATTCGACCCCTAGCCTGGGAACCTCCATATGCCGCCAGAGCGGCCCAAGAAAATGGCAAAAAGACAAAACAAAACAACAACAACAAAAAAATGCAAGTGTCATTCCTCTATTAGAAATCGGTCCCAGAATGTCACGTGGCAGCCTTGGACATTAGACATCATCCTGCCTCACCAGTCGTTTCACCGATATGGACCCATAGACAACCACCCTGTCCACAATTACACAAGAAGCTGGGGCATTGGTTGGCATGGAACCTGAACTTCTGGCTCCAAGGTTCCCGTTCTCTTCACTACATCACATGGCCTCCCTTTCACTATTAAAAGTGAAGAGTTTAATAATAATACATCATGATTTGATGTATCCCATAGATGGAATTAGTTCTAGAATTTTATCTCAGCCATTTAACGGTAAATCAGGAAGCATCCAATGGAGCTCCCATTGTGGCTTGGCGGGTTATGAACCCGACTAGTATCCATGAGGGTGCGGGTTCGATTCCTGGCCTCGCTCAGTGCGTGAAGCATCCAGTGTTGCTGCAAGCTGCAGTGTAGGTCACATACTTGGCTTGTATCCTGCATTGCTGTCATTGTGGTATAGGTTGGCAGCTATAGGTCGGATTTGACCCCTAGCCTGGCAACTTCCACATGCCACAGGGGCAACCAAATAATAATAATAATAGTAATAATAACAGGAGCTGCGGTTACAGGCCTATACAGAAGCCACAGCAACACCAGATCCAAGCTGCATCTGCAATATGCAGCGGCTGGCTGGATCCTTAACCCCCTGAGCAAGGCCAGGGATCAGACCGCATCCTCATAGATCCTAATCAGTTCTTAAGCCACTGAGCCAGAACGGGAACTCCTAGAACCACCAAATTTTATAGCATAGTTGCTGACCATCCACATTCCTCTATTTTCACCCATTTGAGCTTCTTTCTCTTTGCCTTGTTGACTGTTCCCTGGTGGGGAATGACATAGGAGCGAGGTCTTTCATGCCAAACCCGCCCAAGCATCTGCTCCTTCAAATGTCTCCCACCCCCACCATAAGCTCAGCTCACCTACCTTCCAGTATCAAAAGCCAATGAAGACAGTCTTTCTCAACAAAAGAACTTTCTCTAAAGAAGGCTCAGGGTACACTGTTATGGTTAGAGGCTCCAGAATTCTGCTTAATTTTAGGGGCTCCTTCTCAGCTAAAGTTTAGATCAATAATGAATGGAAATCCTTTGTCTTCAACTTCCTGGCCCAATGTGACCTCTCGGAAGTGGATGCTTTATGGTCTTCACATTATACCAACATTACTGAGTTTATTTCATGGTCTCGTCTACCTATGATTCTGAGACACAAAAAATGAAGACAACCACAAAACCTTCATCGAGGGCTCTGGATTCGAAATCCTTTGGATCTGCCCAAGTCTTGTGAGATGACAAATAACTTTCATATCCAATCTTTCCTTTGACCCTAACAGCAACATAATGGAGTGGCCATTTTGATCACCATTTCACAGATGGGCTAACCGATCTCACAGGATGAAGGGCCTTGAGCAAAGTCCCCAAGCCGAAAAGCTGGACCTGTCTAACACTGCCCACCCATCGAAGTACATGGGTTGGGAGAAGGAATCAGTAAACACCTGAGGAATAAATACAGGGAAGAAACGGGGGGTGGGAGCAGAGAAGCTCTGCGTGGATTTACCAAACCCTTTTGTGCTCCAGCCATGGGCTGTCATCTGTGCTTTCCTTGGAACCACACTGACTCACGGGATAAAAGGGTACCCTCGAAATTGACTCATGGGATAAAAGGGTACCCTCGAAATCTGGGACTTACTGAGTGCTAGAACTGGTCCCCCAGTCAAAACCATGCCTTGGGGCAACGAGACCACATCACTGATCAAAGAGTTGAACCACCTTTATTCATTTGCTTTGGTGCAAATGACTAAGTGGAAAAGGCAGTAGGGTAAGACTTTCTGCAAACGGAGCTTCAGAATTTTCTAATGAGAATCTGAGTTTCAGGATTTTTCAGAGGAGGAGAGAAAAGGAGGATGGAATCCAGTCATGCTCACTGAGGATTAGGGATCAACTCAGATTGAACTCATGGTGAATCTCAGTTTTCTCATCTGTAAAATGGAGATAATCTCTTCATAAGGGTTGTAGTGAAAAGTACATGAACTCATGTATTTTTTTTTTGAAACAGAGCCTAACCAAGCTATAGACAGTAGCTGTGCCTTCGCCCTTGCCTGAGAATATCCTCTGCTGCTCTCTTGTAACACGGTACAGCAGAAGCACTGTGCCCGAAAAATCCCAGAGGCCACACAGATTATGCAATTGAAAGGAAAACAAAATCCATTTCAGAAAAATCTGCAATGCAAAGATTCCTAACTGTATTTACGAAAGCAATGATCAGCAAAGATTCACTGAGAGGTAAACTCCCATTGGCGATTCTGGACACCAGCTTCCTTGGGTCCTCACAAGGACAGTGGACTCCCGTTTTATTCACCAAGAATTTAACGTTCCGAAAAGGTATGTGAAAGGAGTCAAACTGCTTGCATTCTTCTACTTACGTAACACGTATATTGCACATCAGCTTTTATTTTTTCCAGACACAAGGAGAGGAAGCTTGCTGTATATCTCTGTGAGAGAATAAACAGAAAACTGTGTCTCCCTTTTTCATAGATTAGGGCCTTGTAATCCAGACCATATGATCAATAAACTACATAAAAATCAAATCATACTGACAGTTGTAGGCAAAAGAGAACCACGTAGAAACAATTTTTTAGGACTGTGATGTGTGGAATATTAAAATCACATGTTGTGTTAATAATTTTCTTGTGGGAGCCCAATCAAGTTCTCCTGCATCAATTTCTCAAGTAAATGTTTACCTCACTGTGTTTCTCATTAAAGGTGGTAGAGAGGCACTGAATGAGTGATACCATAATTTGGCCTATGCATAAGGGAGACACTTTGAAAATGACCTTGTTGACATGATGTTAATGGCAAGGCCCATAGCCTGAACACAGATAGCTACATGCTTCTGACAGTAAAATAGAAGGTTCTGTTACCTTATTAACTTTTTTGCAGTAAACAAAATTATTTGCTGGAACAGACCAACAGTGAGTGAGTAAACTTAAACAGCTAGGTATAGAATATTAGCTTCGGGGAAGACACAGGGAGAGCTGGGGCAGATGAGGAGATGAAACGTGCAAACATACATCTTACTTACACCATCAACGCACAACAAGTGTCTTGGGGTTTCTGTGTGCCTGGCTAAACTATAGCTAATATAGGTGTGTCTTTTTTGTGAATTCCTTCACACTCTTTCCTTTGATAAGAGACACCATCTCTTGGGACTGCCTTCTGAAATCACAAGGGGGGAAAGAGGAGGGGAGAACAATAAAACTGTCCAAAGGCTGTCAAGCATGTTCTGGCTCTGCTTTCCTAATCACCAAGTAGGAGGTAGGAAGGTACATGGAACAGACAGTGTAGAAAGAGTTCACCCTACCCCCAACAAAACACACCAGTAAATACTGGGAAGCCCCAGGCAAGTTTACAGCAAACAGCTTCAATGTGTTTATGTGTTCATGGTACTCCCCCAGGACCAGGGAGGGTCTTTTAAAAATTCAATAGCTTGGCAGGGAGACTTTAAGTACTAATCTTCCCACTGTGCATAATGAGCCTTCAGTTGCCTTCAGGATGGTAGGCCCCCCAGTGACAATGCCTTTACATAACATCTTAATGATGAATTTATATGAAGAGATAGGAATGGGATTTGCCACCTGAACCACGGTTACCTTTCTTCCCTTCCCTAAAGCACAATTTGACCTTCGGCTGTCTGCTTATCCAAAGGGAGCCATTCTTATTTTTAAATTCTAAGTCCCTTCTTTCTCAGACTCACAAAATTGACGATGGACAGTCAAGCCAAGGACAGATGGACTTCAGGAAGGACTGCAGAAAGGGTCCTGAACACAGGGATGCTTAACTCCAGCCCCAGAAGTCTGGGCTTTGCCTACGCTGCATGGACAAATCCATTTCAAAGGGGACTTGAGCCTCCGTGCAGGAGTTAGTTCTATTTTAAGGGAACTGAATTGGGAACACAGATGTTTCTTCAGTTAGCAGAGTTGGCAGAACAGCCCCTGGACCAAATCCGAGTTCTTAATGCAGGAAGGGGCCTTGGAGAGCATCTGGTTCAGCCCACTCACTCAACTGATGAGGAAACTGAGGCCAAAGAGGCAGTAAGGTTGCACACCCCGCATGTGGCAGAGTGGCAGTATTGTGATGACAAGTCCAGCATGCTTTCCTTGACACTATGATTGGCTTAAAAAAAACCAAAAAACAAAAAAAAAACTACGCTGATTTCAACCTCGGGGCTCCCGTACATTCCTGTCAGTAGTCACCCCCCGCCCTGGAGGCGAGTTCATAAATCCTCTTTACCAACTCCCACTCCAGTCCCTTTACTCCCACCTCTTTCAGCAGTGGCTTCCAACTAGCTGGGAAAACAGAAACGGGGCTACCGCCTCAGCTTTCCGGGAGTACAATGAATTGTGGTCCTGAAGCATGACCCTGGCTAGTTTTCCCAATGCCTCAGTTTCCTCATCGGTGAAATGAACTTTCTCGCTCCTCCTGCACCGAGTCGGGGAGACGGCTAGTCAAAACTACCACCTGGCACACAGTAGGCGTCTGCAGAATCGGTACTCTGCATCAAGCACCCTCCCAACCCCTGGAGGGCGTTCACGAGAGCAACAAGTGAAAAGGCCGGCTTGCAAGTCCTGGGCCGAGGCAGCCCGGCGGAAAGGCTGGATGTTTACGTTCGGCCCTAGGAAGGCAGCGCTCTCCGGAGAGCCCGGCGCTCCAGGAGATCCGTTTTACTCCATGGAAGGCAACCAGCTTTACGCCGGCTCTGGCTCCTGCTTCCACCGACTTCCCCTCCCTCTCCTAAGAGGACAAGCCCTCACCTTTCGTGGGGTTCTGCCTGCGTTTCCAACTGCAGGCAGCTTTTTAGATTGAGTGTCCAAGTGGCCCGCGAAAGCCTAGAGCACGCCCGACACTCCTTTACAGGCCGGGGAGGCGGCAGGATCGGGGAGGGCGGGAACCCGGGAGCGGGGAAAAGCCTGCGGGGCCCCTGGGGCGGGCAGCACGGCGCGGCCGGGAGACGGGGCCCCGCGCCAGGAGCGAGCGCCGAGCTTCGCGCGCAGCCCCGGGCCGGGCTGGGACGGGCGCTGAGGGCCGGGGGGACAGAGGGGCTGGGCTCACCCATGAAGAGGCAGAAGAGGTCCAGGCAGATGAGCAGCACCCGCTTGCTGCCGCCCTTCCTCGGGTTGTTATTGAGCGCCGGGCTGCCGCCGTTCTTGCTCTCCGCGACGATAGCCTTGTCGTACTTGTAGTTTTGCATGGCGCTGGCCAAGACGCCCCACGACTGCAGCCACACACCCAGACGCCGGGGTCGCCTCCCGACCGAGGCTTCTCGGGGCGCGGCGGGAGAGTGCGGCCCCGCTGCCCCGCTTCCAAGGGCAGGCGGTGGTGCTTTCTGCTCCCTGGTGCTCCTCCGCTTTTCCTGTCTCAACCCCGAATCGTTCGAAAGTCCAAGGGGAAGAGAGTCAACTCCCGAGCAGAAACTTCTGCAGCGCTGCGCTGCTCCGGACGCGCGGAGCTGGCGTGTCCGTGCGCAAAGCAGCGAGGGGGCAGCGCGGGCGCTCGGCCACCTTCCTCCGCAGCTGGTTGCTTAATGAATGGGAGCTGCGCGGAGCCCAGCCACCTCGGAGCGCTGCCCCAACTCCTACTTTCCTCCTCCTCCTGCTGTTGCTGCTGCTGCTGCTGCTGCTGCCGCTGCCGCTGCTGCTGCTGCCGCCGCCGCCGCCGCCGCCGCTGTGATCGCCTGGGTTTGTTTTCGGCACTTTTATTTCATGAGGTCCTTTAAAAAAGAGAGAGAGGCAAAGAGAGGGACCTCCTTACTTGGCTCAGAAGGGATTCCGAAAGCACAGCCCCTTCCTTAAGCAGCCTAAGACGTAGGATAATTAAGGCCACATTTTCCCCCACCCCCTTCCAAAAAAAAAAAAAAAAAATCCTAAAAGGAAAAGTTACTTTCAAACCAGAGAATCCGGGAGCCCCTAGCGTTCAAAAACACTAAATTGTCACAAAACGAGAAAAAAAATATGTAAATAAAAAGAAACAGCCTTGGGTCAGGCAAACGTTGAGGCTATACAGCTAAAAAAGCGTTTCTCCTCTTTTATCCTCCTTTACATATTTGGGGCTTTCAAGTCTTTGTTTTGATTTGAATCGTTTCCTCCTGAAAATAAATAAATTGTTGGGGTTTTTTTGCTTTTTTTGTTTTGTTTTGTTTGTTTGTTTGTTTTTTGAGATCTGAACACTCAGCACTGGATACTGGGCTAGATTCTGAGGCTCAGAACAGGAAAAGGACTGCACCGGCTCTGGGACTAGATCCTGTGGCTTGGAATCCTGGCTGTGGCTCGGTGCCTCTGTTTCCCCATCTGTAAGCTGGAGATAATAACTTTCTCCTAAATAGAGTAATTATGAAGATGTCGTTAGCTAATCCATAGACGCTCCTGGAACCCTGCTAGGTACATAGGAAATGCTGTGTAGGTGTTAACCTTTGCTTTTTCCTTGGAGTTCCCAGCCCTCCAAATCCCTGCCAGTTCGGCTGGCCCCCAGCCTGCTTGTATCAGTATTGAGTGTTGGGGGGCAGCTGTCCAGGGAAGCAGGAGAGCTCTCCCAGAGCTAGCATATCTCTAGCTTGGGGGGGCAATCTAACGCTTTGCAGTAGAGGCTGTCATATGCTTTCACAGTCTTCTATGTGAATTAATTCTCCCCCAGACAGAGCATAAACATTTCCAAGGCAAGGACCTTTCCTTCTATCTTCCATCATGTTCTAGATCATGATCTTTTTTTTTACTGACTTGTTATAGGGTTCAGTATCCCTAGATCCAGCCACTTGGCCTTTCTCCAATAGTCCTTTCCCACTCCACACCCTGGCCTCTGCCTCCCTCTGCCTCTGCACATACATCCCTTCTCTAACTACCAAAATGCTTTTCTTGCTTTAGAATCCTCTGAAATAGCACCTTCTCTCTGGGCCCTTTCTTGATCCCCGGACAGAATTAACTTCACCTTCCGCACTTGGTTTGCAGCACTCTTGTAGCACCTATTACAGTCTGATTTGGTGTTATAGTTAGTAAAGATGAGTCCACTCTATAGATTATCAGCTCCAAAGCCTCTCCCCAGTACCGCACACAGAGTTTGGTGCCTGCTGAATGAAGCTCAAGTCAGACTGCGTAGCAACAAGTGGGCTGGTAAAGGAAGGCAAAATTGCTGTCTTCTGGAAGCAAGAGTAACTGAATCTCTAAGACAGCTCTGGATGAAGCTAGGGTACCTAGCTGCCCATCAGACACAGCATTTTCCTTTCAAATAGCAGCAAGTCAAAGCCAGGGAAACTAAGAGAACAGATTTCCTAGACAGCTTTTCAGTGAGAAATGCCTTCTCTTGACATGTTAAAACAGCAGAAACAATATGAAGCTGATTTCACTATTACTGACATTCTAAAAGGAATTCCCGGATTCAAGGGTCTTCCCTGGCCCACCAAATTCTCTTTGTTATGATAATCATCCTTGAAGGTCTAAATCGCCAAGCCACAGCTTTGAGAGCAAGTTCCTGTAACTTCAGCAGCCCACTCTGATCTTTCCCCTCCTTTGAGCTTCAAAAGTCCTAGGGCATCGGTGGCCCCTCAGACAGCCACTTAAATTCCACTGTATGGTACCCTGTTCTATTATTTGAATTTTATAGTTACCTCTCTTTACATTTCCTGTCTGCTTTTTCTTCTCTGTGAAATGACTTTTATTAATTTAAGAATAGACATTTTTAAAAGCCAGACTTTTACTGTAGTTAAATGGTATTATAACTCAGCAATCATTGTTGGGTCTCTTTAAAGTTACTGGATGGTAAACTTTGGCTGGCACTAGTTTGAATACTAGGAACCCTTTTGGCTCTGAGGTTCCCTGGATTAAACTCAGCTACTTATTAAGAAGGATAAAAATCTGTTATTCCAGGAGCCAGTAAAAGGGAAAATAAATGGATGTTTAAATAAGAGCTTTATATTCCCATTTACAAGGCTCTGTGGACTATTTTTCTCATAACAAAAAGATCACGGTGTTAATTGATGCATGTGGTTGGATGCAAACAACTATTACATTTGGATAACTCTTCAAGGGAAGAGAACACTACAGATATTCATTAAAATTGACTTGAACAAGTCATAATACAGTGTCACTATCATTCTTTAGACAAAAGGAAATAAAACAGCCTCCCAGGATGCATACATCTGAAGGCCTCTTTGCTTTAAATCCTAAAATTGAACAGTCTAACTAGCAAGCAAAATGCAATGGAACAAACTTGATTTAAAATGGTGTTATTTCAAAATAATTAAGTAGTTAAAATTCCTGGTAAACATAGCTTACCAAAATACACATCTGAAAATGACATCCCACTCACTAAGCCAGTCTGTATAAAAACTATTATAACATCAGTGGGGATAAATGCCTTTTAAAGATTAACTTATTATGTGTGGTAACAACAGCACATCATTCTTAAATAACTGATACCTCCCAAGAGATTTAAACGGCCTTCATTTCTAAGACCTCTTGTTACCTCATAATTTTATTTCTCTCTCTCTTCAACCCCTCGCATTTAATAATTAATCATTTTTTAAATTTTTTGAAAACGCATGAATTGGCTCTGGAAATATTTAAAGGAAAAGTAACTGCGTTTCTTTACTTCAAATTGTGTAGTTAAAAGGTCAGGGCCCAAATTTCCCAAGCCGTTGAAATTCACTTAAGGAGACCTAAGTTTGGGCTAACAAGTATTCATTTATCCAGGTTCTTTAAAAGCATTACATTCCACCTCTGGTTTTTACCAAACAAAACTTGTTGGCTTACCACTGCAAGTGTTGGTTTCAATATCATGGGTACTCCCACAGGACTAGAGACCTCCCCCGTAATACTCCTAAGACAAGGCAGGAAGGAGCTGAGGATTTGAGGTCTGAATATCTTGGCTGTGCTGTTTGACCTGAGATACACTAATCAAGCTCTCTGAACCTTCGTTCTTCCACTTTGCAATGGGACTGATATTTTTCTCTGGTTCTGGGGACTCAAAACTAATAATGAAATAATACATTTGAAAATAGCTATTACACAATAGGTAGCTGACAAATGTTAATTGAATGTTAATATTTTAAATGAATATTTCTACAACATACCTATTTTAAATAGACATTAAAATGTATTCAGTATAGATTAATTTTTTATAATTTATTGGCGTATAGTCGATTTACAATGTTATATTAGCTTTAGGTCCACAGCAAAGTGAATCAGTTTTATATATAGATAAAAAATATATCTTTCTATATAGATTTTTTTCTATATAGATTATTATAGAACATTGAGATCTCCCGGTTACAGTAGGTCCTTTTTAGTTATCTACCCTATAAGTATAGATTAACGATAAAAGTCTTGGTAGCTCTTGTATCAGACTGCTTAGGTTGAAAATAAAGATATGGCAGAGAGACAAAAAAAAAAATATTTATCCAGTACTGACTCTGAATGTACCATTTAATTTTGTTCATTTTCCCCTAAATATAATAACACCTTCAGCGTCTCTATCTCTTTTTGAATGTGCAATTTCTTGAGATTTCTGAAGGTGGTAAATCAAACATGCTTATTTCTTCTAGACAATTTAGTTATACATTGTTTTCTTCAGGATCGGTTGTGAAACTAGAAAAAGCTATTTGCTTAAACTAATAGTCTTGTGCAAGAAAGAGTACTTTCATTTTAAAGGCATTTTCACATCTATCATTTTATTCTTACAACTCAAAGTAGGTGGGGTTGCTATCATTAGCCCAATTTATGGATGAGAAAACTGAGGCAAGCCCATTTAACTGGCTATAAATGGTTTTCCCTGAAGGTAAAATGGAAATATTCTAACATTAGCTCACGCAGTGTAAATTAGAGCCCTTTACAGTTTATAAAGGCATTTACATTCACCGATCTCGTTTCAGATGAGTAAGGCAGAGATTATCTTGTTTTAGAAATGAAGGCATTGAATTTTTTTTTTTTCTTTTTAGGGCCACACTTGCAGCATATGGAGGTTCCCAGGCGAGGGGTTGAATCGGAGGTGTAGCTGCTGGCCTACACCACAGCCACAGCAACGCAGGATCCGGGCCTCATCCGACCTACACCACCACAACTCACGGCAACGTCAGATTCTTAACCCATTGAGCAAGGCCAGGGATTGAACCTACATCCTCATAGATGCTAGTCAGATCCACTAACCACTGAGCCACAACGGGAACTCCATAAAGGTATTGAATTTTTGAAAGATAAGGGATTTGCTTAAAGTTGGAGGTAAGGAGATTCCTGAAGCACTAGAATTCCAGATCTCTTAATTTTGAAACCAAGATTCTTTTCTTTACACCCTCAAAGGTGCTTAGAAATTTCTACTTCTCAACCATGTTTTCATAGAGTAATTTAGAGGGACTGCAGAATTAATCTCACGTCTTTATTAAAAAGATGGAGGAGAAGTTTTATGCTGTTTTGTATTTTCTTACAGACTTGGAAAAGACCAGCATGTTGCATCTTGTGTCACTGAAAAGAAAGATTTAGGTTCATGATTTGTCAAGCAGTTATTTGTTACAAAAAGGGAGCTTGAAGAACACAACACAGAAGAGTTACTGTAAAGCAGCCTCAATTCATGTCAATATTTTTACCTTTCTGCAAGCAATAATCTTTTCTTTAGCTAGAAATTAGAGCAGTTAAGAGCTAACTTTATGAACATTCAAACAGTTAATGTTGTTCATTAAATCTTAAAAAAAAAAATCTAGAATGGGAAAGAACTTACAAATAAAGAGGTGGCAGAATTTGTCTCGAGTGGGTGAAACTGGAGCGTGCTCCATAACTCAAACAGAGACCCATGCTGCCACCTTGTGTCACTGAGGAAAAATGCTATAACTCCCAAAGTGAAAATTGTCAGGCTTGGGGGATGGGTTGGGGGATGGGGAATGGTTGCAATGGAAATTCAGAATTGTTATATCATATCATATACGAAGTAATAATAGGCCAGGGTTATTGATATTTTCCTGTCATTTATATGATGTGTATTTATTGAGCACCTGATAGGTACCAGATACTATTCTAGGAGCTAGGGGTACAGCAATGAACAAAGCAGATGAGAATTCCTGTCCTCACTGAGCCTTTAGTTCTCTATTTTATATGTATGAACTCATTAAACAGCTCTCTAAGGAAGGTTTTCCCATTTTTACAGATGAAGTTACTGGAGGAAAGAGAAGTTAAGAAATTCTAAGATTATGAGGCTACTAAGTGGTAGGGCCTGGATTTGAACCTAGGCAGTCAGACATAGGAGCTACCGAGACTTTAATCATTAATCTGTACTGACTAACTTTGTCCTCTATCTAAGGCACGCAAGGGCAAGATCAGTGGTTTTTCACAAGTGATACTTTAGTTGTGTGTGTCTGGAAAGAAAAGTAGTAAAGATGTGTGTGTGTGTGTGTGTGTGTGTGTGTGTGTACACATACAAATACAGTGATGTAATTATTTACTGAATTCATACATAGACACATTCCATATCCATATTCACTATATGCGTATATGTGTGTGCTTATTCACTGTATATGTATGGGTATTTCTTCATTCATTTAATCACTCACATTTTCATGAGCACCTATTCTCTACTAGAATTCATGCTAGATGCTAGGGATAATCAAATGAAAGCTTATGACCCCTTTCCTCAAATAACTCTTTTTAGTCCAAGAAAAACATACATACTTGCAATATTGTCCTGGCACTTATCACATTTTTTTGTAAGGACTTATTTTCTTCAAAAGACAATAATCGTCAGACAAAAGCCAAAACTTTGTTCCTAGCATGATACATAATAAATCATCAAAAAGTAGTTGTTGAATAAAAAGCTAGCAGGGCCAAAGAGCTAGCCCTGGGTAAGTTCCATATAGGGCCATCAGGGAAAGTTTCACAAAGTAGATAAGGCAGAGCTGCGTAAAAAGCTAGAAAAATGTATATACGAACTCAAGTACGTAGAAACAAAAGTGTAAAACCATTCACAAAATTTAATCCCAGATGGATCATTGACATAAATATGAATTAAAAAAATACAAATGAACTTATTTACATAACAGAAATAGACCCACAGACATAGAAAACAAACTTATGGTTACCAAAGTGGAAGCGGGAGAGAGAGAAATTAGGAGGATGGGATTGACATACTGTATATATACTATTACTATCATATGTAAACAACAAGAATTTATTGTATAGCATAGGGAACTATATTCAATGTCTTCAATACCTTGTAATAATCTATAATGGACAAGAATCAAAAAAGAATAATATATATGTGTATCATTATATATATTCGAATCACTTTGCTGTATACCTGAAACTAACATGACATCGTAAATGAAGTATACTTAAATTTTTATTTTTTATTTTTATTTTTTGTCTTTCTGTCATTTCTAGGGCCCTACCTGCGCATGTGGAGTTCCCAGGCTAGGGGCCTAATCAGAGCTGTAGCCACCAGCCTACACCACAACCACAGCAACGCCAGATCCGAGCCTCGTCTGTGACCTACACTGCAGCTCACGGCAATGCCAGATCCTCAACCCTCTGAGCAAGGCCAGGGATCAAACCTGTAACCTCATGGTTCCTAGTCAGATTCGTTAACCACTGAGCCATGACGGGAACTCCTGCTTCAATTTTTAAAAATGGTTAAATTTTAAAAAATTTGAAAACATGGATAATAAGATGCAGCTTTTAGAATAAAACAAAGGAGAACCTATTTATGACCTTGGGGTAGACAAAGATTTCCTAAATGGGAATAAAAAGGAACAATGACAAAAGAAGAGAGACAAATTGGAATTCATTAAAAAATAAGAATTTATGTTTATAAAATAGATCCAAGATAGTTAAACTATGGCCTAAAGGCTAAATTCAACCCACTATATGTCTCTGTACAGCCAGTGAGCTCAAATGTTTTTTATATTTTCACACGGTTGAAAAAACTCTAAAGAAGAATAATATTTCATGATATGTGAAATGTATATGAAATTCAAAATTTCAGTGTCCATAAATAAAGTTTTATTGGAACACAGCCATGCTTAAATGTATAAACATTTAATGTATGGCTCTCTACAGCTGCTTTTGTGCTGCAAAAGCAGAGGTGAATAATTACAACAGAGATCACATTCCTGCAGAGTCTAAAATATTTACTATCTGGACCTTTACAGAAAAAGGTTGCTGACAGCTAAAATACACAAGTAAGAAAGTGAAAAGGCAATTAGGACGGATTAGGAAAATATATATATTCACAAACAGGACTTATATCCAGACTGTATAAAGAACTAAAAATCAATCAAAAACACAGACAACCCCCAACTTTTTTTTTAAAGGATGGCGGGAGGGGGAGGAAATTTTGAATAGGCACTTCACGAAAGAGGATATACGAATGGCCAATAAGTGTAGGACGAGATGCTCAGCATCATTAGTCATTAGGGAAATGCAAATTAAAACCACTAAATATCTATCATAATGGCTACAATTAAAAAATCCTGACAATGTCAAGTGTTGATGAGGATGTGGACCAACTGGAATGAAAATTGGTATAGCTTCTTTGAAAACTCTTTGGCAGTATCTACTAAAACTAAGTATATGTCTATCCTATGGCCCAGCAATTCCACGTCTATGGCTATCCCCAACAAAGATGAGGGCATATGTCCATAAAAAGACTTGTGCAAGAAATTTCAAAGCAGCTTTATTCATGATACCCTACAAATGGAAGCAGTGCAAATGCTATCAAAAATAAAATGACTAAGTAAATTAGGATACATTACACAGTAGAATACCATGCAGCAGTGAAAAAGAATGGCCTGCATCTACACAGAAGAACATGGATGAACCTCTCAGACACAACATTGAAAAAAAGGAAATTGACTCAAGAATGCATACTATACTGTTTTATAAGAAGTTTAAAAATTGGTAACTAGTTTATGGTGATAGAACTCTAATAGTGGTCACCTTTGGGGAAGGGATTATTAACTGAGCAGAGGCATGAAGAAGCCTTCTGGGTACTTAATTTGGGTGGTGCTCCCATGGATACATATGTACAATTTAATAGTGTGAAATTAGTAGGTGAAGGTTTTATATTTTAAACCTTGTAAAGGTTTTATATTTTATTGCAGGTATATCACAATAAAGACAGACTATAAAAAGCTAACAAAAGTATGGATTAAACATGAATAAGGAAGGAAGCAGCTATGTAGGTAATGGATACAGAAAAGTAGAGGAGCTCCCGTCGTGGCTCAGCAGTTAACAAATCCAACTAGCATCCATGAGGATTCGGGTTCGATCCCTGGCCTTGCTCAGAGGGTTAAGGATCCAGCGTTGCCGTGAGCTGTGGTGTAGGTCACAGATGCAGCTCAGATCCCGTGTTGCTGTGGCTCTGGTGTAAGTCTGGTGGCTACAGCTCTGATTCAACCCCTAGCCTGCGAACCTCCATATGCTGCAGGTGTGGCCCTAAAAAGACAAAAAGACCAAAAAAAAAAAAAAAAGCTAGAAAAGAAGAACTTTTTCAATTTTCCAGATGGTTAACTCTGATTAAATTTATCTTTTTGATATTTGGCCAGCAGAGAATTAATAATTGTTCTGGAAATTTAACCCGTTTAGTCGTCCCAACTCTAAAAGAGTGGCCAGCCCATCTGGCCCTTGGACCACATTAATGGTTATGGTCATATGGACATCTGTACTTCTTCAGATAGTTCTTGGACATTTTCCTCAGTTCTGCATACACGCTGCCTCTGTTCCCCCTCCCCCCCAAAAAAATACTCCTAAAAGACAACTTTTCAACTTGGAAAAAAAGATGGGGAATGTGAGGAAGTCCATAATAAGGGCAAAGTCGACCTTTAATACATTTACTGAGTGTAGTGAATTGAATGGTCCCTGCTCAAAAGCTATGTTTGTATTCTAATTGCCAGAAATATGCATGTGAACTTATTTGGGGAAGAAAAAAAAAAAAAACAGTCTTTGTAGACGTAATTAAATTACTGATCTTTCGATGAAATCATCCTGGGTTACTCCGATGGGACTTGAATCCAGTGACGAGCATCCTTACAAAAGACAGAAGAGGAGAAGACGTGGACACACAAAAGAGAAGACCCTGTGAAGATGGAGGCAGAGGTTGCAGTGATGCAGCCAAAGATGCTCAGGCAGCCACCAGAAGCTGGAAGAGGCAAGCAACGGCTTCTCTCCTAAAGCCCCAAGAGGATCGTTCTGGCCTCCAGAACTTAGAGAACACAGTATTGTTTTTTTGTTTTGTTTTGTTTTTACTTTTTTGAGGGCCACACCTGCGGCATATGGAGGTTCCCAGGCTAGGGGCCAAATCAGAGCTGTAGCTGCCAGCCTACACCACAGCCAGGCAGGATCCAAGCTGCGTCTGTGATCTACACCACAGCTCACGGCAACTCAGGATCGCTAACCCATTGAAGAAGGCCAGGAATCCAAGCCGCAACCTCAAGGTTCCTAGTAGGATTTGTTTCAGCTGCGCCACGACGGGAACTCCCCATTATTGTTGTTTTAAGCCATCTCATTTGTAGTAATTTGCTAAAGCGGCCCTAAGAAACTAAAACGTTGAGTTACTGAGTACATTATTTTCTTCCGTCCAGCAGAAACTTCTCCTTCTTTAAATGTTAGAGGAGGGGGAAATGGAATACAGAACGGTAGAGGCAGGAAGATGCGGGGCCTTTGCTCTGAATAGTCCCTCTGTTGGATGTTCCCCTCCTTCAGCCCTTGACTCAACAAGTCCACGTCTCTCCTGATGCCATTACTTTCTTTTTCTTCAGAAAATGTATGCATTTTACTTGTTTCTTTCCTATCAAACCCCACCAGAGTTCAGACTCCATCAGGATAGTATTTTTTGCGGGGGCGGGGGGCGGGGGGAGAGGGTGCCCCTGCAGCATATGGAAGTTCCCAGGCTAGGGGTCGGATCAGAGCTGCTGCTGCCAGTATACACCACAGCCACAGGCATGTGGGGTCTGAGCCACGTCTGTGACCTACACCACAGCTCACGGCAACCCCAGATCCTCAACCCACTGAGTGATGCCAGGGATTGAACTTGCACCCTCACGGACACTATATCGGGTCCTTAACTTGCTGAGCCACAGCAGGACCTCCTAACTGGCTTCTTTTACTTGGGTAATGTTTTCAAATTTCATCCAAGTTGTAGCATATTTTTTTTTCTATCAGGTATTATTCCATTATATGGATACACCCCATTTTTTACTTATACATCCATTTGGTGATATTTGGGTTGTTTCCACCTCTTGGTTATTATGAATAAAGCTGCATTTATTTCACTGAAGGACTTTGGCCTTTACTCAGAGTGAGAGGAAAGTCTATCTTAGAGCTTGGGTTAGAGGACTGATGATCTGACTTCAGTTTTAAAAGAATATCGTTCTCTTTCGAGAGTAGACTGGATGTGTGCAGACGTAGGAACAGGGAGCCTGGTGTAGAGACTAGTGCAGCAATCCAAGAGAAAGACACATGTGGGTCGATTTAGGACAGTGACGGTAAGGAAAGTGATGAGAGAGGTCAGATTCTGGAGATGCTTTGAAGGTAGAAGCAACAGCATTTATCGATAAAATGGGTATGTGGGAGGAGAAAAAGAGAGACGTCAGACATGACTTGGAGGTTTTTCAACTGAGTAACTAGAAGAATGGAGTTGCCATCAACAGAAGAGAGAAGAACAGAGTGAAGCAGGGCTGGGGAGGGAAGATCAGGGGTTCATTATCGGACATGGAAAATTCGAAATCTCTATTAGATATTTAGGACATCAAGTAGACAATTGTATTATTTTATGTGTCCTTTCAACACTGAATAACACATTACTAATTTAATTTTTCATCACTTAGTGGATAAGTAGTGAATGCCTATTGTGTATAAGGCACACCTGTAGATATCCAATAATGATAATATAACTCTCTTTATGCCTCTGACAGTACCCTACACACCCGCCGCGAATCAGGGAAAGCATGGGGTCTAGAGACATGGATATTAGTTTTGTCGCTGTTCCAACTGGTTATATGACTTTGGACAAATATCTTCAGTTATCTGTGCTTCAATTTCCTCAGCTTTAAAATGGGTGTGCAAGATGAGAGTCAATATCTCTGTCCTCCAGCCCTAAAATTCCTTTAATTTGCTTATCTTAATTGAAACCTAGTTTTCCCCAGTTTACATCACTGCTTTGAAACTTTGCTGGGGAAGGCAGTGGCTTTTGCTTCTCCTGTTAATTCCCTGGGCAAAGAAAAAGAAGTTGGTTTATGTATTCCTGACTTTGCATGGCTACTTCTGTACCTTTGTTTCTCTACCATGAATTTACCAATATCCCTTCTTTAAAAAACAAATAAAAGAAGCTTTTCTCCTTTTTATCTTTTTATGGCTACACCTGTGATATATAGAAGTTCCCAGGCTAGGGGTTAAATCGGAGCTGCAGGCGAGGACCGCCTTGCAGTTTGCGGCAGTGCAACTGCCTTAACCCACTGAGTGAGGCCAGGGATTCAACGCACATCCTCATAGAGACAACATCCACTCCTTAACCCACTGAGCCATAATGGGAACTCATGGAATCTTTTTATTATTATTCCAAGAGTAATACATATTCTATATGGACAAAAATTAAAATTGTTACCTCCACTTTTCCTCTACTAATTTCTTATAACACTGTACTCGCATCTCTAGGAGCATCTGTAGCATTCTGCTATTCTAGTTATTTGTGCTCTAGGAGATTGTACATTTCTTGCGGTCAGTGATTGTGCCATACATATTTTGACAGTTCTCATAATGTTCAGTTCAGTGTCTTGTCAATAACAGACAGCCCAGAGTTCCCGTTGTGGCTTAGAGGGTTAAGACCCTGACTAAAGGGTTTACACAAAGGTACATTACTGTCACTCAATCTTTTACAAGAATGATAAGCCTATTTACCCTTAAAAAAATAAAGGTCTTTTTTTAACATTATTAAATTCAAGTTTTCCATTTTTAAACCCTATTTGTAATATGGTCATAGAAGATTTTATCTTACAGTTGCATCTGGACAAAGTATTGTGTCTAATGGATTGGAATAAAGGTAAAGTTCACTACCTCAAGGTAATCACACATGAAAGTTTGTGTCTTGGACTTCCCGTCATGGCACAGAGGAAATGAATCTGACTAGGAACCATGAGGCTGAGGGTTCAATCCCTGGCCTCGCTCAGTGGGTCAAGGATCCAGCGATGCCATGAGCTGTGGTGTAGGTCGCAGATGCGGCTCTGATCTGGCATTACTCTGGTTGTGGCGTAGGCTGGCAGATGTAGTTCCGATTTGATCCCTAGCCTGGGAACCTCCATATGCCACCACTGGGGCCCTAAAAAAAAAAAGATTGTGTCTTTTGTTGGGTAATCTTTCTAGGTCATTCTCCTAATCAGTAGCTACTCAGCTTTCAAGATTTGATACAGATACTCTCTTAAAACAGGACAGGAAACACAGGAGAAAATATTATAACTAACATTGGAGGGAGATTTTTAAATACATAACAGGCATGTTTCTGAATTTCTTTCTTTTAATTTGGAGGCTAGTGGATGTCTTCCTTGAATTACCTAAATGATTCATTTGATTAATCTTGATATTATGATAGTACAGAGTCAGCCAAGTGGAACCATTTACTGGCACATGTCACCACAGGGCAAGTTACTTCAGCTCCCTGTCCCTGAGTTTCCAACTCTGTGAAATGGCAGAGCTAGCTCTGCTTTGCCGTGTTCCTAGGCAGATTAAATGAAGAATGTACCTAAAGTCCCAAATAAAATGCCCAATTCACAGCATTTTATATTTCAACAATATATGGGAATACTCCCTGGAAACTACATTCTGTCATGGAGGGTTTAATGCTTCACCTTTGGTAACTAACTGAAACTCTCAAATTTCAAGAATGTGTGATCAAACACGGGAAGCTTAGCTTAGCTTCTAAACCAGGTGAACAGATTAATCCAGACAGAAAGAGAGCAAAAGAGCAAAACACAAGACTGTGGATTCATGTAGACCAATACAAATCTTCATTTGAAAAAGCTTGGGAAGCCGTTGTAATTTTTCCTAGGCTTTGACATCTGACCTCTAGTTTATTTGATTGCATCTAACTAGGAGGAAGGGTGCTAGAATCTGCACCCCACCCCTCTGCAATTTACAAGTTGCAACGCTGGTCTGAGTGTCCACCTTTGCCACAAAAAGAAAGTATTGCAGCAGAATTATTTCTTTAATAGATAAAAATCTTCAACTCTTAGAGCCAGAAGAACTCTTATTTATTGTTTGTACTTCATTTTATAAGGAAGCTATTTTAGAGAGACTGAGGAACTTATTTAAAATAGAGAAAGACCAAGACCTCAGATTTTCCGTGATCTGTTTTTGTTCTGTTTTACATTTCGTTTTGGGGTGTTTTTGTTTTGTTTTGTTTTTTGTCTTTTTCTAGGCCCGCACCCGCAGCATATAGAGGTTCCCAGGCCAGGGGTCTAATCAGAGCTGAAGCCACTAGCCTACAGCACAGCCACAGCAATGCCAGATCAAGCCACGTCTGCAACCTACACCACAGGCCATGGCAATGCCGGATCCTTAACCCACTGAGCCAGGCCAGGGATCGAACCCACAACCTCATGGTTCCTAGTCGGATTTGTTAACCACTGAGCCACGATGGGAACTCCTACTTTTTTTTTTTTAAATAAACTGATTTTTTTTAAAAAAAATCACAGATCTTCTCATTCCCAGTCCTGTACATTTTTCACTGCACCACATTGGTTTTTGTTGTTTGTCCTTTTAGGGCCACACCCGCAGCATATAGAGGTTCCCAGGTTGGGGTCGAATGAGAGCTGCAGCTGCCGGCCTACACCACAGCTACAACACAACGCTGGGTCCAAGCCACATCTGTGACCTACACCACAGCTCATGGCAACGCTGGATCCTTAATCCACTGAATGAGGGCTGGGATCGAACCTGCCTTCTCACAGATTCTGTGTTCTTAACCCGCTGAGCCAAGATGGGAACTCCTATGCCACATTTTTTTGTTCCTGTTTTGTTATTCATGTAAAGGATTCTGTTTCATTAAAGAAATAGAGGGGGAATAAAAGAGCTTTACATTTATTCAAAGAGCCTATTCCTGTGCCTCTTAATCTGTAGTTCTTTTACATGTAGTTTTCAACCAGAGATATTTAGAAACAGGGGATGACATTTTTCAGTAGTCTCTATGAATAGGGATTGCTATATCTATCTATCTATCTATCTATCTATCTATCTATCTATCTATCCTATGTATATACATACATATAAATGTGGGACTTAGGAGTGTTGCACAATACATTAAATTGACCTGCACAAGATCAACAGTGGTTTTGTTGGGGGGGAAAGAGAAAAGAAAAAGAAAAAAAGATGTACTGACCATGTTCCAGACCCTAGGCCGCTAAATGCTTAAATACATTATATCCCATGTAATTAACACAATAAATCAGTATGATAGATACTATCAAAATTTCCATTTTACAGAGTAGGAAATCAAGGCACTGAGAGGAAGACCTGCCTGTGTGTATGTATTGTATATACATTTTAGCATTTCTATATTATCAAAGTACAGAATATCTGGAACATTGAATAGGGGGAAAATATTACCCATTTCCCACTACACTAGTATAGTCACTTTTCACATTTTAGAATATTTTCTTTAATATTATATCAGATGCATTTGAGTGTTTAAACAATTATAATAGTATGAATACAAATGTAGGTTTCTTATTTACTTGATTTTTTTGATGACCGCTTCTTGGCACATGGAAGTTCCCAGGCCTGGGATTGAATCTGAGCTGCAGCTGGGACCTACACCAGAGCTGCTGTGGATCCTTAACCCACCATACCAAGCCAGGGATTGAACCTGCAGTGACCTGAGCTACTGAAATTGGATTCTTAACCCACTGTGCCATAGTGGGAATGGCCAAATGTAAGTTTCTATTTTGTTTTGTTGGGTTTTTTTTTCACCTCACTGCTATATAGTCTTCATAATCATCATTTTTAAGGAAGGAAATTTGCCATAGTGGTAGAACAAAATTAGCTCTGATAAAGGCTATTCTGGATCAGCCCTAATAAAACTTAAATAAAAACCTTCCAAAGCATCAATCTGATTTCAAAATAACTTAGCACTCTTTACAAAAATACGTAAAAATTAATACGTGGCGCTGCAATATCACAATGTCTAGCTTCCAGTGAAAAATACCTAGACATGCAAAGAAGCAGGACCATGGGACACATAACAGGAGAAAAATAAATTCATATAAACAACTTAGAAATGACATATATAGTCAGGAACCTTAAAAGAGTTCAAGAATTAAAAGAAAATATAAATACAATGCAGAGAAAATAAAAGATTTTAAAAGGACTAAAATGGAAATTCTATAGCTGGAATAAATAGTATCTCAAATTTTTAAAATTCATCAAATGGATTTAATAGCTTAGTCACTACAGAAGAAAAGATGAGTGAATTTGAAGACATCGTAAACTGAAATATATCTTAAAAAAAAAGAGTGAAAAAGAATGAACAGTTAAAATGGCCTGTGGGATGATAGGGGTATACCACACTTTATTGCACTTAGCTTTTTTGTGCTTCACAGATTATGCATATTCTACAAAGTGAAGGTTTGCTGCAACCCTGCATCAAGCACATCTTTTGGTGCCATTTTCCCAGTAGAATTTTTTCACTTTGTGTCTCTCTATGTCACATTTTGTTAATTCTCCCAATATTTCAAGTTTTCCATTATTAAATTTGTCATGGTGATCTGTTATTAGTTGTCTTTGATATGACTATTGTAATTGTTTTGGCAATTTTAGCAATAAAATATTTTTAATTAAGGTATATACATTATGTTTTTAGACATAAGGCTACTGCACTCTTAGTAGACTACAGTATAGTATAACACAACTTTTATATGTGCTGGGAAACCAAAAAATTTGTTGACTCATTTTATTATGATATTCACTTTATTGCAGTGGTCTGGAATTTAATTTACACTATCTCTAAATTATACCTGTTTTGTCATATAATATACATATAATTTGAATCCCAGAGGAGAAGAGAAATGAAGGTTGAAAAATTTTAAAATTTGATGAAAACTATAAACCCACAGGACCAATAAGCTAAACAAATATCAAGCAGAATAAGCACACACACACACACACACACACACACACACACAAACACACACAAAAAGTCAAGGCACATCATAAATAAATTACTCAACACCAGTGTGAAAAAAACATCTAAATGTAGCCAAAGGAAAACAGACACATTACACATAGGAGACATTGTCAGAAAAATTCTAGGCAGAGAAATTTTAACAATATACTGAAAGTTTGGGTTGGGAGGGATGTCAATCTAGAATTATATACCCAGAAAAAAAATCCTTTAACAATGAAGGCAATATATAGATTCAGACAAGAACTGAGGAAATGTATTGCCAACAGATCTTCACTACAAGAAATAACAAAGGAAGTTCTTGGGTCTAAAGGAAACTCAAACCAGTGGACATCAAGGCATGCATCATCGCTGATACAAAGTGGTGGCACAATTGCTAAAATGGTACCTTGAAAGAACATTCTGGAAGTTCCCGTCATGGCATGGTGGTTAACGAATCTGACTAGGAACCATGAGGTTGTGGGTTCGATCCCTGGCCTGGCTCAGTGGGTTAAGGATCCGGCATTGCCGTGAGCTGTGGTGTAGGTCGCAGATGTGGCTCAGATCCCGCGTTGCTGTGGCTCTGGTGTAGGCCAGCAGCTACAGCTCCGATTAGACCCCTACCCTGGGAACCTCCATATGCCGCAGGAACAGCCCTAGAAAAGGCAAAAAAGACCAAAAAGAAAAAGAAAAAAAGAACATTCTGGTGAAGAGGGATCCCTTGCTTGGTGTATTTATTCAGGCATGGGAGTGAGAGGCAACGCATACAAGGACAATGGCATTGGCTAGTTGTCATTAAGTTGTAAGTTACAGATCCTTTGTCCTACAGAGGGATAATGAAAAGTTGAGGGCGGTTAACAATGGAAAATTAATTGTCAAGTCCAGAGATCCTATTTGGTATCTTAGAAAAAGACCTACATCACCTGAGGGGAGATTACAACCCAAACCCAAAATGAAAGAGGGTTCCTAGCTTCAAAGGTGGTTGAACACATAACCAGAGAAGGTATATTATACCAATGTCACCCCCCTGGCTATGAGACCCTAGGATCCTGACACATGGAATAGAGATATCTGCATATCCTCTGATGATTATTACTCCCCAGACCGATCTACACACTCAGAGCCTGCAGCAGTGGCCTCCCCATCCTCACTTAGAGCCAACACATTCTCCGGGAGGGAAGACACTCTAGAGACAGTGCACCTGAACCAAGGTGCCAAGTCCATGCTTGGCAATGTAACAGCATAATTAGTGGGTCCATGTTGAGCCTGATAAGAAAGGTTAAGATTGGTACTCCAAATGCTCTGTGAGAATTAGCATGTTCCAGGTAAAGCCAGGGGGTTCCTGTGGGACCATATTTTGAAAATAATTTATTGAAGGGTCTGGAATATAAGCCCGAATTAGGGAGAGTTTGTTGACTTCACGGCAACTCTCTTGAGATATTGGATTTAACATCCTTTCACGAAACTCAAGCAACAGTGCAAACTCACTGCAAGGGTAGCTGAGGAAAGCAATGGCTTATGGCA
This sequence comes from Phacochoerus africanus, assembly GCF_016906955.1. NCBI lineage: Eukaryota > Metazoa > Chordata > Mammalia > Artiodactyla > Suidae > Phacochoerus > Phacochoerus africanus. The sequence goes on along the minus strand of NC_062551.1, from coordinate 155,322,704 downwards.
CGATAAGTTGAAATACTTGGATTTCTGTGGCATATGGTGGGCAGAGAGGATACAAAGTTCAAGCAATGGCAACAATGGAGTTGACATATCATGGGAGTCTAAAAGACAAACAACAGGACTTTGTTCCATGGAAATTCCAAAGATTGTGCAATTTACCAAGGCCATCCAGTATACACCAGTGAGAAAGGCACCTGTATCACTAAGTTTAGATCTCCTCTAAAGGCCAAGTCTGCCAGTAGGAGAGGTATGAGAACTTACTCATTGTTAGGAAGGGGGATGAGACCAACAGCTCATGCTTACCTACGAGAAGCCAAGAGCTTAATTATAATCATAATGATGGGCAAAATGATGTGGCATTCCAGATTCTGATCCACAGAGTTGTAAAGATGGTTAATAGAATACAATGTCCCTGGAGGCAAAATAGATAGGCAGTTCAAAAAAGAGCCCATTTTAGAGTTCCTGTTGCGGCTCAGCAGTAATGAACCTGATTAGTCTCCACGAGGATTCGGGTGAGATCTCTGGCCTCACTCAGTGGGTTAAGGATCCCTCGTTGCCATGAGCTGTGGTGTAGGTCACAGATGTGGTTCATATTCCACATTGCTGTGGCTGTGGCATAGGCCAGTGGCTACAGTTCCGATTCAACCCCTAGCCTTCCATATGCCACAAGTGCAGCTCTAAAAATACCAAAAAAAAAAAAAAAGATACCATTTTATGCCTCTAATCAAAAGAAAGCAAATATGGGTTAACAGGAAACTCAAAGAGTAGCCTCAAAAAAAGTTGACGAATTCTTCATCAGCTTCTGGACCTATGGCAGACAGCAAAACTGGAGTCCAATTTTTTCGGTCTGGGTCCAAACAAAAGATAGAAACCACACTGCCATTTAAACAAGGGAAGTTCAACATAAAAAATTATCAAGCTATTATAAAAGTGTAAGTATAAGATATACATATACCTTGGGGCTGAGGGAGAGTAAACAAGAAGGGACAAACAAGCACAGGAGTTCAGACCTCACTAGAGAATGTGTGGCTGTGATCCCCTAGACGATGAAGAATTCTCTGATTTCCCAGAAGACAGCTGGTCCACACTTACTGGGAAAGCAGGAAGCAACCCTCTGGGGCCTAGACAAGCCACAAGCAGTTGGCATGCACAGGGTGTGGGAGAAAGCTACTTCTCTGAGTAAGGAGGTTGAGAGTTAGCTAGAGTTGGTCATGTTTTTTTTCTCTGTAAGTACGGAAGTGCTCTCAAAAGAATCCATCCTGTGCCACAGGCTTTACAGTCATCACGATGACCGCAAAGGTCAAACACAGTGGACACTCAAGTTTCCAAGGCACATGCTCCACCTGGCGTTTCATCAAAATCAACCACAGCTGGATTAATTGTGATGCCATTGCGTGTCATGGGTTACTAGTATCCCTTTTCCCATTAGCAACCCCCTCAGCACTGCACTCAAGCCTATGATTGACTCCATCCCCAAATCTGAAATTCCGGGACTATTCCCATTTCACATCAGTGTCAGTCCAATACAGAGGCAGAAACCACACCACCATTTGAAAAGGAAAAGTTCAATATGAAGCGTAATTAAGCTACGATAGAAGAGCAAGTACAAGATATGAGGGGTTCCTGTTGTGGCTCAGCAGAAACGAACTCAAATAGCATCCATGAGGATACAAGTTCGATCATTGGCCTTGCTCAGTGGGCTAAGGACCAGCACTGCTGTGAGCTGTGGTGTAGGTCAAAGACTTGGCTCGGATCTGGCGTTGCTGTGGTTGTGGCATAGGCCGGTAGTTGCAGCTCCAATTCGACCCCTAACCTGGGAACCTCCATATGCCATAGTTGCACCCCTCCAAAAATTTTAAATTCTACAAATAGACATGCTTAGTGATGGACTAGTTAAAGGGTACTTCCCTCTTAACCATGTTTCTGCTCATAAGGCTTGATGGACAATAATGCTAATCCCTGAAAAAGGGAACACTGAAAGGCAGCCAGGTCAGGCAGAGAGGAAGGTGGGTGGAAATAGTGGGTTGGATTTTGGATATGCTGGGACATCAGTGCATTTGAGATTCTAAGAGACAGCAAGCACAAAATGGAAATAAAGGTCAGAGGAAAGGTCTCAGTTAATGATATACACTTGTGAGTCATCTGCAAATGACATAATTTTGAAATCATGGGTGGATATGAGAATGCCTAAGGATGCAATGAGGAGGGAAGAGGTCAACTCCAAGTCTTGAGAACTAACAGCATTAATAGCCAGAAAGGAGAGGAGGAGCACACGAGTGTAATAGAAAAATAGCAGCATGTTAAGTGGGGTTAAAGGGAGGCCAGAGAAAGAGAGTGCTTAAGGGAAAGAAGGCTTAGAGTTGATTGCTGCTTAAAATGAAGCCATAAAAAATGATCACTAGAAGGAGCAACAGAGAAGTCCTCACAGGGAGTTCCTGTTGTGGCTGACTGGGTTATGAACCCAACTAGAAGCCATGAGGATGCAGATTCTATCACTCACTGTGAGCTTCAGTGTAGGTTGCAGACACAGCTCGGATCCTGTGTTGCTGTGCCTGTGGTGTAGGCTGGCAGCTGCAGCTCAGATTTGACCCCTAGCCCGGGAAATTCCATAAGCCATGGGTGGAGCCCTAAAAAGACAAAAGTAAAAGTCCTTACTAACTTCTCTAAGGGCAGTTCCAGTGAAGTGGTGGAGGTGGAAGCCCAATTAAAGTGAGTTGAGGAGTGTATAGAAAGTGAGAAATTAGAGGCGGCGGCTTTCTCTATACACTGGGGAGAGAGGTTCAAAAGTGTGGCATTCGCTAGAGGACAATGTGCAGTCAAGAGAGGTCTTTTAGAGATGGGAGAGCATTTAAAAAATTTTAAATAGCAATAATTGTTGATTTTCAAGGTTGCATTAGTTTCAGGTGTGCAGCAAAGTGGTTCCGTTATATATGCATATTCTTATTTTTCCTATTACAGTTGCTTTACAATGTTCTGTCAATTTCTGCTGTATATGTGTATTCTTTTTTGATTCTTTTCCATTATAGGTTACTACAAGATATTGAGTGTAGTTCCCTACACTATTCAGGAGATCCTTGTTGTTTATCTATTTAATATATAGTACTGTGTGTATTTTAATCTCAAACTGAATTTATCCCTCCCCTGCCCTTTCCCCTTTGGTAAACATAGGTTTGTTTTCCATGTCTGTAGTCTATTTCTGTTTTGTAAATAAAGTTCATTTATATCATTTTTAAAGATTCCACATATGTGATATCATATGATATTTGTCTTTCTCTGTCTTATATCACGTAGTATGATAATCTCTAGGTCCATGCATGTTGCTGCAAATGGCACTATTTCATTTTTTTTGTGTGTGTGGCTAATATCCCATTGCTTTTATACCACATTTTCTTTATCCATTCATCAGTCTATGGACGCTTGTTTTGCTTCATGTCTTGACTATCATAAATAGTGCTGCAATGAACAATGTCACGCATGTATCTTTTCAAATTATAATTTTTCTCCCGCTATACGCCCAGAAGTAGGAGGACAGAATCATATGTTAACTCTACTTTTAGTTTTTTGAGGAACCTCCATACTGTTCTCCACCAGTGGCTGTATCACTTTACATTCCCACCAACAGTGTAGGAGGGTTCCTTTTTCTAGAGATAGGAGCGCATTCTGAATGCAGTAGAGTGAGAGAGATGATCAGTGCAAGGAGGAGGGAGAAATTACTAGGAACCAAGCCCTGGAGAAGGCCAGAGGGATTCAGATCTGTACTGGCAGCCAACAGGAGAAGGGACACTTCATCAGATGAAATAGGAGAGAAGGAGGAGATGTGAGCAGGCACAGATGGGTTTGTTGACCTAGTGATAAGATTGTGAAAGAGTGCCCATCTGATGGTTTCTATCTTCTCAATTAAAGTTGAAGAGAGATCATCAGTTGAAGATGATAACAATGGGGATGGGAAGTTTGAAGGTAAAGATTCTATGAAATAATTTTCTCAGAGAATAAGAGCATGAGCTTATGAGACAAACATTGATGGCTGGGCAGTGTTGACAGCTCATTTTACTTGTCAATTGGCAACATTACTGTTCTTCTGTATTTAACTTCCTGGCTTGTAAAATTAATCCAAATTGTTTTTGCAAGAGTTTGGTCTGAATTAGCCAGATGATGGTTTCAATTTTCCACTTTATTTATGTCTTAGCCTGGATCTCCCAAAAGCAGAACGTGAAGCAGAGGGCTTATGTGCTCTTATTTGATTAAGGAGTGCAATCCCAGGAAAGAAGTATGAAGGGCAGGGAGAGTGGAGCAAGCAAGGCAGGAAAGCCAAAGTAAGGATATTATGTTACTATTGCAAAGTATGATTGATTACTGGATCCTCTGAAGTATCAGGACACCTTATACCTCAGGTCTGCCCACTTAGAAGAGAATGGGGTAGAAGAGAGGAAGTTTTTACCAACTGGCTAGAATCTCTGGGGTCCTCTTTTTTTGCCTTTTTTTTTTGAGGGCTGCACCTGAGGCATATGGAAGTTCCCAGGCTAGGGATTGAATAGGAGCTATGGCTGCCAGCCTACACCACAACCACAGCAACTCGGGATCCAAGCTGTGTCTATGACCTACACCACAGTTCATGGCCATGTCAGATCCTTTAACCCACTTAGTGAGGCCAGGGATCGAACTCACGTCCTCATGAATGCTAGTCGGATTCATTTCTGCTGCGCCACAATGGGAATTCTGATCCCTGAAATCCTTGGGTCACCCACGGTGCTTCCAGGTTGCATATGTCTGGGTGTCGGCCCCTAGTAGGGTCCATAAGGGGTTATAACACAAAGGAAACCTTGAGATGGGAGGAGAGAGATGCAAGGGGGGCCAGAAGGTGAAATACTTTCAAATGGGGCCTGTTGAAACTTGAACTTTGTCAGAGCCCATGCAGAATTGGCTGGCCGTGCAGCAACTAGAATAAGAGACAAATATGTCCAAAGAAGTATCTGATACAACTTACAATTGGGAATGTGGCTTTCTTTCTTTTTTAATGATTGCACCTGCAGCATATGGAAGTTCTCAGGCTAGGGATCAAATCCAAGCCACAGATGCAACCTATGCCACAGCTGTGGCAATGCCAGATAATTTAACCCACTGTACCAGGCAGGTGGTTGAATCCATACAACCTCAGATGTCTCTGAGGTTCATTAACCACTGTGCCACACTGGGAACTCTGGAATATGGCTTTTTTTTTTTTTCTTTGTCTTTTTAGGGCTGTACCTGAGGCATATGGAGGTTCCCTCTGGAATATGGCTTTTTTTTTTCTTTGTCTTTTTAGGGCTGCACCTGAGGCATATGGAGGTTCCCAGGCTAGAGGTCTAATTGGAGTCACAGCCACAGCAACACGGGATCCAAGCCTTGTCTGTGAGCTACACCACAACTCAGGGCAACACCAGATCCTTAACCCACTGAGTAAGGCCAGGGATTGAACCCATGTCCTCTGTCCTCTTGGATACTAGTCAGGTTCATTAATCACTGAGCCACAACAGGAACTCTGGGAATATGGTTTTCTTGATTTGACTAAAGTCATGTAATACTTTAGAAACACAGACAAAAATGCAAATCAACTAGTCTGTTTCTAAAGTCATAGCTAAGTCCTCTAATCCACATGGTAAGCTGATTAGAGATTTTTAAGATGCTTTCTACATGGTAGGAAGATTTCAGATTTGCTCTGGGTGGACTTATGTGGGAAAGACTTTAAAAGGATTATTTTAACAGAGCTGAAGTGTTCTAGAGATTCTGAAGGCTGATTTTTCCCCCTTAATCATAAAGCACCCTGTCCTGCCACCTAGTGTTCACTAATTTATCCGAGGGAAATTTGTAATGCGTTGCTTCATCAGTATCTCAATGACAGCACCACCAGCATGTTGTGGCAGGACAATTTCTAGTTATAAGGCAACGCACCAGGCATTTGGGAATATTTGTGTCCCCGCCCCAACCCTACTCCCTCCCTAAATAGCAATAACCACCCCCAGTTATTGTGAGCACTTAAAGTACTCCCACACACTTACTTTGAAATGTGTCGCAGCACACCAACCACTGAGAACCATTGTAGGGAGCTTGACGGCAAGTCCCCACTTGACAGATGAGGAAACCAGGGATTGGAGAAGCTAAGTGACAAGGTCATGTTACAGAAAAGCAGTAGAGCTGGTGCTCAGTAAACACCAGCCTTTATCTAACTCCCCCTTTCCCAACTCCCCCTTTCCCTCTACTGAGGGTCTTTAAGTAACTCTTAGCATCTCAGTGCATTTGTAAAATGACACGAATCATAAAAAATTATTTTCACTTGGCTGCATTTCATAAAGTGAGGTTCAATTGTATGATCATCAGGGTACCAAAAATAGGACAGCTGAGAGAGAGCACAGAAAAGTTACAAAATTCAAAAATCACTGAAAGTTTGAGGAAGAACTTGTGGGAGGAAATTTTCAACCAAGTTGGCTATTCAGCCTAAAAATTAGAATGAGGATTTGATGATGGCCTTCTAGCATAGGAAGGGCTGTCAACAGAGAATGGTATATTTATGTGACATTGTATAGTCTGAGACAATATGGGTTCATGGTCATTGTACTGGGATATTGTTCATACAGTGCTTGAAAGCTTACTTAGCAAGCACGCTCACATATATTATCTCATTTTAATAATTTCTATGGTATTGTGTGGAGTTTAAAATGTTAGTGTTAGGGAGTTCGCTTGTAGCTCAGCGAGTTAAGGATCTGGCATCACTGCAGTGGCTCAGGTAGTTGTCATGGCTTAGGTTTGATCCCTGGCCCATGTGTACAGCCAAAAAAAAAAAGAAAAGAAAGAAAGAAAAAAAAGTCAAAAAAAAGAAAGAAAAAAAAAAGTCAATGTTATATGTATCTTATTATATACATACAAAAAAGAGTAGGAAAAAACAAACATTGCTGATAAAAAGGAGACAAAGAGCTATTGATTACAAATATATCCTATGATCAGGTTTTAATTAGATAGGAAGATGGGAGTTCATATGGGCCATGCCAGTTAACCCAGGGAACTGATTAACTGAAGACATAGTAGGTATTACAAGACTTAGCTAGCTGAACTACCTAGCAAAACATCAGTCAAACTGAAATCAATTCAAAAATAAAGTACACATGCCTGACTTACTGCAAATTATCTATGAAAACAAACCAGAGAACAGTGACTTTAGGGACAAGGATTATGGGGAATGTATGAGGCACAACAAAAAGGACAAAGAAGATCATATAAGAGAAAAGCCGGAAAAAAAAAAAAGAGAGTTTTGAGAACTCCTTATAAGAACAAAACTGCATGTAAGCAGCTACCATCTTATTCATTATTCGTGAGGAATTATCCATCCAACTACCCACGTATTTCAGCCTGAATAACTAAAATGGGCAGCTGTTATGAGAGGTGAGAATGATTGTGTGTTGTACATGAACATTTGTTTTTATAGTCACATTATCTAACCAACTTTTTTTTTTTTCTAGCCAGCTTTTAAGTCAAGGAATTATCGTCCATGATGGCGCTAGTCTACCTTCCTCTATGACATTGTTCATTCAACAAACAGAGCACTTGCTATATGCCAGGCACTTTTCTAGACACTGGCAATACAGTAGAGAACAGAGTAAATATATTCTTGCCCTCATCGACATTACCTTCTCATGTGTATATGAGGGAGGGGAGAGAAGGACTCAGAGATGCATAAACAAAATAAAGAAGTTTAAAAAAAAGTGCAGTGTATAAGCAAGGTTGCATGTCACCAAGTTAGTAAAGTGATGAAGGAGATTAGGGAATGTTGGGGCATCAATAAAAAAATAACATTTCTTGCTCAGGATAAAATATTAGATGAAAAGAGAAGGACTGAAAACTGCATGTAAGTATATTACTTTTTTTTTTGTCTTTTGTCTATTTAGGGCCATACCCTTGGCATATGGAGGTTCCCAGGCTAGGGGTCGAATTGGAGCTGTAGTTGCTGGCCTACACCCCAGCCACAGCAATGGGAGACCCTTAACTTACTGAGAGGAAGCCAGGGATGATCAAACCCGAGTCCTCATAGATACTAGTCTGGTTCGTTAACCACTGAGCCATGACAGGAAGTCCAATATTGCCTATTTTTTTTAATGCAAAAACACAGTTAAATATGCATAGAAAACAAAATCACAGGAAATTTTTTTTTCTTTTTGGCCACATACATGGCATGCGGAATTTCTTGGGCCAGGGGTCAAACCTTTGCCAAAGCGGCAGGGACGATGATGGATCCCCAACCTGCTGCACCACAAAGGAACTCTTATTTGTAGACTTTTTGATGATGGCCATTCTGATCCCTGCGAGGTGATACTTCATTGTGGTTTTGATGTGCATTTCTCTAATAAATTAGCAACACTGAGCATCTTTTCATATGCCTAGTGGCCCTCTGTATGTCTTCTTTGGAGAAATGTCTATTTAGATCTTCTGCCCTTTTTTTGATTGAGTTGTTTGCTCTTTTGCTATTGAGTTGTATGAGCTGTTTATATATTTTGGAAATTAATCCCTTGTCGGTAGCATTGTTTGCAAAGATTTTCTCCCAATCTGTAGATTGTCTTTTTGTTTTGTTGGTTACGTGTTACTCATTATTATTCTAAATTTAATTTTCCAAAAGGCAGGGACCACATTTTATATTTCTCTATATCCTTAGCTACAGTTAAGCACATAGTGAATGCATCCATCCAATTTATTTCCCCAGGACCTAACATGTGGGGAACAGGTGAGATTTGGTGTGGGGGTGGGGGAGAGTAAAATGTCAATCAGTTTTATATGTTATGTTTATAATCCACTCTATCGTTCTGTGAGGTAGATAGCAGATATGAAAGCTGAGGCTTGGAGAATTTAACCAACTTGCCCACGATCACCCAGCTATTAAGTACAAATTAAATCCAAATTTGACCTTTTCTATTATACCATGTGTTGGAAATAAATGTGAATAAATGGATGCGTGAATTTGAGAAGGATCTGGAATTGTCTCTGAGCTCCTCCTATTTTATTTACTTACCATTGTATTCCTGGAACTTCCCACCATGTCTACTTCACAGGGAGAGCTCAATAAATATCTATTGTTAAATGAATGCATAAATAAAGGAAGTGCAAAGGAGCAAATTAAGGAATGAATGGACAAAACAGCCACTCAAAGAATTATTTTCAGCCTTAATATCCAGTCTCCTACATCCAATATATGACATATTTATGATAAATGCTTGTATTCAGTACCTAGAGAAAGTGAAGGAAGTAATTCATTACCTATTTGCTACGTGTACAAATTCAGACCAGCTTGTGCACAATCACCTGTGGTTTTATTTTTATGCAATGAAGAAGTAATAAGTGTCCAGCTGTGCAACCATAAGCTTCATTTATTTGACTGTGGGTTCACTTGGAACAGGCAAAGGAATTCAAATAAATCTGTGTGGTGTATCCTAAACACATTTTTTTTTTCTGATTCAAGGAACTTTGGGAAAACACATTCATTTATATTTTAGATAATTATATTCAAACAACAACAAAACATCTGCCTCAAGCTGGCAAGGAACTACAGGGTCTAGGGACTCCTGGAGGGGCAATTACAGATATTTCTTTTGATTCAAACTAGTCTTCCACTTCCTCTTCACATAAGCATGGGGGAAACACCGTAAGTTTAACATAAAATGGATTTGTTTATAATAAGATGTCAACATGATAAAAGCACATTAATATATCTGCAGGGTACAATGAAAAACTACTGAAAAGAATCAGCTGTAAAAGTAATTTTCATTTAGATGAAAAATACCAGATAGCTCCTGGTAGACACAATATGTGTCTTTGTAAAGGAAGTTTATGTCCCACTGGTACTTATAAAACATTTCTCAATTTATAAAATATGCTTTCTTGCATATTTTAGAGTATATAAAAATGCTTATACTGGAAAGGCCATAACATCATTACGTTTTATAAAGTTACATTCTCTCCACTCACACATACAGATCTTCAACATTATAATTAATTTGGGAACAGGGAGGTTGCTTTGAGAGAGTCACATAACTATGATATGCAAATACGTTGTAGTGAGAATAGCAGGAATGTGAAAAAGATGAGTGCTAGTCAGAGATGAGTTTCTTTCCTTTTTTTTTTTTTTAAGTCTGCACCTGCGGCATATGGAGGTTACCAGGCTAGCGGTTGAATCAGAGCTGTAGTCGCTGGCCTACGGCACAGCCACAGCATCACCAGATTCAATCCGTGTCTGTGACCTACACCACAGGTTACAGCAATGCCGGATCCTCAACTCACTGAACGAGGCCTGGGATCGAACCCACGTCCTCATGGATAATAGTCAGATTTGTTTCTCCTGAGTCAGGACGGAAACTCCCAGAGACGCTTTTCAAATTTCGTGATGTACAGCTAATGACCAGCATTGAACTAGAAGTCTTTCTCAGTGTTAGAACTAGAACCTTGCAAGCGGGGAAATTTCTAATGTTTGCTATGATTATCATTTTTATTAGCACATACATTTAAGTGTGTAGTTACATGACATCGTAGTTGTCAACATAGCTTCTGTATTATGTTGCCTGTGGTCAGTAGTGGATGTGAAAACTGCCTGAAGCATTTAATAAACCTGAAGTTCTACCTTATTGGGTGAAGCTTCCTTACCTCATGCAATTTTCTACATTGAATTAGATTAATGGCAATAGATTTTATTGTAGAAATGAATCACTGTCCTTTTTAGTTTTATAATCTAAGAAGAATCATGACAAATTACATAGCTATTAATTATTTATACAGATACATAGGCATACTTGTAGACTATTGCATGGCTCCTTATATTTGCCTCTCAAACATACATTTTGCTACTAAAAGGTAGATGTTCTACTGAAGGTGATACAAATGGAGCATATGCCACGATCTGGGTTTAACACTAGCTACTTTGGTATTGAAAATCACTTGAAATATCCTAACCTTTGTTTATATTGTTTATGGTTTTTCACATAGGCATGCTTATAAGGTTGACTCTTGTATTTGCTACAGTAAGAAACGGCTTCAAATTTCATTGGCTTATACTAATAAATATTTATTTAGTAGTCCTAGGCCTGTGAGTTGCCTACAGCTTTGATGGGGTCTGTGTGTTTTTTTGGGTCCAGGAATATCTGAGGAAGTCTCTTCTTTTGGCAGAGGTCCAAAGCTCAAGAAGCAATGCCAAACCGTGCAAGCTTATTTAACACCTTCTGCAAAGATGGGGTGTATATCACACCTGCTCAGGTTCCATTGACCAAAGCAAGTCACACGAACCAGCCCCTTGTCAACCTGGTGGATGGTGGGGAAGTACATTCTTCCCACTGTGGGGAAGGAGGGGGTTGAAGAATCAACACTGAAAAGTAACACCGGGGGTTCCCGTCATGGCTCTGTGGTTGATGAATCCAACTAGGAACCGCGAGGTTGCAGGTTTGATCCCTGCCTTGCTCAGTGGGTTAAGGATCCGGCATTGCCGTGAGCTGTGGTGTAGGTAGCAGACACTGCTCGGATCCCTCATTGCTGTGGCTGTGTCATAGGCCAGCAGCTACAGCTCTGATTAGACCCCTAGCCTGGAAACCTCCATATGCCTTGGGAGCAGCCCTAGAAAAAGACAAAAAAAAAAAAAAAGAAAAAAGAAAAAAGAAAAATAACCTTATCCTTTTTTTTCTTTTTTGCTTTTGAGGGCCACACCTGCAGCATATGGAAGTTCCCAGGCTAGGGGTCTAATTGGAACTGTAGCTGCCGGCCTACCCGACAGCCACAGCAACAGATCTGAGCCATGTCTTCAACCTATACCATAGCTCACAGCAACACCGGATACCCGACCCACTGAGCAAGGCCATGGATCAAACCTACATCCTCATGGATACTAGTTGGATTTGTTTCTGCTGCGTCACAATAACTCCCTCACATTCTATCTTGACTGAAGATTATAAAGCTGAGTTATGGAGTTCCCATCATGGCTCGGTGGAAACGAATCTGACTAGTATCCATGAGGACATGGGTTCGATCCCTGGCCTTGCTCAGTGGGTTAAGGATCCAGCGTTGCCATGAGCTGTGGTGTAGGTCACAGACGTGGCTCAGACCCCACGTTGCTGTGGCTGTGGCGTAGGCCAGTGGCTACAGCTCCAATTTGACTCCTAGCCTGGGAACCTCCATGCGGCCCTAAAAAAGCAAAAAAAAAAAAAAAAAGGCTGAGTCATATCCCTGAGTTACAAAAGAGTTAAATACTAAATAAAGTATCATTCCATATGGAAGTAAAAATTTAATATTTCTTTGGACAGCTGTTTACAAAGGACATGATTGTTTGGGAGCCCGAATGGAAGTTCAGAGAAAAAAAAATCTGATCCATCAATTAAATCTAAGTACAAAACAAAACACATTCATTTCTCTTTGGGGCTTCCTTAGCGCCTGTGCTTACTTCTATCTGCCTCTATCTCTGTATCATCTCTATCACTGTGTTTTCTGATTGTTCGTTTCTAAGACAGGGGCATTATTATCTTTGTATACTCGAGGCCCAGTAAAATGTCTGGCACAGAATAAGCACTTAATGACTGTTCATCGAATGACTAAATGAATGTATACATATACAACCCAGAATATGTTGTTCTTAGTGTTTCTTTTTTGTTTAATGTGAAATTTACATTTTATAACATGGGAAAACTAATGCATTTGCTTTTCTATTCCCCATTTTTTTTTTTCCACCTGAGACTTTTCACTTTTCCTTCCCTCAGTGAGGTTATTTTATTTTATTTTATTTTATTTTATTTTGTCTTTTGAGGGCCGCACCCGTGGCCTATGGAGGTTCCCAGGCTAGGGGTCCATCTGGAGCTGTAGCTGCTGGCCTATACCACAGCCACAGCAACACCAGATCCGAGTCGAGTCTGCAACCTACACCACAGCTCACGGCAACGTCGGATCCTTAACCCACTGAGCAAGGCCAGGGATCAAACCCAAAACCTCATGGCTCCGAGTTGGATTCATTTCCGCTGTGCCACGACGGGAACTCTTTATTTTATTTGTTTATATATATATATATATATATATATATATATATATTTTGTCTTTTTTGTTGTTGTTGTTGTTGTTGCTATTTCTTGGGCCGCTCCCGCGGCATATGGAGGTTCCCAGGCTAGGGGTTGAATCGGGGCTGTAGCCACCAGCCTACGCCAGAGCCACAGCAACGCGGGAGCCGAGCCGCGTCTGCAACCTACACCACAGCCCACGGCAACGCCGGATCGTTAACCCACTGAGCAAGGGCAGGGACCGAACCCGAAACCTCATGGTTCCTAGACGGATTCGTTAACCACTGCGCCACGACAGGAACTCCTATTTTTATATTTTTTGCTCTTTAGGGCTGCACCCATGGCACATGGAATTTCCCAGGCTAGGGGTCCAATGGAGCTACAGCTGCTGGCCTGCACCACAGCCACAGCAATGCCAGATACAAGCCGCATATGCAGCCTACACCACAGCTCACAGCAACACCAGATCCTTAACTCACTGAGGCCAGGGATCGAACCTACAACCTTGTGGTTCATACTTGGATTCGTTTGTGCTGCACCACGATGGGAACTCCAGTGAGGTTATTTTAAATAAAATAAGTTGAACATGCTTGGTTTGGCATACCTAAAGTATTTTCCTCAGATAAGTTTTGTGTATGTGCATGTGTGCACCTGGGTATATGTGTATGTGTGTTTGTGTGAAAGATCAGTGCAAAAAGTTTTTATACATTTAGGAAATATCTTTAGGGCATTCACTATTCATTCACTATACTATTGATGAAAATCAGTTCTTGAACTGAGTTCTTTCCACATTTATTTTGTTTGTGATTTGCCTACTGGGAAAACCTTCAGAGAGTCGCATTATGTAGGTATGAGCCTGTCAGGAGGACTATTACCATACTAAGGCAGTTAAACAGATTTCAAATAGGTTGCATAATGCAGGGCTCTCACAGTAAATAGAAGACAACAATATAAAGGAATGAGAAAGCTGATGATAATTCAACAAAAAGAAAATGGAAATAGCAGAATGCCAAATGGTTTCTATTACCATTCAACACAAATAATAAACCTTTCAATTTCTGTAAAATTATTGTTCGACTCTCTTGGCTCAATTGTGTATTTTTCATGATTTAAACTTCACCCTGAAGTATTTTAAAATGAAGTTCATAAAAATTGCCTCTTTGCAAGTCATCCAGAAATAACAGGGGGATATCATCTCTAGAGTTCCCCCCACTTCCCCAAACCACAACTTCCCAGCTGGTTTTAGATAGACCAGGTATGTGACAAGAGTAGAAAATATTATTTCAATGGGGCTACACAGAAAGAAACAGAATTTGTTCATGATTTTTACAAATGCATATCACCTTACTATAGAAAACCACTGCTCATGACAAAATTTTTGAGGACTTGGGGATATCATTTCTCAGTTCGACTGACCTTTTTTTTTCCCTTATAGGTTAAAATGTGATGGCAGGAGTTCCCATTGTGGCTCAGCAGTAACAAACCCGACTAGTATCCAAAAGGATGCAAGTTCAATCCCTGGCCTTGCTCAGTGGGTTAAGGATCTGGCACTGAAGGGAGCTGAGGTGTAGGTCTCAGACACATCTCAGATTCTGTGTTGCTGTGGTTGTATGGAAAGCCAACAGCTGCAGCTCTGAATCAACCCCTAGCCCCAGAACCTCCATATGCCACAGATATGGCCTTCAGAAGCAAAAAAAAAAAAAAAAAAAAGTGATAGCAGTTTAGAGACTAAATAAATTATCCAAAATTAGGAGTTCTCATCGTGGCTCAGCGGTAATGATTCCAAATAGTATCCTTGAGGTTGAGGGTTCAGTCCTGGCCTTACTCAAGTGGCTGAAGGATCTGGTATTGCCTGAACTGTGGTGTAGGTTGCAGATGTGGCTTGGATCCCACGTTGCTGTGGCTGTGGTGTAGGACAGCAGCTACAGCTTTGAGTTGACTCTTAGCCTGGGAACTTCCATATGCTGCGGGAATAGCCCTAAAAAGACAAAAAAGAAAAAAATTATCCCAATCATACAGCAAAACCAGCTCGCCCCCAGGAAATATTAGATTTGTAATGCATGTTCAGAAGATTTTAATTTTGAAACTTAGACATATTATGGCAAGAATATAGTGATTAAAAATACTTAACTACTGGAGTTCCTGTCGTGGCGCAGTGGTTAACGAATCCGACTAGGAACCATGAGGTTACGGGTTTGGTCCCTGCCCTTGCTCAGTGGGTTAGCGATCTGGCGTTGCCGTGAGCTGTGGTGTAGGCTGCAGACGCGGCTCGGATCCCGCGTTGCTGTGGCTCTGGCGTAGGCCGGTGGCTACAGCTCCGATTCAACCCCTAGCCTGGGAACCTCCATATGCCGAGGGAGCGGCCCAAAGAAATAGGAACAACAACAACAACAAAAAGACAAAAGACAAAAAAAAAATACTTAACTACTTAACCAGTTAATTTTGAAATCTCAAAATTCTTCACAGACTGCTAATAAGTGTTTGTAGTACAATAAGATTGTTGTTTTATCTGATGATTGACTCTATTCTAAGGATGTTATCAAATGCAAACTCAGCTAAGACTCTCGATATAAAACCATGATATAGAGTTTCCAACAGCAAAGGAGTGAGAACATACAAATTTTTGTAGGGACTTATTTATTAATTTATATTTGAAAAATGTTCCTAGCAGATGGAAAAAAATAAGGAGCTATTCATAAAAACCTTGGCTTATTTCCACAAAAACGCTCCATTTATTGAACAGGAAACAAGGCATAGAATGTACCTCTAACCAAACTAAGAATTCATTTCTCCAGTTTATGAAAGCTATCCATTTCTACTACTACCAGTCCAAACATTTCCTCATCTGATACCTCTCAATAGGCATGACTCCTTAAATCAAGCTTAAGCATAAGGGTTTATGGCATCCTCTTGCATGAAGAGAAGGGAAAAAGAGTCATCCCTTTGCAAAGTTTATAAATTCTAATGAGTGACAAGACTGGGGGTTACTTGGGATGGCAAGAAACTTGCCAGATTGGTATGTTCTTGTTTATTTGACACTATGGCAACCTTCTATTCAGGTGGAAGCCTGGAGTGTGTTAGGGTGTGCCCAAATTTTTTTAGAATGAATCTGGGACCTGTAAGGATGACTCAGATGTGGCTGAGACCTTCAGACTCTGGATGGAACAAGTTGGAAAAACAAGTAAATATAGAAAATGTAGAATTGGAAGTTCTCCTTGTGGCTCAGCGGTAACAAGCCCCCTGACTAGTATCCATGAGGATGCAGTTTCGATCCCTGGCCTCATTCAGTCGGTTAAGGATCCTGCGTGATCATGAGTTGCAGTGTAGGTCTCAGATGAGGCTCAGATCCGTGTTCCTGTGGCTGGCGCTAGGCCGGCAGCTGTAGCGCCGATCCAAACCCTAGCCAGGGAACTGCGCGGGTGCGGGTGGCCCTAAAAAGAAAAAAAAAAAAGTAGAATTTATAAACTAATAGGCAAAGTAAAGAACAACTAGTGAGCATGTCTTTACGACCAATGCAGAAAACCTTTCCAGAAGTAATTCAGAATTGAAGCTAAATTTTAGATTCAAGGAACATAATCAATGTTGGGACTTAGAAACATAATATTTATTAAAGACACATTTGATAAATTCTGTCTCAACAAATAAATCTTCCTTGCCTTCCAGCTTGTTTTCAGCACACCATTTAGCTTTCGTCCTCTGGGCATCATAAAGGCACCATTAGATTTTAGGATGAGGGAATAAAGAAAAGAGCAGAAAGAGTATATAAGCATACTCCTTTTTTTTTTTTTAAACAAGTCTGTGTTTCTAAAGGTACTTATGTGCAACAAAGAAGGCAACAAAAATCCAGTGACTTCTTTCCTATGTAATTAAAGAGAGTTTGGTGAAAGACATAATGAGCTGCCAATTTTTCTGTGAGTTAAAAAATAAGTAACTTGTTTTAAAATTATTTCATAGGTACACGTCTTCTCCTGGAGAAGGAAAGAGCCTTGTGGGCATATGGTTCATGAGATACTTCTTTTGTATCTAGCATGGTAGGGATTATAAAAAACAATCCTTGAGGTCTGAATTACATTCTGGAAAATTAGCATTTAACTTAACCCCCAAATGCCTCTAATGAATCAACTTGATAATAAACCAAATAATAATTAACTGAAAAAAGCCATGTTCAAAGTAGGTGTGAGTTTTAGAAAAGTGAATTAGAATCCCTTTTTAAAAATGCCTCCATTTAAAAAAATTCATTGTTACCCAAACATTTGAACTAGATTACAAGACTTGAAATGTACATTTTAAAAAATAGAGGAAGATACTTAAAATGTTTTTTTTTTAATTCCTCATGAGGAAAAACTTAAAGCTCTTTTTATCTAAGAATCAAGATTGCTTTGAATTTTTTTTTCAGGGAAAAATCTCATGAGAGATGCTGTGACAATTTTTTCATTATATATTATAATTTTTAGTCTTTCTCTATGACTGTAGCCAAGTACACCTAAAATTCTACACAGTTTATTACCCAGTCTAGTGAGAAATCAAGTAGATCAAATAATGAGAGAGTAAAAGAGCAGGATCTTTGTGGCGATGCCAACCACAGGCTCACTTTCTGAATTCTGGCCAAGAGTGTCAAAGGGTCAAATTTGCACAGGGTCCACCTCCCAACCTGCCGTGTTTATCCCAATAATAGGAGAAGGCTTCTAGGGCACAATGATGATGACGCAAAGAGGAAAAACAAAGTGGGGGAAGTAAAAGCTGTCTTTAGCCTCTGGAGAAGTGAATGTTGTTCCCTGTGCGGGTTACCCAAGTGGTAGAAGAAAGCAGGCAGGTCAGGTACAAAAGACTCATGTTAGCAGTTACGGTTTGCAAGGATGACCGCTTATGGCTCTGTGTGGACGATGTCCTTTGTATGTGGCTCTGCCCTTTTCCTGGAAATGCACTGCAAGCTCTGCGTGGTAAAGGGCTGTGAACTAAAAGAACAAAATCATCACTTCAACTGTTTGAGTTGTCACTGGGAAGAGAAAAAAAAATTCTTCCCCCTTAATTTTAAGAATTGGGAGGGCAGCAGAGGGCGCCAGAGGGACAACCAGAGCTGAGGGATGCTGGGAAATGGAGATGAGGATGGGTCCCTTGGCTTCCACAGAGAATCAAGTTCAGAATTTAATAAAACCTTAAAGAAAATTCAGTTCCTGTAACATTTCTATTTTTTTTTCTTTTTGTCTTTTCTGTCTTTACGACCGCACCTGCAGCATATGGAGGTTCCCAGGCTAGGGGTCTAATTGGAGCTGTAGCCCCCTGCCTCCTCCACAGCCACAGCAATGCCAGGTCTGAGCCACTTCTGCGACCTACACCAAAGCTCATGCCAGCCAATGCCGGATCCTTAAACCCCTGAAGACCAGGGATCAAACCTGCAACCTAATGGTTCCTAGTCGGATTTGTTTCTGCCGCGCCACGTCAGGAACTCCATCCTGTAACATTTCTATTTGTTTCCAAGACTAGCATGAGCTGGGGAAAGAAGTATTATTTTTCAAATCAAAACTATTATTTTCTTTAGGATTTGGTTTGTGAAGGACATTATGGCATTTCTCTCACCCGTATGAATAATTATTTCTGGCTCTAGACAGTCATAGATTAAATGCATGGATATATTTTGTAGGAGAGGCAGAGACTGAACTCCCTTGAACTTTGTAGTGGAAATAATGCTCCTTCCTTCCTTCTTTTATTCATTCATCAAATATCTGAAGAATAACCCACATTGCGTAAGGTTCAGTGGAGCAAAAACGGTCATGAATTTGTTCATACTTACAGTGTCAATGCAGGAGATTATTCATTGTTTGTTTTAACAAAATAAATCATATCAGATATAAGAGTGTAGCTCTCTTCAGTGGGGAAGGATAGAATTATGCCAAGTGCTCTAGGAATTGGTACCACTGTGTGCTACCCAAGTGCCATAGTGCACAGAAGGGTTGAGAATCAGAACTCGAAACTACAATGAAGAATTAAATTTTCTTGTTCTTAGGCTTTTGTAGTCACTCTGTATCAATGACATCCTAGAAAATGATGATTACACAGAAGAGAGATAGCTACAGTTTTGTAGAATGCCAGAGCTAAAGATTAATTCTAGCCAAGAGTGATTAGGAAATTCTTTGTGAAGGTGGAAAGAGATGGGCATGATTACCTGATATAAGACTTTAAAGGTAAGATAGCTCTTTAATTATTAAACAATACATCCTTGAAACATTTATTAAGAACCTAGGTGCTTGGGGTACAAAGACAAAGAGGATAAAACCAATGCCTCTGAATATCTCAGGCAGGGAGAAGTATTCTTCTCCCCCAGAAGGAAGAAAAACAAAGGCATGGAACAAATACAATGTTATAGCACAACATAGGGCTAGAATAGAGGCGATAGAGGGCCTTACAGGAATAAACAAAAAGAAGTGGTTTTTTTTGTTTATGAGGGAATAGGTAAATTAAGATAAAGGTATGCCTGAACTGATTTCATCCATTTGTTGCTCATTCATTCAGTTGCCACATGTTCAATTCCTACTATGTTCAGAGTGCTTGCTCTCAAGGAATTAATAGTCAAAGGGTAATCCAGACTTACAGATAAGAGCAATGATGTATATAATTAAGTGTAAAGTACACAGTAATATTAAATACAGGGTGGTCAAATGCATCTGGTAGGCTGAGGAAAAGCTGCAGAGAGGAGGTGAATTTTGAAACTGTGTCTGTTAGGCAGACTGTGATTTTGAGTACCAAGGACTAGAGGAAGTTCCAGACATTGAGAACAATGGTAGAATAGGTGCGGTGGTTTACTACAGCTTGGTGTGTACCCAGAACGGAAAGAAATTCAATATGAATAAAGCTTTGGATGAGGAAGTTGAGGTTGGCAGGGATGAGATAGAGGGCATTGCATGCAGACTTAAAGACTGTAGATCAGCCCCTTTCCAACTGGACTCCAAAAAGTTCTTGACTTCCAAGGAAGTACTTCATGAAGATGAAGAGCAAGAGGGCAGATTTTAGGGGTCCATGAATTCCAGAATAAAGTTTCAAAAATTAATCTTTAGGCAATTGTAAAGTCTTTGAATATTTTTAAGGAAGGAGGTGATAGGCTAAAAACGGCTTTTGGAAGATTCATCCATACCGATATCGTTATCCAGAATAAGCATCACTAAATCCTTTTCAATCTTATTCATCCATTCCTCTCCTTTCTTACTGGACCTGCCAGTGGTGCAGGTCTTTTGTTTTAGTTTTCCTTTGGTTAAACTCAAGAGTCTTTTAATTTACTGAATTTGTCAAGGTTATTAAATCCAATAGTCAAGTCTTCATTCTCACCTCACTCGATCTCTTGGTAGCATTAGACATGGTTGATAACTGCTGTGAAACAGTTGATAATAGTTTTTTTTTAATTTCCTCCCACTTTAGTGGATATTCCTTTTCAGTATCTTTTACTGACTCCTCTTCCTTTCATATTTCCTTCAGCCTGGGATATCTCAGTCTGAGAATCTCTTCCTGTTGTTGTTTATATGTACTTCCTAAGGGATTTCCAGTCCTAGCGCATATAGCCTGATGATTTTGAGACATATTTTCAGTCTGGACCTCTCCCCGAAGTTCACTTTCTTGTGGTCAGCTACCTACCTGGCATATCCTTTTGCAATTCTGTTAAACACCATACACTCACCATGATCAAAACATAATTTTTTCCCTCGTCCTTCCCTTCTTCCCACCTTAGTTCTCATGAAGTCTTTTGCGTGTCGGTCTACGGCATCCTTGTTCATTTAGTTGTCTACTGCAGCGTCCTCTTAGTTTCTTTTTTTCCCACTTTTGTCCCTTTAGACTCTTTTCCACACAACCATCTACAGAAATCTTTCAAGTTTATAATTCATGTAACATCACTCTTCTGTTCAAATATCTTCCAAAAATACGTGATTACACTTTTTAAAAAAGCCAATGCTTTTAACATCGCCTGCCTAACACCATCTAATTGCAAACACTTCCATTCTCATTGTTATACTTAGTACAACTCTGGACACATTGACCTTCTTGTTATTCCTCCAATAAGCTCTTTGTACTGTCTCAGGGCCTTTGCATTTGCCCTTCTTTCTGTCTGGAATGCTCTTATCTCAGATATTTCAATGGCTCCTTCCTTCGTGGCATTCCCAGGTCTCTGTTACATTCTCAGCAAGGCTTTCTCTGACAACCTAGATAAAATGCCTATTCAACCCTCCCCCCTTCCCCACTTTCATCTTTCATCATGACACTTGTCATTAGTGGCATATTATTTTATGTATTTGTCTGACTGTTTATTTTCTGGCACTTCCACTAGAAACTCTCTCCTTGACATAATTCTTGTTAGGTTCCTCTGAATCCAACTAGACCTCATCTTTGGGCATGTCCTCAAGAGCCCAGTTTTAGCAA
Organism: Phacochoerus africanus; assembly: GCF_016906955.1. Taxonomy (NCBI): domain Eukaryota; kingdom Metazoa; phylum Chordata; class Mammalia; order Artiodactyla; family Suidae; genus Phacochoerus; species Phacochoerus africanus. Next base: position 155,301,264 of record NC_062551.1, on the reverse strand, counting down.
CAATCCTGCTAATTCAGTTTGGCCGGAATAATCGTTTTGATGTCCAACAAAATTCATCATCCTCACCATCACTAACCTGAGGTTAGTTTAGCAAAGAATTACCCTATCCTCTTGGTAATTTTCCATGCACTGATGTTGCCACCCTGCTCCTTGGCTATAAATCCTCACTTCTCTTTGCTCTTTTAGGAACCAAGCTCAACCTCTCTCCTCTACTGCAAATCTCCATTACAGTAGCCTCTTAACTTCTAGCCACAGTCTTGAATGAAGTATGCCTTACCTTCTTTTAAAATTGTCCCGAAGAGTTTTTTTCTTAAACAAATATTGACACTATGAGTGGTAAACAAGACAGGCACAGTAGTGCCTAGCACACAGTAGGCATTCGGTATATCTTCTTTTTTTTTTAGTTGCTCTTCTTTAAAAGGTTCATTGGAGTATAGTTGACCCACAGTGTTGTATTAGTTTCAGATGTACAGCAAAGTGAATTAGTTCTACCTACACATCTATCCATTCTTTTTTTCCCACTATATCATTTTTCTTTTCCTTTTTTTTTTGTCTTTTTGCCATTTCTTGGGCCGCTCCCGCGGCATATGGAGGTTCCCAACCTAGGGGTCGAATTGGAGCTGGAGCCACCGGCCTACACCAGAGCCACAGCAACGCGGGATCTGAGCCGCGTCTGCAGCCTACACCAGAGTTCATGGCAACGCCAGATCCTTAACCCACTGATCAAGACCAGGGATCGAACCTGCAACTTCATGGTTCCTAGTCGGATTTGTTAACCACTGAGCCACAACAGGAACTCCTATATCATTTTTCAGTAAATTAATATGTTGAAGTTCCTGTTGTGGCCCAGCGGAAATGAAACAGACTAGTATCCACGAGGACGCAGGTTCAATCCCTGGCCCCTGCTCAGTGGGTGAAGGATCTGGTGTTGCCATGAGCTGTGGTGTAGGTCACAGACTTGGCTCAGATCCAGCGTTGCTGTGGTGTAGGCCAGCAGCTACAGCTCCAATTAGACCCCTAGCCTGGGAAGTTCCATATGCCGCAAGTGCAGCCCCAAAAGCAAAGCAAAGTAAATAAATAAATACATTTAGAACAAGGAAAAATATACTCAAAGAATCTGGGAATCTTTAATTGGTGAAATAGCTAGAAACCACTTTAAAAACATTTCAATATTTTAAAAACAGAGGGTGGAAAGTTTATTAATGACTACTTTAAAATTTATTAACACATTTAATTTCATAGAATCAGAACCGCAGAGTTAAGGGCCCTTAAAGGGCGCTGAGTGCAAGCCCACATTCTAATTAAAAAAGAAATGGAAACCTCTGGCTATTTTTTCAAAGTCTTTATTCTCAGAGGGAGAATTATTTTATTATTTACAGAGCCTTTGGAAATTTTGAAATTAGCTAATTGATCTTAAATTTGCTCTAATTAATCACGTTAAAGCTCTGCAGTTAATGTTCACAGGATGGAGTCAAAAAGCCGAAACATTAACACTCACTGGAAGTCATTAAAAGTATATTATAAAAGACCTCAAATAATGCATATACTGTATAGTTCTGCCAAAGGCTGTTTTAATTCCAATGCACAGCCATAACAAAGATGATAATCATTTCAAGGTGACATTGGTATCTCTTTATTCAAACCTCACTAGTTTAAAAGCACAGTGTAGATAGGCACTGAATCCATGCCAGGGGGAAATAATTGACTTAACTGATCTAAAAGTATGTTTGAGCTTTTTTCAGACAAGCTGTCAACACACACATGAAAGCAAGATTCTAAAAATCCTGTTAGATCCATAATGTTTATACAGCAGAGCAAACAACCTTTGTTATTCCAATTAATGCATCTGCTTAAGGAGCAAATCTGATCCAAAATGTTTTATTTTCTTCTCGATACACTGAAAAAATGTTGACTCATATTGAAGCAATTTAGAAATGTACTCAGCCACAAAATGGGAATGGCTTAAGTGTAATATTGGTTACTGGGGTACCTGCTAAAAATAGCATCTCAAAGTTTTGCACTTCCTTGAAAGGGTTTTAAGGGCTATCTCATGTATCTACTCATCTTTTTGAAGTGTGTGTTGGGCCAGGTAATATTCTCTCAACCTTATAAGCCAATACTAATAGTTGTCAAGGGGTAAAATGTGTGTAGGGAAAATAATACACCAAGATGAGTCAGTTTGTTGTGATGCCATGGATTACAGCCTACAGTATTTCATAGTAATCTCCCTTCTTCCTTGGATAGTGTCATTCTAAAATGGGGAGTGGGATTTGGGAATTGAATTTCCTAACAACTAAAAAGAACGTTAAAGTTAATCTAGTTCAACAGTGAGATATAAATGATCTGTTTTAAGGACACACTGCTAAGTAACTAAGCTGGGACATGAACTCAGGGTTTTTGGTTCTAAATACTTTGTTTATTACAACAACATACTACCTCTCATATTTAGGAATACTTATTGAGCTAAAGTCAACAGGGTTTAGGATATTTAACAGGTAAAAACCACTTTTTCAACAAATAAAAGACACAGTGGAGGGAAAAAAATCATAGGTTAAAAGAGACAGAAGATTCATCTCAGCAAAATACTCAACTGCAGACAGTTTAAAATCTTGATTAGGATAAACCAAATGTACAATGACATTCCTAAGAAAAGCAAGAGAAATTGAATACAGAGTAGGTGTTTTATAATAGTTAATTTTGTTAGATATGGTAGAGGTAGGATGGTTTTGCTAAAAAGTAGTCCTCATCCGTTAGAGATATATGCTGAAGCAATTTATTGGTAAAATAATTTATCTGATTGTTTGCTATAAAACACCCCAGGGAACAAACAAACGAAAAAGTTCAAAGACAGCCCTCATGATCCTTGTTAATGGGAGGGACTGTGACGGATAGTCCCCAGCTGCTGGTTCCCTTGGCAGCTCATGAGCCAACCTGATGTCAATTCCCCTTATAAATGTCAATTCCTCCTTCTCCTGGGTAGCGCAGAAAAAAATAGTAAGTGAAAAAACAGACTGTAAATATTAACAATATTGATAACCATTAAGGGTGGGGGTTATTTATCCCACTTTGGTGAATGTTTGAAAGTTTTCATAATGGAAAAGAAGTAACTATTGAATTTATACTATATATAAAATACCATCAGTACACTTTATTAGTCACCAGCCAACTTTTTTCTTATTTTAAACTGGAGAATAATAAGAAAAACCTTATGAATCTCTAAGGTTCTATACATTCCGTGTTCTGCTGACCTCTAACCTTGCTAGTGACTGCTGCACAGAGATGGAAAATCCTGCTTGGATTTAATATGTGTATGTATGACATGAAATTGCTGTTAATTTTGACATGTTTAAAAATGCTCTTCCCTGGATTCTTGTTCCTTGGTTCTACAGTTTGGTAATCATTTCTTTCCTTTTTTTCTTTTCTTTCTTTTTTTTTTTGCTTTTTAGGGCTGCACATGAGGCATATGGAAGTTGACCCAGGCTAGGGGTCAAACTGGAGTCTGCAACCTACACCACCGCTTGTGGAAATGCCAGATCCTTAACCCCACTGACTGAGACCAAGGATCGAACCCTCATCCTCATGGATACTAGTTGGGTTTGTTTCACCGAGCCACCGTGGGAACTCTCTGTAATCATTTCTTTATTTCAATTCAAAAAATACTTCTAGAATGATGTGCCAGTTTCTCTTGGGCCCTAGGCACAGCAGATGGTGTATGTCATTTTCACATGTATATGAAATGTTAATTTATATGTGAAAATATGTGAAATATATATTAAATATTCTTATACATAACAGAATCGATAGATGCCTTTTTTTAACTGTACGAAGAAATTACTATGAGTTTCCTGAAGAGGAAGATGTGAACAAGAACTTGATCAATCATGTTACAGGAAGGACAGAATTATCTTTTTATTCTCCCTGCAACAAATGTAAAATATGAAGAGGCAGTCAAACAATATTGCAACAAAAAATGTAGAAAAAATATTATAGAGGTACATAGAGGTATTTTTATAAGATGGCTATAAACATAGCTAATTTATAAAAATATGTTATTTTTCTGGATCTAGGGATGTTTGTGTTATTTGTTAGCATCAAAAAAATTTGTAGATAGTTGTCTTTTTTTCATTTCAAATATTAACGTCCATCCCCAGTTTTGTATTTTTTCCTTAAAGAGGCTCCTTCTCATTGTGTAAACTTCAGCCACACAAGCTGAATCCCTTGGAGTGCCTGCAACTTGCCAGGATACATGCGTTCTAAGGATACAGCCATTTGTGAACAACAGTAGAAGGGAAAAACTCTCTAAGAAGCTTACCTTCTAGTTTCGAGAGACACACAAAACAAAAATATAATAAACAAGTAAAGCAAAGAGTAATAAGGGAAGGGCTGTGGAAAAAGGAGAGAAGGGTCAGAGGGAATAGACGGTGCAGGGCAGAGTGTGGGTGGGTGGTCAGAGTGGGTAAGCCTCACAGAGAAGTGAAGGCTTGACGGAACTGGTTATTGATAATCCCTATGGGACCTAGTTAAGGATATTAAGTTTTGTGGTGCTCCATTATTCTCTTACTCATGCCCCTGATTTAGAATATTTGAAGTCAACTCCAAAGTCACAGGAAGTAGGAGAGTAAAGCGATAACAGCTGGACTGGGGTCGAGAACTGAAGAGCTGTTTGAAACATTAGAAATTGGTACTGAACAACAGAAGGATACTAAAACATCACTGGAAGAGAATACAATGGGAAGCATTGCAAATTTATTAAAATTTTTTGGGAGGCGAGACCCACAAGTGGCCGGGCTCTCAAGGAGATTCAGTATGTCAAGCTGCATTGCTAGGTAGGGTGAGGCAAATACGGAACCACATCTGAAATACTCAGGGCAATAGAAGGCTGAGTGCTGCCACCAAGAGTTGTGCTTCCCCACTCTCCTCACTCACTTAGCACTCAATCTTTCCTCTAAATAGAAGTCAGGAAAATAGCTAAAAATATAAATTTAAAGTATACATTGTTGGCCTTCCCTCAAAATAATAAAAATATAAGAATGGGACTATAATTGTGAAAAACTTCAATGTTCTTAGAGCCTCACTTTTTTTTTTTTTTTATAGCTGGCTGTTGTATAGTAGAAAGACAAAAGGACAGGTCAGAACTGGATGTGAGTTCTGACACTTCCACTTAGCTGAGTAGCCTTGGGTAAATCAGAAAGGGAAAAACTAGTTTTATCATCTATAAAATGGGGATAATAACAATTTTCTCTTATGACAATTAAGTGGGATAATTGCATTCAAATGAACTTTTTATTCAACAAAGTATCACCCACTTGTTTGGCATAATAATAAAGCTACCAGGTTGTTTACAGGTGCGAGGTAAGGAACATAGCTATGAGGTATTACAATAATTCAAGTTGCAATTATCAACCACTAGTTAAGACAGTGCACAATGCTTTTAAATATTTATAGGCTGTCTTCATACAGCTTCAAGAAAGCAGTCTAATACTCTTTAACATCTTTTAATGAGATGTTAGAACAAGACACAGACACTTTATATTGCAAAAGAAGAATAGGTATTTTTTCTACTTGAATGAATACTGGAGTGACCATCAATCAAAAGAAGGTTCAGCATCAAAAATAACTGGCTATTTTCTCCAAATCGTCAGCTAGGTAGACTGTTTTTTAAATAATACTTCTGGTCAGCAAGAAAGATGATCCCAAGAATGAACAAAAATAGCCTCTGTTCAACAGCTGTGATGTCTATAATTTATAAGATGTGATCATCTCTCATCAGATGGACTTGATGGCTAAACAAAAACGGATGTGTGCTCGCCATTGGTATATTTGTCACTTCTTGGAAAACAAACTTCTGTTACATCTTATTCTTTCTGATAAATATATTTCTCTCTTTACATAAAAATAGTGAGATGAAATTTCCTGTTTGGGGAATGTGACCTTGAAACTCTACTGTCATGCACAAAGTTAAAAATGTTCAGTTAATCCTTAAACACTTATTCCCAATCAGCAAATAATTTTTAATCACGGAAAGAGGAAATATTGAAGACTGGGACACAGTAGGAAGGAAAGAAGGGAGAGAGGAGGAAGTGAGAACCACTTCATTACTATATTACTGTATCTTGGCAGTTTTTAATGCTTACCACCTCCCCCCACTTCGATCTTTACCTTTAATTTGTGCCTTTATATTGCCCTAGCTCACCGTAATACTTCGTCCCTTACGTATCTTACTTTCCATGCTCTCTTCATTTCCGTCACTGTTTCCCTTTTGTACGGCTCCATCACAAATTATTTATACACTATTTATATAGGTATATGCTAAAATACAATCAGGTAACTATTGGGTCTGATTGATCCGAGAACTTTGTCCAAATTAGTGGGAACTGAGAACTCTAGAAGAGAGGGTCTCCATCTGTAGGTCAAAATGATTGAGAATGAGGAAGTACACAGAGGTGGGTCATTGAAGCCAGCACACAATTGGGTTCTGTGTGTGTGTGTGTGTCATGCCCTGTATCATAACACTGAACCTGAGACTGGAGAAACTTCCTTGTAGCTCTCCTTAGACTGACCTTCGAGCAAGGTCGTTCACCGTCGCCTCCCGCCCGGATCCCTTAGACCCCTAAGCTGGTTTTCACACCCCTCTTTCCTCACACTTCAGGCCTGTTTCTCTTCTCCACCTTCAGCTTGCATCTCTTCGCATTTGCTAAGATTCGGCCCAAATCCCACCCTCATTTCCACTCCTTCGGGTTCTCCTCACCGCCCCTCCCCCAGATAGCAGGGCACCATCCGACCGCCACCGCCTCCCGCGCACACCTGTAGGTCTCCGACCCTCCCTCCACCCGGCCTCCAGTGCCCAGCCCAGGGCCCACCCTGCGCGCCCGCCTGCTCCGCACACCGACGTCCCCGCGCCGGCTCTGGCCGGCGGGGTGCGCTCTGCCCACCCGCTCGAGCCCCCGCCCCGCCCACCTGCTCGCCCTCCCGCCCCCCGCCCGGCCCTCGGCGTCTCCGGGCCCCCGCCCCCCGCGGGCCCGCTGCACTGTGGGTAGGCGGCGGCGGCGGCTGCGGCCGCACTGAGGAGTCCGCCGCGGCGGCGGCGGCGGAGCGAGGCTGCGCGCGCCGAACATGGCTGAGAAGCAGAAGCACGACGGGCGGGTGAAGATTGGACACTACGTGCTGGGGGACACGCTGGGTGTCGGCACCTTCGGCAAAGTGAAGAGTTGAGTACGCGCCGAGGCCGTTGCTCCGGGCCGCCAGCCTCGCGGGAGGCCAAGCCCGGGAGCCCCGGGCCGCCAGCAGGCAGTGGGTGGGCAGCGGGCGGCGGGGCCTGGCGGCAGGTGGAGCGGCCCCACCAGGGCCGCGCGGAGCCCGGGGGCTCCGGGAGGGCAGCCGTCACTTCCTCGCCCCGCGGCAGCGGCCGGGTGAGGGGACGCGGGAGGGGCGCAAGCGTCCCGGGGTCCAGGGCCGCCGCCCACCGCCTTTCTCGCGGTCGGGAGCGAGACGCTTCTCCCGCCCGACTTCAGTGCCCTGCTCTGTGACACCGGGAGACTGGACTGTTGGGCAAGGTGCCTTCCTGCTGGGAGACTGTACGGGTAGGGGTGGGGAATGACACACGTTCCTGGTAGTGGAGTTTCCATTTTTGCCAGGTGCCCCGTTAGGTCCTTCACAGGTGATCTCCTTTGAGCCTTACGGCAGATGCAGGTGTTATCCTCACCTTAAACGCGAGAAAACAAGGACCCCCTAGGGGTTTAGGAACATGCTCAAGGTCACACTGGGATGTAGGTCTAAAATGTCCTCCAGTTTGGCCAGCTGGGAGGTCCCTGCCGTCCGAGTTCTGTCGTGCTCCCTTGCTGGGTTGGTTGGGCTGAGAGTTTAGGGGGTGCTCCCCGAGCGAGGGGTTGGGTGGGTCTTTCTCCTGGCTGGAATGCAGCTGCATTGGATCGGGGTTAATTACAGCTGGGAGGTCTGAAGGTTGGTTGGTTTGTGTAAAATGGTCCTAGGAAGGCTTCTGGGATGCGGGAGAGAAAACACGGTCCTTGGTGCTGGATCTTGGGGGATGCCGGGCTGAGGCCAGAGCTGCTAAGGCGTTTGTGCTCTGCTGAGGTCTGTGTTCTTGGTGATGCGGTCCCATTTTGGGGTGTAGAAAAACAGGTTGCTTTTGAATTATTTTTACTTCTTCCTAGTTAAGTATTGAACGTTCCTGTTTTTGTTAATAAGAGTCACATGGATTTAATTAATTTGTCCCCCCCCCCGAACTAGAACCGGCTATTTAAAAATACTTCTCTTTTGATTGTTGCAAATCCATTACTGTAAGTGTAGTTTGCCTCCCCCCCTCTTTGCTCTAGAAATGTTGGTTAGGTAGTTTGTAGATTTTATGGAAACTTCTATTTCCTCAAAAACTGATGTTTTAACCTTAAATTAAGGCTGTTAAGTGTTTATTTCTGTGGCACGGACCAGCTCTTATTTACTTCCACATGTCTGATATCCTTTCGTTTGTTCAGAACGCACTGATTGAGTGCCTACAGTGTTTCAGGCACTGTTCTAGGTAATGGGGATACCCTAGAAACAAAATCAGATTAAAATCTCTCCTTTTGTGGTGCTTTAATAAATTCTCGTAGGGAAAGACAACAATTCCTTTGTGTATGTATATATGCGTGTATATGTATGTATATATGTGTGTATATGTATATTTGGTGCCCTTGAGAAAAATGAATGAGAGAAGAGAGGATAGGGAATTTTGTGAGGTTAGCAATTTTCAATAAGGTTATCAGGCAAGGCCTCACCGGCAGGGTGGTCTTTATGTAAAGACCTAAAAGATTTGTAAAATTCTTTGACGTCCTGTGAGAGCTGTGAAGTCTTTTAGTTTTGAAAGACTTCATAGAGTGGACAGTTAGGAGAATATATTTAGAATGACTATAGACTCAGGAATTGGATTAACGCTTATAACATGACTGAGGCCTCTTGTGTTTTGATGTTATACACCCAAGCCTTTGCCATCTGGACAAGTACACTCTCCAGGTTATATAAGGTACCCTGCGCCCTTTCAAGTTGTTGACATTTTTGTTTGTTTTTTTAAATTTTTCTGTAATCTGTTGACTAAAACACCTATCAGGTCAGTCAGCCCATTGCCACAAGACAACTTAAATCTCTTTTGTATATACTTTTGAGCTGCTTCTAGGCGCTGACGACTTAAAATGTAAACCATCAGAAAAAGTGCTTTGATTTATGAGAAATACTTTTCCTGGAAGCCCCTGCCCAAAGAGCAGCCAATTGGAGGAGATGTTTCTAACACTATACTAGGGCCTCTCTACAGTAAGACTGTGGTTTCTCATCCAAGGTTATAGACTTAGTACAATTGCTTAATAAAAATTATAGAAGTTGCTACATCTTGAAGTTAGTCATTTACCATTGACCCTTGAACAGCACAGATTTGAACTGCACAAGTCTACTTCTACAGATTTTTTCACTAAATATGTACTACGTAATACACAGTCTGAAGTTGGTTGAATCCTAGAATGTGGAGCCATGATGTGGAGGGCTGACTGTAAAGTTATACATAGATTCTCAACTGCCCAGGGTCCAGTGCCGCTAACCCTGGTGTGGTTCAAGGGCCAGTTGTAATTCTTCAAGGGACAGGAAGCAAAAGCACATGCATTTTTTAAAACAGCTTTATTCAGGCATATTTTACGTATCATAAAATTCACCCATTCCAAGTGTACAAGTCAGTGATTTTTTAGTAACTTTACCAAATGGTGCAGCCATTATTGTAGATCAATTTTAGAACATTTTCATCACCACAAGATTCCTTATGCCCATTTATAGTTAGCCCTCAGCCCTAGAAAACTGCTAATCTGTTCTCTGGATCAGTCTGCTTTCTCTGGACACTTCTTGTAAATGGGATCATTCAATATGGAGTCTCTCGTGTCTGATTTTTTAATGTAACAATGCTTTTGAAGTTCGTGCATGAATAGCATCTGTCAGTGGTTTGTTCCTTTTTATTGCCAAATAATATTCCATTTCCTTTTCAGTCACCTGTTGATGGACATTTTTTTTTGTTTTTGGCTGTAACAGATAGTGCCACCACAAACATTTGCATGCAAGTCTTTGTGTGGACATTTGTTTTCATAGAGCTTAGGTAGATACCTAAGAGTAGAATTGTTGGATCGTATCAGTTTTATGTTATCGTCTGGAGAAACTGCAAACTGTTTTCCAGAGTGATTGTGCCATTTTGCAATTCCTCCAACAGTGTATGAGGGTTCCTGTTTCTCCAAATCCTCACTAACGTTTGTTATTGTTGTTTTATTATAGCTATTCTAGTGAGTATGAAATGGTATCCCATTGTGGTTCCAGTTTGCACTTCCTTAATGACCAGTGATGCTGAACATCTTTTCATGTACTGATTAGCCATTTGTATATCTTCTTGGGAAAAATGTCCGTTCATATCCTTTGCTCATTTTTTGATTGAGGTGTTTGCCATCTTATAAGTTGAATTATAAGAATTAAAAAATTCTGGATTCAAGTCCCTTATTGGATACATTTTGCAGATAGTTCATCCAGGTCAGTTTGATTTTAATTTTCTTAATGGTGTCTTGTGAAGTGTAAATGTTTTGAATTTTTGTGAGGTCCAGTTTAGCTACCTTTTTCCTTTTATGATCATGCTGTTTGTATTGAATTTAAGAAATCTTTGCTTTGGGTTTCAAGGATTTCCTCGTATGTTTTCTTATAAACCTTTTATTGTTTTAGCTCTTATATTTATGTCTTTGACCCATTTTTTGAGTTATTATTTGAGTATGGTATAAGTTGAAGTTCTAAGGTCAGCTTTTTGAGTAAGGGTATCCAATTGTCCTAGCACCGTTTGTTGAAATACATGCATTTTTATTCGTTATAGATTTAAACTTTGTAAACTTAATTTCTACTAAAAATCTAATAGTAGATGATTTTATTTTATATGGCCATAATAACACAGCAGTGAGGAGTGATGAGTATTTTATGTACCTTCTCTCAACTGTTATTTATAGATACTGAAATTTTAACTTCAGTTGTTGATTTACAGACCAAGGTTAGGTACAGTAAGCAAAAGTGGAAATGACTAGTGTTCATTAAAGAGCACTGGCTTTACGCTATTTTTTTTTAAGTATATGAAATACTTCTATTTGTTGAAAATTAAAGCCTTATTTAAAATATTCTAAATTGATTTTTCTCCGTTGTTCTACTGTGTTATTAGACTCCTAGGGGAGTGCGTATGGAAACAGATTATGTGGGCTTACAGTTTAAAGATAATACTTTTTATCTAGGTAAATTTTTTTCTTTATATTGATTGCTTTGGTTCTTACTGCTTCCAGGGTAGGGAAGAACTGCTGTTTTGAGAACTCTTGTAATTAGACTTGCTCAGTTCTTATTCAAATAATGAAGGTAATAGAAATTCTAGAAGAATAGATCTGTTGTTTGCGTTATACAAAGACAGGTTGACGAAAAAATATATTTATAATACAATGGTAATTATTTATTTAAAAAGAGGCCTGTATTTTCAAGGTGAGGACTGATAGATTTGGTTTCTGAAATAATTGCTCTTCATTGGAACATACAGCATGGGTTTATTGGCAGTCACACTATCGCTTTCTAGTCAGGAAGTTCTCATCAAGGAATCACTTTCTGTTTTTCATATAGTTATGTGCATGACTCACGGAATTGACCTTCCAGAAATTAAGTAAATATTGTATTAATTCCCTACTTCTTTTTGAGATAACAGGAAATATAAGCAAATGGAAAACTTTCATTATTTTTTTTTTAACAAGCAGTGTTACCTTTTTAAAAATGGAAATATCAAGTCCTAAATGATAAATTGACTTCGGACAACTACCCAATCAATTGGTGGACCTCAGAGTTACACCTGTGTTATTTTGGGACCATACTGGCATTGTTTTTTGTTTTTGTCCTTTTAGGGCTGCACCCATGGCATATGGAGGTTCCCAGGCTAGGGGTCAAACCGGAGCTGTAGCTGCCGGCCTACACCACAGCAACGCCAGATCTGAGCTGCGTCTTTGACCTACACCACAGCTCACGCCAGTGCTGGATCCTTAGCCCACTGAACTAGCCAGGGATCAAACCGGAAACCTCATGGTTCCTAGGCGGATTCATTTCCACTGCTCCGTGATGGGAACTCCCTGGCATTGTTTTTGACTCTCAGGTAGTATAAAGACCCCAGAGAAGACATTCAAAATCTGGACTTTATTTTCTTCTTCTCCTAAAGGATGACAGTAGAATATGGAATTTGTTGGGTCTTTTACAACTCATTTTTTAAAGATTTAATTTAAAAAATGGGTGCATTTAATTGTTTCTTCTGGTTAATAGAAATATGAATTACTGAAAATAAAGATATAGAGCAGAAAAATAAAAGGGAAGCGTGTAACACTTCAGTGATAAAAGCTATAACTTGATTCAGTTTTTATTGTCTTATAAGTATTATTATGCACTTGATTTTGGTTATTTCCCAAAGTAATCAGTTTGATTTGATATTATCTCCACTTTACAAATGTAGACATTTAAAACTGAATGCCGAAAGTCACAGTGCTCGTAAGTGGCAGAGTTGGCAAATTGAGAGTTCTCCGATGCAAATCTGTGGTGTGTGGACTGGAAAGTAAAAATGCGTAGTATGTGTCTTGTGAATTTCAAACCTATGATGATATAGTTTTACATGTCCATAGATACTTTTCAAGGATTAAGAAAATAAGATTTAAATTTATTTTGATCCACATAACAGTTTTTTTGGAACTCCATATGGATAGTTAAAATTTATATTTTCATATTCTCAACTTCTACTCTTGTGTCTCAATCCATTTCATTTTTTACATGATACATTTACTGAATTCCAAGAATTTTAACCTAAATTTATTAAAACTATAATCTATTTCAGGGTTTTTTTCTCCCTTATGAAAGTAACTTTGACTAAAGATTACCAGTAACTTAGTAACCAGACTAAAGAGAATTTGTAAAAATAATTTGATGTCCTAGGAAGAAAGAACATTGGTTTAGGAAAGACATTAGCTGGAGATTTTTTTTTTCTTACATAAAATTTGATTTTATTTCAGTTTATACATACTACTATTTGTTTGAACTGCTCACATAAATCCATTCTATCCAAAAAGGAAATGTAAAGTGCTTCTATCAGTGTAAGCACAGTCGGCAGGCCTAGCCAGAGGTCTTCCACTGGAGTCTACAAAAAAATCTGAATGTCGCTAAACCACAAACTGGATGGTCTTATTACTTGGACCATAAGAGATTTTCAAAATCAGTTTGGTTTTTAAAACCCATCAAATGTCATTCATGGGAGGGAAGACGACTGAGCTAATTTTTGATAACTCGGTTATGTTGTCACTGAACATAATTGATCCTAAATGATCACTGGGCTCTGGAAGACCTTGGGGTAGGGGCTCTTCACAATATAAGCACCACTGGTACAGGTACAACTGGGCATCCCCAGAGCACTTGTGTGCTCCTGAATTTGTCCACTGCTTCTTCCCTCGCCGTGGTGCTCAGGCTCGAAAGCCGAATGGACAGTGCTTAAACTCACTGAAGGTTTTACAAAGCAGACTATGGAGGAGGTATAGTGAGGTACTAATATTCGAGATACAATCTAAATAGTAAGAATGATGATGAAATCTTTCGTACTTGAGTCTGTTCACATTGCCATGGATCCAGTCAAGTTATTTTGCTTATCTAGCCTGCTTTCTATCTTACAGGATACTGGGGAGGAGTAAGTGAGATAAAGTATGTGACACCCTAGTCCACCTGTCCGCACACTTAGTATATAATATTCCCACTCTCCTCCCCATCCAAAATGAAGAGGTTAGACCTTAAACTTTGAGAGGACTTTGTAAAGAAGTTAGTTTTTCTATCAGAATCCTTGTCAGCATGATTTTGAATTTCTCCCAAGTAATCTCTCTTTTCTAAAATAAACTTTATATTACTGGAAATATACATGAAATTTCATTTTTATTTAGCGTTCTTTGCATTGTGAAGAGTTACTTCTGAAGAACTGAAACTCCAGAAGGTAACCACAGCAAATACGTGCTATATGTTTTGTTTTGAAAACGATGATTCAAGGGCACATTTGTAGACTTGTATCTTTTTTAGGAGATAGAAAGCAAATGCAGCTTCTGAAGGGGATTGTTCTAATTATTGCCTTAAAAAGTAAAGTTATACAAGTATAGTCCAGGACCTAAGACAAAGCACTGCTTTAAAACTAGAATGACTGAACAGTTAGTGGAAAAACAGCTGAAATAGGAAAGGGAAATGGCTTAAGAATAATTGCAATTGGGACCATGATCCATCTAGCCTTAAATGCTTTTGTTGTCTGACTATCTTGGCTCACACAGTTTCCTTTTTTACCTTCCACAGTGTCTCCACTGAAATCTCAAAGTCGTATCCCACAGAACTAAATAATAGTTGTCATTTTGCTAGGATTCAAAATTTCAATCCAGTAGCCATCAGGATCTGGAATAAATGCCAAGGCTTTCATTTACCATCATCAGGTTTCTTCACAAATTTGGCTCCTAGTTCTTCACATCTTTTACAAGCACCATGAACGTCAGGAAGAGCAGTTCCAATGTGACCAAATTCCCAGGGGTCTGAACTGCCACCGTGGTAACTCTGGCTGTCGTCATCTTCAGTGCCCCGGTTGTGTGTCAGTCCAAGCATAGCTTTTCTGGAGAATGCCCACGCTACTTTTTCGTCTTTATCTTTTGGGATGTCATTTTTATCCTCATAAGCCAAGAAATAGAGTGAAAATGTCATAGTGGGAAAAGCTAATTTTTGGAGTAGCGTCATTCTAAGAATTCTAGTATAAAAATCCAGCGACTTCTTAGGATCCTTAATTCGCAGCATGGTCTGCTGCAAGAGAAAAATCCTTGGTGCTGGGATCTGGGTCAGAGCAGCAGCTGTGGGCAGCCCCGTTGTTAAGGCTGCCAGATATGGCCACACTGCTGTATCGTGGATAACCATCTCTGGGAATGTGACAGATTCCCACACTCAGCCACCCCCTTAGCTGAAAATTTTAATTCCATTCCACTACTAGTTATATGAATTTGGGAAAATTGTTAAACTTCTCTGAGCCTGTTTCCTCCTTTGTAAAACGGCAATAACACATGGCCTACCTACTTCCAAGAATTTTTTTGAGGATTAAAAGGGTTGAGGTACATAAAATGGCTCTAAAAAAGATAAATTAGGAGTTCCCATTGTGGTTCAGTGGGTTAAGGACCTGACATAATGTCTATCAAGGATGTGGGTTTGATTCTTGTCCTTGTTCAGTGTGTTAAGGATCCAGTTTTGCCTTAAGCTGCAGCACAGGTCGCAGGTTGCTGTGGCTGTGGCATACACCTTAGCTGCAGCACCGATTTGACCCCTGGCCCAGGAACTTCCATATGTCCCAGGTCAGACATGAAAAAAAAGATAAATTGCTGTACAAATAGATGGTACTGCTGTGGAGATGACTAGATGCATGGCCATTGTGAATGAATCCTGTGCCCTGTGTGATGTGTTAATTAGTGTTGGCAGTGTTTAGAAATACTTTCAATTCTGATCACAACATTGAGACAGAGCCATAATAATCTGCCCCTATTTTTTGGTTGCCTGCATTGAAGAAAGTTCCTAGTGATTAATTCGTCTGTGCTATTTGATACTTGATTATTAATATTTACATTAAAATGCAATATCCTTTTTGGTTAAGTTGTGAAATTCAGTTTTTTACAAATATGAAAAATGAATAAAATAAAAATGAAATGGAAATAAACTATGTATGTTCATGTAAGTTGTTAGCTGAACTGATTTTACTTTTGAAGAGTCAGATTCTAAACAATTGTTAAAACTACTTCCAAGTAATGAAGCCGTGTATTTTCTGAAATACTAGAACATTAGCGCTTGAATCAAAATCAGTTCAGTCAGAGCTCTCAAACAACTAAGTAAATATTGTGCTATTTAGGGGTTTTGTTGTTTGTTTTTTGTTTTTGCTGATTTATATATCATTTTAATGATTTTAGCATAGGTAATTTTTGTCCTTGATACCAAATGGATTTTGTTCATTTTGTGTAATCAGTTGATTGATTCTCAAAAGATATTTTTCCATAGGAAACAATGTGTAAGTGATGGGTAGATGCAGGTGAAGTCCATAAAGACAGCGTGGTATATGGTGAAGAGAGCACTGGGTTTGGAAGGCCCAGTGTGGAAGTTTGCTGTTGTGAGCCAGCTGTGCGGCCTTAAACCAGTGTCACTTGATCGCTGAAAAAGGGAACGAGACCTTATTGATATTTTACACTGTTGTGAGTAGCATATGAGAAAATGCAAGTGAAAAGCTCCTCACAAATACTTAACTTGTATGTACTTGGGTCCTAATATGTACTTAAACCTGTAATTAGCTGAATTCTGCGAATCTGTGATCTGGTTCTGAGAAAAGAATTTATTTGATGAGGAGGAGGAAGAGTATACTATCTCCTTTTTAATTTTCCCCTGGTCGTCTTTCATGTTTCATTTGGATATGTGCATTAAACGCTAATGCTCTGATGCTGCTCACCTGTCACCTTCCTCTATACACCATGTGTGTAGCTGCAAACACGTAGCAGATCCCAGATCCTGTGGTAGTAATCAGAACTCTGGGAAGAGGGGGCAGAGCTGGGAAGGCGAAGCTGAGCAGCAGGTGGTAGTTCTTATATACGGATCATTCTCAAGGTTCTTCTTACAGTAGAACCAAAATAATACATGAAGTTCATTTTTTTAAACTAAATATGCAGACTCCAAGCTAAAAAATGCCTTTCTACAAACTTCCTCCTAACATAGCTATGTAAATGAGGAAGAATTTTTGTAGCTGATCACATTCTGAGGAGATTACCTCAATTCCATGGACTTTCTCCCTTTCCCATTCTGACACAGCACTGCTTTATCTAGTTTGCTTTGTAAGAACATGCCAAAACATTCACTCATCATGTGGTCCACGTTAGCTTTCCTTAAAGCATTTTATACTGCTTCGTAATGATAAGATGGCCTCATTTATTCTTCTGAGATTCCTGTGGTTTCCTTGATGATAGGGAAAATATTTTGTAGAAAAGGAGTTAATTTTTAGAAGCCAGGTAGATAATTTAATTGAAACTAGCAGAAGATCTAATTTCAAATCCTTTAAGAAATGATGAGAAAGTGGATGGCAAAAGACCCCTAAAATACTGAATATGTTATGAAAATGAGAGCCAATCTCTGTTGTATATTAGATGCAAATAAATATAAGCAAAAACACTGAATCATGTTGAATAGATTTTTATTATTTGAACCATTGAAATGCATATGCAAAGCAATGTGTTTATTTTGAAATGTAGTGAACCATTTTATTTTTAGTATAGTGTTATTAAGGAAAGAATTTGAGGCAGCTCTTATCTCTGCTAATAATAGAAACCTTCTTCACCCCTTCAGGGGAGCAGTATTCTTGCTTAAGTGGTGTCTTATAGTTAACAACATTTGCCGCTGATAAATGTTTCTGTATTTCTTTTGGTGGTGCCTTTTTTTTTTTGCTTTTTAGGGCCGTACTCAAGGCACATGGACGTTCCCAGGCTAGGGGTGGAATCGGATCTGTAGCCAGCAGCCTATGCCAGAGCCACAGCAACGCCAGATCCGAGCCGCGTCTGCCACCTACACCACAGCTTATGCCAACCCCAGATCCTTAACCCCCTGAGCGAGGCCAGGGATCAAACCCGCAACCTCATGGTTCCTAATCAGATTCATTTCCGCTGAGCCAGAATGGGAACTCCGAAGCAAAGTCTTTTCTTTCTTTCTTTCTTTCTTTCTTTCTTTCTTTCTTTCTTTCTTTCTTTCTTTTTTGGGGGGGGTCTTAGGGCCATACCCATGGCATATGGAGGTTCCCAGGCCAGGGGTTGAATTGGAGCTATAGCTGCCAGCCTACACCACAGCCGCAGCTGCAGCCACAGCAACATGGGATCCAAGTTGACTCTGTTACCTACACCACAGCTCACGGTGGTGTTGGATCCTTAACCCACTGATCAAGGCCGGGAATCGAACCTGCGTCTCCATGGATGTTAGTCAAATTCATTTCCACTGAGCCATTATGGGAACTCCTTGGTGGTGCCTTTGTTTTTAAAGTGTTAAAAATTCTTTTTAAGTTTGCCCTTAGTTTTATAAAAGAGCCTTTTTGTTTGTTTGTTTTTTTGACTGTGCCTGCAGCATATGAATGTTCCCAGCCCAGAGATCAGACCTGTGCCATAGCAGTGAACTGAGTCACCACAGTGACAACACCAGATCCTTTAACCTGCGGTGCCACAAGGGAACTCCTAAAACAACTATTATTTAGGATAATCATATGATTAAAGATAAGCATCAAATCTTTCTATAATGTCTTTTACCCTGAATGCTAATGTATCAATTTATTAAAATATTTTTTAAGAATCTTTTTTCTTCATATTATTTTGTACATTTATGCACTATTAAAAACACAATGGTCGTTCCCACTGTGGTGCAGTGGGTAAGGATCCAGCATTGTTGCAGCTGTGGCATAGGTCACAGCAGTGCCTCTAATTCAGTCCCTAGCCCAAGAAACTCGCATGGGCTGTGAGCGTGGCCAAGAAAAAAAAAAGCCCACAATGAGCAATATGTTGTTCTCATTTACTATCTCTCAATTTCTAAGTTATAAATTAGTTATGAGATAGTTATCTAGCTATCATAATTGGAAATTAATGGAATTAAATATTTGAATAACTGGGTCACCATGCTGTACAGTAGGGAAGAAAATGTGTTGGGGAAATAACAATAAAAAAATTGAAAAAAATGTATGTATATGCCATAAATTTTTAAAAAATTCTTACTTGGTAAATTCTGTAAGTATGAATTAATTTCATTTTCATTTTTAATGTTTTGGAATATAACTTGGTACTACATGTATTCCATAGTTGACTTTACTTCTTCCAGACTTAGTTAATGGTAATAGAACCAATACATATTAAGCATCTACCATGTTTGGTCATGTTGACTTTTAAGCACGTTATTTTTACCAGTGTTAAAAATGTGGCAATGATACTACAATAGATAATTTACTAATTTAAAACAAAGAGGGCATATTCATCACAAATTTACTTAAATGATTCTTGCTTCACGTTTGAATTCTAAGTCAAATAAGATATGATGAATCCACATTTTACTCCAATTTATACCAGGCCTCTTTAGAGCTCTAATTCACAGTTGACAGTGTAACAGTTATGCTGTATGCTATAAGCTTGATTTTAGCAAGAAATTTGACTTTGTGCTTTATGGTCTTCTTTGGACAAGATAAAGAAATGTGCTCTGGATGGCTTATTGCTGCTGAGCAACTGTTCTCAAAGAATTCAGGTGTCATTGTCAGGGGAAATCTTGGACATTTACTCCATTTATTTAGTAAGAGTTCCTATTTGGGATAATACAAAACTAGATATAATTAATAGAGAAATCACAGAATCAATTTATATTTATGTAGATTCTTTGGATTATTACATAAAATTGAATGGGAACAGGTGTCAAATCTAGTCCTTAGGTTATAACTGAAGACAAACAGGTGCATAAAAGAGTGGAACAGTTGATAGCAGTTTCTAAGATGTTGAAGTTTTATCTGACCACAAGTTTTGCAAGTATATGAGTGCCTAAATTTAAAAATTGTTATTAGGTGGAAAATAATAGTTCTTTACTTTGTCTTAAGCTAAATCTTGAATATTGGGCTCAGTTCTTGGTTCCATAATTTGGAAGAAAAACTTAGCCGATTATATTTCATTTACAGAATGATCATTATAACTATAGGAGTTCAAAAACTATGCCATATGAGATATGGTAAAGGATATTTTTCATACTATGAGAAAACATTTTAAGTGTATTGGCTGTTTTTAAATAGCTAAAGTACTGTCACATGGAAAAAGGGGTCACCGTATTCAGTGACGCTTTCAAGGCTGAATCTGTGACTCTTGAGTGAATTCTTAAGGAGGCAAATTATAATCCAGAATAATGAGGATCTTTCTATCAAGGAGACTATCTTGGAGTAGTACAACTTGTACCACAATTCATTTATATTTCCATTATTGGCAGATTTACTTGGATATCAGGTGGTTATCAAGATTGTTGCCATAAAATTTCTGGTTTGAATGGGAAGTCATTAATACCGAGTTCTCTTTAACTTTAATACTCTATTATTGCATATACTTTTTTTTTTTATAGTGTGGTTGGCTTCCATACTTGGCTATGACTTCTAACTTGTATCAAATCAACCTTCTAGTTAAGAACAATTAGAAAATATGAAGAAAATTAAGGCAGCTGGGACTTGACTGGTCGGTATCCCTATGAGGGGTAAAATGCATTGGAGTCAGTCTGATATTTCATTTGACTTTTCTCTTTGAGTCACTTGCTAATTTGTAAAAATAGTAACTGTAAGAAGCCAGAGAGCAGTGGCTAAAAGGGAGAAAAGCTAAGCAGATTTTAAATCCTGGGGAGACAACAGTTGGGGTTCACAGCTTATCAAGGAGGAGAGTCCCAGGTAACTAGTTGAGTGTTGGCTTGCAACCCTCTGAAGACTGAAATCGTTAGATTCACCCTAATCCCAGATTTATTAAGATGATCTGCTTCCTATCTTTATTCTCTGGAGGAGAGTAAAATCAGGCAGACCCTCTTCAGTTTTTCACACACAATATTCAGCATTCTAGGAGACAAGGCCAAGACAGTAGAAACAAACTCCTAGGTGATTCAAATATTCAAGCAATCAGATAGGGACTTTAAATAATTGTGACATCAGCATTATGATGGTGTGAGTTACTCTGTTTTTCTTTCCCCTTTAATTTGTAACTAATTGGACATGCATACTCCCCCCCCCCCAAAAAAAAAAAAAAACACTCCTGCATAGCATACAAGGACACACAAGATAGCCATCCTTGTACCCGAAAGTGTGTGTGCTGGACTGCAGAAGAGGCTGTGGAGTGAGGGAGTGGTGACAGAATAGAGATGGTGGCAGCAGGTCTGGGAGTGGGCCAGCACAGAACTTTTTGACGGAGGAGATGAAGGCTGAGGGTGGTGAGTTGGTGTCTATCCAGCTGTGCATGCTGCAGCTGGACAGATCTGTTGCCTTCTCTGAGGAGCGACCTCATTTACTGAAGGAAGGAAAGGAAGGGGAAATAGGCAGATGGAAAGAACTGAAGGAAAGTATCTCCTGCTGTTGGTGCTAGAATTCTGGCAAGAGGACTGCCCACAGGTTGCTTGGACCACTCTCCCAACCCCAGATTTGGGGATCCCTCTACTAGGCAGTGGGCACACCCAAAGCTCCAAGTGCTAAGTATACACCTTCCCCACTCTGCTGCCAGCCACCCTTCCCTCTTATTTTTCTCTGCCAGCTTTTTTTTTTTCCTCCTTAACGTGCACTCCCAACTGGTGATTAGTTAGCACTGGTAAGAGAAAAGGAAAAAAACCAAAAAAGCAAAAAACATGTGGTATACCGCCACCTTGTGGAAAACAAAAGGAAGGCTTCTAATTACCAACTTAAATTGTTAGGAGCAAAGTAAACAAAGCTTTGCCTAAAGAAAGAAGGGCTACATCAAATTTGGAAGAAAGGCTCTTTTCATCAGACACCATGGAAACAGTCATTGTAATATGGTACCACAAAAAGAAAATGACAATTTCAATGGCCAAACCCAAGGACATGGAATATTGTGGTCTGATAGAGTTGAAAATAGCTGTTATGAAGAAATCAGTGAGCTATAAGAAAACTTAGGCAATACAATGATATCAGGAATACAATTCAGAAAAGGAGTGCTTTACCAAACAGTTTGAAATTCTAAAAAGGAAACATTGTGGAGCTAAAGAACTCAATAATGAGATGAAGAATTAGAATGCAATGGAAATAAAGCAGATCAGATAGAAGGAAGAATTAGCAAGCTTGAGGACAGAAATAAATAGATGATTCAGGTGATAAGGGAGAGAGAACTAAATTTTTAAAAAAGTGAAACCCTACAAGAACTCTCAGACTTCATTCATCTGATGAGTCAAAAAGAAGAGAGGGAAAAGGGAGCAGAGAGTGTATTAGAGAAATACCTGATTAATTTTAACACAAAAAGACATTCTTCAAAACACATTCTTTTTTTTGTCTTTTGTCTTTTTAGGGCCACACATTATCTTAAAACTGTCAAAAGTCAGTAATATAACTGTAAAGGCAGCCAAAGGAAAACAGACAGTAACCTACAAAGTTACCCTCATTAGGCTTTCAGCAGATTTCTTAGCAGAAACTCTATAGGCCAAGAGAGAGTGGAATGACATATTTAAGATATTGAAAGATAAAAGCTGCCAACCAAGCGTACTCAGTTTGGCAAAGTTATCCTTCATATATGAAGGAGAAATAAAGGCTTTCTCAAACCAAAGCTGAGGGAGCTCACCACCTTGCCTTAATAAGACTTACTTTATAAGAAGTGTTGAAAAGAGCTCTTCAAGCTGGAATGAAAAGATTACACAAATCTCTGGTTAAGATGAGAGTCAAAAAACTAACTTAGAATATTAAACTCTTAATTATAATACAAAGGTTAAAGGAAAAGAACTAAAGCTACCACAGCTTGTAATCACAGAATAAAAGGATAATTTGTGACGTAAGAAATGTGAAGAGGAAAGAGTAAAAGAATGGAACCTTTATAGGCAAATGAAGATAAACTGCTATCAGCAGGAAAAGGACTATTTTATCTATTAAATTTTTATGTAAGTCTATTGATAACCACAAACAAAAATATAGAGTAGAGAATGAAAAAAAGGGGGCAATTGAGCAAATCACCATGAAAAATGACCAATTTACAAAGGTTGACAGAAGAAGGAGGAAAAAAATGGAGAGATAGAATAATGGAAGTAAGATAAAATGGCAGTAACAAATTTCTTTTTTAAAATTTTTTTAAAATTTATTTTTATTTTTTTTGTAAATTTCTTACATATCAGTAATCACCCTAAATGTAAATGGATTGACCTCATCAATCCAAAGGCACAGAGTGGCCAGATGGATTTAAAAAAAAAAAAAAAAAAAAAAAAACGAAACTACAGGGGACTTCAGCTCTAAAGACACGTAGAGGCTCACAGTGAAAGGATGGATGATGCTAGTCCAAGCAAATGAAAATCAAAAGAAGGGGACAAAGCCATTTTTATAGCAGACAAAATAGGCAAATCAAAAAGTATAATGAGACAGAGAAGGTCATTGTACAATGATAAAGGGATCAGTATATAAAAAAGATATAACAAATGTAAATTCATATATTCCCAACATGCAAGCACCAAAGTGTATTAAGCAAATAATAACCAATCTTAAGGGAGAAATAAACAATATAATAATTGTAGGGGATTTTAGTATTATACTGTCAACAGATCATAGAGATAAATTCAACAAGGAAATACTGGAATTGAATCGCACTTTGAAACAGATGGACCAATATAGAATGTTCTACCTAACAGCAGCAGAATACACATTCTTCTCAAGTGCACATGGGACATTCTCCAGGATAGATGATAGGCCACAAACCAAATCTTAGCAAATTTGAAATCATACCATTTTCTCTGATTGCAATGGTATGAAACCAGAAATCAACAACAAGAAGATACAAGATCTAGAAATATATGAAAGCTAAACAACACTTAAAAGCAACCATTGGGAGCTCCCATTGCGGCTCAGTGGTTAACCTGACTAGTAACCGTGAGGTTGCGGGTTCAATCCCTGGCCTCACTCAGTGGGTTAAGGATCCGGCATTGCCGTGAGCTATGATGTGGGTTGCAGACATGGCGCAGATCCCATGTTGCTGTGGTTATGGTTCAGGCTGGCAGCTACAGCTCCAATTCAACCCCTGACCTGGGAACCTCCATATGCCGTGAGTGTGGCCCTAAAAAAAAAAGACACAAGACAAAAAACCCCAATAACAACAACAAAAAGCAACCATTGGGTCAAAGAAAAAATCAAAAGGGAAGTAAAAAATTATTTTGAGATAAATGAAATATAGTATGTCAAATATTGTGAGATGCAGCAAAAGCAGTGATGAGAGGAAAGTTTATAGCAATAAACACATGTATTAAGACATTAGAGGAGATCCTTTATGGCATAGTCAGTTAAAGAGCCAGCATTTTCAATGCAGTGGCTTAGGTTGCTGCTGTGTTGCAAGTTTGATTCTTGGCCCAGGAACTTCCATGTGGCAGGGGTACAGCAAAAAGAAAAGAAAGAAATTAGATCTCTAATAGACAACCTAACTTTACACCCAAGGGATTTTAATAAGAAGAGCAAATTAAGCCCAAAGTTAGAAGAAGGAAGGAAATAATAAAGATCAGAATGGTAATCAATGAATAGAGACCAGAAAACCAATAGAAAGGATCAGTGAAACTCAGAGCTAGTTCTTTGGAAAGATAAACAAAATTGACAAAACTTTTTGTTAGATTATGGAAAAAAAAAGTCAAATAAGTAAAATTAGACATGTAAGAAGAGAGAACTGAATTCAGAAATACAGAATCATAGAAGACTTATGAACAAATTATATGCCAACTGATTACATCACCTAGAAGAAATTGATGCATTTTTAGAAACACACAACCTATTAAGACTGAATCTGTATTGGAATCCTAGCTACAACAATTAGGAAAGACAAAGAAATAAAAGGCACCAAATCAGGAAGGAAAAAGTAAAATTATCACTATTTGCTGATGATATATATGATCTTAAATATAAAAAATCCTAGAGTTAAAAAAAAACCTTGGAATTAATTTCACTCAAGTGGCAGGATACAAAATCAACATACAGAAATCAGTTACATTCTTTTTCACTAATGATGAAACATCTGAAATAAAACTTTCATTCACAGTAGTAGAAAAAACCAAAATGTTCAGAAGTAAACTTATCCAAGGAAATGAAAGATCTGTTCAGTGAAAATTATGATCCTTTGCTGAAATTGAAGACAAACAAATGGAAATACATCTCGTGTTTATAGATTGGAAGAATTAATATTATTAAAATAGCCATACTATCCGAAGCCACCTACAAATTTCTTACAGTCTCCATCAAAATACCAAAGGTATTCTTCGCAGAAGTAGAAGAAGAAAATCTTAAAGTTTATGTGGATTCACAAAAACTCTGAAAGGCCTATCCTGAGGAAATGCTAGGGAAAAAATAAAGCTAGAGGTATCACCCTTATGAATTTCAGACTGTGCTACAAAGCTGTAGTAATCAAAACAGTATGTTTCTGGCATAAAAATAAACACATTGAGCAATGGAACAGAACAGAGAGTCCAGAATTAAATCCCAGCATACATGGTCAGCTAGTATGTGACAAAGGAACCAAGGATACCCAGTGGGGAAAGGATAGTCTCTTCAACCAATTGTGCTGGTAAAACTGGAGGAACACATGGAGGGCAAGGAAATTGGAACCTTCTATCATAAAAATTAACTCAGAATGGATTAAAGACTTAAACATAAGACCTGATACTATAAAATCCCTAGAAGAAAATGTGGAGAAGCAGCTAGTTACTGGTCTTAGCACTGATTTTGGACATGAGGCTAAAAGCACACAAAAACAAAAATCAACAAGTGGGACTGCATCAAGTTTAATAGCTTCTGTACAGCGAAAGAAGCCTTCTGTTAACAAAAGGAAGACAACCTATAGAATGGAAGAAAAACTTTGCAAACCATATATCAGATACTGGGTTAATATCCAAAATAACCTCTGTCATCTTAGTAAGAAAACAATTCGGTGAACATATGGACAGAAGAATAAATAGACATTTTCCCAAAGAGCGCATGAAAATTGCAAACATATATGAAAATATGCTCAAATGTCACTAATAGGGAAACACAAAACCACAGTGAGATGTCACTTTACACCTTTCATAATGACTGTCATTGAGAAGACAACAAAGTAGGTGCTGGTGAAGATGTGATGAAAATGAAACCCTTAAACATTGTTGGTGGGAGTATAAATTGTTCCAACCACTGTGGAAAATGATGTGGAGCTTCTTCAAAACATTAAAAGTAAGTCTACCATATGACCCAACAATTCCCCTTCTAGGAATACACCCAAAGGAAAAGAGAGGATTTTGATGGTATATATGCAGTCCCATTTTTACCACAACGTTTTTCATAGTAGCAAAAATGTGGAAATAACCTAAATGCTCATCAACAGATGAATGACTGCAAAAGGAGTTCCTGTCATGCTCAGTGGAAATGAATCTGACTAGCATCCATGAGGATGCAGGTTCAATCCCTTGCCTCATTCAGTGGGTTAAGGATCCAGCATTGCCTTGAGCTGTGGTGTAGGTCGCAGACACGGCTCAGATCCCACATTGCTGTGGCTATGGCGAAGGTTAGCAGCTACAGCTCTGATTCAACCCCTACCCTGGGAACCTCCATATGCCACAGCTGCAGCCCTAAAAAAAAAAAGCAAAAAATGTGATTAATAAGTTCATAATGGAGGGAGTTTCCTGGTAGCTCAGTGGGTTAAGGATCTGGAATTGTCACTGCTGTGGCCTGGGTCACTCCTGTGGCATTGGATTTGTTTCCTGGCCCCAGATATTCTGCATGCCATGGGCACAGCTGAAAAAAAACAGTATGTTCAAGTTGGAAAATTTTAGCTGAGAACAGGAATCTATATTAAAAAAAATTCTATTACTGAAAAATATAATAATTGAAATAGAACTCTATGGATGAATGGTTTAATAGATTAGATTCTGTTGAAGAGAGAATTGGTGAACTAGAAGATAGGTCAGAAGATGGTATAGACTAAAGTGTTGAGAAACAAAATGATGGAAAGTATAAGAGACATGAGAACACAGTGAAAAAGCTAACATGTGTTATTGGAACCTGCAGAGAAAAAAATTGCAGGCTTAAGATTTTTTTCCTTTGGAAAGATGACCTCAGGTTTACCTTCTTTTAGTATAGTTTCTCTTAGATATCACAAGATAAATGTGATATTTCAGTTCTGATACTAAACAACAGTATTTATTGTGAAATTACCTGTGATTGATGAATTACATCCGGACTGAGAGGATTATGGAAGCACATGTTATACTCTAAGGAACTGCATTACTGCATCATTGTTTTACCAGCATAACATTTGTAGGAAACTAGACCTCCAGCTTCTCTTTATGATGTCTCTTCTAACAACAACTTAGTGTACCCTTTGTTTAGGGCTTAGCTGCATGCATGAACTGTAATTCCATGTGGTTATGAGTGCTGCAGTGGATTGTGTCCATCTACAATTTAGTCTGGCTTATGTAATTGACTAAGGGTTTGGGAAGTAGGAACTGGATGTTTTAAGGACTCCTGATAAAGATGCTGTTGATATTGCTGTACTGATACTATGTTTCCAGTCCTAAATCCTTCCCAAAAGTTAATTAAAATTGGCATTAAGATTACTTCTTACTGTGCCCTCTGAATGTGAATGTCGTTCCGAACCCAAGACCACTGTGCTATGCAGAGAAGGCACTTTGACAGTTTCAGAAGAAGGGAGAGGGAGTGGGACAGAAGCAATACTTGATGAGAAAATGAGGAAAAATTTTCCAAAAGTGATAAACACATCTAGCCACAGATTCAGAAGATCTATGAACCCTATGCAGAGTAAACACAAGAAAACCATTCTGAGGCACATTATTGGAAAACTGCCCAAAACTGGGTTTGTTCGTTTGTTGCTTGAGATTCTCCTATACTTGAGTGGATTACATCCGTCAATGCAGAGATGGGGGTGGGGCCAGTAATGTGAAGAGAAAATCTTAAAGTAGCAAAAGATATAAAAGGCATATTGTCTTCAAGGAACAAAAATAAGCTGACTTTCAACAAAAACAACGAAAGCAAGGAAAGAGTAGAATGGTATCTCCAGAGAGGTGAAAGAAATGAACTGTCAACATATAGTTTTGTATCCAGCAAATATATTCTTAAAAAATAAAGGCGAAATACATTTTTAGGTAAACATAAACTGAGAGAACTTGTTTCCAGCAGACCCACAGTAAAGGGAATACCAAAGGGAAGTCTTCAGGCAGAAAAAAAATGATGCTTTCCCAGATGGAAGCAAGGGTGCAAGAAGAAAGGAAGACCATCGGAAAGGGTGAATATGTGCACAACTAAATAGATACTGGCTATGTCAAGTAATGACATCTTGTTAGATTTAAAATATACATAGGACTAAAATACAACAGAAAAAGTGGGAGAGGAAAAATAGTTCAAGTGTTCTAAAGTACATGCATTTCTAGGAAATGGTAAAAACATTATGTTAGAGTCTAGTAAATCCAAGATGAATGTTGTAATCTGCAGGGTAGCCACTAAAATGAACACCTGAAGGTGCTAGAGATGAAAAAAAGTTTTCTGTTTTTTTTTTTTTGGGAGGGAACTCTAAATCATTTCACAATTCTTCTTTAAAGCGAAATCCTATGGAAGTTCCATTGTGGCTCAGCAGTAACCAACCTGACTAGTTAGTATCGATGAGGGTTCCATCTTGGCCTCACTCAGTGGGTTAAGCATCCAGCCAACAGCTGCAGCTCCAATTCTACCCCTAGCCTGAGAATTTCCATATGCCATAGGGGTGGGCTTAAAAAGCCAAAAAAAAAAAAAAAGCCTATGGAACATAAAATTATATTCAGTAAATATATTTGAGAACAACAGTTATTCAGGTGGGCAGTTAATGGGCATAGAGGGGAAATGATTGAAGCCAGGAAAAGAAATGGAAAAAGAGGTAGACAAAGCATGTAGAATAAGAGAAAGAGAGAAAAAGAAGAGACACTTGAGGAAGGACCAAAGTTGAAACTATAAGAAGGGGGTGGTTTAAGAAGCTTTGGGAGTATTTCTGGAAGGTTCTGTTCATCTGGAGCGAGAACTTAATATGAACTTTTTAAAGAATTTTTTATTTCTGACCGGAATTTTAATACCTTCTCCAGCACTTTAAAAATAAAAATAATCTCTTCTATACCAGAAAACTTTTTACCATGACTATGTAAATGATTCATCTTAAATGATATTGAAAAAAAAAATAGTTTCCTGGTGGTATAGCAGTTAAAAGGATCTGGCATTGTCACAGCTGTGGCTCAGGTCATTGTGGTGCAAGTTTGGTTCCTGGTCCAGGAACTTCTGCATGGTGTGGGCAAAGCAAAAAGAAAAAAAAAAATCTGTGAAAACTAAATTGATTCTCCTATGGAATTCTTTATTAGGTTTTAAAGAAGTACTTTAAAGTTATAATCCAAGCCAATATAAAGACGAGTTTTAAAAGTAAAGCAGAATACAGCATATTATTTAATCATTTCTCAAAGGAATTAGCTGTAGAACAAGCCTTTGCTGAAAAATCACATCCTCAGGCCCTTCCTGATTTAATACAGCCCATTTCCCCACTTCCAGCCCAGTCATTGGTACTCTGCTCAGTTTTCGTTTTCTGTCATTGTGTGTATGTTCACTGTTTATATTCTTCACCAGAATGCAAGTTCATTTATACCTGCATTTTCAGCATTTGGAGCAATGCCCAGTACACAGTAGACATTCAGAAAATACTTTTTAAATGTATGAATTAACAAATAAGTGCTCAGGCTAACAGGAGGTAAAAACAACTAAGAGAAAAAAGGTTTTCAAGGATAGTTTTTGCTACCCTTATTCCCTCAGTAAAAGTATAATGCATGTTACATATTATGGGATTGTTTTGATCCATGTTTTGTTTTCTTGACATGAGGCAGCTCTTGAGAAACAACTTACATATATCTGCTCCATCCCAAAGGCCACAGCCCCAACCCCAGCCTGCATCTTCACTGAACATAGCAGTTCTCCTTCCTTGATTATTCTTCACACTGTCCCTCCATCCTTAGTCAACACCACTAGTCTCAATACCTTTACTGTGCCTTGATTTCTCAGCTGACATGCCGGAAATAAAAAGGTAAACGTGCAAGTAAACACTCTTGATGTGTTAGAATTGAGGGCGCCTGGTTAGTGGGAGGTAAAGTAATGTGAGCTTTGAGCGTGGGTGGTGGAGGCAAATAAACCATTTTGCTACTCATTGTTCTCTAATTCCTAGTTCCTTCATCTGCAAACTGGGGATGAAAATGTTTATTTATTTTTCTTTTGCAGTGATTTTTATTTTTTCCATTATAGCTGATTTACAGCATTCTGACTGGTGACCAGTCAAACATACATGTATACATTCTTTTTTCTCACATTATCATGCTCCATCACAAGTGACCAGACATAGTTCCCTGTGCTATACAGCAGGATCCCATTGCTTATCCATTTCAAAGGCTATAGTTTGCATTTATTAACCCCAAATTCCCAGTCTCTCCCACTCCCTCCCCCTCCCTCTTGGCAACCACAAGTCTGTTCTCCATGTCCATGATTTCCTTGTCTGGGGAAAGGTTCATTTGTGCCCTATGTTAGATTCCCGATATGTGTGAAGTCATATGGTATTTGTCTTTCTGACTCACTTCACTTAGTATGAGAGTCTCTAGTTCCGTCCATATTACTGCAAATGGCATTATTTTGTTGTTTTTTAGGGTTGAGTAGTAGTCCCTTGTGTATATATACCACATCTTAATCCAGTCATCTGTCGATGGACATTTAGTTTGTTTCAGTGTCTTAGCTATTGTGAATAGTGCTGCAATGAACATGTGGGTGTATGTGCCTTTTTTAAGGAAAGTTTTGTCTGGATATATGCCCAAGAGTGAGATTGCTGGATCATATAGTAGTTTTATGTTTAGTTTTCTAAGGCACCTCCATACTGTTTTCCATAGTGGTTGTACCAATTTACATTCCCACCAACAGTGCAGGAGGGTTCCCTTATCTCCACACTCTCTCTGACGTTTGTTATTTGTGGATTTATTAATGATGGCCATTCTGACTGGTGTGAGGTGGTACCTTATGGTAGTTTTGATTTGCATTTCTCTAGTAATCAGTGATATTGAGCATTTTTTCATGTGCCCGTTGGCCATCTGTGTATCTTTGAAGAAATGTCTATTCAGGTCTTTTGCCCATTTTTCCATTGGGTTGTTGGCTTTTTTGCTGTTGAGTTGTATAGGTTGTTTGTGTATTTTAGAGATTAAGCCCTTGTCAGTTTCTTCATTTGAAACCGTTTTCTCCCATTCTATATATGTTGTCTTTTTTTTTTTTTAATGGTTTCCTTTTCTGTGCAAAAGCTTGTCGGTTTGATTAGGTCCCATTGGTTTATTTTAGCTTTTATTTCTGTTGCTTTGGGAGACTGACCTAAGAAAACATTTGTAAGGTTGGTATCAGAGAATGTTCTCTTCTAGGAGTTTGATGGTGTCTTGTCTTATGTTTAAGTCTTTAAGCCATTTTGAGTTTATTTTGGTGCATGACATGAGGGTGTGTTCCAGTTTCATTGGTTTGCATGCAGCAGTCCAGTTTTCCCAGCACCACTTGCTGAAAAGACTGTCTTTTCCCCATTTTATGTTCTTGCCTCCTTTGTCGAAGATTAATTGACCGTAGATGTCTGGGTTTATTTCTGGGTTCTCTGTTCTGTTCCATTGGTCTGTCGGTCTCTTTTGGCACCAGTACCACACTGTCTTTGTGGCTTTGTAATGATGCCTGAAGTCAGGGAGAGTTATGCCTCCTGCTTGATGTTTGTTCCTCAGGATTGCTTTGGCAATTCTGGGTCTTTTGTGGTTCCACATAAATGTTTGGATTGTTTGTTCTAGTTCTGTGAAAAATGTCATGGGTAATTTGATAGAGATTGCATTGAATCTGTAGATTACTTTGGGTAGTATGGCCATTTTAATGATACTGATTCTTCCAGTCCAGGAGCATGGAAGATCTTTCCATTTCTTTGAATCCTCTTTAATTTCCTTGATTAATGATTTATAGTTCTCAGCATATAAGTCTTTCATCTCCTTGGTCAGGTTTATTCCCAGGTATTTGATTTTTTGGGGGGGTGCAATTTTAAAAGGTATTATATTTTTGTGTTCTAATAATGTTTACTTTTAGAGTTCTGGGGAATAAGATTTGTATATAAGGTGCCTATAGTACTTGTTTAATCAGTGGTGTATATCAAAAGGAGAATTCTTTTTCTTCCTGTTGAGAACTGTCCTTTAAAGGACTTTGAGGGAAGAGAAGTTTGGAGAAAAGCGATGCGACCATGTTCTCTTTCTCCATGGGCGAAGAAAGGAGGCTTGTGTTATTTTGGCAGGAGTCTGGTGAAGGTAGTGGTCAGAACATATGTGCATCATGTGACTCTCCTGACTCCCAGAATGAAGGCTCTTGGTACAAATGAGTAAGGGTGGCTAAAGCCAGACGAAGCCCTGCTTGCTGACATACACGATGTCTCTTGGCTCTAGCCTAGGTATGAGTATAGTGTCATCCAAACGTTCTTCTAACTTTTTTTTTCTTTTTATGGCCGTACCTGTGGCATATGCAAGTTCCCAGGCTAGGTGTTGGTGTGGCCTATGCCATAGCCATAGCAACACCAGATCAAAGCCGCATCTGTGACCTGTGGTGCATCTTGCGGGTTGTATCCTTAAGCCATTGAGTGATGCCAGGGATTGAACCCACATCCTCACAGACGCTATGTCGGGTTCTTAACCTGATGAGCTGCAATAGGAACTCCTGAACTTTTTTTATTGTATTGTTCCACAAATGTAAAGCAGTACATACATTCTAAGTTATATCTTACCTGAATCCTCAGTGAATTTTCAGACTGAACATAGCCTTACAACCACTATTGAAAGGCACAAAAAATGACCAATATTGCACAAGCCCCCCCCATCTTGTGCCCCATTTTAGTTACTGTTTATGTTCTCCACCCTCACGAAGGGTAACCACTCTCCATGGATTAGTTTCATCTGTTTTTGAACTTCATAGAATTATTATGTTTGTCTTGTTTATTTCACTTGAAGGTGAGATTTATCCATGTCCTTGCATGCAGTTTTAGTTTATTCATTTCCGTTGCTGAAGAGTATTACATTAAGACTATACCATTATTTATCTATCTGTTACGTATAGGCATTTGGTAGTTCTTACTTTTGAGTTTTTGTGACTCTTGCTGCTATTAAACATTCTTGGGGAGTTCCCTGGTGGTCTAGTAGTTAGGACTCTGTGCTTTCACTACTGCAGCCCTGGTTCAGTCCCTAGTCTGGGAACTGATAGTACCACATCAAGTCACTACATGTTGTGTGGCCAAAAAAAAAAAAAAATGTACATGTCTTTTTTCTATTTATAATGTGTTTCTATTTTAGATAAACATATTTAAAGTCATATCATATATAAACAAGAAATACTGCTTTTTTTTCTACTTTATATTGTAGATTTTTATCATTATTAGGGCTGTTTTTTGAATCATATGCAGTAATGTTCTAGAATACCATATTCATTTCCATTTAAAGTATTTTGAATCTCTGTGCAATACTCTAATAGGTACCCACTAGTGTAACATTAGAGCTTTGGATATTTTTCATTTGTCATACACCGTTATACTTAGTAACGTCACAGTGTTGTGACCATACAGTATACTGCTTTTTAAGTGATCTTTAAAAGGCGTATTTAGCATGATAGTTCCACTTTTGTAGTATGAATTTATTCTCCAGGAATAATGATCCTATTGCCATATCCATGATAAATATCTTTTTTTAAAAAAACTGATTGCGTCGGGAGTTTTCTCTCAGGTAATAAATGGCACCTGTTTAGACAAATGTCTTTAATACATAGTCATTTGTTTAAAATAATTTAGAAAATGCCTTCTTAATACAAAAGATTTATGAGAACTGGATTTTGAGAAGAATCTCTTTTCTGAAGTATAACTTTTGGTTAAGAAATCAAATTATAATTGGAATATATGGGATATCTTTGAG
Organism: Phacochoerus africanus; assembly: GCF_016906955.1. NCBI lineage: Eukaryota > Metazoa > Chordata > Mammalia > Artiodactyla > Suidae > Phacochoerus > Phacochoerus africanus. Next base: position 155,267,463 of record NC_062551.1, on the reverse strand, counting down.
AAAAGGATTTTCTTGTATTCTTTTTCGTCCAAGTGCTGTTTCTAGTCTGTTTACCCATGGCACGTTGCTGTTGTCATGGACATGCTGTGGTATTGTATAGCATTGTGGTTTTAATTTATATTCCCTGCTGACTGATAATTTTGAGCTTTTTTTAATTTTTTTTTTTTAAGGGCCACACCAATGGCGTATGGAAGTTCCCAGACTAGGGGCCAAATTGGAGCTACAGCTGCTAGCCTACACCATAGCCACAGCAACACCAGATCCCAGCCGCACCTGCAATCTACACTGCACCGCATGGCAACGCTGGATCCCTGACCCACTGCGCAAGGCCAAGGATTGAACTTGCATCCTCATGGATACTTGTTGGGTTCATTACTGCTGAGCCATAATGGGAGCTCCTATTTCTTCATTTTTAATGACAGACATTCTAACAGATGTGATGTTTAATTGTGGTTTTGATTTGCGTTTGCCTGGTGATTAGTGATGTTAAGCTCCTTTTTGTGTACTTGGCCCTTTGTATACCTCCTTTAGCAAAATGTTTATTCCGTTCCTGTGTCCCTTTTTAAAATAATTTGTTTGTTGATGGTTTGTTGTGCAGAAACTTTTTAATTTAATTTAGTCTCATTTGTTTTTGTTTTTGTTGCCTTTGCTTTTCTTTTCTTTTTTCTTTTTTTTCTTTTTTTTTTTTTTTTGTCTTTTTGCCATTTCTTGGGCCACTCCCGCAGCATATGGAAGTTCCCAGGCTAGGGGTTGTATCAGAGCTGGAGCCACCAGCCTATGCCAGAGCCACAGCAACGCAGGATCCGAGCTGCGTCTGCAACCTTCACCACAGCTCACAGCAACGCTGGATCCTTAATCCACTGAGCAAGGGCAGGGGTCGAACCCGCAACCTCATGGTTCCTAGTCGGATTCGTTAACCACTGCGCCACAACAGGAACTCCGCCTTTGCTTTTCAAGTCCAAAAAGTCATGATGAATATCAAGGAGCTTACCCTGTTTTCTTCTAGAAGTTTTATGGCTTTTGGTTTTAAATTTAAGTCTTTAATTCATTTTGAGTTGACTTTGGTGTGATGTGTAAGATAGGGATCTATTTTCATTCTTTTTTCCTCATTGTACATTCTTGTTTCCTTTGTCATAAATTAATTGACCTTACATGCATGAGTTTATTTTTGGGCTCTCTATTCCATTCCATTGATCTCTTTTTCTGTTTTTACACCAATACTATGCTGTTTTGATTACTATAATTTTGTAATATATTTTGAAATCAGGAAGTGCGATATATCTAGTGTGTTCAGGACACTGTGGTGTATACTTCCCGGGAGATTCAGATGAATATTGATTGTCTTATTCAAGAAGGGTACGACTTGTCAAAAACACAAGTATTTATTATAGCCTAAAAATGGTAAATGACACTTGAGCTTTCTAAATATACTGTAAGAGTTTTAAAGAAGTAGAGACTCCATCAAAGAGGAAGAAAATTGGAAAGCTTTATAGAAAAGGCCAAAAAGAAGGGGTACATGTAGATTTTCTGATGAAATGGTAATTAAACTTGTTATGAGTTTTAATTTAATTATGAGTTATTATAGCAATTATTTGTTCTTCAATAATGTATGACTGGGTTAACCAGAAGGGGACAAAGAATGAGATTAACAAAACCTAGTAAATTATATTCTGTCCAGAAGATGTTTCGAATTTGATTATACTTTTAGGTGGGAATGTGGAATTCAGTAATTTTTCCACAAATAGTTAATTAACATCTCTATGCTAGGTGGTGATACAGAAGACTAAGATACAGTTTCTTTCCTTAAGGAATGTATACTCCAGTGGAAGAGACAGACATGAAAAGAGATATCTTTAGTTCTATGAAATAAATTATATCAGTGGTATACATGAATCAAGAAATTTGGGGTTACAGTGGAAGGATGCATGAATAAACGATTACATTACTATGACAACAGATTTTTTCCCTTTTTCTTTTCTCTAGTTGGAGAACATCAACTGACAGGCCATAAAGTGGCAGTTAAAATTTTAAATAGGCAGAAGATTCGCAGTTTAGATGTTGTTGGAAAAATAAAACGAGAAATTCAAAATCTAAAACTCTTCCGTCATCCTCATATTATCAAACTGTAAGTATTTTTGCATTTGATAATATAAAAGATGAAGTGTCTTAAAATATTATATTTCAATTTATAAATAATAATTTTCAGTTAAACTTTTACAAAAATACAGTTTTTCGTATTTATATTTAGCAAGCATTAATTCATTTAACCTCCATCAATCCTTTTTTGCATACTTCTGGTTCAGAACTAAAAATGTAATTTAAATTGCCTCTTCTTTGTCATATTCATGTTGAAGATCATTTAGGACTGCTGAATTCTAGACTTGCTGTTTCTAGAATTATTTTGTAATATTCTAGTTACTTCAAGTTAGCATATCAGGATTTTTTTTTTTTGAAAAGGTGGAAAGTAGCAGTTAAAGATTATCTGCCATAGTATTACATGCAAAACTGCAATCATTATTTTGATTACTTATAGTAAAGCTCTTAGGAAGGCAAATGAATTTTTTTTTTTTTTGGATAAGACAGGCTGCAAAATTAGAAGGTAAGTAAATTGAGATTGTAATAAGCTACTTAATTAGATTGAAAGATAAATAATTTAAAATTGACTATATCCATAGACGGTTTAAACATTAAGTGTGCCATAGTGTTGTTCCTTTACATAATTTGGGGGCAGTGTTTAATACTTTTGCAAAAATATAATGTGCTAAACACTGAAAACTGTATTTTTATCTTAAAGCTTAGATAGAGTTTAATAGAAGATTTTTTTCATTGAATGCCTGATAATGGCTAGAAACTGTATTGAACATTTTACATATATAATTTCACTTCATCCTAAGGTAGTAGTATTATGCTCATTTTTAAATATAAGAAAATCATGTATCTATCTGTCCCAGGTCAAATAGCTGTAAATTGCAGAGCTAGTAGTTGAGTTCATACCTGATTCCAAATGCTATGCTGTTAATCTCTACTCTGATACTAAGAAAACTGAGAAGAAACATGGTATTATTATCTTTCAGTCTTTGTTTGCCAGTTCATACATTATAATTAGACATTAGATTTAGCCTAAACTTTGTTAGTGAGCAATCTTTGGATGTCAGGAACGACTTGATATCCCTCATAACAAGGCTGCCTAGTAGCTGTGGTAGACAGTTGTGCCCCCATCCCCAAGATGCCGTTGTTTCCAGCGAATATGTTATATTGTATGGCAGAGGAGAATTAAGGTTATAGGTGGATTTAAGGTTGCTAGTCAGCTAACAATAGGAAGATTTTCCTAGGTTATCTGGGTGGGCCCAGTGTAATAACAGTGGTCATTTAGTGTGGAAGAGGAGCTCACAACCAGAGAAAGAGATTTGAAGACGGAAGCAAGCTTGAAGTGATGGGATGTGGGAAGGACTCAGGCTCTGCCTGGCCTTGGAGATGGAGGAAGAAGGGGGGCCATGAGCCAAGGAAGGTGGTCTCTCTTTAAGAGTTGGAAAAGACAAAGAAGTGGATTTACCCTAGAGCCTCCAGATGGCAATGCAGCTCCTTTCTCCTTGATTTTAGCACAGTGAGGCATGTATCAGACTGCTACCCTATGAAATTGTGAGATAAAACATAATATATTTGTGCTGTTTTATGCACTAAGTTCTTAACGTGGCAGCAGTTGGAAACTAACAGAGTAACATTCTTGAAGTCCTTAAATGAATGGCTGATCCAGTTATTGCTGGGATTTGGAACACGCATTTAGTCTTTACTCTAACTAAATACTTTATTGCCAAAAAACGGTTGCAAATTGGTATGTTAAAGGAGCGGGCCCACTTAGTGTATCTTACTAACAGCATGAATATGAATATGCCGCTGACTGTTCAGAGAAGGATTTTGGGGTTGGCAGGCCACTGGGTGACCTGTGATGACTCAGTTCTCACACCACTATGATGATGACTTTATTCTAACAGTAAACTTCAGTGTCATTTGATATATATTTGAAGTTCACCTGATCATAAATGAAAACAAATGAGGCCCCTGAAATTGCATGGCAGTACTTGATCATAAGGTTCTCATCTAGGACCTGTACTCTAGATGATCCAGAATTCATGTATATAGGTTTTTAAAGATTATCATAAGAATTCAGATACCACTGATGAGCTCAGTGACTCATTCTCCTACTCTTTGTTCCCTTAACTTTAAAATGGAGATACTTCATGGTTCTACTTGAGGATTAAATGTCGTTCTCACTGTTATAATGCCTAATACTTTGTTGTACATTGGCTCCAAAGCAAGAATTGGTGGCCTACAAGCAGTTTCCAGTCCACTTATGATTCCAAATGATTTTTGGTTAACTGTAACAGTTCATATCTGACTTTAACTCCATGTTAATTATGGCTTTATTCTACTTGCTGAATGACTTCCAAGCTAAATCTCTTTGCTCTTCCTTAGTAAGTGGTCACTTCTGTAAAAGAGGAGAAAACTGAAAAAGTGGAGTGAAAGGATCACAGGCCAAAGTGAGAGTGGAGAAGGGAGAGCTCTCTCTGCATCTTCCTTGTTCCTTGACCTCGTCACTTTTAGAATGCCAACCCTGAGCGATCCCATGGAAATCTTGTCCATTTAGGGTGTGAGTCCTAGTTCGTGTTCTGCTCCTATAAACACAAATTAGATTTTGTCAATAAGCAGTTGTCAGTTGTCACAAGGATTTAAGAGCTTCTTTTTGGTGTTATATCTACTAGTGTTTTCTTCTGTTTCTGTAATTATTTATAATTGATTTTGATTTGACTACTTATTTCATTGTTATTGAATTGTTTAATTATTTGCTGTTTTGTGAAGGAGTTTATAGAATATTCTCAGGGTTGGTCAGAAGATAATTAGCAGAGAGAAGTTTAAATCTTCTGGTTTCTAGCCTTGAACTTCATCCATTCAGCTGCATTGTCTCTTTAATTGTGGATCTGAATTGTTTTGAAAAAGGTACTCATGCGTTCCTGCTGCAGAACAAGCTTATTAACATGGCCTCTGGTAGAGTTGATGATTTAAACAGAGAGAGAAACCTGGTCCTTTTAGCAGTTTTGTTTATTTTCTGCAGTCTTGGACTAACTGCCAAGAATGTTTCCTTGCTAAAGAATGGGCCTCTAGAATTAGCAGGAAGGTTTGAAAACTAAATAGTAAGTATGAAGGTTATACATTGCACAGTTTCGCTACTCACTCAACTTGAAAGAAATTCCACCGAAAGACAAGTAAAAGGAATAAACAGGACCAGAAGGAAACTCCAGACTTTCCCATGAACTAGATTTGTTGAATTGATTTTTTTGTACTTGTTTTTTATTTCCTCATAGTTCTTAGAAAACTTCATTTTGACTGGTCAAAAGATCAGTACTTTCTAATTTGGTAGAGATGGTTTTGCCTACCAGTTTTTTAAAGTCTTTGTTTATCCATCCTGTGGTCAGCTCTTTAACATTGTTCATCATCACCACCTTGAAATGCAGTCTGTAGGCTTTTGTGGCATCCTGGTTTTCTGACTTTCCTGTTACATTCTTGCCTCTTCTTGAAACTTTCTTTTAGGAGCCCCTCATTATCTGCCTAGCCCTTGGGTATGATGTATTTCGGTGTTCTGAGCTAGTGTGATTTTAGTGGACCCTTTTTGGGTGATCTCATCTGCTGCCATGGTGGCATTTGTCATTTCTGTCCTAAAGATTTTCAAATCTGTATTTCTAGGCCAGAAATTAATCCTCAAGTCTGAACACATTTATTGATTTAAAAAAATGATATAATTGATTTACAATGTCCTGTCAGTTTCTGCACAGTGACCCGGTTACATATACATTCTTTTTCTCACGTTATCCTCCATTATATTCCATCGCAAGTGATTGGATATAGTTCCCCTGTGCTATACAGCAGAATCTCATTGCTTCTCCACTCTAGATGAAATCGTTTGCATCTACTAATCCCAAACTCCCAGTCCATCCCACTCCCTCCCCTTGGTAACTACAATTTTGTTCTCCGTGAAAGTTTTGTCTGGATATGTGCCCAGGAGTGGGATTGCTGGGTCATATGGTAGTTCTGTCTTTAGTTTTCTGTGGTACCTTCATACTGTTTACTGTGGTTGTACCAATTTACATTCCCACCAACAATGCAGGAGGGTTCCCTTTTCTCCACACCCTCTCCAACACTTGTTATTTGTTGGCTTACTAATGATGGCCATTCTGACTGGTGTGATGTAGTACCTCATAGTAGTTTTGAGTTGCATTTCTTTAATAATTAGTGATGTTGAGCATTTTTTCATGTGCCCGTTGGCCATCTGTATGTCTTCCTTGGAGAAATGTCTATTCAGGTCTTTTGCCCATTTTTCAATTGGGTTGTTTGTTTTTTTGCTGTTGAATTGTATGAGTTGTTTGTATATTTTGGAGATCAAGCCCTTGTCGGTTGCATCGTTTGAAACTATTTTCTCCCATTCTGTAGGTTGTCTTTTTGTTTTCTTTATGGTTTCCTTTGCTCTGCAAAAGCTTGTAAGGTCCCATTGGTTTATTTTTGTTTTTGTTTCTATTTCTTTGGGAGACTGGCCTAAGAAAACATTTGTAAGGTTGGTATCAGAGAATGCTTTGCCTATGTTCTCTTCTAGGAGTTTGATGGTGTCTTATGTTTAAGTCTTTAAGCCATTTTGAGTTTATTTTGGTGCATGACATGAGGATGTGTTCCAGTTTCATTGGTTTGCATGCAGCAGTCCAGTTTTCCCAGCACCACTTGCTGAAAAGACTGTCTTTTCCCCATTTTATGTTCTTGCCTCCTTTGTCGAAGATTAATTGACCGTAGATGTCTGGGTTTATTTCTGGGTTCTCTGTTCTGTTCCATTGGTCTGTCGGTCTCTTTTGGCACCAGTACCACACTGTCTTTGTGGCTTTGTAATGATGCCTGAAGTCAGGGAGAGTTATGCCTCCTGCTTGATGTTTGTTCCTCAGGATTGCTTTGGCAATTCTGGGTCTTTTGTGGTTCCACATAAATGTTTGGATTGTTGCAGTTCCCGTCCTGGCGCAGTGGGAATGAATCTGACTAGGAACCTTGAGGTTCGATCCCTGGCCTCTCTCAGTGTGTTAAGGATCCAGTGTTGCCATGAGCTGTGGTATAGGTCACAGACGCAGCTCAGATCTGGCATTGCTGTGCCTCTGGCGTAGGCCGGCAGCTACAGCTCCTATTAGACCCCTAGCCTGGGAACTTCCATGTGCTGTTGGTGTGGCCCTAAAAAGACAAAAAGACAGAAAAAAAAATTTTTTTTGGATCATTTGTTCTAGTTCTGTGAAAAATGTCATGAGTAATTTGATAGCAATTGCATTGAATCTGTAGATTACTTTGGGTAGTATGGCCATTTTAATGATACTAATTCTTCCAGTCCAGGAGCATGGAAGATCTTTCCATTTCTTTGAGTCCTCTTTAATTTCCTTGATTAATGTTTTCTATTTCTCAGTATATAAGTCTTTCATCTCCTTGGTCAGGTTTATTCCCAGGTATCTGCTTTTTTTGGGTGTGATTTTTAAAAGGTGTTTTTGTATTGCTTTTCTAATATTTCATTGTTTAGGTATAGAAATGTGACTGATTTCTGAAAGTTAATCTTGTACACTGCTGCTTACTAAATTCTTTGATAAGTTCGAGTAGTTTTGTGTGGAGTCCTTAAGGTTTTCTGTATATAGTATCATGTCATCTGCATACAGTGACAGTTTTACCTCTCATCTTCCAATTTGGATACCTTTTATTTCTTTTGTTTGTCTGATTGCTGTGGCTAGGACTTCCGACACTATGCTGAATAACAGTGGTGAGAGTGGGCATCCTTGTCTTGTTCCAGATTTTAGTGGGAAGGCTTTCAGCTTTCCTCCATTGAGTATTATATTTGCTGTGGGTTTGTCATAAATGGCTTTGATTACGTTAAGGCCTGTTCCCTCTATACCCACTTTGGTGAGAGTTTTTATCATGAATGGATGTTGGTAGACAGGGTTTATTTTTTAAGACGGGAGGTGTTATGGAATGTATGCCAAAGGGAATGATTCAGTCAGGAGGGAGAGATTGATGCAGGAACGAAGAGCAGTTTGTAGTAACCAAGTTCTTTTGAAGGTGGGTCAAAGGAATCCCATGCATAATTGGAGGAGTTAGTCTTAGTCTATAACGAAAGAGTGAGTGGCTGTGTGTGTGGAAGGAGAGAGAATTAGAACTGAGGAGGTCAAGGAAATTAGAGGTTATGTATTAGACAACCAGAATGATGACAACATTAGTAGCAGGCAAAAAGACCTTAAATCAGAATGAGAGGGCATTGACAAGGGTATTGGGTAGTATAACCTGATCATCTGCACTTCAGAGACAGTAGGGTTTCTGAGGGAGGAAGTTCTGAGTGAGGGTTTCCTTTAGACCATCGTTCTTTACTGGACTATGGAAATCAGCCAGCATTTAAAATTTCATTGTGAATTAATAAAATCTAGGTTGTGGTCAGTAATGGCTATTGACATCTCCAGAAAGAGAGACAGGTATCACACCCCTTTGGCTAGAAGCACACGATCACCATCGAGTCTTTAAAAAGAAAATAAAAGTCAACCTGAAATCTGAACCAGGTCTTTAGATCCAACAGTATTTAGTGAAGACCTGTGCTATAGGAATCAGCAGCTGAATTTATTAGAATTCCATCACTTCTTTTCTCTTATACCCCAAAGATGTACAGAGCAGAAAAGTGATTGAGAATTCTGTTAATAAATCAGATCAGCCAATGGTGAGGTGACACAGTGGGTGCTTCTGCTCTACACTATTTATTTTAGTTAGAGGTGGGTGCCTGTTAGGATTGCTTTTATAGAACTATTTCCTCTAGAGTTCTCAGATACAATTCCCTTTTCACAGTTCATGTGAAGTAGACTCAACCTATTCACCAGTTATATTAGTTTATTCTGTATGGAGTGGGGTATCTTGTCCTTTTTCATCAAAGACTAACAATTGCATTATAAATATTTCTTCTGAAAATCTATAATCATTTTCAGTACTATAGCTTTACTATTTTACTTTTTCTTTTTCTTTTCTTCAGTATAGTATTGAAGTACAGTTGATTTACAGTGTTGTGTTAATATTTTACTTTTTACAAATGTTTAATTTATATATGTGCCCTCTCTTAAAATCTATGGTATATAGTTATACCACCAACTTCCTGGCCATTTTTTCCTCTCTTCTTTAATGAAGAACAGTAACCAGAACCACAACTTAGCGCACATTTGGTTTTTTGCCAAATAATAAAAGGTGCCCCATCAGGGTAGACACATCCACTCAGACACATGCTGTGTCAATGTGTACTGCCAGAAGGTGGCCTCTGGGCCACTTTTAAGCTCCTGTTTGTGCCTTCCACTGGGGGCTTTTAAGCTATGCAAAACTGCACAGCTCTATTTAGTGTCTCTAAATAGCAACTCAGTGTAAATTAGATATTGCTCACAAGAAGAGTAGAGCAATTATTTATATGTGTTAAATGCACCTTCAGTTAAAACATTAGTATTATATTTAACTTGTTTTTAAAGCTTTCAAAACCCTTGGTACAATTGTGTGTATGTGAACATTGTTTTTTAGGGAAAATTTTGTCAAACAGAGCCACGGTTCTTTATTTTATGTGCTCTGCTTTGAATGCTTAGAAAGTACATATATATATTTTCATATGTGTAGCCCACACACACACATATATATCTATTTATTTTTTATTATGGAAATTTCATAATGAATACAAAAGTAAAGTGATGAAGCCTTATGTACCTCTTATTCAGCTTTACCAGTTATCAGTGTATTGTTTTATCTGCTTCCTTCTACTTTTCTCACCTCAGATTATTTCGAAGCAAATCCTAAGTAATATTTTTGATTTATAAATTCTTCCATGTCTACTCTAGAAGATAAAAAGCTCTGTTATAATAAAATAAGCACAGTTCAGTATCACATCTAAACAAAGTATTATCAACTATTCAGTCAGTATTCAGAGTTTCTCGATTGTTTCATAAATGTTTTTTTAAAGTCACTTTGTCTGAATTGGAATTAAAATAAGTCTATAAAGTATAATCGATCAGTATGTCTCTTGATTTACTTTTATACTCCTTTTTTCTTGCATTTTGTTTTTTTGAGTAAAGGATCATTTGTCACTATGGATTTTGCTGGTTGTCTTCATCTTGGTATCATTTTACCTTTCCAAGAATATTTTTTTTCACTTATATTTAAATATAAGATAGCTCATTTCCATAAAAAAATTGTGCTTAAATGGAAAAATTAATGCTTAATTTAGTTGTTGTGGGATGAAGGATTTTATAGATTTTGTAAACGTGAAAGGGGGATCTGAAGGAAAGTTTTTTTGTTTTGTTTTGTTTTTTTGGCTTTTTGCTATTTCTTGGGCCGCTCCCGCAGCATATGGAGGTTCCCAGGCTAGGGGTCTAATCGGAGCCGTAGCCACCAGCCTACACCAGAGCCACAGCAACGCGGGATCTGAGCCACGTCTGCAACCTACACCACAGCTCACGGCAACGCCGGATCGTTAACCCACTGAGCAAGGGCAGGGACCGAACCTGCAACCTCATGGTTCCTAGTCGGATTCGTTAACCACTGCGCCACGACGGGAACTCCTGAAGGAAAGTTTTTAAGCCCTGTAAAGTAACTGAGTTTTATAAAGCTCCATGTTAATAACTCTGTGATTATATTGATTACATTATGTAATTTGTTGCCACCTTGAAATATTGTAAAATACTGGAATATGAAATTATAGCAAGAATGGATATACTAGGTTGATTTTGGTTAATGTAAATTTTTTATTTTTTTTCATTTACAAAAAGATACCAGGTGATCAGCACTCCGACAGATTTTTTTATGGTAATGGAATATGTGTCTGGTGGTGAATTATTTGATTACATCTGTAAACATGGACGGGTGAGTAACATGCTATCTAGTACAGTAAGCTCTTAAGCTAAATAAAGAAGAAAATAGAAGGAGCAAACCACAAAGATTGATTCAAAGTTGGGGTTGCTTCTGCAGTAATGTCTAACTAAACATATAGAGTATTAGACATATTTTCTTTCTTAAAAAGTGTACCTTGTGAAATACTGATTTTAGGAAATGCCCACTTATTGGCCAACTGAAAAGCCTATACTTTTCAAAATGAAAAATCAGTTCTGTAACATCATGTTGAAGCGTCAGTTATATTCTTAGTGCTTTGACTTATGTTCTGTTTTAGAGTATGTTTTACTTGCTGATTCCCTGAAACATGGTGCACATTTAGTAATATTAATTGAAAATGAACTGTAACTGCCTAGTAGCAAAGAAAAACCTGTTGAGCTTGAATGCAAGTGTTTGGGTTGTTTGATTTATTGAGAATTCGAATACAATTCTAATTAGTTATATTTAGGCTGATTATGAAACTAAAATTTTTGCTACATAGATGTCCCAAATCTTTTCTTTTTTTTTTTTTTGTCTTTTTTGGGGCTGCACCTGTGGCATGTGGAGGTTCCCAGGCTAGGGGTCGAATCGGAGCTGTAGCTGCCAGCCTACACCATAGCCACAGCAATGTGGGATCTGAGCTGCATCTGCGACCTATGCCACAGTTCATGGCAGCGCTGGATCCTTAACCGACTGAGCAAGGCCAGGGATCGAACCTGCAACCTCATGGTTCCTAGTCGGATTCCTTAACCACTGAGCCACGACGGGAACTCCAGTTTTTTGTCTTTTTTTTTTTTTTTTTTTTTTTAAGGGCTGCACCGGTGGCATATGGAGGTTCCCAGGCCTGGGTTTGAATTGGATCTATAGCCACTGGTCTACACCACAGCCAGAGCAATGGAGGATCTGAGCCAAGTCTTCAAACTACACCACAGCTCATGGCAGTGTCAGATCCTTAATCCACTGAGCAAGGCCAGGGATCGAACCTGCATCCTCATGGATAGTAGTCAGATTCATTTCCACTGAGCCATGACAGGAAATCCCCCCAAATCTTCTTAATGCTGTTTCTTTTACACCTGATAGGTTGAAGAGATGGAAGCCAGGCGGCTCTTTCAGCAGATTCTCTCTGCCGTGGATTACTGTCACAGGCATATGGTTGTTCATCGAGACCTGAAACCAGAGAATGTGCTATTGGATGCACAGATGAATGCCAAGATAGCAGATTTTGGTATGTAACTTGAAGGTGGTTTAGAAGGGTACTAGCTGCCTTTTCAGGAGTGTCAATAAATAACTCTTAACAAACTTTCAGTTTTACAGTGTAAATCCTATACTGTGAAAAAGATTAGTTGTACAGTCTCCACACTAGCTTACTCTATTCATTGAAATCACTTTTTAAAAATGCAGGTACTTCTAGGGAGTTCGTGTTGTGGCCTAGTGGTAATGAACCCAACTAGTAACCATGAGGACGCAGGTTCGATCCCTGGCCTCAATCAGTGGGTTAAGGATCTGGCATTGCCATGAGCCGTGATGTAGGTCGCAGAGGCAGCTTGGATCTGTTGTTGCTGTGGTCTAGCTCCGATTAGACCCCTAGCCTGGGAACTTCGATATGTCATAGGTGTGGTTCTAAAAACACATGCAAAAAAAAATGCAGGTACTTCTAGAGAAGTTAGAGAGCTTACATCAAGGTAAATCCATTCAGTCTGCATTCCCTCCTGAGTGGAAATGAGAGTTAAATAGGTTTTTTTGTGTGTGTGTGAGGAGCACAAACTCCTTAGAAAATCTAATGAAAATATGGGCACTTTCCCTGATAAATGCACTTACTCTTAAATGGAGATACATGAAAATTTGCATGTATTTTGGGAGTTTTGTAATGCTTCTGATTTGATCAAGGAGGAATGTCAGTGGATAATATCTAACAGCTTGATAAAAGAATAGGAGGTTTTGTCAGGGGTAAAATAAAAGGGTAAAATGTAACTTTTATGCACCAAATGCTTTCTGGGAGAAACATAGCTTTCTGGGATACCATGGCAGGATGTTTGGGAAAAGGATTAGGTAGTGAGAGATTATGGAAAGAGATAAAAAGGTACCAGAGTTCAGCATTGCTTATTTAAAATTTTTGTCAGGAAATTAATTTTCTTATTTCTTTTCTAAATCAAAACTCATTTAGTACTATAGTTCAACTAGATTTTTTTTTTTTTCTTTTTGCTATTTCTTTGGGCCGCTTCTGCGGCATATGGAGGTTCCCAGGCTAGGGGTTGAATCGGAGCTGTAGCCGCCAGCCTATGCCAGAGCCACAGCAACGCGGGATCTGAGCCGTGTCTGCAACCTACACCACAGCTCACGGCAACGCCGGATCGTTAACCCACTGAGCAAGGGCAGGGACCGAACCCGCAACCTCATGGTTCCTAGTCGGATTCGTTAACCACTGTGCCACGACGGGAACTCCTCAACTAGATTTTTGGTTAATAGAATATTTATCTGTGTTGAATTAAAACTTTCCAAATAAACCTTTGGAACATAATCTTTATAAATTGGTGCTTATCTAATTTCTACTTAGATTTTTTTTTTCATGCCTTTGAAAGCAGGGCATAAAAAAGTGATAGTAGTCTCTATTTTCTTTCAGCTGCAGAAGTGGGTAAATAATATTTTGATGTTTTTATGTTTGGAAAAGTTCATATGATTTCGAAAAACCTCATTTATGTGAAGTGAATCAATCTTATTTAGAAAAGGATTTTTTTTTTTTTTTCCCTTTTTAACAGCACACCTGCAGCATATGGAAGTTCCCAGGCTGGGGTCAAATCAGAGCTGTGGCTGCCAACCTACATCACAGCCACAGCGACTCGGGATCTGAGCCACCTCCATGACCTACACCAAAGCTCACAGCAATGCTGGATCCTTAAACCACTGAGCAAGGCCAGGGATCGAACCCACGTCCTCATGGATACTAGTCAAGTTCTTAACCCACTGAGCCACAGCAGGAACTCCTAGAAAAGAAATTTAATTTCAATCATATGTATGATGAAGCCTTTTTATCATGTGTAAGCATTCTGAAATGATCTCTTTCTAGTTAGCAAATGCTTTCCACTGCTTTTTAAAATAATTAAACATGATAATATGTGAGGCTTTACAGACTTCAGGTTTTTCCTTATTTATTTATCTGTATTTACTTTTAAACATACCTAATACCAGGTAAACATACTCCTTTTATTTTCAGGATTATCTAATATGATGTCAGATGGTGAGTTTCTGCGAACTAGTTGTGGGTCTCCAAATTACGCAGCACCTGAAGTCATCTCAGGCAGGTAAAAATAAAAATACATGAGTGAAAAGAAAGCTTCTTGTAATGTTTTGTTCATTCTGGTAACATTTAAATATAATATATTCTCTTTGGAAAATAAGACTTTTAACCTCTAGAAACACATGGTCCATCCCTTTAATTTTTCTGTTGTCAATGGAGAGAATAGTTATATCAAAGGATTTTTTTTTTTTTTAATTTTATGGTTACACCTGTGGCACATGGTATTTCCTGGGCTAGGGATTGAATCCAATGCCAGATTCTTTAACCCACTGCCTCAGGCCAGTGATCAAACCTGCACCTCTGCAGTGACCCAAGCCACTGCAGTTGCATTCTTAATCCACTGTGCCACAGAGGGAACTCCTAAACAATTTTTAAAAACAGTTAATTTAGATTTTGTTATGAATATATTTGAGGAGTTTTTCCATTAAAAATTGAAACAATTTTATTTCCCCAGTACAATTTTTTTTCTACTGTACAGCATGGTGACCCAGTTACACATAAATGTATACATTCTCTTTTCTCCCATTATCATGCTCCATCATAAGTGACTAGACATAGTTCTCAGTGCCACAGAGCAGGATCTCATTGCCAATCCATTCCAAGAGCAATGGTTTGCATCTATTAACCCCAAGCTCCCAGTCCATCCCACTCCCTTCCCCTCCCCCTCAACCTCGGCAACCACAAGTCTATTCTCCCAGTCCGTAATTTTCTTTTCTGTGGAAAGGTTGGTTTGTGTGCTCTATTAGATTCCAGATATAAGTGATATCATATGGTATTTGAAACAAATCTTGATTTTTTTCATTTTAGAAAATCACAGCTAAGAGAGCAAGCTTTGGCTATATTAAAGCTAGTGTCATTATTTACTTATCAGATACAGTTCTTTAATAATACTTTATATACCTTTTTTTTTGGGGGGGGGGTTGCCCCATGGCACATGGAGTTTCTGGACCAGGGATCCTATCCAAGCTGCAATTGTGACCTGTGCTACAGCTGTAGCAACATCGGATCCTTTAACCCATTGTGCTGGGCTGAGGATCAAATCTGCATCACAGTGCTACAGAGACACTGCCAATCCTGTTAGGCCACAGCGGGAACTCCTATATATTCTTTAGTATTCAGAGTATTATTTTTATATTTTGTCTTTGGAAGAATGAGGTTTTTGCGGAGACAGCATTGTCCTTTAATGAAATTAAATTGCGCAAGAAGAGACTAATTCATGTAACTTACTCATTGGTACATTTTTTAAATGTTTATACAGAATGGTAAACCCAAGTCCAGATATGGGAATTTGGACTATATAGCAAACAGTGTAAATGATAGCGATTTTTATGGAAATGAATTACATTTTTTATTTCTTTTTTAATAATGATTTTTATTTTTTCCATTATAGCTGATTTACAGTGTTCTTGCATAGCAAGGTGACCCAGTCACCTATACATGTGTATATTCTTTTGAAATGAATTATATTTTTTAAATTGGAATTGTAGAGATCTGCTTTGTTACCTCAAAAATTATGTTTGAATTTGGGAATGTGCTATCAGGGGAACTTTAATACTGTAGAAAGTTAAGAGAGAAAAGGAATAACATTCTAGGCATAGATTTTCTGGATAACGGTAATCTTAGTCCTGTGGGCTACCAAGTGATGAGAATGAAAGTAGTAGCTACTCAGGATAACACAGCATCAGTACTGTCAGGTATTGCCATAGGGCTAGTTAGGTACTTGACTCTTTCAAATATTTTTTAAAATACGTGTGCCAGGCATAAACACTCTATTATATATGCATTTTCTTTTCTTTTAATATATTTATGATAAAAAGATTTAGCTTGCACACTCTAAGGTATGACTTTTTTTCAAATTTATGGTCATCTGCTTTGATGGTTCTATCAAAAACCACCCATAGAAAGTTTTATATTTCTTTTTTTTTTTTTGGTCTTTTTGTCTTTTCTAGGGCCGCTCCTGTGGCATATGGAGGTTCCCAGACTAGGGGTCGAATCGGAGTTGTAGCCGCCAGCCTACGCCAGAGCCACAGCAATGCGGGATCCGAGCCGTATCTGCAACCTACACCACAGCTCACGGCAACGCCGGATCGTTAACCCACTGAGCAAGGGCAGGGACCGAACCCGCAACCTCATGGTTCCTAGTCGGATTCGTTAACCACTGTGCCACGACGGGAACTCCAGTTTTATATTTCTTAATTGGTCAGTAAGTTCAGTCATATTAGCTTATGTTTAGTGGAAAATAAACATACTATTTTTCTTTTGGAAAATTTGAGTAGTAATTAATTGGCTATAACCAATTACTCTCTGGAGGGACAACCAGTGTGTGTTCAGGAGTGGCCATGGACTTCATTAAAGACCTTGAAAGGCAATGTACATGGATTCTGTGCTGTGAATATAGGTACATGTAGAAGCAGGGTACATATAAATGAGAAGTAACACTTGCATTTCAGGTTTGTGTTGTCATCTTTCCCTCTAGATTGTATGCAGGTCCTGAGGTCGATATCTGGAGCTGCGGTGTTATTTTGTATGCTCTTCTTTGTGGCACACTCCCATTTGATGATGAGCATGTGCCTACATTGTTTAAGAAGATCCGAGGGGGTGTTTTTTATATCCCAGAATATCTCAATCGTTCTGTTGCCACTCTCCTGATGCATATGCTGCAGGTTGACCCCCTGAAACGAGCAACTATCAAAGACATAAGGTGAATATTCTTTGTGTTGCTATTAAGTACACATTCTAGTATTAATAATAGTACCACTAACTGAATGCCTGCTCTATGTTAGGCACTGTAATGCTTTATTTTACACTGATTTTTCTTTCCTTATTACCTAAACCATATCCTGTTGCTCATCTTTTAAATATTTCAGATTGTTTCCCAACCTTTTCAGCTAAGGCGACAAAGCATACAGGCCCTTCATAGAAAGACTCGACTTACTTTCTTGAAAGTCTCATTTACTGCACTCACCACCATACCCGTTAAACCAGTGCCGCAGCCACATGGCACTTGTCCTTGTTCCTCAAACGTCACACATCCTTTATGCCTTCATATCTTTATTTATACTGTTCCTTTTCCCTCTGATGCCTTTTCTGCCTTTTGGACCTGATAGATTTCCATTCTTTCTTTAAAAATCTGCTTACCTTCTTTGTGAAATCATGTCTGATTTTCCTGGGCAATGTTGCTTCGGTGATTTCCACATTTTGTTCATGCTTTTATTCTTTCATTCTCATTTTGTATCTAGCTGTTTTCAGTGTATCTTTCTCCTGTCTTATACTATAAAAGTGTGGAGAGAGTATCTTACCATCTTTCTTCATACAGTGTTAGAAGGCCTAGGAATAGAGCATATGCTCAGCTTTTTAATGAGTTTCAAATGGAAAAACAGGGTGATATGTATATGGTTGATGATATAAAGCTAAGATTTTGAATCCAAAAATAGCTGCTAGTGGGTTTGCTGTGAAGGATTTCTTGTTATGTGAGAAACTTTGGAAAGTGCAGTTGCTGGTGTAACTGTGAATATGACCTTTCTATAGCACTCATGAGTCAGGAAGATCCACTGCCTTCTACTTTTTATCAGTCATGTTTCTTAGAGGGTGTTTTGTTCTTACCCAACATTTCATCATATATTTATTTGCCAACGCATTGTTCTGACATCTTTCCAGAATACTTTGCCTTGTCTCTTCATAAGACTCTTGGAATATTTAAATGATGGCTGAGGTAGTGTTTATGTGACTATTGCTGATCTCTTTGCAAGGAAAGAGTGATTCCTTTTGCATTCATGCATACTTTTCTTCCCCTACCCTGCCTTAGTGTTCCAGGCCTCATACATAAAAATATGAAATTGTAAATCAGCATCAGATTTTGTTATGGAAATGAACTTATTTAGCAGGAAAAACTCTTGTGTTCATAGATCTTTAGAATAAATAGTTCACTTAATTGACTTTGCCTCGGAAAATTAAATATCCTAATATATATGTATATACTTGAACCTGTTTTTATCAACACATACATTTAGAGTAGTAAAAGTACTGATTCTGTTATTTTAAAAAGTATATTTACAGGCTTGAGAAGAAAAATATAAATAGCTACTAGTATGAGTTATTTTATAGAAATAGGTAATATAGTGGTATTCATCTGTGTACTTAAAATACTAACTTGAATTTATGGTTTTCATTATTTTTAAATTTATCCATATTCTGGTTTTTTTTATGTTTAGAAATTCTTCATTTGATAAAATATGGTTCAACAGAGAAAGGATTACTAATTATTGAACAGTTGTTTTAAAACAAGCAATTTGCTAGATACTTAACATATTATTGCATTGATTCTTTTTGGTTTTTTTTTTTTTTTTTTTAGGGCCACAGGTGCAGCATACATAAGGAAGTTCCCAGGCTAGGGGTCAGATTGGAGCTATAGCTGCTGACCTATGCCACAGTCACAGCTACATGCGATCCGAACCACATCTGCAACCTAAACCACAGCTCATGGCAATGCCAGATCCTTGACCCACTGAACAAGGCCAGGGATTGAACCCGTATCCCCATGGATACTAGTCAGATTCATTTCTGCAATGCCACAGTGGGAACTCCTGCACTGATTCTTAATAGTAGCTATTTTTCTAATTTTATCAATCGTGAAAGTGAAGCTTCAAAAGGCTGTGTTTTGATTTATATATGTTTGTCCCTATTAAATTTGAAGTTGCTTTAAGAACCTAGTATTAACAGTGCTAGGTATTGTGCATTTGATATGAGTTATATCTTGAGTAAATCCTTTTTTGTTGAAAATTACCCAGCTAATAAGAGGCAGAAGTAGGGCTCAGAAATTGCCTGAATTCAAAACCTATACTACCATTCAGATTGCTACACCAGTTCTATATACCCATCTTCTCTCCAACAAATCATATATTTCTGTTATGCTACCACATTCTGTCTTATAGGCACACCTAGTTTTATTGCTCTTTGCTTTATTTCACTGTGTAGATACTGGGTTGGTTTTTTTTTTCCTTTTTTTTCTTTTTTTTACAAATTGAAGGTTTGTGGCAGCCTTTTTTTTTTAGCAATAAAGTGTTTTTTAATTAAGGTATGTATGTTTTTAGACATAATGCTGTTACAAACTTGATAGACTGCTGTATACTATAAACATAATTTTTTCATTTTTTAAAGTTTTATTGAAATATAGTTCACTTACAATGTAGTGATAATATTTCTGCTGTATAACAAAGTGGTTCAGTTAAATGTGTAAATACAGCCATTCTTTCTCAGATTCTTTTCCCCATATAGGTTATCACAGAATATTGGTTATACAGCAGGTCTCCATTGGCCAGTCATAAACATAATTTTTTATGCTCTGGGAAACCAAAAAATTGGTGACTTGCTTTACTGCAATATTCACTTTACTGTCATGATCTGGAACCAAACCTGTAGTGTCTGTAAGGTGTACCTGTATGTCCATAGAGGTCTTGTTTTTCTTTTAAGATGGTAAGCTGTCTTAAAGCTGTCTTAAGCTGTGGAGGTTAGAAACTATATCTCAGTATTTATTCATTCATTTAATCATTTTTTCTTTCTTATTTAACATTTATTTAACATCTGCTCTATTCAGGGTCCATTGCTAAGTGCTGGAAATATATTGGTAGATAAGACAGACATTATCTTCATAAAAATCACATCTTTAACTGCCTTAAGTTTAGTATTGCTATTATTGTTATTGTGGTTAAAAGTGAAGGGTTTAAAGTTCAACTGTCTAATTACAAATCTGATTTCTTCTGCGTACTAGCTTTTGGCACATTTCTTACCTCTTTGTGCTTTAGTTACATCCTATGTCCTGGATTTGTTTGGAGGATATTCTTACATTGCACCAATATGAATTTATGATTTTGTAGGTCTAAAAACAGTTGAATATTAGAAACTACAAATATTCATACTAATATAATTAAAGCTTTTAGAACAATGTCTGGCCTACAGTATTAGTATTAATATTATTTTCGGTGAATATGTAAGGACCTTTTAGTTGTAATTAAAGAAGTTTGCACACATTGTGACATTTCTAAAATTTGGTAGTCATTATAACTCATTTAGTCTTAAGTCATGTATCAAAATCAGGTACTAGTTAGTCATAACAGAAAGACGTAATTTCTGCTGGCTATATACTAACTGTATGAAATGAATTCGTTTTTGTCTAAGGTGATCCTTCATAAACGTCCTGGTTACTGCTCACCTTGGTAGAGTTAATTCAGAAATTGACTCCTGAAAATCAAAACCTGGAAGTATGGCTTTTTAATCAGCAGGGTTATTATTATAAAGAGTTGTGGTTCTTTTTCTAAATTAATTAGAAATCAAAATTTATTTGTTTTTTAAACATTTATTGATATAATTCACATACCATACATTTGCTCCTCTAAATTGTATGATTCAGTGGTTTTTCATATGTTCAAAAAGTTGTACATTCATCATCACTACTATCTAATTCCATAACATTTTCCTCATCCCCCGAAGAAACTCTGTACCTCTTTCCCCTCCTTGCAGCCTCTGGCAACCACTAACGTACTTTCTGTCTGTATGGATTTGCCACTTCTGGACATTTCATATAAATGGCATCACATATGATGGCATGTGGCCTTTTGAGTCTGGCTTCTTTCACTTAGCATGATGTTTTCAAGGTTCTTTGATGGTATAGCATGTATTAGTACTTTATCACTTTTTTGCTTGAAAAATATTCTGTTGTATAGATAAACCACATTTTTGTTTATCCCCTCATTTCTTAATGGCTATTTGGGTTATTTCCACTTTTTGGCTCTTGTGAACGATGTTGCCATGAATAAGCTTTTATATGTTTTTACTTCTTTTGGGTAGATGCCTAGAATTTGTAATTGTTGTATGTTGTTGCTCTTGTTTGTTTAGTGATTTTATTGAACTAATTCCATAAGTCTATATTCTTTGGCATGAGTAGTCACTGAAGTCTCTGCTTGGTTAGCTTAATGGTCAGCTAATTATTAGAGAGCGCTTTCCTTAAAGGTCTTGATCTAATAAGTCTCCCAGCCTTTGCTGAGGGACTCTGTGCATGTTGGGGTGTGTCCTGAGTGCTTTAATGAGACATTCATAACTGCATTAGTCTTCCCTTCCTACTAGCACAGAGCCTCAAAGTCAGCCAGTGATGAGAAATAAGGGCCTTTCTTGGGGATGCACACAGCTCTGCATTTATGAGTCCAAGGTTTATATCACAGTATTTCAAGGACCCCTGTGACACTCTACTCCATAACTTTTCCTTTTAAGTTTTTTTGACTGCCTTCTTGATTACTCCAACTCTTTTTTTTGGGGGGGGGGTATCTTTGGAATAAGTTTGTTTATTTATTTATTTTTTGTCTTTTTGCTATTTCTTGGGCCGCTCCCGCGGCATATGGAGGTTCCCAGGCTAGGGGTCAGTTCGGAGCTGTAGCCACCAGCCTTCGCCAGAGCCACAGCAACACGGGATCCGAGCCACGTCTGCAGCCCACATCACAGCTCATGCCAATGCCGGATCCCCAAACCACTGAGGAAGGCCAGGGATCGAACCCGCAACCTCATGGCTCCTAGTTGGATTTCCTAACCACTGAGCCACGACGGGAACTTATGGAATAAGTTTATGTTTTAATCCAGCGAGTTTCGTTATGTTTGTAGTTGTACAACCATCATCACAAGCTAATTTTAGAACATTTCTATTCCCAACTCCAGTCCATTCCTCCCCACCAACCTATCCCCTTTGATAACCATAAGTTTTTCAAAGTCTGTGAGTCTGTTCTGCACATAAGTTCATTTGTATCCTTTTTTTAGATTCCACAAATAAGTGATAGCATATGATATTTGTGTCTCACTAACTTCATTTAGCAGGATAATTTCTTGGTTAATCCATGTTTCTGCAAAAGCCATTCTTTCTTTTTTTTTAACTTCATTTTTAAAAAATTGTTATTTCCCCAACACAGTTTTTTTTTTTCCTACTGTACAGCATGGGGACTCAGTTACACATGCATGTTTACATAATTTTTTCTCCATTGTTGTGCTCCATTCCAAGTATCTAGACATAGTTCTCAGTGCTATACAGCAGGATCTCATTGTTAATCCATTCCAAAAGCAATAGTTTGCATCCATTGATCCCAAGCTCCCAATCCACCCCCTCCCTCCCTCTCCCCCTGGGCAACCACAAGTCTATTATTCTCCAAGTCCATGAGTTTCTTTTCTGTGGAAACGTTCATTTGAGCTGTATATTAGATATCAGATATGAGTGATATCATATGGTATTTATCTTTCTCTTTCTGACTTCCTTCACTCAGTATGAGAGTCTCCAGTTGCAGTCATCCATGTTGCTGCAAATGGCATTATTTCATTCTATTTTATGGCTGAGTAGTATTCCATTGTGTATATATACCACATCTTCCTCATCCCTTCATCTGTCGATGGACATTTAGGTTGTTTCCATGTCTTGGCTATTGTGAATAGTGCTGCAATGAACATGCAGGTGCATGTGTCTTTTTTAAGAAAAGTTTTGTCTGGATATATGCCCAAGAGTGGGATTGCTGGGTCATATGGTAGTTCTTTGTATAGATTTCTAAGGTACTTCCATACTGTTCTCCATAGTGGTTGTACCAGCTTATCTTCCCACCAACAGTGCAGAAGGGTTCCCTTTTCTCCACACCCTCTCGGACATTTGTTATTTGTGGACTTAATAATGATGGCCATTCTGACTGGTGTGAGGTGGTATCTTATGGTAGTTTTGATTTGCATTTCTCTAATAATCAGGAACGTTGAGCATTTTTTTCATGTGCTTGTTGGGCATTTGTACATCTTATTTGGAAAAATGTCTATTCAAATATTTTGCCCATTTTTCCATTAGGTTGTTGGTTTTTTTGCTGTTGAGTTGTCTAAGTCGTTTGTATATTTTTGAGATTAAGCCCTTGTCAGCTGCATCATTTGAAACTACTTTCTTCCATTCTGTAAGTTGTCTTTTTGTTTTCTTTTTTGTTTCCTTTGCTGTGCAAAAGCTTGTCAGTTTGATTAGGTTCCCATTGGTTTATTTTTGCTTTTATTTCTATTGCCTTGGGAGAGTGACCTGAGAAAACATTCATAAGGTTGATGTAAGAGAATGTTTTGCCTATATTCTCTTCCACGATTTTGATGGTGTCTTGTCTTACATTTAGGTCTTTCAGCCATTTCGAGTTTATTTTTGTGCATGGTATGAAGGTGTGTTCTAGTTTCCTTGATTTACATGTGGCTGTCCAGGTTTGCCAGCAATTCTTCCTAAATAGACTTTCTTTTTCCCATTTTATGTTCTTGCCTCCTTTGTCAAAAAGTAATTGACCGTAGGTGTCTGGGTTTATTTCTGGATTCTCTATTCGGTTCCATTGGTCTGTATGTCTGTTTTGGTACCAGTACCACGCTGTCTTGGTGACTGCGGCTTTGTAATATTGCTTGATGTCTGGGAGAGTTATGCTTCCTGCTTGGTTTTTGTTCCTCAGAATTGCTTTGGCAATTCTGGATCTTTTGTGGTTCCATATAAATTTTTGGAGTGTTTGCTCCAGTTCTGTGAAAAATGTCCTGGGTAATTTGATAGAGATTGCATTGAATCTGTAGATTGCTTTGAGTAATATGGCCATTTTTACAATATTAATTTTTCCAACCCAGGAGCATGGAATATCTTTCCATTTCTTTACTTCTTCTCTAATTTCCTTGATTAATGTTTTTTAGTTCTTGGCATATAGGTCCATTGCCTCCTTGATGAGGTGTATTCCCAGATATTTGATTTTTTGGGGTGCAATTTTAAAAGGTATTGTGTTTTTGTATTCCTTTTCTAAACTTTCATTGTTAGTATACTGAAATGTGACTGATTTCTGAATGTTAATCTTATATCCTGCTACTTTTCTGAATTTGTTGATCAAGTAGTTTTTGTGTTGAGTCTTTGGGGTTTTCTGTGTATAGTATCATGTCATCTGCACACAGTGACAGTTTTATCTCTTCTCTTCCTATTTGGATGCCTTTTACTTCTTTTGTTTGTCTGATTGTTGTGGCTAAGACTTCCAGTACTGTGTTGAATAGTAGTGGTGAGAGTGGGCATCCCTGTCTTGTTCCAGGTTTTAGTGGGAAGGCTTTCAGCTTTTCTCCATTGAGTATTATATTTGCTGTAGGTTTGTCATAAATGGCTTTGATTGTGTAAAGGAATGTTCCCTCTATACCCACTTTGGTGAGAGTTTTTATCATGAATGGATGTTGGACTTTGTCAGTTGCTTTTTCTGCATCTATTGAGATTATCATATGGGTTTTGACTTTTGTTAATGTGGTGTATGACTTTGATTGATTTGCATATGTTGAACTGTTTCATTTTTTTTATGGCGGAGTAATATTTCATTGTATACATGTACCACATCTTTTTTATCCAATTCTCTGCCAGTGGACGTTTAGATGCTTCCATGTCTTGACTATTGAATATAGTGCTGCAGTGAACATTTGGGTACATGTATCTTTACTTTTATTTTTATTTATTTATTTATTTTGTCTTTTTGCATTTTCTAGGGCTGCTCCCGTGGCATATGGAGGTTGCCAGGCTAGGGGTTGAATCGGAGCTGTAGCCACTGGCCTACGCCAGAGCCACAGCAACGCGGGATCTGAGCCGCGTCTGCAACCTACACCACAGCTCATGGCAACACCAGCTCCTCAACCCACTGAGCAAGGGCAGGGATCAAACCCACAACCTCATGGTTCCTAGTCAGATTCGTTAACCACTGCACCACGATGGGAACTCCTACATGTATCTTTTCAAGTCATGGTTTTCTCTAGATAGATGCCCAGGGGTGGGATTGCCGGATCTTATGGTAATTCTGTTTTTAGTTTTTGGAGGAATCTCCATACATATGTTTTCCATAGTTTGCTGGTCTTCTTTACTGCTGAGCCTTGTCATTTGTAGTTTTCTTATTTCTAATTGTGGCCTTTTCTTTTTCACCTAGAGAAGTTCCTGTGGTTTTTGTTGTAAAGCTGGTTTAGTGGTGCTGAATTCTCTTAGCTTTTGCTTGTCTGTAAAGCTTTTGATTTCTCCTTCAAATCTGAATGAGAACCTTGCTGGGTAGAGTAATCTTGGTTGGAGATTTTTTCCCCTTTCTTCAATTTAAGTGTGTAGTGCCACTCACTTCTGGCCTGCAGAATTTCTGAGGAAAAATCAGTCTGTAACCTGTTCGGGGCTCCCTTGTATGTTATTTTTTTCTTTTCCCTAGCTGCTTTCAATATTTTCTCTTTGTCTTTAATTTTGGTCAATTTGATTCATGTTGTGTCTCAGGGTGTTTCTCCTTGGGTTTATTTTATATGGTATTCATTGTGTTTTCTGGATTTGAGTGAGTGATTCCTTTCCCATGTTAGGGAAGTTTTTGACTTTTACCCTTTCAAATATTTTCTCCGGTCATTTCTCTCTCTCTTCTCCTTCTGGCACCCCTGTAAAACAGATGTTGGTGCATTTAAAGTTGTCCCAGAATTCTCTTAGACTGCCTTCATTTCTTTTCAATATTTTTTCTCTTTTCTGTTCCTCAGTGATTTCTACCAATCTGTCTTCCACCTCACTTATTTGTTCTTCTGCCTCCTGTATTCTGCTCTTTGTTCCCTCTAGTGAATTTTTTATTTCAGTTATTGTATTTTGCATCTCTGCTTGCTTAATCTTTAAATCTTCTATTTTTTTGTTCAGTGTTACTTGTAATTTATCAATCTTTGCCTCCAGTTTATTTCTAGCATCTTGAGTCATCTTTAATATCATTAGTCTAAAGTTTTTTTCATGGAAGTTCCCATCGTGGTTCAGGGGAATTCACACTGATGAGTGAATTTTTGGAGTTCATTCAGAAGTAATCATCTTTCCTGTTTGTCATTGATACTCTAAAAAAGTTTTAGATGTGTAACATAATTTTATTTTCTTCTATTATTTATTTTGAAAAATTAGTATTTAGCAGTCACTTTTTACTTCTAAACATTTAAGTGCTTTAGTTATGATGTAGTAATTAAACACATTAATGAATTGGCTTCATTGGCTCTTCATCATTTATCTATTCTGCATTTATCGAGCATTTACTTTGTACCTGGGTACTGCAATCCAGCTAAATAAGGTATGGTCCCTGTTCCAAGGAGGTCCCACTTTAGAGGAGAAGATTAAGGAAAAAAATCTTTTAACAACCATAAGAAAGTATTAGTATTGTAATAGAATTATCTACTAGAAGATATAGAAATTTCATCTCTGTATATATCCTCAAGGCCTGGCACAGCATCGTTTCTCACTTAGAATATTGCACTAGCATCATTTTCATAATCATTATCATTATTTTTATCTTTTCAATTCAATTTCTTTATCACAGCATGATCTTTACAGAATGCAAGTTAGGCCGTGTCTCCCCTGCCTCTTTAAAATCTTTGTTATTTTCATCAACCATGGGTTCAAATCCCAAAATCTTTTTTTTTATTACTCAGTGAATTTATTACATTTATAGTTGCACAATGATTATCACAATCCAGTTTTGTAGGATTTCCATCCCACACCCCCAGTGCATTCCCCCACCCCCCAAACTGTCTCCTTTGGAAACTGTAAGTTTTTTTCAAAGTCCGTTGAGTCAGTATCTGTTCTGCCATGAAGTTCATTGTGTCTCTTTTCAGATTCCACATGTCAGTGACAGCATTTGATGTTGGTGTCACTTAGCATGATAATTTCTAGGTCCATCCATGTTGCTAAAAATGCCATTATTTCATTCCTTTTAAATTGGCTGAGTGATATTCCATTGAATATATGTACCACACCTTCTTTATCCATTCCTCTGTCGATGGACATTTAGATTGTTTGCATGTCTTGGCTATTGTGAATAGTGCTGCAGTGAACATTGGCGTACATGTGTCTTCCAAAATCTTTCTTTGTAGTCTACAGCTGTCAGAAATAGCAGTTATCTTTGCCACTCCAACCCATAACTCATTAATCTTTGTGATTGTGGCCTCAGTTCGGGAACATAGCAGAACTTTTTTTGTGTCAGAGTCTTTACATGTATTATTTCATTTGCTAGGAGTACCTAGCAAAAGCACAGTTCTTCACCTGCGCCTAGCTGCATTATAATCTTTCTGGTATCTGCTTAAATATCATGGGACCAGCTTCCCTAGTCATGCATCTTCCATTCTGAATTATAGTCTTTATTTTACCATGTGATTTTCACTCATAATCTTTATCACAGGATTTTTTTTTTAATTGTTGAAGTATGGTTGATGTACAATGTTGTTAATTTCCACTGTTTAGCAAAGTGACTCAGTTATACATGTTATATATTCTTTTTCCATATTGTTTCCCATTATGCTTTATCACAGGATATTGAATATACTTCCCCGTGCTATTCAGTAGGACCTTGTTGTTTATCCATCCTGTATGTAATAGTTGGCCTCTGCTAATCCCAATCCCTATCTTTCCCTCCTCCGGTCTCCCTCCTGCTTGGTGACCACAAGTCTGTTCTCTAAATCTGTATGACAGGATTTTTTTAGCTGTATATTTATAACTATATATTTATTTTTGAGAGTATTTAATCTTTATTCAGCTAGAATATAATCTCTGTGAGGAGGAGTGTGCTTTTTTTGCCATAGTATGTCCTTAGTAAGTATTCATAAATGAATTAATTTTTCAATAAAAGGCATTCAGGTAAAATGTGTACTTATCTGAATTTAGGGAATGCCCAGCTTACCATATAGCAATGCTTACATAGTTTTGAAGGAATAGTACATGTTAATTAAATGAAAATGGGGTGGGATATTTTAGGGTGGCAGTAGTAATAACATCTTGTACAAAGGCCCAGAAGTGTGAGAAAATAAGATTTAGGAGACTGGTTCTCAAGCATTTTGATTTGAGTACCCCTTTACGGTCTTAAAATTGAGGACTCCAAAGAGTTGTGTGGTGTGTGTGTGTGTGTTTTATTTTATTTTTTTTTTTTCTGTGTGTTTTAAATGCAGATAATATTTATCAATATCATATTAGAAATTAAAAAATATTTGATGTATAAAAATAATAATAAACCTATTACATGTTAATCTGAATAATATGTCTCTTATGAAAAATAACCTTATTTTCCAAAACAAAATACAATGGCAAGAGTGACATTATTTTACATTTTTCAAATCCTCTTTATTTTTTTGGCCACACCCACAGCATGTAGAAGTTTCTGGGTCAGGGATCGAACCTGTGCTGCAGTTGCGACCTGTACCACAGCTGCGGTAATGCCAAATCCTTAACTGCTTTGTCATACGGAACGTCCTTACATTTTTCAAATCCTCTTACTGTTTGGCTTAGAGATAACAGCTAGGTTCTTTATCTACCTCTTCATTTATCTGTTGAAGTGTCTTGCACCATGTCTTAGTTGGAGTCTAAGAAGAATATCTGAGCTCAAATAAGTGGTTGCAAAAAGGAGGAGCATTTCATAGCTTTTTGGATAGTTTTGGATATTTCTTTTTCTTTGATATCTTTTAAAACCAAAGCTTTAATGTATCAGTTGCAGTATCAAATCAGAAGACATATCGATTGATTTTTGTACTTTTTTAAAAAAATTTTTTTATTGAAGTGTAGTGAATTTACAATTTTAAGTTAGTTTCAGGTATACAACACAGTGATTAAGTTACATATATGTGTGTGTATGTGTGGATAGATAGATAGCTAGATATAGATACTCTTCAGATTCTTTTACAGGTTATTACAAAATATTTAGTATAGTTCCCTGTACTATACAGTGGCTCCTTGTTGGTTATTTTATATATAGTGGTATATATATAATATAGTTCCCTGTGTTATACAGCAGGATTCCATTACCCATCCCAAAATGCAATAGTTTTCATCTACTAACCCCATAATCCTAGCCCATCCCACTCCCTCCCACTCACCCTGACAAACACAGTCTGTCCTCCATGTCCATGATCTGTTTCTGTTTTATAGATAGATCATTTGTGCATATTTTAGGCTCCACACATAAGTGATATCGTATGGTGTCTGTCTTTCTCTTTCTGACTTACTTAGTGTGAGTCTCTAGTCCCATCCATGTTGTTGCAAATGGCATTATTTTGTCCTTTCTATGGCTGAGTAGTATTCCATTGTACATATGTTCAACATCTTAATCCATTCATCTGTTAATGGGCATTTAGGTTGTTTCCATGTCTTGGCTATTGTGAATAGTGCTATGATGCATGTACAGGTGCATGTATGTTTTTCAGTGGTAGTTTTGTCCAGATATATACCCAAGAATGAGATTACTGGGTCATACAGTAGTTCTATATTTAGTTTTCTGAGGTATTTCCATACTGTTTTCCATAATGGTTGTACCAATTTACATTCCCACCAGCAGTGAAGGAAGGTTCTCTGTTCTTCACGTCCTCACCAGTATTTGTTGTTTGTTGACTTGTTAATGAGGGCCACTCTGACTGGTGTGAGGTGGTTCCTCATTGTTTTGATTTGCATTTTTCTAATAATTAGTGATGTTGAGCATTTTTTCATGTGCCTGCTGGCCATTTGTATGTCTTTTTTGGAGAAGTGTCTATTCAGGTCTTCTGCCCATTTCTTGATTGTGTTAACAGTTTGTTTTTTTTGTTGTTGAGTTGTATGAGTTGTTTTTATACCTTGGAGATTAAACCTTTGTCGGCTGAGTTGTTTGCAAAAAATTTCCCTCATTCTCTGGGTTGTCTTTTTGTTTTTTTTCACTGGTTTGCTTTGCTGTGCAGAGGCTTTTGAATTTAATCGGGTCCCATTGTTTTATTTGCGTCTTTATTGTCTTTATTCTAGGAGGTGGTCAAACAAGATGTTACTGTGATTTATATCAAAGAGCATTCTGCCTATGTTTTACTCTAGGAGTTTTATAGTATCTGGCCTTATTACATTTAGGTCTTTAATCCATTTTGAGTTTATTTTGTGTGTGGTGTTAGTGTTCTAATTTCATTCTCTTACATGCAGTTGTCCAGTTTTCCCAACACCATTTGTTGAAGAGACTGTCTTTCTTCCACTGTATATTCTTTTCTCCTTTGTCATAGATCAGTTGACCATAGTAGGGTTTATTTCTGGGCTTTCTATCCTGTTCCCTTGATCTATATTTCTGTTTTTGTGCCAGTACCATACTGTTTTGATGACTATAGCTTTGTAGTAGAGTTTGAAGTTAGGGAGCCTGATTCCTTCAGCTGTTTTTCCTTCTCAATATTACTTTGGATATTTGGGGTCTTTTGTGTTTCCATGCATATTAAAAATTTTTTTGCTCTAGTTCTGTGACAAATGCCAGTGGTAATTTGATAGGGGTTGCACTGAATCTGTAGATTGGCTTGGGTCATTTTAACGACCTCAAACTTTTGTTCTTTATTACATTAAAATGCACTGGTCTTGTTTTTATTTCAAGTGGATCTTTTACTCATGTATGATTCTGTAACATCAAGCATTGGTCATATGGAAAATACTGGGTTATTGAGGTAGACTGATTTTCCAAATGGTGACCCATTTCATTATATAATATCAAATCATGTTTATTATCACCTTCACTATAAAGTTAGAAAAAAACTTTTATGTATTGGGAAGCTGTCAAACTCATAGAGACATGTACAAATAATACAGAATTCTAAGATTTTGCTTTAAAGCTTGAATTTTATCATTGGCATCAAATAGTTGTTTGCCACTTGTTTCCTTTCAAATGACAAGCTCATTTTATTTTTGAGGAAATTGCAGCCACATACCCAAGTCTGAATAATCATAATATTCAAGAGCAGAGGTTAATTTACTTACCCAGGGTCACATAGCTAGTGAGTGCCTAGAGATCACATCTTTCTGATTCTGTTACATTGTACATAAATTATTTGGGACTTGCCAAAGCATGTTCTTACAATCGTGTATTGTGGTATTTTTCCTAGAGAGCATGAATGGTTTAAACAAGATTTGCCCAGTTACTTATTTCCTGAAGACCCCTCCTATGATGCTAACGTCATTGACGATGAGGCTGTGAAAGAAGTGTGTGAAAAATTTGAGTGTACAGAATCAGAAGTAATGAACAGTTTGTATAGTGGTGACCCTCAAGACCAGCTTGCAGTGGCTTATCATCTTGTCATTGACAATCGGAGAATAATGAACCAAGCCAGTGAGTTCTACCTCGCCTCTAGTCCCCCAACTGGTTCTTTTATGGATGATAGTGCCATGCATATTCCCCCAGGCCTGAAACCTCATCCAGAAAGGATGCCACCTCTTATAGCAGACAGCCCTAAAGCAAGATGTCCATTGGATGCACTGAATACAACCAAGCCCAAATCTTTAGCTGTGAAAAAAGCCAAGTGGCATCTTGGGATTCGAAGTCAAAGCAAACCATACGACATTATGGCTGAAGTGTACCGAGCTATGAAGCAGCTGGATTTTGAATGGAAGGTAGGAGATTGGAGTATATGAAGATCATTTGTAGAAGCCCTTTATTATATAGTGAGCTGCTGAGTTGAGTACTGTGGTCAATAAAAAAGTTGGTTTTGATTTATATATGAATTTAGTGGTCTAGATGCTTCTGGCTAATAAACCCCATTCTTTCTAGTAATGTACCATGTACACTCAAAACAAAATAAATCTTTGTAAAGATTAAGAACCGTTGATGTTGGGGACCTATATATTTTTGAATTATAGAATAGCATTCTTGGCCAAGAAAGAGTTTTAATAAACTTGAAATTTCTTGAGAAAATAGCTTACCTGTTTCAGCATGCATCATAAAAAAAGTCATGTGTCTTCAAAGATAGTATGTTTTTACTTTCTCTTTTTTTCTTTTTGTTAATAGCTGTAGCAACAAGTGGTTCGTACAAATTATACCATCAGGATATATTTATTCAGTTGACAAATACTTTTCTGTAAGTTGAGAAAGCCTCTCTTATTTGGCTAGTGCTTTTAGTCCTTAGTTGTGATATTTTTTTTTCAGTCCACATTTTACTTAAATGCATTTCAATTCTATTTGAGTATATGGGGGGGCAGTTTTTCCTTTTCAGGTATCTTTTATTTTCGTTTCTTTCTTGAGGACTGGGAACGTATTTTTAACAGAAGAAAAATGTTCAAACATACCACGTACGTATTCACTTGACATATTTTTATTTTGTTATTTGTACATGGAATGAATAAACAAAATCATATTTCCTTAAAACCATTTAAAGAGCAGATCTCCCTTTTCTAAAACGGTTTTATTTAGTTAGTTTAAAAAGAGATGTTAATGTCTTAAAATTCCTTACTGAAAACATTTTGTAAATAATTTGATGTTTTGAAAAAGCAGATCTTCTTTATCTGAGTTGCTGTTTTATTATCTTCAAAAGAAAATAATATCTTCCTTGCAAGATTACTATGATACTTCAATTTTGTGACAGTACCTGTTACTGTGCCAGGTTTAAACCATTAACATGTTAGGTCTCTGTCTAGCTTATAGTCCTAGTAAAGGTATCCAAGTTGAGAATGGGCAAGGAAGATTATTTAGAGTAGAGGCACATCTGGAAAGAATGCTGGACTCCATATAATCTCTGCGTTCCCTTTAAATTTTTTTTTTTTTTTGGTCTTTTTGTTTTTGTTGTTGTTGTTGCTATTTCTTGGGCCGCTTCTGCGGCATATGGAGGTTCCCAGGCTAGGGGTTGAATCGGAGCTGTAGCCACCGGCCTACACCAGAGCCACAGCAACGCGGGATCCGAGCCGCGTCTGCAACCTACACCACAGCTCACGGCAACGCCGGATCGTTAACCCACTGAGCAAGGCCAGGGACCAAACCCGCAACCTCATGGTTCCTAGTCGGATTCGTTAACCACTGCGCCACGACGGGAACTCCACCCTTTAAATTTTAATTGCTGTATATGGTACTGTTAGTAGGGATTAAATACTAAACTACTGTGTAATGTAAAAGAAAAAAGATAATTCAGGAATTCCATCTCTGCTCTACCTCTGTCAGTTACTTGTTTTAATATTATTCTTTTCAATAAGAATAAGGTATTTTGTAGTTTATTTTTAATGTTTTCCCTTAAAGAAAAATTTCCGTTTTAGGTAGTGAATGCATACCATCTACGTGTAAGAAGAAAAAATCCAGTGACTGGCAATTATGTGAAAATGAGCTTACAGTTGTACCTGGTTGACAATAGAAGCTATCTTTTGGACTTTAAAAGCA
Organism: Phacochoerus africanus; assembly: GCF_016906955.1. NCBI lineage: Eukaryota > Metazoa > Chordata > Mammalia > Artiodactyla > Suidae > Phacochoerus > Phacochoerus africanus. The sequence continues at coordinate 155,234,085 of NC_062551.1, read as the reverse complement.
TTGATGGTAAGGAAGCCACGCAGGCATGAGCTCTGAGAAGATAAAACTTGGCACTAGTTGACAAGATGTTAAAACCATCTCAAAGACATGGTGGGTAGGTCTTCTGTACTGGTTTTTAAGTAACCTAGATTTAACTAAAAGTGTAAGTGAAGCGAAAAGGATCGAAGACATGGAAAAGCTCTAATCCATCACCTCTCCAAAAGACGTACTTCCTTGGTATTAAAAAGTCATTTGAAGTGTTGGCTGTAGAGAAAAGGAAGGAACAATCAGGGAAGCAATTTTTACCTAAAGTAAGCTGACGTTAGGTTCTTGTCACATTTCTCCATTCATATTTTACCATTAAGCATTATAATATCTAAACTTCATCTGTTTCTTTCATCTCGGGTGGCCAAGGTATCCTGTATGGCCTCCCCCAGGATTTGGGTTGGGTTTTGGTGCCCATGGTTTGGTGCCCCTGACCGGCGAAAAAGTCAGGGAGGTGGTCATGTCCTAGTGTGTGCCAAGAGTCAGACTCGGCTGGTCAGTGTGTGTATTCCACTCAGAGGTCCAAGTGGGATACAAGCAGAATGAACCAAGGGTCCACTGCTGGATGGAACCAGAGGAAAACTGAGTTCTTCAGATTTGGAACTTTATTCTTGGAGTTCCCGTCGTGGCTCAGCAAAAACAAATCTGACTAGTATCCATGAGGATGAGGGTTTGATCCCTAGCCTCGCTGTGTGGGTTAAGGATCCATCATTGCCATGAGCTGTGCTGTAGGTCACAGATACAGCACAGATCTTGCATTGCTGTGGCTGTGGCTCAGGCCGGCAGCTGTATCTCCAATTCAACCCCTAGCCTGGGAACCTCCATATGTTGTGGCCCTAAAAAGACAAAAATCAATCAATCAATGAAATAAATGTTATTCTTGAACTATCATCAACTCTAGCTGTGTTTATATGGTCCCCAGACTACCTTCATTGAAAGCACCCAGAGGTCGTCTTAAACTGCAGATTCTTAGGAACTATCTCAGACCTAGCAAATCAATCTCTAGAGATGGGTTCTGGGAAACCGGGAATCTGCATTTTCAAAAATTTCCCTTGCCCGTTGCTGTGGGCAGTTACAGTGCTCTGAAGGATCAGAACCACTCTGCAGTGGTAACTTTTGTTTTTATCTTAGTGATTTTTTTTTTTTTGGTGAAATGCTGCAAGAAAATAATCCTCCAAAGGCATGCTTTCTTCAGATGGAAGGGATATTGGTTTCATTTCAAGGTTACTGTCAAATACTGTATTGAAGAGGTTTTAGAAGTAATATTTTGGAGTTCCCATCGTGGCTCAGTGGTTAATGAACCCGACTAACATCCACGAGGATGCGGGTTCCATCCCTGGCCTCGCTCAGTGGGTTAAGGATCTGGCGTTGCCATGAGCTATGGTGTAGCTTGCAGACGAGGTGATCTGGCGTTGCTGTGGCTGTGGTGTAGGCAGGCAGCTGCAGTTCCGATTTGACCTCTAACCTCCATATGCTGCAGGTGCAGTCCTAAAAAAAGTCATGTTTTGACTGTATAGAAGTGTTGTGATTGATCAGTGATGTCTGCTACGATTGAGGGAGGGAGGAGCTGTTCCTAAAACACCGAAACATGACATTGCTTGTTAGGTTGTCCTTGCTCAGATGTGTTTACTTAATATTCTGAATACAGTGTCTTCAGAGGAAGAGCTTGGACAAGTATACCTTTCATGTAAATTGCTCTTCTTTGGTCCATTTCAGATGAGGTGCTGGAGCAGAGGTCTGGTTCCTCAACACCTCAGCGGTCCTGCTCTGCTGCTGGCTTGCATAGACCACGGTCAAGCTTGGATTCTGTCACTGCGGAGAGCCACTCACTCTCTGGCTCTCTCTCTGGCTCCTTGACCGGAAGCATGCTGCCTTCAGTTACACCTCGCCTGGGCAGTCACACCATGGATTTTTTCGAAATGTGTGCCAGTCTGATCACTACTTTAGCCCGTTGATAATCTTTCCCTAATTTCTATCTTCTGTTATTGCACTGTGAAAATGAGATATATTCTTTAAATTATTGTTTTACCTATTGAAATCACATACTCTGCAGTAGTGGTTGAGAGACGTAACTATCTCCAGAGGACACTCAGTACCTTTGAAATGACTGAAAACAAATCTGACGTTTTATTTACTGTAGACATCTGTAATTCTGTTTTGCCTACGATAAAAATCACATAGGCGTTGTCTTTACTAGGTGAACATCGACGAAGACTGTTGTTCATCTAAAACCGTGGATTCACTGCAGATGATTAAGACACCGTTACTGGTGAACCATCAACGAAGAGTCGCTTGGCATCACCTTTTTGCTTTACTGTGTAGTGTAGGTGAATCCAGTTTGCTTCCTAAATTTCAGCAGGCTTTAAGCTGTGTTTATGCCCAAGAAGTTTTTTTAAAAAAAAAAAACCCGCAATATTGGTAAGGTAGTATTTAAATGTTGAAATCTTAAATGTCAGCCTCCAAAATTTCAAAAACCAAGTTCTTGTAGAAGTTTTCGCAAATGTTGCCCAGTGTTCAGCAGAAGGGCCGTGGTCCCGAAACAGGTAACTGTGATTTCTAAGTTCTTAAAAACAGCTGTAACTAGAGGTTTTATCTTGAGATGTCCCTGAATAATGTACTAAAGATTTGCCTTTAAGGTTCTTCCCAGTACTGGAACATCTGGAATTGCAGCAACTTTTGTCTTTTTCATAAACTTATTTTACGACATGCCTTCAAAATCTATCTTTCTCAAGTTCTTTTTAGCTCTATTTGTTTTTATACTTCATCAAGCGTGATTTGACAGTTAAATGAAACAAAGCAAAATGTCGGTGGTCCCTGTAAAGAGAACTCTTACCTTTGATCTCTGACTGTGTGTGTGCCCCGCTGGATCCCGGGACGCTGGTTTTTCAACTGAGTTTGGTTGTTGTGGTCCCTCACCTTCCTGGTCGCCTTTGTCTGTGTCTAATGTTTCATCTTTAGTGGCCGATTGACTTAGCTTTAAAATCTTTTCTGGTTCTCTTTCTTCTGTATCTTGGTTGCTAGCCATCCAGTTTGAAAACACTGTTCTGGCCCTAAGGGCTTTTGTGTATTTCCAAAGCTCGGTCGGTAGGCTGTGACCTGCACTGTTGAACTTGTTAGGGCAGCGAAACCTTAAACATTCAAAGAATTTTCTCTTGAATAAATATATGTGTTGTTTACATATATACATATATGTATTCGCACATCAGTGCTTTTAAAGGAAAACCAAACTTTTTCTTTTGCTTTGTGCAGGGTTTTTGGTTTTTTAAGGCTTTAAAAAATAACCCTACATACAGCAGGGTAGGTAACAGCCCATTGATTATATTTTGTTTTAATAAAAATATTTAATTTTAAAATCATGTATAATTTATCTAATTGTATTTATTCCTATTTTGTTTAATATGCTGTAATTAACAATATCATTCACCTGACTCACCCTAGAAAAGATTAAGCTCTTGAAAACAAAAAGTGACATTGCCTTGACTGGTTTCTCTTTGCCAGAAATAATGTGTTTTCTACCAAGAAGCAAATGAGAATGTTAGACCAAGTTTCTCCTGTAAAACAAATATGGCTGTTTTTAAAGAGTATTGAGTCAGGGGTTTGCATTGTGTCACATCATATTTTTTGAAGAACTTTTAAAAAATGATACAACTTTTAAGTCCGACTTCTTAATAGCAAAGTACAAGGAATACTTGTTTGCCAGTTTGGGAAAGAGGGTGGAGTTGTAGTTAATATGTCTAAACCTTTGAAAGATTGCCATCTAGTGGCATCAAAGGATACTTTTTTGTGATTATTTTTATAGGGATAAGCAGTCCTGCTGCGTTAGTTTTGATGTGCATATAGATATGGCATAATTTTGGCCTCAACGAGTGTGTAAATACCTTTTGGGAAAAACAGGGCCACTTCATAATATTTGCCTATGAATGAGATGACCTTCAAAATAAGGAATTACTCTGAATCCTTATTCTCAGTGATAAAATCCCTAACAATTTTGAAGGCAGAGAAATAGCAGGAAGGAATCCAGTGGCATTTTAGCTTCTGTAATGAATCAGATATTAGAAACTTATATCAAAATTTCTTTATATGGATGATTATGTTTTTTAAGAGTTAAAAAATTATTTACTATTTTCTCATTTGTGCCAGTATTTATAAATATCTATATTTTGATAGTTATCTCTTGAATTTTAGGAGAACCAAGGCTCATAGTTTGGTTCTCGTGTACTTAGGTTTTTAAAGCACAGGTATTTTGTGAATATAGATGGTTTAGTACATTGGTTTTTAGAGAGAAGATTATAGGAGGCTCAGCCCAGCATAATGGGGCTAGAGCATTTTCCTAGGAGGTTCTTTGCTGCTCGTGGGCAGGGAGAGGAAGAGAATCAGCTGCTAAGTTCTCGCGTTTTAGTCTTGTAAACTGGTTAGTTGTGGACGTGGTATGGATGTGGTATGTATGTGGTAGACCTGGGATAGGAACAATTTCTCCTGTTAAGATTCTGGAGGAGAGCTGCTATTATTAGGCTGTGAAGTTCTTAGCTATACTGTGGAAATGGAATCTGTAATGGTTCTAGAATAGCATTTTCCAAACTGTATTCTTTGAGATGCTCTGCAGAAGAGAAATTTAATTGAGCGAGTTGGGAAAATGATACTTTCTCACTTGAGGATGACCAAGGATGCGAGCATTAAAGACTTTTGCCAGTCCTTCTGTGAAAAAAAAAATTAACTTTGTTTAATCTTGCTTCGCCCACATTAATTTAATCATCATTTTAAACTTACTATTCCCTGGGAGAAAGCATATTTGGAAAAGTACTATTTTAGGAAAATTATTGTATCAGGTTGCCATAATTAGGGTAATTAAGTATAAAATTAAAGTTTATTTTCCCTTATCTCTTGTTGGAAAGAGTCTGGTTCAAAACCAGAATAATTTCATTTAAACCTGTAGATGTATTCATCTTAAGCAAATGCTGGTCTGCTAGAATTTTGTATGTCTGCAACTTGTTTCATAGTATCTTCATTTTCTTAATCAGGTTGTGGTATTTTGGGAGCTCAAAATTCTTTTTTGCGTTGAATGGATAACTGAAAAACCTTAAAATTACTTTTAAAATTGTCTAAGAGACTACTGACTAATGCTTATGGCTCTATGGATAATGAGTCATTATCACTGATTCTTTCAAAAAGTGTAGTCAGTGAACATTTTCTATATATTTTTATATAGGACACCGTATTTCTGTCTAATTCCTGTTATTCTTCAAAGTAGGAACAAACAGCATCCCAAATTAACTATCTGGAAGGGAGATAGGCAGGCTCTTACAAGTCGGGTTTTGTTTTGATCAACAAATTTTTGAGACAGTTTTTGTAACCTAGTGTTTTCATTCCTTGATACTGTCCAGCTATGAAGAGACTCCATAAGCCTAAATTATTCAGGAATAGAAGTAATCTGTGTCAGGGAATTGGCTGACTTTCTACAAATAGGTTTTCCATGATAGTTATATAGTACTAGGCTTGCTTTCTCTTATTCCCTAGCCAGTTTCTCCTCAGGGAATACAAATTGATTTTTATATTAGACGAGACACAATTGAGAAAATAATCATAGATAACTGTTGCAGATTTTTTGACTATTCGGATTTACCTGTAAATAGTATACTAAGTTAATATTAGCAATGCACCTTCCATTTTTGAACTTAAGATCTTGGAATGTGCCTGCCATAGACACTGCATCCTTGTCTAGTCACTGGTTAATAAGTTAAATCCTGTTACTGGCTGTGAAATCTCAATATCTCACTGCTAGACATGTTCACAGTTAGATCTCTTTTTATTTGTTTGTAAAGACTTCTGCCTTTTCGTTCTGGCATTTCATTACCTGTTTTTTTTCTATCACTCCGTGACTTTTTAAGGAATGTAATTTATTTTAATAATAGTTATCAAAGACGCTCTAAAATTCTGGGTGAGGGGTATGTGCAATCTGTTGGTCAGTCACATCCTATGTTGGGCCACATTTTTATAACCTCTCGAGTGGGAGGGATAGATTAAAAAACCTCTGAATTATCTTTGAGCTTTAAAGTTCTGTCCTCTCTGCCTTTTCTTACAGTTTGTGTTAATGTTCACTTTTTATATATTTAGAGATTTTATACTAGTGTGAATGGTCTCTATTTGGTGAGGTGAAGGTATATACTTGAATATTTTTCTAAATAGAGCTGCTCTCCCCGAGCCCCCCCCCCCCCCGCCCCGCAAAATCATCCAGAAAACCAAACATCGTGTGCACTTGCCATAAAACAAAACATTACTAATTTGCTTTGACGGAGATGTTCCGCACATCTTAATAGTGATCTTTAGATCCAGAGACAGCTCCATATCTGTTAACTTAATGCACTACAGTAACCTCGTGAACCAGTTCCAGATGAGGAAGCAGGAGCGAAAGCTCTTCACAAGGCTTTCCTGCCGCACAAGGGTTCAGTGACGGTCATGCTCTTTATATGTCCCCTTCTCCTGGGGGAGAACAGTCCGTCACTGAAGTAGCTGAGTAGTTGAGTAATAAAAATAAACACAGATGTATTGATTTCAAGTCTTAGGGTGACATAAAGTGGTCTTAACTGAATATTTTTTGTTTAATTATTTGAACCAGTTGATTGTACTAACTAGATACAAAGTTATCTTAAGTATTCATGATTAGCATATTGATTTTTCCTAAGTACTTCTAAGTTATTGAGGGTAAAAAAATGCTGAAGAAAACTTTTAGGACATGATCCTTCCTTTAATTTTATTTGTATGATTCTTACAACACAGTATATTTTAGAAAGAGAAAAACTAGCCCCAACTCCTATCTTAAATTATCAGTAGTTTTGGACTATTAATCTGAATTAGGCTTATCTAAATGTCATATATATATTGATAATTTTTCACTGTATAAAGTGCATATTAGATGATAAGACACTGTTCTCATAGAGTATATTTCTATTAACAAACTACCTAATTATTATTGGCTTGATACGGATTCTTCAAACCTTATAAAAATTTGAACTGTAATTTGTATTTGAGCTTTAAAAATTATATCTTATTTAAGCAAATTGCTGGCATTGTTACTAGCCTTCCCCATATATAATGATGATGCACTTGATGCCACCGACATAAAAGAAGAGGTCCTACAGCCTAGACTAGATTGAGTTTTAATTAAACCTTTTCAGCCATAGCCTGATAAGAATCAGGCTGGGTCCAGACGTTGTCAGACTGTGGACCTGTATTACCTTTGTGAGCCAGTGTTAATGTTTACTGCCGACCTAGCATAGCAATGCCCGTTTGCAGCCATGATTATGTAGATGACTCTCAGTAACTGCTGTTCATATCTAAAGAGGTTCAGATGTTATGAAAGTAGCTCATGATTATTTGGACAAGCAGGGTAGGTAAATTTGTTACATTTTAAAAAAGTGCAATTAAGGAAATCCTAGAGTAGAGTGCTCTTACCAGGAAAAAAGTTAAGTATTGGTAGAATATCCTAGCATGAGAACTCTTTTGAACATGACACGGAATTTTGACAGGGTTGATACAGTGTGAATTTTTTTATTCGAGGTTTGTTACTTTGTGTTGATTTAAAATTTCAAGGAAGGAATAGGAACATTCTAGCCAAGGAGAACTGCATAGTCATTTTTGCTGCTAATTTAAGCATGCATTTTTTCACAGCTAAAAGTCCTTTTTAAGTTTAGTTACAACGAGAGGCCATTTTTTCTAGAGAGGTAACATTTTCCTAAGATGGAAAAGAGGACAGATCCACTAGAAAAAAAAAAAAAAACCTTAATTAAGTGTGCCTTCTTTCTTAAATTATAGGAATAATAATTAGTCAAAAGCTTGTTTGAATTGGTTTTTTTTCTTTTTTTCCTAATTCTTCTCATTTTTCCTTCAGTCTGTCCTCCACAGTTGTACGGTTTGCTTTTGCCTGTTTGTTTTCAGGTTCTTTTGGCCAGACCTCACTATCACTGTCAGAAATTGTTCACTGGATGTATTTTTCTATTTCTTTTATGTTGCTTCACCTTTTAAGTTACCTTGGTAAAAGTTTGGCTGCCTTCTCATGTTTTTAAAATGAATGCAATGAATAGCAGTCTTTTTATTTCAACCTTTTAAACACTTTGTAAAGGAAAGAAATAATGCAAAGAACAAAATCCCATTCGGAAACTGATTCTCAGTTTGGCCGCTGTGGCAGCAGCAAGTCACATAACCTCATTTAGTTTCTTCATCTACAAAATGTGGAGAATAACCTACCTCACAGATGTGTGTGGGAAACTGTTTAAAGGCCCTTGTTTAAATACAAGGTTTATCATATTTAATGTAAATCCCTTCCTTTTTTTATAGATATCTTTGCTACTGATAGGATGAGTATCTTGATTTTAGGTAAGTCATACGTGCTAAGAATGTAGCAGTAAAAATGTTTTAAGACCACAATTTCACAAATTATGGTGTTCTCATTTTTAAGTGACTTAAAATTTCTTGAAAATATCAAATATTCAAATATCACATATTCACAATTTCTTAAAATGTTGGCTGGAGCTGCCTTAATATACCAAAATATGGCTTTCCCTCAAACCTGTTCACAAATATCTATGGTTGTACGATGTTTTGAATGTTTAATGTAAAATTGTTGTAGAACTATGAACTCTACACATAGTAATCTTGTTTTAGGAAGAATGCTTGTGTTCAGTATCATGTATGCTTAAGTATCATACAGTGACTTTTGAGTGCAGCAAACAAAACTGAAAGTTGACAGCCATTTGGTTGTATCCATGACAATCATAAGAAAATATAAGATTGGATATTAATCAAAAAATTTTCAAGAACATTTTGCATTCATTTTTTTCTTAGCCCATCTTTGAAGACAAAATCCCAGAGACTGATAGATTTACCCGTTGAAGCACTGGATTACATATCTGTTAAAGTAGTTTTTTTAAACCGTTGAAATTGGGATCATTTTTTATAATTCATTTCAGGAGAGGAGAAAAAAGACCAGACTCCTAGTGCTTTTGTGTTTTAATAACTACAGATTCAAGTTTCAGTTTTGTTTGTTGTGTATTTTTTTGTGAGTGTTAAATGATCAATGGGAAGGTTTTATTTTCCAGTATCTGTGTGGTAAAGATGTCTGCTGGAATTACACAGCATTTCATAGGTACAGTTTCTCCCTAGTTAATATTTGCACTGTACAGACTCATAGGTAACAAACACAAAAGAGAAAAGCACTGATTGCTTATAAGCTTTTTTTCACAAAATCAAATTAAAGTCTCTGGTTAACTTAAAAGCTGTTTTGTTTCTCATTAAGCTAATATTTGCATGTCAGTTAATATTTGCAGAGAAAGCTGTTGTAAGAAGAGCCTGCCTGTGATTCCTTGGAGATTCCATTCCATCCTGTCCACTCCCGTCTTCCTTGTATACCAGTGTATACTGTAGTTCCTAGCTTTAGCTGTTACAGTAGTTTTCTGTTGCTGCCATAGGAAGTTACTACAAACTTAGTGACTTAAACAATACAAATTTATTATCTTACAGTTCTGTAAGTCTGAAGTTCAGTAGGCTTGGCTAGTGTTTCTGTATCAAGTCACACAGGCTGAAAACCAAAGAATTGGTAAGGGCAGGGCTCTGGCACAGAATCTGTTTCAAGGCTTTTTTAAGTTGGTGGTGAATTTAGTTCCATGCTGTCATGGGACTGAGGTCCACTTCCTCTCTGGCTCTTGGTTAGGGATCATTTGCAGCTTCTTGAGACCACCATCATTCTGTGGTCCACGTCTCCTTTCTCTTCCAACGCCAGTAACGGGGGCTCATGGTTCCTGCCTCGTCACTACATCTCTCTGCCAGTCTGACTCTTCTGCTTTCCTCTTCTGACTGTAGGGCCCAGGAGATTAAATAGGGCTCATGTGGATAATATCCCCATTTTAAGGTCAACTGGTCAGCAAACTTAATTTCATCTGTCAAGTCCCCTTTGCCAAGTCACATAACGTTATCTACAAGGTATTAAAACCAGGGCATGAAGATCACGGAGACCAAAATTCTGCTTACCATAGGATAGGAAAGGAAAGGCTTAGAAGTCCTCAGGCTTACAACAGAGTTTTACACCGAAGGCTGCTGAGAATACAAAACAGGCAACATCGATGTGGTCCTCCGTGCTCATGATGGTTTCATATTTATACATCTAAAAGCAGCTTTTTGAAAAGCACTGTATGCTAGCTCTCATTAAAAACACACCCAAGTCAAGATACATAAGACTTCAATCTGCTTTATCCAGACTTTAAAGAGAGTAAGATTTGTTTTTATTAATGAAAGACATTTTTCCTTTACTTCCTAAATTGCTTGCGTAATAACAGATGCTTATTGTAGGAAATCTGAAAAAAGCAGAAAGTCTGAAGAGGCTGAAAAAAATCAACCTAACCCTATTACCCAGAAACAACCCCTTCTTAGGAATTTTTCATTATATATTGATTTTTTTCTCTTCCTATTCTTTCCCCCCAGAATCTATATTTTAAAAGGTCTGAACGTGTGCAGGAGAGGCCCTGGTCAAGAGAATGCTATGTTGAACTTGGAAGACCAAGTGTGGCACAGGTACTCAAAAGGAGGAAGGGATGGATGGCTTTGCTGGTGCATGTTCACACATTGCTGGTGGCCCCACCTATAAATGAATGAGTGGGGCATTGTTAGCCTCTGTCAGGGTTAAGTACCTTGGTGTGCTGTCTTTCATCTGACAGAATGTTGTCATCTTTCATGACACTTTTTTATGCAAAAATTAAGTTACATAGAAACTCAGTCTTTGCAGTGAAACATTATGCTAGATTAGAGTTTCTAGGAAACAGATGACACCTGCTTTGGACATCACTGAAATCTTAGTTACAATGTTCACATTAAAGAACCTTGCAGCTCAAGAGTGTGTGAAGTTTATTTTTAATGCTGTGATTTACAGAATGGAGGAAGAGTGGCTGGTAGCTAAATAGAAACAATTACAATGATGTGGATGGAATGTTTTTTCTAAAAATGCAATCCATATCAATAAATACTATACTAGTTTATATTAGACCAAATGGTTTATACTTTAAAACATAAAGTTTTAGTGTCAAAACCCTGTTAAATATATCCATGTTAATATTCCTAGCCATTCTTTCAAGTCTTAATATATTTGCATCTCAAAAACCTATTAAGTTTTCAACATCTTCCAATATCAGAAAAGTCCAGGTACTAAAATAACAACACTTACCCAGTCTTTTGTGTTATGAATTTTTGGACACTTTTATTTATGTTATTACAGCCTGACAACAACCCTGTGAAGCAGATAAGGTGAGTGTTATTAGCCCTGTTTTACTGATGAGGAAATCGAGACTCAGACTTGAGTCGTGGGATTAGAATTAGATGCCATGTGATGAGATGGAGTGCGCATGGACACATCTATGTCAGGTAAAATTTAGTCCTGCTGCCACTGCAGGATTTGAAATACTTCATGTTTCGCTGATTTGGTGAGATGGCAAAAGTGATACATGGCATTTAATCCTCTTTTGTACAGGATTATTGCATGAACTGTCTCTGCTCAACATAGCCCTGTACTCCCTCTTGCTTACTAGCTTGCCTGTGGGCATGCTCATCCTGGTTTTCTCCAATGCCCACTGTAACAGGTCTTGCCCCAGAGTGGGGGAGAGGGCTGCAGTTAGCTACTGCCCTGCCTCTCACTGAGTAGTACATTTAATTCGGGGGGGGGGGATGTGTGAAGCATAAATACATTCCCAGTCTTTGGTACCAGCCTTAATCTCATCTCCCTAAAAAAAGGAAATGTCAGCATCACTTAATTCTATTTCTCTTTCTCCTCTGTCTCTCTAATGGGGCTTCTGTACTATATATATATATTTTTTTGTAAAGTTTTATTGGAACAAAGCTATGCCTTGCATTTACATATTGTCATTGCTGCTTTTGAGGTACAACAATAGTTTTGAAAGTCGTTGTGAGAGTAACCTCTATTGCCAGTAGAACTATCTCTTTCAAATCTTGGGCTTTTTCAAACAGAAACATGTGTTGAAATATATTCTCTTTTTGAAAAATCAGTTTTAGCTTTTATGTACACTTTTAATACATCCATGCATATGTAATAAAATATATAAAAGCATTAATCTGTACTTAAAGAGGTGACTATGCCTTTTAAAATTAAGGCTTGATTCTCTGACTTTTGTAAGATAAAAATGTACAGGTACACCGAAACATCACCATGAAGTTCCAGTGGTCACCGATACTCACTGTCCTTCAGTTGGTGCAGGGCATCCATGTACGTTTTCATGCTCAGAATGATACTCTTGTAATTTAGAAACACACAAGCTTTTCTCTTTACAGAAGAGAATGCTTATATTCTTTTGCATGTTTCCTTGAAGACGTCTCGTAGATACCCTTCTATGTATTTAGATCTATTACATTTAAAAAATAGCTGCATAAGTATAAGTAATGTTATTAATGTACCATAATAGAGTTCTAATATTTTAACGTTAGGGATGTTTGTAGGTTCAGTTTAATCACTTCTACTAAAATATTATAATGAAGACTGCTTTTGTATATCTGCAATAGAATCTCAGAAGTGGGTTCATTACTACCTTTCAAAATGTGTAATAATTTATTTTTATATCACTTTTATATAGGACAGCTCTACACTCCATCAACCTGAAAAGATTGTCAATCTTCTTAGCTCTTGTGAAATTTAGAGATGAAAAAAATGTCTTCTGATTATTTTACACTAATTATCTAGCAATCTCAGCTGTACTATATATTTCTGTCGCTGCTGTCCTAAGCTCTAGTGCTCTTTCACCTTGGATACTGCAAAAATAACTTCATCTCTCATTATTCGAATCTGTCACCCATTGCTATGATTTTTTTGTTCCTTTTCTCTCTCGATGTCTGGCCTTGTCGTCCTGCTTAAGACCTTTGAGTGGTTGTTACTTCCTCTTTAGGAAAGAGGCCAGTGAACTCTGTCACATTCTAGCCCAGACTTACCCCATTCCAGCCCTTGCCATCTCCCACCAGATACACTTACTCCTTTTACATTGAATTTCTTCCTAGTCACCAGGCAGACCATGGATTGTCCATCTCTGCATCTAGGAAATATATTGTGTTTAAAGACCAAGCTTTGGTGTCACCTTTACTTATTTGTAATTATCTTATTTCCCTGTCTAAACTCTATGAATACTTTTGATCTTGGTCTTTTAGAACAAGCTTGACTTTTATTGGAAAGTGCTATGTGGAACAACAACAAAAAAGAAGATAAAAGATCCTAGAAACTTAAAAAATAGCCTCACAGTGTAAACGATGAGGCCATGGATCATATGCTTGAGGGGCAGACTCATCCTGCCTAACTGGCAGTGTACATCATTTGAAAAATAGAATGTTATTTACAGCTCAATTTATTTTCCTTTACTTTCTATAAGTAAAAACACATGAGTTATTTTATTTGAATATTCAGGGATTAAACAAAATAATTATATAGGCACTTTTTAAAATATTGGGTGAATTTAGGAATAAACCTGCTTTTCAGCATACTATTCCTAAAGAAACCAATTTTGAGCAGCATTTGTCTGAGTCTAGTTTTGTGATAAAGCGTAAGGACATTTATACATTGATTTTAGGATCATACCTTAAATTGGAGTATTTAAAAGACTTACACTTTCTTTACTTTTCAGAATTAAATTATACCAAATTTAAATGCATGACATCATCTAAAAATTATAAACATTTGTGTACTAATATTAGAAGCAAACTAACCATCTGCACAGCTGACGAGGTGCCATAAAGGCGAGATTTCTAACTTTGGACATGGCTCATTAAACAAGTGCTCAAATGCCCACACACACTGTTTCACGTTCTCTTGAGCCAGCAGTGAACTAGATACTGAAATAGACAGTGAAAGATAACCGTTTAGGAGTAAAACCAAGATCTAAATATGGAAGATTCGTTTTTCTGTTCTCGGCTCGTCACGAACATTTCCATCATCTCACACTGACATGTAAACTGATACGAGGCCAGGACTGAGACCTTAGGAGCAGTTCTCAATTGTGCAGCCCAGACCATCTGATCTTGGTCTTCCTAAGGTGACCAACTTTGGTGCCTGAGAAAAAAGAAAAATGGACAAACATTTTGAGATACAAGTCCATGGACTAGTGAGTAGGAGATTTCAGGGGAATTTCTTATCCTGTTGAATATTTTTATGCTCATTTAAAATGTTTATAAATATGCTCTGTAGACAAGTTTGATAACATTCAGGGGCACAATGATAAAGTCTCTTCCAAGTAATCCTTATAGAATAGGGCATTGCATATTAAAACTTTCCCTGAATTTAGATATATTCAATAGTCTTTCCTTAAGACTCACATACACAGTAATGTATTATGTATTTGGAATTTAAGATTTGAAGTAGTCACTTACTTGAAGTACGAACCACTTACTTGAAATCTAGATGTTCAATTAACACATATCCATCTATAGAAACAAAAATCAGCATTATCCATCTGAAAGTTATAATGCACTGAGATTTAAAAAAAAAAAAACAGTGATTAAAACCCTGGGATTTGTGGTTCAGTGGGTTAAGAACCTGACTAGTATCCATGAGGATGCCAGTTCAATCCCTGGCCTTGCTCAGTAATAAGTTAAGGATCCAGCATTGCTGCAAGCTACAGTGTATGTTGCAGACATGGCTCGGATCCAGTGTTGCTGTGGCTGTGGTGTAGGACCTCTAGCCTAGGAACTTCCGTATGCTGCAGGTGCAGCCATAAAAAGACTGAAAAAACAACCTTGTGAGTGATAACGCAGTGACTTACATTTGCCTTTAGAATTGCGACATATCACTAGGTTTTCTTCAGTGATGTCTATGACTTCCAGTTCTTCTCCAGGGGTTATTGGCAAGTCGAATATCCCATTTCTTGAATTATTGGAACATGCCACTGCTGTGTTGATGACAGTAATCTCTTTGTCGTACTGAAAGGAGAAATTTGCTAATCAGAATATGCTTGCATGGTTTTTATTCTTTTTCATTATGACAAAATTAATGGAGAACATACATAGTAACCTCAAAATAAATTCAAGATATTAGTTGACTATTGTCTAAATGAATAGAAAATAACTCCTCACTCAGACTTTTAAGTCCTCAGGAACTTCCTAGAGTTCCTGTTGTGGCTCAGCAAGTTAAGAACCTGACATAGTGTCTCCCTGAGGATGAGGGTTTGATCCCTGTCCTCGTGTGGTGTGTTAAGGATCTGGCGTGCCACAAGCTGTGGCATAGGTCACAGATGTGGCTCCGATCTGGCATTACTGTGGCTGTGACATAGGCCCACAGCTGTAGCTCCAGTTCAACCGCTAGCCCGGGAACTTCTGTGTGCTGCCACTGGTGTGGCTACACAAGAAAAAGAATGAAAGAAAATAATAGGATATTCAGTAATAGGGAAGTTGTTTAAGGAAATAATAGGACATTTATTATCACAATTTTACATTTGTTTCATACAATCATATTTTCAAAGTGTTTTCACACCCATTATATTACTGTACTAGAATGAATTCTGGTAGGTGAGAAGGCTATATAAAACATTGGTATAAAATAAGTACTGTACTTTGTATATTAATTGTTCCAGTAAGAAAGTCACCACCAAACCCAGAGAGGACAAGTTAAAAGAGAAGAGGGAAAGAGAAAAACCTCTTTATGTCATAGAGTTTCTAGTGTTCTTAATACATAGCATTGCTAGATGGCACTCCTCCCACCCTTCCTCTCCAGTGGGCTCATGTATTCTTATGTGCATATGACCAGAGCACACATATCTTGAAGGAGTAGGAAGGCTGCATGAGGGCAATTCCCACTCTCCATTTGTGCTTAAAGGCATTTGTGAAAAAACTGAGGAATTCTACTTCTGACCTCAGGGGAGCTTTTTTTCCTGTGATAAAGTAGCCAACCTATATGTCTACAGGTACACCACCTTCTAATGTATTGAAATCCATTAACTGGGAAAAAAATAGTTGGAGCATATGCAGCTTATATTTACGGATGTCCCCTTCAGTAAATGAGGGTGACCAAAGATCTTGCTTTGCTCAGGATGGTCTCTATTTATAGTTAATGCCTCTATAAATCCTTGTTAGGATTAAGTATTCCTCCTTCCACTTTCAAAAGTGTCCTGAATTTGACATAATAAATAATATTACTTTATACCAATGGGACCTAACCTCCAATATAGAGTTTCCTTGTGCCTAACAAAGTAATAGCTTCCTAACCAATCTTACCCTTTCCAAGCCATTGTTCACTGTGACTACACAGAGCTGTCTTAAAATGCAGATCTGATTAGCTAGTCGCCTTTTTTATAAAGTTCTGCAAACTCTATGTTCACGATAAGATCCACATTTCTTAGTTTGACCTCCAGGTCCTCTGAGTACCACCATTCGCCATTCCCTCACTTCTGTCCCCTTTATTGAAGCTATGTCAGAGTGTATCATAATCCTGAATACACTGCATACCTTTCCTATTTCCATGTCATCACTCCTGGTGTTTTCACTGCCTGAAATACTTTTTTTTTTCCTCTTAAGCACCTTTCATGAAGACTTTCATGACGGCTATGTATAATTTACTGCTTTAACGGCACTTTATATATACCCCTTTTATAGCATTTCATCAACCTATTGCCTTATAAAATGAAAATGGAAAAAGTTTTTTTCAGCCTTATACCCTCAACACCTTGCACACATGAGGCACCCAATATTTTGTGATTTGAGCCCAATAAAATTTGAAATTATAGTTTTTCTAGTGATACATCAAGGAAACTCACCACAGGTGATTAAGAAGAATGGAATCCCATGCATACGAGAACAGAAATTTCTGTCCGGTATGAGCCAGTCACAAATACAGTTGAGAGGAAAGGCATTAGATGGAACTGAAGGTCTTTTCAAAAATTATCACACACTTGTTTTTCAACTAATCAAAATAATGTCACATTTTTAGTAACTAATTTCATATCACACTTTTTAGTTATAGTAACCCTAATCAGCTTTGTTCCATGCAGAATTTAATAATGACTCTGAGGGATTTGTGTATATTCCTATTTTAGTTCACTCCAAAAACATTTTTGGATGTTTACAAAGTGTTTGATACCCTGCTCTGTGCACAGATAGAAAAATAGATAATGTAACCCTTGTTTGCCAGGAGCTCATAGTTTAATTGCTGAATGCGAAGCTGCAACAATATTAATGTTTTGTGATAAGCTAGAGGTTTGCTCAGGTATATAGGTATGTGGAGGAAGTGTGGGTTAAGTCTTCCTATAGAGGAGGTACCTTGACTGGGTCTTTGTAAATGAACATGAGCTAGTCAGATGGAGAAAAGTAGCCAAGGGCACACCAGACAGTTGGAACAGACAAAGTAAACACCTAGAGGAAGGAAATGACAGGACAGAGGCAGATGCTTATTCAAGAAACAGAACTATGAACAATTTGTTGCCAAGGCACACAGTACAAGATGAAAATGGCGTGAAATAAAACCAGAAAGATAAGCAAAAGTCATGACATGAAGAGCTTTACATCCTATGTTAAGAAACCTAATCTTTAACCATTTGCCAGTGGGGAACTTTTGAAAAATTTTAGGCAAAGTAAAGGACAAAGTGTGTGAGTAGGACACACACTTTCTCTCATTCCAAAATCCGGTACACGGAAAGTGGTCAGTGTAGGTTTCTTAAGTTAATACCCATGGTGACAATTGATGAAATCAAAAGGGAGAATCATTTGAACCTTGGAACCATGGAACAGTGCTCAATGGACTCTAATAATAGAAGTTGTTTAATCATTCAATGTGTCCATTTTTATGTTGGGAGTTGGGGGGCAAATTTCAAGAAAACAAAAATCTCTCTTTCAAAATGGACTCGAGATTTAGTTCAGAACACACAGTAATACAACTGATCACTGTTAGAGTGGATACTGTGTAATGGAGATTATAAAATGTGCTGAGGAAATAACTTTGCCTGGAGGAGGTAGGAAAGAGTGGGTGACATTTGAACAGAACCTTGAAGACCAACTTAGCGGTTTTTCCGGGCAAAGGAAATAGCATGTACAAAGGCATGATAATACAGAAACATATCAGGAGAAAACGAGCATGTGTTAAAATGATCATTTCTCCCAGAAAGGCAGAGATGCTGCTCACGTATGGGATCTTTATAAAAGAAATTGCTCCTATTGTTAGTTTTTACCTTCAGAGGAGAACATACCTCAAATCTTTTTCTAAAAAGTTTTTCTTCTTTTTCCACTCTGTTCTTTTCTAAGTTTTGCTTCTTGATTTTGAAGAAATTCTTAGGAGATAAGCTGGCAAAAAATATGCAGGCAGGGTTAAGTATAGTATAATAAAAACTCTGAGCTTCCAAAGCTGTAAATTCATTCTATTTCAGAATAAATTCAGGTATACTGCATATCTAATTTTACATAAATTACATATTTGTGTATATGTATATACATACATATTTCCACTAGAGCAGGCTGTAAAAACAACAGAACAAGGTAAGTAATACAGTTGCTCTCCCTGCAATTGAGAAGTTTTTTTAATCACAAGATAAAAGCACATTGGTTAATAAACAAGATAAACAAGAAACTTCTCTGAATCAGGCTTAGAAATATAATTAACTTGTTAAAAAAGAAGCTTAAGTAAATGTATAAATCTTCCCAATCACCCTCAGATTATTTAATAGAAAACAGAGTAAGTGGTTTACATTTTGTGGCTTCCCAAACTTTCAAACCTAACTGGGGAATCACAAATCAGTGTGCCTCAAAGAACGATCCTGTTTGCTAAATGGTTTTAGAGAAGGATAGAATTAAGAAAACAAAGCAAGATGCCCTAAAACCTTTCAATCTATCTCTACTGCCTATGAGATAAAGTCACATTCCTTAGCATGGTCCACGGAGCATTTTATGATTTGGTCCACTTTACCTTTCCAGCTGCCCTTTTCCATACGCAAAGTCTAGCTGGAACATCTTGGAAGGGGGTTTGTCATCTCCATGCCTTTATACCTGGGGTGCCCTTTCCCCACACTTCACTGAAAACTGATCATTTTTTATTAATAAAGGGATGATAAAAGAGTTGAATTAATATTGAAAGTACTTCTTATTTATTGGTGGGTTATGGTAGAAACAACTTTAAAAAGAACAAAGAAAATAATAACATCAATCTGCCAGAATAATGATAGACACAATATTGCATTTTTCAAATTTACCATATTTGTCAAATTTACTCAGTTGAGGAAAATATAAATCATAATATCAGTCTGTTGAAAGAAATGAAATTGTTTCTTAAAAAAGACATGTAGTCATTAAAATACTAAACAGCTTTTTTTTTTTTTGGTGGGGTAAGGCAAATAATTTCACTGATATTGCATCTCTGGGGATTCTGTTTTGCTGTGCTACACCAAGTATGTAAAAGTGTGAAGTTTAAGGTAAAAATATGTTTGTCTAGACTAGGTATACATGTTTCCAACTTGGGGAAAATAACTTACATCCAGTCTAAACTTAATGAAAACAAACTTAGGGGAAAGGCCATCCTGTGCCATGCTCTGAGTTTAAATTTGGTATAGACAGGCATCTGCTTTCCTTTGCAGTGCCCCAGTAGGAGTCTTCTAGACACATTTCCCAGAGCAGACAGACCACACAGTGTTCTTAGCTCACTGACTGTTCAGACACGGACTTCCCCAAAGACATTCATTAAGCAAAGTATCTCAGGCTTGCACCCCAGGTCCCAGCAAATGGGGGAAGACTGGAGCACAAAGCACTAGGTGACCATCAGAGACAGTAAAACCATCCTCCCCCGCCTCCCTCCCGCCCCCCAGCAGCCAACTGGGAATTCGAATCACATGAATAAAGGTTAGATCTTGAGTCAATAAAACATTCTATTTCTGACACTAATATAGTGATAACTAGAATTGTATTCTTGGCAGATCTTAACTATATAATACCTAGCTTCTCGGAGTAGCATTTAAGTTCTAATTAGTGTATTATTTAAGTTCTGTCTTATAAAGGAAAAGTTCTCACAGCCTAAAAGAAGAATGGAAGTTTTTCATCATTTGATAAAGCCTGGCTAGAATTCTTTGCTTGCTCCCTTTCCACCAAAAGCAGGGATAATGAAGATAAGTGTGTGTGTGACACTTTACATTTTCATATCCTTTTTCTCTTTGAATCCTCTCCATTGTATTGTAATACAGGTGTTAATATTCTCATTTTGCAGATGAGGAACCTGAATATCAAATTTAACAACCCATCCAAGGTCACTCAGTTTACTTTAGTAAGAGGTATAAATTGCAAAAGATCAACTGTAAGTGAATCTATGTGCTTACCTTTTTGATTCTTCAGTACCTTTTTTCTCTTTTTTTTCCTTTGCTATCAAAAACTTGGGCTTCCAAGTTTTTTGTTTATCTTCATCACTGAGAAGAAAAATATTTTGAGCAAATAAGTTAAAATTGAACTAGAACCTTTATAGAACCATCAGTACTTTCTGGACAACTTTGTTTTACTAAAAAATTAAGTCATCTAGAAAAATATTTTGATAATCTGTGGCAAGGCCAGATAGTAAATATTTTAGGTTTTGCACACCATGCCATCTCTGAGGTAACTGTTCAACTCTGCTATTGTGACTGTATCTACAAAGACAAGTGGCTGGTCAAATTTGACCCATAGGCTATAGCTTGTCGACCCCCAGATTTGAAGCCAGAGGCAAGAGATCAACCTGTATATAAACACACTTCCTCTCCCTCTGAGCCTCAGTTTCTTCACCTCTAAAACATAAATGATAAAACGGACCTTTACTGTGAGTTAAGACTAATCCAACTAGTGTTTAGTATCAGCAGAAAAGGATGCAGAGAGGGTATTCTAGAAGGAACCAATATTTTTGAGCTTTTATGTGCCAAGCTGTATGCTTACGTATGTCAATTAATGTGTTTTTTACAGGAAGCATTGCAACAATCCTTTAGTCTTTCATAAAGTTGTACCAAGGGAGAAATAGAAGATATAGGTAACTTATCATGGTCACAGAAATAGTGGCTTTCAACCCAGTGGCTTTGAATTCAAGTGTGTTTGACTTCAAAGTCTATGGTCTTTCATCATGCCTGCTGCTTCAAAACGTTTCTTTGCTGGTATGACAAAGTATCGATATGTTCACCATTGTTGTGAGCCAAACAGGACCCTCCTCTATCAACCATCTGTATGTTTATGGTGTTTGTACATCAGAACACAGGAACTCTTCACAAGGATATTTTGTCAGAGGAACTTAAATTTTCTTTCAGTGACATTGTATCACCATTCTCTACAGATTATGGTCACAGGTGTCTAACAGAATATCAAGGACTCAGCATCTGGCCAGCATTAAAGATGCAGCATAGGCATATGGGCTTAGCAGACACAAACTACTATGCCTAAAATAGATAAGCAACAAGGAGTTAGTGTATAGCACAGGGAATTATGTTCAGTATCTTATTATAACAGAATGGAATATAATCAGAAAGAAAGAACCGGATCACTATGTTCTACACCTGAAACTAATACAATACTGTAAATCACCTATACTTCAATGAAAAAGAAAGATACAGCTTAGGTGCGGCTTTTAAAAAGTCTTCCAGGACTTGTCTAGGAATCTCCAGTCACTCTCTTCTCAATGTCTGTTGCCTTTGGCGTCAATATCAAGGAGCTCAGCAACTTACTGTTCACTTATTCTCTCTCTCCACTTTAGGTTCCTAATGGATGGGATCTAGACGTATATTCCAGACGTAGCTACCACAGGCTCAGCACAGAGCTGGGCCAGGGCAGGTGCTCACTGAGCTGGGCCAGGGCAGGTGCTCACTGAGCTGGGCCAGGGCAGGTGCTCACTGAGCTGGGCTAGGGCAGGTGCTCACTGACGACTTGTGCAGTGCATGGACTTGTTCGCAAGGAGCTACAGCTGTGAGGGTGGGGAAGAGGCAAAGCAAATGCCTCCTTAACAGTTCATGTTCTTCACTGATTAAAAAGCAATATATCCTGCGTATTTGACAAATTAGAGGCACAACTAGAAAAGAGACAAAAGTAAGCATAATAGGAGCTCTCAAAAACATCCAGGTTTCTTCCTAAATATCTCCCAAGCACTTTTAAAAACTAAATTGAGATCCATACTCTATATACAATTTTGCATCCCACTGTCTTTCAGTTGTCGTTATAATGAGAGCACTCAGAAACTATTTTGTATATATTTAGCATATGTTTAAATGGTCATGCTGAGTACATATTTAGCAAATTACTATATATTTTGGTCGTTTTAAACATTTTTTAAATGATCCTAAGATGGAAATTTTGTGTATGAAAGATTTTATTCATTTTATTTTTTTTACTAGTGCTAACTGCTTATAGTAGAATTACATGAACAGTATGGGCATTTTGGATACATAGCACCCTATTATCCTTTCAGAAAGATCAGACCAGTTTATACTCATGCTGACCATGTGAACATTATGTTCCAGCTCTGCCTCTCTGTCAACTTATTTTAGTTTTTCTAAGGCCCTAGCTAGAGAGCTTAATCAATCTGGCAGGATGATTGGTTTTTGCCTTGTCACAAGTTAAGAAGCTAAGATTGAGAAGTAAGGTGACATGCGATAGGTCCTGCTGATATCAAATTGTAGAAGCTGTTCCAGTGTCCTTTTCAATACCCCCCCTTTTGGAGTTCCCCTTGTGGTTCAGTGGGTTACAAACCCAACTAGTATCCATGTGGATGCGGGTTTGATCCCTGGCCTCGCTCAGTGGGTTGTGGATCTGGCGTTGCTGTGAGCTGTGGTGGAGGTCACAGATGCGGCTCAGATCCCGAGTTGCTGTGGCTGTTGTGTAGGCTGGCAACTGCAGCTCTGATTCCACCCTTAACCACGGAACTTTTACATGCTGAAGGTGCTGCCCTAAAAAGGGAAGGGAAAAAAAAAAAAAAGATTCTTCCCTTTCTTCCTTCCCTTGCTGACTCTTTAGGGGATATTCCTATGAGCAAAATCAAACCTAGAGTTTAGGCATCTCAATTTAATACCTTCCAAGACATGACATGCAAACTAGCCAAGCTTACAAGATCTCAAGCTATCATCTTCTATCTCTCTTTCCAAATTTTGCTACTTTCCATCAGTGTTCCATCTGCTACATTGTTTTAAATTGCTTTCTCCGAGGTCAAAGTATAGAAGATTTACTCTATGATATGAAAAAGAAATTGGTCAGATTTTGATAGAGCTAAGTGACTTGGTAAATATTTAATCATAAAATATCTTCATTTTTTTTCACTACCATCAAACACAATATATCTTGATCATCTTTCACCTGAGCATCTTTTTTTTTTTTTTCCTTCTTAGGGCTGCACCCGCAGCGTGTGGAGGTTCCCAGGCTAGGGGTTGAATTGGAGCTACCAGTGCTGGCCTACACCACAGCCACAGCAATGCAGGATCCAAGCCATGTCTGTAACCTACACCACAGCTCATGGCATCACCAGATCCTTAACCCACTGAGCAAGGCCAGGGATCAAACCTGCAACCTCATGGTTCCTAGCCAGATTCATTTCTGCTGCGCCACAACAGGAATTCCAACAGTATCTTAACAAATGTTTTACTTCCAACTTTCCCTCCAGAGCATTCTGCAGAAGGGTCTAATTACTCTTCCTCAGATGTGGCTCTGATTATATTGTCCTCTTACCCATAGTTTGGAACCTCATTTGGCAGTAGGGCACGAGAATTTTCTGAAAGGGCCCTTTCAACATAAAACTACTAGATCCTGGATAAAAGTTCATTTTAACAACTTGTTACACCTTACACTTAGATTAAGTCTTGGACATAGTACCCTAATAGCCCTACCACATAAACTAAAACCAAACAGAGAGCAATAAGCAGTATACAAGCACAGAAGACATGTCTCCTCAGCATTACAATATTTCAGAAGATTAAACTTCAGGTCAAGGGCAGGTAGGAGTTAAGGCAGATTTTTTAAAAAGCCAAATTCAACTCTTTGCTATTTATATAAGACACAGTGAACAAGAATATGAAAATCAGAAAAAGGATAAGAAATGTATACTAGGGAAATACTAACGAAAAGGTCAGGCAGGTATGTAAGATTGGACAGATTAGACTTTAAGACAAAGCACCACTGGGAAATTAGCTTAGCATTGCAGTAAAGTATGGAAGGGGACTCCCATTGCTGGAGTTTGAATCCTAGTTCTACCACTTACTGGCTATGCGAGCTTCGGCAAGTAACCTAGCCTCTGTGTCTCTACCTCTTTTCTATAAAATCTGTATTGCAATAGTCTCTACAACTGATGAGAAGACTGAACGAGTTAATATGCAGGAAATCTATCAACTGTGACCCACAGTAAGAGCTACGTAAGTATTGTTTTGGGGGGGATGGAGATGGCTACAACGTAACAAACATTCAGTTCATTTGAAGATATTTAACATTTTGTATGCTACTCATAAAAGAGCTTTAGCCTATAAAAAGCACAAAATGATAGAACTTTTGGAAGAAACTGACAAATCTACCATCTTTGAGATTTCAACCCATTTTTTGTATATTAATGGATAAAGCATCTAAAAATTCATAAGAGAATTAACACACATTTGACTTAAAGGACATAAACTGATCCTTGTACCAAACAATTAGAGAAGTCATTTTTCTAAAGTACACATGGAACATCTATAAAAATTTACAACGTGATTCATGAGGCATGAATCATGTCACAGAACATGTCAAGGTACTAATGCCAACTACTTTCTCAGTGTACTAATATATCAGCTACTTCTCCAGACCACAGTGTACTTAAGATAGAATTGACACTAGAATAGACTGCAGAACATAGAAACAGCTCTTCAGATATATGGAAACTTAGTACAACAAAGACGGCGTTGTAGAGATGGGGAAAATAGGGGCTATTCAATTAACCATGCTAGGAAATTTACCGATATGAAAAAAAGTTAATTGGATCTCTACTTAAGTAAAAATGTAAAAATCAGTTTCAGATAGGTCTAAGGTTTATATATAAAAGGCAGAAAGTTAACAGTTCTAGTAGAAAATATGGAGAATAACATTAAGATCTTGGGATAAAGATTTCTTTAAAATCTATTTTTTTTTCTTTAGAAATCAGGAATTCCCACCATGGCTCAGTGGGAGCCATTTGACTAGTATCCATGAGGATGCAGGTTCAATCCCTGGCCTTGCTCAGTGGGTTAAGGATCCAGCATTGCCGTGAGCTGTGGTGTAGTTTGCAGATGTGGCTCAGATCTGGCATTGCTGTGGCTGTGGTGTAGGCTGGCAGCTACAGCTCAGAATCGATCCCTAGCCTGGGAACTTCCACATACAGCAGGTGTAGCCCTAAAAAGAGGAGGAAAAAAGATACAGAAAGCAACAGTCATTGAGGGTAAATTGGTAATTTTTTTTTTTTTTTTGTCCTTTCTAGGGCCACCCCCTGTTGCACATGGAGATTCCCAGGCTAGGGGTCTAATCAGAGCTGTAGCCACCAGCCTATGCCACAGCCATAGCAATGCAGGATCTAAGCTGTGTCTGCAACCTATACCACAGCTCACGGCAACGCCAGATCCTTAACCTACTAAGCAAAGCCAGGGATCGAACCCACGACCTCATCGTTCCTAGTCAGATTTGTTAACCACTGAGCCATGACAGGAACTCCTAAATTGGTAACTTTAAGTACATTAAAATTAAGAATTTCTATTCATCAGAAGATTAGGAAGGATGTTGAAAATGCAAGTTACAAAGTGGGAGAAGATACCTGTAACACACATAATTGGCAAAGGAATAGTATCTAGAATGCATAAAAAAATCCTATCTATAAATGAATAAGAAAAAAAAGTAGTTCAATAGAAAAATCGACAAAGAATATGAACAGGTTTTCTACATAAGGAAAGACACAAGGGGTAAATAAACATATTAAAAGAGGTTCAACATTGCTAGTAATGAAGGTAATGCAAATTAATACCACAATGAGAAAATATCTCACACCCTGTAAATTGGCAAAAAAATTAAGATGTCTTTCTGTGCCGTTGGTGAGAATGTGGATCAGTATTCCACTTATGTACTGCTAGGAAGAGTGTAAATTGGTACAACCGCTTCAGAAAACAAGTTGGCATTTTCTTACGAATTTGCAGTCCCTATGTAATTTGCATTGATTTCTAAGTATACATATGAATAAGAGTATTTGTAGTAGTAGTATTCATAAGTGCAAAAAAAAATTGAAATTATCCCAATACTCACAAGAGAATGGATAAATTTTGGTATATACATAAAATGGAATATTATAGAACAGTAAAAATGAATGCATTTATAGTAGATGCAAAAAAAGGATGGGTTTTGAGTTAAAAAAAAAAGTTGCAGAATTCTATCTACAGCATGACACCATTTTATAATGTTAAAAATCCCAAATCAAACACTATGTTTTTATCACCTGTGTTTGATAATACTATTTTGGTTTTGAACAGAAAGCAAAAGACACAAAATGTAGGGGAGTGTTTACCCTGGGGGAAGGCAGTGGGATAGACTGAGGGATGTGCTCAAGGTAGACAAGCTGAGGCCCTGGGTTTGTTCTGGAGTTGAGCTATGGGTTCAGGGCAGTTGTTTTCTTTTCATTTGTGTAAATATATAGTACATTTTTAAGAAAAAAAATCATTCTTAACTCTAATTTTATATCCCAGGGCTATCCTCCATCTCCTGTCAAATTACATTTCCTGCTTATAACACCCACCTTATGGGCCAATGAAACTTCCCAAACACACGTGTTTTCCCTTTACACAGTATCCACCCCTTCTGCCCAGCAAACCTTCCCTGCTTCTCTCTCTCAGGCCCCCATCTCTGCCTGTCAAAATATTTCCTATCCTTGCTTCTTCACCTTGGCACAGAGACTCTTCTTATCCCCTAGATAGTGGAAATATCTACCTAGTCTGAGCTTTCAGATTATTTTGCACATTTTTTGGTAGCAGATCCTTCTTGTTAACTGATTTAAAAACTACATTTTGGTATGAGACCCATATACAGATCAGAAAGCCACAGTCCCTACCTCAGGGAGTTCCCATCTAGAGGAGGAGACAGGTAAAAATAAGACCAATACAACAATGAAAAATATATTCTGATAAGAAGGGGTGTCTAGCTCAAGTAGGAAAGCTCAGAGAAGTCTTCCTAGAGAACAACATCTGAATTCAGTCTTAAATAATGAAAGATAAAATCATTAACCAAACAAAAAGTATGGTAAAGTGTGTTTCAGGCAGAACAGTTCTTTTGTTTGTAAACTCTCACCTCTTTGGATATTTATCTGAGGCCTTCCCCAGACATCTACTTTAAAATGACTATCAGTCTCCTTTCAACACACATACCATATGTCCACTCTCTTTCAAAATATCCCAAGTTCCAATGTTTAATTATAGCTTTTAAAATTAATTTGTTTCTCCAGTCAGACAGGAATTACATCTGTTTTGTTCACTGTTTTGTACTCAACACTTAGCACAGTGTGTGGCATATAGTACATGCTCAGTAAATATTTGTTGAATGAACTGATGAAGTTGGAACAAACATGAAGGTTTAGAAATTCTGGAGAGCTTGAGTTCAAGAAACACCCAATAGTATAGGATGGAACATAGGAATGGTGGGTGAGTGGGAAGTACAGGTGAGGCTGAGAGTTTGCCAGGGGCTGGATCAAGAATGAATTTTGTCTTCGTAAGCAGTCTAGATTTCATTCTGAGTGATAGATGACCACTAACCATTTTTAAGCTGGTGACTGGTGGGGTTTGTGGCATGATCCCATTTGTACTTTAGAACATTTGGAAAACAAACTCAGGTGGAGGTGAGGTGGCCATTCAGGAAGTCATTGCAGTAATCCAGCTGAGAAACAAGGAGTGCCTGCATTGTGTCTGTGCAGTAGGGATGGGGAAGCAAGAACATTCTGAGTTACTAGAACAGAAGAGGGTACAGGCAGCAAAGAAGGAGTCAACAACAATGGCGGCTTTGGCTTGAGCCACTGTGTGCCTATTGAAATAATCACCAACATAGAGATTAGAAGAAAGGGGTCCTATTTGGATGGGGATGGTTGAGAATATGAATTAGTGTACAATCCTGAGTTTCAAATAGAGTTATATAACACGAGTTACTAAAGTGGAAGAGAGAAATCTGACCTCAAAATTGTAGATTTTGATATCATTACCATAATGATCTTAATGAAAGCCCTAGATGTGGGTGAGACCATTCAAGAACATAAAGGAAGAATGAAAGAGAATTGACATAGGAAGTCTGAGAAGCACATAATTTTAAAAGAAATGAACAGCAGAATTAGAATTAAACCAAAACCAACCAAACAGGAGGAGCAACAGCCAAAGATGAGGAATATGAAATAATAACATAGAGACCTAGGGAAAAGTTAATATTTCCTTCCTTTGAAGGATGGCATCCACAATTTAAGATACTACCAAAAAAGCCAAGTAGAATAAGGACTTAAATGTAACCACAGGATTTAACAAAGAAGTTATCAGTGACCTTATCAAAACCAAATTTGCTATCATGATAGGAACCTAGTTGGAGTGATCTTGGAGAAATGTATCGGGGATGAGAGCCCATTTAGTTGAGAGGGAAAGGACAGATAATACGTAGCTAAAGAGGGAGCGTAGGGTTTCAGGATGGTTTATTTTCTTTGATACATTTTAGTTATTTAGGCTTTGAGAACAGAGGTTTTGTCAGGTAGTTCTTGCCATCCTCCATAGGAGGTTATTAAATAAATATCTGTTGTGTTGAAATGAGTTTCAAGTCTATAGATTGAAAGGTAAGAAACAAAGCTCCAGTGAGTTTTGAATCACCTGCCATTGTTAGGGCATCTATATTATTCATCGTTTCTCTTTCCTCTTAGTTGGGGGAATATATCGTAACTTGAATTTTCACCTAGTACCCAGGGATCTGAAGAGGTGGCCCTCTGACCATATTTAACAGAGCATGAGGCAGTGGGTTAAATACCCACAGGGATGACCGATGAAATACATTGACTTACTTCGACTCTTTTTGATTTACGTCCACATCATCATAGATAATAACTTCCTGAGACCTAAGTTCTAGGGTCAAGATAGGATCAAAATAGTCATTTATTAGGTAATGGTTTATACAATCCCCAACTTAATTTTCCAGGTGCATTCCCAAATCTGTTTTTATCAAAATCGGATCATAGAATATAGGTTAGGCTGAAAGGATCAAAGAACAAAAAGAGTATCCATTTAAGAAGAACGTCACTGAAGCATAAAAAAAAAAAAAACTGGGATGTCTTAGTATTTCAAACACAAATAAATATATTGATTTGATTTCATGCAGATTTCCAGAAAATATGAGTTGCTGAAAGGATCATTTTTAGACGAGGTTCCCATTATCCTGGAACTGGACAAAGATATTACACTGCTAGAAAAGCGTAGGGGAAAACAACAACTTAATCGAATATCAATGTTCATTTTTCTCCCATGATTTTTATTTCAAACCTTTGACAACTTCTTTATATTAATCTTGCATAAAATTGAATTGGACTTAGTATATAATCATAATTAGATATATTCAATTTAGGATATTCACATTCCTTGGTGCTCTTCATAGAATTCCATAATGTTCAAGTGACTCACCACTTGAATGAATTAGAAACATTTTGGCATGATTATTCACAATTCATATTCAGTTATTCATAAATCTGGATGGGGGTACAATAGCTATCTATTCAAAGCTGGGTTTTTTTCTTTTACGTAGAGCAAGGATATTTTGGGAGACCTGTGATTATACTAGGTATATATAATCATTTGTTATTTTGTTCAGCAAGCTCATATTTGGGAAATATAATATACATTTGAATTGCCAAGTCAGAGTAAAAGTAGCTGCCCTTGCCATAGCCCATAAGCAAAAACTGACAACAAAACACACAGCCCTTTCTCATCGACAGATTCGACTTACTGAACATGCACTGAGAGCAAGCACACTATGCATCAGGCACTGTGCTAATTTGTGCACTACTGTTTTCACAGCCAAGCAAAAAATATTCCAATGACCTTTCCTTGATTCAGGTGCAGTATGTGTATTGCAAAGTGATCATGTTCAATTCACTATGTTTTGATTAGGGTGATCTGGGCATTAAGTCCTTCAGTAGGTTATGTGGTATAGTGTAAAATGTGTGAGCTTTGTATTTAGAGACTTGAGTACAAATCCCAGGTCACCAAAGTATGGCTGTGACCTTCATAAAAACAAGTGATGCATCTATTTCTCTGGGATTTTAAGAGGCCTGGTATATAGGAGGCACTTGAGAAATGTTACTCATCTTTCCCAAAGTAAGGAATACTCTTAAGTAAAATGTCTTTGATTGTCACCTATCAATTTTTCCTTAACTATGGAACGCAGGCAGGATTACTACTTCTCTTTCTCAGGCCCTGAATGTGCCAATACTAAATAGTTTTGTGCCAGCAATAAGTGAATGTCACTTACCTAAATCAGGCAGCGAAACGGAAAATGCACTGTTAATTGACAAAAGACACAAAAGGGTTAAGGGAAAAAAGCCATGTTCAAAAATATTAGCTGATATATCTCAACATATTGATGACTAGGCTTCCTGATATAGATGCTTTGGGGCAAAGATATGAGGCAAACTTTTCCTGTGGCTTTGTTCTGATCACCTCCCTGCTCTTGTAAATGAGATAATTTATCTCCAGTGATGACCTGCACCCCCTTTCCTACACTTGATGTTAGTCAAAAGGCCCAAGAAGCTACACTCCCTTTCCTAACTAGACAATATCAGGCTGTTGCACAGCCCCACCCTTCTCGGTCCACAAGTCCTAGTTGTGCCTCTAACCTTCCTAGATGCCAGTCAGATACATCCAGTGGGAGAAATACGGTGAGAAAGAACGACCCTCTGGAGACACTGGACCATGACTATGTATATGTTTAACCAGAGAGGTGACCTGAGGGGACAATTCCAGTCCACATGGAAATGGAAGATGTTAATTTGCTAAGTGGGAGAGGGTCTTTGGCTCAGGTACATGGACTGGTTTTCCTCAAATTTCACAGTTAGGTGGATCACATGGAAGGAAGTATGATGTGGTAGAAACAAAAATCCGTGTATTTTAAGCAATTTAAGTTCAGTGCTCTAAGTATTCTGAGGACACTGGGCCAGGCCCAGGTGCTGCATCTACAAAATGAGCAGACAGTTTCTGTCCTGAAGTAGCTCAGGGTTTAGTGAGGAGGACCAAAAGTAAATTAATATAACACTCTGTGATAAGAACATAACAAAGGACAAAATAATAGCACTAAATACCCTTTATGGAGGCCTTAGTTTCTCCATTTCTAAAATCAATCCCATGGAGTTCCCATTGTGGCTCAGCAGGTTATGAACCCCACTAGTATCCATGAGGACTCAGGTTTGATCCCTGACCTCATTCAGTGGGCTAAGGATCTAGCATTGCCAGAAGCTGGGGTGTGGCTCGGATCCCACATTGCTGTGGCTGAGGTGTAGGCCTGCAGGTGTAATGCTAATTGGACCCCTAGTCTGAGAACTTAAGTATGCTGCTGGGGTGGCTCTAAAAAGACCAAAAAAAAAAAAAAAGTTTCATTTTCAGGGTTGCAACCTTGTTCTGAAGATAAGACAACAAACTAGGTGTTGATGGTCAAGACAAGAGCCTTCCAACAAAAGACTCAACAAAAGGCAAACTAAGAAACAAGGGAATAAACAAAGTTCTGTATCATCTGGGTAAATCTCCATGCTATTAACTGAAAAATTAAGGTAGAGAGGCAGATTTTGGCAAAATTTAAGGGGAAAAAATCTTTTTAGACCTTTCTAAAACTGGAAGATTTCTCTCTGCAGGTAGTGAATTTCTGTTTATAAAGTGCACAGGCACAGAGATTTGGCTTCTTAGGAAATTTTCTGAGAAACTTGTGTAGTTGGTCAGATTAGGTAATATGGATTTCCCTTCCTACCTTTAGATTCTCTGACTCTAAGAAAAAGAGTTTCTCAGTAGTATGAATAGATGTTACAACATGTGCATGGGATGTTATGGGAACCCAGAAGAGAAGCAGGTAATACAGGTTTTGGAAGAGGTGTTCATGGAATGCATCCCAGAAGGGATAATGTTTGACCAAATTTAAGGGAAGACCAGAACTTTGATAATCAAAGAAGTTGGGGAGAGGCAGGTGCATTCCAGACCAATGGAATGTCATGGTTAAAAACAAGGACGCATGAAACACCATGGCAGACACATACACACAGGAGTGAGGGTGAGAGTAAATCTGAGTGAGAGATAGAGCCCGATAAGTAGGTAGGGACCTGCCAGGAAAGTATTCACTTGCAATTGAAAGGGATTGGATGTTTGTTCTGAAATTTGTAAGCAGTCACTAAATAGTTCTAAGGACAAGGAAGTAAGATTTGCATTTTTAAAACAGCATTCGCCCTTGGATCCAATTTTTAAGGGATTGCAGGTATGCTAATAATGTTTGTCAGGGCATCTAACCTGCTAAGATTGGGGTCCGCCTTTAGTTCTTCCTGACCACTGGGGCTGGGCTCCCTCCTCTTCCGTGGTCAGGACTATGATCTGTAAACCCCATATTCTCTCATAACTCTTGGTAGATCTCGATCCAGCAGATGATTAGGCACACTCATGTGCCTCTGAGGTTTTATAAATGAAAAGAACTTCACAGGTACAGTAACGTAATTCTGTGTCCATATACGTAATGACCTGGGGCAAACTATTTGACCATTCCCTGCCCTCATAAAATGCACATCTATGTCTATGTGTTTCTCTCTCTCTCTCTCTCTCTCTATATATATATATATATAGAGAGAGAGAGAGAGAGAGAGAAACAGAGATGGAGCTGGACTCCCTCTTGGTAGATCTTATGTAAGATTGAAGAGAGAAGTGCCTCCAGAGACCCCAAGGGTACCTTCCACTCTAAGCAAGAGGAAGCTTAGTCACTATGGAATGTAAAATGCAAGAGATTTGCCCATGGTTGCACACTGAATAAACAGAAGACCTGAAACTAGAATCTAGAACATAGCCCACTTGTCTCCTCTTTTGACCTTCCAAATTCCCATGGGTAGTGGATTGATCTCACAGTGTCCCTTCCAGGTTCAAGATTCTGAGATATATGGTCCATTCAGCTAAAACACTCATCTTCCCTCTCCACCCATTGCCTCTCTTAAGAGAGGCAGATTAGAACCTGGAAGTGTAGAAAAGTAAAACTACTGGAACTTGTAGGGCTGCCAAAGCATAAAAGGACATAATTAATAATGTGGCACTCAGTAATATCAGGAATACATGTCAAGGATGATGAGCAAAGTTTCCTTCCCAGACTGTATTTAAGGCTTTTCCTCTACCCTTGTTTACAACCTCTTCTCATCAATTTTTTCAAAAGGGATGTTGTCACTTTCTAATTGGCATCAGTGGGTGTGGTTCACTCAAATATTGGCAAGGAGATAGGTGATAACCAGGGCCTTTGGTTCTAGCTTCTGGTACCCCTTCACTAGAGAAACAGGATAGATGACATCACCTGTGTAACTACCAAGCTGGCACTGCTAATCCTCTCCTGCAAAGAGAAATAAAAAAGGGACTTTTTACCTTATATTTTCTTTTGACTTGGTTTTCTTCATTTTAAATCTGTCCTTTTCTTTCTTGAAGAATCTCTGCAGTCTTTTAAGTGCTTCTTTTCCATCTAAACTAAGAGGAATCAGAGGATATAAATAATGTGGTGTTTGAGAGAGTACTTGAGATGGAAGGCTGTTGCAGTAAAAAGGTTCAGAGACTTCAGTATCATTTCTAAAACACACCCCACTCAAGGAAGATCAAGAAGATGCCTTATCAGCTTCTGTGGTCTTACTTTGAATAAGTGTGGATATGAAGTAGCATATACCAGCTATAAAGGGAATTACTGTATTTCAGTACAAACTTTCATCTACTCCAAATGGTCTGTATTTTATAGAGTTTATGGAGCAAAGTCTTCCTTTTAGAGAAGATGATTCAGGGAACCAGAGTTTACAAATTGTACTATAAATACACTATAGAAATTCCTGGCTCCTGAAATTCATATCACTAATTTTTAATTTATGGACTGATTATATAACAATGATGGCAGACAAAACATTCATCCAAAGAGATACATGCACCCCTATGTGTACTGCAGCACTATTCACAATAGCCAAGACATGGAAACAACCTAAATGTCCATTGACAGATGAATGGATTAAGAAGATGTGGCACATATATACAATGGAATACTATTCAGCCATAAAAGGACAAAATAATACCATTTGCAGCAACATGGGTACAAGTAGATATTCTCATACTAAGTGAAGTAAGTCAGAAAGAGAAAGACAAATGCCATATGATATCACTTATATGTGGAATCTAAAATATGGCACAAATGATCCTGTCTACAAAACAGAAACATCATGGACATGGAGAGTAGACTTTTGGTTGTCAGGGGGGAAGGGGAGGGACTAGGGTTGATGAAGAGTTTGGGGTTAATAGATGCAAACTATTACATTTAGAAAGGATAAGCAATGATGTCCTACTGTACAGAACAGGGAACTATATCCAATATTGGGATAGAGCATGATGGAGGATAGTATGAAAAAAAAGATGTGTGTGTGTGTGTGTGTGTGTATGACTGGGTTACTTTTCTGTAAAGCAGAAATTGAAGGAACATTATAAATCAAGTATAATAAAAAGTTAAAAAAAAAACCAAAGATAGTACACTGCCTGATTGGGGATTAAAATGTTTCAAAATATGCTCTTTTTAATGGGGAGGTTAGGGAGAGGGACTGATACACCCGCAACATCCCACCCAGCACAAATGCCCTCTTCTCCCTTCAACTCTTAAACTTTGGCTTTTGACCACTGCTGCTTTCCTTTCCACTATGTGCTCCTAATAATTAAACATTTAAACAAATCTTATCCTTGAACACTGAGTTATTAGGTATTAAATTAAGCACAAATCCCAGAGATAGCCTCATTAACTTGCAAAGACACAGTTAAGTCATAACCATTGATTTCTTCCTGGAAAAGCAACCACAGAATCAAAGCACTTTATTGATATTTATTGCTCCTTTCTCACTTATTCTCTAACACAACATCAAAGTCCTCTACTCTGGGAGATGGATATTTTCTCAAAAGAAAAAGCAATGTGATTAAAAATTATATGATTGTACACAATTACAAGTACCCTGTTGATCACAATGTTGTATTACAATATCTTATCTCCACTCTCGGTTCAAATCCTCCTTAAAGATGGGGGTCATTTCTTAAACTTTGGTTTTCCTAAACCAATAGGAAATACCTTAGCTGTGAAGGCAAAAAAGAGAAACTCACTCTATTGTTGGGTAGTTGCTCTTTGTTTTGTAGACATTCTCATACATTTCTTCACTATTTTCTTCTGAAAGTAAAACAAAATAAAAAAGCTGTTTTCATTTATTATAATGGAAATAATTCAGGTTGATATTTAACACAAAATTATTGGATAACTACCAGGTTCTATGTACTCTGATCTTTTCTTTAGTAAGTAGTTTTAATGGAACCATATGCACTGGTTTTTACAAGCGTGTGATAAAAAATAATTAACCTCTATAAAAGTATATACAAACAAAATATTTGCTTCTGCTGTTTCCAAGTCTGATCAGATTTAGTCAAAGGAAGTTGGTTTAATGAACAGAGCCCTTCCTTCTATTCTTCCTCTTTGCTGGCTTAACATATAACAACCTGTCTGCTAAAGATCAAGCACTGTGCTGAATGCTGGGGAAATAATTTTGAATAGTCCTTCTTCTCATAGCCTGGCTTTCACCTAGTCCAAAATGTAAGCTTAAAACACAGAGATATAGTTTGAGTATGCCCGGCAATGGAGGATTTTCAAGAACTTGAATCACAATGAGTTTAGGAGAGTCACTTAACTTCTGTGTGCCTCAGTTTCCTCTTTTTAAAATGAGGGTACTGGAGTTCCTGTTGTAGCTCAGTGGTCAACAAACCTGACTAGTATCCATGAGGCAGGTTCGATCCCTGGCCTTGCTCAGTGGGTTAAGGATCCAGCATTGTCTGTGGTATAGGTTGCAAACTTGGCTTGGATCTTATGTGGCTGTGGCATAGGCCAACTGCTACAGCTCTGATTTGACCCCTAGCCTGGGAACCTCCATATGCTGCCAGTGCAGCCCTAAAAAGACAAAAAGTAATAAATACATAAATAAAATTAAATAAAATGAGGGTACCATGTTTAATGATCTCTAAGATTCTTTCTCCATCTAAAATTCTGATATTCTGGAAGTTTCTGTGGCTCAGCAGTAACGAGCCCAAGAAGTATCCCTGAGGATGTGGGTTCCCTGTGGATGTTGGCCTCAGTCAGTGGGTTAAGGATCTAGCATTGCTGTAAGCTCTGGTGTAGGTCGAGTACACAGCTCAGATCTCACATTGCTGTGGCTGTGGTGTAGGCCAGCAGCTGTAGCTCCAGTTTGACTCCTAGCCAAGGAACTTCCATATGCTGCAAGTGTGGCCCTAAAAAAAGCAAAATAAATAAATAAATAAAATTCTGATATTCTATGAAGGATAAAAACAACCAGAGTATCATTTGATTACCCCTCCTCCATTACCTTTTCACTCATTCAACAAATATTCTTTGAATAGCTAACATGTGCCTGGTACTATAATAGGGGCTAGGGAAAATGGTAAGTATAAAGAAGAAAACCATCTAGGAGGGAAGACAGTCATTAATCAAAGAATCATACACATACAGAATTAAAACTGGGAAAGTGGAGTTCCCATCATGGTGCAGTGGAAACAAATCTGACTAGGAATCATGAGGTTGTGGGTTCAATCCATGGCCTTACTCAGTGGGTTAAGGATCTGGTGTTGCTGTGAGCTGTGGTGTAGGTCACAGACACAGCTCGGATCCTGTGTTGCTGTGGCTGTGGTATAGGCCGGCAGCTGTAGCTCTGATTCAGCCCTTACCCTGGGAACCTCCATATGCTGTGGGTGCAGCCCTAAAAAGCAAAGTAAAATAAAACTGGGAAAGCACTATGAGAAAGAGGGTTATGGTACTACAAGACTGTATACTTAGGAAAATATTCCCTGGGGAATAATGACTGAGCTGAGATCAGAAGAAAGATTAAGAGTCACTTAGGCAAAGAGGCGGCAGGGAGGAAAACACTGCAGGAAGCGGGAATAGCATATGGAAACACCCTGAAGTTGGAGCTTAGCATGTTAGAGAAGCTAAAAGCCAGCATGATTAGACCTCATAGTTGAAGACTGAATAAAGTGTAAGAAAAGGTTGGGTCACTCAGGGTCTCTAGACCATGTTAAGGATGATCTTAAAAGGTATTGGGACTATACTGCAATGCTATAATAATCAAAACAGTATGGTGCTAGCACAAAAAACAGATACAAAGATCAGTGGAACAGAATAGCCCAGAAATAAACCCATGCACCTATGGTCAATTAATCTAACAAAGGAGACAATGAAGAAAAGATAGTCTCTTTAATAAGTAGGAAAGCTGGGAAAACTCCTAGAGAAAGCATAGGCAGTATACTCTTAGACATAAGTCTTAGCAATATTTTTTTTGGATCTGTCTCCTCAGGCAGGGAAACAGAGGCAAAAAGAAAAAAATTAAATACCTAGGAATAATCTTGACCAAAGAGGTGAAAGACTCACATGCTGAGAACTATAAAACATTAATCAAGGAAATTAAAGAGGATTCAAAGAAATGGATATCCCATGCTCCTGGATTGAAATAATGAATATCATTAAAATGGCCATAATAACCAAAGCAATCCACAGGTTTAATGCAATCTCTGTCAAATTACCCATGACATTTTTCACAGAACTAGAACAAACAATCCAAAAATTTATATGGAACCACAGAAGACCCAGAATTTCCAAAACAATCCTGAGGGGAGGGGGAAGCAAACAAGCAGGAGGCATAACTCTCCCAGAATTCAAACAATATTACAAAGCTACAGTAATCAAGACAATGTGATACTGGTACAAAAGCAGACATACAGACCAATGGAACAGAATTAGGAGCCCAGAAATAAACCCAGAGTCTTAGAGTAAATTAATCTTTGACAAAGGAGGCAAGAATGTAAAATGGGGAAAATGTCTCTTCAAGTGGTGCTGGGAAAACTGGACAGCTGCATGGAAATGAATGAAACTGGAACACACCCTCACACCAAGCACAAAAATAAACTCAAAGTGGCTTAAACATGTAAACATAAGACACTATAAAACTCCTAGAAAACAACATAGGCAAAATATTCCCTGATATCAACCACACAAAAGTTTTCTTAAGTCAATATCCCAAAGCAATAGAAAAAACAAAAACAAACCAATGCGACCTGACCTCACACCAGTCAGAATGACATCATTAATAAGACTACAAGTGACAAATGCTGGAGAGGGGGTGGAGAAAAGGGTACCCTTTTGCACTGTTGGTAGGAAAGTAAATTGTTACAACCACTATGGAAAACAGTATGGAAATACCTCAGAAAACTAAATATAGAACTACCATGTGACCCAGCAATCCCACTTGGGGATATATCCAGAAAAAAACCTTCACTGAAAAAGATACATGCACCCCTATGTTCACTGCAGCATTATTCACGATAGCCAAGACATGGAAACAACCTAAATGTCCATCGACACATGAATGGATTAAGAAGATGTGGTACATACACACAATGGAATACTACTCAGCCATAAAAAAGAACAAAATAATGCCATTGGCAGCAACATGGATGCTACTAAAGATTCTCACACTAAGTGAAGTAAGTCAGAAAGAGACACATACCATATAATATCACTTATATGTGGAATCTAATGTATTGCACAAATGAATCTATCTACAGTAAAGAAACGAACTTATGGACTTGGAGAACAGACTCATGGTTGCCAAAGGGAGGGGGAGGGAGTGGGATGGACTGGGAATATGGGGTTAAGTGGTCTCAAACTATTGCATTTGGAATGGATAAGCAATGAGATCGTGCTGTATAACACAGGGAACTACAGCTAGTCACTTGTGATGTAATATCATGTAGGATAATGTGGAAAAAAGAATGTATATAAATGTATAACTGGGTCACTTTGCTATACAGCAGAAGTTCACATAATATTGTAAATCAACTATAATACAAATTTTTTTAAATAAATGCACTTATGCACACATACCTTGAACCACTTCTATTAGCTTATCATCATCCCACCCAATTGGAATTATTAAAAATATGTAAACGTAAGATTCTTTATTGCTAATTAGCCGTAGAAACAGCAATTCCTACTGGTGTTTCAAATGTCTCTATACTTACCATTATCTGAGGTGAATGAGCTAGAGAAGTCTGACTTTGATCTGTGGGGAGAAAAGATACAAAGCCCATTGACCTGTTGTATTGTACTTTTAAAGTTTCATCACATTCATCTCACTGAAGGGCTGGAATGTACTTACCCCTCTCTCCTCGGGCACTCAACATCATCATACGTCTCTGAAATGGAACTTGACCTAAAGGCTCCTGGGCCTGGAGTTTCTTTAGTCATCTCCAAGGCCTTCACATACCCACCTGCAAAGAAAACAGAAAATGCCCCAAAGAACATCTCATTAACTGTTCTCATAATCGCATTCACACACATCACTAGCAATGGAGGCAAGAATAGGAAAAGGCTGATAAGGGGTTAATATCCAAATACATAATAAACTCATACAACTTGATATAAAAAAACAGCAACTTGATTAAAAAGTGGGCAGAAAGCCTAAACAGATATCTTTCCAAAAAAGACATACATACAGATGGCCAACAGGCACAAGAAAAAATGCTCAATGTCAACCAAGGAAAAGACTAAACATGTTAACAGTGGATTATATATAACCTTAGCATGTATGATCCTTTGGGAAGACACTTCACTTTGCTGAGCCTGTCATGATTCTCTCAAATTGGGATGACGAGAGTAACACCTACTCTTATATGATTATGGCAGAGATTAATACATCTTTACAAAGGGTGCTAATTACCCAGTAAACCAGTGACTCCTCTTCCTTCATCAGTGGTTCCTCCTCTAATCCCTGACTTCAAATGTTGATGCCTTCCATGGTGCAGCCCTATGTTTAGATGACTTTAACCAGTCTGTGGCATTTTTTTCTTAAAGTAAATTTTCTCAGACAAGTTGATTGAGCCCCTGTCAACCTTTATTACTCATTAGTGATAGAATCAGTTGGATAGTGTGCCAGGTGGAAAAATGCATAGGGATTGTACAAGTAGCTAGCCTGTTATAGGCAGGAGCTGGTTTATTTCACAGAGCCATAAGCTTGTCACGACCATAAAACTGCCACTTTTTATCAGTTGGCATAAGTTAGTATTCAGAGTACGGGTGACTCAGAACCATTTTCAGGCATGAACCATTAATCAGAAATAAGTAATATATCTGAGAAATAAACAACAAGCACATTGACTTTTGTCTGTTAAGTCAAAGCACCAAGCAACAAGGTTTACAAGACATCAATTAGCATATAGGTCCCAAACCATCTTGATGAATGTCAGCTCCCAGAGACATAAAGGCCCTGCTTTTTCTTTTTCTTTTTTGTCTTTTTAGGGCTGCACCCACAGTATATGGAGGTTCCCAGGCTAGGGGTCGAATTGGGGCTGTAGCCGCCAGCCTACATCAGAGCCACAGCAACACCAGAGCTGAGCCACATCTGTGACCTACACCACAGCTCACGGTAACACCGGATCCTTAACCCACTGAGCAAGACCAGGGATCGAACCCATAACCTCATGGTTCCTAGTCGGATTCATTAACCATTGAGCCCCTAAGGGAAATCCCCTACTTTTTCTTATGAAGTTATCAGTAAGTTTCTTTAGCACAAAACACAGACACTGAACACATGGTTTCTTAATTCTTACTTCAGGACAATTTTTTCTTTCTTAATCCTCCCTTTTGGCTGAGGCAAATGTAAAAGTTTAAGACTTCATTTGAAAAGCACAGACAACTCAAAAATTTTATATCCCTGACTTAGACACCTCCCATGAGTTCTTGATACTCCACCTGCCTTTAAACTGTTTCCATTTGGTTATCTAAACATATCATGTTTCAAACCAAACTTGTGATCTCTCTGCAAATGTGCTCTTCCTGACATCTGCCCCATCTCAATAGAGTGGCAGCCCATCCTTTCGATTGCTCAGATCCAAAATCTTGAAAACACCCTTGATTCTCTTCTCTTATATTCACCTCCAATCCACAGCCACTGGTCAGCTTGACTTTCAGATTACATCCTGAAAGGACAGGATAATAACCTTTTCATTTTCCTTGGGAAATCCTTCAAGTTCCAGATGTGAATGTATGACCTAGGCTAGGTCCATTAGAGGTTACTCTCCCCCATTCTTGATGACTGGGTCCTGGTTGGCATGTGACACAATCAAGCCAATAACTGACTCAGATTTGGGTCTTTTTGTAAAACCGTTAAGAAGATAACCATTTCTAGTTTTCCTCTGGGGTTCCTAAGAGAATAGTGTGTAAGCCTATCACTGCTGGCTGCCATCTTGCCTCCACAAGGGTGGAGTCTGACAAAGGAGCCAAGCCAGAGGGAAGCAAGGCTAGAAGAAAAAGTACCATTGAGTCCTTGTGATACTGATGGTGTCCCTGGATCCAGCCACTCCCAGACTTTCTGCTAGGTGAGCCTCCTTTTCCTCTTTAGGTTTACACAGTATGGCCTGATTTCTGTTACTTATAATCAAGAGTCTTGACTCCCAGGAAGATAAAATACAACCTGAATATAGTCTGCTATGACATCATACTATGTCATCAGTGTCAATGACTTGGGTCTATAAAAATCAACAGGAGCAGGTAGATACAAAGGGAAATGAATAACATTTGCTGAATACTTAGCATGTAATATACTGTCAGATTTGCTCCATGCAAAACCCCAGTGCGGTCTGTATTAAGACCCTTTTTTATACCTGAAGAAGCTGAGGAATATGAAGACGTATGGAGTTACAATATTACCTAGCTAATAAGTGTGAGACCTGAAGTTTGACTTGGGTCTTCCGTTTCTACATCCAATGATTTTTTTCCACTCCTGCACAGCTGCCTCGCTCAGGCAAGTTACTTGGTATATGACAGGTATTCAATAAATATTGATAAAATAAGTTAAAATATGGGTCATGAACAGCCTTAAAATCATGCAGTAATAGTGAAGAGAACCAGAAGGAAACACACTCACAGTGGCCTTGGGAGTGCCGGGCCAGCTTGGGGTCCACCGGACAGGTCTTTGTCTGGATGATGTCAGTCCCAGGGCCCTCCTTCCCGGCCAGCATGGTCTTCTTACCTCTGTGGACTTTCTCCATCTGGGTTTTTCCAGGTGTCCCTTCACAGGCATCCACCTAAACACATAACGGGGACAGTCCTGCAGGGCTTTGATTTATCCTTAATTTTTTTTTTTTTTTTTTGCTTCTTCATGCTGTTCTGTATTCATTCATTCCTCAGGGTAGCAATTATTTTACTTAACGCAATATTACTCCTGTGCATCATAAAGACATAAACCATGTCTTGTGTTCATCTCTGAAAAGCCAATGAATGCCTGGCAGCGGCAGGCCCACGGGAGGTGGTCGGGGTGGCATGGAGTGCTGACAGCGGGACGGGCACTTGCTATATTGTATCTCACTTAATCTTCATGACACCCCATTAGAAAAACATCATTATTTAACATTTTTAAACTCAGCTGAGAGGAATAAACAGCTTTGGGTCTCACAGCTAGTCATCTGCTGAGGCCAGACTGAACCCCAGAGCCCTGTGTTCCTGCCACAACCCCAGAGTCCTGTGTTCCTTTGCCCGATATGTCATCTCCTCACCCCCTTTCTTCTGTTTCTCATCACTTCTTTCCTCACTTCCTCCCCTTGGCATGTGTTAAACACTTACTGATAGACACAACACACTAAGCTCTGGAATAGAGAGATACAAGTGGCTTCCATGCTGGTCACGGAGCAATACACACAAACCATTAGCTAAGGTACAATGTGGTGAGTGTCATTTGCTGCAGAGTTGCTCACGAGGTGGAAGTGGGAGGGGAGGTCAGTCCTCATGGCTAGGAGACAGTGTGGGGCAAGACTTCAAAAGCAGGTTTTATTTAACTGGGTTTAAAATGCAAGGAAGAAATTGGTTGAGGGGATAAGGACTACCTGGCAGGCAAGTCAACACAAACGGGGGCATAGAAGTGTTAGTGTCTTTAGAAGGGACCACAGAGGCTGCTGATGAGGGAAAGGACAGGGGAAGAAAGACTGGAGGCGAGGCTGAAAGGATTGAGATGGGATGGAGCTGAGTTACAAAAGGTCTTGCGTGCAAGGCAACAAGCATGAGCTTTATCTCATAGTCATAGGGAACCAGGCAGGGGAAAAACCTCATCAGACTTGCATCTCGGAAAGATCTGTATAGACTGGCAGGAAGAGACACTAGAGACAGA
This sequence comes from Phacochoerus africanus, assembly GCF_016906955.1. Lineage (NCBI taxonomy): Eukaryota > Metazoa > Chordata > Mammalia > Artiodactyla > Suidae > Phacochoerus > Phacochoerus africanus. The sequence goes on along the minus strand of NC_062551.1, from coordinate 155,190,632 downwards.
CGAATTGGAACACCTCTGGCCATCTCCGTGTTTTATAATTATGAGATGGGCAGAAGGGATTACTGTTCTTTCGACAAGTGGACATGAGGGTTGACTTTTGACTGTGACAAATACATTTGAAAGGGCTTGGTAAAAGTAAAGTAATGAATAGACATAAGGCATGAAATTTCCTGAGCTCTTGCTGGGATCTGGGAAGAAGAGAGAAGAGGAGGGTTATTATTTTAAGCTACATAGCCAAGAATGAAATTTTTAAACAGGGGAAAATGACAAAAAAGTAACAGTCAGCATTTCACACAAATACAGTGACCGCCTTTCTTCAGCTTAGCCCCTCACACAGCAAACACAGGTTCTCCAAGCACTGTCCTTAGGCATGCTTCCTAGATCCAGTCTGAATCACCATGGACTGTATTTCTACAGACTAATAATTTGTATTTGACCCCTAAAAAGCACTGACCACTAGACCAGCTAGACCACTCACCACATTTGCCCAGCATATTCCAAATAACTATGAATAATTCCCAAACTCAAATGCACTCCACGAAAGGAAGACTGTGTCCCTTTGAGGGTAACCTGATCCCATACTTGGCTCTTGGCCAGCACTGACAAAGAGCACATCCTGCTTCTGCTCTTCCATGGTCATCATCCTTCATCATGCTCCTCTGCTGTCTTTCTCATACACTCCTGATTAACCCTTCCTGATGTCTGGCCTCAACACCCGGGATGGTCTTGCCCCTGCCCACTGGCCTTGACACATCATGCTGCCTCCCTGGCTCTGGCCCCTGTCTTTCATTATAAGTGACTGACTTGTTTGAATTATGCTGATTTGCGACGCTCTCTAAATACCCAACCTGGTCCAGCCTGGTCTTTTGGCCTACTTGCTAGTTCAGGTCCACACTACCAACAAGCTGCTTGACTTACCAAAGCCCTGCAGGTAGAACTGGAACAATTCGATATAAGATAGGACCATCTCAAACAGGCATCTTGAATGTTCTGAGCCCCAGTAGTAGCCCTGGTGGTACCTATTGTTTAAGCTTCTGACCACACTAACTTTTTCGAAGGGGGTAGTGTCAGTTTGATATGGATACATATATACAGTGTTTGCTATTAATAAACTATATATACACATATAGGTACATATATATACATAATAAACTATACGGATATATATATATTTTGGACACACCCTCAACATGTAGAAGTTCCTGGGCCAGAGATCGAACCCATGCCACAGCAGGGACTTGAACCACAGCAGTGACAATGCTGGATCCTTAACCCACTGAGCCACCAGGGAACTCCTACTATTAATAAACAATATTAATTAATCAATTAATGAGTTAACAACAATCTATTTCACTTTATGGTAGCTATGGCTTACAAAACAGTTTCATGAGCATCATTTCATTTTATCATCACAAATGAGATAGAATCCGGATGGGAGTGAGGACGGTAATTGGGTAGGGACTATTCATTCTCATTTTACACATGAAATGCCTGAGCTCAGAGACCATGCCCCTCTTTTAAGCAGGGCTTCAGAGCACAGAGCTGAAGGAGGAGGCCCTCCCTCCAGGGTGGTACAAGGGCAGGTCGTGCCTGAGTGTGCTTTTGTATTTTGCCCCCTTGGATGCCTTGCTGAACTCACACTAGTCTCAGCCCTGCTCCTAAGGCCTACTTCATGGCTAATAAATGGAAAATCCAAGGCTAGAGTTCAGCTATTGTCATGCTGATTTCTTGGATAAAACACCCAACACCTTCTGCATCTTCTGACTGTCGCTCTGGAGAGCTGCCCATCTCAACCTCTAAAAAGTTGCTCCATGAATTGGTCTCATTACATGGCTGAACTGCGCTGTTTGGTCTGGAGCCCTTGAACCTGGATACCTTGAAAAGATGGTCTGAATGTAGTTCCTTTTCCGCTTTTTGATGTTCCAAGTCACATGGATCTTTGTCCTTCACTTTTTTATCTTCGTCTTCATCTTTGGGGCTGAGATGTGAAGAGATACCAGGGAAAAAATGAATATCAGAGTGTTTATATGATAGGGTCCCCCTCAATCCTAAATGAAATGAATGGGGAAAGTGAATTTAAACAGGCTGAGTCCTCTTCCTCCTCCTCTCCCTTCCCCTCCTTTTTTTTTTTTTTTTTTTTACAAGGAGGAGACCAGGATGAAGTCAACCATAGATAATTTCTCCAGATTTCTGCCTGCTCCAATCAATGCCAGAATGAATTGTTGCCTAAAACCCCTTAATAATTCCCCCATTGCCTGTAGGATGAACTATCAGTCCCACCAAGAGAAAAGGGAACCCTCCTACACTGTTGGTGGGAATGTAATTGGTGCAACCACTGTGGACGGTAGTATGGGGTTTTCTTAAAACACTAAATCTAGAACTACTGTATGATCCAGCAACCCCACTCCTGGGCCTCTAACAGGAGAAAACAGTAATTTGAAAAGACGTATGTGCCCTAATGTTCATTGCAGCACTATTTACAATAGTCAAGATATGGAAGAAACCTGAATGTCCATCAACAGAGGAGTGGCTAAAGAAGCACTAGTAAATATATACAATGTAATATTATTCATCCATAAAAGAGAAGGCGATAATGCCTTGCCAGGCACTAGGGGTGCTGAACCAGGTCAGGTGCTGGAAACAGCTGGCCCATTAAGGAAAACCAGTTCAGTCACCAGGGGGTCAACGGCTGATTCATGCTTTTCCTTTTGAAGGAAAACTCACCAAAAAGGTACAACTCACCTAGGTTCTTGGTGGAGAAAATTCTTCCAAGGCTGAAAGTAAAGAGGAAAATGGTCATTTTCATAAATTAACCCATGTCAAACCCAAACCACACCTCTGTTGTTTGATTCCAGGTCATTAGAGACCTGAGCAAAAGGTGAGGCCAGTGAGGTCTCATACAAAGCAAGAGTAGACACTGACAAAAGAATGTTCCATAAAGAGTTGCCAGTGAAGCTAAAGATCAATCCAAAAAGAAAACAGGCAGTTCTAAAGCAATGGTGCATGCCAGAGGGAATGTGTAATTTGACTCAGAAAAATCAATTGTTCTCTACACACCTTTCCAGGAATGCATCTGTAGAGCAAAAAACCTTCTAAATCCTATGAGCAAATAGGAATGTGTGATATTTAAGCATTGTCTTTGTGGGCAAAACTGTAGAAGCATGTGTGCGAGTCATGCTGGGAATTCTCCCCTCCTGATTCCTCACCCTCCAGATTAAAAATCAGCTCTTGCATGATCTAGACTTGGCTCTGTTAAAATTATGTCCTACACACAACTATAAATGTAATAAATTAATTGAGTAATATAAAAAAAATTACATCCTAATGACCACAACACAGCCCCTCGTTGAATCTGTCATCACCTATCTGGAGCTATTCACTATCAGGAATCTAGCCAAGATCTGAAGAGAAGAGAATATATCTAAGCATCCAAAATGCTGCTACAAAGTCTAGTTCAAGAGCTCATCGACCCTCCTTTGAGAAGAGCCTCACAGACCTTCATTTAGAGACAACTGGCTCTTATTTTCTATATAATTCTAGAAGATTGGAAGGTAGCACTGGTAGAAAGGTATGTCAGGGAGACCTTGCTTTATATCTCTGCCACATTATTTACAGGTTATTTAACCTCTCTGAGCCTCAAGGTTTCGACTATAAAATGGAAGTAGCAATACCAGCTCACAAGGTGACTTTGGGGATTACATGCTGCTGTGTACACAAAAGTGCCTGCCACCAACAGGGACTCAGTGCACACTCGACCACGTGACAGGCTCACTGCTGAACACAAAGAAATTGACAGTAGAAGGAAATAATAACTGACGAAAATAAGAAAACTACTACAGCAAACAGGCCCCGCAGATTTGGTGTGAAGGCAACTAGCTCTGAACATCTATTTACAAAGGCCAAAAGCATCTCACAAGGAAAGCAGGAACTGTGCCCACCCTGCTCCTTATGTACCAGAGTATTCCAGGTCATCAACAAAGGGTGAAATCAGATTCTAGCCACAGAGCTTAAAAACATTGAGATGAGCATAATACACTTCTGAAAGTTAAAAGATTAAAAAATACATTCATGCTTTTTTTTGTTTTGAACAGGATAAAATTTGGTCATTTAGAAAGTTCACTTGTGCAGAGAAGTGTATTTGCTGATATCACCAGAAGTGAAATATCTTAATAGTTTTCAGTTTTGTTAATAAGAATAATCATATCGGCTTTTCTATCTATGAAGCATATCACAAGTGAACAATCCTTTCCCATAAGCATAAGAAAAATGAACCAGAAAGATGAAGGATCTAGACCAAATGTACCCAGTGAGGAAGGAGCAGCAGCTTGACTGACCCAGTAAAAACATTTGGTAGGAGTTCCCATTGTGGCACAGCAGAAATGAATCTGACTAGGAACCATGAGGTTGCAGGTTCGATCCCTGGCCTCACTCAGTGGGTTAAGGATCCAGCGTTGCCGTGAGCTATGGTGTAGCTTGCAGACATGGCTCAGATCTGGTGTTGCTATGGCTGTGGCATAGGCCAGCAGCTGTAGCTCTGTTTAGACCCCCAGCCTGGGAACCTCCATATGCCTCAGATGCAGCTCTAAAAAAAGCAAAACAAAAAACAAAACAAAACATTGGGTAAGTGCCTATTGTGTGCCAGGCACCGTGCTAGGTACTTACCTATTTGTCTGACTTAGTTCTCCCAGCAATTCAATGAAACAACTATTGGTCCCTTTATTTACTGAGTATTTATCACTGCAGAGAAGTTTACCGCAAGGCAAACGCTTCCTGCCCTATAGAGAACACACCATTTTATAGAAGATACAGCTGCAGCTCAGAGAGGTTAAATGCCTAGGATAAATTCCAGCATTCACAATTAAATCGCTTGCCTAAATTTACCTCTTTTCATTCTCACAATGACTTCTGATGTGGGCACTTCTAGTATCATTATTTAACACGTGAAGAAATAGAGGTTCAAGGTCATCCAGCCAGGAGATGGGATTGAAGCCTGAGATTCAAGGTGCTAGCACAGTGCCCACCAGAAGCCTGAAAAATATGCCTTCCGAGGTCGAGGTCTGGTCATTCTCGTGAAAGACCAGGATACACATGTTTGGCTCGTGCCAAGAACTCTAATTTATTAAGGCCAGTTGGTGTTGGCCACGCTAGATGAGGGGCCAGGAATGGATTAGGATCGTTTCCCATCCTAACATCTCTTCTGTCTCTGATCCTGCAGGGCTCAGGCTTCAGAATCTTAGCAGCTGGAGTCTAAAAAAGCCTGAGAAATCTGGAGAAAACACAAAACAAACCTGTTTCCACTCTCATGAAAGAAATGACTTCAGAATCAACTCTGCACACTTGTTTTACTTATAAAGCTGATAAGAACAGAAGACACAATACCTTTTGGAGTTCTTCAATTCTGACTTCATACGTTGCTAAAATAAACATGAAAAAATTATTTTCTTATAGTCTTATATTAATTATATATGATATTATTTTCTTATTGTCAGTTTCTTATAGTACCCATTTCTTACAGGACCCAGGATTAAAGCAGTTGTGAAAGATGGCAGAGTTCAGTTTTCTCCATCTTCTGAACATCGATATATGGAGGACTTGTCCGTGGGGTTTGGGAAATTCTCAGGTCATTGATTGTGGTTTAATTTCCGTGGAGATTTCCAGGATGGAGTGTATAGTAAAGGAAAGCATTGGAAACAATTTTCAGTTTCTTTTTTGGTAAATGGATTCACACCTCATGATTAAGAGAAAGGATTGCAATTTAGCGGTAGCAATTAGCGAGCAAACTTGAAAGGCAAGGGAAAGGGGGGGGAAAAAAGGCAACAGAAGTCCAAATTCCACTTCAGCAAAATGAATTTCACTGTGTTTGCCTCCACAAGTCTTTGGTTTCCTCAGCCCAGCTTGAAAAGAGGAGACTGAACACCAGCTAAGGCTTGAATACCTTTTTAGATTTTCCCCAAAGTTCTGTGGATTTTAAAGACATGGTGTCAGACTTAATCATCAACAAATACATATACAAGCAGGAGCAAGAATTTGGGTGCAGAGCCCAACCCTGCCACTTCCTACCTGTGGAACTGCAGACAAATTATTTCATTTTTTGAACCTCAGATTGCTCATCTGTGATATGGGGCCCATTGGTACCTGCCTTCTAGAGTCAATGGGGGAGATCAGAGGAAATGATGAAAGAAATGTATGCCTAGCAGAAAGTGTCATGTTTTTGGATAAAACTGCCAATTTTTCTTTGCTTAAAAATTGTAAAAGTTTCCCCCTACTGGTAATGAATACACATGCATAATACATGGGACTTCTCCTGTTCATTTCCTTCCTGCTGCTAGAGTCCTAAAGCTTTCGTTTACAAAACTGACCCACACATGGATTTCTCAATTTTCAAAATGATAATCTCCTTCTCTCTCCCTCCTCCAAGTCTCCACCAAACCCTCTGTGTTTTGAAAGAATTAACAAATCATGATCTCTTTGCTTCTATCTACCACCTGGTGGGGAGGCAGATATTATTATTCTGTCTTAGAAACCATCAAGGCTCAGAGAAGACTGACTTGCTAAGAGTAAACAAGGGTAATGTGCACACAATTAATAATGTATTCATAACTTGATACTGTATTTTAGCAAAGTGGAGGTTCTCCCAATGGCAAGTTCTGCCATCAAAACGTGCCCGCAAGATAGGAATATAAAGTACAAAAGACCATACCCCAGGGGGACAGGAAAAGACCAGGAATTATAATAGGAGGATGTAACCCAAAGCATTAGAGCCCTCGCTCGCTTTCCACAGGCGGTTTACATAACCCTTTCCACTGAAGAGCTGTGCACCTGCTGGGAGATGAAGGACAAATATCAGCAACCCTCCAATGGCTAGTGTCACAACATGGGCATGCCATCCAGGCACTCAGCTCTTTCTCCATGTCCTCACTCCCTGTGTGACTTGGGAAAAGTCCCTTCACCTCTTTTCCACCTGGAAGTGAGACAGTTATTACTAATATTATAAAAACAATAAGAAAAATGGCTAACTTTCTTTTCATGATAATCACTACTCATATTCCGATTTTCAAATGAGGAACAGACCCCCAGAGACATGAAGTCACATGCCCAGGGCCACTCAGTTAGGAAATGGCTTTCCAAACTTTCTTTTAGCCATGGAGTCACTCACTTTTTTTTTCCTTTCCTTTTTATGGCTATACCCATGGCATATGGAAGTTCCCAGGCTAGGGGTTGAATCATAGCTGCAGCTGCCAGTCTACACCACAGCCACAGCAATGCCAGATCCGAGCCACATTTGTGACCTACACCACAGCTCACGGCAACACCAGATCCTTAACCCACTAAGCAAGGCCAGAGATGGAACCTGCATCCTCATGGATCCTAGTCAGGTTCATAACCCACTGAGCCACAGCGGGAACTACATGGAGTCACTCATTTAAACACAATACTGTAGGAACAGAGACAGAACTTCTCTGGCTGAAGTTATCCTCAAGAGTCTCCAGGACCCTTTAGGACAATCTGTGATCCTAGGAAGCACAGTTCAAAATTTCTATTTCTTTGGTAAGATTTTTTTTCTCAATTTGTTTCAATCAAGTTCATCATTGCTCCTTGAAGCATTTTTTATAATAGAGGCTTTGAAGTCTTTGTCAGAAAATTCTAACACTTCAGTCATCCCAATGTTGGCATCTATCAATCATCTCTTGTCATTCAAGTTGAGATTTTCCTGGCTCTTGGGGTGATGAGTGGTTTTCTAGTGAAACCTGGACATTTGCAGTATCATGCTATAAGCCTCTGGATCCTATTTAAACCTGTTTCCACTGACTCTTCATAGCAGCAGAAGTGGGGAGGGCTGCCTTTTTCTTGACGGGCGGGGGTAGAAGTCTGGGTCCCTACTTCTTGGCCTCTTTATAGCCAAGTAAGGGAAGGGCTCTCATCACTGCAGGGCAGGGCTGGGCTGGGAGCACCAGCTCCCCACTCTGCTTCTGCTGATGACACCCTGGCTGGGTGGTGGAGGAGTGCTCCTACTGCTTCCAAGACGGCTTCTGCAGAAACCACACAGTGGTGGCTGCCTTACTCCTGGGTGGTTGTGAAAGTTCCGACTCTCCTCAAAGTCTCCTCTGACGCTATCCAGCAGGGCGGGGAAGGGGCACCCTGTTATTGCTGGGCAGGGGCTGGAATCCATGCTCCCCGTGTGGCCTTCACTGGCCTTCACTGCAGGTGTTTTGTTACCCTGGCAGGTTTGAAAGACCCAGTTCCCTACCTGGCCTTCTCTGAAACCGCCTCAGCAGAGGGGCTGGAGTGCATCATCACAGCCTAATGAAGGTGGGAATCTATGCTCCTCATTCAGTGCTCAATGGTGGTGGGAGAAAGCAGTTATTTTCTGTGATTTTGGCTCGGGTAGAATAGTTATTGTCTACAGACCTTCTGTCTTTCTAGGCTTCCCTTTTCCTGGCCCTTTGGCTTGAAAAAGCAGGCTTCTATTGGAGCGGTTTTGTCTGTGCCCATTGATGTTTCTGGGTTGACAGCTTCTTCAGCTCCAAGGCTCAGGTATATGAAGCAAGAAGAAAATCCAGACAACTCACCATCTATCCTCCCTTGGGTCCCGAGGTCCCTGGCTGGTCTACCTTCTTTCTACCTCTTCAGAGTCTTTGAGTTTTCTTACATTTGTATATAAATATGTATATATGTATATGTATTTATATATATAAATTTTAAATGTTACACATTTAAAGCATATATATACATATATGAATCATGTGTATATATATATGTTTTAAATATATTTATATTTAATATTTAATAATTAATTCAATAATTATTATTAATAAGTGTATTATTAACAATATTAAAGCAGGAGCAGAGTTTATTTAAATATTGTATAATATTTAAATACACTATATATGTGCTTTAAATATATGTGCTTTAAATGTTATATATAGGTACTTTATATATATATTTAAATATATGTTTAAATGTATAATATTTAAAGTACCGATATATATGTGTATGTGTGCTTTAAATATATAATATCCAAGGGTTTTAGTTGTACTTATCAGGGTTACTAGGGAAAACACATCTGTTCCATCTTCCCAGAGCAGAATTCACTTGACTTTAAATGTGTCCACAGGACAATTCCACAAAGGAGATGTTATACCTATTTTGTAGATGAATAAAGAGTTTCATGTATCATTAACCAGTAAGTGGTGTAAAGAGGATGAGCCATGAGGAAGGGTCAAGTGAACAGGGACAGGTGGGAGTACAGTAGCCCGCTTCCTTCCTTTCCTTTTCCTACAGGATAACTGTATCTTGGCTCTTCAGAGAGGGGCAGGGAAAAGAGTGGGGGATGTACACAACCCTTTTGATCCCAGGCTGCAGTTCCCTGGCTTCTTTAGCCCTGGAAGACCTCTTCCTATCCCCCCAGGATGCCCTCCTGGCAGGGGAAGCCCTCACCACCACTACCATTCTCCCACTCTAGCACTTTCCTATTGCCCTATGTTCAGGGACTTCACATCCTACCCCTTTCTTATTGCCCTATGCTCAGGTACTTTCCACCCTAGCCCTTTCCTATTATCCTGTGCTCAGGTACCTCCCATCCTACCTCTTTCCTATTACCCTATGCTGAAGTACCTCCCATCCTAACCCTTTCCTATTACCCTATGCTCGGGTACCTCCCATTGTATCTCTTTCCTATTGCCCCATGCTCACGTACCTCCCATTTTACCCCTTTCTTATTGCCCTGTGCTCAGGTACTTCCCATCCTACCTCTTTTCTATTGCCCTATGCTCAGGTACCTCCCATCCTACCCCTTTCCTACTACCCTATGCTCAGGTACCTCCCATCTTAGCCCTTTCCTATTACCCTATGCTCAGGTACCTCTCAGTTGCATCTGTGGCTTATTTTCTGAGCCCTTTCTCTTTTCAGTCATAAACATTTGCCTCCTTAGAAGCACTAAGGGACATAAAGAATTCCTCAGTGATGGAGTTCCCGTCGTGGCGCAGTGGTTAACAAATCCGACTAGGAACCATGAGGTTGCGGGTTCGGTCCCTGCCCTTGCTCAGTGGGTTAACGATCCGGCGTTGCCATGAGCTGTGGTGTAGGTTGCAGATGCGGCTCGGATCCCGCGATGCTGTGGGTCTGGCGTAGGCCGGTGGCTACAGCTCTGATTCGACCCCTGGCCTGGGAACCTCCATATGCCACGGAAGCGGCCCAAAGGAATAGCAAAAAGACAAAAAAAAAAAAAAAAAAAGAATTCCTCAGTGAAAGACTGAAGAGAGGCCCGGGTTAGTGGTTCCTTCTTTGGGAACCTCAAATGATGCCCCTGACAAGCCCACCTTGAACATTTGTGGCCTGGAGAGAACAAATGCAGGCCTCTTGTGCAGCTTTCTTCCCATTTTCTACCTTGAGCTTCACCCTACACACAAGGGGCCTTGTGTATGTCAACCTCATCCTCCCTTGACCCCATGAACAGCCCTTCTTGTCCCAAGGAGGAAGGATGTAGAGGAGAGACCCAAGCCAGGCCTGAGGGAGCCACCTGTGGGAGGGCATTCTGGGGGTCACATGTGGTCCTGAGAAAGAACGTACAGGCTCTGACTACAGCATCCCCCTGGTCCTGTGATATTAGTTTTGTAGAGAGGCATGCAGTTGGAAGGTGTCCAAATGGGGCCCACAGCCTTTCTACTCAAAGGTGGTTTGTGGACCAGCAGCTTTAGGATCACAAGGGAACTTGTTGGAAATGCAGATGTTCAGGCCCCACCCAGAGCTACTGAACCAGAATCAGCATTTTCACAAGATCCCTAGGTAATGCATGTGAACATCAGAATCTGAGAAGCTGAGCTCTTAAGGTGAGCCTGGACACCCCAAATATGGAGTAGCATTGCTTTCTGGGTTGATGGGGACAGGAGTTCCACTTCTTATGGCTAGTATTTTATAAGCCAAATGGGAGAAGCTAGAGTTTTCCCAGTCTAGGAGAGTTTTTTCCAGTTGTTCCTCAATCCCTTATTTCCTGGGAGAGGTGAGAAAAATTTCAGAAGGTTCTAACTCTTACCCTGTGAACTTCCTAACTGTATTCCAAGGCAAATGATTTCCTCCCCCAGAGCTCTGGGCTTCTTTTCTGCACAATAGAGAGGTTGCACAAGATGATCTCTCTCTAACTCTCCTTGCAGGAAAGGCAAATGTCCTTGAATGAGAAGAGGATAAAACTGTGGAAAGAGCATAGATCTTAGAGACAGTCTAAGCCTGCTGCCCATTACAGCCCTACCACATATGACTTGTGCGACCTTATGCAACTCAATCTCTCGGATCTTCAGTTTTCTGTCTCTAAAAGCAGTTAATACAACTGCTACATCAGCAAGGATATACACAGAGAACCTAACACAGAACCATGGCCCACAGTCTGGGCTCCATCAATGCTAGTGTTTATTCCAGAACTAATGCTTATGCCTTTTGTAGAGAACTGGCTGATTTTATAGACAGAACAAAGACATACAAACGGGTAGAAATGCTACGAGTCCCTACTTCATCTTCTTCCCTGAGAGGGTCTCTTTTTTCACAGGAAGGTCTGAGCTTTGTCAGCAATACCTGAGGCTGGAAGATTTTGCTCTGAGCCAATGGTCAGATTCATTAAATGAACCCTCTGCTTCTTATTAAGGTTAAATACAAGGACCTAACGCTCGCAGTCTGTTATCACCCTCTCCATTCAGGGAGTTAGCAGGAGACTCAAGATAGACACCACAAGAAGAGAGATGAAGTTTCCACAGGAGGAGAAGGAGGAAAAAGGGATCGCCATATCCTGATTTTCCCTTCCACATATCCACAGAAGGTAAAGCATCTAAGTAGACTGGTGAAGGAGAAAACAGAAGAGGGAAGAGAGAAACTAACACAGGAACTGTGAGGTAGCACTGATGCTTAACTGGGTTTATTTATATTTTAAAAGATTAGGCAAGGGGGGGAAAAAGGAAATGAGAGTAAAGCAGCATGGCTACGAATTTGGAAACTTAGAATTGGCGAGGGGGAAAATACCACTTTGGACACATTTTTATTCCATACGAGGTCACTATATTAATTGGCTTAGCAGACTTACAATCAGCAATTTCTTTTGCGGTGCACAGGTTAATGGAGTCGGTAGAGTGTCTCAGATAGGAAATTGTTGTCTCGTAATTATGTGGTTCTTCAAATTCAGCACTGAGAAGTGTGGAGAAAAAAGGTTACTTAAAGCGAAACATTTTTTAGAACATATTTTCAAACTCAGGCTATTTTTGTCCTCATTTGAGAAGTAATAATAAGTCTGTCTGGCCCACATGGTGACCTAAACAGATATGGGAGGACACCACCCCTACTTGAAATACACAGGGATTCTAGCTGATGTATAGCAATGCAAAGAATTCTACCAAGAACCCATAACTCACCTAGAAATCAATAAGGTAAAACTCCCCAGGTGCCAGACAGAGAGAGGAAACCCACAATGAAAGATGTCAATGAGAACTGCAGCCAAAGGATGCTACGGGAAATTAGGATCAAATAAAGATCCCAGGACTGGGTGGCTGGAGATTTAATGTCTGAGGCAGACACTTGGTATGAGTCACAGGCTTCATTTGCATGGGGAGCTGGCCCTGAGTGATGGGTATAAGGTCCAGGGTCACAAAATGCCCTCTCATCTATCAAACTAATTCTGGAAAAGAACCGCACCCTTTCCCAGGGAATGAGCAGGGAAGCTTGCCATTCGACATGGGCTGCTGGAATGAAAAGAGTCGCCTGTGAGAAGGCAGAGACTCTAAAATCCCAGCCCCAGGTAGGGGTTTTATTTTTATTTTTATTTTTATTTTCAGTTTTTTTATGACTCAATGAACTTATTACATTTATAGTTGTACAATGATCATCACTAATAAATTTTGTAAGATTTCCATCCCACACCCCCAGCGCATCCCCCACCCCCACCAAACTGTCTCCTCTGGAAACCGTAAGTTTTTCAAAGTCTGTGAGTCAGCATTTGTTCTGCAAAGAAGTTCAGTCTGTCCTTTTTTCAGATTCCACATGTCAGTGAAAGCATTTGATGTTGGTGTCTCATTGTATGGCTGACTTCACCTAGCATGATAATTTCTAGGTCCATCCATGTTGGTAAAGATGCTGGTATTTTGTTCCTTTTAATGGCTGAGTAATATTCTATTGTATATATGTACCACATCTTCTTGATCCACTCCTCTGTTGATGGACATTTAGGTTGTTTCCATGTCTTGGCTAGTGCTGCAGTGAATATCAGAGTACATGCGTCTTTGTGAGTCATGGTTTTCTCTGGGTAGATGCCCAGGAGTGGGATTGCTGGATCAAACTGTAGTTCTATTTTTAGTTTTCTGAGGAATCTTCATACTGTTTTCCACAGTGGTTACACCAATTTACAATCCCACCAACTGTATAATAGGGTTCCTTTTTCTCCACACCATCTCCAGCACTTACTGTTTGTAGACTTTTTGATGATGGCCATTCTGGCTGGTGTAGGGTGGTACCTCATGGTGGTTTTGATTTGCATTTCTCTAATAATGAGTGATGTTGTACATCTTTTCATGTGTTTTTTGGCCATCTGTATGTCTTCTTTGGAGAACTGTCTGTTTAGATCTTCTGCCCATTTTTGGATGGGGTTGTTTGTTTGTTTGGTATGGAGCTGCAGAAGGTGTTTATAAATTTTGGAGATTAATCCCTTGTCAGTCAGTTCATTTGCAAATATTTTCTCCCATTCTGTGGGTTGTCTTTTTGTGTTGTTTAGGGTTTCCTTTGCTGTGCAGAAACTTTTAAGTGTAATTAGGTCCCATTTGTTTATTTTTGTTTTTACTGTCATTACTCTAAGAGGTGGATCTGAGAAGATGTTGCTGTCCTTTATGTCCAAGAGTGTTTGGCCTATGTTTTCCTCTAGGAATTTTATAGTGTCTGGTCTTACATCTAGGTCTTTAATCCATCTTGAGTTTATTTTTGTGTATGGTGTTAGGGAGTGTTCTCATTTCATTCTTTTCCATGTGGCTGTCCAGTTTTCCCAGCACCACTTATTGAACAAGCTGTCCTTTCTCCATTGCATATTCTCGCCTCCGTTGTCACAAATTAGTTGGCTGTAGGTGTGTGGGTTTAATTCTGGGCTTCCTATCCTGGTTCCACTGATCTATATTTCTGTCTTTGTGCCAGTACCATATGGTTTTGATGATTGTTGCTTCGTAGTATAGTCTGAAGTCAGGGATCCTGATGCCTCCAGCTCCAACTTTCTTTTTCAGGATGTCTTTGGCTATTCTGTGTCTTTTGTGCTTCCAAACAAACTTTAAAATATTTTGTTTGAGTTCTGTGAAAAGTGTCCTTGGTAATTTGATAGGGATTGCATTGTATCTGTAGATTGTCTTGGGTAGTATAGTCATTTTGATAATATTGACTCTTCCAATCCAAGAGCATGGTATGTCTTTCCATCTATTTGTGTCTTGATTTCTTTCATCAGTGTCTTAGTTTTCAGAGTACAGGTCTTTTGTCTCTTTAGGTAGGTTTACTCCTAGGTATTTTATTCTTTTGGATGCAATGGTAAACAGGATTGCTTCCCTAATTTCTCTTTCCGATCTTTCATTGGTAGTATATAGAAATGCCATCAATTTCTGTGTATTAATTTTGTATCCTGCAACTTTGCCAAATTCATGGATGAGCTCTAACAGTTTTCTGGTAGAATCTTCAGGATTCCCTAGGTATAGTATCATGTCATCTGCAAATAGTGATAGTCTTACTTCTTCCTTTCCAATTTGGATTCTTTTATCTCTCTTACTTCTCTGATTGTTGCGGCTAGGACTTCCAATACTATGTTGAATAGTAGTGGCGAGAGCAGACATCCTCGTCTTGTTCCTGATCTCAGCAGGAATTCTTTCAGCTTTTCACCATTGAGAATGATGTTAGCTGTGGGTTTGTCATATGGCCTTTATTATGTTGAGGTAAGTTCCTTCTATGCCCACTTTCAGAAGGGTTTTATCAGAAATGGGTGTTGGATTTTGTCAAAGGCTTTTTCTGTGTCTACTGAGACCAAGCAGGGGTTTTAAATGCATAGGATCTGTGTATTTCTGAGGCACAAAGCCAGGACTGCTACTGGAAATCCGAACAATCCACCCCCCAGGCTGCCGGTTTGGAAAGGAAATCTGAAATAATTCTGTAAAGATACTCCCACAACCTTTGGCACATACAGTTTCCAAAGGAAGTGGTTCCCACTCAAAACAAGCATACAGTGAAAAACTGCAAATCACACAAGGAGAAAACCACCGCAGGCACTCCTATCTAAAGAATGGGAGAATTAAATATTAGGATGACATGAAAATGACATTAAAATAAGTGTGTTTTGGAGTTCTCATCGTGGCTCAGCAGCAACGAATGCAGCTGGTATCCATGAGGATGCAGATTCCATCCCTGGCCTCGCTCAGTGGGCTAAGGATTCGGCATTGCCAGTGATCTGTGGTGTAGGTCATAGACACAGCTCAGATTCTGCATTGCTGTGGCTGTGTTGTAGGCCAGCAGCTGTAGCTCTGATTTGAACCCTTGCTTGGGAATTTCTATATGCCAGAGGCAGCCCTAAAAAAGACACACACACACACACACACATACACACACACACACACACACAAGTATGTTTTAAGTGTTCAAAGAAATAAAATGAGGAATAAAAGCCATTAGGAAAAACAACAAAGTGTAAAAAAACACAGATTTGGGGAAAGGAGAGAGGAGTTATAGAAATCACAAATATAGTTCTTTTGAAAATTTAATTTTTTAAATTGAGGTATAGTGGTGTATGATATTATATAAGTGTCAGATGCCAACACAGTGATTCACAATTTTGAAGGTTATATTCCATTTATAGCTATTATAAAATATTGGCTACATTCCCTGTGTGTTATAACGTATATCCCTGTAGCTTATTTTTTAATACACAGTAATTTGTACTTCTTAATCCCCTGCCCCTATCTTGCCCCTGTCCCCACTTCCCCATTGGTAACCACTAGTTTGTTCTCTATAGCTGTAAGTCTGTTTCTGTATTTACCAGCTTGTTGTATTTTTTTTAGATTCCATATATAGGTGATATCATACAGTACTGGTTTTTCTCCATCTGACTTATTTCACTTACTACCCCCTCCAAGTCCATCCATGCTGTTGCAAATGGCAAAATTTTAAGAAATAAAGTTCTTGAAATTTAAAAATATATAAGTTGAAAAGGAGACTAGACAGAGCAGAAAAGAGAATTGGTGAATTAGTTAGACCTGAGGAAGTCACCTAGCATGTAGCATAGTGAGATTAAGACATGGAAAAACATTAAAAGAGAGCTATCTGTAGGGAGGGAAGAATAAGGAAGTCTGACATATATGTAGTAGGGATTCTAAAAGGGGGAAAAAAGAGGATGATGAAAAGCAGTCAATATTCAGATGATAACAGCTAAGGTGTTAATATTGCAAGGCAAAACAAATCCTTCTACTGAAGCAGCTTCAATAATAAATCCACAGGCTTACAGTTTGTAATAAACCAGAATAAGTCAAAGAAAAAAAATGTAAAAGTTGTGTGAGAAAAAAGACAGATTATCTACAAAGGAAAAGCAGCCAGACTGGCAATGGATTTCTCATTAGCAACAATAGATGGTGGGCAAAGACAGGTCAATGTACAATCCTCTTCAGATAAATTATCATTCAAAGGTGAGAGAAAAACAAGGATGTTTTCAGAGTACCAGTACATGTACTTACTGCTCACATCCTGGCTGAAATACATCAAAAGAAATTGAACAAATAATGAGGAATCATCTAAGAAATGAGGGAGTTCCCATTGTGGCGCAATGGAAATGAATCCAACTAGTAACCATGAGGTTACGGGTTCGATCCCTGGCCTTGCTTAGTTGGTTAAGGATCCAGCATTGCCGTGAGCTGCGGTGTAGGTCACAGATGCAGCTCAGACCTTGTGTTGCTATGGCTGTGGCATAGGTGGCGGCTGGTGCTCCGATTCGACTCCTAGCCTGGGAAACTCCATATACCGTGGGGGCGGCCCTAAAAAGCAAAAAAAAAAAAAAAAAAAATGAAATGATGGTGATCAAAGAAATTAATAAAACTATTGATAATTATAGATATTGACTGTAAAAATGACTAATTTGTAAAAATTTAAGAGTAAAATAGAATTGAAACATTAAATAATAGTATAAGAGATGACAAAGGAGGGTTACGGGAATTATTCTCAGGTATCATTTAGAGGCAGGCCAGAGACGGTGACTATCATCATACATGTCAAACATCATACATGTTACTCATACATGTCAAAATTTAACTGTAACCACGAACAAGAGTAGAAATAGAGTATTTAACTTATCAACCAGGAGAAGGACAAGAGTCAATGAGAAAGTTTAAATATTAAACAAGAAGGCAGAAAAGGAAAAGGAAATTTCACAATAAATTTAAAGCAAAATATAATGAGAAAAAGTCCAAATAGATCAAGAATCCCGATAAATTCACATAGATTCTTCTTCTTCTTCTTCCCCCCCCCGCCCCCCCCCCAGAGGGTGAAAACCTTTTTTTTTGTTGTTGTTTTTGGGGGTTTTTTGTTTATACTTTTATAATGATTTTAATTTTTTCCATTCTAGCTGATTACAGTGTTCTGTCAATTTCCTGCTGCACAGTAAGGTGATCCAGTCACACATACCTGTATACATTCTTTTGTCTCACACGATCATGCTCCACCACAAGTAACCAGACATCGTTCCCAGTGCTACACAGCAGGATCCCATTGCTTATCCATTCCAAAGCCTATAGTTTGCATCTATTAACCCCAAATTCCCAGTCCCTCCTACTCCTTCCCCCTCCCCCTTGACAACCACAAGTCTGTTCTCCAAGTCCATGATTTTCTTTTCTGTGGAAAGGTTCATTTGTGCCCTATATTAGATTCCAGATATAATTGAAATCATATGGTATTTATCTTTCTCTTTCTGACTTAACTTCACTCAGTATGAGTCTCTAATTCCATCCATGTTGCTTCAAATGGCATGATTTTGTTCTTTTTTATAGCTTAGTAGTATTCCATTGTGTATATATACCATATCTTCTTAATCCAATTGTCTGTCAATGGACATTTAGGTTGTTTCCATGTCTTGGCTATTGTGAATAGTGCTGCAGTGAACTTGCGGGTGCCTGTGTCTTTTTTCAAGAAATGTTTTCTCCGGATGATATCCAAGGGAGTGGGATTGCTGGGTCATATGGTAGTTCTATGTATAGTTTTCCAAGGTACCTCCATTCTGTTTTCCATAGTGGTTGTACTAATTTACATTCCCCCCAACAGTGCAGGAGGGTTCCTTTTCTCCACACCCTCTCCAGCATTTGTTAATTCTAAGTTCCCCTAATTCTTAAAACATGTATGGAAACACACTGTGTCATTCTTGCTCCCCATCTGGGGAAACAGGATCCCACAAAGGTAAATAATATGCCCACATTTACATAGCTAATCAGTGATAGATCCAGGGCTGGAAGATGATTTCTCTGCTTCCAGACTCAGCTTTTCTAACTATGCCATGCTGCTTCTCACACTGAAAAAACAATGTGATACTCTATTTTAAATAGGCATTATTTTCATTATTGACCAGCTGTGTGCTCTCCAAACTGACTTGTCTTCCATTCTGCATGGAAATAGTATCTGATCCACATTAATTTTAAATACATAACCCTGTGTTTTAAAAACTGGCTAGTTGATGAGTCGTGCAGAGCTAGTATTTAGTTAAGTGATCAAGATTAAAACTTTTGACAGGCAGTCATATCTTTGCAAAAATCCCAATATTAAAACTGAAATTCACATAGATTCTTACACTCCCTTAAAAATAGAGAGTATATGACTGGATATTTTAAAAATATAGCTAATGCTGCCAAAAACCACTAGGCAAACCAAAGCTCCCATATAAAGGAATGGAGAAAGAGGTGGAAAACAAAACTCGCCAAAAGAAAGCTTGGATAGGTATATTAACATTAGACCACACTTGGGCATGACTAAGCAAGAAAATGAGGGAAGTTTCACACTTGTGTGCTTATGCATACATACTCGTCAGTTATAGATACCAAGAGGGACAAAACTAAAGACTTCTCTATATATTTTCAGAAACCAAAGAAAATGTTGAGATCAGCTCTCTGCCAGTAAGTTTGAAAATTTAGGGAAGTTTGGCAAATTAATAGGGAAGATAAAATTACAACATTGATTGAAAAAGAACTAGAAAGACCAATAGGCCAATAAACCATTAAAAGGGCTCAAATCAATAGCACAACACCCACCTCTACACTTAACCCAAATTTCTCTTTCTCCTCCACCAAATAGTTTTATGACCAAGTTTTAGCAACATTTCAAAGGATATAAGAAGAGAAAAGCCACCCTACTCATTTGAAGATGACAGTGTAATTTTGATATGAAAACCACAAAATGACCAAACAATAAGATAAGCCCAATTTTACTTTAGAAATTTTAGCCTAAACTCACTAAATAATAAAAATTAATTAATGATATTAAAATTAACTCAGGAACAACTAAAATTTATTTGAAGACTTCAAGAATGGCTCCATCAGAAAACCTATCACTGAAAAATATGAGATGAAAAAATCCAAATTATTTTAATTGATGCAAAAATACTTTTCACATAAACTTTCTTAACTAGATCAAATTCCAACAAATATCACACATAAGATGAAGTGCAATAAACTTTAGTTAGTACCTGAACTCTCGTGGGAACTCCTTCAATAGGAAAAACACAAATAAATTGATAGAAAATTGGACAAAAGGATGATAGACATTACAGAAGAGTAAAACTGAATAGTTTATGAAAGTAAATTTGCAACCTCATCATCAACAGGGAAATGGGGTCAGGACAATGAAATTTGGTTCACACTCAAACAACTTATCAAGAATCTCAAAATGTGAAAACAATATTGCATTTTCCAAGAACCTAGAGAAACAAAAACTCTTTATACTGGTGTGAAAGTATTAATTAACACAACCATTTTGGGAGAACGGCTTTGAAAAAATTTCAAGGTTCAGAAGGATGAAATAAGATGCCATTTATACAAAAATGTAAAATATGGTAACTTTAATGGATATATGAGTTTGTGGCTGAAGAATAAGAAGTATACAAATGGATACACTCCTACTTGCATAGCTGGAGTTGCCTCTGGGGATGAAGGAAAGGAAATGGGAATTGGAAGTGAAACCAAGGGACCTCAAGAGTATCCATAGCAAATGGCAAATCACTTCTTCACACCAACTGTGGACTGCAATCCTCCCACCTTCACGCAAGAGAGCGCCTTGCATTTGGGTATTCTTCCTGATTTTTTTCCCTATTTCTTCCATTGTTATCAACAATGAAAAGGTTGAAATTCTCTTTCCTTTTTCTTCTTCCAATTATTATTATATCATAAGCACCTTCTACCCAATTGTTTTCCCAACTATGTAGGACCACTTTGGATATTTCAGGATTTTTTCCCCCACAGTATCTGTAATATTTTAAAATATTAAAATTTTTTTTATTAAAATTTACTAAAATGAGTTCATTTTGGTGAAAAGGAAGTATTATGAACACTAATGCATCAGCAATTTCTCCCCTATCTTGTTCCTCTGTCCCTACATCGAGTAACTGAGAGAAACTTCCTTCAGTTATAGACTATGCCTGGCATTTTATGCTCCAATGGCCTAACCATCTCCTCCGGTCTATGGTAAACCAGTTTTATTAATAAGAAACAATTTGTGGAAATATTGAAAGAGATGGCTAATCAATTTCTTGGACTAGGGAGTTCTCTGATGGCCTAGCAGATTGAGACTCCTGTGTTTTCACCATTGTGGCTCTGGATGCTGCTGCGTGGCATAGGTTCAATCCCTGGCCCAAGAACTTCCACATACTGCCTGTGTGGCAAGAAAGAAAAACAAAAACCAAAAAAACAAAAACAAAATCAAGAAAGAGGAGTTCCCGTCGTGGCGCAGTGGTTAACGAATCCGACTAGGAACCATGAGCTTGAGGGTTCGATCCCTGCCCTTGCTCAGTGGGTTAACGATCCGGTGTTGCCGTGAGTTGTGGTGTAGGTTGCAGATGCGGCTCGGATCCCATGTTGCTGTGGCTCTGGCGTAGGCCGGTGGCTACAGCTCCGATTGGACCCCTAGCCTGGGAACCTCCATGTGCCGCGGGAGCGGCCAAAGAAATAGCAAAAAAAGACCAAAAAAAAAAAAAAAATCAAGAAAGAGAGATAAACTGAAATAAACGCTGCAACTCTCATTTAAAAAAAATTCTTGGACTACTTTTGTTAGAAATGAATAAGTATCTCACGTAGATGATCAGAAAGAATTTCAACCAAATGTTTAAAAACCAAGTCATCTTTCAGATCAACTGTCTTTATAGAGAGGCAGTCCCAGGATTAATGTTAAAACACAAAGAAAGATATTTCTGATGTATTTAAACCTTCCTTTTTGCTACTTGAGAAAGTCTTTTATCTTTTTCTTGGTCTATTTAAACCAGATCTGAAATCGATCTTGATTTAATACTGTGTGGGTCAATATAATGAACTTGGGTTGCTGGGAAGAAATAACTCTATAATTTAAATATACCTATGCTTCAATTTCCTTGTTTCCACGTTGATTAAAATATCTGTCTATAGCCTGTCTCCAGGACTTTAGACATTATTGGGAGGCTACACAGAATTACAGACAGACTCGAAGCTTAGGGTCAGACAGATCTGAATTTGAATCCTATCTCTTTTATTTTCTAGTTTTAAAGTACTGAATAAATACCTTCAAGCCCTAGTTTCCTACTCTATAAAACTGTAATAAGAAAATCTACTTTAGGAGTTCCCGTCGTGGCGCAGTGGTTAACGAATCCGACTAGGAACCATGAGCTTGCGGGTTCGATCCCTGCCCTTGCTGAATGGGTTAACGATCCGGTGTTGCTGTGAGCTGTGGTGTAGGTTGCAGACGCGGCTCGGATCCCGTGTTGCTGTGGCTCTGGCGTAGGCTGGCGGCTACAGCTCCGATTCGACCCCTAGCCTGGGAACCTCCATATGCCGCGGGAGCGGCCCAAGAAATAGCAAAAAAGACAAAAAAAAAAAGAAAGAAAATCTACTTTAAAGGCATAGTGTGGATATTGAATGAAATATTTGCTCTTGGGATATGAGCATTCCACCAAAAAGTGTGCTAGTAATATGATTATCTTATAAAAATTATAGTATTTTCAAAAAGAAGTTTTGAGGTTTGAACTTTGGGAAAAAGGTTCCTTTTATTACTGGCAGAGCATTGGTTTCTGTCTTGTCTAACTTTCTTACAGGAAACCTCTAGTAATTTAAATAGTACATAATAAAACATTAACTTCATGCTACCTTTAATATTATTTACATCCCTGGAAAAACAAAGTGCTCCTTAAAGACAAGGCAAATGCTAAAGATGATTCACAAAAGTAGATACTTTCTAATTGTGTTTGGACCCCTGGAAATCTACCTCCTAAACAGATTTTTGAACAAGTGTGGTCTCTGGTTGCAGCATGGACTTGTGACCTCGCCTTGTGGTTGTCTCCATTTGCCACATCTACCCCTACCCCACGTCTATGCAGTTGTCTATCCCTGCACCGCAGCCCTCCTTTGGAGACAATAATTCATCAGCCCTTGCATCAGACTGTACATGCTGGGGAATCAGCTCACACAGCTCATCCAAACGTCTGGTCCCTTGGTCGAACAGCAGAATTATCCACAACAGGATTAGTTGTTCTCTGTCAAGGTTCACCATGTGTTGGGGACTATACCCAGAGTCATTACGTCCACCTCTCACCGGCCATGGGGTCTTGAGCAGTTAGCGTCTCAGAGCCTTCGTTTCTTTATGGGGTCACTGGGGGAATAGCTGAGTTAACATGTGGGAAATGCCTGACAGGTAAGGTTCCTTTTTCATTGTCTACTGTGCCACATTGTGTGAGGGTGAGTTGGAAATTTTCACTGCAAGATCATTCTGGAAAGTCTAAAGCGCTTGCATTAACTAGAAAGATTGAAACTTGAACAGCAAAACTTCTTAACTTACTTTTGCATGAGTTTTATTAGGGATATGGATCTAAGTTTAAAATCCAGCTTCTTCTACTTCAATGGACCACCAATGCTGGAAACAGGAAGAGTAGAAGAAGCTTAGCCAGCAGTTGCTCCCTGTGACCTGCTAGAGGTTCCTGGTGACAAGGAAGGATGAGACCATTCGAGTTCTCAATTACCCAAAGTCTCAAACTGGGAACGTGCCTATTTCCAATAAATATTTCTTATAAGACAATTCTTCCTCCAGGCTTATGCCCTAAGAAATTCTTGAATTAAAGAACTAACTCTTGTAGCTGAATTCCCTTTTGCATCAAATGATTGATGATTAGACTTTTAAAATGACTTTTAAAAATGACAACCATTTTATCTAAAGTGGATCTCAACATCCATTCATACCATGTTCACCAAAATGTATGAGACATTTTAAGGAATTTTTTTTCTTATGAGCTAGTCAACTTCTGTTTTGTACATATTAATGGTTAACAATAAGCAATGAAGAAGTTGAGCAGAATAAGGAGACACAGGCTTTGGAAAGACAGGTGTGGGGCTGAGTATTAGCATTTCTGCCCCAGGACAAATAATTGGTCCCAAGTATCTTCTTTTAATTATCTTTTTTGTGTCTGTGTGTTATCAGATGATATACACTAGGCTGTGTTTGGTGCATTTCTTGGCATAGAGAATTCACTACCTCCACTTCCACTGCTATGCTACCATGTCCACTTCTACTCCACACATCAGACACCGGGACTTCAAACTTCTACCACCTCTACCACCATATGCATCATACATATGTGTATGTGTGTGTACACATACACACACATGGGGGAGAATGCAGGCCCAATCCTACCACGGCATTACCTATCCCACTATGACTTCTACAACAATTCCAACAAGATACGGCAAGAAGGATGCCTCCAATGTTATTCAGCCCTGGGCGTGAGGTTTTTTCCTTTGTTTCCAATTCAATTAATAACCCAATTCTCTATATAAAGGGCCACAAAAGTATAATGACTATGATGGTTAATTTTATATGTCAACATGACTGGCCACAGAGGGTTCAAATAAATACTGCATCCGGTTGTGTCTGTGTGGGCGTTTCTGGATGAAGTTATTAGCATCTGAATCAGTGGGCTCAGCAAAGTGACGGTCTGCTCCAGTGTGAGCAGGCATCCTGCAATCCGTTGAGGGTTCGAAGAGAACAAAAGGAGAAGGGAGGAGGAATTCACTCATTTTTCACTGTGTCACCAACTGAGCTGGGACATGACACTTCATCTTCTGCCATTGGACTAGGGTTTATACCATCAGCTCCCCTGGTTCTCAGGCTTTTGTATTTGGAATTACACCACTGGCTTCCCTGCTTACAGAGGGCAGATCAGGGGACTTCTTAGCCTCCATAATCGTGTGAGCCAATGCTTCATACTTAATAAATAATCACATCAATATTATATATATGTAATAGATACATATATATTTTATATATGTAACACATACATATATAAAATATATATGCTACTGGTTCTGTTTCTCAGGAAAACTCTGACAACACAATGACCAGGTAAATATTATTAAAGCGATCCCAGTTTCGGGCGTAATATTATTAATACGGAAGCGACACTGATCTCATTCATAAGGAGGGCCTGTCAACAATAACAATAGCTAATTGTTATCACACACTGTGTGCCAACACTGTTCCAATTATAGGCATCAATTTATTTGATTCTCATTTGACCCCATGAAGATACTATCCTTCTTTCCATGTTTAGATGAGAAAACTGAGGCACAATCCAAGGTCACAGAGCAGTTAGTGGCAGAGTAGAGATTAGAAGCCAGATGTTTGGGTCCAGAATCTGGGGTCCTAACCGCAAAGCTATGTACTGTCTCACAAAAAGAGAAGTGCCAGGTGAGGTCAAACATAGCATGAGCTGCACCCCCTATATTGTCACCAGGAGAAGGTCACTGGCATATACAGCAGAGCGGACCCGAGAGGACTGACCAAATTATGAAGCAAAGCAGGTGCTGAAGATGGGGAAGCACAGAAGCTGTGACATTTCTCATTCATTAACTAACACACTCTCATTCCCTCTTTGACCCAACTCTATTCATGCTAATGTTACATCCATTCTCTTGACTCCTCTTAGTAGTGCTATGAAGCATTGTAAAGGTATGGAAACTGAGGCTTGGAGATATTCAGCAACTTGCCAAAGATAGCACCATTGTGAGACTGGAAGCTAATTCCTAGTCCATTGTTCTTTTCCTCGGAACTACAGGTCACTCTAGAATAGAGGAGAAACTGATAAACGGAAATAATGAAGCCCAGGGTGATGGTGAAGGTCAAGGAGATTACAAGGGGGTTTTGGATGAAATTTTTCAAAATTTCATTAGGCTTATCCAATGGTTTCACTGATCAATTCTTCTGTTTACTAGCCATTTATATGGAGAACATGTGATAGGGAAATTACTATTCTTCTCTGTGCTTGGCATTAGCACCTATAAAATAAGAACAGTATTACTTAACCTGTATTTTGAGGTTAAGGCAGAATCAATGAAATCACTGGTGAACTTATGAATGACACTTTCCAAGCCCCCTGACGTCTACCAATGCAACCACTAGAACAATTTCTCAATAACGTAGTGGCAACTTAGGCAGCATGAATAAAAAATGATCCCAAGCCCTCATTTTCATCAGGAAGGTCAAGTTTTAAAATATCCTGAATTTCAGATTTCAGGTTGTCTGCTTTGAGGTGGGCCATCATATTGACAAGCATTTGTTTTATGCAGTGGGAGGCGAGGTCACCCTCTGAGCTCGCTGCAGGCTTTCCTAGGGGACCTGCCTCCTGACTCCAGCCACTGCCTGTAGCCCTAGACCATGTTACAGCCAAACTCGGCTACTCCAAACAAACGACAAACTGCTGCCATTTATCAAGTGTTTACAACATTGCTGGGCACTTTGCAGAATTATAGATATTTATTTCAATACTCACAGCAACCCTAAAAGGTAGGATTTATTGATTTCACCATTTCCCATGTAAGAAAATAGGAGGGCAAGAGATATGAAATAACTCTTCTAAAATCACACAGCTCGTGTGACATTCAAAATACAAACTTAAGTCTTTCTGACCCAAAAGTCTATGCTCTTAACCCCAAATGACACACCCCCTGGATCTTCTAATTTTCAAGTACTGCTATGTCATTAAACTTAAACTTCAATCATGTAGCTGGTAAGGAAGAAGTATTTGATTCTCTCCCTGCTTTCAAAGAATTTATAATTTAGACAGTGAGGTGAACTATACCCAAGAAACTGGAAAAAAATAAAAAAGACTGTATACAATTGAGTCTCAATCCAAGGACCATCTATGTCCATTCTATTATTCAACCAACTTTTACTGAACTATTATTACAAACTACAATGTCCCGTATACATCTTGGCACTATATGTTCTAATTATGTCAATTTACCTGTGGTTCCTAAACACACCAGGATGTTTCCTGCCTCTGTGCTTTTGTCTGTGTGGCCCCTCTGCTTGTAATATCCTTCCCTCCAATGTCCTTTTCACAGGTGTCCACTTATTAGCTAAAATACCAATTAAGTACCATTTTCTCTGGTCCTTCTACAGTCCACTCTCCATACAGTGGCCCAGATGATCTTTTAAAAAGGTAACTTAGACCTTGTTCCAATCCTCCTTAAGGTTATCCAGAGGCTTCCTATGATTCTTAATTAAAAACAACAACAAAATCATCAAACATTTCACCTTTATGATCTGACTCCTAGCAACCTCTCCAAACACCTGCCCTATCACCAGCTCCCTCCCTTTTAAGCATTCTAACCACACTGGTTTCTTTTCTGTTTTGCAAGGATGCCATGCTCTCTCCTACCTTGAGGACTTTGCAAATGCTGTTCCTACGGCCTAGAATGCTTCTGCATGGCTGAGCTGCCTCTCAACGCCAAGTCTCACCTTAGATGTGTGAACTAAGAAAGTCATCTGCCCTAGCAAACAAAAGATGTTGCAGCCATGAAGCCATTAGCCACTGCAACTGCCCTTGGCTGTGTACCTTAAGGGGATTCGGGGTGGAGAAAAGATAGGATGTTGGCCCTACATAGTTACAAGACCTATCAAAGGAATGATTTCAATGAGCCCAGACTCTTACATTTTCCCATACATGGAAAAGCATTAAATTCGTCACTTTAGATGTTTGTTTTTTCTTTAATTAGCAGAAACCTTTTGATGTTCAATCACCTGCTTTGTTTTTGCAAAAAACTCCTATCTATATATCTTAGCTCATCCCTTCCCTCTACAGAGCAGTCCATCAGAGCTATCTGGGAGGTTGTCTCCCAGGCTTAAGTCCAAAGCAAGTTTGCCAAATAAAACATACTTCTCAACTTTTAGGTTGTGCATTTTTTTCAGCACATGTCACCTTCAAGAAAGTCCTTCTCCTGCTACCTTTTCCCAACAGCCCTCTTCCCCACTCGTTTCTATCTACCATAGTCCTACCATTCCTAGTAGTTGTCATGATCTTGAAATCATTTTACTACTTTTAAAATCAGTCTATTTTGTCTCTTTTGCTCTGGGATCTTACACTGCATCACTCACAGCTGGGTTCCCAGTGACTAATGCAGTGCCTGACACATTATAGGCTCCCAGTGGTCTGGGTTCTCCTCTGATGCCCACAGATATACTGAAAACTCCTACTAGATGGACAGGCAGATGATGTCACATCATGAATTTTTTTGTTGTGCTCCTTCTCGGTGCAAGGCACTGTTCTAGACTATAAAGGCAAACAGGAGACAAGGTCCTTGAACTTAAGACTCTCATGGTCTCAAATAAGGCACAAAATAAACAACTAGAATAAACACTATCATTGGGAGCATTAACAAACACTAACAGAAGAGTTAAGCAGTCTTATATATGGAACAGATAGTATTTTGAGAAAGGAAACATGACCTATAATCAGGGAGGCAGGGATTTAAACATTTACCATTACTTTACACTATATTATTATTTGCTGATTTGTCTTTCGTCCCAACTAAAATATCTGGTCCATGTTTTCTGTTGCATTACCAGCTTCTAAAACAATGTCTGGCACATACTTGGAGTGTAATAAACATTCATTGAATGAATGAGTCCTGTATCATGAGAAGGAGCCATCAAGTGAAGATCTGGGAAAAGACCACTCTATGTGAAGGAGAAAGCAAGTATTTCTGCCTGGTAAGAATATGCTTGCTCTATCTGCAGAGAAGCCAAAAGGCCAGTGGGCCAAGGACAGTGAACAAGGGAAAGAGGGGGTTAGGAGAGGGAGAAAGAGTGGCCTGAAGGTATAAGACCTTCTTGATCCTGATTAAAAGCTTGGAATTTTTTTTTCTTTTTTCTTTTTTGGTGGCCCTACAGCATATGTGGTTCCTAGGCCAGGGGTCACATCAGAGCTACAGCTGTGACCTACACCTCAGCTGCAGCAATGTGAGATCCTTTAATCCACAGTGCCAGGCTGGGGATCAGACCTGTGTCCTGGGACTGCAGAGAGGCTGCCAATTCTGTTGCACCACGGTGGGAACTCCAAGAGTTTAGAATTTTAAAATTTTATTCTAAGTGTAAAATGGAGGTGAAGTGCTCAATGAGTGGTTTGGTTAAATATTTAATTCAAAGTGAAATAGGTCCACGGAAAAGGGGGAACAGAGGAGACTGTCTTGAGAGCTAAAATACGGACAAGCTTGTTGGCGGAGTGTCACCTGCAAGAAGCTAGACTAAAAAGGAGCAGAAAAAAGAGAAGATTTCATTTGAATCCACATCTCCACAAGACAGGAGCCCTCAAATTGCACAAATGAAGAACTCAAATTGTCCTCATTATTTAGCTTTAATATTAGAAGAATATGATACTGCATGCACTAATCAATGCAAACTATTCAGAAAGCAGAGTCTTGGAATGTTTTTTTTTATATAAAAGTTCATGGAAGGCAATTCATTCTATCTACCCATCTTTCTCCCCATCAGTCTGTTTATCTGTCACTACATTTGTCCATCACCTGCTTAGTCAGTATGAAATTATTACTTGCATGTCTACTTTCTGGGGAAACAAAGGTGAAAAGGACAGATGATCCTTTTTACAGTGTAATAGGTATCTCCAAAAACCCCTCGTGTTGAAAAAATTCTGAGACAGGACAGTGTAGCTGAAAATCTTTATAAAGACACAATTCACATCCTGGATAAGCTCTGTATTATCTTACACTTTAGAGCAAGTCATAAAACATCTCTGAGCTCCTGGTTTCTCCCGTACAGAATGAGCATATTAATTTTTCCCTCTTAAAATGGTCCTGGGGCTCAAGTGAGTCTAACAGATGCAAAGGGCTGAGCAATACCCAATGCACGCCCAGCACCCAAAGGTTAGTTTCCACTCAACTTTTCTGAGTACCTCTACTTACAAAAACAGGCTCCAAGTCTGCAAATTGTGATTGTCTGATTTCTTCCTAAATCATGACCTCTTCCAGTTTATCATCTAAACGCCACAAAGAGAAGGCACGGCTTAGCTCTAAATGCTTTCCAATGTAGCCAGCTTCCCTCACACAGATCTTTCTGCAAAGAGAAAATGAAATCCTAGGGCAAGCTTGAAAGACATTTTCCAGGCAGGAGAATGTCTAGGCAAAATTCGTAAAGCCGGTGACGGGTCTCTTAAACCTTGCCCTCTTTTGTCATAGGTAAGGATCCATGTGAATCCTCATTAAGGCATCTGGGAGTGGGATTGTGAGGCTGTACTTTGGAGCAGGGCTGACCAGGTCAGATCCCAGCACTGTGGGTCCAGTTGTATCTACCTGCATTACTTAACCTAACTCTATGAGCAGAGAGGCTGCTAACCAGTTCCTTCATGGGGTAGTCACAGTTGGGATTTTTTTGTTTTTTGTTTTGGCCACACCCTCAGCATGTGGAAGTTCCCAGCCTTTGGATCGAACCCAAGCCACAGCAGTGACAAACAACAAATCTTTAATCCTAGGTTGCCAGGGAACTCCAGCAATCGGGAGTTTTAAAATCAAAGCATGGACACAAATAGAGGGCATGAGTCTTTGTCTATGGAAAGTGCTGAATAAACAGGATCTTTAGGTGATTTCTGTTTAAAAGGAGGAATATTTAAAAACATGAAAGAAGAGAAAAAGCCTAAATGAATCCGCTGTTCCCACCACCCTTGCCCTTGTGAAAGGCAGGCCAAAGAGTGGCCTTGGGGTCTCCCTGAAGTTCAATTAAAAAGTTCTATGGAAAGTGCTGAATAAACAGGATCTTTAGGTGATTTTTGTTAAAAAGGAGGAATACTTAAAAACATCAAAGAAGAGAAAAAGCCTAAATGAATCCACTGTTCCCACCACCCTTGCCCTTGTGAAACAGTGGCCTTGGGGTCTCCCTGAAGTTCAATTAAAAAGGGATAATAAGAAGTTTTTGAAGTGGTTTGAGCTGAAGCCATCTTAATGGCCTGAGTATAAAAATGAATAAGGCATAGGCTTAAAAAAAAAAAGCCATCCCCTTATTTTTCTCCCAAAGCGATTCAGTTTGGTGTGCAGGGATCTTGGGGTCAACATTCACCTTTCAGATATCATTACGAGGTGCCTACTTTGCTGCTGGTCAATCAGAGCACATCTATGTCAGTCTTAACTAACCAAAATGCAGCCATTCAGGAAAGAGCACTGTAGTTGTAAATGATTTAAAAAACAGCCTTTAGAGATTCTGGTCTTACATGAACAAGGCAAAATGCCACACTTGTTTTGTTAAATAGACAACAATCCCCAATGGCTTCTAGGCAGGTTCAGTCTTATCCTGAGCAGTAACCATGTGCTGAGCACACAGTTAATATCAACACTGATGGGGGAATTTTTGTCATGGATCAGCAGAAATGAACCAGACTAGTATCTATTAGGACACAGGTTGGATCCCTGGCCTTGCTCAGTGGGTTAAGGATCCAGCGTTGCTGTGAGCAGTGGGTACAGCTCCGATTCAACCGCTAGCCTGGGAACCTCCACATGTAGCAGGCGCAGCCCTAAAAAGACAAAAACCAAAACAACGACGACAACAACAACAACAACAAAAAGCAATGACGGGAATAGCAAATCACCTACAAGCTGTGCCAGATTCCTCTCTTTCTATCCCATCTCACTCAACACAGCTACTCCAGGGATTGCTGGCTTTCCTCTACAGCATAACTTGGATCCATTCATTTTATCTCTATTTCTACTCCCCTTGTCCATGTCATGTTATTTAATCTCTGTGACTCAGCTTTCTCATCTATAACGTCTGTAATAGTTTCATCTTCTTCTTAAAGATTGTCACAAATGGAAACATTTCTACATTTAGAACACAGATCCGTGTTAATTGCTATTTTTCATGTGATTGTCATTGTCGCTATGGCCTCCTAGGCTGTCTGCCTATTTCCACCTGTTTCCCCACTAAAGGTATCATTTTTACAGCATCCAGATTGAGCTTTACAAAATGAATGTCAGCTCATGTCATTGCCTGGCTTAAAACTCTCCTTTGACTTCCCAAAGCATTTAGAACAAAATCCAGATTCATCCATGGCTCCCAAGAATCACATGGCCATCCCCCTAGTGCACTGTGTTTTAGCTGCGCTCCCCTCCTTTCCGGCTCCTGAAACTTGCGGAGGGCAGTTCTCCTTCAAAGTTCATGCCAGCTGTTCTCATTCCTGGCATGCCTCCTAGACCTTGCCCAAGAGGGTCCTCAGCATTCGGGTCTCAGTCCAAATGTCACCACTCCAGAGGGTCTTTTCTTGACCATCCTACACACATTTTCACTCCCAATACCCCATTACTATTCTAATATGCTTTAAAATATTGTCTTTAGAGAAGAAGACTCACAGATAGAGACAACAAACCAGTGAGGGTGGGGGAGGGTAATATAAGGACAGAAAAGTGGGAGGTACAAACTACTGGATAGCAGACAAGCTTCAAGGATGTATTATACAGCAGGGAGAAAATAGCCAATATTTTGTCATTGTACGTGGACCTTTAAATGTGTGTGACCTTTAAAAATATATAAAAATTAAAAAAACATTTTTTCTTTATAACACTTACCACTATTTAAATAAGGACTACAGTTTTGTTTGTTTGTTTTGTTTTGTTTTGTTTTTGGACCCCTGTGTCGTTTCTCTGCTATTATCATTATTTTACTTGAATGCTTTAGGGGAAGCGTTTATTCCCCAGAATCTATTTCTTCACATTGTCTAACACAGGTCCTAGACATGGTCACACAAAATGCTCAGCCCTAGAAGGTGCTTGTGTTTCCCAGTGTGCATGGGGTAGAAATATCCAAAACACAAACACAAAAGCATGTTCCAAAGTATTTGGTGGAAGGATGCCATACAGAAGATGGAAAATAGGCTCATATTATCTTTTAAAGACAGTCATAAAAAAATGCAAAATTAAAAGTTCAGGAGAGAATCTGGTAGACTCCTGAAATCCACTCTTAGACTCTCAGGGAGAAACACTGGCTGAATCTTTTCCCTTCCTGAAATAAACTGCCATTCCCTGCCTTAGTGTCTGCAGTACCTGAGTAGAGATTCCCTGACTCAGGACTACCCTCTGACTTCTCCTAATGGCAGAAACCTCCTATTTATAGCTAATGAATAAAATATCAGCCAACTCTGCTAAGCACTGACAGAGGTCCAGGGCTGACTGCTGCCCTGGGATTAACCTGCTTTGCTCACACAAATAGAAGCTGCTTATTCAAGAGAGATGCTGACCAGCTCGGTTTGCACGAAAGAGTGATGACACAGAACAATCTCCAAAGAGTCGTTTCACTGTTGGTAACTAATGAACCTATTCATATTCCAGACCTAAGAGGAAATGGAGAGGCCAAGGGTTGAAGAAGCTAAGACTCACTGAGCATCTTTGGTGTTCTCTGTGCTTTTATACAATGTATCTCATTTAGTCTTTGTGACAATCAGTGAAGTAAATTTACTACATTCACTTTACACATATGCACATCAAAGCTCCAAGCTATTTCATGACTTGCATAAAATAGAGGAGGGGTTTGAACCTATGATAATCTGATTCCAGATATGTACTTGCTCCATTACACAATGCTGTTTAATACACAATATGGAGAGATTCAGACATAAAAATGGTCATTATAAATGCACTGAATTTCTAATAAGAGGATTAAGAAATATATCCTGGGAATGTAAATTGGTATAACCACTGTAGAAAACAGTATGGAGATTCCTCAGAAAACTAAATATAGAACTACCATTTAATCCAGCAGTCTCACTCCTGGGCATATACCCAGACAAAACTTTCATTCAAAAAGATACATGCACCTGCATGTTCACAGCAGTACTGCTCACAATATCCGAGACATGGAAACAAGCTTACTGTCCATCAGCAGATGGATGGATGAAGAAGATGTGGTACATATATTCAATGGAATACTACTCAGCCATAAAAAGAACAAAATAATGCCATTTGCAGCAACATGGATGCAACTAGAGATTCTCACACTAAGTGAAGAGAATCAGAAAGTCAGAAAGACAAATACCATATGAGATCACTGATATGTGAAATCTAAGATACGCCACAAATAGAGCTATCTACAAAACAGAAACGGACTCACAGATGTAGAGAACAGACTTGTGGTTGCCAAGGGAGAGAGGAGGGAGTGGTAAAAAAGGGAATATATATATGACTGGGTCACTTTGCTGTATAGCAGAAATTGGCACAATATTGTAAATCAACTATACTCTAATAAAATATTTTAAAATTATACATTAAAAATTATATCCACAGAAATACAACTAAAACACAAAGACTCTTGTTTTGTGAATAATGGCTGAAAAGAAAGAGTTTGAGATTAGAGAAGAATATAGTCCCTATATGTTTTAAGAACTGTCATATAAAGGAAGGGGTAAAGACAATGTCTACTGTACCAATGAGTAGTTCCTGGACAAACGGTTGAGATTCTACAGTAAGGAGGTCGTTTTTTTTCCAGCCCAACTTGAAGGACTTTTGAGTAAACAAACAAACATGTGTGGGGGTGCATGTAAGATATTTCTTCTACTTCATACACTGCTGTATATAAGAGGACCTCAATGTATAGAAGAGTGTTTGGCATATAATAGATGCTCAATAAATATGTGTTGAATGAATAAAATCTGCTCCAACAAAGAAAAACACTGGACTCTGCAGGCAACAGGCTTCCCATCAAAAGGTTTTTGAAGAGCCTAAGGTTTTGAGCATGGACTCCTGCCTTTGGTGAGAGGTTACATAACAGCTAAGCAAACTTTGCTGAACACTCCCTAGATGCAAGGTACACTAAATGCTTTACAATCATTTCATCTTACCTGTGCCACAAATGTGTGAGTTAGGAACTATCAATATCCCGTTTTACATAAGTAGAAACTGAGGCTTGCAGAGGGTGAGGCCTTTGTCCAAGGCTACATAAATATTAAGGAATCAGGCTTAGATTAAAGGTTCAGATGTTCGTTAACCTTCTGACTATAAAATCTGGCTACAGTAAATAACTGCCAGGTCCCCTTCCAGTAATGAGATCCTCCATATTCTATTTCTTTTTTCTTTCTTTTTTTTTTGTCTTTTTGCCATTTCTTGGGCCACTCCCGCAGCATATGGAGGTTCCCAGTCTAGGGGTCTAATCGGAGCTGTAGCCACCGGCCTACGCCAGAGCCACAGCAATGCAGGATCCAAGCCACATCTGCGACCTAAACCACAGCTCACAGCAACGCTGGATCCTTAACCCACTGAGCAAGGCCAGGGATCAAACCCGCAACCTCATGGTTCCAAGTCAGATTCGTTAACCACTGCACCACAACGGGCACTCCTCCATATTCTATTTCTAAGCTAATATCTGTATTGCAGATTAACACCATGAACACAGATGATGTTCTTCCCAAATAGGCACTAGTTTCCATGGGTGTTGCATCTAAAGCTGCTCAGCATCATGGTATTTACTTGTTCAAACTAATTCCTTATCACTGACAAGATAAAATTCAAAATCCTTCCCAAGGCACTTAACCTACTTTAGGATCCAAACTCCTCTCTTACTTTTCCACCTCAGCAGACCCTCATCTGTTTATATTCCCTTCTTTATTGCTACCGTCACGTTCTACCTCTATACTGAATATCCACTGGTCTGTCCTTCGGTCTGTCTATCCATCAATCCATCCATCCATCCATCCACCCATCAACTACAAGTCAGGAATGTGGTTACGTCCGGCAACAATTCTCTACCCTTACCCACCTCAGTCTCACAAAAGAGGAAAAATAAGTGAGCCTACCTAATTCTGCTCTATCGTACCAGATACATCTTAAGATCTTTCTTTGTCCACAAAGCCACCCTTAAATAGTCTTGTCCCTCTTCATCTCTTGTCTCTCACTCTTACAGCACCATGGCCCATATCATAATTGTGGTATGTTGAGTCTCATTTTAGATGAGGTTAGGTTCTAA
Source organism: Phacochoerus africanus (assembly GCF_016906955.1). NCBI lineage: Eukaryota > Metazoa > Chordata > Mammalia > Artiodactyla > Suidae > Phacochoerus > Phacochoerus africanus. The sequence goes on along the minus strand of NC_062551.1, from coordinate 155,155,154 downwards.
AGTCAGTGTGGAAGGACAGGAGAGAAATTGTCCTCGTAAATCCCTTAAGAAGAAGTTGCCATATTAGAGGCTGACTAGTTTCCCGATACTTCCCCATCACAGCATGTTTGTTCTCCATGTTGAAATGGATGAGAAAGAGTCCACTTAGCTTAGAGCCACATTGTGGGGAAAAAGCAGATCTCGCTGAACACTATAATCGCAGCACACTCATAATCCTACTGAGATGCTCACAGTATTCAAGGCACGAGGGAACCAAGACTGACTCAGAACACAGCAGGATTGCACTGTCCCTTCAAACACAGGGACCCATGTTCATTGAGTAAGGAGTACAAATTACTGCCTGAGATGTCTAAATTTTTTCTTTCAAATAAAGCACATAGAAGGCTCCACTGACCTACCTTGTGCTGTCATTGAACACTTTCAAATAGAGAACTAAACCAGGAGTTCCTGGAGCGTGTGAATTTTGTCTAGTACTGTGCAGTCAGTTCCTTGTTGAACAAGAGGGTTTCAATCAGTCCTTGGTGCACAAGATCCTCCATGATTTCATTTCTGTCTCCTTCTACAATCCCATCTCTTTCCATTCCTACTATACTTTGTATACTCTTAACTCAGCTAGCTCCAGTTTCCAAAAAAGGACATTACTTCACACTTCCTGCCTCTGCCTATAGAGTCCTGCCTCAGGTTTTCTGACAATGTTTACCCTCAATTCCCATTTTAATTGTTTCATCCTCAGTGCTAGGTTGATCGAATTAATGCTCTTATTCTTGACCCCTTCCTGGATTGATCCCTGTTCATTGCCATGTAAAGTTTCAGTGCCCTCCCTCTGACCCAGTCTTAGCAAACCTGCCTAAAGAGTCTGCAGCATGTGAGCCACACCAGCTGAGCCCAGCCCAGATCACTTGAACCCACACTCATGCTTTATACTGTTGATGTTTTGTTGTTTGTTATATAGGGTTACCATAGCAACAGATAACTTATATGTTTTCTATAAAGACTTCCCTGACCTTCCCATGGAAAAGTGATCACTCCAAAAACTTGCAACCTTTGAAACTTGTGCCTTTCTCTATTACAAAATACAAGGCACTCTACTATTGTAAACATTTAATGAAGTAATACATGATTATTTTTATGTTATTTCTCCTTCTAACACTGACCTTCTTAGGAATAGGAACATCTTTGTAAAGGGGGTGATGGCTCTTAGTATAGCCATCATGGAAAACAGTATGGTGGTTTCTTGAAAAATTAAAAAATTTTTTTTGGTCTTTTTAGGGATGCACCTGTGGCATATGGAGGTTCCCTGGTTAGGGGTCTAATCAGAACCGTAGCTGCTGTCCTACACCACAGTCATAGCAACGTGGGATCCAAGCCGCATCTGTGACCTACACTACAGCTCATGGCATCGCTGGATCCTTAACCCGCTAAGCAAGGCCAGGGATTGAACCCAGGTCCTCATAGATGCTAGTCAGGTTCGTTAACCACTCAGCCATGATGGGAACTCCAAAAAATTAAAAATTGAACTGCTGTATGATTCAGCTATCCTACTCCTGGGTAAATGCCCAAAGGAAAGGAAAACAGGATCTCTAGGAGATATCTGCATACCCATGTTCATAGCAGCATTATTTTTAATAGTCAAGATGTAGAAACAACCTAAGTGTTCATCAGCAGATGAATGGATAGATGTGAGACACATATAAAATATGTATCATATATATTATACATAGATGTGTAATGTGATACATATAAAAATGTGGTATACAAATATATTGCAAATGTGATATGCACATGTATACACACATGGAATATTATTCAACCTTGAAAAAGAAGGCCATCTTGCCATTTGCAACAACATGGATGGACTCTGAAGGCACTATGCTAAGTAAGATAAGTCAGAGAAAGACAAAGACAAAGGCAAATATGACATCATTTACATGCGAAATCTAAAAAAGAACCCAGAACTGCAAAAGCAGAAAGCAGAATGGTGGCTACCAGGGACTGGGGAGTGAGGGCATTAGAGATGTTGTTTTAAGAGTACAAACTTACAATTAGTAGATAAATCAGTTCTGGTGATCCAGTGCGCACCAGTGATTACAGTAAAAGAAAAAAAATACTGGATTATAAATTCCAAGTTGCCAAGAGACTAGATTTTAACTCTTCTCATCACAAAAAAGAAACGATCATATATGTGAGGTGATAAAGGTGTTAGCTAACACTACCATGGTCATAATTTTGCTACAGGTGTGAATGTACAGAATCAACTCATTGTGCACCTCAAACTTAAATAATGCGATATATCAATTATACCTCAAAGAAAAAATAGTTGGGGCGCACCTGGGTTGGAAGTATGGCTCTGCAAGTGGCAAACTTTCTGAGCTCAAGTATCTTTCGCTGAGAAACGAGGAGAGTGGCAGCAACTTTGCAGCCTTCTTGAGCAGAGGAAGTGAGAACATAGGCATGAAGTAGCCAGTCTGATGCATAACACATCACAGGCCTCAGCAGATAGTATTTGAATGCGTGAATTAATGGCCTGATGCTCCCACAGCAAACGTCTTACAAGTGCACCCTGACCAGAAGGTCCATTACCAATTCCTAGCATCACCCCAGCTGCGCACAGCATTCTGCAGCCTCTAATCAGATGTATCACTACGGAAGCTGAGGTTTCCACTTACTGAACTTAACTGTACCATAAATAAAAGGGCCTCAGAGGACCGTCTTCACAACTTAATGCCAGCAGGGTTGTTAAACACGGTTTATTTAATCTCTCGTTTAATTGAAAGCTGCAGTTTGTTGCTTATAAATCTGCTCTTCCTGCAGCCCTTCTGAGAAATACAGACACTTGGTGTGTGCTTATCGCCTGCCTGCTTTTGGACGGTCTAAGCAGCTTCGCTGATGGGCTACACTCCTGCACAATTATGAAACTGCGCCTCAGGAGTTCCCACTGTGGCTTGGCAGAAAGGAATCTGACTAGTATCCATGAGGACGCAGGTTCAATCCCTGGCCTCACTCAGTGGATTAAGAATCTGGCATTGCCGTGAGCTGTGGTGTAGGTTGCAGACGAGGCTGGCTCTGGCCTTCCTGTGGCTGTGGTGCAGACTGGCAGCTGCAGCTCCAATTCTACCCCAGCCTGGGAACTTCCACATGCCGTGGGTGCGGCCCTAAAGAGCAATCGATCAATCAATCAATAAAAATAAAAAAGTAAGAAATGGCTCCTCACCTCTCTGGAGGTAGGTCGTCTTCTTCCCCAGCTGCTGCAAAAGCAAGATAGGGTAGAAAAGAAGTGTGAGCAGCAGCCTGTTGAAGTGAACTGTTTGTGACAAAATGGGATGGGGGGGTGAGCACCCTGCCTGTACCACAAGCTGCCCCTCCCCTGCTGGCACCCAGGGCCCAGCCGTCCGGCACACAGCACTCACCCACCCTTTATGGTGCTTATTTATGAGCACAATCTCTTGTGCTAGACTTTGACCTCCCGGAGCCCTGGAACTCATATGGGGTTTACCTCCTAATCCCTTGTGTCTATCACAGGGCCGGGCAAGCCTGGCTGCTCAAGGCATGCTTGAAGCAATGATGACAGTGCCTTTGCTGAGCGCTTACTGACATACCGAGCACTGTTCAAAGGCTTCCCAGGCCTCATCTCATTTCTCCTCACACTCATCCCATGAATGGAGTGTTATTATCAGGCCCATTTTACAGATAAGGACAATGAGGCTCAGTGAGTATTGTGCCTGAACTTACATAAGGAGTAGGTGGGGGAGCTGGGGTTTACAAAGCCAATTTTATTCCTGAAGACTTGGCCATTGGTTCTCTGTTCTCTGAAAACCTTCTCTTTCAAGGAGGTGGTTTGAGGCCTGAATTATTTAATGTTTGTTTATAAAAATGACACTTAGCCTTCTCTGCTGTGGAGGTGGCCATATTATTAAAGGACACTTAGCAGAGCTCTATTTCTCTCTAGAGAATTTTCTTCTAGGATACGACTTAAGATGACATAGAGCAGTGATTCTTAAAGTGTGGTTCCCGGTCCACCAATATCAGCATTTCCCTGGCAGCTTGTTAAAAAGGCAGATTCTTAGGCCCCAGACCCAGATCAACTGAATCAAAAACTCAGGTTGGGCCCAGAAAGCTGTGTTTTAACAAGTCCTCCAGCTGACTGATGCACGCTATCATTTGAGAACCACGGAGTTAAAGAAATTTCACCCTGAGGTTGCCCAAAGCAGTCAAATGAGAATCACTGAGAATCACTGAATGGAGGGAGTTCCCACTGTGGCTCAGCAGTAACAAACCCAACTAGTATCTTTGAGGATGCAGGTTCAATCTTTGGCCTTGCTCAGTGGGTTAAGTCTCCAGCGGTGCCATGAGCTGTGGTGTAGGTCACAGATGTGGCTCAGATCTGGCGTGGCTGTGGCTGTGGAGTAGCCCAGCAGCTGCAGCTCTGATTCGACCCCTAGCCTGGGAACCTCCATATGCTGCAACTATGGCCCTAAAAAGTAAAAAAAAAAAAAAAAAAAATCAATGAATGGAGAATTCACTCTTTCAATGCACCATGCACAGGCACTCGTGGCCACAGTATGATAAATGCTAGCCCAGCACTACACATCACCTCCAGGTGTACACAGACCTCAGGTTTCATGAGAGCAAACATAAGCCAAGGTGTTTCCAATGTCAACAGGATCAGGCTGTGGTGGGGGGGATGGGGGAGGAGGTTCCCTTCACATTCAGAAAACCACAAAATAGCAAAGCCGGCTGGTTTGGCTTCCAAGAATGCTGCAATTCCTGGAAAGGACTAGTCGGGGCAGGGTGGAGGCCCTTCAATTTATTCCTGCAAGAGGCCCCAAGGGACCCCTGAGATCAAGGGTCAAGTTCATAATGACTTTCCTCTCTTCCTTCCCTCCTCCTCTTCTCCACTGGTTGTGCTGACAACGCAGGCTTTGTAGGAAAACAAAGACTTTCTGCCTCCCTGCTCAGCTACTTGGAGTTCTCTTCCTCTTGGACAGATTCCCAGGGATCAAATGCAATGCTCTCAGGGGAAGTGGGCTGGCCCGGAGCGATAAGGGGCCATTTCCCACAAATTTGTCATTTCACCAGCAAGCTGCCACAGCCTCAATGTGAGAATAAGCAGTGATGAATGTCCAGCCCCATGGACAAGCACTTCGGCACTGTCCCCTGGGAGCTGATGCAGAGAGGGAGGTGACAGGGGGATGCTGGCATGGGAGCCGTGACTCCTGCGGGGGGCTGGCTGTGCCTTTGCTTACCTTCCCTGTGGGTCTCAGAAGCAGCAGCTGCCTGGCTCCAGAAGGCCTGGAGGTTCACACCCGGGGGCTTTGGCGGTTTGGGGGGAGGAGGACCCAGGGACTTGAGAGAAGGCAGTGGCTTGGTCTTGGGAAGGCATGAGTGCCTAACATCCGGCTGTTTCTCTGACAACAAATGATCCAAAATGTAGGTTATCATTATTGTCATTTCAGGGCTGGCCCCAGTCTCACTTCCCTCCCAGCTACTCTCCACCCAGTAGCCGGAGCATCCCGATCAAAAATGCAAACCTGACCTTGTCACCATCCTGCTGCTCAGAGGATGAAGGCTGATTTCTTTAGCCTGACATGCACCCACTCCATCCTCTGGCATTTCAACACGACATGTCTCGGTCAACATTTCCAGACTCTTTTCTTACCTCACTTTACCATCCTACTTCCCCAACCTTAAGCCGCAACATCTTTCAATCACACAACTGGCTTCTCAGTTTTCCAGATTTGATCTTTTTTCTGCAATTTTTAAAAATTTTATTTTATTTTATTTTACTTTTCAGGGCTGCACCTGCAGCATATGGAAGTTCCCCGGCTAGGGGTCAAATTAGAATTGCAGCCACAGGCCTACATGACAGCCACAGCAACGCAGGATCTGAGCCACGTCTGTGACCTATACCACAACTCATGGCAACACTGGATCCTTAACCCGCTGAGTAAGGCCAGGGATCAAACCCACATCCTATGGATGCTATGTTGGGTTCTTAACCCACAGAGCCACAATGGGAACTCCCTGTAGTTTCTATTTTTTTAATTTAATTTTTTATTGAAGTAGAGTTACTTTACAAAGTTGCATTAGTTTCAGATGTACAGCCAAGTGATTCAGCTTTATATATATATATGTATATATATAAATGAATATAACAAATTAATATAATATATATATACTTCTTCAGATTATTTTTTATTATGTTATTACAAGTCCAGATTTGATTTTTTTTTTTTTTCCTGCTGCATGTGGAAGTTTCCAAGCCAGGATCAAATCTGAGCTGCAGGTATCTATGCCAGATACTTTTTTAATGATTTTTTTTCCATCATAGTTGGTTTACAGTGTTCTGTCAATTTTCTGCTGTACAGCAAGGTGACCTAGTCACACATACATATATATATTCTTTTTCTCACATTATCATGCTCCAAAATAAGTGACTAGATATAGTTGCCACTGCTATACAGCAGCATCTCATTGCTTATCCATTCCAAAGGCAACTATGCCAGATACTTAACCCACTGCATTGGGCCAAAGATCAAACCAGTGCCTCCACAGAGACAAGCTGGGCCACAACAGGAACTCCCTAGCTTTAATTTTAAAAGCATTAAAAAGCTCTCATATATCCAGGATTTTGTTCATGCCATTCCTGATTCTGGAATGCTGTTCCCTTACTTCTCCCTTGCTAAGCTTTGACTCATCCTTTAAGGCCCTGCTCCAAAGACACCTCCTTTAGGAGGCTCTGCATGATTTCTACCAGAAAACAAGGTCAGAATCAACCACTCCTTGCTCTGTATCTCTTTCCACATTGTTACCACCTCTCCATCAGTGTTGTGGCATATTAGAGGGGCTAGTCCATCTTCCCACTGAATGCAAGCTCCTTGAGGGCAGGGACTAGGCCCTAATGACCTCCTCCCAGCACCAAGCACAGGGCCTGCAGCAGAGGAAATGGACAATGACTATTCCTTGAAAGGATGCTTCCAGCACTGGTGGCGGGCAAATAACAAGGGGGTCATGAGGACGAATAAGGACTGGCCTCTGATTTCCAGGGCTCATAGCCTAGAATGGGCTTCACAGCTGACTTGTGGTACCTGAGCACCTGTGGATTTTGCATCCTGGAATTTTCTAGGACAGTCCCAATTTCATGCATTTTACCTTCTTCATCAATAAGCCAACTAAAGGAATTCCAACATTATATGTAAAAAATATATCTACCTCTTACAGTGAAAACAGCACAAAATCTTATATTATCCAAGTGCCTTGATTTTTGGTTGATCTAGTATAGTGGCTGCCTACATGGTAAAACTAAAGAAGTTGGCTAGTGTTTCACAAATACTTCAGGGCAACCTCCTCAAAGGCCCGCTGTCCTGTACAAGCTGGGAGGGGGGGTTCCTTCTAGCCCTGTCAGCAGAGGTTACACAGTCATGGCCAAAGTTCCTTTTTTCTTAGGCTTGGATTACAAGTCACAACACTGTCAAAGATTTCAGTCTTCATCAAATTAAGGAGAAGACATACTGAAAGTGAATGATCACTTACTAATTGGGCCCCTAATTTTTATCAGGCACTGTGCTAAGTAATTCACATGAGTTATCTCATTTATCTTCCCAATAGCTCTTTCAGGCAGGTAAACTAGCCCTTCCTTTCCTCCCATCTCTCCTTCCTCCCATTCACCCTCTCTTCCTTCCCATCCCTTCATCAATAACTATCTACTATATTCCAGGCATTGTTCTAGGGGCTGGGGTTAGAGTTAGGAGCAAGAACAGATAGAGTTCTACTCTCAGGAATTTTCATTCTGATCGAAGAAGACTAGTGATAAGCATGCAAATGAATACACTGATAAGAAAAATCACGGAGATCTAACAGTTCTCCAAAGGATATACAACAGGATTATATGAAAGAATGTGAACAATTGGTGGTAAAGGAAGTGGTCTTTAGACAGACCTAAACACATCTATAAGAAGATCAAAGAGTTTTCTGGGAAGAGCCATTATAAAGGTCCTGAGCTACAATAAAGTCTGTTCAAGGAACAGCAAGACATCCAGGGTGTTGTCTATGGGCCAGTGAGCCAGGGGAAGAACGGCAGGAGGTAAGTCAGAGACAGAAGCAGGGACCAAAAGAAGCAGAGCCATAAGTCAGTAGTAAGTGGTTTAGAGACGATTATACTATTCTAAGTTCAAAGAGCAAACATAAAGGATTGTAAGCAGATCCATCCACCCATTCAATCATACAGTAAATATTACTTTGAGGATGCACTCAAATTGGCCTTATTCTTCTAGGTTCTGGGGACACAGTAGTAAAGAACACAATTTTTATTTTCATGTAACTTACATTTTACTGAGGTAAACAAATACAAGACGATATACCAGATAGGGATAAGTAATAGGAAGAAAAGCAAAGCAGATAAAGATAAGTCCATCTTCCCACTATACTAGATCAACCAAAAATCAAGGCACTTGGATAATATAAGATTTTGTGCTGTTTTCACTGTAAGAGGTAGATATATTTTTTACATATAATGTTGGAATTCCTTTAGTTGGCTTATTGATGAAGAAGGTAAAATGCATGTAAGAAGATAAAGAGTGCTGGGGGTTGAGTGGCTCTTTTAGGTAGAGTGACCCACAAGGTCCACTCACAGCATGTGACACTGAGCAGAGACCTTGATGAAGGGAGGGAAGGAGACATCAAAGACCCGGGGAAGAGTGCTCCAGACAGAGGGGTTCGCAAGTGCAAGGCCCTGGGGTGAAATTAGCTTGGCATACCTAAGGAACAGCAGGAAGAACGATGTGGTGAGAGAGGAGATGCTAAGAGAGGTAGGCAAGGAGCAAATCACATGAGCCACTGTTGGATGGCAATCGTCCAGTTTCAGCAGAGGAGTGATATGACTGGATTTATGCTTTAGAGGATCCCTGTGCCTACAAGTAGGGTAGAATAGAAAAGGGCAAGAGTGTGAAATCAGGGAGCCCAGCTGGACGTTGCAGTGGTCCAGGCAAGAGAAGGTCCATGTAAACATGGACAGAAGGCAGAAAGAAAAAGAAGCAGTGGGATGGAGAACACATCCCAACACATCCTGGTTTGGTGGGAGAACCAAGAACTTGCTGATGGATTCGTTGCAAAGAATGAGGAGGAGAGAGAAAGAGAGCATGACTCCCAGAGGTTTGGCATGAGCCACCAGGAGGATGGTTGTGCTTTCTATCACGGCAAGGAAGATAGGCAATGGATCAACATATAGGAGAGCAGACCAGGCTTTCTGAACTTCAGTGGACTGCCCATGTTGATGCCTCTTGCAAAAAGTGGAGCTAGGATTCAAGTCCAAGTATGCCCAAACCTTCTATCCATATAATTCTAGGAGATTAATCACTCAACCCAAACCTAAAATGCCAAAATAGCAGGTGGGCCTAGAACACCTGTGCTGGAGCTGGGAGCAAAGATGAGCCAGGTCACATATGCGACCATCCCAAGCCAGCCAGCTCTCATTAGAAACACACAGTGACCCCTCCCCCAGGCCGGTGGGGTTTCCATTTCTCACCTGGGGCCTGGCTGTTGAGCTCATTGTCATAGGTGGGGTGGCAGGTATTCTCAGTTGGGCTCCTCTCTGGACTGGGGATGTCTCTGCTCTTCCTGCCATGTTGAGAAAGTCGAATGGTGGGCTCTTCAGAGGTGGCACAGAATCTTCTTTGGGCCATCAAGCACCTCTGGGAAGGGAGGGTCTGGGTTCCTTTTATTTCCAGCTTTTTCCTGGGCTCCTCTAGCGTAAATGCCATGCTTTTCTGCTCTTCCAGATGGGAGGCCCGGCTTCTGCAGTTGGTGGGGAGAAAGGCTGATGCCATCTCGCTTTTCTGAGATAAAACCTCCCAGTTCCAGAGCTTGTCTCGGAAGCTATTGTTCACCATTGCTTTCTTCTTACTGTTTTTCTCAGCATTTGACTGGTTCACATCTAACAGCAGGGAGACTGTCTGTGAATTTACTGCAGAACCAGAAGGGCCTCCCAGAGTTCCTAGGGAATTAGAACATTTCTGAATCTCGCTCTTCTGAGCCAACTTTACTTTCTGGTGTTTAAGAGGCTGGGGGTCACCACTGGCACAACTGGGTGGGGACTGACTGAGGTTGGATGAGAGGGGTCTCTCACTTGCCAAAGTCTTTGTGGACGGTTTGCTTCCAATGTCACCCTTTTGAGAAACACCTGCTGGGAATTTAATAGGTCTTGGAAGAGATGGTGTATCAAGCTCTTGAAATTTGGCTTGAAGTTCTTTGAAGTTTCTTAACCCTTCCTAAAAAAAACAAAACAAAACAAAACAAAAAAACAGAAATGTCTCATCATTCAAGGAAAAAAGCCGCATGATTAGCTGACTTCACTGTGCATGCCAAGGGCCTCTCAGTGCTGATGTAATAGCATCACTTATGTACTGAGTAATATCACCCAGTAATGCTACTCTCTATGTGATATGGAGTGAAATCAACTGTTTCTGGAGTTCCTGTTGTGGCTCAGCAGGTTAAGAATGTGACATAGTATCTGTGAGAATGAGGGTTTGATCCCTGGCCTCGTTCAGCGGGTTAAGGATCCAGTGCTGCCACAAGCTGCAGCAATAGGTCACAGATGTGGCTCAGATCTGGCGTTGTGGTGGCTGTGGCATAGGCTGGCAGCTCGGATTTGACCCCTAGTCTGGGAACTTCCATATGCTGCAGGTGCAGCCATAAAAAGAAAAGAAAAAACTCTTTGAAACACTTCAAGTGTGTTTAATTTCTTTCGCAACGTATAAATTACACTTATAAAATAGACAGTGCTAACAATTACTGATAAATCTCTTGATATAAACTTTTGGTGGCTTTCTGCTGCCTATACAAATAAATCCTAAACTCTTTAGTGTGGCATCTTAGAACACTGGCAGAAGTTGTGGAATTATGATCTCAAAGATGGTGGAATTACTATCTCCACACATAGCTCAACATAACCACACTCAAACCAAAATGAATAATCTACATTTTCCCATAAACGTTGCACTCTCTTTTGTACATGTGTTTACTCATGTGTTCTTACTTCCCCAAATGGATCCCCCATCTACTTGTGAGCTGCTTTCTTGCACATTAATGCCTACCTTCTCCTTCAAGATTTCCCCTGACAGGTAGAGCTAACTCCCTTTCTGATTCCATGTTGCTGCCACAGCTCTTTATAACTTGGTTGTTGAACTAACACCATGGGGGTGCAGAAAAGAGAAATCTTTGGAACTAGATAGGTTTAAGTTCAAATTCTGGCTCTGCTCTTTACTACATTGGAAATACTTTGGGAAACTTGGTATTCCCAGTGCAGTCACATCATAAAAATAACTTTGGAGGGGTAGAAAGATTAGGGTGACCATATGCAAAGTGACCATCACAGTGCCTTGATGCATAGTAAATAAAAGCTACTTAGGAGTTCCCATTGTGGCTCAGTGGCAATGAAACTGACTAGTATCCATGAGAATGCAGGTTCAATCCCTGGCCTTGCTCAGTGGGTTAAGGATCCAGTGTTGCCGTGAGCTGTGGCGCAGGTTGCAGACATGGCTCGGATCCCATGTTCCTGTGGCTGTGATACAGACCAGCAGCCGTAGCTCTGATTCTCCTCCTAGCCTGGGAACTTCCATATGCTGCATGTGCAGCCCTAAAAAGAAAAAAAATTAAAATTAAAGAAAAATTTTACAGCTACTTGTAAGAGACTAGATGATGCTCTTGTATTTTGGACTCCCCTCTGGAGACTGTGTTCTCGTTTTTAAATTCAGCTCAAATTGAGTATATGAAAATGGTGGTGACAGCCCAGTCCTTGGGGACAGAGGAAGGGACATGCCTGGGTTATACAGTGAGTTGGTGGTTTAGGTAGGTAGGATCAGGCATGACTCCTACGCAGTGTTCTCCCCAGGACCCCTTTCTCTCACTAGGTTCAGCTTCCTTTGGTAAGTGCATTTTGTCATTTTTCCGTCCTCACAGGAGGTAGGAGGGAGAGGAGGGAGAGTGTAGGGAGCCATCTGATGGAGCCGTTTCCAAAAGGAAGAGCCGGGTTGTCTTAAAGGTGTACATTTATGTACACAGACAGTCCCCCTGATGGTGACAAAATCCCCATGATTGTGTCAGCTGAGGGAAAGGACATTGGCTGACTTTGCCGCACTGTGTTTATACTTGACTCACACCTGCCCTCTGAAGATTTTGGAAGGAAGGAAAATTGAACAGGAAGTAGAGAGCAGGTGTCTGGGAGCTGGCTTGCATGCCCTTCCCTTTCCCCCTCCTTCTCCCCCAACCTCTCTCTCTCTTTCTCTGTTTCTCTCTCACACACACATACACACCATGCCCATGTATATCTTTCTTCACAAATTTCAAGGGTTGATTTCTTATACTTCAACCAGCAGTCAAGTTGATTCCTCTAATTTTCCTCTCCAATGATAGGGCAGACACCAACACGGGGCATGGAACCAGGAGATCAGAGTATAAGGCTCAGCTTTGCCATTTTCTAGTCATGTGTCTTGGACAATTCTTTTCATTTCTCTCAGCCCTGTGGTCCTCACTATAAAATGGGACTGTTCTACAAACAGTACTGGCTTCTGCAAGGATTACATGAGAGGGCAGATGTACATACCTCAGTGGCTCTTATTAAAATTCTGGTGAAGTACACAGAACTTTAAATTTACCATCTTTTTTTTAATTTTCATTTTGTTTTTTGTCTTTTGTCTTTCTAGAGCCACACCCACAGTTTATGGAGGTTTCCAGGTCCAATCAGAGCTGTAGCCGCCAGCCTACACCACAGCCACAGCAATGCGGGATCTGAGCCGCATCTGTGACCTATACTACGGTTCACAGCAACGCCGGATCCTTAACTCACTGAGCAAGGCCAGGGATTGAACCTGCGTCCTCATGGATACTCATCGGGTTTGTTAACCACTGAGCCATGATGGGAACTCCTAAATTTACCATCTTAACCATTTTAAAAAGTACCTTCACATTGTTAAGAACATCCAGGACTCTCTTCATCTTGCAAACTGAAGCACTATATTCGTCAAACAACAGCATCCCATTCTCCCTCCCTGCAAGCCCTGGCAATTGTCATTCTACTTTCTGTACTTATAAACTTAACTACTCCAGAGACCTCACATAAGTGGAATCACATGTATTGGTCTTTTTGTGACTGACTTATTTCACTTAGCACAATGTCCTTAATTGTCATCTTTGGTACAGCATACTGAAACATTTTCTTCCTTTTTTAAGGCTGAATAATATTCTACTGTATCTATATAACACATTTTGTTTATCCATTCATCTGCTTATGGACATGTGGGTTGCTTCTACCTTTGTTGTTGTTGTTGCTGCTATTTCTTTTTTTCTTTTTTTCTTTTTTTTTTTTTTGTCTTTTTGCTATTTCTTGGGCCGCTCCCGCAGCATATGGAGGTTCCCAGGCTAGGGGTTGAATCAGAGCTGTAGCCACCGGCCTACAGCCACAGCAACGCGGGATCCGAGCCGCGTCTGCAACCTACACCGCAGCTCACGGCAACGCCGGATCGTTAACCCACTGAGCAAGGGCAGGGACCGAACCCACAACCTCATGGTTCCTAGTCGGATTCGTTAACCACTGCGCCACGACAGGAACTCCCCTGCTTCTACCTTTTAGTTGTTTTGAGTAATGCTGTTATGAATATAGGTGTCCAAATATCTATTCAAAACCTTGTTTTCAATTCTTTTGGGTATAAGCCCAGAAACGTAATTGCTAGATCATATGGTAGCTTTATATCTAATTTTGGGAGGAATCGTCATATTGTTTTCCATTCCTAAATGGCACATGAGTTCCAGTTTTTTCCACATCTTTGTAATACTTGTTATTTTGGTTTTTTTGATAGAGGCCATCCTAATAGGTATAAGGTGACTAGTGGTTAATATTTTTGAAGGAATGCAAGATAATACTTTTTAGCTCTTCACTATCTGAATCCAAATGAAATATGATATTGTTGTGGTAGATTTCAGTCTCTGTAGAAATGAAAAGGAAAAGCCCCAGCAGTAAATAGAATTAAGGACTGATAACCTCCAAGCCAAGATCCTGGGAAAAGATGACAGGTTCAGGAGGAAGCAAACCTGATTATACCTGGCTTATTCCTCTTTCAACGAATGCTCAGTAAGTATTTACTATGTGGGTAAAACATTGTTTTAAACAGTCAAGGACTCTGCTTCTAAATATCACATTATAATGTCAGGGAGAGACAGAAACTAGCAAATACACATGAAAATAGTAGAGACAAGTTCTATGTGGAGAATTAAATAGATCATTCAATAAAGAGTGACTTGGTGCCTACCACTAATTTTCAGAGATACTGTTGGAAAGTCATTCCATTCTGCCATTTGTCTACTCAGGAGGGAGTTGGCCTGGGTGACCTCCAAGGCCCCTTCTGGCACTAACATTTGGATTTGATTTTTCTCGCTGTGGAACATGGATGTGATGCTTTCTGTTATTTACCTCTGGGGGGAGGTCGGGGTTGAGGGTATGAAGCAAGTTGACTGACGATGGGTTGGGAGGTGGCTAAGGAAACATTCCATCTAAAGCCATGCTCTATTTTTTGGGACCCACAGCTAGTCAGTCATTACATCCTGCTGATCTGAAGTCTTAAAAGCCCATGCGCCTGACCCTTCCTCAGGCCATTGCCACTGCTGTGAGTCCTCCCTACTTGCTGCTTAAAATAACTTCTTCATGGTCTCTCTGCCTCTACTTTGGGCCTCTCTAATACACTATTTGTCCAGCTATTAGACAAAGCTGATTAGAAACGCAAATCGGATCATGTATGCCCCTGTTTAAAATTCTTCAGTTTGGCTTCCTCAAAGCTTTCAAATACAGCTCTAACTCTTGCTTAGTACATAAAGATCTTCCTAATCCCAACTTTCTTAATTTTATGACATCATATGGGCCCCTCCCTGACATGCTTTCTTCCTCCTGGCCTCGGTGAGTTATAATTCCCAAACTTATTTGCTCGTCCATGTCTCTATACCTTTGAATGTGCTCTTTCCTCTGCCTGGAATGCCTGCCTTTCTCCCAATTTCTTGAATTAGAAAATCCCTGCTTATTAAAAATTTAAACTTGTGTCACCTCAAAATATTAATTGGTTTTCTACTGTGTGTTAGACATTAGGGTTACAAATATGAAGAAGACATTCCCTGAGCCTTGATATCAAAACTAGACAGGGATGCTACAAGAAATGAAAACCTCAGGTCAATACCGATGAACACAGATAAAAAATCCTCAGCAAAATGTTAGTAAACCAAATTCAACAATACAGTAAAATGAATCATACATCATGATCAAGTGGGATTTATTCCAGGGATGCAAATAAGGTCAAATATCTATAAGTCAATCAATATGATACATCACATTAACAAAAAGAAAGCAAAATCCATATGATTATCTCCAGATGCAAAAAAAGGCATTTGACAAAATTAAACATCCATTTATGACCAAAAAAACCCTCAACAAAGTGGGCATAGAAGGAACATATTCAACATAATAAAGGCCATGTATGACAAGCCCACAGCTAACATCATACCCCATGATGAAAACTTAAAAGCTTTTCCTCTGAGATGAGGCATAATGCAAGAATGCCCACTCTCACCACTTTTATTCAACATAG
Source organism: Phacochoerus africanus (assembly GCF_016906955.1). Lineage (NCBI taxonomy): Eukaryota > Metazoa > Chordata > Mammalia > Artiodactyla > Suidae > Phacochoerus > Phacochoerus africanus. The sequence continues at coordinate 155,139,534 of NC_062551.1, read as the reverse complement.
GATTAGAAGTCCTACACAGAACAATTAGTCATAAAATGAAAAAAAGGCATCCAAACTGAAAAGGAAGAAGTGAAACTGTCACTATTTTCATACGGCATATTACATATAAAAAACCCTAAAGACCCCATCAAAAACTGTTAGAATAAATTTAGTAAAGTTGCAAGATACAAAATCAATATACGAAACTCTATCACATTTCTAGACAATAAGAAATAATCAGAAAGAGGAATTAAGGAGACAATCCTATTTCTAATCGCATCAAAAATAAATATAAAATACCAAGGAATAAATTTAACCAAGGAGATGAAAGACTTGCACACTGAAACTGTAAGACATTACTGAAAGAAACTTAAGGAGATACAAATAAATGGAAAGATATTTTGTGCTCATTAAAATTGCTAGAATACCCAAAAAATCTAAATATTTAATGCAATGTCTACCAAAGTTCATTGGCACTTTTCACAGAAATAGAACAAACAATCCTAAAAAAATACATGGAACCACAAAAGACCCCAAATAGCCAAAGCAATCTTGAGAAAACTGGAGGTATCATATTTCCTGACTTTATATTACAAAGTTATAGTAATCATAACAGTATGGTATTGGCATAAGAACATACATATAGATCAACAGAATAGATCAGAAAGCCCATAAATAAATCCACACATAGATTGTCAATTAATTTACAACAAAAGAGCCAGGAATATACAATGGGGAAAGGACAGTTTCTTCAATAAATGATGTTGGAAAAGAGTGAAATTGGGATCACTATGCAAAAGAGTGAATTGGGATCACTATGTTTCACCACACACAAAAATAAACTCGAAATGGATTAAAGACTTGAACATAAAACTAGAAACCATAAAACTCCTAGAAAAAAAACATAGGTGGCAGGCTCCTTGACACTGGTCTTGGTGATGATTTTTAAGATCTGACTCCAAAGGCAAAGGCAATAAAAGTAAAAATAAACAAGTAGGACTACATCAAATGAAACAGATTCTGCACAGCAAAGGAAACCAACAACAAAATGAATGAAAAGGTAATATACTGAATGGGATAAAATATTTGCAAATCATCTATCTGATAATGGGTTAATACACAAAATATATAAAGAACACATACAACTCAACAGCAATAAAACAAGTAATCCAGTATTAAAATGGGCAGAAGACCTGAATAGACATTTTTCCAGTAAAGACATACAGATGATCAAAACGTACATGGAAAAGTGTTCAAATGAATAATCAGGGAAATGTAAATAAAACCACGATGATGTATTATCTCACAAAAGGCTATTATCCCAAACAAGAAGAAATAACAAGTGGTGTTGAGGATGTGGAGAAAAGGGAAAGTTTGTGCACCATTAGTGGGAACATAAACTGGTGCATCCACAAAAATACGACCCAGCAACTTCATATGATCCCTCAACTTCACTTCTGTGTATTTTTCTAAAGAAAAGAGTGCCTCAAAAAAACATAAGCATCCCCATGTTCACTGCAGCATTATTTACAATACCCAATATATGGAAACAATCTAAATGCATCTTGATGAATGAATAGATAAAGAAAAGGTGACATTTACAAAACAGAATATTATTCAACCATAAAAGAAGGAAGCCTTGCCATTTGTGACAACATGGATGGACCCTGAGGGCATTATGCTAAGTGAAATAAGTGAGACAGAGAGAGAAAAATTCTGTATGACTTCACTTGTATGAAGACTCTAAAAAAACAAAACAAAACAAAACAAAAGCCCCACCAAGCTCACAGATAGAGAGAACAGATTGGTGAATGTCAGGGGTGGGGGTAGCAGGTGAGAGAAATGGGTGAAGAGGGTCAAAAAGTGCAAACATCCAGTTATAAAATAAATAAATCATGGAGATGTAATATAGAGCGTGGTAACTACAGCGAATAATAGTGCTCTGGATATTTGAAAGTTGCTGGAGAGTACATCTTAAAGGGTCTCATCACAAGAAAATAAATTTTGTAACTATGCATGGTGATGGATGTTTCCAGACTTATTGTAGGGATCACTTTGCAATATATACAATTATCAAATCATTATGGTGTATACCTGAAATACAATTTTTGTAAATTATATTTCAATTTAAAAGAAAAAGAAAAAATGGTTCCCGACCTTTTGGTGTTTATGGAATGAGGAAGGCAGACACAAACTGATCATTCTAGCATAATACAGAAAGTTATTAGCTACATGGCACAAAGTCCACTCTGAGAACACAGAGCTCATGATGCTGGGGTGGGGGAAGGGACAAGGAAGGCGTCCTAGACATGACTCCTCAGATAAAATAAGTAGTCAAACAAAGAACAGTGGGAAAGGCAGTCAGACGTGAGAAGAACATGAACATAGGAGGTACGGCATGTGAAGTAACAGGACATATGTAGGAGGAATAGGGAGTCCATATTATTGGAGCCCCATTGTTTGGTACATACGGCTGGAGAAGCAAGTAAAGGTCACGTCTCCTTAACATAGTTGGGTTTAATTTTCAGCAGGGATGAAGAGCTTCTGATGCATTTTACACAGGCTGTGACATGGTTAGACTTACATTTTATGCTGGTTAGAGACCAGAAACCAATTAAGAGGCTACTACAGTGATCAAGTAAGGACGAAGAGAAGCTGGACTTGGGTAGTGTTGGTAGGAATGGAAGAAGGGGACAGCTAAGAGGAAAAGGCAGAGAGTGGTACAGGCTGAACCTGGAGGCTAACGGGTCTGAAGGGAAAGGGAGGGAGGACTCCATGGTGATGCCCAGGTTTCTAAATTGGGTGAGAGGATGAATGCTGGTACAAGCCATTAAGACTGAGGACTGGAGATACAGGTATTAGAGAAAGACGATGAGCTCAGCTTGGAATGGGATAGGTTACATTTTTAGGGAAGCCATCTAACAGGCAGTTCTATATGTGAATCCTATAGAGGTTATAAATTTAGATTTGGCATTCATCATTTATTGGTTAGCATGGAGCTTAAGAGTATGGACCCTGAAATCAAACTTAGTTTAAATGCCAGCTCTGTCATTTATTAGCCTTGTGACTTGGAGCAAATTAATTACCTACTCTGTATTTGTTGTCTTATCTAGGAGAATAATTGCATCCCACCTCACAAGGTAGATGTCACAATTAAGATAATGGTACCTCAAAGATGTCCACATCCTAGTCCCTGAAATCTGTGACTATGTTACCTTACATGGGAGAAAGGGCTTTGCAGATGTGATTAAGTGAAGGATCTTCAGATGGGAATATTATCCTGGATTAACCAGTTGGGCCCAATGTAATCACATGGGTCCTTGTAAGAAGGAAGCAAGAGTCAGAAAAGGAGATGTGTCAGCAGAAGTAGACATGAAGGAGGCAGGGGTTGAAGATGATTTGTGTTGACCTTGAAGATGAAGGAAGGCTCCACAAGACAAGAAATGCAGGTGGTCTCCAGAAGCCTGAAAAGGTAAGGAAACTGATTCTTCCCTAGAGCCTCCAGAAGGAATGTCATTGGCAAACACCTTGATTTTTGGCATCTGTTGAGGTGATGAGACTGGATGGAATCATGGAGAGGAACATGCAGTGAGATTAGAGCCATGGGATAATAGCAGAGGCCAAGAAGAAAGTCTAAGAAGAAGCAGAGTCACAATAGCCAAGACATGGAAACAACCTAAATGTCCACTGACAGATAGATGGATTAAGAAGATGTGGTACATATACACAATGGAATACTACTCAGCCATAAAAACAAACAAAACAACGCCATTTGCAGCAATATGAATGCAGCTACAGATTCTCATACTAAAGAGACTTCCTTCCTCTGAAGGAAGTCAGACAGAGAAAGACAGATACCATATGATATCATGTGTATGTAGAATCTAAAATATGACACGAATGGAGTTCCTTTTGTGGCTCAGTGGTTAACAAATCCGACTAGGAACGATGAGGTTGCGGGTTCATTCCCTGGCCTGGCTCAGTGGGTTAAGGATCCAGCTTTGCCATGAGCTGTGGTGTAGGTTGTGGACGAGGCTCGGATCCCATGTTGCCATGGCTGGGGTGTATACCAGCGGCCACAGTTCTGATTAGACCCCTAGCCTGGGAACCTCCATATGCCACGGGTGCAGCCCTAAAAAAGACAAAAGATAAGATAAAATGTGGCATGAATGAACCTATCTACAGAATAAAAAAAACAAACCCAAAGACATAGAAAACAGACTTGTGGTTTTCAAGGCAGAGGGGGAGGGAATGAGATAGACTAAGAGTTTGGGGTTAGTAGATGCAAACTATTACATTTAGAATGGATAAGCAATGAGGTCCTACTGTATATCACAGGGAACTACATCCAATCTCTTGGAATAGACCACAATGGAAGATAATATAAGAAAAAGAATATATATACATGTATGGCTGGGTCACTCTGCTATACAGCAGAAATTGGCACAACATTGTAAATTAACTATACTTTAATTAAAAGTAATTTAAAAAGAAAAAATAGCATTAATCCTTTCTTTTTGTTGTTGTTTTTTCTTTTTAGGACCGCTTGCAGCATATGGAAGTTCCCAGGCTAGCAGTTGAATCAGAGCTTCAGATGCCGGCCTACACCAAAGCCACAGCAACGAGGGATCTGAGCCCCACCTGTGACCTACACCACCGCTTGTGGCGATGCTGGATCCTTAACCCACTGAGCGAGGCCAGAGATCGAAGCCACATCCTCATGGATACCAGTCCAGTTTGTAACCCACTGAGCCCCAATACAAACTCCTAATTCTTCCTTTAAAGGAAAAGAAGCAGCAGAGAGGTATGAAGTTAGGAAAGAAAAAGAAGTGGGTAGAGAGTATGAATGGGGAATGCGTGCCCATAGCAGCAAGTACAGCAGAAAAGTTCTGTTAAGATAAGGACGGAAAGTCATCTGGTGGAGTCTGTCAAGATGGAGACCATTTGACAGACATTGCAAAAGGGTCTCACAGCAGATGCAATGGTCCAGTGGGTTTCAGAGTGAATGGGAGATGAGGGAGGAAAAAAATGACTGTAACCTTCCTTTTAAGCCGGCATGGCAAAGGAGGGAGACGGGAGTAATTAGAAGAGGATTCAGTATCCACCAAAGGTTTTTAATTAATGTTTCTTCCTAGTGAGCCTTCTCCTAACACAGATCCTGGAAAGCTTAGAACTCTATTTCCTAGGCAACCTCTCAGCTAGAATTCTGTAAACCAGCCATCCATGGGGCATGGGAAGTGAGCACATGAGGCTGTAGCCACTTAGAGGAGAGCAGATCCTCCACGAGCTGGGACAGATGTTCCCGTTGGAATGGTCCAAGTTGGACATTTCCCTTAGTTGTGACGTACAAGCTCATCCCCAACCCTTCTGAAGATTCCTAATATAACCTATTATAAACCCTCTCTGCTCAAACTGGCAGCAGATTCGGTTGTCTACTGCCAAAAACACTGACCAGGACATCTTAGGTCACATGTCTTCATGGCACCTATCAACTCCCAGCATACTGTCTTGTCTCCTTCTCCTTGAGCACAGGTACTTTGTAAGTGTATGTTATAGCACCAGTGCCCCAAAGCATATGTGACCTGCAGTGGGTACTCAATAAAAAGCAGGGGAATGAAAGAATCCTTGTTTTGCAAGTCTTTCAGCATCCTTTTGGGACAAGGGTAGGGTCTCATTTATTTTGGTACCTCCAGTCCTAGCCCTGGGGAGCACCAAAGGCTTGTTGAATGAATGAATCAGTGAATAAACAGAAAGATGAGCAGGTTCACATAATTCATGAACTGTAACTGTACAGAATTTTACATTTTTTCCCCAAGGACAGCTTAGAATGCACACAGAAACAAATTATCTAAGTACTGTAATGTCAGAAGATAAGACTGAAAATAGCCATGGAAGTTTGCTCTAGCATTTCCGATCTGGACGCAGCAAGACGCAAATATCTCTTTGGGGAAGCAAAGGCCAAGACAATTCCAGATACTGTAGGAACAACCTAAGATAAAACACAGCGGTGTCCTCTAAACAGTAGGGGTTTAACTCTTTGATATGGAAATTAACCATGGAGGTAGCAACCAGTCAAGAAAAACAAAGGGTGAGAAACTGGTGTGAGATGATTACAAATCTGAACCCCTGCTCTCTAAATGTGGTATTATTATATCTACATGGATATACTGATATATAGATATATCTCCATGTCCAAACTAGGAGGAAAATGTCTCTCACTATTTACTTTACAGGAATCTAAGAAAAATAATAATCATATTAACCAAAACAGGCATTAAACACTTGTTTGACATATACATGCCTTGCATGACATTATTGTGTGCCGGGCACCGTTTAGACACTTAACTACATTACACTGTGACCATGTAGCTTGCATCATCAAGGCGGTCCTGATATAATGTAATTTAAAAGGTGATAAGAAAATGCAGAACCACATAGCCAAATACAATTTACTGTTATACCCTTCCAAAACAGACCTGCAAATGAGAATAAATTATGTGTCAAATAACATGTCCTAATGTCTGGTTTATAAAATATGGTACAGAGAGCTGCACCTGTCTCTACAGAGTTCACCACGCTGCTTGGTAACCTGCTCCTGCATCGCAGCTCCCCAGGCTTACATCTGCAATGACCTATATCTCCGCACTCGGCAAACTGCAGTGAACAGGAACTGCAGGGGTTCCGTGAATTTGTAGTGACTCTAGAAGTGAAAGTTGCCATGAAGCCATACTTAAAATAAGTTCTAAAAGGAAAAGACATTATTTTGATGCTGATTTAAGAAGAAAAGTGAACTCATTTCTGAACCTCTGCAAAGCCACTGAATAGTGCCTTCCACAGGGAGAAGCAACAGGAACATCAACAGCAGTGGTTTAATCACGGGGCACATGCCTCTCCTGGTAAGCAAATGCCAGGGCTTTAAGGAAAATGGAAACTCAAAATCCAAAGCACAGAGGAGGGGGTAGAAGCTAAGAAATTATGAGCCTAAGAAAAAAGTTGTCAAATCCTACCTAAGATGTGAAGAAATAAAAGTCAATTAAAAATAGCATCTGAGTCATCCTTACATGAATAAAAGGGCTTCGGTTTAAACCTCAATACTACAAGGGCTGTCACAATGGAGAAAATGGTCTGTGTTCTTGGTACTGATGATTGCCAAAGCCCCCAAGGAATGGGTAGGGACCACAGAGCATAGAAGTGCTGTTTGAAATCCCACCTGCCCTCTGAACAGACTCACAATAGAAAAGGTAAGAACTTCCATCATAAAGGTCCAAGAACCAAAAACTGCACACACCCGCTCTCCATCACCCATCAGGTCAGGTCAGTACTTTTCATTCTTCAGGTTAAATATGGACAAGAAGCCCACCTCTGCTAGATGGGTGATCTTGAGTGAGCAACTCAATCTCTCTGCATTTGTAAAATAGGGCCAATAATGCCTGCCACATGGGACTATGGTAAGGTTTCAGTCAAATGGCTGCAAAGCCTGGTAAGTGTTTAGCCCCTGGCTGGCACTTTTGTTAAGACTGCACCTCCTCTGCTGTAGCCCCATCTGCTGCATGCTAAACAGGAGACATCTGGAGTTGCCCAGCTACCTGTAAAGCCCCTTCTTCCCCAGCCATGGCACTGCCCACAGCTGCCTTTAAAAGCAGCCTGCAGTCCCATATGGTTCGAGTAAGACCACCATGCCTTCCTCACCTCAATACCCCCTGCATCACCTTGAAAGCTACAGGGGGCAATACTTAGCCAGTGATTCAGCTCCCCCTAAAACAACAGGCCAGCACATCTGACATCCCTGTTTACCTTGGTCATCACTGGAAAGGCAAGCTAGCCCATTCACACAGCGGCTTACCTGCCACAGACCTTTACAACATCCTCATTCGTATCCCATTTCTCACCCTTCCCTCGTCTCCTCCAACCAGTCCAGTGCGTAATCTGAAGATCACAGTCAGTGATCAGGAAAATTCCTCGGGTCCTCAATCTGGTCGATGAATACGCCCCTCCACCTCTTTTTTTTTTTTTTTTTTTGTGGTCATTTTGCTATTTCTTGGGCCGCTCCTGCAGCATATGGAGGTTCCCAGGCTAGGAGTCTAATCGGAGCTGTACACGCCAGAGCCACAGCAACACAGGACCCGAGCCGCATCTGCGATCCACACCACAGCTCACCGCAACGCTGGATCGTTAACCCTGAGCAAGGGCAGGGATCGAACCCGCAACCCCATGGTTCCCAGTCAGATTCGTTAACCACTGAGCCACAAAGGGAACTCCCCCCTCCACCTCTTCTAACTCAAACTGCTGTCTCCCCCTGAGGACATCCCCAGATATTCTCCCAAGAGGGGCTTTTTTTTTCTGCCGCACTCTTCTACTCCTGGGCCAGGAGGCAGGTAAAGTAAGTGTTCTCTTAGCTCCTCACTGCTGCTTCCAGATGATTTCTTCTTTCTCAGAAATACCAACTCCTACTAACAGGACACCAAATTAAACCCCCTGCTCCCAAGAGACGTCATCTACAACATCCCTGGTCACTCTTCTTTACTGAAGAGTTTAGCACCCGGCCTCCCCCTCCCCCTTCCCTACCACGTCCATGACAACAAGCAAATTTAGATTCCATATAGATAGTCCTTCCAAACCCCTGGCTCCATTTCTGATGACCTTATCTTCCTCCTGACCTTAGTCACTGGTTTCCATGGATACACCTTAGAATTGTCAAGAACTGGATCATCTCTAACACTTCAAGTACCCCACTCTTGCATCAGCAACTCCTATTTCACCCAATTTCTTACTTTGGTATCTCAACTCCAGCAGCTCTTTTGGTCCCATCCAATTAATCCTCAGGCCCCAATATTTCTTTCCTACCTACTCTCCTCTGCTGTCTTCATTCCCATGAATTAGATCCCATGGATGGGCACTACATTCACCCTCTGGAATGTGTCAGCTCCCTCTCACCTCATACTTCTTGTGCCTAGATGAAGGCATAAAATGTGCCTAGAATTCCATCCCCAGCGAAACTCTTTCCCTACCCTTTACCTGTACCGGGAGTGTACCCTGGGTAGCTCCCAACTTGCAGTGTGTAAAGGCTAGAATTATCTATTAGAGTGGGAGCACACAGAAACTTGGAGTCTGAGTTAAGGAATTATGATTTCACTTGGTAGGTATTAGAAGGCCGCTAAAGCTTGCAAACAGGAAAGCAACACAGTAGGTAATCCCAACTCATTCAAGTCTCATTCAAGGCACATTTCCAGGCCAAGGGCCTCCCTCTTCTGTCTTCTGTCTCAGTGTTCATCACACTCTGGTGTATCCTGTTTACTGATCTCTCCACTAAACTCAATCTTTCTCCAGTGCAAAGACTTTGTCATTCCATCACTGCATCTTCAGTTGATAGCTAGGCTAGCTAAACAGAGCAGTTCAAAACATCTGATCCTTGTTTAGTGAAGGCGTTTATGTAAACACTTAAATAACAAAGTCTACGTATGGGATCAATGAAAACACAGTGAAATGAAAAATCAGTTTGGCCTGGCCCATTCAGGGCACTCTCCAAAGGAAGTAAGATTGAAGGATGAATGGTTTTCATTAGAGAGAAGCAAGGGCTCTGAAGACATGTGAGGCTAAAGAAACAAACTAGGCAAAGGCAGGAGGCATGCAGGTCCATTGTATTTTCAGGTGAGTAGATAGAGCCAGTGAGGTGAGAGGAGGAAGTCATTATTCTTCCCTGAAGCCCTTCTCATGTAGGGCCTTCAAAGCTTTCACTCAAATAAGCAATAAGGAATTTTAGTTGCCTTTGATGGACAATGAGAGAGAGAAGTTATTTTGGTGCAGAGAGCCTTTTGATGGACGTCATATCCTATCACTTTGCTTTCTTGTCTACATTGCCCACACCCTTCTCTTTATGAGGGCCTTTCTGCCCATCCATCACTAACTACAGAGGCACTGGAACTCTCACTCAAGAACCCCAGCTGTACTTTGGCATCAACCTAAGTAATCATCTCCCTAGTCTCCAAGATGAAATCTTATATGTTAGTGCTACCCCTGCAAAGGCCCTTCCATCCATGCCTTCCTCTTCACAGGAGCTCAGGCTCTATTTAACCCTTTTCCTTTGGAAAATTACTTGGATTCTCTAAGATTTAGTCTCAGCATTTCCCAAACAATGCTAATTTAGGTCTATAATCCCTCTACAAACCCCTTGGGCCAGATGTACTTTGGAATTCAGAATTTTTCAATTTTAGAAAGGTTATATATTACAAATTCTCTACATGCAGTTTGAGCCAGCATGCTGTGATAAAATGTGGTACTACTTATGTAGTAAGACCTATTAATGTTCATTCTATGTAGTAAAAATAAAAAGACTATAAAATGTCTGATGTTGGTTCAGGTAGGCTTCTGACAACAAAACAGTGATGAAAACTCAGAGTTTTGGGAGCTTTTTTGATTTGGGGATTATGGGTAAGAAATCATGGACATTTCCTAGGGTTGTCTTAAAGCTTAAAGAAGAAGAAAGCAAAACAATCATCCTAACTCCATGCCTAATAATGGTAGCTGTTGCTATAGTTATTCTTTGTCCATCTGGTCCTCTTCTACTTAGATTTTTGGATTCATTTTCTAACTGGTGACCTGGCCTCATTCAAACATTTCTTCAGGGACCTGATGGCTCTAAAATACAGTTATGGTTATGTCATTCCATTTTTGCAAAGTTAGTGATGTTTTATTTTACGGTTTTTATTTTTTCCATTATAGTTGATTTAGAGCATTATGTCAATTTCTACTGTACAGCAAAGTGACACAGTCATATATATATATATGTATATATATATTCTTTTTCTCACATTATCCTCCATAATGTTCCATCACAAGTGACTATAATTATCGAGCAGTGGAAGCATCAACTCCTTCTCAATGATCTGGTCTCAAACCACCATTATACCTCTTTCTGTTGCAGTTGTGCAAAACTCCTGGGGTTCTCCCAATATATGCTTCCTTTTCTTGCATTCCACTGAAGTCTATGCTGCACCTGCTCCCTGGAATGGCCCTGCCAGATATCTGCTGTCCAAATTCTACTCACCTGTCTAGGCACAGCTCAAAAGCTTCCTACTCCATGAGGTTCTCCATCACCAGCAGCTTTAAAATGTAACTTCTCCCCCATCAGACCCCCTGTGGCAATGGTTCTCAAATCTGGCTGAGCATTGGAATGTCCTGGGGACTCCTGAACTTGCCCCACTTAAACAGAATTTCTGGAGAGTCCATATATTCTGAGTCACCTTGAGGTTATTTTGTAACCTGCATCTGGTCCAAGGGACAGATTGGGCAACATGTCTCCAGAATTTTATCTGCAAACCTCTTTTGGTCTCATACCTCTTACCACTTTCCATGTTCTACTACAAGGACTTGAGTAATTAAGCCTCATACTTCTCAATAGCCTAGGAACTCCTTAGCAGCAGGCAGAATAACACAGGTACTCTTGTAGATCCCACAGCTTCAAGAATGATGCTTTACTCCTAGTAAGTACTCCATAATTATTTGCTAAATTTATTGAATGAAACAAACAAATGGATTTCTGGAAATAATGACCTAGAGGGGATGCGCTTTCAAAAAGCTATCTTACAGACTAATGAATCAAGTTCATGCCAATGATGCAACTAAAGCACAGTTCTGATTATGCACTTCCTGTTAAAATCCTTTAATCGTTCCCAATTACCCTGGTGATAAATCATACCTTCCTTAGTCAGACATGAAAGACCCGCTCATCTCTTCCTGCCTCCATTTCCAGCTTCATTTCCCACTTCCTGCCTCTAATTCACCCCTCTAGCGAAACTGAACTTGCCCTGGTGCACTTGTTCATGCTGTTCCTTCTGCCTAGAAGGCCTTTTCCATACTTCCTCACCTGGCTAAATGTGCGTCTTTTGAGATTCATCCGAGTTATCAATCTCTCCCAGAAGCGTCTTCCAGCTCTCAGGTTGGGCTAAGAGGACTTATTCCATGTTTTATAGCACTTTTGCTTACCTCTATCTTTCCATTTGTTTAATTTTATTAAAATCATGCACGTTTATGTCTGCTTCACTCATATCCCATTCACACTGTGAGGGCCTCAGAGTCATGGAACAGACTGTATCTTTTTCACTCATGTTTCTGTGATTAAGCCAGGGCACATGGAACCTAGATGGACAATAGGTGTTCTTTCAAACTGAACTGAACTGGTTAGAAAGCATTTGGATGTATTTAAGAATGGAGAAAATGGAGGGAAAACTAGTAGTAATTCCAAATAAAAGAATATGAAATGTGCTCTGAATCCTTATTATGTCATTAATATTAAGCTTCCAAGCACTGTGTATACACATGCATATTTCCCCTCAATTACTGTAATCCTTACAGTGGGCTTCTGAGCTGTGCCCCCAAACATGAGGACAAAACCAAGGATCAGAGTTTTCTGTAGAGCGCTCAGTTCACGTAGCTAATGCATACTTGAGCCAAGGGTGGATACCACCAAAGCCTGTGATGTTTGAAAATCAACTCTGTGCCATTGCATGCCTTTTCCCTACGACAGGCTTTTATTTGTCTTTCCGCAAACTCATTCAACATTTATTTGTTGCCTGCCTACTATGATGTCTATCAATGGGTAACACAGTCCCAGGCCTTGCTCTCACGGGAGTCACAGTGGAAAAGATAGACAAGTAAACAGATGATGACAGCACCCAGTGGTCACTACTGCGACCGGGCAGCACCAGAACCGGGCAGAGGGAAACCCTAATCAGTGCCAAGTTCTTCTTGGAGAAAGCCAGGTGTGAAGAGCAAAGAAGAAGAGTTCCCATTGTAGCACAGGAGAAATGAATCTGACTAGTATCCATGAGGATGTGGGTTTGATCCTTGGCCTTGCTCAGTGGGTCAGGGATCTGGCATTGCCGTGAGCTGTGGTGTAGGCTGCAGATGTGGCTTGGATCCCAAGTTGCTATGGCCATGGTGTAGGCCAGCAGCTGTAGCTCTGATTTGATCCCTAGCCTGGGAACCTCCATATGCCTTGGGTGCATCCCTAAAAAACAAACAAACAAACAAACAGGAGCTTGACTGTCAGAAGAGTGGGTGACATTCTAGGCTTGAGAGCCTGGCATGTGTGAGTTTCCAAAATAGGGAGCTTGACTGAAATATGAGATGGGGAGGGGTAAGAAGTGGGGTTGAGGTTGTCTGCTGAAAGTCCCCCACCACAAGCCATTAAAAACAAACTTTTCAACATACATTTGCATTTTTACAGTTCAAAATACCTTCATGGACTATACAGGGAGATGGCGCATTAGAAATCAGTATTTTGCAACCTACATACTCTCATTCAAGGCACAGCAGTATACAAGTCTTTAAGATGAAAAAAAAAATGGAGATAGCTACTCATTTCAAACAAATGAGATTTATGATGCCTTTTTTAGGAAATCAGGAAAACAAAAACAAAAACAAAAAAAAAACAGAAGAAACACAGTGAGCTTGAGATTGCTTTAAGATACCAAAACGCGGCTTGTAACTGCATTCTGCAGGACAAGTGAGGGTCTCAGAGGAAAAATTGGGCCATACATCCTCAGAGGCCTAATTCTAAATGAAGCTCCCAGCAGAGGGGCTCAAGTACAGCTTGGTTAATAATCCAAGGCTAAGGGGCTGAAGTCAGAATTTATGATCTCTGCCAGCAGCCCAGCCCTTAAACTCTCCCAGGCCTGGCATCCTCATTACATTCCCTGTGCCTGTTTGGCACTGCGACATGGAGCAAGAACAGGGAAAGTTCACTAGAAGCTGGCCTCCAGCAAGTTGGAAAAAAAATCCACCACAGAGAGTCCTTATTTAAAAAGTGCTTCCTGCTCTCCGTAGTGCCCTCTCGTGTCCCAGACAGAACAGTTACTCAGTGTCCTTTGAGCTAGCGACAGTTTTATTTAAAGTGCAATTTACTGAACACTGAAAAGAGAAGGGCTGAACAACTTCTTTGAGCCCCTTCATGGCTTTCACCCTACCGCGCGTGACGTAAACCCCGTAGCAACATGGCCATTTTTATTTCTTAGGTTTGCTCTTCATATTAGAGTCCCAGCTGCATGAAGAAACAGTAAAAGAAATCAAAGGGAGACCATTCTAAATGCAATGGGGGACAGATTTTATAGGTGTTGGAGGTTTTGTTTTGTGTCTTTTTTTTTTTTTTTTTTCCTTAAAGAAGAGAAAGCAGCTGCTATCTGGTTTTCTGTCTACTCAGAATCTTCTCTAATAACAGCCATGGAAGTCATCTTGAAGAGCTGCAGGACCCGCAAGCATCACGGGTATCTCCGTCTCCTCACCACCTCGCCACCACGGCTCCGCCACCATGGCTCCGCCACCACGCCACATGCCATGCTGGGTCCCTACAACATGTACTTTCCAGATCTAACCTCGAGTGCTCCTACCAATGAGGCTGTACAGGGATTGTTATCCCCATTTTAAAGATAAGAAAACTGAGGTTTGGAGAGAGAAAACAGTGTGGCTTAGAGACTGAAAACCATGTTATTATCACTCATCACTAGAGAAATGCAAATCAAAACCATGATGAGGTATCACCTCGCATGGGTCAGACTGGCTATCATCCAAAAGTCTACAAATAATAAACGCTGGAGAAGGTGTGGAGAAAAGCAAACCCTCTTATGCTGCGGGTGGGGATGTAAATTAGTGCAGTCACTATGGAGAACAGTATGAAGTTTCCTGAAAAAACTAAAAATAGAGTTACTATAGGATCCAGCAATCCCACTCCTAGGTATACATCTAGAAAAATGAAGGACCTAGAGATTATTATGCTTAGTGAAATAAGTCAGAGAAAGACAAGTATTATATATCACTTATATATGGAATCTAAAAATGACACAAATGAATCCATATACAAAACGTAAACAAACTCACAGACATAGAAAACAAAGTTCTGGTTACCAAAGGGAAGGGGAGGGGGAAGGGATAAATTAGGGTGTAAGATTAACAGATACAAACTGCTCTATATAAAATAGATAAGCAACAAGGATTTATGTAGAGCACAAGGGATTATTCCCAACATTTTGTAATAACCCATAATGGAATATAATTTGCAAAAAAAAAAAAAATTGAATCTCCAACACCTATAAAATCTGTCCCCCATTGCATTTAGAATGGTCTCCCTTTGATTTCTTTTACTGTTTCTTCATGCAGCTGGGACTCTAATATGAAGAGCAAACCTAAGAAATAAAAATGGCCATGTTGCTATACCTGAAACTAATGTAATATTGTTTTTGTTTTGTTTTTTTGCTTTTTAGGGCTGCACCTTCGGCATATGGAAGTTCCCAGGCTAGGGGCCGAATTGGAGTTACAGCTGCCAGCCTACACCACAGCCACAACCACAGCAACTCAGGACCCGAGCCGTGTCTGAGACCTACACCACAGCTCACGGCAATGCCAGATCCTCAACCCACTGAGCAGGGCCAGGGATCAAACCCACATCCTCATGGATTCTAGTTGGGCTTGTTAACTGCTGAGCCATGATGGGAACTCCCAATGTAATATTGTAAATCAACTATACCAAAAAAACTATGTTGTGGACTTTGGAGTCAGATAATCTGTGTTTGGAGCCCACCCTTTTGTTCTCAGTGAGGAAGTGTCACCCTTTTAACTTCATCAGCTCCGTTCTCATCAATAAAATGGCAACAATAATATTGTTTAGTCTGTTGCTGTCTATTTATTTAGCTATTCCTTCTTAAGTGTTTAGCACAATGCCTGGTACATAGCGTATTTCCTATATATGCTGGCTATTATTATTATTGCTCATATCGAAGATTGTATCATTATTAAATTTGTAGTTAAAAATCGAGTATGAGAGATCCCATTGTGGCTCAGCAGGTTAAGAATCTGACTAGTATCCATAAGGATGTGGTTCAATTCCTAGCCTTGCTCAGTGGGTTAAGGATCTGGTGTTGCCATAAGCTGTAGCATTGGTCACAGAAGCAGCTCAGCAGCTCTTATGCTGCTATGGCTGTGGTGTAGGCCAGCAGCTGCAGCTCTGAGTCTATAACTTCCACATGCCACAGATGCAGCCCTAAAAAGAAAATCAATCAATCAATCAAGTCTGATTCCCAAACTCATATTCTTTTCATTTTCATATATTACTTTGTTTACTCTTTCACAACGCTTCAGAAGTGGTTAACTCCATTTCACAAATGAAGAGACTAAACTGGAAAGGCCAAGTTACTTGCCTAAGATCAAGGAGCTCATAAATGGCTGACCTAGACCTTCAGACCTCGGTCCCCAATTCTTTCTAACACACTACCGTAGCCTCAATTTATGCCTGAAAACAGTCAATAAATGCAGCTGCAGAGTGTTTGTAAGGCCCTTTATCTGGGACAAAATTTCTTTATCCACAAATGATGCTCAGCAATCTTTGTGCTTCCTAAGTATGTATTCTGCTAATCCACTCACTAAACCTCAGGATCATCTTTACCCAGAGAACAGTGAATCAGAGCCTCTTGTGAGAGAGATTTACAGAAGCAATTAGATAGACACCAATCCTTGATCAGGCTCCCCGCTCAAGCTCCCAATTTCCTTTGCCTTGGGAAGGTGCCAGCTGTGTGGGGCCAAGAAAACCGTGCAACCCAGCTGTTTCCTAGGAAAGAAGCATCCTTGGTTCCTTGGAGGAAACCGTGAACTGATGGATTTACAGAGAAACTGTGCAATATGGTGGGAAAGCATTGATTAGGAGAGGCCTGGGTTCGTCTTTTGGCACTTCGGCTCACTGGATGTGTGTTTGGAGGCAGGCTTTTTATATCTCTTGCCCACCTGTGAAACAAACATGCCTCTTGCATGATTAAGAGGCTGAATAACAGAAATCTCTGTTATTCCTTCCTGCCTGCCTTCTTCATTAGCTCATTCAATGAACAAGCATGAATCCTCTGGAGGTGGGAATCCAAGTTTCCACATTGCACATCCCCAGGGGCATCTGTCACATTGTGATCACACAGACCATTCACATAGACTATCTGTGGACAGTGTTCCCTAGCGACCTGCAACTCAGGGGCTCTGCTACAGATACAAGCAGTGATGGTGGTGAACCAATGTTCCCTGTCCTTATGGAACTTACAAGCAAATGGATTGTGTTAAAGGTGAACAGAGATCACTCATTCAGTCATTCATCACCTAGCCAGGTGCCTATTATGTCCTAGGTAGTGTTCCAGGCCTGTGAAAAGTCATAATAGATTGTAATACATGGTATTATTATCATTTCTCCCTCTAAGTTATTGTTCTTGAAGTGTCCAGACTTAGCTCCTCTAGGACATACATCCCACTGGATACACTCCTCACCTTCTAAGTCACCCTTGGGTTTCCTAACATAGTGCCTGAAGCAGAGAAGACAGTAAATATTTGTTAAAGGATAAATGCCTCCACATTTTACACACATTTCATCCTCTGCCTGGAACACGCTTCTGCCTTTTTCTTGTCTGAAACGTGTATTGCTTGACTCGGCTCCATTGCGACTCCCTCAGGGAGTCTTCCACCAAGTATGCTGTAGGAGGTGCTGACTCCTCTCTGCTCCCAGACACCTTGTCCTTCTCTCAGTTACAGTGTCTATTACACTGTTTTCATCTTCTACATTTTCCCCTGCCTTCCTAGACTAAGAGCTGCCTTAATTAAGCGCAGCAATAGGGTTAAGCACGTGGGCTCTGGGGTTGAAAGTCTGAGGTTAAAACCCAATCTCTGAATTCTGGCTTGGTCACTTTGACAAAGCTATTTCAGTTCTCTCTTCTCTATTTCCAGAGGAGTAAACTGAAGAAACAACCATTCACATCAAAGAACTGCCATCAACGCTGGCCTGGTGCCTGGCACAAAGGAGGCCTTCAGTAACGACATTCTGATGAGAAGAGTTGTGATGCGGATAAAGAGAATGAGGCTGAGGAAGAGGAGGACAGTGATGGCGACGATGGTTATCGTGATGATTTTGACAGTGATGACGTAATTATCTGTGGCAAAGGGTACATGCTCAAGAAATATGTACAGAATTAACTGGCCTGGTGGTTTCAGATGGGAAAGCTGTACCCATTCTGATGGGCAGCAAGTTAGTTTCCAACAATGCCTTCTTTTTGATCTCTCTCTTCTGCACTCACTGACCTGAAGTATCCATGGATTTTCTCAGAGGTTTCGCTCCAGTCTACTCCTTGCTTCTACTCACTTTGTGAAATCACCATGCAAAGTTGTCCTCTTCTCTCCAATCCCCTCTCTGTTCCCAGCCAGCAAAGCTACTTCAGAAAAATGGACAGCAACACAGGACCCACCTTTCAGACTGTTTGGCTTTACTTAGGCTCAGCCCACATGCCCATTTTGTGCTCCCTCCTAAAGGCTGCTCTAGTTTACTGTCAGCTAAATCAGGAAACACTAAAGGGGACTCCAACAAGAACAAAATGACAAAGCCAACTAGATAGAGATGGCCTTGTATTGATCTCCTGGGCACTGGGCCAGACTTTGTCACTCAGTCTAGAGACACTAGCTTGAGATAAACAGGCAGAATAACTGAAGGGCAGAAGGAGAAGAATGTAGAGCTTAGTGAAACATTAGCAGATTTCTTTTTCTTTGTGTGAATAGACAAGAGGAAATAATAAGGCTTTAATAAACAGATGATGCTGACAAAGAAAAAGTAATCACTGGTAATTGCTTAACTTTAAGAGAAGAAATACAAGAACTAGGAGGGATGTGATCTAGCTTATTTTTTAAGGTGTATCACCTTGAGTCCTCATGAAGAATGTGTAAGCTTTTGACTTATTGTGGCCAAAATGAATATAGAAATAATATTGGCTTCATCCCAGGGCTGAATATCTATGTCACTCTGTGATCAGAGCCTCAATTTGTTCATCTATAAAATGAGGTACGTTGTTTTTGAAAGTTTGTGGTAAGGATTAGAAACTCCCAAGTTTAACTTGTTCTGAATCATACAGTAAACAGTTAATAAATTTATGTTAACTAAATGAACATGCATAAATGGAATTTGTTGACCATAATCTTATTCAACCATATATAAACTATTTCTCATACAACTTATCTTGGCTTGAGGAAGTTAGCTAAAACACTTATTAACCAACGGAAGGGATAAAAATCTCATTTTTTTGGTTATACTTAAAATGTAAATAATTGTATTTATCCTGTCTGCCTCACAAAGTTCCTATAGACATCAAATAAAATGAATTACAAGGACATTTTGAATAAAATAAAAAATAAATAATGCAATACAGATTTAAGACATTATCTTTCAATATGTATAAATGCCATAGATCTGATACAAAAGGATTTTCCAGATAAAAAGAAAATTTAACTCTTGGAATTGGCTTACCAAAGAGAAGAAGCAATTAGCTTGAGATCTCAGTGTCCAACACAGCACCTACCATGTGGTGGATACTCAAAAATACATACTAAATTAATGAACAGATGAATAAAAGTCATAGGGGGGCTGGGGTAAAAAGAAGAGGAATGGCTTAAAGAAGGACTTATTATAATGATTATATGAAGCTCCATCTGAAATTTTGAAACTAAGCAGCTCCCTAACCACATACCCTCTGACACCATAACCAACTTGAGGAAGAGGAAAAGGACTGGTTAATTTGGTATCTGTTGTATGCTTCTCATTGGTCCATACACACTCTCCACCCTCATAGTTGTCCAGTGCTGTGTGGAGGATGTAGTGTTCAGCAAAGGCATACAAGTCCCCATGTTCCCCTTTTGTCCTGTCCCTTTGCCCCAAAACACACGATGGTGTTTCCACCCTCAGTTCCTTCATATATGCTATTCCCTGGAATGCCTTTCCTTCCCCCAACCCCCATTTCCTGGTGAACACTTTTCATCTTTTAAAACCCAAATCAGAAATTACCTCCCTTGGGAAAGGCTTTTCTGCCTCACCCAGGTGGAGATGAAAGATTCTTCCTCTCTGCTCCCTCAGTTACTTGAACATAATGTCATTGTTCACATTACAATTGTTACCTTATAATTATGTTATTTTTATACACCTTCCCTATTAAACTCCGAGCAACTTGAGGAAGATCTAAATTGTGTTTTATTTTATGACAAACCCACAGCTAACATCATACTCAATGGTGAAAAGCTGAAAGCATTTCCTCTAAGATCAGGAATAAGACAAGGATATCCACTCTCACCACTTTTATTCAACATAGTTTTAGAAGTCTTAGCCACAGAAATCAGATAAGAAAAAGAAATAAAAGGATACCAAATTGGAAAAGAAGAAGTAAAACTGTCACTGTTTGCAAATGACATGATACTATACCTAGAAAATCCTAAAGATGCTATCGGAAAACTACTAGAGTTCACCCGTGAATTTGGTAAAGTTTCAGGATACAAAATTAGTACACAGAAATCTGTTGCATTTCTATATACTAACAACAAATCATAAAGATAAATTAAGGAAAAAACCCTATATACCACTGCATCAAAAAGAATAAAATACCTAGGAATATTAACTTACCTAAAGGTGCAAAAGATTTGTTCTCTGAACAATACAAGATGCTGATTAAAGAAATCAAAATCGAAAATGACACAAATAAGTGGAAAGATATACCACGTTCTTAAATTAGAAGGATCAACAGTGTCAAAATGATTATACTCCCAAGGCAATCTACAGAGTCAATGCAATCTCTATCAAGTTACCAATGACATTTTTTACAGAACTAGAACAAAAATTTTGAAATTCTTATATAAAGAAACACAAAAGACCTCAATAGCCAAAGCAATGCTGAGAAAGAAAAACAGAGCTAGAGGAATCAGGCTCTCTGACTTCAGACCATACTACAAAGCTCAAGTCATCAAAACAGTAAGGACTGGCACAAAAACAGAAATATAGATTAATGGAATAGGATAGAAAGCTCCGAAGGGAATATTACTCACAGGGGCCTACTGTCAATTAATCTGCGGCAAAGGAGGCAAGAATGTACAATGGAGAAAAGACAGTCTCAATAAATGGTGCTGGGAAGACTGAACAACTACATGTAAAAGAATGAAATTAGAACATTCTCTAATACCATCCACAAAAATAAACTCAAAATGGATTAAAAACCTAAGTGTAAGGCCAGATACTATAAAACTCTTAGAGGAAAACAGAGGCAAAACACTTTGACATAAATTGCAGCAGTATCTTTTTGAATCCACCTTCTAGAGTAATGAAAACAAAAACAAAAATAAAGGGGACCCACTTAAAAGTTATTGTACAGCAAAGGAAATATAAACAAAATGAAAAGACAGCTCACAGGATGGGAGAAAATATTTGCAAACAATGTGATTGACAAGGAACTAATCTCCAAAATATACAAACACTCATATAGCTCAGTATCAAATAAACAAATTTAAAAATGGGCAGAAGATCTAAACAGACATTTCTCCAAAAACATACAGGTCACCAAAAGGCACATGAAAAGATGCTCAACATTGATAATAGAGAAATGCAAATTAAAACTACAATAAGGTATCACTTCACTCTAGTCAGAATAGCCATCATCAAAAAGTCTATAAATGATAACTGCTGGACAGGGTGTGGAAAAAAGGGAACCCTCCCACACTGCTCGTAGGAATGTAAATTGGTTCAACCACTGTGAAAAACAGTATGGTGTTCACTTAAAAAACTAAAAATAGAGCTATCATGTGATCTTGCATCCACTCCTGGGCCTCTATCTGGAGAAAAACTTAACTTGAAAAGATACATGCACCCAGATATTCATAGCAGCACTATTAACAATACCCAAGACTTGGAGGCAAACTAAGTGTCCTCTGACAGATGAATGGATTAAGAAGATGTGGTACATACACACAATGGAATATTACTCAGCCATTAAAAAGAATGGAATTTTGCCATTTTCAGCAATATGGATAGACCTAGAGATTATCATACTAGGTGAAGTAAGCCAGACAGAGAAAGACAAGTATCGGAGTTCCCATCATGGCACAGTGGAAACAAATCCAACTGGGAACCATGAGGTTGCAGGTTTGATCCCTGGCCTTGCTCAGTGAGTTAAGGATCCAGCATTGCCATGAGCTGTGGTGTAGGTCGCAGGTGTGGCTTGGATCTGGCATTGCTGTGGCTCTGGCGTAGGCCGGCAGCAATAGCTCCAATTAGACCCTTAGCCTGGAAACCTCCACATGCTGCAGGTGTGGCCCTATAAAGACAAAAAAAAAAATCATATGGTATCACTTACATGTGGAATTAAAAAAGGATACAAGTGAGCTTATTTACAAAACAGACTCGCAGACATAGAAAACCAAATTTTCTATGGTGAGTGGGAGAGAGGAATAAATTAGATTGGGATTAAAATATACATACTACTATATATAAAGTAATCATCAATGACCTAGTGCATAGCACAGGGAATTATACTCAGTATCTTGTAATAACCTATAATGGAAGGGAATGTAGAAAAAGAATATATATATATATATATATATATATACACATTTTGTGTGTGTGTGTCTTTTTGCCTTTTCTAGGGCCACTCCCACGGCATATGGAGGTTCCCAGGCTAGGGGTCTAATCGGAGTTGTAGCCACCGGCCTATACCACAGCTACAGCAATGCAGGATCCAAGCCACATCTGCGACCTACACCACAGCTCATGGCAATGCTGGATCCTTAACCCACCGAACAAGGCCAGGGATTGAACCTGAAACCTCATGGTTCCTAGTCAGATCCATTAACCACTGCACCACGACAGGAACTCCTAGAATATATATATTTATACATATGTATAATTGAATCACTTTACTGTATGCCTGAAACTTATAAAACACTGTAAATCAACCACACTTCAATAAACATTAAAAAAAAAAAAAAAAGCCATGACATATGCTCTGGGGGAAAAAAAAAAAAAAAAAACTGGCATGAGTGATGGTCAGGATAGGCTAGGGCTGTGATAGGCTGAATAATATCCCTTCCCAAAGAGATCCATGCCCCAATCCTCAGAACCTGTGACTTATGTTATCTTACATGGTTAAAGAAGATTTAGGAAGGGGATTGAGTTATATTCATCTGGGCAAATGACCGTGGATTATCCAGGGGGGTGAAACATAATCATAGGGGCCCTTGTAAGAGGAAAGGAGGAAAAGCGAAGTCTTAGAAAATAATGAAGATGGAAGCAGCAGTCAGAGAAGATGCTATGATGCTGAATTTTCAGCTGAGGAAAGGGGCCATGGACCAACGCATGTGCGTGGCTTCTAAGATGAAAACGGCAAGGAAGTCAACTTTTCTCTAGAGCCTGCAAAAGGAGCACAGCCCCACAGACCTATTTTAAATCTATGCCCCCCGCCCCACGCCACAGAACTATGAAAGAGTGAATGGGTGGGACTTTAAGGCACCAAGTTTGTGGTAATTTGTTACAGAAGCAATAGGAAACTAGTATATAAGCTCTGAAATAAAACTTTGGAGTATACAGTAGTCAGGATAATCTAGGTTTTATTGTTAACAAAGTGACTCTTCAATCTCAGTGGCTTTAACCGTGGGGAGTGCGTACTCACACTCACACACACACACACACATACACCTGTAATAAGGCATAAATTGGAGACGGCTTTACTCCTCATGCTCACTGATGGACCCACCATCTAGTGATGTCAATCTCTCAACACATGGCTTGAAAGTCATGGAGGCAGAATTTGAACCAAATGTTTGATCTGAAGCTCTTAGAGGCTCACAGGACTGACTACATTGAGTTCAGTAGCCAGAGGAGCTGAGAAAGAAACATGGAGACATTAAGTTGTGAATCAGATTCTACTTGGAATATAACAGTGGGTTTACCAAAAAATAAAATAACCATCACTAATCTTTTTAACTGCTCCATAGACCAGACAGTCTCTTTTGATGTTAGGTATAAATCCTTCAAATATCAGCACTCAGAGGGGTAATGGAAGACTCTGATGAAGAGTTCTCATCATTCTTTTACAGATGAAGACTCTGAAGGCTTGCCCAAAGTCACATAGATTTCCCGTCAAGGCCAAGACCTGTTCTCCAAACGATAGTTTTCCTAAAATTTTCGGGTGGGAGAACTGAAGCAGAGAAAGACATTTCATGTAAATCTTTAAACAGTTTAAATAAGATATTATTTAAGATATTATCTAGTATTATTCCAATATTTCAGATTTTAAAAAATTGAGGTTCATGGAGTTAATGTTGCAAGGGGTAGAGCTTAAACTGGAACCTTTGGAGCCCTGCCCAAGCTCCTAATGTGTACTACACTGCCTCCTTGGGTAGATGCAGCCCTCTCTCCCCCAGTGCTGATGGCATGAGAGGGCAGTGTGGCATTCCTTCTCATCCCTTATAGCCCCAGCTCCACACTGCACTCCTGGGTTAGGGGAGAGCACAGGAAATGTTCCCAAAAGTGAGTCTGAAAGTTGAATATGCCCTCCGAAATCAATCCTGTGATGCTAAAGTCAATATAAATCTCTCTTCAGCACCAGTGAAGATGTGGGAGATTTATACTCCATGAAGCAAAGAAGAAGGCCTTCACCCACTGATATTTTAAGGAGTTAATTGCAAAGGACTCAAAAGAGTTGCAGATCTATTTGGAAACAACTTTTTGAGCAAAGGGTGTTGCCAGGCTCTGTTTTTTTGCTGGGAAATTTATTACTGTTTTTCACTGTGAATGCATGCTAGGACGAGAGATCTTTTCTGAAAGAGAGACGTAAGGAACAGAAAGAATGTTTTTGTCTATGCCATTTTCTCTGGGGGTTGTATATAGTCAAAACTGCTTTTGTTTTTCCAAGTAGAAATAAATACTAGTCATGTCCTTGGGTTTCAAGGCGTTGCTGTGTTGGGATATCTCTCCTTTTTCAGCTGGCTCTGTACTTTTGACAGCCTGATACCACTATTTTAGAGTTTCTGGGAGAGGGGAACTCTTACAGAATGTATTCTTTAAACTTTCTGCTTCTTGGTTTGAATCCCAGCGCCATCTCTGACTGGCTGTGGGACTTTCAGAAATTGTTCAGCCTCTCTGGGCCTCTCCATGGGAGTGTCTACCTGCCTGATGATCTTGCCTATTCTAGAGCAGCTGTGAATTAATCCATATCTAGCATTTAGAGTCAGGCCTGATGTATATATGTGCTCAGTGTTAGCTGCTGCTGCTGTTAATCACGACAACAGCAAAACCATGTCACCCCAAAGAACTTCCATTTCCTCATCTGCAAAATGGGGATGATATTTCTCTCAGACGACTTGTGAGACTTGAATGAAATAGTACACCCAGGTGTAGGGACCACCAGAGAGTGGGTCCTCACCAATATCGTGTTTTACCCTTCCTGGGACATTGGTCAATAAAGTAGTCACTAAGCAAGGCACAGGGGTGAGCATCCAGGGGAGTCCAGAGCACAGAGCTGGTTAAGCACATCTACTAGTAATTCATCTGTTTCTAAAAATTACAGAGCCAGGCATTAGGGTCCCATGCCCACAACATGTAGATCAGAATGAGGCAGAAACTTCTTAAATTCTTCCTACCGTCTCACCACCCAGCTCAAAAGTGGCTAGCAGGTTAGACTAAGAGTCCATGGATATTTTTGATGCTAGCTGCTTTTTTCGATATGTCAGCTCATTCATTTAATCCTTGTTAGTAAGGAGACTGACCCCCTTCCCCCCACCCCTGCAGGTGAACCATTGGCCTCAGTGCACACAGGCCTGAGTGGCTGAGACTAAGTTCAGACTGCCATCCTCTGACTTCCAATCAGTGCCTTTCTCTGGGTACCACAGCTTGGGGGAAAGCTCCTAAGCATGTACTCAGAAACAGCACTGGATGAAAAACAAAATGCACAAGAGACTTTGGGGTGATTTTTTAAAAGGGTGCATGGATTCTTTTAAAAGTTTAAATGGTAATACTGCTTGGTTTTTGTATATCGACTTCAAATTGTAAAAGCCTTTCCCAAGGACGACTTCCTTTTTCTTACCTAAGACCATACACTGATCTTTGAGATGAGCTCTTGGCTGGTTCACAGAAAGTGGAAGAGTTTAGGACTCTGAATTCTATTGCCTTCTCTGTTCAAATTTTGGGTTGGGAAATTGTGATATCAACAACTCTGAATATTTTTGGAATTTTATCCTTTCAACAGTACTTTCAAATACATTACCATAGATGATCCTCATGGACAAAATATCAAATAGGTATTGTTAGACACACAGAGATAAGACTGTTGAATCTCAGAGAAGTTAAGTGGCTTGTTCGAGGCCACAGAGCAAGTTGTTTGGATGGCAGACCCAGGCTCAGATTCAGGTCTTCTGGTTTAAACATTTCTAAACATCCCTGTCCAGTAAACTACTCACTGTGATCATGCTAAAAAGGAACTAAACTAAGAATCAAGAAAGGGAATGCTGAGTGAAATATGTCTGAGTTTGAATCCTGATTCTACCTTATCTGTAAAATAGGGAAGATGAAAACAATAGTAAGAGTGAAAAGTAAGAAGTAAAACTTTAACTTTTTCCAATATTCTGATCCAAAATTGCTTAATTATCTCTGAAACAAATTATGTGTAACTTGTATTTAGTATGTCCCAACAAAATGTTGGTATTACTTTTGAAAACTTCACCCCAAGAGTTTGCTCTTTTAGGTTCTTACAGATGAGAAAAACCAAACCCAAGAATCAATGATCAGAGAGGAGTACAGACCACAGTCCCCAGACCATGTCACTCTGCTTCCCAAGCTGGGTGCTAATAAGTACCTATCAGATTTCTTCTCTAAAGAGCTCAGCACAGCTGTCTTTTTATGTGAGAAGTCAAAATAGTAACATGGTACAACATCCTTTCCAGGTTGGTGGGGGAAGGGCACGACATCAGGTATTTATATACGTTCTCTCTGTTAACTTCCTGATAAGGTTCATGTAAGAGTTTGCTTGGCCTGTGGTCAAAAGGTACCCCAGACTGTGTGAGTCAAACAAGAGAAATGTGTTACTTTGTGGTTCTGGAGGCTGGAAGTCCAAGACAGAGAAGTCAGCAGGGCTGAGTCCTTCTGAGGGAAGGATCTATTCCAAGCCTTTCTCTTTGGCCTGTAAATGGCTGTCTTCATGTTCACAAGGTGTTCTTTTATCTTCACATTGTCCCTCCTCGGTGTGTATCTCCACCTCCACATCCCTCCCTTTTATAAGGACACCAGTCATATTGGATTATTCTTGCCCTACGGACCTCACTTTGACTTGGTTACCTTGGCAAAGACCCTATTTCCAAATAATGTCATCTGAGGTAGTGGTGTTTAGGACTTCGACATACAGACGTATGGAGGAAGGATACAGTTCAACATATAATGGTATACTTATTATTACTGTAACATAGTATTATTTTAGTTTGTAGAATTACCTGCCCTTTGAGCTCACTGAGGTGTCCTAAGCTCTTTCTATAAAACTAATTTGACTGCTAAGAGGTAGATACCATTATCCCGAGTGACCAAAAAAAAAAAAAAGCAATAAACATTTTTTTCCATATCTCACAGTTTTGTGGGACAGGAATTTGGGTGAGGCTCAGCTGGGTGGTTCTTCTGTTCCACAGGGTATTGATGAAATTAGCCCAGTGGTAGCTCAGTGGTGGAGGGGCAGGCCTGGAGAGCCCTGGTTCTTGTCTTGCAGGGATGCTGGAAGGCTAGACTTAGCTGTCAATAAGAGCCCCTACATGAAGTGTCTCTGTAGAGCTTTTATGTGGGGGCTGAGGGCTGCAAGTATGAGGTTCTCCAAACTTGTAATTGCCAAGGGGGAGGAAGTGAAGTAGTTAGTGCAAACTATTACATTTAGTATGGATAAGCAATGAGATCCTAGAGTATGCACAAGGAACTATATACAGTTTCTTAAGAGAGACCATGATGGAAGATAATATAAGAAAAGGAATGTATATATATGACTGAATCACTTTGATATACAGCAGAAACTGGCTCAACATTGTAAATCAATTATACTCTAATAAATATCTTTTTTAAAAAGTAAAAATAAAATATACATAGACTCCTCCCCCTCAAAAAAAAAGTTACATTCTCTCAAACAAGATAGAAGTTGCATGACCTTTTATTACATAGTCTCTGAGGTCACATACTGTCACATGTGTCATAGTCTATTGGCCAAAGCAGTCACAATTCTGCCCAGATTCAAGGGAAAGGAATGCAGACTCCACCTCTTGATGGAAGGTACATCAGAGAATGTGGAGCCAAGTTTATTTATTTATTTGTCTTTTTAGGGCTGCACGCAAGGCACATGGAGGTTCCCAGGCTAGGGGTCAAATTGGAGCTATAGCTGCTGGCTTACGCTGTAGCCACAGCAATGATGGATCCTTAATACACTGAGTAAGGCCAGCGATGGAACCTGTGCCCTCATGGATGCTAGTCAGATTCATTTCCTCTGAGTCACTATGGGAACTCCTATACCCAAGTCTAAAAACCACCCCAGTAAAATATCCTCAACACCACCATGCACCCAGCATTATGCTAGGCAATGAGGCTGTATTATCTTAGTCATACTTCCTGCCTGGGCCTCTCCCTTCAACTCTAAACCCCTACTCAGCCCCTCAACCTAAAACTTCCTTGTCTAAAACTGATCCCTGATCTCCTTGCAAACCTACCTCACCTTAAATCATCTTACTCAACATCAACTCCACTCTCCCAGGTGCTCTGGCTTCACACCCTGGAGTCATTTTCTTTCTTTCATTTTCTTTTTGCTCAATCCATTAGTGAAAGCTGCTGAATCCTGCTGAAGTTAAACCTTCACTATATATCCAGAATCTGACCATTTCTAGCCACCTTTGCTATGAAGACTCTGGTGCTGGCCCTCATGCTCTCTTGCTCAGATTGGGCTGAGAGCCTCCTAACTGGTCAGCCAGCTTCTAATCCTGCTCTCCCTATCATCTCATTTCCAAACAACAGCCAGGTGATCCTTTTGAAAAGGAAGCTGGATCATCTTCTTTGGCCCCTCATGACACTCAGGTGCTCTCCATCTCACTCAAAGGCAAACCTGAAATTCCTCCAAGGGCCTCCAGCACCCTCCATGACCTGGCCACTACCTCTGACCACGCTCTCCTTTGATTCCTCTGCACCATCCATTTTACTGGCCCTTGGACACATCAGACAAGCTTCTGCCCCAGGGCCTTTGCTGTTATCTCTCTGCAGACCATTCTTCCCTAGGAGAGCGACAGGGCCAAGTTCCTCGTCTCCAAGTTTCTGTTCAAATGGCACCTCGCATTGATGCCTTTCTTGCAACTATCCATTTAAAACGGCATCCTTTCCTGCTGCCTCACCCTCCTTAAATGCTTCCTTACTATGTGGTTCCACACCGCACTCACTGCCGTTTCACCAAATAAGGCTGTGGGTTTATGTGGCCTCTCTACTAGAATAGAAGTTATTTTGTTTTTTGCCACCCCCAGGCATATGCAGTTCCCAAGCTAGGGATCAGATCGGAGCCACAACTGCAACCTACACTGAAGTAGCAGCAACATTGGATTGTTAACCCACTTTGCCAGGCTAGGGATCGAACCTGTGTCCCGGCACTCCAGAGACACCGTGGATCCTGCTGTGCCACAGGGGGAACTCCTAGAATATAAGTTTCATAAAAGCAGGCTTATATGACTGGCTCACTGCTGTATCAGCGGCTCTTGAAACAGGCCCTGACAACACAACGCAGGGGCTCAATATACACATACGCAGTGGTTATTCTGTTGACTTAAAAAAATAAAACAGAATCCTTTTACAATGAGAAATAACCCCTATTTCTCTTTTGATCTTTTTTTTTCTTCTTTCTCTGAGCAGAAAAAGTTGCATAACCACACCAGTATCCCATAACCACAGTATCTTATCCCATAAAAATGTTCAGAGCTAACTTGCCCTTTGGCACATTTTTTCTCTTAAATTGCCTAACATACTACCTGTTTTTCTTTTGTCGTCCTTGCTAGCCATGTCTGGCTTGTAGTTGGCACTCAATATCTGTTACTGACAAATCAAAGCCCTGGCTCCAGCCCTGCGACTCCCCAGCTGTGTGATATTGACCAATTGACGTCATTCCCTCGGTTTCCTCCCTACAAGAACGGGGCAGATGGCATCGACCTCACTGTGCTGTCATATGGATAAACTGAAATTATGGATGCCAATGCATATCCTGGCACATCAGAGAGGGCACCCTATAAAATCAGTCTCTTTGTCTCACAACCACACTAGATCTATTCAGCCTGATATTTTTCCATCAAAGAGGAGCTTCTCAGAAGTTGCTAAAGCACAGGGCAAGGGGAGGAAGAGAGTATTCACAGTCAGGGAAGAGAGTAGAAATACCACCACATCAGCGTGCTTTTGCCCACTCTTTTCCAATACCAGCTAGTTGGCCACAGACAGATACATGTCCCCTGCCCTGGGACAAAGGGGAGTTTCTCCTTCTGGGTGCCCACTAAAATGAATCCTCTGTCCCAGTTTAAGCCAACCTCTGGGAAGGAAGCCACACGATTCACAGGAGAAAGAGACCTGACTCCAAACGTATAATAAAGACAGAGGCGAAACCCACCGCTGCCTGCCTCCTTAAAAAGAAAGCGACTTAGTGAAGAGGGGGAGGGAGGAGGTGGAGAATTCGAGGAGGAAAATATAATCAGTCAAGCAGAGAAATTCTCCAACTGGGCAAACAGCACATGGCCATCCAAGGAGAAGAGAATTCCACCTGCTGTGTGCTGAGCACGTCCCCATGGGTCATCTCTGTTTTTTTTGACGAGCACCTCCAATCATCTCACCAACTAGTTATTCTAGCAGTAATCCTATTTTACCAGCGAGGAACCCGGAGGCTTAGGAAGATGAACTTACTGGCTCCAGGCAACAGAGCTAATAAGGAGCAGAACCCACAGGAAAGCCACAAACCACAAAAGAGGCCCTGCAGTCCTGCGCTCTCACCAGGAAGCCCACCCCACTAATCTCGGGAGGACCAGGAATAGTCCACAAACGCAAGGAAACAGATGCCAACAATCACTTACACCCAGGCTGGGGGAAGGAGCATAGGTTAGAAGCCCAGCAGGCTGGGTTAGAGCCAGGGTCCTTCAGGCCACCAGTCCTGAGAACCTCTGTCCTCTCACCCTCCGAGGTGGCACAGGATAGGTACACACACCTCTTCCATCCCACCTGCCAGGACAGTGAGAGCTGGGCGGCACTAACGCTGCGTGTGCTTTCCTCTCCAGGAGGCGGGGTGCGCGCTCAGCCTTATCCCACTCGCTCTACTGGGAGTCGACCAGCCAGTAACGACCCACAGAAAACCACAACCGAAAGCACGCGTCTTACCCCTTCCATGGCCTTCCTCCGAGGCAGCGTCTGAGAGACAAAGCCAGCTTCCCAGAGCTGGATCCTGAGGCCAAGGGTCCGTTTTACTCCGCCTGCGCCGGCCAGAAAGCAATCGCTTCCCCTGCCGCAGAACACACCTGAGCCCACGCTCCCCACCTGCCCCACCTGGGCGGCAGCTCCGCCCTCTGCTGGGGCTGGAGCTTTCCTGCCCGCGCGGTGGCGCGCGCCCGCCTCCATCCGCCGAGTTCGCGGACTGGGACCCGCACCTGAAGGGGGCAAGGAAGGACCCCTCTAAAGACCTGCAGGCTCAGGCCCTTCCCAGGAAGCTGTTCTCTCCCTCAGCTGGTCCACAGTCACTTTGCAGGGAGTTCACATCATGCCCAAGGCTCGGGGGAGTGGCGGAGTAGGGGGTGGGAAACGGGGGCGGCGGGGCTCCTGTTAGTACACTGGGCACAGGCTGGACAATGTAATCTTAGCTAGTAACAGCCTCGGCCCCACCCTGGCCCTTCGGATGGTTACTCACCCTCATCAAACGACTGAGAAACCAAGGTCAAAAGGGGACAGAGCGTGCCCAAGCTCACGGGGGCACTGCAGGGAGGTCAGAAAGGTTTGAGCTGCTATAATGGGCCGCCTGTTTTGAGTTAGGCAGTATCTAAACATTTGGATACAAGATTCTACCCAAATCCTGCAGTAGGCCTGGGAAGTGCTATAATCCCATTTAAAGGGGGAGCAAACTGAGGCTCAGAGGGATCCTGTAACCTGCCCCAGGGTCATATAGGTAGTTAAGTAGAAGGGTCAGGGTTTAAACACAGGTCTGGCTGATTCTAAAGGGATTTTGTTTTTCTGTGTTCCTGTGCGCGCGCGCGCACACACGCATGCACGTTTTTTGCCGTTTTTCTGACAGAGTTGGTGCTGGAAACCTAATCCCCAATTTCCGGTTCTTAAGAGCTCACAGCAGCTCGGGGGTTGGGAGCCAGCAAAGCAGGTAGCCTGTGCTGTGAAAAGCAGTCTGTTGTGACTTTCCCAAGCTCAGGAAGTGAAAAGCCTTTCCTGCTTTGTCCAGGGGAGGGGGCGGGGGCAGGTGAGGAAAGCCCATTTCATCTAACAGGCGCCTCCCATACCTGGCTGATCATCACAGCTGCCAGGCATGTATTCAAAACACAGGTTGCAGGAGTCCCTGTAATGACTCAGCGGAAATGAATCTGACTAGTATCCATGAGGACAAAAGGATCTAGTGCTGCGGGCGAGCTGTGGTGTACGTTGCAGAGGCAGCCTGGATCTGGCATTGCTGTGGCTGTGGTGCAGGCCAGCAGCTACAGCTCTGATTCAACCCCTAGCATGAGAACCTTCCATATGTGCTGGTGCAGCCCTACAAAGACGGAAAAAAATAATAATAATAATACAGGCTGCAAGGTCCCAAGGCAGACAGGAGCCCGTTTTTCTAGTCTAGGATCTGGGAACCTAGATTTTTATTTTACTTTATTTTAGAGAGTGAGTATGTGTCTTTTTAGGGCTGCACCTGTGGCATATGGAGGTTCCCAGGGTAGGGGTCCAATCGGAGTCACAGTTGCCAGCCTAAGCCGCACCACAGCAACGCCAGATCCGAGCCACGTCTCTGACTACACCACAGCTCATGGCAATGCCGGATCCTTAACCCACTGAGCGAGACCAGAGATTGAACCTGTGTCCTCATGGCATGCTAGTCAGATTAGTTTCCTCTGAGCTGCGTCGGGAGCTCCCAGGATTTGTAATAAGCTTTTTAGGTCCGAGTGTTTTAATAATAAATGACTCACAGATCTCTATTTTACATCATGAGTCAGCGCGCACGCACACAGACACACACAAATTTCTCAAAACAGTCAGTCATTCTGTGTGTGATCACACTGACACTTTCTATTCTTTTCTGAGCTGTGATGTGCTACTTAATTAAAAAGTCAGTGGTCAGCACACCCACTCCAGTGATTTTTATGACTCACAGTTTGATCCACACTGTTGGGTGGGTTCCACCCACAATCAGTTGGGGGCCACTCCTCCCAGCAAAATGGGGCACAAGTCCAAGTTTCTCTGTAACTTTCCCTCCCAGCCTGGCCTTCACTCCAGTCAAAGGCAAGGATGTCTTGTGTACGTTCGTACATGATATGATGAGGAATCATCTACAGAAGCTCTGGGGAGAAATTAGAGCCCTCCTCCCAAAGCCAGCTGATAACTGGGTGCTCAGATTCTCTTTGCTCTTAATGCAAGGGCTCCCCCTCGTGGCGTCAGACCAGCCTACAATGACAAAGAGGGATGGAG
This sequence comes from Phacochoerus africanus, assembly GCF_016906955.1. Taxonomy (NCBI): domain Eukaryota; kingdom Metazoa; phylum Chordata; class Mammalia; order Artiodactyla; family Suidae; genus Phacochoerus; species Phacochoerus africanus. Next base: position 155,106,044 of record NC_062551.1, on the reverse strand, counting down.
TAGGTCCGAAGGGCCCTCCCCTCCTTGGACCTGACAGATCAGGACCAGGAGAACTGTGCTTTTTGCTTTGGTTCAGAACAAGTTACAAGGGCAGGTCATGGGATGATGTAGCGAGAACTCCCAGGTGCTTCTGGGGGAGAGTGGAGGCAGAAGAAGCAGGTACCACATGCAGATGTTGTGGGGGTGGGTATTGGGTTATGAAATTTGGGGGTTGACCTAAGTTTAGATTTCATTACACTTTAGGACTAATTCCACTGGAGAAAGAGCTGCGTGATCCTGTTCTATCTACAAGGTGCTTTGGTGGCCCAGCTGCTCATGATCTCCACTTAATCACAGACTAGGAAATGACTGACTGAGTGTCTTCTGCCCTCCGGGAACGGTGCCCCAGACCTTACAAACATCACCTGATTTAGTTCTTATTGTGAGTCTCATTTTCCAGTTTGGGAAACTGAGGCACATACCAGGTAAGGTCACCTATCCAGGGTAACAGAATTAACAAGTGGAAGAACAGACATTGCCATGCAGGCAGTCTGCCTCCAGGGCCCACACTCACAACCACTTTGGTTGCTTCCATTTACATCTTAGAGGAATACGGAAAATCAGGGAACCTGAGAGGGTGAAGGGTTCTTGAAAGCCTGCTCTCATTCAGTGAGAAAGCTTAGCAGATACCTGGGCTGAAGCTAAGCTCCATATCCTCTAGACATTTCTGTCTTTCAGGCCCCTAGCTTCAGTCTGCCCCTCTTAGTAATGGGGAGTGAGGTCCTGTCCATTCTTAGACACACTGAGCAGTAGAAATCAGTACTTGCAGCACATGCTTCTTGCTTCCAAACCTTCCTTTCAGCCTCAGATACTGCTTATAGCTTTTCAGTGTTTCTATTCATGTCTCAGTCTTTGATTTCTTGGCAAATGTACTGCTTACACGTTGCACCATAAGTAATGGTTTGTAGCAGGATACAGTGATGTAAGAAGGAGTGAAGAAATATCCAAAAATGGGAGATCATGTGCATTCACCTCTTTCCAGGGTAAACTTTGAGCAGCCTATGTTAGACGAGGACAAAGCTGGAGCACATAGACGGGGTGTAAGACGCAGGATGGTGCTGCTAGAGCAACCTATTATTAATATTAAAATTATTATTGGTTCCATTCATCATGTCTGAGGATTTCCAGTGCAAAGTGTGATTTACTTATGTATAATTTATATCCTGACTGCTTTCAAAAGGGAGAGAAGGAAGGAGGAAGGGAACTTAAATTTATTGAGCCTATTGTGTAACAGGCTACATGGTTTGCGTATATTTTCTATTTCTCAGGACAATGTGGTGAGATAAATGATGTGGGTTTTGGCGGAAAAATGAAGCCTATGAGGCTCTGGAAGGCCAAGGCAAATACCCTGGCCAGGCAGAGTCAAAGTCGGCCTCTCTGGACTCTGTCTTACCTTCACCCACTGCTCCTTCCTCCCTTCCATGCTGCCTCCAGGAGAACTTGAAGAACTGGGCGATACAAAGTCAAAGAAAAGAGGAAGGTTAAAACACGAGATAAGAGCCACAATATGTGAGAATTAACGTATGTCCTTTCTACCAAAGGAAGTCTTGGTTACTCCATTTTGTTCCTGTTTTGTCTGAAACACCCTCCTCCGACCCCCGCTCTTTCCTTCTTCTCCCGGTAACAATTTGTCTCCAATCAGCCTACCGAGAAGAAGGTGCTCCCTGACCTGACCCATGGGAAGGGACTGATACACCACCGGTGTTAGGGATAAATGGGGGGGGGGGTCTGTCTTCTTCGCTCGCGCTTTTTGAGCACTCTCGCCCTTCTGCTGAAGCAAAGAGCCGTGTCGAGATCGCCCCGTGTTCCTGTGTCTCACTTTGCAACACTGATGATTCGAGCCGCGGTCATTTCTCCCCAACACGCAGAGGACAGAGCAACTGGGAAGGCAGGAAGGGAAGGATAAACAAAGCAGAAATATGGGATGATTGTTACGAGGTATACGATTATTTAAATATAAATCACCAAAGGATATAACAAGCCTCAAATTATCCTGGGAGGTATGTGGGTTCAAGAAAGCGTCAGCTTCCTTCCTACCCGTTTTGAAAACTGTTTTCTCTTTTGCCTGACAGGAAGCTCACATCTGAATTTTGTGCTTACCTATGAATTCATCTTCATAGTATATCATACTTTAGTCAGAGCTTTTTTGAAAGATGCTACGCAAACATGACCAAGGCAAGCTGTTTTCCCTGGAACAGCCTTTTACTAAGAATCAGAGCACCTAGTTTCTATAAGGGTTGTGCTTGGAGCTGGAGGCATAGGCTCTTGTAAGGAAGGCATCTTCCTCCACAAATGCCAGTTATATTATGTATGCATGCACTCAGATGAATTATTAAGATGTTTTCGGATCTGTTTATCTTGTAGAGATCAAAGGACTGTCACTGCTCTGCCAGGAGGAGGGGGGCTGGCCTGGAAGTAGGGAATCGTCCCCCATATCAGCCACTCCCATATCCCATCATCCACAAAAGGCGGTCCTCAGATGGACAGTTCAAGCAGGAAACCCTCTGTCTCTCTTTAGCCATGTTTCTTCAGATCCAGATTTCAAGGCATAGGTAATAACACATGATGGCTAAGTTTGGATGCTTGGAGCACTAAGATATGGAAGTGGCAGGTCTCCCCACAAAATCTACAGGTCAACTGGCATGTGACTCATGAATCATAGTTTGGGTAGCTGATTTTATATGTATTGGAAAGCTTTATCAAAGATAACAATTTGATCTGCTTTCCTTGCAAGGAGTTAGGAAAACCTAGCTTCCCTTCTCCACCCATATACACACCCCTTTCTCTTTCTAATCACTCCCCCGCAAGTGCCGGGCTTATGTTTTATGGCCTTAAAACACGTGTGTCATTCCTGGATAGGAGGGGTCAGGTGGCCTCTGACCTGTGGCTGCCAGACAGCAGTGTGGCAGGCAGGTGGTCCTGTGGAAGACTCCACTAAAGATGCACAGAATCCATTTTTTCAAAAGCAAAATAACAGCTATAGCTTGCTCTCAGTTTATTCCTCATGCACCACAGTCATTGGCAAGATATAATACGGTGAGATATTTAAGCTCAGCTCTGGCAGAGTGAAAAGGAAGCACCTTTGGTGCATATTTCAGAAGGGATAACTTTTTTTTTTTTTTTCAGGGCCGCTCCCATGGCACATGGAGATTCCCAGGCTAGGGGTCGAATCAGAGCTACAGCTGCCGACCTACGCCACAGCCACAGCAAAGCCAGATCCGAGCCGTGTCTGTGACCTATACGGCAGCTCACAGCAATGCCGGATCCTTAACTCACTGAGCAAGGCCAGGGGTTGAACCCGCAACCTCGTGGTTCCTAGTCAGATTCATTTCTGCTGCGCCACGATGGGAACTCCCAGATGGGATGTTAAAGAAAGGGAGAGCAGTGTCCCCTGAGGTCAGCATGAGTGCAGACTGATTAAGGAGACTCTCAGTGCTGATGAGCCTGGAGGAGAGAGGGTGAAAGACTCAGCATCCTGAGATGCAGTTACCTCTTCTCACCTGCTGGAGGCTACGGCAGTTAAGGCTAGATGAGCAGAGAAATTGCTTTGTATTCACCAAATCCCAATTCTTTCAACTTTTCTTGGGTATGTGAGAAGGTTATATCTCCCAACCTCCTTTACAGTTAGACTTGGGTGTGTAACCAGGTCCTCATCAGTGGGATGTGGGAAGAAGCAGTGAATGTTACTTTGAGGCCTGCCGGATCCATTGGCCACTTTCTCTTTTCTTTTGCAGCAATCTCGGAAGCCATGTGTTGAAGACAGTGGAATTGCAAAACAGAAGGAGCCTGGATCCCAAAGCCCCTTCTTATAAGAGATCCAGTAAGAAGATTTGTCCAGTAGTCATCAGATTATGATATAAGTAAGTCTTTGCTATATAAAGCTATTGAAATTGAGGGATTATTTATTACAGCAGCCTAACCTACCTTATACTTCAAAGAATTAGTGAGCTACATTAAAAATGGCAGTAAGATGTTAGGAAAAGCAGAAAAACATAATAAGATTTGGGTCAGGAAATAAGGAAACCAATTCTTTGGTGGGTTTAACCAGCTTCTTGAGGATTGAATTGAAGACCTGATTTCTATGCTTAAATGATATGATTCTGGGATGCTGGGAAAAACAACAGGAATCCTTTATTCACTGAGTGCTTGCTTTGTATCAAGCACAGGGTCATTGCTTTACATATAGCAAATTACTTTATATACATTAAATACACACACAGTTCAATCTTCTCAATAATCTTAGGAGGTATAGGTCATTATCCCCATTTTCTGAATGAAGAAATTGAGGCACAAAGAGATTAAGAACTTTCCCCCTAGGTCCACAGCCTAGAAGAGGCAGAATTGAGTTCAGACTTATCTGCTGAACTGGGGTAAAATCAAGCACTAGTGATCGCAATGCTATAGGTGGCAGCCAAGCTGAAGCTCACCGGGGCAGCATCATTGTGATTTTAGGGGAGGAATGGTTTAGCTAGTTAGAAGATTACTGGCAGCATCTGGGGGATTGATTTCAGTACCTTAGGAAAGAAGCTGTGGTGTCTAGAATAGCTGTAGGGCATTAGGCAAGCAGACTAGGGTTTGAGGCCTCACAGAAGAAAAGGAGTGGAAATCCAGAATAGAGGCAAATATTTAATCAATGGAACAAGGTACACACAGCAAGTGCTGAGTGATGGCCGAGGCACTGTGGTGCACTGGAGCAGAAAATTCATCCCAGAGAACAATGGACCTCAGACCAGAGTAGCGAGATTAGCAGGAGCCCTTCCCCACTGGCGTGGATGCCCCCACCATCCTCCTGCTCGGTTAGGAGGTGCCCAGGGTCTAAGCAGATCTGGGTTTGGGGGTCATAGGGCCCTAGGCTCATTCAGTGTAGAGCTGGGATAGGCAGGGAGATGGATTAGAGGGAATTCTGGCCCCAGAGGCACTGCCTTGGGAACAGATCCATTGAAACCACACAATTAGTGTTCTGTTAGAAATATGGAGACAGCAAATACACTGGGTATTTGATTTTTGACCAGTGCTGGCTCAACCACTTACTAGCTTTCTTTTGACCAAGTGACTTGTGTCTCTGACTTTCAGCTTCCTGATCTGTAAAATGGGTCTATCAAACTTAATTCCACAGATGGTTCTGAGTATGAAATGGTAAAAAGGAACATAAAGAATCATGGGATGTGTTGACGCCTGATACGCACTCAGTAAAGGCTGGCTTGCTCCCCTCTTCCCTCTCCACGGAGAAGGAGGCATGGACCTCTGCCCAAAGGGTGGGGAGAGGCTTCCCAGTGGGAAGAAGGCTTGATCTTAGTCCTGACATGGTCCAGGAGCGGGGGGTCTAGAGGGTGAGAGCATCTTGTGCAAAAGCCTGGTCCTCAACAATCATGTCTCCCAAGTAGGCCCTTTAGCAGGAGAAAAGTTTGAAAAAGCTGGGTCTCTGAGTTCAGGAGTGCTATTTCTGACCTTTGTCATCCTGAAAGCAGCCCTTTGATGGTCCCTTCTTTTTGGCTCTAGTGTTATTTTCTTTCTCACTAGCTATGTTATCAGCATGGCCAGCAGCTCGGGCTCTATGCTGCCAAGAGCTGGTGCATCAGCTTGCAGGGAGGGGGGTTGCAGCCAGTCTCCCCTCCCCAACACACACACAAACCACCCCTCAGCCCCCTGTGACAGGTCTCAGTCAAGTCTGAAAGAGGGCATTGGATGGGACAGAACGTTTGGCCCCGTTCACATTGCAAGATGAGAGTCTTCTGCCATTGAAATGAAGGGCTTCCTGGGAAGAAGGGTGGCATAACTCAGAGAGATCTTGTCTCCCACTGTCTCCCAGAGCAGAGGAGGCTCCTTCAAGCTAGGTGGACTGAGTATAGAGGTCAGGGTGTTTATTCAAAGGCATTTATCACCGTGGCATTGAATTGCCGATATAGACATTTGTTGCATTGAATTACCTCATTTGATGCTCACAGCCAGGGCACATAAGAAATCCCCATTATACAGATGAGGGAACAGCAGCTCAGAGAGAGAATGGAAAGGGTTTGACTAGGATTCAATTTAGGGGGTATGGTTTCTTTTTGGAGAGAAAGGAGGGAATTGGGAAGGTTGGAGAAGAGTGTTACCAACAAGTAACTCTGAACCTGGAAGCTCCCTGCTTGACTTGGTCACCAGCTCGCCAAGACCCATCCTCCCTCTTAGCTTCCACTATGTCCCGACTGTGCCCACATCCATATTCCTAGCTCTTCATTCATGCAACAAATATTTACCTAATCTCGATTCTCAGCAAGGTTAGGTCAGGACCTTCAGCGGAAAACAAAGCACACACTGTCCTCACCAGTACGGAATCTGCAGTCAAAGAAGGGAGTCTCATTCAACAGGCAAAATTGTCACCAGAGTACCCACACCCATAAGAGCTGTCAAGGAAAATAACCAAGAACAAAATAACAAGGAGCCCCACTGTGTAGAAGGTCAAGGACTCTAGGTCATAACTGAATTCCAGACCCGTTTACAGAGCACCTCCTCAGTGCACTGAGCCGGGCGCTGTTCTCTGTGTCAAGGGCTCACAGTGATCCATCTATCAACTTGCTGCTGGACTGAACCCTGGGCGTTCCACAGACCCTCACACTCAGCACCAAGCCAATGACTCAGTCCCCTAAATCCACTCAAGGGGCATCAAGCTCATCCATTTTCCCAAGCAGAAGCCTCACCATTCCTGACTCCCATCAGTCTTCACTTATCAAGGACAATTGGTTGTGTCTTATTCAATCATAGGCACATATATTTACTCAATACCCACTCCTGTGTTGGGCAGTTGATGTCTTCTGTCACAAAAGAGGTACAGGCCTGGAGTTCTCACTGTGGTGCAGTGGGTTAAGGATCTACCTGCAACCGCTCCAGTTGCTGCAGAAACATGGGTTCGATCCCCTGGCTCGAGAACTTCCATATGCCACAGGTGTGGCCATAAAGAAAATGAGGTACAGTTCCTGCCCTCAAGAAGCTGTGAATGAAAAATGTTGTCTGCCTTGTCAGGAAACAAAGGATGTTGCAGCCATCGGGCCGTCACATTACAGCCTCTCCGATGACAGGGTACCCTGAGGAGACTCAGCAGGAGAAAGCACAGGATCCTGGCCCCAGATACCTGAGGTGCATATCAAAGAAATGATTTCAGTGAGCCCAGATTCTTGCATCTTCTCGTATATAGAAAAACTCTAAATTTCTTAACTTGAGATATCTGATTTTCTTTAATTAACAGTAATCTTTTGTGTGTTACATATACACAACAGAATACTATTCAGCCATTAAAAAAAACCAAAATAATGCCATTTGTAGCAACATGGATGCAACTAGAGATTCTACACTAAGTGAAGCGAGTCAGAAAGAGAAAGGCAATTACCGTATGATAGTACTTATATGTGGAATCTAAAATATGGCACAAATGATCCTATGTACAGAATAGAAACAGACTCCACAGACATGGAGAATAGAGTTGTGGTTGCCAAAGGGGAGAGGGGCGGGAGTGGGATTGCCTGGGAGTTTGGGATTAGTAGATGCAAACTGTGACATTTAGAATGGCTAGGCAATGCGGTCCTACCATATCAGGCAGGGAACTATATCCAATCTCTTGGGATAGAACATGATAGAAAATAATATGAGAAAAGAATGTAGGACTGGGTGAATTTTCTGTACAGCAGAAATTGATAGAACATCGCAAATAAAGTATCCTTTAATAAAGATATTTTTAAGTAATCTTTTGATGTTCTGACTACCTGGTCTTTGCTGCAAAAGCTCGTATATATCCCACCTGCCCCGTTGCCTCTTTGGAACAGTCCGTCCCTCAGAACAATCGGAGGGTCCTGACTCCCAGGCTTGGAGTCCTCAGAAAGTCACTGAATAAAGCATAATGCTCAACTCCCACATCGTGCATTTGCATAGTCTAGTTTCACTTCAGAGATGACTAGACCACTTGGAAACATTTCTCAACCCGTTTGCTTCTCTCCATCCCTGACCTGGGGGGATGGAGGCTCAGGCTCCTGGTGCCCCCGCCCCCAACCTCCCACCTGCCATGTAATGAGCCTCTTCGAATTACCTGAGTGGTCCTTCCCATCATGGTCTGACCTCAGACTCTCAGAGGCCACCTATGTTCTCCCAGGACACATAGGCGCTTCCGAATTGGCCCTGTGGAGCTTCTGCAGCCTTGGCTCCTGTCACTCGGCTCCCCACACACTGCCACACAGTTTCTTTATTCCTAGGCTCACAGTGCTCTCTCTTTCCTCCGGATATTAGCCACTGCCATCTTCCTCCTAGACATGCCTGCCACCCCGCCCCAGGCAGCACCGCCCCCCCCTTACCCTTCCAGCGCTGGCGCCTCCAGCCTTTCCTGACAACTACAAGGAGAGTGATTTGCTGAAACCTCTGCTCCCACAGTTCCCTCATCATTTACCTCACAACCCAACTGCAACTATGAAACGGGTCCTGTGTCTGGGCACGTGATGAGATCTCGGAGTCGTCTATAAACTCTCCACCCCTCCGGGATTTCTGAGGAGCTTCAGAAAGGGCTTCCTAGGTGTCTACCAAGCAGGCAGGCCACTGGAGTCACCACATGGCATCACCACGGTCTCCCTTTCCCACCCTGGTTCCTCCTTGCGAAGTTCAGGGCCCACGAAGCAGGTAGAGGAACCGGGGTGTCCATTACAATGACACCAGGGTCCTAAGCCTCCCTGTGTATCAGATAAGGTGTAAAGCCCTTGCCACGTGCAAACGCATTCTCACAACAACACTAATCTTGTGAAAACAGTGAGAAGGCCAAGACTCACAAGTTAGGCACACGGGCCAAGGTCGCGAGGCTGGGAAGTGTGGGAGCTGGGATGCACCCAGCCTCCCCACCCAGGGCACGTGTTCCTGAGTGCTGTGCTGTGTGTGGTCCCACGTAGAGCATCAGCCTCCAGTTCAGCCCCTCAACCTGCCTTTGTCCCTTTATCCCATGTCTGCCTCTGCCAAGTAGGCAGTGGGGCCTTTGAGGGCAGGAATTGTTTCTTCCTCACTCTTACACTTAGCGTCCAACTCAGTGCTGGGCCCACAACACGCGTTTCCTTGACACATGTGTTACGTTTTGGGGGAGATTTCCTGAAATGGTATCATGTTTCCTTTTTTCCCCCCGAGTGCTCAGCGTCTTCTCCAGAGCTCGTAGGCCTCATTTCCAGCCAAGTCATGAAGGGGTCAAAGTGACCTGAGAGACGCCCGGGGCAGGAAGAGACAGGAAGGTGGGCAGCATCTCCTCTTCATAGAGCAGAGACATTAACCTTCCACCACTCCCAGGGCCCTTCCAATCACCTGCTTGGTATTCACTTGGCCTCCAGAACAAGCAATAAAATGATGCTCTGGGCAGCGACGAGGAGAGCATCCGGCCGCGTGCTGGTCTCACGCACAGGGGAGCATTTTAGCAGCCAGTCTAATCTTCAAATCTTCCACTTTGGCCACAAACGTGCATCTTCCTTCTATCTGCAAATTGCAGAGGGCTCCAGGAATCACTGTAAATTAGCCTGGCTCAGGTTTAAGCCACAGACAGATCTGAAGCGCCTCGAGATTAAGACTCCTCTGCCGTTGTCCTGTGGGTCCCGGCCAGCAGCCTGGGCGGGAGGGATTCTGCAGCTGTTTTCACTGTGATGGTCTCACTCCACACCTGATGTCTTCACCATCTGTCAGTGATGCAGGTGCCAGGCTGGACTTGAGTGCGGGTACACTTGATCGAGGGGGTGGGGGGTGGGTGATCCAGCTAGGAGAAGGGGAGCGAGCTTGAAAACAGGTATCGGGGGTAACAGAAGGAAAAAGAGATTGATAGGGAAAGTCATAAGAGCGTCTGAGAAAGAAGAAATACACAATTCATGGATGACAGGTAAACAGGGTTGTCTATTCATCCATTCGCGGATGTCATTCATTTAACCAGCCACTCTCGATGGCAGGGTGGGGGAGGTGAGCTGATGGATCAGCCAGGGTTCAGGCTGGAAAAATGATATCACTCTCGGTGCTTGAAATGGAGGGAAGTTAACAGAGAACTGGTTACACCAGGGATGGAAGAGCTAGGACCAGAATGGAGGGAATTTAACAGAGAACTGGTTACACCAGGGATGGAAGAGCTAGGACCAGAATGGGGCCTGCAAAGAACCAGAGATTCCCAACAGCTGAGCTACTAGTATGAAGTGACAAAGGGGAGGTGGTGTTATTAGGGCTCAGGAGCAGCAATCTGCAGAGGAGATTAGAGAGATACGGCCATTGCCACAGATACATCCTGAGGCTTCTATAGAAAGGATGCAGGGAGTTCCCTGGTGGCCCAGAGGGTTAAGGACCCAGCATTGTCATGGCTGGGGCTCGGGTCACTGCTGTGGCGCATATTCAGCCCCTGGCTTGGGAACTGCCCCACGCCCTGGGCACAGCCAAAAAAATTTTGAAAAGGAAAGGATGCAAAAGCCTGGCTTCTCTCTTCCCCCAACCCTCAGTCTCCTGTTAGTGCCTCCCATTGGCCAAATCCAGGCAGATGCCAGCGGACGTAAGGAGCTGAACCATATAATAGCCTGCAGAGTCAGATGCCTTGCCACCTGGGAGAGAGCAGGGCCAGGTGAGGATTGGATCTGGGGACAACCTCCCCTAGACCAAGCACAAGGGACAAATACAAAAATGTTGCATGAGAAAAATCAGTGCTATAATAGACTCCTTTTCTAAAGCTGCAAGACTAAAGACAAAAGAATAACGAAGTCCTATTATTTTGTGTCGAGGAGAGGGTAGGAGAGTTCTTGGAGGAGGTGATAGATGAGCCAGGTCTGGAGTGAGGTGTGAGCATGGGAGGTGAAAACTGGGGGAGGACATTTCAGGAGAAGCGATGGCGTGAGGAGAAGCACAGCTCACGGAAAGGGGCTGGCTTCCCCAGGGAGCAGAGAGAGCCTTAAGGAGGGCAGGGCATGTGGGCAGGAAAGCAGCTCAGACGAGGCAACAGCAGGAAGAAGGAGCAGCTGGAGCCCTGGAAAGGTTGGCTGAGTTTAGACTTACCCTGGAAGGCTGAGGAACGCAGCTCTATGGCAACTGAAAGAGGGTGGTGATCAGATAGCAAGAGTTTAATACTCTTGACTTCCTCTCTCTCCTCCTAAACCAGTGTGAGACTCATGGGCCTTCCTGAGTGCTCGCTTTCTTTTTTAGGGGCATGTGGAAGTTCCCTGGCCAGGGATCAAACCTGCACCTGCGTGCTCACTTTTAACAGTTATTCAAAATAGGTTTGGGGAGTTCCTATTACTGCTCAGGGGGGTTGCAAACCCAACTAGTATCCATGAGGGTGCAGGTTCAATCTCTGCCCTCGCTCAGTGGGCTAAGGATTTGGTTTTGCCGTGAGCCGTAGTGTTTAGTCACAGATGCGGCTCAGATCTAGCACAGGCTGTGGTGTAGGCTGGCAGCTACAGCTCTGATTCGGCCCCTAGCCTGGGAACTTCCATATGCCGCGAGTGCAGCCCTAAAAAAACAAAAAAACAAAATAGGTTTGGAATTCTCTACTGACAGCTGTCTGCAGATCTCAAGATATGCTATTTGAAAAGACACATCTTTGCTTGGGAGGATAGATTCCTTTTTTGAAAACCTCGCAGGGGATTGGGAATTCAGCGAGAGGCAGCCTGTGGTCAGTCAAGTCACTGTGCTTTTCCCGTTAACACTGATGTGTAATTGATACAATCTGAGTTAGGGCAACATCACTGGCAAGTGGGGATCACTTCTCAAGGTGGGTGCTCAGAAAGCAGTACTCAGAGGTCTAAGGAGTCTATTTAAAAATCAATCTCATTATTTTATGATAGAGCATCATACGATTTAGTTTTGGCATCGAGAGCAGATGAAAAGGACAGTCCCTCCCATTTGTCTAGCGTCTCATGCTTTCTAAAAACACTTGCATCAAATCAAAGGAAAGTACAAAGAAATAAAGAGAGGAAACGGAGACAGAAGACCAAGAAACTAAATTATTCTTAAGAGGCATTTTTTAAACACTGCGCTGTCAAGAAAGATAGGAAGTCAATAGCTGAGGACATTTCAAAAAGTCAATAGCTGAGGATATTTTAGGCAACTCATTGTCAGAGGTTTGGAAGTTGAAAACCATAACGCCCAGCTAATATAGAGATTTCTGAAAGGTTGAATGACCATTTTCAGTGATCAAAAAGTAGCATTTCCTATCTATACTTACAACCTGTTTTTTGTTTCGAGGAATATAAACATAACCAATTGTAGCATACTTTAGCTAGCATTCTTTTTCACCTGCTCCCTCTTACTCCTGCTTAAGAATGTTCTTTCCAAAAAACTGTACTCTCATTCTTCCCTTATAAGCTTATGTGACTGAAGGAAAAGCTGACCTCATGCCCAGTTCCAGGTATGAGTTTTGATGGACAGGTCACCAACTCATGCCCTCCACATCAACAAAGTGATTGGTTCTGTGGGGATCATGGGATCTAAGCCAGTCCAATCAGAGGAGCTGGGGGATTCTTTCTTAAAATACTGGGATGAGATTTCCTATTGCTCTCAAAGTAAACTAGGCACAGGTAGTAAGAGGAGCTATTGAAGAAGGAAGGGCTATTGAAATAGGAGGGGCTACTGACAGCCATCTTTGACCATCGGGAGAGTCAGGTTTAGAATTCAATTTGTTAGGCAGAAGAAAGCACGTGGGTCCTTGAATGGCTGGATGGATTAAACCAGCCCTAAGCTTTAATCTACATGTGGAGTTTCTAGTTCTTGGAGCCAGTAAAATTCCCATTTGGCTTGCCAGTTGGAGTTGGGTTTTCTTTTTTTTTTTTTTGTTATAGAATTCTGTGTGATAATAATAAAAAAATTCCTTTGCAGAATGAAAATATTGCTTATGGGAGACACATTTGCCTTTTAACCAGCATTTATTGAGTCCCAAGTCTGTGCCAAATGTTTTCACATACTTTGTTTTATTGAATCTTCATGCATTATCCCTATTTTTAGTTGAGGAAACTGTAGATGAAACAAGTGACCTGATTTGCTTTAGTATGATAATTGACATTGGCTGCTGTAACAAATACCTCTTAAATTTCAGTATCTCAGCATATATACATTTATTGTTTGGTCGCATCACAGTTTTGATGGCAATCAGGTGGTTCACCTATGTGAATGTCCTTTAAGTGATGACGTATGGATTTGGCTCACTTGCCTTGTGTGACCCTGACGTGCTGGATTATTCTGCTCCCATCAGTTTGGATACAGAGACAGAGAGTGTGTGAAGAATCACTAGGGATGTCTTAGGGGTAAGGTCTGGAAGTGCTGCATCACTTCTGCCCACATCCCATTGGCCAAAACTCAGTCAATGGCTCACAGTTGCAAGGGATGTTGGGAAATAGTCTTCCCATGTGCCTAGAGGAAGAGGGAGCGTGTCTGTCTGTCACCCTTGTGGAGGGCCATCTCAGGATGCTGGCTGTCAAGCTTGTAAGTGGAGCAGGGATTCTAAGCTAAGCATTGCATAACCATGCCCTTGTATTTCTCTGGCTCCTCCCCTTTTCTCCCCTAACACCCCCCTCCCATACACATTCACGTTCTGTTAATCCCCCCCCCGCCCCCGCAGTAAGCAGTTACATAAAGGTCAATTTGTATCTTTTCCTCAGTATCTTCTTGAGGAAAGGTGAAACTCCCAGCTTCCCTGACATTTGGTAGAACCACAGAAGCTGTTACTACCTCAGAGAAGTGTTCACTGCATGATAATATTGCACATGAGGGATTGATCATTTACTTATCCTCGAAGCAGATGGACTTTATAAGGAGAAGTGCTCTGTAATGCAGACATGACGGTGAAGAACAAATCAAATTTCTCTGTGTACTTAGAGGAGAAAGAATTATTCAAATACCCTGTCTGCGCTTTGGGTCTTTTACTAGGCCCGCAATCCCACGTTATGGCCACCAGGGGGAGTGCTAGGCCCATCCGTGCACAGGCAGCTATTTTTAGAGGCTGCTTCTAGCCTCAAGGAAGAAGCCAAAGAAATAAAAGACTATGATTTTTTTTTTTTAAACCGGACCAACTTATAAATTATTTGTGAGTCCAATAAAAGGCAATTATCAACATTTCCTACTATTTCAAGAGTAATATATTCTATGTTAGAAAAAGATTCAATTATTTCCATGGCTATGATTCAGACAATGGAAATTGGAAGCAACCACAACTAAAAAAAAAAAAAAAAAAAGATGGTAGTCCCGTGTGAATCTTTGTCTTTAAAACTCAAATCAGAGGAGTGAATTCTGGCCTGGTGGACATGAGATATTTTCCCTGAAGGCAGTGGAATTTGATGGGTTTGGACCAGGAAGATGGAGAGAGGGAGGGTGTGGGTGGGTGGGTGTGGGTGTGTATGTGTGTTGCAACAACAGTGACTATGAGTGCTTATTCTTCCCTAGCACAACGGAGGTAGGGTAGAATAGTCTCATCCAAATACAGAATTATTTTAGGAAGTATAGTTGTTGTTGTTGTTTTTAATTTCAGCTCTGTGGACATATAAAATAAAGGAGATCAGAAGACCCTGCTTTCATAAACCAGGCTGTTCTGTTAAGACAGACCCTCCTGCTCTATCCAGCTGATCCCCTGAGCAGCCCTCTTGCTAAGATGCATCCTGAGATAATGAGACAAATGTGGTCCTTGGCTCTGGAGAGACAGAACCTGAATCTTGCCTCTGAGGGTCAAAAATAAAAAAATAAAGAGAGAGACTTTGGGCAAATTACTTAACCTTGCTGATCTCAGGTTCTGCAAACCCAGGTCACAGGATGAACGTAAAGGTGAAACGGTCCGCGTGAGTCTCCAGCCGGTCATGAGTGGTCAATGAATATCAGCTTTCCTCCCGATAAGTTCCTTGTTTTCCTAAAGATGGCAACAGGTAAGGCTGAACAGAGTCTGGATCTGCATTGGCCCAAAGTCTGAGTCGGTGGGCCTGGGCCGATGAGGATTTACTTGGAAGACACGGCGGCAGTGAGGCGGTTTTGGAACAGGCAGCTCACACGTACAGGTGTGCCTTCTTTAGCGGACCCAGGCACCTCGCTGAGCTGAGAAGTGCTTTCCCAAGGTCAGAGACTGAAGAAGCAGAGCGTGGGCTGGAGGAGCCGAAACCCCCATGGTCTCCTTCGGCGGCCACGGTTACTTACACACCCTCCCCTGCTTGAGCGAAAACCCTAACGACAGGAGCCTCAGCAAGCGTCGGGGAACTTGAACGTGCCAGGCGTATGGCTTGGGAGGAGGGTGAGTTGCAGGCATCCTGTGGTGGCGCTAGGACTCTGCCGGTCAGGTCAGCACCCCAGAACTGAGAGAACACAGATAATTCTAGAAGGAAGGTCTTCAAGGTCTCAGAGACTGCCAGCCAGCCGCGCGGAGAACCCAGAGCCCGCTTTCCCTTCCTGGAGCGGGTCCTCGCCACTCACCTCAAGTCACGCCCACTCCTCCTGGTCTGATCCCTGTTTGTTCCTCACTGCTGCCTATTCCCCCCCCCCGCCCCCCCCCCCAGGCCCCTGCTATCCTCCTTCACCTCTAAGAGGCTTTTCTCTGTGCGGCGGTGGGGTGGGGGGTGGGGGGTGCAGGGACCTCACCTGAGTTTCCTTGCTGTTTGGTTCAAGTTGTGAAGCACCAGCGGGAACTCTCAAGGTGAGATGGGGGGGCATGTCCCCCCTGGCCCTTTCCCCAGCACCTGTCCCCTTCCATCCCTACAGCTCTCCCTGTGCTCCCCCTGGCCCTGGTACCCACTGGTTCTAGTCATCACCTCTCCTCCAGCTATCTGGGTGCTAATGGCCTCCCTGTCTAGTAATCTGTGGTACCCCCCCCCCAGTCAGTTCCCTCAGCCCCATCCACACTGCCCTGAGGGGCCCTGACACTCCGATCTTCTCCCTCTGAATGCCTGAGCTGAATTGTGATTTCCACCAGGACCCTGATGGATATACCATCCCTTCCAAAAGCTGTATTTACTTATGTATTATTTGAGAAAGGAGCTTATCAGGATATATAAGATATGAAATCACCAAAGTTAAAGGTGGCATTAAACAACGTGGGCAAAGGAACCTGCATTGGAACCAAAGATAAAACTGCCCACCCCATAACCTCTCGCCTTGATCACTGACTGGCAGGCCACACCTGCAGCCTCTTGCTTTCCAAATGCCCACAAAGGATCACATCTATTAAGGTCCGAGTCTGTAAAACACAAAGAAGGCAATTACCCTGCACAAACCCAAATGCGTGGAGATGGGGGTTTTAGCAGGTTCTCTCGGCTGTGATGAAAAGATTGCTGTGCAAGACTCCACGGGAAAGAGGAGTCGGGGAGGGTGTCACCATGAGGATGGCCTTGGTGGCGAGGGAGGGGAGGCGATCCTGGGAATCTAAGGGCAGGAACCAGAGTGTGGCCAGGCCACCTAGTGGCAGACTGGATGCAGACCCTCCGTGGAGGGGCTGGCTGGATCTCCGTTCTCTGCTCTGCAGCTAGCACAGTTGAGCTGTGTTTAAGGACTGGCTTCCTTCTGTTTCTCTTTCTGCCAACGACTGGCTCCTCCCTTGTCTTCGGTCTTCCTTGGAGCTTCTGTTTATTCTGGTTTCCACATCATCATGACTTTTGTTCCCACATCACGTGCGTTTATTCAGGGTCTCTGCTCTACCCAATAGCCCTTCTCTGGGCAGCCAACCAGACTTGGTTTCTGCAACTCATACTGGATTCTTCTTACATCTTTCTTTCTCTCTCTCTTTTTTTTTTCTTTTTGAGGGATTCACCTGTGGCATATGGAAATGCCAGGCTAGGGGTCGAATCAGAGCCACATCTGTGACCTATGCTGCAGCAATAGCAACGCCGGATCCTTAACCCACTGAGCGAAGCCAGGCATCCAACACACATCCTCATGGATACTGGTCGGGTTGCAACCCACTGAGCCACAATGGGATCTCTTCAAATCAGTGTCCCTAGGGTAAAAATCTGATGGGCTAGCTGGCCTCTCTCTGAGTGGAGCTTTCCATATTTGGCTACATCATAGCCAGCCTTAGGTCAGGTGTCCACTCTTGGGGCACTCACATGCTCCCAGGGGGTCACATGCCAAACATGGCAGCTCAGGGGCTATAGTGTGGGTGGTGGACAAGGGCAAGACTGTAAATCATTGTTGGTCTTTGTAAAGAGACTGGAGGAATTGTAAGCGTCTGTTGATTCTGGCCCTTGAGGCTCCTGGAGTCTCTGCTATGGCCCCATCCTCTGTGAGAGGTTCTTCTGCTGATCTACTTCAGCCTAGAGAGCAGGGTCCAGGCATCAGAGGGAATAGAGCCTGGTCCCAACAGCAGGCACTGGGGTTTGGTGAGATCAATGGTCCCCAAGTTAGAGGCTGCAAGACCAGTCCTGGACACCACCTGCTGGTGAGGACAGAGCAGGAATCTGTCCTGCTCCAGACTGACCAGGACATAGAGAAGATGAGCTGTGAATAGAGACCCTGAGGGACCCTGGCTGAGCCCAGGGAAGGCAAAACAAGCACTGTCACTTAACCAGTCTGGATAGCAAATTCCTCTTTAGTGTGGACAGTGGTCTGAGGAGGACTTTCCCCAGAGAGTTTAGCAATGTCAGCAATGGCAGAATGACAAGACACGGAAGCAACCTAAATGTCCACTGACAGATGAATGGATAAGAAAGATGTGGTACATATATACAATGGAATATTATTCAGCCATAAAAAAGAATGAATGAAATCATGCCATTTGCAGCAACATGGACCAACCTAGAGATTATCATACTAAGCGAAGTAAGTCAGACAGAGGAAGACAGATACCATATGATTTTGCTTATATACAGAACCTTCAGAAAATGACACAAATGAATGTAGTTACAAAATAGAAATAGACCCACAGATATAGAAAACAAACTTACAGTTACCAAAGGGGAAGGGGTGGATGAAGGATAAATTATGAGTTTGGGATGCGCATACACTACTATATATAAAATAAATAACCAACAAGAACCTACTGTATAACATAGGGAACTATATCCAATTTTTATAATTAACCTATAAGGGAAAAGAATCTGAAAAAGAATATACGTGTGTGTGTGAATATATATATATACATGCATAGTGTGTATGCATGTGTGTGTGTGTGTAATTTAATCTCTGTGCTAGTCACCTGAAACCAACACAACATCGTAAATCAACTATACTTCAATTAAAAAGAAAGAATTTTTTTAAAATGATGGCAGAATGGAAATCCTAACTCTGCACATAATAGCTGTGTGACCTTGAACAAATGACTTGATTATTGAACCTCTTTCTGCATATATGAAATGCAGACAATAAGACTTACCTTTTGGAGCGGAAGCAAGAAATCCATGATAGAGTGGTTATTAGGTCCTTGGAGACCAAGCAGAAATGGAGAGTAATTTTTATTATTATGCATATTGGTGGAGCTGCTGACCTGTTTTCTAATATTTGCCCTCAAATATTAGATTGGACTTGGGCTCCCAAAGACGTGGGAGGGAAATCATCTTTCCAACCAGCACAGGAAGCTGTGCCATCGATGACCTGGCGGGCACAGCCTCTTGAGTTACACAAGGTTAGTCGTGGACTTCACGCAGCCCAGCTGGCTGTGGGCTGTATAATCTATTGGTGAGGCTGAGATTTGGAAATAAATTTTTTAAAAAGGCAGTCCAAGAAAAGATAACAGTTCTCCCCAGAGGCACAGCAGGCTAGAAAGCATATTCTTGCCTGGGGTCACAACGGTGGCTGGGTCCATCAGAGCATCTCCGTGCCTCTGAAATCCAGGAGGTTGTGAGGGAAAGCGCAGGCAACCTTGACCTCATATTCTAGACACCATCTCTCAAGACAGCCCTCCCCGCCAGTATCAGAGATCCTTTGTTCAAGTGAGAATGTGAGCCATGAGTCCCTGAATTCCACCTGTGCTGTCTGGGGAGGGCTGCAGGAGGCAGGCGGCTCACAGAGGAAGGGAAGGGACTGTTCCCCTGCAGCCCAGGGGGCCATTTCTCTAGTGAGAAGGGAAGGAGCCCCTCAATCCAGCTGCTGGCATGGGGTGGGGGTCGGGGGTGGGATGCAGCTGAATTATCTCGCAAGAGCAATTGGAGTCTCTACCTTGGCTGAAGTCAGCGAGGTTGTAAAATCACTTCCCCGAGGCACTCCAGCACCCAATTTGGAGATGAGTGGGGATTTACATGATTCAACGGAATGTGTCTTTCCGGCATCAGGGCTCAGTCAGTCGTGAAGGAGGAATTTGTGAGCAAAGCTCACTGGCTGTGGCTTATGCTTCCTTCTTGTCCAGAGGGGCTGCAGGAGTGCAGGCATAAAGGGCTCAGTCTTTGAGGGTAAAATAAATGATGCTCAGGGATGGGCTGCATCTCTTTCATTGTGACCCTGGAGAGTCTGTCTCTGGGGTCAGGAGGTATGAGTAAAGAAAACGCTTCTGACTTTAAGTCCTCAAGGTCAGAGACACTCGATGTGTTAAATCTTATTTGGGGCCAGGTACTATGTGAAGTCATTTACCTAGTATGTCCTCATTAGACTCTGATAACAACTCTATGTTCTTCTCTTAAGGATGAGGAAACTGAGGCTCAGAGAAGTTAAGTGATGAGCCCAAGGTGAAACAGCCAGAAAGTTGCTCAGCGGACCCCTGATCCCTGGAGTTGTGCCTGGAATTCAAACCCAAAGAAGCACCATGCAATCTAAAAGCAGTGAGCTGATCCATTTGTCTCACATCGACAATCCATACAGGATCGTGCTAGAAAAAGGTTAACCAGTAGCACGGAGCTGTAGAGTCTCGGTCTCTGTTTCACTGCCCTGCAGTTTAGTGGATTGGAGACCTCACTTGTACCGAATCCAAATCCATGCTGGTACACTTACCAGGTCTGGCATCCCAAGCAAGTCATCCATCCTTTCTGAGCCTCAGTTTCTTCATCTGTTTAGGTGGATGTCTGTAAGAATTCAAAACGGTCATCAATGTCATGGCCTTGTCATACAGTACAGGCTCCACAGGCGTCAGGTTCACCTCGCTTTCCAATTACCTCTTGCTTTGTAACTATCCTCCCCCTCCACCCCCCAAAAAAACCCCACCAAACACCATGGCGTAAAACTGCTCATCCTCTCTGTTGCTCATGAATCTGCAATGTGGCCGGGGCTCTGCAGAGACACCTCATCCCTGCTCCATGCAGCACCGGCTGGGGATGGTCACCCACATGGCTGGCAGAGCTGCTGTCTGGTGCCTCCCCACATGGGTCTCTCTGCCACATGGCTTATGTCTCCTCACAGTATGATGGCTGGGATTGAAGAGTAGGTATCCCAAGAGATAGGAAGCGAAAGCTGTTGATTTATGAAGTCCTGGACTTGAAACTGGCACAGTGCCACCTCTGTCACATTTTGTTGTCCAAGCCATCCCAGAGTCCAGATTCAAGGGGAAGGGACATAGGATCCCCCCCATTTTCATTTTTTAAGTTATAGTTGATTTACAGCATTGTGCCAATTTCTGCTGTACAGCAAAGTGACCCAGTCATACAGTTATACATTCTTTTTCTCATACTATCTTCCATCATAGTCTATCTCAAGAGATTGGATATAGTTCCCTTGCTGTACAGTACGACCTCATTGCTTAGCTGTAGAATCCCCTCTTAATGAGAAGAGCATCAGTGACTTTCAGGATGTTGTAAAATGTTGTGTCCTCTGGCCACAAATTATTTACATTTATCCAAAGTACTAACTGCACTCGGCACCTCCCAGTAGGGCCCCGGAAGTCAGTCTCCTCTCCTTATGGTGTTAGGTTAAGGCTTGAGGGTCTGGCTTTTCTCATCTAATCAAGTTGGGGGATCAGTTAGGCTCCTTGGATGCAGATGCTGAGACAGAGCTCCTTCTTGATCAGAAGTCCTGTCAGGTGAAGGGACAAGACAACTACTTCCTCTTACAACACTGAGACAGACTGTCGTGAGCCATCAGAGCAGCAGTGCTCAGCAGAGGCCAGGCTGCTGTCAGTGTAGCGGGGAGGTTTCTTGTAGCTATGATGACAGGTGCCCTGGGTTCAAATCTAGACTGTAGCACTGGTTTGATGGGTGGTATTGAATTCGTCACTCCATTGCTCATGACCTTCGTTCCCATTTCATAGAGACTTTGTGAGATGTCAATGAGGTGTTATCCTGGAAACCGCCCAGAAAAGTTCCTGACTTATACTCGGACTTCAATAAAGCAGGGCTGAATTTGAAACCTGAGATGTGCAAATAAACGGGGCATAATGATATTTATTTTGGAGAGTGAATGCACAACTCAAAATATATGAAAGGGATCTGTGAGCTGTAACGTTTTGTGACCGAATAATGTTTGTTTCTTTTGTTAATGCCCTCTGGCTTCTCCCCAACATCTGCAGGGTGGGGTCCTCTCTGCCCTGGGGCTGGTGACCTTGATCTCTGGGGCAGAGGCTGGGAAAGGGAGATGCTAGTTGGACGTTAGCTAAAAGTCACTGGACTTTTCCTTTCCTTTTGGGCTTGCCTTACCCCTGAAGTCACCAGATTTCATCTACGCAGGATTACACTCAAATCTCATAATCTAGTATTTTTGGTGCTGGGGAGAATTTTTGGAGCAAATGAGCACACCAATCTAGATGGAGGCCGAGAGGTCAGAGTAGCAGAGTAGGTAACATGGTCTCTGTTTCTGAGAGAGAATCATGGAGCAGATTGAGATCATCATGGAACAGGGAGACCAGGGTTCAACTCCTGGCACTGCCTCTTCTTGACTGTACACTGTGGGCAAGTCTTCACCCTGGGGATTTTTAGATTTCCCATCTGACAAATGGGGACATAATCGTGCCAGCTGACAGGAATGTGTGAGAAAACAGTGAGGCAACTCAGGCAAAGGGCTCACCTCAATGCCGGGTGCAGAGGCAGCAGTGCCAAACAGATGTTGCTTTAGTATTATTATTATTATTAGAATGCCATAATAATATCCACCAAATCAACTGGTGGGAAAATGGAATAAATTGCGTGCGAAACACCTGGGCATGTAAAAAGCGCTCAGGAAATGGGAGTTGCTGCTACTGCTGCTATTAATAATTTTAATTTTAGCAACAGCCGTGTTGATCACACTTGACTAAATTCCTAATATTCCTTGAAAACTTCTAGAAGCTTGGAGACAAGGCTTAGATTATGTACACATTCAAATGCCATTTGAAAGATTTCTCCTGCAAAAGCCAGACAGAGAAGTAATAATATTGGCACAAAGTGAGAAAATGAAATATAAAGATAAATAAAAAGGGGGCTATATTGAAAGCAGTGCCCACAAGTTCACCGATGGCCCGGGTGAAGGTGTGCATGGTGAGATTTCCACGTTGAAGGGGACACTGTATTTTTAGGCAGGGAGAAGAACTAAGTGGAGCAGATTTATTGAATAATCACATGGAGAGGTATAAACCAGATAGTTTCACTTCTTTTCCAGTCGTGGCCTTTAGCTAAGCTCTGTTTAAATCCACTTTCTCATATTTCTTTCTTTTTTTCTTTTTTTTTTGGTCTCTTTTAGGGCCACACCCATGGCATATGGAGGTTCCTGGGCCAGGGGTCGAATTGGAAATGTAGCTGCTGGCCTACACCACAGTCACAGCAACAAGAGATCCAGCTCACGGCAACACTGGATCCTTAACCCACTGAGCAAGGCCAGGGATCGAACCCACAACCTCATGGTTCCTAGTTGGATTCGTTTCCACTGTGCCATGATGGGAACTCTGACATGTTCTCATGTTTCATTTGCAAATCCATAGCGTTTTGGTTGTTCTCTGCAATCAGGATAGACTCAACCCAGTATTTTAACTTGCTTGTCCCAACCATTCTACCCCTTTGTCCTTACTTAACCTTGCTTGTGTGGGCTACATCAGCAAGTCTCGGGCCTTCTAAAAGTTGGAGAGAAGGAGGCACCCATCTCTATGTTTTTCTAAACTCCAAAGGCACCTCTCTCAAGAACCTTCTTACTCTACTCCCCCCATTTCAGGATGGTACTGCACTGAGACCTTGGGTTCTGCAGCCTAGTTGACAGTAGACTGGGGAATAAGGTGCTACACGGGCTAGCTACGGTCACATAATGCCACATACCAACTAGCCCCAAACTCAGTGGCTTAAATCATATTTTTTTTCACACCTATCTATCTATGGCCAGCTAAGCAGCTCTGCCTCAGGCTGTGGCAGCTAGATTGAGTTAGATCTGGGTGAGCCACTCTCTTTCAGGCTGAAGGCCTACAGGCTTGCTGAGTTGTTCTGTTTCCTGTGTCTTTTCCCTCTCGGACCAGAGGACTGCCCAGATCATATTCTTCTCATGGTGATAAAAAAGGCCATCTCTAATTATCATACCCTCATACAACTATGTCCAAAAGCACCAAGGAAAAGAAGGGTTCTTCTTGTGCACCTTTTTCTTTGCATCAGGGTAGACGGTCTCCCTCAGAAATTCCTCAACAGATTTCTCTCTGCATCTCGTCTGCTAGATCTGCATCCCCTGTCCCTCTCCGAAGAAAGCTCCAGAAAAGGCGAAGACACACCATGATGCCCTTAGACGAATGCTTGGTGAGTGAATGGGTTCCTACAGAAGTGAGTAATCCTCCTGTAGGTTCCAACATCACTTCCAGGAATAGGCAAAAAGCATACCCAGATTCAGGGAAATCATGTAAAAAGAAATGAGTAGGTGGAGAGGGGAAAGAAAGATTCTACTTCACAGTTTTTTTTTGCTGATACAGATACTCAAACACACTTGTGTCGTTTCAATAATGCGGAGGGATATTATGCTCAGATTTTGAAGGATATACCAGAGTGTCCCTAGCATGGGGGGATCTTATTTCATCGTCAGTAAAAATAAAAGCAATTGCAGTGATTACCTTAC
Organism: Phacochoerus africanus; assembly: GCF_016906955.1. Lineage (NCBI taxonomy): Eukaryota > Metazoa > Chordata > Mammalia > Artiodactyla > Suidae > Phacochoerus > Phacochoerus africanus. The sequence continues at coordinate 155,082,170 of NC_062551.1, read as the reverse complement.
TTATAGTACACTATTATAATACACTCTAATTAGCTGTCAGTAATAATTAGCTATTACTAATACTGAAGTAGTATAAACGAAGCGCCAGACACAGTTCTGACCACTGACATGTGTAAATTCATTATTACGTGCTGCTCATGAAGACTGATGGGATAAATGGGCCTCACTGACCCAGACATCCTGATATTCCCACCTTTGGGATCCCTCCACAGGAATCCCAGGCTTGGCCACGTGACTTGCTTTGCCAGTGGGACATTAGGCTACGTGACGTTCTTTGCCTGATATGCACAGAGCATTCTCTCTTGGACGTCAGCTGCTCTGCTGGAAAGAAGCCTAGGCTAGACGACAGCATGATAAGAGGCCTTGCAGAGAAAAATCCTGAAGGCAGAGAGGCCATTATGCACGTTCCAGCTCCGAGTGAGCTCTCAGTGGAATGCAGCCCCGTGAGTAGCCTTCCTCGCAATCTAAAGACATAATAAATCAACGTTGTTTCCCACTGCTGCATTTTGGGGTGATTTGCTCTACGGCAATAGAAACTGAAACAACTGGAACAACGAAGCTGTGTAAATTCCTTGGACCATTTATGTGAAGGACTTTCTTTTCCTTTCTATTTGTGATCAGCCAGAAAAAGCTAAGAGGATGACTATGAGCCCATGGAGTTGGTTTATTCATTCAGCCAGTATTTAGCCTCCTCTGTCCTAGGCGGTGTTCTGTGTCCTGGGGATATGGCAATGAATGCAGCACCTGCCCTCATGACACTTACAGTTTATGACATGAATTCATCCTCCCTGCTGCTCTGGGGAAAGGGAGTAGTTCTCCACCAAATACATCCTTTGTTTCTTTCATAACCTATTATGATCTGTCCCCCCTCTAAACCTGACTTTTGTCTGCTTTTAATTCTAAAGACAGGGAGCAGAGACAGACTTTAAATTCGGATAACCCGGCCCTAAATCCGCTCTCCCTCCCACCTCCTTCTTCTGGTCTCAGTTTCCCCATCTCTGGATTGGGTATAAGCATTCTCATCTAGGAGTTCCTGTGGTGGCACAATGGAAATGAATCCAACTAGCACCCATGAGGACGTGGGTCCCCTGGTGAGTCAGGGACCCGGCATTGCCATGAGCTGTGGCTGGCAGCTGCAGCTCCAATTTGGTCCCTAGCCTGGGAACTTCCATGTGCTGCAGATGTGGCCCTAACCAAAAAAAAAAAAAAAAAAAAAAAAAAAAGAATTCTCATCTAAAGCTACTTACTGTAAAGATTATAAGCATTAGTACTTTTCTCTTATAGATTAAAAACCTACATCCAATTCAGTCAGAGGGCACTTCATGGGACATGTGGTCTGTCCCCCTTCTGTTTTCTAGGCCCCTGGTGCTGATGAGAATTTTGAGCCTAGCTCTCCTGCGGGCTCTGCCCCTGCCCCAACTCCCCAATCCTTTGTACAGGAAAGCTGAGCCAGTGATCCCTGACGCTGGCCTCTCGCCCACAAAGCTTTACCAAAGGCTCTCACGTCCATTACCTCAATTACCCTTTCCAGCAGGTCTGCCAGGTAGGTGTTCTCAGCCTCATTTTACAGTTGAGATACCTGAGGCTCAGGGAGCCGAAGTGACTTTTGCAACTTTACAAAGAAAATGAGTAGCTGAGCTTGCCTTGAAACCCAGGTGCCCTATGTCCTCCTTAGGCTCTTTCTAGCTTCTCTGCCCTGTCTCCCTGCCTGCCCCTCTCCCTCCACCCGCCACCCCGTGCTGTGTCACAGAGATGCTGAAGAAGCCATACCCACAGTATCTCAAGCAAAGAAGGCACACGTGATTATTTTCTTGCAACCGTGTATGTAGGAGGCATTAACATTCACCCAGGAGCTGCTGAAATCCCCTCGACTGGAACCGAGGCTGGCGAGGAGGGGACTGACCAAATTTGTTTACAGTGGGTTAATCCAGCTTCAGCTCCGGCTCCTGGGCTGCACAGCCTGGCTGTGCGAGAGGGAGAGAGTCTAATTACAGACTGACAGCCCCGAGCGTCTCCTGGGAAGACAGGTCCTGAATAAAAGCATTAAGAGACACTCGAGGGTTTGTAATAGATATAGATTTGTTTCCTAGTCCTGCAGCTCTGAGAGGAAGGTCTCAGATCGGGATCATAGACGCCTAAGATTTCAGACTGGAGGCTTTAGAGAGGAACCAGCCCGCAGGTGTGGACACTGAGGTGACTGTCCCAAGGTCACTCAATGCCATCCTGCAGAGACGGGCACATGCATCCCGAGGCCTGGCTCCTGAGCTTCTGAGCTCTCCATCCCTTCTCACCCCCAGGCATCTCCCTTGCGTGTCAGGTGTGCAGAGCTCCAGCCCCTGCGGGTCCATCTCTAAAGTGGCTTCTCTGCCTGGTCTCAGTCCTCCCCAGTGCATCTTCCTGGTGTCCCCAGAGCACAAAGGACAAGTATGATCCCAGAGCTCTGTTGCTTCAGTTTATTCAGTAGCCCCTCCATGTCCTTAGGGGCGAAATCTAGGTCTTAGCCCTGCCAAAAAATAAATAAATAAATAAATAAATAAATAAATAAATAAATAAATAAATAAATAAAAGGCCAGTGCTTCTGCCTATCCCACCAGGTAGCTCTTAATCCCCAACCTGGTCAGGTCCCTTTGCATCTTCATGGTTCTGCTCGTGCTGCTTCCTCCATCTGGAGCACCCTTTCTTCCCCTATCTGTCTAAACAAACTTCTACCCTCCTGCCCCCACTGCCTCCTTCAAAGCCCAAATCGCACAGAAGCAGCCATTCCTGATGCTCCCAGCTTGGCCCCTGCAGGTCCCCATGGCACACTTGGTGGAGGCAAGGCACGGTGATGGCCAGGGCTGCCTTCTCTTCCCCCACCCCTGAGTATTTAGTGCCCCCACAGTACCCCACCCCGACCCTTCCAGAATGAACCTAGTAACTGGCTGGTTATGACACGGAGCTACTTCGTGGTACAGTGCTAATCAAAACATGCTTGGGCAGCCTTCCCAGAGCCTGTGGTCTGACTGAGCAATCCACTGGGTCACTGTTGGCTTGAGGCTTAAAGGCGCTAATTTTTTTTTTTTTTTTTTGTCATTTGTCTTTTTTAGGGCCGCACCCACAGCTTATGGAGGCTAGGAGTCAAATTAGAGCTGCAGCTGCTGGCCTACACTACAGCCATAGCAGTGCGGGATCTGAGCTAATATCTTTAAGAAGCCCTGCTTAAGTAGTAAATACCTATGGCTAAGAATATAGGGATGCCTAACATACAGAAAAACGGCACACGTACAGGTCTACTGTATCCGTTTCTCAGTGACGCTACCTCCACTACTGATCCCACAGATGGCATGTGACACCAGCTGAGAGCAAGCCCCACCCCACCCCTGAGTGGTCTCAGGAAGGTGTTTGGAGCAGAGGGTCATGACAGAGCAGGAAGTGAGAAGATTACAAAGAATAACATTCTGCATCATGATTTTGCCTTGGAACACCTGCTGATTTAGGTCAATTCAACAAATATTTATGAGGTGTTCTATGTGTGCCATATATATACATATATGTGTGTCTATATGCCATCAAACCCATCATGCCGGAGGGGCAGTTAAGGCATAGCTTGTCCAAAGTTGCACGGATGGTTCATGAGGGTGCTGGGATTTCAATCCAGGTATGTTGGACTTGAAAACTGCAATCTTCCTACTGTGCTACATAAAACATACCTACTACATGCCAGCACTGGGGATATAAAGGTGATTTAAACATGGCCCCTGCCCTCGAGACGCTCCCAGTGGACTGGGGAGGGGGAGATAGAAAGGAACCAGCTCTGTCAAAATCCTACAAAAAGCTGAGCAACTTCCAGTGAGCTTTGGCATTGTTTTAGTATCTGTGGTCCCTTTTTGCCTACCCCTGAAGCTCAGCAAGTCAGCCTGGCTATGGAAGGCTAGTTGCAGGGAGACTCTGGGCCAGCATGGGCCTTGTCTTCCAAGAGCCACAGAATCACAAGTGGGCAGTCTTTCAGAAAAGGGGTGTGACCAGGGTGCTGAGGGAGCAGCAGAGAGGGTGCCAGTGCATCATGCTGTGAGTGAAGGCATCACAGACACAGAGACAACTGATCAACCCGTGACACCCAGAGAACTTGCTCAGATGTAAGATGGACTCTGATTTTTATGGCAGCCAAAGTCTGAGAGGAATTTCCCAAAGGACCACCTGGATTTGGCCAGAGCTGCTTACACTACTCCTTGCCTTCTTTAGTCTTTAATTTCTACACCTATGAGCCAGACACTGACTCCCTCCCATCCCACCCCTTAAATGCAAATGCAGAGCTTCGCCACGAAGTGGGAGCAGTAGGCATCCTCTAGCCCACCCATTGTAAAGCCTCTGCTTGAGCCCAATTACTCAAACCAGCCCCACTTCATTTCCAGCCCAACACCTACCACTGATATCTGTTGGCCGCAGCCTGGAACCGATGAAGCAGTCAGGAGGAAAAGCCTATCTCAAAGATGCGCAGCCTTACAAAAGGTCGAGAAAGAAGGGTAGGGAAGGCAAGGCAGTGGCCATGGACCAGGGCAGCTCATTTACTGGCTGCAGACTTTATACTAGGTCTTGTATTGAATATTTTGCCAGTTTCTTCAGGAAACAGAAAGTCATCACCCAGCCCTAACACACACACACACACACACACACACACTCTCTCTCTCTCTCTCTCCCTCTCTCACACACACACACACACACACACACACACACACACACTCTCTCTCTCTCTCTCCCTCTCACACACACACACACACACGCACACACACACCCTGGAGAGATACCTTAAACAAACTACAAAAACTGCTGTGGCATCCACATGGCCTGGCAACCAGGAAACTGCCTCGAGTGAAACTGGGCACAGCCCTGAGGGGCTCCTGGGTACAAGAACTTTTCTGTGTCCCCCATTTCTTGTTCTTAGGAAATGGGCCTCATTCAGCCACCATGACCTTCTCTGAGTTCCTAAGGAGAGGTTCAGGCAGTTGCTGATCTGGGAAGGTAGGAACAGTTAAGCAACAATAGTACAGCCTTAGGGCAGGATCCTGGGTCCCTCTCAAGGAATCCACATAATAACATAGGCATCTTACACACTTAAGAGAAAAGCTATATTCGTTATGCTTCTTTTAGAAATGAATACTTTAAAACTGAACAGCTTAGAGTCCTTCCTTGTCCTCCCTGGCTTAATTGCACCCTTTAGCTTAATTGTAAGCTAAAGATTAGGCACCCCAAGCATAATTGCCTGTGGGTTAAAATTATTAGCACATGATGTTTTTCAGGAACTTTCCCAGTTCGTTCTAATCTCTGATCAACATGCCCTTTTCGCAAGCACTCTTATTCTAGGCAATAACCCAGAAGATTACCGTCATGATCATACTGAGACTTCCCGACTCCAGCTTTGGTGGCTAAGAGTCCACCAAAGAAAAAAGAATGCATGTTTATTCCAATCCTGATTCCTATCTGAAAACCTGTTTTTCTCCTTTGTACTGTAAAACTCCTTGCAATTCTTTCCAACATTGGGGGGGGGGGGCACAGTTTTTAAGGCATTCACCTGCTGTGGGCCCCCCCTTTGCCTGGCAAAGCAATAAAGCTATTTTTTCTCCTTTACCCAAAACTCTGTCTCTGCGTTTCAATTTGGCACCTGCAGACAGAGGCCAAATTCTGGCAACAGCAGAAACTTCATTTGCTTCTGGCTATGGCCATGGGGATTGGCCATGCCCTAGCTGACTTTACTACTTTGAGTTGCTCTCCAAGTTTTCAACACTTGCCATGCTAGAAGGGTCCTGGGCAGAGATAGAGAAGCAGGCCCTCTGCCATTTTGTCACCTAGGCCCCAAGGCTAAAGGCATCCTATCAGCTTTTGCTGGTAGCATCCACCTTCCAGGTGGCCTTAAAATCAGCCCAGGATACCTGGACATGAACCTCCTGCACTTCATCCTCCTTCATGATTCTCTTTGCCAGGCTTTGCCTTTCTTCCACTCTCCCCTTCATTGGTACTTCGATGCAAGCATCCATGCTTATGAAAGAGACAAACAGGTAGGGAAGGAGGTACAGAAAGAAGAGTAAGGATTGTCTCAAAAAACAAGCAACTGCTGTTCAGAATTCCCAGTTGAGGATAGATTTCCTAGTTTCCTCTACAGTTCTCTAATCCTATCCTGAGAGGTATTATTTCATCAATTTTACAGACGAAGAAACTGAGGCTAGGAAAAATGACTGGTCAATGGTGTTCTTTCCATTCTAGCAAAATGCCTCCATTTGCCTTGGATGTGCAGAATTTTGATCTGTCTGCACTGAGCAACCTGCAGGCCCAGCATAGGGGGAATGTGGCCTAGAGCTTCTGAAGCTTTTCAGAGAGCACAGATAGGGCTGTCACAGTCTGGGCCAACACAGGCTATTTTCCACTCTGAGGCCATAACTCACAGGCTGATTTAGATAGTGGAAAGTGTTTCCCAGAGACAAGCTATGTGTTTGCAAAATGAATTGCCCTCTCACTCTCTATTCTGCATGGTATTTTATGACTATCTATCTTTGATAACAGAATGCTACAATTAAGGTGAAATCTGCATATGCAAACTTAACAATTTTTTGGCATTTCCCATTCATCTTAGAACATTTTGGCTGAAAGCAGATGAGTGCCCTGCCCCCACCTCTCTCTCTCTCTCTCTCTCTCTCTCACACACACACACACACACACACACACACACAAACACACATGCACACATTCCCTCCCTGTCTCTCATGTGCTCACGCACTTAGTCATAGAGGCAGGGAATGATCCCATTTGACTTGCCTTCTCTATTGATTCTATGCTGTTACTCTCTCTCCATTCATTTTATTTTGCTATCTTTGTCCCCCAGAAGTGATAGTCATTCTCTGAGCTAAGGTGTAATAAACAGAGAACCAAACTTGGAGCTAGAAGACCCAGGCATTAGTCCTGATACACTGCTTAATAGTTGTTTGACAAACCAAAAACAATCTCAGGGAGTTTCCATCATGGCTCAGTGCAAACCAATCTGACTAACATCCATGAGGATGCAGGTTTGATCCCTGGCCTCGGTCAGTGGGTTAAGGATCTGGCATTGCCATGAGCTATGGTGTAGGATGCAGATGTGGCTTGGATCCTGTGTTGCTGTGGCTATAGCTATAGCCTCAACTGTAGCTCTGATTTGACCCCTGGCCTGGGAACTTCCATATGCCGCAGGTGTGGCCCTAAAAAAAAGAAAAGAAAACAAAAACAAGGAAATCTAGAAACAAACTTATACATTTAAAAATAAATAAAGCTATGACTCTGAAATTCACCAGCTGTGTAACTGCAAACAAATTACTCAACTACTCTGAAACTCAATATCCTCATTTTCAAAACAGCACTATTATTTCTGGTCTTGTAGGATCACCATTATGATTAAATATATTAAAAAAAGATTTTTTAAAAACATGAAAAGTGGCAGGCATAGGGCCTGGTACTCTCTATGTATTCTTCCATTTTCAATCTTAATCAGTCTCTCTGACCCTCAGGATTCCCTTCAGAACAATGATATTTATCTCACAAGGTTCTTTTGAGAATTAAATGAGAAATAAACCTGAAACTATTATGAAATTGTAAAGTATTTTTAGTCCTTTGCTCATTCACTCTATCAACCAATATTTCATAGTGAAGATTCAGGGTCAAGGGATAGAAGTGAGCATAAAGAAGAAGCAGACATTGAATTTACCCTCAAGAAACTTTCATTCTCAAAACCTGCCTACTCCGTTGGAAGAATATAATATGAAGCAAAAATGAAAATTGCTGGGGATGTGCTCATAAGTTTCAAAGATAAAAAAGAGACATCTCCCCAATGGGGCCATCAAGCAGATGCAGCTTGGACCCACATGGCTGTGGCTGTGGCGTAGGCTGGTGACTACAGCTCCATGATGGACCTGCTCTTTGAGAGGAGGGTAGCAGCTCGTGGATAAAAGTAGTTCATGTTCAGCATGAACAAGGTCCCAGCAGTGAGAAAGTGTGAACAAGGTAAGTGGAATCTAGCCTATAAGGTGGGGAATAATTAGAGGAGTGTGGCTGATAAGCTTGCAAAGATGGGGTGGGACCCATTTATGGTGGAATTTGGACTTCTAATCTTACAGGGAATGGGGGAACCGAGGAAGGTTTCTGCACTGGAGAGTGATGTTTTCATAGCCAGCTTTCCTGAAGACAAATCTCCAGAGAGGTTTGGAGTGGGGATAAATAGAAGCCCCCTAGGAGTCTGTTATAAAAGTTTCAGAGAGAGAGTTGAGGCCCTGAAAGTGATCCAAGGGTGAGAATGAAGGAGAGAAGCTTGGAGAAAAAACATTACAGAAGAAAAATGATAGCATTTAAATGACCAAGTTGGGGGGAGGTGAGTGAGAGAGGTGAGCAGAGGTTAAGGAGGAGTCCTGCCTGCCACTGACAATCTTGGATGAGAAGAGGCACCTCAAGAAGAGATGGTCTCAGAGTTCCCGTCGTGGCTCAGTGGTTAACGAATCCGACTAGGAACCATGAGGTTGCGGGTTTGATCCCTGGTCTCGCTCAGTGGGTTAAGGATCCAGCATTGACGTGAGCTGTGGTGTAGGTCGCAGATGCGGCTTGGACCCACATGGCTGTGGCTGTGGCATAGGCTGGTGACTACAGCTCCAGTTAGACCCCCTAGCCTGGGAACCTCCATATGCCGCGGGTGCCATCCTAGAAAAGACAAAAAGACAAAAGAAAAAAAGAAGAGATGGTCTAAGGAAGACTGCCTATACATAAAAAGAAGAAGAAAAATAATTCACCGGAATTCCAGGGGGCAGGGAAGACAGACCAGTCTTTCTGTGATCTTTCCCAGTCTTGGCACTACTACACTTGGGGCCAGGTAAGTCTTTGTTGGGAGAGCTGTCCTATGCATTTCAGGTTGTTTAGCATCCACTGGATGCCAGCAACCCAACCTCCCAAGTTGTGGCAACCATAAATGTCTCTGGACATTTCCAAATGTCCCCTGAGGGGCAAAGTCATCCCCCGTTGAGACCCCTGTTGTAGGGAGAGGCCTGGTCCCCATAAGAAGAACCACAGAAATGCCAAAGGAAAATCTGAGCTATACTCCCTTTGCAGGAGGCGGGGGGCAATGGACCTGTGTCGGAAACTTGGACTTTGGATGGAACAAGGAGGGAGATGGCTAAGGAGCTTGTGGAGAGAAGTGGGTTCCAGTTGTGCCACCCTGAGCTGCCTCAAAGGTGTCCCGATATTACCCCCATCACATCCATATCTTCAGTAAAAGCATTAGGAGGGATCAGTCATGACTGGATTACTTGTGGCGAAAGGAAAAAAGAGAGTTTTTCAAATGGGTCAGACAGAATGTAAAACTGCTGCCACGAGAGAACCCAGACATCAAAAGCAAGAGAAAGAGGGAGGAAGAGAGACTCAGCAATCCGGGGCTGGAGGGGCTTTCCAGGACCTGGAATGGGTATTGACTTCTGTCGACTCTCCCCTCACTCTAGAAGAAATGGAGCCCACAATGACTGGGTGCCATGTTTGCATTTGTACACACTTCTTGCGCGCACAAGTTATCCAGTACCTTTTTTTCATAACTTTGAGATTGATAAGGCCAAACCTGCTAATGAGAGAATCTAACTACTGACAAAGGCGTCAAGATGGCTCCATTCTCGGGCAAGTTAGCTGACCTCTCTGGATCTTCATTTCTTCAACTGCAAAATGAAACGAATCCTTTCCATTCATAGACTTGTTGTGAGGAGTAAATAAAACGAGACATGTGAAACGTCTGCCACATGTGCAGTTATTGCCTATCCACCTCTCCTTATTTAATTAATTTGTGACCATGTCCGGAACAGTAAGAGAATGGATGTAGATATGGTGTCATCGGTCCCATGATTGGTTGTTATTAAAGCTCTAGAGAATATGCTTCTGGAGGTGTTCATTTAAGGCATCTGGTTTCCTGAAGACACAAATATTCTAGATGGTAATGATACTGCACGTCTGGATGGGAAGTGGAAAGTCCATTTCAATTACCCACACTTCTCAGGCTCCAGGTGTTCGGCAATAAATTGTAGAACTTCTCCATTTGATGGTTAGTGTTTTCGACATTTTGCTGCAAGTTTATGGGTGAGTCAGTATTAGCTTTTTTTCAGCCAAGCAAAACAAACTCATCTGAGCTCAGAAGTCCCACGAGCCTGTAAAAAGGGCCACAAACTCTGGAGATATATTTTGGTTTGTCTTTTTACTCATTCTGAAAATAAGATCCCTTTGCTTAGCTGAAATGAGTTAAATATCCTCCTCTCCTCAACCCTATGGATATTGCTTTTCAAAAGGTCTGAAGGACAGTGGCCTTTGGTGTCTAGAATTTTAGGGTGTTTGGCTAATCAATATCCTAGTAAGTAATTAACCACATCTGAATGAGAATCAAACAAGTTCTGTTAGTTTCAAACATTAGATAGATCTTCTAGGTCCTGGTCTGTAGACACCTCTTACTTCAACTCCCTAAGTGGTTTTAGTCCTTCTTTGTAATATAGGGTGGTGGCTTCTGGATGAGATGTTGGCTGTTGCTTTTTTCATCTTGTCTTTGATGACTTGTCAGCCTGGGGTAACCATACAGGAGAAGGTGAACCGGTGAGTTGGCCAAAAGACTCTGAAAAATGTGCACTTAGGGATGACCTGGTGGGGAACTAAGATACTCTCATGTTTGATACAGGCTATTTTAGGATAGAATGTGGCCTCTTTCCGTGTTATTACTAGTCCAGGGAAGCAGTCCAGACCAGTGAAAAGAGCATCCACTTAGAGTCAGATGGGCCTGTGTGCAAATCATAGCTCTAATACTTAGGAGCTGGGTCATCTGGAGGAAATTGGTCTCTTGGAGCTTTAGTGTCTCGATATGTAAAATGAGAATAAAAATGCCTCTTCCATAAGCGTTAACGAACTTGAAAAAAGACCCTAGATATAAAATATACTCAAAAAATAATAGTTCTCTTGAATGATATTAGACAATTAACCTCTGCTTATTTATTTGTGAATTATAAGAATACTCATCTCATGTTTTGGGAAGATACAATTAGATAATACATGTAAAATTGAGAGACCGTAGAGATGCTGGGTCATTTCCTTCTACAAATGAATTTTACCTTTTGTTATGGAGTAATGAATGAAAGTGATATTTTCATATGTGCAATGCATTTTACCCATTCTGTTTCCTTGAATATCCCAAACTGCCTTCATGTTTTTTGTTTTTTGTTTTTAATCTTAACATCAAGTATTTTGTGGTACTTATATAGCCCCTTATTTTGCCTTAGGGATAGTTTTAAAGTACTCCTTCTCTCCCAAATATTGCCAATTTTAAGTAGAGTTATTTCATTCAAATTCCTGTTGGATGATTCAATTTTGAATCATTATTGCCTTTTTTTTTTTTTTTTTTGACTTTTTAGGGATACACCAGCAGCATGTGGAGGATTCTAGGCTAGGTCAAATTGGAGCCACAGCTGCAAGCCTATGCCACAGCAACGCAGGATCTGAGCCGTGTCTGTAACCTACATCACAGCTCACAGCAACGCCAGATCCTTAACCCACTGATTGAGGCCGGGGATCGAACCTGCAACCTCATGGTTCCTAGTCAGATTTGTTTCCGCTGTGCCATGAAGGGAACTCCCATTATTGCTTTTGAATGCTGGAGCAAGAGATGTTTCCTCTAAGCAACAGTTCAGAAGGGGGGGAAGGCATTTTTACAAGCAGTTAATTTTCAACTTGTATTTAAAGCAAATACAATTTTGAAAAATCAGAAAAGTCATCTCTAATAATTAGAAGATAAAGGCCAGAGAACTGTGGTAAAGGAAATCTCTGCTGAGATACTCTTAATTATAAAAGCTTATCATTGTAATCCTTTTTGAAAATGAACAAAGAGTCTTGATGTTTGATGAACTTATCAAATAAGACAGACCAGTGAAGAGGCAAATTTGAAGTCAAGGCAAAAGAGAACCAATTAAATAGGTTGCAAAGTGCTGAAGTAGGCAATCACGAGATCTTTGTGTCTAATGCCTGTGTGTTTGACCCTGGCCTTGCAAATGCAACGCTACATGGTGAAGTGATATTACTGGGCTCAAGTTCTGGCACTAGCATTTATTATTTGTGTGATCTTAGGCATGTTAAGTTTTCTGAGCTGTAAAACAGGAGGCAAGTAAGAGGAAGAATTAAATGCACAAAAAAGTGTGTAGAACAATGCCTGATACTTAGTAAGCGTTCACTGAAAGCTGTTGCCAGTGGTGTCATGTGAGTGTTGTCATTTTTGGATACTTGTGTTTTCTCTGATGGTTGACAAAAATTAGAATAAACTTACAATGCGCCAAATAGTTTGGATCTTTTGGATTAGTCTTTAATTTCAAACTTTAAAAAATTTAACAATGGTACTTATTTTTCCCAAATAAAACCTTGTATAAACTCTAACAGATGAAAACAGATGATATACATTTACATTTTAATGGTATACATTTAATTTTATAAGCTTATGTTTACTATTATGATAAAGTATATTGTCGGCGTGTTATTATACCATTAGTATAAAATCTTAGAAAAACGGGGTTGTTTGAGAAAAATATTTTAAAACAATGTTGAGGAGGAGAAGTTATATTATTCAGCCTCCAAAGTCAATGGATCTCTCTTATGTGCCTTATAGAAATAATACATTTTAGTATGTGCATTGCTTTAAAAAGTTTAAAAACATTTTCCAAACCTTCGCATTTACTGAGATTGGTTTTATGGCAAAGACTATGATCTATCTTAGTGAATAGTTCACATGCACTTCAAGGTGGGTATTCATCTGCTGTTGGGTGTAGCTCTAAAACATTGTCAAGTTGGTTGTCAGTGTGGCACAAGTTTTCACCTCCTTGTTCTATCAGTTAGGGAGGGAGGGATGTTGCAATCCCCAACTCTATTTGTGGATTTGTCTATTTCTCCTATTAGTCCGATCAGTTTTTGCTCCATGTATTTTGAAGCTCTGTTATTATCTATCCATCTATCTATCAATCTATCCACCTATCTATCATCTATCTATCAATCTATCCATCTATCTATCTATCTATCTACCTCTATCATAGAGGTTTGTTGCCCCTCTATGAAAGGCTTTCATTATCCCTGGTATGTGCATGGTGAGTTTTTTTTCCAAGATTTTATTTTGGAAATAAAATCTGACTCCATATTTTAAACATGCTTCATGTAGATGGCATATAGATGAGTCTTACTTCGTTATCTAGTCTAAAAATCTCTGTCTTTCAATCGCAGAATTTATACTACTTATATAAGATATTATTACTGATATGCGTGGGTTTGGATCTATTTGTTTACTACTTGTCTAGTATTCATTTTTCTATTTGTTTACTATTTATCCCATTTATTCTTTGTTTCTGTTTTTCTTTTTTGTCATCTTTTGGGTTTCATGTTCTTTAATTCTAAATGATGTGTTAGCAATTTTACTTTGTTTACTCATTTATTTTGGTTGTCACCCTAAGATTTGCAACATTCATAATTAATTCATCATAGCCTACCTTCACATAGTATCGTAATGCTTCTGATACCATTTTGATTCTTCTTGAATAAATATGGTGCAGAATGAATTTTGGTGAGGGAATTATCCATTTTTGTTAGTCCGAAAAATTCTTTATTTTACCTTTATTTTGAAGGATACCTTTGAAAAATACAAAATTCTAAGTGAATAGTTTTCTCTTTTTTTCCCACATCACTTTGAAGATGCCCTTCCATTATCCTCAGCCTGCACAATCTTTGAGGATAAATCTATTTTGTTATTCTCTGTGTGTCATATTTTTTAAAAATCGACTGCCTTTAATTTCCAGCCGTTTGATTATGATGCGCCTTGGTGTGGTTGGTTCTATGGATTTATAGTCCTCATCAAATTTGGATAAAATTTTTGCCATTATTAATTCAAATATGCTTTCTACCCCTATTCTCTCCTTTCCTTCTGATAGTCCAGTTGCAGAGACATTAGATTACTGACGTTATCCCCACAGATCATTGCAGCTCTGGTTTTTGTTTGTTTACTTGTTTTTGGCAGAATTTTTCTGTTTCATTTTCTAAAGCTTCTATCACTATACCTTCAAGTTTACTATTTTTTTCTTCTGCAATGTTTAATCTGTTTTTTAGCCCAGCCAATGAATCTTTCATTTTTGTTATTATAATTTTCAGCTTCAAAATTTCATTTGGTGCTTTTTATATCTTTCACTTCTCATCTTGTTCACAGTTTCTCTTATTTTAATATACTTTAAAAAACTCTTTTAAAATCCTTGTTTGCTACTTCTGCTACTTTTATTTCCTAGGTCTTTAGAATTACAAAGGATTCTGATATCTACTTTAATCCACTCATGTTACAGATAAGGAAACTGAGTCCCAGAAAGACAAGGGAGTATTAAATAGCAAACAGGCCACTCCTCTAGGTATTTTATGAATGTTGATCAATTTAATCTTCATTCTATCCCTCTAAGATTATTGCAATTATTATCCCTTCCAGTTGAGGGCCAGAGAGGAAGCAAAGCGTTTTGATATGTAAATCACTCAGCGACCTAGAGGCACAGTCAGGCCTTCTAATTCCCAGATCTGTATTATTACCACCATGACTGCTACTCACACACACCAGAAAAACCATCTTCAAAACAGAGCACCCATTTGGGTAAGCAACACAAATATTTAACTTGGAATTAGGATACCTACACATTTTTAAAATAACATTTCCAACCAAACATTTCCACTGATGAAGGACAAACAAAACTCTTAGGGGAATTAAAGAAATATGAGTGAAGACCTCAAATGTAGAGGAAAACCACAGGGTCTGTTTGTTTGTTTCTTTAAATAGGCCATATAGGCAGTGGCTCCTAATGAAATTTAAATCACAATCCTTTTTTTATTTTCTTGTTTTCATGGGCATCAGAGTGTATCCTGGGCCAAGGCCATGTGAATATTTTCTATAGTTGTCTACATGACTGTAAATCAATATGCATTTAGGCCACATGAAATTTTAGCTAATATAAACAACTGAATTAGTGGATGTGACTCAAAGTGAGTCCTGTAAATACAGACACTTATATTTGGGGTAATTAATCTTTAGCTATACTTCAGGCAATTCTGGGTGTGGACTTTGGTGTGAGATCAACCAGGGCTTAAGTCCTGGCTTCACCACTTGTGCCTGTGGAACTTGGGTAAGTTACTTAAAATCTCTAAGACTCAACTTTCTCATTTATAAAACAGAAATAATACATATTTCATAGAGTTCCTGTCAGGAGTTAAAAGAGTTATTATATAGCACTGAGCACAGAACCTGGCACATAATAAGCTTTTTAGAAAATTATAGATTCAGTGCAATTCCTATCAAATTACCAATGACATTCTCCACAGAGCTAGAGCAAAATATTTTAAAATTTGTGTGGAAACACAAAAGATTCTGAATAGCCAAAGCAATATTGCAAAATAAAAATGGAACTGGCAGAATCAGGCTCTTGGACTTCAGCCTATAATACAAAGCTACAATCATCAAAACAGTATGGTACTGACACAAAAACAGAAATATAGATAAATGGAAAAGGATACAAAGCCCATAAGTAAACCCAAGCACCTATGGTCAATTAATATATGACAGAGGATGCAAGAACATACAGTGGAAGAAAGACAGTCTCTTCAATAAGCAGTGCTGGGAAAACTGGACAGCTACATGTAAAAGAAGGAAATTATAACATTCTGTAACACCATGTACAAAAACAAACTCAAAATGAATTAAAAACCAAATGTAAGGCCTGATACTATAAAACTCCTAGAAGAAAACATAGGTAGAATGGTCTTTGACATAAATCACAGCAACACAGCAACATCTTGTTTGATCCACCTCTTAGGATAATGACAATAAAAACAAACTAATGGGAGCTAATTAAACTCAAAGTTTTTTGTGCAGAAAAGGAAACATTAAAAAAACGAAAAAACAACACACAGAGTGGGAGAAAATCTTTGCAAACAATGCAACTGATAAGGGCCTAGTCTCCAAAATATACACACAACTCTTACAACTTAACAACCAAAAAACCAAACAACCCAATCAAAAAATGGGCCAAAGACCTAAACAGACATTTCTCCAAAGAAGATACACAGATTTCCAGTAGGCACAGGAAAAAAATGTTCAACATCACTAATTATTAGGGAAACTCAAGTCAAAACCACCTTACACCAGTCAGAATGGCCATCATTAACTTATCTACAAGTAACAATGCTGGAGAGGGTGTGGAGAAAAGGAAACCTTCCCACAATGTTGGTGGGAATGTAATTGGTACAAGCACTGTGGAAAACACAGTATGGAGGTTCCTCAGAAAACTAAATATAGAACTATCATATGATACAGCAATCCCAATCCTGGGCATATATCTGGACAAAACTTTCATTCAAAAAGTTCATAGCAGCACTATTCACAATATCCAAGGCATGGAAGCAACCTAAATGTCCATCAGCAGATGAGCGGATTAAGAAGATGTGGTATATATATACAATGGAATACTACTCAGTCATAAAAAATAACAAAATAATGCCATTTGCAGCAACATGGATGCAACTAGAAATTCTCATTCTGTGTGAAGTAAGTCAGAAAGAGGAAGACAAATACCATATAATATCCATATAATGTGTTGAATCTAAAATATGGGACAGACGAACCTATCTACAAAACAAAAATATACTTGCAGTCATAGAGAACAGACGTATGGTTGCCAAGGATGGGGGAGGAAGTGGGATGGATGGGGCATTTGGGGATAGTAGATACAAACTATTACATTTAGAATGGATAAGCAATAAGGTCCTGCTGTACAGCATAGGGAACTATATCCATGATGGAAGATATTATAAGAAAAAGAATCTATATGTATGTATTACTGGATCACTATGCTGTACAGCAGAAGTGCCACAACACTGTAAAATCAAGTATAATCTAATAAAAATAAAATTAAATGAAAACAAATAAAAGGGTGAAAAAAATTACTTTTATTACTCTATTTCCCTTCTGTCTAATATCCTTTATAGTATATCTTGGAATGCTTTTAAAAATACATAGATTTTGGACTCAAAAGAGCTGTGGTTTGAATTCTTGCTTTACTAGTAACTATCTATGCAACCTTAAGTGCATTATTTTACCTTCCTATGAATATATTTTACCAATCCATAAAATAGGTATAACAATTTCTACCTCACAGGGGTCTAGTGAAATTTAAATTATATAACATAAGGTTAAACGAGATAATATATTCATGCAAATTTTTTTTGGGGGGGGGTTCCCACTCTATGCCAGGTACTGTGCGTAGCACTAGGGGACCATGGTAATAAATATAGTTATGACTTCTGCCCTGAAGAACTTGCAGTCTAGGAGTGGAAATAAAGTGGGAGAGGCTCTACAGATGTGGGGTTATATTAAAACAGGGCAGGTAGGTCAAGGAAATCCCTCTGGAGGAAATGACACTTAACTGAACTGAGAGGGTTTGAGATGAATGAGATGTGATTACTCAGTGTGGAGGAGACAGCACTATGCATACACTTCAAGAGAGCCTGGCACGTGTTCAAAACTAGAAGTTCAGTGTGGAATTCTATGTGTACTTGGAACAGAGCAAATAATTCTTTTCATTCATTCCTTCAGTCATTCCTCTTCATTCATTCATTCAATGCATATTTCATGTATGATAGATGCTAGGTGGTGAACAGAACAGATAATGTCGCGACTCTCATGGAACTTACCGTGTAGTGATGGAATAGTCAAGAAACATGTGAACCAAATGTTTCACTCAAAACTGTGATAATACTATGAATGAAACAAATTGGGTCCTCGGATAAAGAATATCAGAGCAATCTAAAGATACATAATTTGGAAGGAGGTTCTCTGTGGAGGTGAATTTAAGCTGAAATACAAAGGATAGTGAGGAGAAACCCTAGGAAGAGCAAAGGCCTAGACAGGATCATACTAAGTAAGCCAGACAGAGAAAGACAAATATTATATGCTATCACCTATATGTGGAATCAAAAAAAAAAAAAAAGGTGATACCAATTACCTTATTTGCAAAACAAATAGACCCACAGACATGGAAAGCAAACTCAAGGTCACCAAAGTGAAAGATGGAGGGGAGGGATAAATTAGGAGTTTGAGATTGACAGATACCCACTACTATATATAAAATAGATAACCAATAAGGACCTACTGTATAGCACAGGAACTACACTCAATATTTTATAATAACCTATAATGGAAAGTAATCTAAAAAAGATACATATATATAAAGTATGTTACTATGTACAAAAATATATATCATATATGTATATATATATATATGCAAGCATATAACTGAATCACTGCGCTGTACGCCTGAAAAAACACAACATTGTAAATCAACTATGCTTCAATAATAATTTCTTTTTTAAAGCAAGGGGGAGTTCCCATTGTGGCTCAGTGGTAATGAACCTGACGAGCATTCATGAGGACATGGGTTTGATCCCTGGCCTTGCTCAGTGGGTTAAGGATCTGATGTTCCTGTGAGCTGTGGTGTGGGTTGCAGATGTAGCACAGATCCCACATCATCGTGTGGCTCTGGTAGGCCAGGAGCTGTAGCTCCAATTCAATTCCTGGCCTGGGAATTTCCATAAGCTATGGGTGTGGCCCTAAAAAGCAAAAAAAAAAAAAAAAAAGCAAGGAAAGTGGAGAGGTGAGCACATGATAAGACCCTCTTGTGGGAAATGGCTCATCCTATTCATGGACCTGCAGGATGGGAGCAGTATGAGAACAAGGGATTGTGTCCTGAGAAGTCATCAGAAAGGAGGCCAGAGGCCAGATCACAGAGAACCTCAGGTGCCATGATGAGGAATTTGGATTTTAGCCTATGTGTAGTGAAAAATAATAACAACAACAAAATCACTGGAGGGTCTTATAAAGAGGGGTATGATCGGTTTTCTGATTTTAAAAAATCATCCTGGTGTTCCCGTCATGGTGCAGCAGAAATGAATCCAGCTAGGAACCATGAGGTTGCAGGTTTGATCCCTGGCTCACTCAGTGGGTTAAGGATCTGGCGTTGCCGTGAGCTGTGGTGTAGGCTGCAGATGTGGCTCAGTCTGGCGCTGCTGTGGCTGTGGTGTAGGCCAGCAGCCGTAGCTCTAATTAGACCCCTAGACTGGGAACCTCCATATGCCATGGGTGTGCCCCCCCCCCAAAAAAAGAAAAAAAAATCCTGGTGTCTTTGCTGAGAAGGGGTTGGAAGAAAATACAGTGGAACATCTTGGGCAATAGGAGCCATAGCAATTATCTGCGTGAGAGATAATGGTGCCTAAATTTGGATGGGGGCAGTTGAGACAGGTAGAAGGGAAGATATTTGAGGTATATCTTGAAAGCAAAATTGAGAGGGATTTCCAAAGGACTGGATATGGAGGCAAGTGGAAAGAAGGAATGAAAGCCCACTCTTAGGTATTTCGTTCGATCAACTGTGTGTTAGGTTGGTTTCACTTACTGCTGTGGGTAAAACTGAGAGAGGAACAGGTTGAAAGGAGAAAATCAAGAGTTTAGATTTGGAGCCATTAAGTTGCTCATGCCTGAGAGGCACTTAGTGAAGATATCAAATGGGGCAGGTGCATAAACAAGGCAGGATTTCTGGGGAGCGGTCCCAGGTGAAGATCTGGATCTGGGAGGTATGAGCATAGGTGGTATGTGAAGACCAGGAAGTGGATCTCACCTCTTAAGAGTGAGAAAAGCAGAAAGACAGGGAGGCAAGACTGTATCCTGAAGAGTTCTAGTTTTCAAAGACGTCAAAGAAAACCAGCCACGGAGGTCGGAAGGGAGCAAGAATGTGTGGTGCAGAAGAAGTGTGAGAGAAGGAAGATTTCAAGAAGGAAAGAGTGGTTAACAGAGGGCAATTAAGACCAAGCCAGAAAACTTCCTATTGGATTTAGCTACATGGAGGGTCCCTGGAGACTCAGCGCTTTCAAAGTCAAATTTTAAATACCTCCGTTTCATGATGTAAAGTCCATGTAACTGAATGGGAGTGGCTCGAGGTTGTGTAATGATGACAATCAGCCTTGAATATAAGCTGGGCCAATTTATTAGGATCACCCACTTGAAACAGTCAGGGTTGGGCCTTCTGACTCTCTAGTCCAGAATGGGCAGCTAATTAATAAATTGCTGAAGTGGGAGTTCCTGTCGTGGCTCAGCGGTTAGTGAATCTGGCTGGCATCCAGGAGGATGTGGCTGTGGCTGTGGCTGTGGCCAGCAGCTACAGCTCTGATTTGATGCCCTAGCCTGGGAACCTCCATATGCTGTGGGTGCGGCCCTAAAAAGCATAAATACGTGACAGCTAGCTAGCTGAAGTGGCCACATTCTGGGTTCAAGCATTTGATTCACAGATTACATGTTCAACTCCAGGTCCTTTGTCTAAGACTCCACCTTATCTAAACAGGCAGATGGGCAGTGCCTCCCTAGATTGCAGCCCTTTATGGCACAGGCATTCAACACATTCTTGATGCAGATGGAGAGGTCTGATGCGCATGTCTGGGGTTGAGAAGCCTGGAGGGAAGAAACTGACATGTATGTGAGGCCGTTGCCTGGGGCTTTACATACATAATCTCACTCCATATTCAAAACGGTCTCACAATTTATTATTCTGCTTGTTGTTTGGCTCTATGAGAATGGAAATTCAGTAAGTAGCAGAAACTGGATTTAAATGCATGCTTGGCGGACTCCAAACCCTTTTTCTGTTACATCGGTGTTTCCTCAGTTGTGTTACATAGTCTTACAGATATTACGTGAAAAAAGAAATGTCATGGCTCAGTAGTAATGAACCCGACTAGTATCCATGAGGATGTGGGTTCGATCCCTGGCCTCGCTTCGTGGGTTAAGGATCTAGTGTTGCCATGAGCTGTGGTGTAGGTCGCAGATGTGGCTTGGATTCTGTTTTGCTATAGGCCAGTGATTCAACCCCTAGACTGGGAAATTCCATATGCTACAGGTGTGGCCATTTAAACAAAAAAAAGAAAAAAATGACCTGTGGTCAAAAAATCGGCTAAATGCTGGGCTAAGTAAATTAAAATGCAAAACTTCTCAGAGCCTTCAATGTGTTATGAGCATTTTAAATCTCCAAGAGCGGTATGTTGTATGCAATTTTGTCCAAATGTATTCGACCAGGTAACTTTACTTCTTTTCCCCCTCCACCTCTGGTGCATATCTCAGGAACTATTAATCCACAGAGCACATTTTGAGAACCCTGCCCACAGCGTGGTATTCCCTTATGGTGATTCTACAGATGAAAAACTTAAAAGCCAGGGAGTTAAAAGAAACTTGCTCAGTGACACAGTGAGGTGGCCACAAACTAAAGACTAGACTCAAAAGAATCCTGAATCCTAACGCTCTACATGAAAGGTCTTACTGCTTGAGTAAATTTTCAGTAGCTGGGAGATGCTTTAAAACTATTTGCTAAGATTTCTGAGGCCAGAGATTTATTACAGGTTCCTTAAGTAACTGAAAAATTGATACAGTTCTTTAGGAAAGCCACTTGGCCATATGTGTCATAAACTTTAAAATCATTTGTATCTTTCAACTTGGACATCCTATTCTACAAGATACATCTTCAGAAAGTAACTTAGAATGGAGAAACCCTGGGCACCCAACATTCTAGCTGTGTGATGTTAGGGGAATGGGACAATGCACAGTCATCACAGATAGTTTACATTTCTGCTCTAGTATTGAATGGAAACATAAGAATATAAAATGCACTAGTGGGTATGATCTCAATGATGCTGTGAAAATAAAGAGTGAAAGGAAATATAACAAAGTATTAATGGTGGTAGAATTGGGGGCACCTGTTTTCTTTTATAATCTTTCCTGTGTTCTCTTTAGGAGAACGCATGACTTTGACAATCAGCCCAAACCAAACTACATTTAAAAATTCATTGGAATGATAAGAGAAAATGCTGCCCATATTGATATTGGCTAATAGGTTGGAGCCCTGTAATGACTTAATGAATGGGCCCTATGTACCTTCTGTACTTCTGCTTCAGTGATACCATTACTGTGTGTGCTTCTGTCTAGACATCATGTCATAAAGCTTTTAAAACTACAGCAACACAGAGCTGTTCTGTCGAAGCTTTGCTTCCCTCCATTAATACTGTTTCCTTCCATTTTGACATCATAATGCAGTCTCTGTGGGCTGACAATGACATTATCTTGACAATTCGACAGTGAGATGCAAAGCTAACACTAGAGTCATTTTCTGCTCCCACACTTCGCCCTGTACCTTCTCCCCCACCTTTTGATGATTAGAATCCTTGTTTTTTTCCATGTCCCTGTGCTTCAAACTTTTATTATTAGGACAGTCTATCAGCAGAGTGACACATGGACCAAATCTTGAGCCATTTGAATGTCTAGACACCAGGATTATTTAATAAGATGCTAAATGGAAATTAGGTTCAAATAGATTTCTAAACAATGTCATTCTATTTTGCATAAATTGGTTTCATTCTTTCCATCCCCTTCTGATCCTTCCTTATTCCTTTTTTCATTCCTTCCCTCTTCCCCCCCCCCACTCTCTTTTCCTCCTTCCTTTCCTTCCCTTATTATTTTCTTCTTTTCCTAAATATTTACTGCGCATCTTCCTTGGGTCTGGCACCAGGATAAATGCCGAGAGTCTAGCAGCAAACATATGAACAGTACAAGCACCTGCCTTCATACAGCTTATGATCTGGTGGACAAGTCAGAAATTATACAAATATTACAAGTGTGATAATTGTTCAGAAATATGTGCCGAGATTGACCAAATCATATGAAAGATGGTATCTAACCAGTCTGGGTATTAAGGAATATTTCTCTAAGGAAGTGATGTTTATGATGGGACTAAAAGATACCTAGGAGTTAACCAGGTGAAGAGAAAGATAGTGGGATTTTTTCAGGATTGGGTCTTATAGGTAGGAGTGATCAAGAGATCAGTGGGTTCCAAGAATTCAGGACATAACTAAAAATTTTAGATGATGGATCATGAAATCAAAACTGATGATAACGGAAAATGAAGGTAGGAAAGAGGGTTCTTATAGCTAGAGAGAAAGCTCAGGTGTCAGTGGGGGCCCCTTTGAGGTCCAACAAACGTGCATGGGAATCCTTGAGCTTGTAGAAATAGAAGAGGCTTTGGGGCCCCAAAGAACGAATCGCAGGTGATTCATGAATTAGTGATTTGGAGGAAAAACTCTCTCATAGAGTGAGAAAGTTCAGGATATAACCACAGAAGATAATAGAGTCAAGAAAAAGGTCATTCGAGAGGAGGAAAAGGAGCAAATGAGAACACAGAACATTGGATGGTCCATTCATAGGGATGCTGAAGTCTCCTAGAGTGATGAGAGGAACTGGAGTAGAAAGGAAGATGGTGAGCCAAGCGCTGAAGTTTTCTTTGAAGGGATAACAGGGCTGGTGCTCCATACTAGCATTATTTCATAGATCAGAGTTTTCTAAGGTGTGGAGTGCAGATTCCAAGGAGTCCCAAGATATTTTCAAGGTAGTCTGGAGTTCAGAACACTTTTGTAGTAATACTAAGACATTACCTGCTCTTTTCACAGTGTTTATGTTTGCACTGATAGGATAAAAGAAATGGGGAAGAAAACTACTGTAGCCTTGGTACAAATCAAGGCACTGTCATAAAACTCATAGGAAAGAAATTGTTTTACTTAGAAAAGTCCTTCTCAAAAGAGTAAAAAGTGCTAATTTTATTAAACTTCAATCTTTGAATATATGTTATTTAAATACTATTTGTGGTGAAATGGGAAGAATGCATAAAGAACTTTTACTGTACCTAGGTATGACTGTTATCTTGAGAAGAAGCAATTGTTTGAACTGCGAGTCAATATTGATGCTTTTTTCCTGGAACATCGTTTTTACTTGACAGAATAACTGCCAGAGAGACTCTGGTTATTCAGGCTAAGATACTTGGCAGACATTGTCTCAAAAAATGAGCAGAGGGCCTATTACTTCAAGGAAACAAATAGCATTATTTGTTACCAATGACAAAATCTGAGCTTTCAAATGAAAATTAAAATTTTGGAAAACATATTCATTACTGAGAGCTTGAGATCACTGTTAATATTAATGCATTTGACTTTTTAATATTTTATAGTGAAATGTGTGAATATTTTTAAGCTATGCACACTCAGTGAACCATTATTTCCTGAATTACCAATTTCTGATGTTATAAAAGTTATTTATGGGTTCCAAATCCATGGATTTTAATGTAACAATATAAAAAATTTCATTTATAGGCCTTCAGATTGCAATTGCAACTAACTTAAATCACCATTTGTCAAGTTTTGGTAGAGGATAAAAGAATATCCACAGTTATCTCAGAAGACTGCTAAAACACTCCTTAACCAAATATTTTTTCATTTACATAACTGCATGAGGCTGGAGTTTCTTCATAGATTTCAACCAAAGCAACATAAAGCAACACATTGAATAAAGAGGCAGAAACGGCAATCTATCTGCTTTCTACAAAACCAACACCAAAGTGATTTGCAAAAAAAATGTAAAACAACAGCACTCTTTTCTATCATTATTTATCTTAGAAATACATTTTTAAATAAACTTATATATGGTAACATGTAATGGTCTTATTGTAATTGTAATCACATAAAATAAGTATTTTTTTCATTTCTCAGTTTTGATTTTGGATTCAGTGAATATTAGCAGACCTAGTCCCCTTAAATAAAACTCTTTGGAGTCCTCCATAGTATGTTAAAGTACCAAAGGTTTGCAGGACCAAAGTTTGAGAACCAGGTTAAAGGTAAACAGTCCTTTCCTCCCAATCCCAGGGGGCATCATTCATCTTGAGTAGTAGCTGATGGCATAATTAGCACGAGATCTGAAGCACTCCAGCAGCAGCATCCCTGCCATTCCTGCATATGGTAGAGGCACAATACATGTTTATTCTTCATTTTTAAAACTGTGGTTGAATGTGTGTGTGTGTGTGTGTGTGTGTGTGTGTGTATATATATATAGAGAGAGAATAATTAAACATTTATATTTTAAAGACCTATGTGACTGAAGGAGAACATGCACAGATTTTTTTTTTTGCTTAAATTTTATAACTCGAAATTGATGCAGGGAAAGGAAAAGAGTTATGAAAACCAGTGATGGTGGCACAACAATATCAAGGTATTTAATGCCACTGAACTTAAAAATGGTTAAGGTAAAATGTAAATTACATTGTTATGTATATTTTACCACAATAAAATATTGGGAGAAAAGAAAGACCAATAGGCCATATATCTTTTATTTTAAAAATAGCTCATGAAATTCTTAAGGTAAAAAACAGAATCATTCACATATTGAAAGTACTTGTACAGCCAGACATTCCAAGTAAAAGTAACTGTGCATTTAAGAATGTTCCTTTCCTTTTCTGCTCCATCCCCACTTCCCCCTCCAAATAAACTGAAGGTTAAAGGAATTTATATTGTGGTATTGCTTCATATTCTGCAGCCACATGGACCCAGATGTCCAAGTCAATGGGGAACCCTTTACAAATTAAAAAATTAAGCACCTATTCAGCCATACAACAGAAGAAAATCCTACCATTTATGACAACAGGAATGCCCCAGAACACTGTGCTAAGTGAAGTAAGCTAGATG
The DNA here is from genome assembly GCF_016906955.1 of Phacochoerus africanus. Taxonomy (NCBI): domain Eukaryota; kingdom Metazoa; phylum Chordata; class Mammalia; order Artiodactyla; family Suidae; genus Phacochoerus; species Phacochoerus africanus. The sequence continues at coordinate 155,056,520 of NC_062551.1, read as the reverse complement.
AAGACAATACTGCATGATATCACTTTGATATGGAATATTAAAAAGTCAAACTAGCAGAACCAGAGTAGAATGATGGTTCCAAGGGGCTGCGGGGTGGGGGACAGGGAGAAGGTTGGTCACAGGATGCAAACTTTCAATTGTAAGATGAAAAAGTTCTGAGGTTCTAATGCATGGCATGGTGACTGCAGTTAGGAACTGTGCATTGTACACCTGGAATGTGCTAGAAGCATAAATCTTAGGTGCTGTTAACACACACACACAAAAGGTAACTATGGGAGGCAATGGATATGTTCAGCTCTTGATTGTGATAATCATGTCACACTATGCATATTAAACCATCATGTTATGCATCTTAAATATACCGTACAATTAACTGTTGGTCAATTAGGGCTCCATAAAGCTGGGGAAAATTCAGCATCTGTTTTCATATTACTAAGATACTTTCACGTTAAAAGACCTTTTTGAAGTTATAATTACAAAAATGAAAATGATCACAATAAAAATGTTAAAAATCGAAGCAGGAGTCTTTTCTTTTTTTAGGAGAGTCAGTCGGGCTGTTCTGAGCTCCACCCCCACAGCCGTTTCCTGCCAGCTAAGCAACTGGGCAGAGTGGACAGAATGCTTCCCATGCCAGGACAAAAAGGTGAGACATTTATGACCAGTTCTGGAGCACTGAACATTTGAATTGGGCATGCAGCATTCAACTGGAGATAAGAAATTGGGTCTATAAATCTAGAGTTCTGGGGAGAAAGTGAGTTCAGATATAGGTATTCAGAAGCCAGGTGCTCATGGGCAGCGGAACTTATTTCTGCCTCTTCTGATTTTGTTTATAAGGCATTTAGATGAGGCTGCAAAAGATGTGTATGTTACCATTGAGATGCGGAAAAGTTGCCCTCCAGACATGGATGAACCGACCCCCACTGGCCTCTGCAGGTCCTGGCTAATCTATTATCCTCTAGTGAGGGCCATTTGGAGGGAATAACGGCTTTGGAACAAAATGCCAAGCTTTCCATGATCTATAGGGAGCTGAGATAAACCAAAGCATGCTACCCAGGTTGTTCCTGAGGATTTCATGTCCATGCACAGAGAAGGTGGACACACCCAATGAACAGATATGTGTCTCTCTCAACCATCCAAGTGGTTTTCATTGGTCCAAAATGATCACTAAACTCAGAGGCATAAGAAGGTTGGGAGCCCTCTGCTCTGGCAGGGAGGAATATTAAAATTCTCCATGTTCAGAATCACTGGCTCATGGTGAGAACAAAAAGAAGGCTAACTTCTATTCTGTCTTATTATTTTAAAATCTCCTCAGACAACACATGCCTTCACTGGATGCACCCAGGGTGGGATGTCTCGAGGCTCCTGTCTTCCCTACGTGGTCCACCACTGCCTGAACCTTGTCTACAAGCCCATTGCTGTCAAGTCGGTGTTTCGGCTTTGACTCTGCAGTTTAGATTCTGGCTTTGCACCTTCCTTGCTGTATTACTTTGGATATATCTTTTATCCTCTCAGTGCCTCTGATTCCTAATCTGTAAGTGGGAGTAGAAACAGCACTTACATCACAGTTTCTGAGAGCATTAAATGCATAATGCCTGCAAAACATTTTTCAGGGCATCTGGCACATAGTCAGTATATATTAGCTGTTTCTGTACTTCCTTTTTGTGCCCTGCTCTCCAACTGCACTCCCATTTTCTTGAATCAAGCTCTGTTCTTGTCTCACTGGAGCTGTCGCAGAGTCTGTTCCTTCTGCCTCTAGACCCCTTCCTCAGTGAGACAAGAAAAAGCGCCTTGTGAGAACCACACAGCTTGGACCTAGGTTAGTCAGCTTCCAAGGCAGAAATTCATGATTTTGCTTCTCCCATCTTTGGGATATGCCAAAGAATCTTAGATGTCCTGGTTTAAAAATATCTGGCCCCCCAATTCTCATTCTGCTTTGACATCGTGGATTAGTGTCCTGAATCTGCTGTAACAAATGGCCACAAACTGGGTGGCTTAGAGCAGCAGAAATGCATGGAGGCCAGAGGTCTGAAATCAAGGTGTCAGTAGGTTCAGGTGCTCTCTGGAAGCTCTAGGGGAGAATCTTCCAGCTTCTGGTGGCTGCCTTGCCCTAGTCTCTGCTTCTGCACCTGCGAAGCCCCTTCCCCTCTGTGTGACTCCTTACTGCCTCTATGTGAAGCCTCCCTCTGCTTCCTCCTGCAAGGACATGGTAATGGCATTTAGGGCCCACTGGGGTCATCCAGAGTAATTTCTCAAAATGAATGATGTCTGCAAAGATCCTTTTTCCAAAGAAGGTAACATTTAACAACGTTCTAGGACAAGGACTTTATTTCTTTGTATGGCCCTTATTCCATCTATTATACATTTAAAGTACATCCTAAAGCTACATTTTTTTTTTTTCTCTTGGGTTGCAGTTTAGATAGCAGACACTGCAGGTGAATGATTTACAGTTTAAAACAACATCGATGACCTCCTTAGTGACTCGAAAAGACATGTGTCTTTAAAGTAATCTTTAAAACGATTAAATTCTGTTAATTATATAATTGAAAGACCATCTGAGTTTTTTTATTAATTTGTTTCTTCCTCTCAAAATTACCCAAACAAAGATGTGCATTTCTGGAAAGAAACATTATCTACTAGCTAGAAAAGAAAATTATGTCTTAATGATACCAACCACAGGCAATGGCACGGAGAAGTAAGTCCCTAGGGGAGTATCCTTACCAACCTTTCTACAACACAATGTCTTCATTATTTGATAACGACCTAGAAAATAGGGAGCCGGTGGGAATGAACCCCATGTCTGACCTATCATGCCAAGTATAGAAACCTCAGGAAGGATGATAATGGCAATAGCAGTCCCCATTTATTAAATGATTTCTATATACCAAGGACTGTGCTGATGCTTTAAATAAATCATCTTCTTATTTGATTTCTGTGGCCAGGAGTAAGTGATAGATTCTATGCTTAGGTTGCCCATTAAGAATGTGACTGAGGCTCAGTTTAAAATTCCGTCAGTCTGATTCCAACATGCCCATGAGCCTGACCACTTCACTCTACCGCCTCTCCCAGAACTTTACGGAGAGTAGTAAATGATATTAGCAGTCCTAATCCAATTCCCACCCAGTCATAATCCTTCTAGAGTAGCCCAACAGGGGGCTGCAAGAAGGATGACGATGTTGACAACTATTATTACTACGTGCATACTGGGACCATGCTGAGTGCTGATGTCTTTATACACATGTTATCACTAACCCTCAGAACACTCTCAGACCTCACTCATCTTAGAGATGAGAAAGCTGTGGGTCAGAGACGTTAAGTAACTTACCCAGGGACACAAATACCAAAAGGGGCAGAACTGGAATTCTAACCCAGCTTAAAATGGGGTGGTTAACAGTACTTAACGCCCTAGACGTGTAAGGATTCAATGAGATGAAGAGTGTAAGGTGTTTAGCCAATAGTAAGCCCTCAATAGTCGGTAGCTGTCATCACCATCACGCTGGTGATAGCAAGTCTTATAACTGATGTCATTTTTTAAGGGTGAGAAAGAGAATTGGTTCTACCTTGGCATGAGGAGCTCGCCTTTATTTACCGCATTGTGAGGTGAGAGTGTGGATAGGAAATTAAAATATGCCAGATACTCTCATATTCTCAAATTGGTCATTAATTATAATCTCTTCTCATCAAGGTTACAAACCTCTTATTGCCATTACTACCTGAGAGGCAGGGAAGGCAGATGGACAAATTTGATCCTCACCTCTTTTTGCTACCTCTTTGCTAATGAGCAGTTAAGTAATGAGCAGTGAAGTGGGTAGAAGTGGGCAAGAGGAAAGAGAGGGGGCACAACATTGCTCCATGGTTACCCACTGGAAGCATCTGGAAAAGGCCGCATTAATAATGATAATGATGTGGAAACCATTTCTGTTTTTGAAGCACCAACGATAGGCCAGGCACAGGGCTAGGTGTGCCCTCTTACCTTCTCTCACTTAGTTCTCACAAAACCCTCTCAAGGTAAGGTGTCATCACACCCACTTTACATATTAGACAACAGATACTCAGAAAAGATAAGTGACTTGCTCATGGGCAGTTGGTACATGAATCTAGGGTTTGGACCCAAGTGGGTCTAATTTTCATGATTGTGCTTGTCCAACTCTAGGACACAGGTAGAGGACTCATTCATAATTGTGACTGAGGAGGTCTATCTGACCAACCACTTCATTTTACAGGTTTGGAAACCGAGGCACAACCAGGCACTGATACTTTATACAGCAAATATGAAATAGATTCAGGTCAGGAGCTCAATTCTTTGGCTGCTCAAATCATTGCTTTTCTACTTAACTTATTAACAGTCTTGAAGGAAGGGCCTGTGGGCTGAGCCAAAGTAAGAGGCAGCTGAAAACATGGCACTGATTGACTCCCTGCATGCAGCTCTTTGCACAGCATGTCCTATTGTCATATATATATTTTTTTATCTCCTCAACTACACTCTAAGCTTTTTGAAGACAGGGATGGAAACTCAATTTCTTGGAATATCTTAGTGTTCAGCTTCCTCCTTATACACGCCCTATAGAAAACAGCATCATAAACATACTGAAACCAAGAGTGGGAGGCATTTTTATTCTTTCTTCCTTCAACAAGTATTTATTCATCTGCAGTCAAAGCTGAGCACAGGGCCTTAGCTGAGGCCTTCAGAGTTCTCTTTGTCTTTCTATCTTTTGGATGGGCTTTTTCTACATAGTAGGAAAATGATCACTTGCTACCTGCAATTTCCTATAACTTCAGCTAAAAAGAAAATATTTTTCCAATAGTTCTGAGAGAAGATTCCCAGCAAAGACTACCGTTGCCCCAGGGTTGAGTCCTGAACCAATCACAGTAACTTGGCAGATGCAGTCGCTGGTTGCCCCACTTGCTTCATACCCACACATCCCTGTGACTTAAGGGGGGACATCACCCCACCTAAACTACATGAGATATGTCACAGGGGAAGAGGGGAAGTCATAACCAGAAGAAATTCCGCAAAGGAGAAGCAACAAACATCTAAAACTGCCTTCCATGTAACTGATCACAGATGAAGTGCCAAGTGTAGGAAGCATAATAAGACATGGTCCTCCCCTTGGCAACTCTAACCCCTAGGCAAACTGTTTATAGTGAGAAAGGCAAACAAGTAGACAATCAATCACAACCTTATGTGACAAGTGCTAGGAGAGAAGGTACAGAGGGAATTGGGAATATATTATGTAGGGAAGCTTTTTCCCAAGGAGGTAAACCATGAGTCTTGAAAGATGAATAGGTACTTACTGGTTTCAGAAAAGGGAGATAGATGTCCTTGATAGAAAGTAGGAAGACCCTAGAAATATCTTGTCCAAACCTCTCATTTGATTTTAGAGGCCCTATTCAATATTCCAGCTGGTGATGGTGCCACCTCTGTTTGAGCACTACCATTTATAACACGCATCCCCTCAAAAGACAGCTTTGCAGGCAGCTCTCAATCATCAGACAGTGATTCCTTATGTTGAGCAGAGACCTGATTGCACACATCTTGGTTGATTGATAGACAATAAATGTGTCTGGTTCCAAATCTGATTTAGTACAGATACCGGAGCCTCCTGCAGCCAAACAAGTTTGGGGGAACCATCTGCAGTGGGAACGTCTGGGACCAAGCCAGCTGTCACAGTCCCACAGAGTGTCTAAGGCAAGCACAGTGTGGACAGGATTTCCAGTGTAAGGAGACAGGTGAGTAGCATTTCAACAGGATAACAGCTGGGCCTGTCAAACTTAATGTGCAAGACGGTTATCTAGGAATTTAAAAGGCAGACTCCTGAGCCCTTTTTCTAGACGCTCTCATTCTGGAGGTTTGGGATGGGGCCCAAGAATCTGAATTTTAAGCCAAGCCAGCAGCCCAAGTAATCCTGACACAAGTTTGTAGAAACATCTGTTGATTTAGAAAAGGTACAATTGACTCATCCATCCATTTGTGGAATAAATACTGAAATAAAAATAAATACATGTTATGACCAGGCAATGTAGTACCTGCTGGTGATGTGCCTGATCTCAGAGTACTCCTAGCGTCTTTGGGAGACAGATCTACAAGGAATCGGTGACAACATCCTGTGATAGCAAATGTAATGGGTATACGTACAGGGTCCAATGTACAGGCTCTCTGGCAGGGGTGCTCATATCTGCTATGGGGTGTCAGGGCAGGATGCAAAATGGTACTTGAGCTAAGACTTAGAAACTGAAAGAGTTTGCTAGGAGACAGAATGTGCAAAAGCACAGGGATTAAGGGACTTGTAATCAGTCCAGAATAAGTGCTTTGGGAAGAGAGGCAGGGGATGGGCCAAGCAGATGACCAGGGGTCAGACGGTGACATCTGGAAGCAGAGGTATGGGAGGCTCTGAAAGATGTAGAGTGGGGGATGACACAGCCAGGCCAGTATTTTAGAAAGACCCCAAGGGCTGTGATGTGGAAACTGAATTAGAGAGAGGGAACCTGGGGCAGGGTGCAAGTGCAAGCTGTGGAGGTGGGAGGGAGACAGCGAGGCTGGGAGGAGGGTGGAGGCAGTGCAGATGGAACAGGATGGAGAAGACCGAGGGGCTGTTTCAGAGGTGGAAGGACTTGGTGACCACAGACGCAGGCCCTAGGGGAGAGGGAGGGGTCTTGGAGGCTCCAGAAACACCCACAACCCTTCCTCCCTCAGGGCGCTGCCTGAAACGCCACCTCGTGTGTAACGGAGACAGGGACTGCCTGGATGGCTCTGACGAGGATGACTGTGAAGATGTCAGGATCTTCGAAGATGACTGCAGCCAGTATGACCCGATTCCGGGATCGGAGAGGGCGACCTTGGGGTGAGTCCCTGCCTGCTGGCCGTTTGGGGGCAGAGGATGATTTCAATCATGAGTATTAGGTTCAGGGGAAGAAAAGGGTCTTTGGGGGAGCATTCTCTGGAGGGCATCCATCTTGCGAGGCAGCCTTCACCATCCCCCTAAGTGCCACAGTCTGTTTGAGCTACTCTAACAAAATACCATACACTGGTGGCTTATAAACAACAGAAATTCCTTTCTCACAGTTCTGAGGCTGGATGTCTGAGACTAGGGTGCCTACCTGGTCAGGGGAGGATGTTCTTTCAGGTTTCAGACTTCTCGTGTCATCATATGGTAGATGGAGCTAAGGAGCTCTGTGGGGTCTCCTTTATAAGGGCACTAATCCCATTCCTGAGGGGTCCACCCTCATGACTTAAGCACCTCCCAAAGTTCTCCCTCTAAATACCACTACATCAGGGGTTTCAACATGTGAATTATGGGGGGATATATTCAGCTCATAACAGGTGCCTTGTCTGGTCCTATCTACATGGCATAGCTCACATTTTCCCCTCTATGTCTCTGCCCAAGTGTCCTCCTTTCACCCCTTCCCTCTCTACTGCTCATTCCTCTTGTCCCAATTCAATTTCCAAATCCCACTGAAGAAGCTACATCTTCCTTGAAGGCTTCCCTGATAGCCCCAAAGACAGCTCTTCTCTGACCCAAGTGCCCCAGTGGCCCTATTCATATTCTTCTTTGCACTGGAGTTGCTGACATAACCAAGGCTGACACTGCGACTCAAGCAAAGAAAATGGCTTGAGCATGAACAGGGTGGGGCTTGACAGTCCACTCTGCCATGGTTGACATACCCTCTCAGGCCACAGTTTCTTTATCTGTTGAGACTCAATTAACCTTGATTGTAACTTTAGCTCATTGTGTACCTTATGTTCAGGTGCAGTCCCTTGTACACAGAACACTCTTTTCTTCTGATCCCTAATAAAGTTAGTTCCGTCTTTCTGGAATATTCTTCCCCATATTCTTAACTAACTTTTTACCTAGTGTTACGTGCTGAATCATATCCCCCCAAAACTTGTATGTTGAAGCTCTAACCCCAAAAGTGACTACATTTGGAGATGGGGCCTTTAGAGGGATAACTAAAGTCAAATGAGGTCCTACAGATGGGGCCCTAATCCAATAGGACTGGCTTCTTCTAAGAAGAGGAAGAGACACCAGAGAGTGCTTACTTACCTCTCACCATGTACACAGAGAAGGGATCATGTGAGGACACAGTGAGAAGAAACCCTGTCTGAAACCCTGTCTGAAACCCAGGAAGAGAGGCCTCATCAGAAACCAAGCCTGGTGACACCTTGACCTTAGACTTCCAGCCTCCAGAACTATGAGAACATAAATGTCTATTCTTCGAGTCACCCAGGCGCTGGCATTTTGCTTTGACAGCCCAGCTAAGACACCTAGGCATCCCCTTCTCACCTCCTCTCCACACTGTCTAGCCTCCTCTCACCACCCCAGCATCCCTGTGTGTCCTCCTCTTCCAGCACTTATCCAACAGGGCATAGGCGTCTGTTCCCCAGGCTAAGGGGTCCTCATCATCTCTGCTTCTCCAGCATCCAGCAGAGACCCAAGCACATCCTCACACATGGTGTTGTTAGTTCCGTGACACTTTGTCTTTGCTTTGGGCCTTTTCCTCTAACTTGAATATAAACTCTTAGAGGGCAGAGGCTGCTCTACCTCATCTCTTTCATCTCCTCAGCCCCTAGGTCAGAGCTTTTCCTATAATAGCCTCTTTCTGAGTATTGGTTGATGCGAAACAAATCAGTATGACCAGGTGGATCTTTAGAGATGAGGAAACAAAGAGAGGTGGCAGCCATCACACAGTAACCAGGCCACATGCAGCCCACTCAAGGTCAGGTGTAGGTTCTGTGAAATGTAGCTTGCATTCATTACAGTTTAATTACATTGATTTCACAGCCCACCTACCACATAGGGCAGAAGCCTATAAGTGCATATGAAAAGATGATCAAATTTGTATTCTTTTAGACCAAAAATACCAGTTTTCTTAGACCGCCATAACCAAGTGCCACAAATGAGGTGGCTTAAGCAATAGAAATTTATTCTCTCAGGAAGCTAGAAGTCTGAAATGAAGGTGTCACCAAAACACTGTCAAATTCTGAGGTTTTAGGAGTCAGGACTTCAACAGGTAAATATTAGGAGGACAGAAATCAGCCTCTAACACCAATCAAAGGGGAGTCTTGTGGATTTTGAAAGTGACTGTGGGATGAACAGAGTACAAGCATGAAATGCTGAAATGTTGGTTTCAAAAAAATTTCCCTCCTCATTGACAAAAAGATCACAGACCATGACCCTGCTTTCAAGCGGTTCCATCAGGAGCATTTCAAATATACTTGTGGGTCGTGTGTTTTGCCCACGCTGACCACTGGAATCAGCAGAATGGACCCACCTCCACTCCCAACAACGGACATGAGGGTAGTTTTTCCATTCATCTGAAGATCTCAGAAGCCTTTCCTGATATGTTTTTCCTAACTGAGGCATTTCCTAGTTTTTAACTTTTATTTATTGTTACATAAAGAACATATGTTTTAGGTAAAAACTGAAAGTCCTCCTTCACTGTCCCCTCTGCTCCCATCCACTCACCCTCTCTCACTTTCCTCTGTGGAGCTGATCCTTGTTAACAGTTGGCTAGAGGTACTTCCAGATCATGGTAAAATGCATTGATGATATTCACTGTATGGCAAGATACATATATGTACTGAGCATTATAGACATAAGTATATTTTACATAAATGGAATCATACTATACATATCATCTGTGACTTATTATTATTTTTTTTTTGCTTAGTACATTTTGGAAACTCCCTCCCCCAATATCTTCTACCATCTTCTTCTAAGCAACACAGTGTTGCATAACAGGGGTTAGCAAACAGTGGCCCAAAAGGCAAGTTCAGCCTGCTGTCTGTTTTAAAGTAACGTTTCATTGAACACAGCTTTTGCTCTATAATGGAAGAGTTGAACAGTTGCAACAGAAACCTATATAGCCTGCAAGGCCTAAAGTTCTTACTATGCAGCCCTTTGTGAGAAAAATGTATCCCAAATCTTTTTCCTATTGTACAACTATGTGATAATTTATTTACTTACTTCCTACTGAAAGATAATTAGATTGTTTCCCATTTTGTCCTCTTATAAGGAGTGCTGCAATGACCATTCTTATACATATATTTTTGGACATGTGTGTGAATATTTCTGCATAGCACATTTTCAAAAAGTGGTAGTTCTCTCTTTTTATTGTCTCTGGGGCTTCTGCAATCAGATTTTCCAAATTTATGTAGGTTTTACTTAGGGTTAGAGGTTACAGTATAGTTTTAGGGCTTACCGGTTTTTTTCCCCTTTGGCCCATTAGAGAGCCTATACTTATAAGCTATAGGCAGAAATACATTCCACAGGGAGAAAGATAGAAGCTGCAGGGTAAAGAGAAAGAACCCAGATTGCAGTGTCAAAAAAATGATCTAGGAAAAAAAATCCAGCTGTGACTATAGGCAAATTACTTAATTTTTCTGAGCTTCAGTTTTTTGCATTTGCAAAATTGTCATGAGGTTGAAAGCTAATGTATGCTAAATGTCTGGTAGAGTGTGTATTTAATTCATCATTGCTATTATTACATCACTTCCACTAATATGAAGAAAGAGATGGAGAAAGAAAGAGCAGAAGGAACTTAACTTACATTGAATTTCGACTATGTGCCAGGTGCTCTATAATTACCCACTTATTCCTTCAAAATAGATTTTATTCACAATTATTCCCCTGCTCATCTGCCTTTGTGCCTTTTCACAGAGGACATAAACAAACATGACAAATGCTATGCCACAGGCAGTCTGAATGTCATGGGAACACAGAGAAGGGACAACTGTCTGTCCAGGATAATCAAAGAAGGTGGTGCAGTGGAGGCAACATTTGACTTGGGTCTTAAAGGCTGAACAGGAGTTTGGGAGGCAAAGACACGCAATCATTTTATTATCTACAACATCAGAGGCTTGGATTGTTAGGTCTTAGACCTCTTAGCCAACATTAAATGTTTGTGTTCTGTTAACTTTCTCTTTTTAGGAAAGAGAAGCTATCTTTCACCTGTATAACATTCTTTTTACCTAAATACAGTCAAACCATTCATGACCTAAAACAGAGACCTTGGGCAGCTAGATATGAAATACCCCAGAGAGGGACATATTGGAAAATCTTTCAAGAAAGGTATTGGGCAAAGGGAAGTGAAGTATCATTGCTGAGTGCCTAATACGCAGTATCAACTCTACTTCTGTCTTACTTTAATACTCCCATTTAGACTTCACAAAACCCACCAGAGGTAGCTGTAGGATGTCTGTTCTCCAAATGAGGAAAATGAATTTCAGAACATTTCTAGACTGTGTCCAAAATCACGCAGCTAGTAAAAGAGGGCTGGGAAGGAAGCAGAAGTCACCCGGACCTCACACTGTGCTCCCTCTGACACCCCACACTGTCTAGATGACAATGACCTTTCCAAGGATTAGATCCTCAGCTTAGTGCTATAAACTACACCCAATATTTCAAATTTTTTTAGCAGCAGAGTCCTTTTCTGAAATAATACTAGCAGAAACAACAGCAATATTTCTCTAGTACTTTGTACATGCTAAGCACTGTTATGATTCCCTTACGTGATTTATCTTATGTTTAACTCTGTGAGGGCAGTAGTATTTGATGCTTTTTTTTTATACATAACTAAACTGAGGCACAGAGAGGTTAAATGGGCTGCCCAAGGTCACACAGTTACATGTGGCAGAGATGGGAAACAGGTCCAGACTGTCTGGTTCCTGTGCTTACTTAGACTCTTGATAATTATGCATATTTTTCTTTAGTTTATTCAACAAATATTTAGGGGTGCCTCCTGTATGGGAGAACTCAGATGCTGAATGGAGCTGTCTGGCTGATCTGGTTTAAGGGAAACTGGGGGCCCCAGCCCAGTCCACTCAGTCTCCCAGTGTTAGCCAAAGTGATCCTTAAGGTACTTCGAGGAACCCTAGGACTCCACAAACCACAGTTGGAGAAACCACTGCCCAGTCCCCCAGCCATGTCGTCTTCCAGAGGATATTTGGGACATCTTTGCCTTTTCAATGTGCTCTCCCAGAAGCTGCTTGCCTTTTCCACCCAGGTACAATATTCTGACCCAGGAAGAAACGCAGAGTGTGTATGATGCCAGGTATTATGGGGGCCAGTGTGAGACTGTCTACAACGGGGAGTGGAGGGAGCTTCGGTATGACCCTGCCTGTGAGCGTCTCTACTATGGAGATGATGAGAAGTACTTCCGGAAACCCTACAATTTCCTGAAGTACCACTTCGAAGTAAGTCTCAACAGGGATGTTCCTAGGCTGCTGGGTGACGGCAAGGACGGGGAGCCTGTGGGTGGAGATGGATGCCTCACTTTGGAAGATTCCCCATGAGGCTTGCTGGTGGCTGAAGGTCCCGTTGCACCTGCCCCCACACATGTTCAGTGCAGAAGAGACAAGGGTGGGGCCGGAGGGCTGCATACTATACATAGGACCCCCACAATCTGCTAGATCTGGGCCAAAATCAATAAAAGAGATTAGGACCCTATTTTCTGGGTTGCTGGTCAGAAGCGCTATTTCTAGGCTGTGGCTCTATTAGAATAGAAATATGTCAGGGAGTTCCCGTCATGGCAAAGTGGAAACGAATCCGACAAGGAGCCATGAGGTTGTGCGTTCAATCCCTGGCCTCACTCAGTGGGTTAGAGATCCAGTGTTGCCGTGAGCTATGGTGTAGGTCGCAAACACAGCTCGGATCTGGCACTGCTGTGGCTCTGGCATAGGCTGGCAACTACAGCTCCAGTTAGACCCTAGCCTGGGAACATCCATATGCTGCGGGTGCGGCCCTAAAAGGACAAAAAGACAAAAACAAACAAACAAACAAACAAACAGTATGTCAGACCATGAGCAGCTCACTGCCCCTCCTGGGCGCAGCTTCGTAAGATGTAAAGTGGGGCAGGATAGGAGGGGGCTGAGGGTCCTCAGACCTGTGGCCCCGTGTTCTCAGAGCAGGTGCTCACTGATCACCTTCATCTCTCAGCCTGCTGCACATGATTTTATTTGAAGAAAGGGTTCTGCTCTTAAAAAGGGCTTGCAAAATGCTCATGATCCCCAAGATTCTCCCCATCTCTAAAATGTCATGGTCTCTTGGCCACCGTGTAACTCACGACCAGCTCCAGAGCCTGCTCCTGACCATTCATTTCCTTACCCCTCCCCGTCTGGGTGAGCCGTCCACACAGCAAAGGTCACCAGATGCTTGCCATGCGCCATATCTTCTACTTTCACAGAAGTTCTCCCACTTGAATCCTCATCACAGGACAATGGGATAGATATTCTAATTGGTCCATTGCAGACATTAAAAACCCCCAGAGACTTAGAGGAATAAAGTGTCAGGTCCAAAAGGTGGCAGAGACAACATTCAAATCCAGATGTGTCTGAATTGAGCCTGGCTATGAGTCATTTAGAAGGGAGGATAGATGATGCAAATTATATCTATGTAGCATACACATTCCACCTACATTCTATCTATAGAGAGAGATGATAGGATTCCAGGACTCTGAAAAATTATTCACTTACATCCCTCTCCCCCAAGTTCCCCAAGAGAAAAGTATTGACAGGGGACAAGGCCAGGCTTATAGAGTCTGTTTTTTAAAAGTTGGCTCTCACTATTCACAATAGCCAAGACATGGAAGCAACCTAAATGTCACTCAGTAGATAAATGGATAAGGAAGATGTGATACACACACATGCACAAACAATGGAATATTAGCCATAGAAAAGAATGAAAGAATGCCATTTGCAGCAACATGGATAGACCTAGAGAATATTCTACTTAGTGAAATAAATCAGAGAGAGATAAATACTGTATGCTATCACTTACACGTGGAATCTAAAAAATAATGCAAAAAACAAAAATTAATGCAAATGCAAATTAATATATTCATTAATGCAAATGAATATATGTACAAAACAAACTCACAGACATAGAAAACAAACTTATGGTACCAAAGGAAAGGGGAGGAGAGAGGGATAAATTAGGAATATGGGAGTAACAAATACACACCACTCTACAGAAAATAGATCAACAGCAAGTGTATACTGTATAACACAGGGAACTATATTCAATATCTTGTAATAACTTAGAAAAGACTCTGAAGCTGCACACATGAAACTAACACAATATTGTAAATCAACTATAGTTAAATTGAAAAAAAGAAGAAGAAGAAGAAGAAGAAGAAGCTGGATCTCCCTGCCCCCCGCCCCACTGTCACCTCTGCAATCAGGCCAAGAGTAACCTGAGCTGGAAGATGTAGATGACACCATTTTCCTAACCTCAGAGACAGTCCAGGGCCTACCTGCCAGGCAGGATAGACTAGGCCATGCTGTGGCAACCAAGGATTCTGAAATCTCAGTGCTTTAAAGCAGCAAAGCCCTGCTTATACTACTCGCCTGTCCTAAGGTGGAAAGGAAACTCTCATCGTCACAGACACTCAGGACCAAAACTAATGGAGCCTCCATCTCAACACATGCTCCTGTAATGGCAATGCAGACTAACACACCAGGCACAGGCCCCTAACCCTTGCTTCCTTGTCTCAAGCAAGGCCCAAGACCACACCTCAGGTCAAGCTGGTAGAAAAATGTAATCCTATGGTGTGCCTGGAATGAAATAACCAAGCATGAGTGGGTAGCATCTGAATTTACCTCTGCCTAGAACCTTCACCACCTGCATGCCTTCCTCTGACCCTTTGCCCCCAGGTCCATGCCCTTTGACCCTTTCCTCCCAGGTCCATGCCTAGACATGGCTTTATGCATCTCTCCACTGCAGAGCCAAGTGACCCTTTCTATAGGAAGGATAAGCCTGTGGGAAAGAAATCCACATTCAGGACAATCCAGCATTTTATCAGAGTCATGTGTGTGTGTCTAAACATTTTTATCGGTACTACTCAACACTAAATATTATGTATTTCTATCTATTAATAAGTATCAATTTAGAATAGCCTTTTAAAGAATTATTTCTAATAATCTGAAACTTTAGATATTTTACAAAGCAAAGATTTAAACATTAAATATAGATTGCACTTCTGTGTACACACAGGCTAACATCTGTTTCCTTTCAGGCCCTGGCAGATAGTAAATTTTCCTCAGAGTCATACGATGATGCAAACGACCTTCTTAAAAAAGTAAAAAATGAGAAGTCTGTGTCAGCTGGAGTGACCCTTGGTATAGGCCCTACAGGTGGCCCATTTACAGCAAATGTGGGCTTATCAGGGTCACGAGAGTCTGCGTTCTTGAACAAGCTAAGCAAGTATAACGAGAAGGTACTGAAACACAATGCCCATGCATTCCGTAATCTACGCCAAGCACGTATTACCTTAACTGCATTAAAAAGTACAGTAGTAATTGAACCTTTATTTGCTCATGTAATTGGAAATGTCTGATCAGTGGTAATCATGTTTGTTTTTCGTATTACGCTTCTGCACACAGAATCATCACAAAGGGAATAAAATTGCACGATAAGACTAGTACTCTTATCACTTTCCCCATCCTTTTTCATGGTTACCTGGAGCATATAGGGAAAGACTGAGAATGGTAATGTCTTAAAGAGAAACAGCCGAGCCCTATAAACTAGACTTAGAAAAATTCTATAGCATGCCTTGCTTTTCCAAATAGATTGGAGGGCTGCCCCGCTCAATGAATCTCTCCTTTAGTCATCATACATTTACTGTTAACTGCCTATTGTCTTGATAGGTCAGGTAGTGCTTCCTTGAGGAAGTTAGGAAGTCTGTCTAAACTCAGATCTGAAGACTAGTGCAATATGTCTGGATGAAGGGAGGCACAAGCTCACAGAAGGTGGTTCTAGACCTGGGAAACAGCTTGTGCAAAGGCCTGGAGATGAGATACTTCCTCATACACATTGGGGATTGAAAGTACTTCTGCTGAAGCACAAGATGGGCAGGGAAAGCAGGGAGTGATGAGGATGGAGAGATAATCAGGAACCAGCGAAATATTTACCGAATTGATCAGAAATTTACCAAAAAAGCCTCAATACATTGATATCAGAACTGGGAATTTAGCTAGGGCTCAAAAAATTATTTTGGATGAAAAAAAAATACAGTTATAAAAATTAACGTACTCAACAAACATAAATTACATTCTGGACCATAAATAAGCTATTGATCTGAAAGTATCGTTCTGAGATCTGGCTATCCCAGATTCAGATGGACTTTTCTAAAAGGAGGTGGCCTCTTCCATTTTTCACTGTTACCTTAGGTCAAGGTTTACATTCCCTGCAAATAAAGGCTCATACCTGACCTTTTCCTCTTAACCCTCCTCTTAAGTCAACCCAAACTCAACCTGGTCCTGTTTCTTTTTTATTACACCAGGACTCTGCTTTCCTTGGTTACTTAACAGTAAAAGATTACCACTAGAAGGTCAGCTCCATGGGAGCAGAGGCCGATCTCATTCAAGATCATGTCCTCTGCACTTAGTGAAATGCATGTGACGAGAGGCACTGATAGGTACTTGTTCAATAAATCCAATAAATTATATTGGCATTTTTCCATGTCATCACAAATATTTCTAAGCCTAATTTTGAATGGATACCTAATACTTGTGTAGGAGGGTGCATAATCCAGAGCTTTAATTAGAGCAGGGAGAGATGTGGAGGTGAGAATGGACTAGGGCTGGGATAGAGGCAAAGAACATGGTGAAACACGTTGTAGTAACGAACCCAGTGAGAGCTGATGAGAACTTGCCCTGGACAGGGGCCAAGGGAACAGAGGTCAAGGTGTGGGAGAAGAAGCCAGCCACACACAGGTATCTAATATCTGCTTGCAAAATGTAAATGTAATAATACCCCATTATATGTATTTATGTTCACACAGTTATAGGTAAATATAGATACATTTCCCACAGGTACTAAATGCTGACCTTTTGCATTAGCCTATGTGGTAAAATGTATCCTCTCTTTGTTCTTTTCTCTCATTCAATGGCGGTGGTTGATGCTGGCAGAAATATAGCTTCATCAGGATTTTCACAAAGGTACAGACTGCTAGTTTTAAGATGAGGAGGGACAATATTATGCTGGATGAAGTTATGCTGCAGTCATTAATGGAGCTTCCGGAGCAGTACAATTACGGCATGTACGCCAAGTTCATTGATGACTACGGCACCCATTATATAACGTCTGGATCGATGGGTGGTGTTTATGAATATATCCTGGTGCTTAACAAAGAAAATATGGCAAAATCTGGTAAGTAGAACAGACCCTTGATGCACACGGGGGTCCATGCATACACCACACGTGGTTTTCTATTTTCCAGGCACTGACTGGAAGCCATACCTGATCTCATTCAGTCTCCATGACAACTCAATAAGGTAGCATTAGTATTATTATTTACAGGGACTTGTGGCCCAAAAGGGTGAAAGGACTTGCCAGGAAGCACCACAAAGAGAATTTGAACTCAGACTTATCTGCTCTACAAACCATGTTTTGTTTTGTTTTTAACCAGTTGCCTCTTTAATAATAAAGGCTCTCTGGGGGTTTGCTATTTAAAATGTTAAGGAAGTGGAACTGCCATCCAAAGAGTCAGTGTTGGCAGAAACCTGGAGTCACCCCAGATCCCTCCTTCCCCTCCACCCCTGTGGATATCTAAGACCCTTCAGTTCCCTCTCCTGAATAGTCTCATCCACCCCTCCTTCTGCAGCTGCTCCTGCAGTGGTAGGCTGGATTCTCCTCTTTCACTCATTACTGCGTCTGCTCCCTGGTTCTCTCACAGAGAAGACTTACTCCTTCTGATCCATTCTCAGCAAGGGCCACCAGAAGGATCTTTCTCTTTCACAAATCGAATGATATCACCAATCAGTGAATGGCTAAGAGTAAAGTCTAAACTCCTTAGATTGGCATCAAGAGCCATTATGGTCTCACTCCAAAGGGCTAGAGCAGTTCTTAAAGTGTGGACAGCAGCATCAGCATCACCTGGGAACCTGTTAGAAATGCAAATCCTCATGCTCCCACCCCAAGTCAGCTAAAGCAGAAATTCTGGGAGTGAGCCTAGCAGTCTGTGTTTTGTTCTTTTTTGTTTTTGTTTTTTGTCTTTTTTGCCTTTTCTAGGGCCACTCCCTGGGCATATAGAGTTCCCAGGCGAGGGGTTGAATCAGAGCTGTAGCTGCCAGCCTACACCAGAGCCACAGCAACTCGGGATCCAAGCTGTGTCTGCAACCTACACCACAGCTCACGGCAACCCCGGATCCTTAACCCACTGAGCAAGGCCAGGGATCAAACATGCAACCTCATGGTTTCTAATCGGATTCGTTAACCACTGAGCCATGACAGGAATGCCCATAGCAGTCTGTTTTGATGAGTGCTCCAGTGATTCCGGCACTCAATACAATCTGCAAAACACTGACCCAGTCAATGAGCAGTATAGTGTGAGAGATGTGTATCCGTATTTCAAAGCCAAGTTCAACTTCCAGGTTTCAGGAAGCTTCTCTGGTTCCACCAGCCCAGACTGGCCACTTCCTCCCTTCAACATATTTATAGAATTGACACTGTTTAGTCTTTCAAAAACGATTTTCCAAATGTTAGTTTTCCTCTCCTCATCTAGATAGCAAGATCCTTGAAAGTAAGCAACGTGTCTGATACTTTTCTGACTCTTCAAGACTCAACGGAGAGTTGAGTACATAGTGAATGAGCAAAACATGGCATTTGAAAGCAAGCATTAATTTAGATTCCTGGCTAGCATCATTCTTTACTTCATCCATCTATCCATATATTCATTATTTCATAGTTCAGATATCTACTGAGTATCTATTATGTGTTCATGCTGGGAACACAAAGGTGAGCCAAGCTAAATAAAGTCTCCATCCTCTTGCAGCACAATACTTTGCAAACTGCATATTGAAACCCAATAATAGGTCTTAAAATCAATGTACAGATCACAAACATTTCAGACAACAACAACACAGACCAGAATGGAAAATACCTTAGTGGGTTGTAAGCAGTGAAGATAAGGCATTGCTTCAAGAAACTTTTTCCAGTTAAAGATATGTAGGTGTAGACAGAGTCAGGATATAAAATAAACAGTTCAGGATGGATAAGTATAAAAAAAGAGTTAGAAAACTTAATTCAAGTGGATCTTTTTAGAGTCATCCAAAACCATGAGGGAGGACAAAGATCTAACATTTGTTAAGTACGTACTAAATTCTAGGTACTTTGCGTATATTTTCATTTAATTTTCTGGACAATATTTGGAGGTTGGTGTTATCAAAGTGTTAGCCCCAGCAATGAGGCTCCTCAGGGAAGTTAATTACTTGGCTGGGGGCTGCAGGAAGCTGGCATCAGAGCCCTGGACCTATGGTCTTTCCACCATGTGGTCATGGTAGAGCCTTTCATTTGGGCTCTGTCTTTGGTGTTGGATTACTAATTAATTGCCTGGGGTATCTGAAGCCCCTCCTCTTTAAAATCTGTGAGGCAGAAATGGGCTTCCAATGTGGTTAATATTCAAAAGGAACCCACCAACGAATTGTCCCAGGAATAATTACCTCAGCTCTGTTTATAGAAAACCATATGTCGATAATAGCACAATTTGCTATTTGTGAAGAGCTGATTTTCTATAAATCTGGAAAGTTAGTGTTGCTTTTCTATAAATATGGAAATGTGCTAATCATCACCTCATCTGCTGGAGACCGCTAATAAATCAGAATGCCATTTACATATTAACCTACAAAGAACAAAAACATCTACCTTCCTCCCCTTTGACAAACAGAATCATGCACCCCCTCACTCCATGTTTGATGTGTGTCTAATTTTCTCTCTGTCTCGTTCTCATCCTCCCTCCCACTCCCTTTCTTTCTAGGTGTTTCTCTCTCTCCTCTTTGTCAGTGTCTTTTTCTCTCTGTGTATCTTTGATCTATATGACTTTAACAATATTTATATTCTATTAAGTGCTTGTTTCTAAGAAACACCCCGTGTGGTACCCTTTCAGGTCCTCAAAGAGCAAAGCTTGGAATGGAATGATTTAAGCACACACACTGGCTGGTTTGCTCTGGGGGAATCTTTTGTCCTTTGGTTCACCTCAGATCCTCTGTGGGTTTGTCCCAGAGGATGTGTGCAAGGCTGTTTTCTTCTAATGTATCCTTTAGATAAAATGCTTTTCCCCCAAACACGGTGTGAAACCATGCATCAAAAATCAAGGGACATCTTGGATGTTGGGGAGGTGACGCTAGACTTCAGTGGGACCCTAGACTTTCCTCAAGGGCTGCTGCTGACAGCTTTCTACCTCCTACAGGAATCAGTATGGTTTGGGGCTTGAATTTCTAGATTTAGATTTTTTTTCCCTTCATCCCTTCTTTGGAGCTCCTATTATTCATCTTTGTATAAAGATAGGACAGAGAGAATAGAGCATTCTCCATCTGGCTTCTCTGGAGTCTGGCCCTATTACAGAGCTGATAATTTACCCAGGGCAGGTCAAGTACTTCAGTGATACTGTTCCATTCATGTGTGTTTCCTGCCTTCTTTTGTGTGTGCTGTGCTGTCAGCCTCTGAAGCGCCTTCCTATCTTGCCAACCTGATAGATTTCAAGTTCTCTTTCTGAACCCTGCATTCCCACCTCTGTGAAACCTACCCTGATGTCCCTCTGCCCATCCTTCCATAGTTTTGTTCATTCAGACATGCCTTCATCGACCCTGCTTATTGAGTATATACAACATGCCCTGTAAACAAAATTAATGTGGTTCTCATAATCGCAAAGCTTACAATCTAGTGGAGGAAACTAAATAAACAGCCCAAACTCCAGAAATCACCCTTGGTTCCACCTTTACTTCCTGCCCCTCATCAGCGGGTTCTGTTATCTTTACGTCTAAAGCATCTGTAGCTTCTGTCTTCATCTCCATTACCATCTAAGTAGTCCAAATCACTAGCATCTTTCATTTGACCACTGCTAGAGTGTTATGGCTTTGCTTTTCTTTTTTTTTTCCTGTTTTCCTTTCCATTCTTTTTTGTTCTTTCTTTCTATTCTTGTCTTATTATTGTCATCATTGCTCTTCTGCTTACACTCTAACACACCAAGCTTATTTTTCACCTACATTCTCTCTGCCTGGGCTCCCTGTCCTTCTGATGTTTGAACAGATATATGCTAACCATTCAGATCTCAACTTAAATGCCCGCTTTTCAGAAAGGCCTTTTCGGACGATGTAGCAAATCCCTCTTTGTGACAGCACCCTATTTTAACTCTCAGAACATCACTACCTATTTAGTAATTACTATGTTACCATGCTTGTTTATTGTCTATCTCCTCCTTCTTGTATGCAAGTTCTGTGAGCATGGGGACCACATATGGTTTGTTCCCTGCTGTATATTCATTTTCTCGAACAGTGTTTGACACATGGTAGGGCCTTCATAACTTTTGTTGAGTGAGGGAATGAATGGATAAATATATAATTGCAAATTGTGATTAGAGTCATGTGGAAAATGAACAGGTTGCAGAAACAGAATACCTATGGAAGGAGAGGAGATATTCACCAAGTTTAGGATGATCTGGGACACTCTCTTGAAGGGATGAAATTCAAACAGAGATGGGATCCAAAGGAAGGAAGGAGACTCCAAAGATAAGAGGGAAGATGTCCCGGGCAGAGTAGACAGGCTGGCGTGTTTGAGAACTGAAATAAGGACTGTGTGGCTGTGTGGATAAGGGAGCGTGGCAGGAGGTGAGGTTGGAAGATGACGTGGTAGGTCTTGCTGGCCATGGTAAAAAGCATGGACCGTGTCTGCAGGGACATGGGAAGCCACTGAAGGGTTATTAGCAGGGCAGTGCCATGGTCTAATCTCTGCATCAGTAGATCATTCCACTGCTATGCAGAGCACTGATTACAGGGTGTGAGACTGGACTCTGGGAATGTAGTTGGAAGACTCTTGCTGATATCCAGGTAAGGAATAAAGAATGGAGATGAAAGATTATGATGGATTTGAGATATATTTTGAAAGCAGAGTTTAGATAATTTGCAGCTGGCTTGAGTGTGAGTGAATTGTGAAGTGTAAATACTCCTAAATTATATGTCTACCACACACACACATGCGCACACACACACACACACACACATACACACATTAGGGCAAGAAGAACATGATGACTTTGCCTGGGAGGACCAGCTTCCTGGAAGGGATGCCTCCAGGTATTTGGAAAGATGTCAGGGATTCTGGAGCCAAGAGAAGAATCCAGTATATGTGGACTATATGTATAATTCATACACTATACTAATTGTAATTACCCATGTTTGTCTCATCTACTAGATGATGAACTAGATCCACCCCCTTTTTTTTGGCTAATGTAGATAGGTCCTGACATATTTGGCTCAGCTTCTGTGCGCTTAGCCTCTTAAAATGCAACATGAAACAGCCTTTCTTATCAGTTAAAGAATCCAAGAAGTCTGAGAGGATATCTCCATCAGGGATGCTGGGATAGAAACCATGCATGGAATAGAAGGTAAACAAATAGTCCTCAATGCTCTAAACACTCCTGATTCTACAGTTTGGGGCCATATTGAAAGGGCTCTGGAAAGACCTTACAGGAAATGACTTCTGTTGACCCTCTGCTTATGAAGAAAGCCAGTAACATTGTGTGGCCCCCATAAGAGCCAGCAGGCAGTGTGGTAGTAGAAAGAGTTCTTTTTACAAAGATATCTTTGCTTTTCAGGTAGGTTCTGCCACTTAAAAGCGAATACTTTGGAAAAAAATAAAATAAAAGCTAATATATCACATCTCTGAGTCTCAGTTTTCCCATAACTAATAGACTACTTCAAAAGGCTGTTGTGAGAATTAACCAAGAATTTTTACAAAAGCACTGTGACAAATAAAACATGGTCTAAGCAATAGTTACTATTACGGATTACCATTTGAAGTGGGGTCAGCAAGCAGCAAAATCATGTGATCAAAGTCTGTGGAATGAAGAAATATGCTGATGACCTGGTAGCAAGGAATCCACCCTTCAGAGTCAGACACATCTGGGTGGGGGTCTTGATTCCACCGTTTAGTAGTCGCATGACCTTGATCAGCACATTCCTTCCTCTGAACCTCAGTCTTTTCAAGACCCAAATAGGAATGATAACAGGGATTTGTTTGAGAGTAATTCCAAGTACATCTTGCATGGGAAGTGTTTAAATAGATATGTTTTCCCTTTAACGCAGGATATTAGCATAGCTTAGGGTTTGGAAACATAGGTTCTGTCACTTATTAGACATGCGATTACTGGCAGATTAATTAAGCATTTTAGGTCTTAATTTCTTCATCTGTTAAGCTGGAAGTATTAATGGCATTCAACCCATAGAGTAATTGTGAGGAATAAGTGAATTTATCCACATAAAATATTACAGTGTAATACTCAGATTCTGGTGAGAACTCAGTAAGCATCAATTGCTGAAAGAGGTTCTAATTCAGATTCCTTGGCTTCAAATCTCATCTCCACCACTTATCAACCATGTGACCTTCCGGCAAATTAACCTCTTCACGCCTCAGCTTCCTGTTCCTCAAAATGAGACAATGACAGTAGATCCTTCGTAGAATCGTTATGAATAGTTAATGAAACAATCTATGTGATCAGGTGGCCCAGTGCCTGGTAAGTTTTTAAATGGTACCTTTTTTTTTTTTTTTTTGTCTTTCTGTCTTTTCTAGGGCCACGCCTGAGGCATGTGGAGGTTCCCAGGCTAGGGGTCTAATCAGAGTTGTAGCCACCAGTTTAAGCCAGAGCCACAGCAACGCCAGATCCGAGCCGTGTCTGCGACCTACACCACTGCTCATGGCAACGCAGGATCCTTAACCCACTGAGCGAGGCCAGGGATCGAACCTGCAACCTCATGGTTCCTAGTCGAATTTGTTAACCACTGAGCCATGACGGGAACTCCTTAAATGGTACCTATTAGTGCCGTACTATGTTGACACTATTATCACCACATGTTTATTATTCCCAGCTTTCAAGTTTTTAACTCTATAATGTTAACTCTCCTCTCGTGTGTAAATTGGAGATAATAAGACATCCTATCTCATAGCGCCCTGCAATTACTCTGCTCTGAAACACTGTTTAAATGGAAGAGAAATTATTATCATTGTGTCCAGCCTGCAGCGGCCAGAATTTTTGCTGTAGACGTGGAGCCTCAGCAATCATGCCTCCTCCCCCATCTGCCCATTTTTAAATCAAGGTCATTCATTTCTGTCCCTAGAACTTCATCCAGTTTTGGAGGGACCATTCCTCCCTTTGGTCAAGGTCACTGTGAATTCTCATCACTATCTCAAAGTGCCTGTATTCCATCATTCCTCCCTGTGATGGATGCCAGATAACAGTGACCCTTGTAAAGACCCTTCCAGTGAGAAGACAGTACATTCAGCCCATCATTGATCATCACCCTCCAGCTATGGTCCTTGGACCAACTGGTCTACCACCTAAAACAATGGGTAGAAAAAGCCACAGGGATATGACTGATATCTCACAAAAGTTAATGTCAGTTATAGTTCTACATTCTGTTCCTCCATCTTCCTTCCCTCTACTTATTCATCCCTTTAGCTTTTTATTCAACAAATATTAAGTAAGCACACATAACATGGTAAGAACCGTCTAGATTCTATCATGGGTCCTCTTACCTCATATGGAAGGTAATGGGGTTTCTGTCATTACCAAATTATGATCTCTACATAGATTATATCTATAATCTATAGATTATAGATTTTACAAATGAGGAAAACTAGTCACTGAAAGATAAAAATGACACATCCAAGGTGACACCACTAGTTAGAAGCAGAAGGAGCTTTGAAATGAGGATTTCTAATTCCCAGTTCAATGCTTCTTGTGGATATTGATTTCATTATTTTTTTAAACTATGAAACTGCTTGTGATAACTTTAAAAGTGATTAAATTAGGTTTTAAAAATAATTACGGAAGTATTATACTCACTATTCACTCTAAAGGACAGTATTGGGTCAGTTTGGCCATTGATTGGGAATTGTAGCAGAGAATTGTTAAAGGTTAAACTGACCAGCTTCCGACGTTCTGTTCTGAAACTCAGGTACATTCCCAGAGCCAGGAACAAACATGGTGTGCTGGCCTTCAGGGCACTTAAGGATGCAAACTCATAGACTAGGAAAAGTATGTAAGCCAGCAATGGCAGGTGGTTTTTGTTTGTTTGTTTGTTTGTTTGGTCTTTTTGTCTTTTTAGGGCTGCACTTGCAGCATATGGAGGTTCCCAGGCTAGGGGTCCAATCGGAGCTGTAGCTGCTAGCCTACGCCATAGCCACAGCAACCTGGGATGCAAGCCATGTCTGTGACCTACACCACAGCTCACGGCAACACTGGATCCTTAACACCCTGAGTGAGGCCAGGGATTGAACCCACATCCTCATGGATGCCAGTTGGTTGGGTTCGATAATCGCTGAGCTACGACAGGAACTCCCAGACGGTTTTAATAGCAAATGCTACCAGGACCGCTGAGCTGAGGATTGTGACACCGGATACAGGTCAGCCAGAAAGTACTGTGGTCAGTTAGTGATGTCTGTTAGAGGCAGAGGCTGACCCACAGTAGAGCCTCAGGGTCTTTCTAGCTGGGGTAGTAAAGAATCCTCAGTCCCAAGCATCCCCTGGAGCTTTTCCTTACACTCTGCAGATCCAGGTGGATTCCTAAAAGGTCCGAGCTGGGACTGAGAGCCCCTGGGCTGCAGCATGTGGAAGTTGCTATAGGGATAGAATTGGAGCTACCAGATGCCTGCCTACACCACAGCCACAGAAATGCAGGATCTGAGCCATGTCTATGACCTACACCACAGCTCATGGCAACACCAGATCCTTTAACCACTGAGCGAGGCCAGGAATTGAACCCGCATCCTCACGAGGACTAGTCGGATTTGTTTCTACTGAGCCACAATGGGAACTCCCTGGGCTATGTCTTTTCTATTCCCTTCCTAGACTGAGACAGAGGCTGCCCAGATGATTAAGCTATGTATAGAGAATAATTGGGGTGAGATAGGTGTATAATTTAAGTCCCTCAATTTTTTTTTCATATGTTCCATCACATTTATCTATTATTGCTGTTATTTGCTTACAACTCTCTTTCAGGAAGATTCTGAGTGGAGCATTTTCCCTTACTAGCCAAAGCTGGAGTCAGAAAACAATCTCCAAGGAAAATCCTGCTGATAATCTAATCTCCAACCATTTATCCATCCACCTAGTAAACACAGAGAGTCCATGATTTCCAGGGACACAAGGGTGAAACACATAGATCCCCACGCTGGAGAAATGTGTAGTCAGTTGGGAGCTAAGAATAATACAGTGAGATAAATGCTTGAATAGAAGTAAAAACAGTAGATGCACAAAGGAGAGAGCCATCCTCTTTCTGCTTCTCACATTTTCTAGTCTCTAGATACATTCAGACCTGGTCTTCTGAAGTTAGTACTAGCAGGAGCTTGGCCTGTGGAGAATGGGCTTGAAGCTTTCTAAGAGGAGAGAGCTACATGGGAGCAGCTAAAGCAGCAGGTGGGTGAGGACAGGTAGTGGGAGATGAGTGATTCATCCAAAGGCCAAACTCTTTGTGGAAGGCTTGCCCCTGAGCCCAGTGCCTAAATGATAACCATCCGTAGGAGTTCCTGATGTGGCTCAGTGGTAATGAACCTGACTAGCATCTATGAGGACATGGGTTTGATCCCTGGCCCCGCTCAGTGGGTTAAGGGTCCAGTGTTGCTGTGAACCGTGGTAGAGGTCGCAGACACCACTCAGATCCATCATTGCTGTGGCTGTGGCATAGGCCAGCAGCTATGGCTCCAATTTGACCCTTAGCTTGGGAACTTCCATATGCTGTGGGTGTGGCCCTAAAAGACAAATGAGAGAGAGAGAGAGGGAACCATCCTGTGGCTGGATTATGGCAGAAAGAGTGATGGTCTCACTAAACTGGAAATGGCATCAGTGTTGGCCTCCAGGGAGCCACAGAGGATGACAAGCTGCAGAGTGGCCAGCTGCTAGAGCCATGCAAAGGCGAACACTGAGATAGGAGGGTCTCTGCCACTGAACAAGATGGCCAGCATTCAAGGGAGCATGTGCTGGCCCTGCTCAGCGCCCCCGCCCTGCTTACCATGAGGCTATGTTGTACTGAGCTACTTGCTGGTCCCTTGACTTAATCATACTCACTTTCTCCTTTGTGCTGTTCCTTCTACCTGGAACTCTGCTCCCCTCCCCTCTCCCCTTCTTCTTCACCTGGATAGTGCTTATTCATCCTTGGTCTCTTCCTAGGTAGATTTTCTAGGCAGTCTTTCTGTTTCTCCAGTTCTGGGCTGGGAGCCTGTCTTAGGTACTTGAGTGCAGCCAGGATGGAGTTCTATGTATCACACTCTTGGAACTGTCTGTTTCCATGGTGCCTCTTGGGACTGATATGGTGCTGGAGTTTTTCCCATAGGCTGAGGCTGACTCACAGCACAGGCTCAGTGTCTTTCCAGCAGGGGTGGTTCAGAATCCAAACCCACAGAGACTTGGTATCCTCTGGAGCTTTCTTGACACTTTGCAGAGTCAGGGGTGGATTCCTAAAGAGTCTGGGCTGGACTGAACCACAGTAATGGTGAGGTGGACAGGAACATGATTGTGAAGGGTCTTACATTCAGGGCTGAGTGGTCTGGGCTGGCCCCAAAGGTCTTTTGCTATGTCTGCTACCCAACCAATTATCCTGAACAGATAGGCACTAGACTCTAACAAGCTCCAGGCCTTATCCCCCAGTTACCATGACAACCAGGCTTCACAGTGATGGATGGTATTGATTGACTGACAGACTCCTGGTGTCTTGGCTCTGTCCCCAACCCCCTTTAAGTCATTTGCATACACATGGAACTGAGGCTGTCAGCACCATCCTCCTGATTTTGTCCTGATTCTGACTTTCCACCTCTATCACTGAAAACAGCCTCAGCCTGAAGGGAGAAAAAGGTGTGATGGTGTCAAAATTACTCCCAGGGCCACCCTTAGCTCCCTGTCTCCCCATATATAATTTATAATGTGATAGCATGTGGCAAGGAGAAAATGGTCTTTGGACACAGACCTTGGTTCAATCCCGGTTCTACTCTTTACTTACTGTGTAGCTTTGAACAAGTCACCTAAACTATCTAAGCCTTGATTGGCCCATCTCTAAAATGGGCATAGTTGTACGCATTGTGGAGGGATATGTGAATGTTAAAGAACATGTGGAAAATCTGCCCAGCACATTACGTGGGTGTTTCCTCCATCCTCTGCCTTCACTCCCTCTCAGCTTATAATTCAGCTTACTTATACTGCAGAGACATTAAGAAAATTGGGGCTCATAAATTCCTCAGCCTCCCTCATTCTCTGATTTTCTAGTTCAGAATCAGGAACCAACAGCCCAGTCTATGTCTGCGGTGGCTGTTCTGGCAGCAGTAATAATAGTAATGCTGGACAGTCATCGTTAGCTACAAGCCAGGCACTATTCTAAGGGCAATACATGGCACAGGCTAACTCACTTACACTTCACAGAAGCCCTATGAGGTAGCCAGTGTTAAAATCCTCACCTTACAGATGAGATAACCATGGCACAGATAATAGGTGCACATGGACATCTCCAGCTCTGCCAGTGTCCTTTTCAGAGCCTGGCCCTCAGCTATACATACTACTGCCTCTTGTCTTGGCCAAAATCATCTGGAAGGGCCAGGATCCCTGCAGGCAGCCCCTTATTGGGGCAGGTGGAGGGTGGGGGAGTGGAACCTGAGACCGTGGTCCCAACATTGCCCATTGGGAGCATGGATTCCTTTTCTGAGCAGCTTCATAGAATAAGGCAGTCATGGAATGAGGAGCGTGGTGAGGCCACTTATGCCCAATGAAGAAGCTCTTTCTGCAGAGTAAGACTGGTTGGATCAGGTGGAGTGGGCACTAAGTTTGGGGAGAGTGCACCTTGCATCAAACCCTGATCCTTGGGCTTATTAGTCATGGAACTTTGGGCCAGTTACCTAACATTCATAGCAACAGCTAGAAAGATTTGTTGAATGCTTAATGGTAGCAGTCACTGTTTTCAGAGACTCATGTTTAGAAACCACTTTCATCTCCATTGTCAAGTGGGGGAAATGAGGCACAAAGAGGTTCAAAAACTCACCCACAGCCACACTCCAGTGAAGGCTGGAACTCTGACTTCAGAGCTCACATCCTTAACCCCCAAAGTCATTGCCTTTTCCAACCCCAGGGAGCCTATAAAAAAGTAAATTCTTTTATGTGCCATAAGATGAGAAGGCAGGTCTGCTCCCCATTATGCTACCAAAGCATGCTGGTCCCATCAGCTTGTTGTGAGCCTTCAATGAGGTAATGCAGATGTAAGAGCTTTATAAAATATCAACTCTTAATCAAGCATGAGATATTACAAAGATGTGATTTGTATCATTAGCCAAAAAGGAGACCTGGGAATCTCAAAATATTTTAGAGGTATTGTCTAGATGGGCTGGACTCAGTCCCTCCCCGAGCCCTTCTTGGGGAGCTGTCACATGCCAGGCTCTGTGCCGAGCCTTGTAAACCCAAGAGATGACTTTGGAAGTTTGCAGGATAATTGGAACAACAGACTAAAAAATTAACAATTAGTATGATGTGCTAAATCCTATGCTGGGGGAAGGCATGGGGGTACCAGGAGGGACACACGAGAATATCATGAGGACACGGATAAGGGATCCTGGATAGTGAGGGAATGCCTTCTAGAACTGAGTGGGAGAAACTCAGTGAAGGAGCTAAGGGGACTTTCAGAGGGAACAGCACGTGCAAAGGCACGGCTGTGCTTGTACTATTATTCTCAGGTGGTTGGGAAGAAACGTGTTTTAATAGAGAAACAGAAACTCAGAGGGAGAAGGTGAGTTAGCCAACGCTTCCCAGCTCCTACAGCCACAGACCAAACCATCATGTTTTCCAACGTTACGACATGAAATAGACCCTAGGGTTCTTCCTTTCCCTTCTGAGGCTATCTTTGGGGGCAACCAGTGTAGCAAAGCCACAGAGCACAGAGATCACCGTAATCCGAATGGCATTTGTTGGTTGCACAGAGATAAATAATGCATTACGCCTACTGTTTTCCACCTGATGATTTTAATCTGAGGATAGACAGAGAATCGCTGATTCTGGCACCTCAGGAGTCAAGCTGCCTGTTTCTGCCTTGGAGCCACACGGATGCAGCACCTCCATGGAGGTGCGAGGCCACCAGCTCTCACACCTGCACCAGAGCCAAGACTAGGTGTGAAACCAGCAGTAGACATGGTGGTGAGAGGCATGTCCCTTGGGCTTCTGGTCTGACAAGAGGGTACAACCACAGCTCCTCTTGGGACCAGACTAGAGTGGGAAAGAACCCAAGCATCTCCCAGTACTTCTTTGACTGATTTGCATCTTAGCTCCCTCTTTTCTACTCTTGAATTTAGACTGACTCAGCCATTCCCGAGCAGGATCCTGCTGCTGGGGACACAAGCTCTCTGCAGGCTTCTCCCTCTGCTCTCAAGAGCCTCCTTGCTTCGTCTGGCCAATCCCTACTCCTCCTTTTACACTTGCCACTGGTAATTTTCCCCTGACCTCCAAGGAAGACCACCCTGACCCTGCTGCCTTCTTTCAAAGTCTTCATCACACAGAACAAGAATCGTCTGCTTTCCTGTCCATGTCTTCACACTCAACTGAAAACTCAATGACAACAAACACTCCTCGTGGCCCTCTCTTTCTCAGATGCTCAGCACACAGTAAGAAAACATTCAGTATGTACCCAAGTTATCTTAAATATTCCTCAGATGTTCTAGTGTGTTTTTTTTTCTTTTTTAATTGTTTTGTTTTGTTTTGTTTTTTTAGGGCTGCACCCACAGCACATGGAGGTTCCCAGCCTAGAGGTCAAATCAGAGCTACGGCTGCAGGCCTACCACAGCCACAGCAATGCAGGATCCGAGCCGCATCTGCAACCTACACCACAGCTCACTGCCACGCCAGATCCTTAATGCACTGAGCGAGGTCAGGGATCAAACCTGCAACCTCATGGTTCCTAGTGGGATTGGTTTCCGCTGTGCCACAATGAGAACTCCGTTTTTTGTTTTGTTTTTAAAGCTCCCCCTGTGGAAGTTTGCAGGCTAGGGGTTGAATCAGACCTACAGTTGCCAGCCTATGCCACAGCCACAGCAATACTGGATCCGAGCCACATCTGCAACCTTACACCACAGCTTGTGACAATGCCGGATCCTTAACCCCCTGAGCGAGGCCAGGGATTAAACTCTTATCTTCCCAGGGTTCTTGACTCCTGTTGCATTCTTAACATTTCAAAATCATGACTTTCAAGGACACCTTAAAAGACCACTGGTCAAGTCCTCAAACCCTTCTATTCACAGGCCAATGACCAGCTTCTGCATGGCTGGTAGGGGTGCTCACTGCCTCATGAGACAACTCCCATCTCCTTGGCCTCTGAGCGTTGTGGTGATTTATGCCAGGCTGGGCCTACACTTGTCTCCCTGTAGTATCTGCCCTTTTGATCCTAATTCTTGCCCTTGTGAGCACACAAACAAGCCTAATTCCTCTTCCTCAAGACAACCCTTGACAAAGCTGAATCTAGTTCTACTGGTCTCTCTCTCTCTCTTTTTTTTAGGGCCACACTTGTGGCATATGGAAGTTCCTAGGCCAGGGGCTGAATCAGAGCTATAGCTGCCAGCCTACACCACAGCCACAGCAACACAGGATCTGAGCCATATCTGAGACCTACACCACAGCTCACAGCAACACTGGATCCTTAACCCACGGAGTGAGGTCAGGGATCGAACCCACATCCTCATGGATCTAGTTAGATTCATCACCACTGAGCCACAGTGGGAACTTCTCTCCGGGCCTCGTGGAGGTAAACGTCCTATGTCCCCTCAAACATTCCCAGTTTCATCTTTACTGTGGTAAGAACAACATGGGATCTACTCTTGTAATGAACGTTTGTGTATAATATAGAATTCTTAACTACAGCAACAGTGTTGTGCAGCAGGTCCCCAGAAATTATTCATCTTGCAGAGTTGAGATTTTATGCCCATCAATGAGCCACTCCTCATTTCCCCAACCCTTCCCCCCAGAGCACAATTCTATGCTCTGCTTCTATAAGTTTCCCTACTTTCCATACCTCAGATTAAGTGGAATCATGCAGTCTTTGTCCTTCCGTGACTGGCTTATCCCACTTAGCATAATGTCCGTTGTTGCAGATGGCAGGATTTCCTCATTTTCAAAGGCTGAATCATGTCCAGTGAATACCCTCTCTTACTACTTCCTTTTACAAGTGTGGCTCCCAGAACGTAGCACCAGGTTCTGGGCTTCTCTGGCGTCAGAGGGGCTGAGCCCAACCCCTCCTTTACTTTATTCATTACAATTTCCACCTGGTTCCATTGCCCTGCTGAGCTAGAAGTCCTCAAAGACTCTTGGGCCTTTTCTCTCATTCTCCTGCTAAATTGAGTCTATTCTTACTGTGCTCAAGCACGTGGTACACTGTTCCAGGACGAGATGTACGTACGACTTTCCCAACTGAGTCTCATTCTGCTGTGTCTACCCATCAGCCTTCTGAGGGCCTTTGGGATCCTGATTCTTTTTCTCATTTCTTCCTCTGTGTAGGTTCAGTGAGCCTGGATACTAAGTCTGTGCTCAAGACATTGACAAAGACACTGACTTGGACAGAACAGAGGAAGGACAGGACAGAGCTCTCTGTAGGAGCACAGTATGCAATATCTGAACCTAGATGCACTCCATACGCTTCATCTGGGAGACTTGTTTAAAAAGATTGTTGACATCTTAGAAAGGCAGAATCAGAATGGATAGAGGTGGGGCCCAGGAACCTGTATTTTTAATGAGCATTCCAGATGATCTCCACATGTGGCCGGCTGTGGCAAACATCAACTCCAGTTTACTGAGTTCAAAAGCCTGAAACAAATGCCAGTTTGATTTGGTCCGAAGCGGATACCTAAGGAGTCAGCTTGATGAGATGGGGTGGGGCCTTGGCAGAGCATCACCTGGTTCTATAATCTGTCCCCCAAGCTGTGTGCCCACCTGGGCAAGAGCTACACAATTGCTGCAGCCCTTTTTCTGTTCCTTCCCTCACCCCCACCTCTGCTCTTTGCAGCTGTCTCTCTGGTTCTCTGTCTTGGCTTCTAATACCAGCTTCAACACCTGGATTTTGCTACCACCTTTGATCTCCTCCATCCCCACCCCAGCTGGCTGGTCTTGGCTCCCCATGGATGCTTTGTAGACAGCTCTGATTTGGCAATTCCCACCACTTCTGGTGAGTGAGTCCTAGCCTTGGCGTGCTGAAACAAGCACCTCTCGGATCCAAATGAGCTTTCATTTAATGTATTGCCCCACACCTGCTGGCTTCTCAGGGCCCAGACCTTACTTATTCAGATTTGTAGCTCATTCATTTATTTTTCTTTTTTGGCTACCCTCACAACATACGGAGGTTCAAAGGGGTCAGATCCAAGCCAGAGCTGCGATCTACACCAGAGCTGCACCAAACCCAGATCTAAGGCACTGCACTGGGCTGGCAATCAAACCGGCACCTCCACAGGGTCAAGCCAGGTCATTAACCCACTTCACCAGAGTGGGAACTCCTTATTCATGTTATTTCTATTTTCACGGTGTCCACCTTGTCCACCACACAGGGTGCTGGGGGTGGTACATAGTAGGTGCTTACTAAATTTTTCAGCAGAATTTTTTTCTGATGCAATAACTTGAATTAGTACAAGTACCACTAACTCTTCTAAGCAAGACAGACTTGTGCTTGAATCTCAGCACCACTGGTCTTTTCAGCTGTGGCCTTAGACATAATGATTGACCTCTAAGAACCAAGGGCATCTCAATTAAACAGGAGAAGAGTGAGGTAGGCATCTAAGGACACTTTTAGCCCTCAAGTTGTATGGTTTTTAAGTCACCACACCCACCTTGCTGGCTGGTACCCTCCTTCAGGGTCCTTGGGAGGCAATTCTTTGCAGTCAAGTCGTGCTGCTCATATCAAGCTGGAATTCTCTGCTCCCAGCAGCACATGGCAGGCTGTCAGCAGACCCTTCATGAGCATAATCACTCCACAGGCATCCTTCGCCCCCACAAATCAGCCCATCCCATCACTGATTCAGCCGCGCTCCACCACTCACCTAAGTGATGGCTCTGGCTTCTGCCTGTGAATTCCTTTCATCCACTTTTGTTTATCACTGTTGAAGCATTTTTTAATCAAAACAATTAAATATGCTAAATCTTCCTCAATTAGTAATGCATTACAAATTAAAAGTGCTTGAACGGAAACAGCAGAAGCAGCCCCGTGCTTGGTGCTGAGTGCTGGGGGTTCCTAGGCACTGTCGGCTTGGAGTTATTCTGAAACTGCGGGGCAGAGTCACGGAGGGCTGTGGGCGGGAGGGCCTTGGGATGAACAGCCAGTCCAAACCTTTCTCTCCGTAAGTGGGAAATAGAGGACCAGTGAGATTATAGGCCCTTTCTAAGTTCACACAGGATGTCAGGGACTGAGATTGTTTTGTTTAACTTTACCTATCTATCTATTTATTTTAGGGCCACACCCGAGGCATATGGAGGTCCCCAGGCTAGGTGTTGAACTGGAGCTTCAGCTGCTGGCCTACACCATAGCCACAGCAACGGCAGATCCTTAACCCACTGAGTGATGCCAGGGATCGAACCTCTGTCCTCATGGATGCTAGTCAGATTCGTTTCCACTGAGCCATAATGGGAACTCCTGTTTTGTTTTACTTTAAAAAATGTTGTATATATTTAAGATAATTTGCTACCTATAGATATATAGAGATGTCAGATATATACACACAGTGAAAATGATTATTATAGTCAAGCTAATTAACATAACTTCTCACACAGATATGTGTGTGATGAGAGCACCTGCAATCTACTCTCTTTGCAAATTTGCAATATTCAACACAACATTATGAAGGAGAGTTGTCAGGCTGTACATTAGATTTTTTTCTTTCTTTTTTTTGGGGGGGAGGCTTTTAGGGCCTCACTTGCAGCATATGGAAGTTCCTGGGCTAGGGGTCCAATCAGAACTACAGCTGCTGGCCAATACCAAAGCCATGGCAATGTGGGATCTGAGATGCATCTGTGACCTACACCACAGCTCACAGCAACACCAGATCCTTAACTCACCGAGAAAGGCCAGGGATTGAACCCACGTCTTCATGGATACTAGTCAGATTCATTTCTGCTGAGCCACAGGGGGAACTCCCATGTACATTAGATTTTTATGCTGATTCATCCTACATAACAGCAACTTTATGCCCTCTGACCAGCATCTCCCCATTTCCCTCACCTCCCCACCCCAGCAACCCCCTCTCTACTTCTGCTTCCATGTATTTGACTTTTTTAGTGTTCACATGTAAGATTACATAGTTTTTTTTTTTCTTTTTAGGTATGGCTTATTTCACTTATCACAATGTCCTCTAATTTCATCCACATTGTCGCAAATGGCAAGATCTCTTTATGTTTTAAGGCTGAATAATTATTTTTAAATATATATATGGGATATATATAGCATATAGACATATATACACACATATAATATACAATAATTATATACTGTTATTATAGATTTATTTTATATATTTAAATAATAATTATTTATTTATATATAATTATAATTGCATATATTTAATAACTTATCCATTCACCTGAGTGACTGGGATTTGAAGTCAGGATTTCTGACTTCTACAATTTCCATCAGAAGCCCTTACAAAAGGACTCATGGCATTCATTTAAGCACTCATTTTTTTTCATCCATCAATTATTTATTCTGAAAATAGTTACTGAACTCCTCCTCCATGGAAGACATCATGCTGCGAGGCTGAGGAGAGTGTGAATAAGATGCCAGTCCTTGACCTCAAAGAGTCTGCAGCTTAATGCAAATGCAGGCGAGTAAACTTGCTGCTCGATACTCCCTTGAAAATATTGACTCTAATCCTTTGCTCAATTGAATTACAACCTAAATTATTTTTCCTTTGTGCTTGCCAGAATAATACACTGATTGGTAATAATTATTGTATACATGCAGTTAAAAGTAATGACATGGTGAAAATGCAGACTCCAGTTTACAACCTTCAGAAGGCTTTGGCTAAAGAGGAACTTGAACTCTGCAGCAGTGGTCACTAACTTGCTCCAGTCTACTTTTCTAGCCTTATCTTGCCAGCTGACCAAGGGTTAGAAAATCAGCTCTGTTTACCTACAGATTATGGGATCAAGGCAAAATGACATCACGGCTTTGAGCATTATGTTCCTCAGCTGCAGAATGCAGATTCCACAGCGGCTTCTTAGATATACACAAATGCAGAGACAGCTAATGTGCAACTCACAGTTCTCAAAGGGTCAGAAGTCAGGCAGCTTCTCCATGGAGATCCATCCATCTTCTGACAGCACTCTGGCCCCTCTGGGGTGCAAAGACGACCTGGACAAAAATAACTGGGGACAAATATGATCACTCAGGCAAACAAAGCATATGAGTAGCTCTGAAGAAAGAGAGAAATGTTCTGACCCAAAAATGCTTCATGGAACTAGAGACTCTCACACTAAGTAAAGTAAGGCAGAAAGAGAAAGACAAATACCATGGGATAGCATTTACATCTGGAGTCTAATATACGGCACAAATGAAACTTGCCACAGAAAAGAAACTTATGGACCAGGAGAACAGACTTGTGGTTGCCAAGGGGGAAGGGGAGGGGGAGGGAGTGGGTTGGACTGGGAGTCTGCGGTTAATAGATGCAAACTATGGCATTTAGAGTGGATAAGCAATGAGATCCTGCTGTGCAGCACAGGGAACTATATCTAGTCACTCCTGATGGAGCATGATGGAGGATAATGTGAGCCAAAGAATGTATATATATGTGTGTGTGTGTGTGTGTGTGTGTGTGACTGGTTCACTTTGCTATACAGTAAAACCAGCCATTATAAACCAACCATAATGGAAAAAATAAAAATCATTTAAAAATTAAAAAAAACCAATGGAGTTCCTGTTATGGCTCAGGGGAAACGAATCTGACTAGCATCCATGAGGACGCAGGTTTGATCCCTGGACTTGCTTAATGGGTTCAGTATCCAGTGTTGCTGTGAGCTGTGGTGTAGGTTGCAGATGTGGCTCGGATCCTGCGTAGCCCTGGCTGTGGCACAGGTCAGCAGCTACAGCTCTGATTGGACCCCTAGCCTGGGAACCTCCATATACCATGGGTGTGGCCCTAAAAAGACAAAAAATAAAAAAAGAAACACACACAAAAATGCTTTGTGGAATAAATGATATTTGAATTGGAACTTAAAGAGACTTTAGAAAGACGGTGGAAAAGGAGCGAGGAAGGGGCAACATGTGCAAAAGTGGTGCTGATCACGGGCCAGGCACTGTGCCAGGCACAGGGGTACATGGAGATGCATGAGGTAGAATCACTGTCTCGGAGTTCCCGTCGTGGCTCAGTGGTTAATGAATCCGACTAGGAACCATGAGGTTGCAGGTTCAATCCCTGGCCTTGCTCAGTGGGTTAAGGATCCGGCGTTACCATGAGTTGTGGTGTAGGTTGAAGACGTGGCTCGAATCTGGCTTTGCTGTGGCTATGGTGTAAGCCGGTGGCTACAGCTCTGATTTGACCCCTAGCCTGGGAACCTCCATATGCCGCGGGAGTAGCCCAAGACATGGCAAAAAGACAAAAAAAAAAAAAAAAAGAATCACTGTCTCAAGGAGGGTCAGTGGAGAACATGCAAAGGAGAGGGGATTAGCACTTTTGACCAGCTAGTGTGTGCAATACATATTCCTTCTCATTTCAAGACTCTGTGCCCTGGAATAATACAGAAGAGAACAATGAATTTGGGTTAAAGAACTGGGATTTCAATCCAGATCTCTTAGACTGCAAAATCAAAGCTGGCTCACACTGCTGTAAACTAGTGAGCTATGAGCTACCACCACGAACTGGTTGCCTATAGTCACTGTCTTTCAGCGTCTCAGTGTTTTGTGTTTCTCTGCTTCCTGTTGCAGGTGTTACCAGCGATGATGTCACGTCATGCTTTGGAGGGTCTTTTGGCATCGACTATGACAATACAGATAACTTAAAAATTACAGGAAGTTTATCAGGAAAACATTGTAAAAAACTTGGAGGTGGCCACAGAGGCAAGTATTGCATAATGTGTTTCCCAAAAAGAGAAGCCAGATTTTCCCTTGGACACATGATCCGGGCATGTCCACTATCCCCTCCTCCCTCAATTGATTCCACTTTGGTCAATGGTCATACTGCATATCTGCTGAATACCCCTATCCACTGACCTTCAGCGGTCCAATTTTGAATTCTCCATGGGCTGAGATCACCTTGGAAATGCATGACTTCATATGGTGCAACCCTCCTAAATTTCAAACTAGACTAAGTAAGATCTGGGATGAAAGGAAGGTGCAGATGGCACTGGGAAAGTCAACTGATGAGATGAAGGCCCATCAGGTACAGTCCAGAGGGAGGAGATGAGTTTGCCAAGAGAGAAGAACGTGGTTACCAAGGCCAAGCTCGAAGAAGAGTCATTAGAGAAAGATTGTACAAAAACCTTTTGTGGTATATCCTAAACAGGTCATGATGAGTGTTCATGTTTTCATTCATTCATTCATTCATGCAACATGTATTGAGTATTTTTTCCCAGGTGGGAGACACAGAGGATGCAGGGATGATGAAATAGTTTATAGTATAGTGGATGAGCAGATGAGGTTCAAGTTATCCCCCTTGCATTAGGCTGCTCATGCATCAGGTCCTTAAGTCAAATCCTTCTTCTCTCTAATGCCCTTCCCTCCTCTCTCCATTTACCTGCCACAATTTATCCACTCTTCCAGACAGCACATCTTTTTTCCTTACCACTTCCCCACCCATGCTATAGATCTGACCACATGTTTCTCTGGACCACTACTGAGTCCCATAGAGAAATCTGTCATAGCACCCACAATATTTGATTGAAACTATTTGGCATAGAGCAGGCACTGAATAAACATTTGACATGTGAATGAATGAATGAATGAATGAATAAATGAATGAGTGAACCATCATGTATTTTTTAATTACTTAATGAATTTTATTACATTTATCGGCATACAACAATCATCACAACCAAATTTTACAGCATTTCCATCCCAAACCCTCAGTGCATCCCCCCATCCCCCAACCTGTCTCATTTGGAAATCACAAGGTTTTCAAAGTCTGTGCAACAGTATCCGTTCTGCAAAGAAGTTCATTGTGTCCCTTTTTTAGATTCCACATGTCAGTGATAGCATTTGATGTTGGTGCCTCATTGTCTGACTGACTTCACTTAGCATGATAATTTCTCGGTCCATCCATGTTACTGCAAATGCCATTCTTTCTTTCCTTTCATGAACCATCATGTATTTTCCCCTCTTCTCCCTCTTCCCTGTTGGGCTGGATGGTCTTCCAGTGTCTCCTCTAATCCAGAGGATGGTCTGTTTCCCAGTCTTGATGCTTCTTTTCTGCCTTGTCCTGTTAGTTAACTGAAAGGTACAAGAATGGGAGACAACTCTAAGGAGAGCACTTGAACTTTGCTCCAAATCTCAGTAGTGGGGCTTGCCAGCCAGTCCTTTGTCTTTTGAGAAAGTGAGCTAATGTGGTTATTCTCTCAATGCAGAAGACGAAGAGAGCAACACGGCTGTGGAAGACATCATTTCTCGGGTGCGAGGTGGCAGTTCTGGCTGGGGCAGTGGCTTGACGCAAAACAGCAGCATCATTACATACCGTGCCTGGGGGAGGTCATTAAAGTATAATCCTGCTGTTATTGATTTTGAGGTAAGTCTTTTCGCAGTTGAAGAAACTCTACGTCCACGAGGAATGAAAGTGAAGCAGACCAGATCATTTCATATTTCTTATTATGAGTCCATCAAAGAACAAGATTAAATGTAACGGCACACTGAACTGGTGGCCTTCCCCACGCTTGCCTGGAGGTGGGAGTCGAGACCCGGGCCTCAGGAAAGCTGGGGTCACATGCTTACTATCTGGTCAGTGCCTAGTTTTTCACTAGTACTCCCAGAATTTCTGCAGGATTAGGCTACCTTATAAAAATAGGAGCTTACCTTTATATACAGAAGGCTCTTAAAAATCACCTCTGTTAAGTTGGAGGTTGGCAAACTTTTTCTGTAAAGGAGCTGAGAGTAAATGTTTTAGGCCTTGTGGGCTACGTTCAGTCTCCATCATATAAGTTCTCCTACTTTTTTTTTTTTTCAACATTCTAAAAATGTCAAAATCATTCTTAGTTCAAAGGCCATACAAAAACAAGCTGTGCGCTGAATGTGATCCCAAATTACAATTGGCTGCTCAAAATGATCTCATTACAATGAACCTCTAGCACAGACTGATTTCCCCATTGAAAAGATTAAGAAACTGAGGTGCCAAGTAATCAAATGAACAGTTTCAGGTCACAGAGCTTAGATGTGGCAGTACCTGGATCCAAGACCTTTGGCCTTCAGGTCCGGTTCTCACGACCCTTTGTCTTCCACTTCCTTAAAGCCATGGTTCTCAGCCACTGGGGGCCACGTCTGGAGACACTTGGGGTTGTAACACTCAGGAAAGTGCTACTGGCATCTAGTGGGTAGAGGTCAGGGATGCTGCTAAATATCCCACAACACACAGGACAGCCCCACAGCACAGACACATCTGGTCTCAGATGTCAATAGCGACAAAGTTGAGAGAGCTTGCCTTAAATCTCTAACCCCAGCAAAAGAAGTCAAGTTGTATTCAAACTGCAAAGAAAGTGGATTGTTCTATCAGTACTAACACACTCTTCTAGTCATATGCAAGCATAGTTCATTAGAAGAAAAGAGTTGAATTTTGGACTTTTAAATATTATTGTTTTCCTTGCCCGTTTTCCCAACTCTTGCTCATTTTCTACATCTTGTTAAAATTCCAGGTGTGCATACATTCCTTCTCTTAAAATATATACCAATACTTAAACCTAAAAAATCTATTATAACAGCCTCTTCTCTACGAAGAAAGAGGTCAGATGGATTAACTCTGATTTCATCTCTTCTCCAATAAGTAAGGGACCATTTTCACGCACCTGTAATTCACACAGGGTCTGAAAATTGCTATCACCAAGCTATTAGTGATTTGGGCAAAACTGTAAAATTGATATCAGGAGCAATATATAAACTTTCATGGGCAAGAGGTGAACTCTTTGTTTGCTTTGAGCAAAACGTCCAAGGCGACAGAATGACATACATGATTTGAAGAAGACCCGATACTGTCTTTTGGGAAAGAGAATCTGGGTTTGGGGTGAGAAAGGTATTGTTTGGCTTGGGTCAGTCACCTTCTTGATGTGTGACCCTGAATGAACGCCTTCATTTTCTGAGCCATGGTTTTCTGCTTTATAGCTTGGGGATAATAAAATGCTACATCCCAAGGTTAGGGAGAGAGGATTGAGTACTTAGTAAATGTCAGTTGAGGAAACAGGTTTGTGGAGGTTAAGTAAGCTGTGCTGGGTGAATGGCACAGCCCAGCTGGGGCCAAGATGGACTGATTCTAATAACCATGATCTCTTCACAACCCATGATACTCCCTGAGAAATCTGGACTTGCTGCATGAATCTACCAGCGGGTCACAGAGCAGGAGACCGACACAGCTAGAGCTGCACTTTGAAAAGAAAATGCTGGGAGTTCCCATAGTGGCTCAGCAGGTTACAAACCCAGCTAGAATACAGGAGGATGGATTCTCTCCGTGCGTTAAGGATCCAGCATTGCCGTGAGCTGGATCCAGATGTGGCTCAGATACTGCATTGCTGTGGCTGTGGTATATAGGCTGGCAGCTGCAGCTCTAATTCAACCGCCAGCCTGGGAACGTCCATATGCTGCAGGTGTGGCCCTGAAAAGAAAAAAATAAAAGAATAGAAAAGAAAAAGAGAAAGAAAATGTTCACAGAGGTATGAAGGATGAAGGAAAGAGAGAGAGAGACAGACTTGAGCATGGAGAAGAGGCCATTCAGGTGTTATCTGGAACCTGATGCTCAGATTTGAAAGCGTGTCTTATTCACCTGTATATTCCCAGAGCTTAGCTCTGCTTATTTATGGCAGGTCCTGGATTGAGTGAACCTAGGAATCACGCTCTGTTATGAGGCTGCATATATTATTACACAATAGGTTATGTTAGAGTGTGCTGCTATGTCACACTACCTGCCTTCTCTGACTGTTCTCTCATTTGTAAAGTGGAAACAAGATTATTGCCAGTATCATTTCAAGCTCTAACATCCTAAGAATCTTTTTCTCCATCCCTCTTCCCTTTGTAAGCCCTACCACCCCTTCCTGAAGAGAGCTCCCTTTCTTCCTGCTGAGGGTCTGGGTGCTGAGGCCCATTGGAAGGTCAAAGGCAAGGTGCCCGATGGTCCTGGCCTTCTCTGGAACTAAGAGTTGGCTTTAACTAGGGCAACTCATGCTGCACTGATTTCCTAATCATGGGGCCAAATTCCCTGAACGGTCAGGAATGGTCTTTTTCCCCTGGCTGGGAGCCCAGCCAGTCCTGACATGGCCAGCCTGGTGACCTCAGCCACAGCCCCTGATCACAGATCAAGGTTTGTTTGCCACAGGACCCTGTGTACGCATTTCCAGGAAGGCACTGCACGTGTCCTTGCTGACTTCTGATTCTCAAGAAGTGGGTTTGCTGCCGCGGGGCTCAGCCCCATCTCTGAATGGCTCTGTGACCTTCACAGACCTCCCTTCTCAGAGACCCCTGTAAAATGAAAGCTCTGGAAAAGAGTTTTCATTTTGCAATTATGTGTTAAAACATACAGCTTTATAAGCATGCTAAAGATAATCATATATAGACGCAATTTGAAAAAATATAGGCTTTTTTCTTTCACTACCATCACATCTCATAAAAATGGTGCCTTATTTTACACTGTTCTTCCTCTTTGCAGCTGTATTTCACATTCATTGCTTCCTTAGATTCTCATATGAATTTTGAGAAGAATTTTTCTATCTTATAGAAAACAGGGCTCAGGCTTAGAGAGGGGCAGTTATGAGTTCTGGCCATACAGCTGGGAAGTGAGCAGCATTTATTTATCTTTGACTATGTGACGGGCCTTCTGCATCTCAACTTTAATTCTCAAAAGAAACCTGGAGTGCAGGACTGTAATTCTCAGTTTACAGGTGAGGAAGGCAGGCTCCATGTGTGATGTGACAGAGATCACACAGCTAGAAGAAGCAGAGCTGGGTTTGAAACCAGATTTTCCAGTTCCAGATTCAGTGTTCTCTGCTTATATCTACGACCTCCCAACCAGAGGTCAACTTTGCCTGGGGACTTTTGGCAATGTCGGGAGACAGTTTTGGTTGTCATGTATAGAAGGTACTACTGGCCTCCAGTGGTTGGAGGCCAGCAATGCCGCTAGACAGCTTGCAATGCACACCCCTGCCCACAAAGAACCGTCCAGCTGGAAATGCAATAGTGCCGAGGCTGAGAAGCCCTGGACTAGTCCTGCCTAGAATGGGTTGCCACAAATGTAAATGACTCC
This sequence comes from Phacochoerus africanus, assembly GCF_016906955.1. NCBI lineage: Eukaryota > Metazoa > Chordata > Mammalia > Artiodactyla > Suidae > Phacochoerus > Phacochoerus africanus. The sequence goes on along the minus strand of NC_062551.1, from coordinate 155,013,123 downwards.
ACTGATCTCCCCCCCCCCACACACACACACGCAGGCAGACACCACAGTCACATCATTAGGGGTGGTGCTCAGCAATGCAACACAACGGTCTATCAAGGACTTTATCAATTCCTGGAGTTCCTGTTGTGGCTCAGCAGTAACGAACCCGAGTAGGATTCATGAGGATGTGGGTTCAATCCCTGGCCTTGCTCAGTGGGTTAAGGATCCAGCATTGCTGTGAGCTGTGGTGTAGGTCACAGACATAGCTCAGATCTGGCATTGCTGTGGCTGTGGTATAGGTCAGCAGCTGTAGCTCCAATTCAACCCCTAGCCCAGGAACTTCCATAAACTGACGGTGCAGCCCTAAAAAGCCAAAAAAAAAAAAGACCTTATCAATTCCTGCATTAAAAAAAAAAGCAAAAAACCATAAACACAAACACACATACCTACAAATACTTCATACTCTTCCCACTTCCTAACAGTGCTGGAAGGGGCAGATGAGTTGGCACAGCTTCTGAGCTCTCATATTCCTCTGGGGTGTAGGAACCACAGGTTTCCAAGTTAAGTAGGTCCATGTTCAGTGTGATCTGTTGTGTGGTCCTGAGCTGGTCACTCAAACACTCTGAGCCTCCACTTCTTCATCCCTGAAGTGGGGAGTTTAGTGCCTGCTTCATAGAGTGGCGGTGAGGATCCAATGTGGTGGTGGGTAAAGTTGAGTGTCTGGCTCTGTGCCTGGCATGTAGCAGGACTTCCAGAAGTTTGATGGCCAGTCCTAGGGCCCTGGGAAGCTGGACAGAGCCCAGGGAGGGGCCCTATGCTCTTTCTGTGCCCACAGATGAAGCCCATTTATGAGATACTGCGCCACACAAACCTGGGGCCCCTGGAGGTCAAGCGCCAGAACCTGCGACGGGCCTTGGATCAGTACCTGATGGAATTCAACGCCTGCCGCTGTGGGCCCTGCTTCAACAATGGCGAGCCCATCCTCGTGGGTACCAGCTGCCGGTGTCAGTGCCCTGTGGGTCGCCAGGGCCTTGCCTGTGAGCAAATGAAGTCAGAGGGTAAGGCCCGTGCATCTTCCCACGAAGGTTCAAGCCTATCCCAGTTTGGAGGGGCCAGCACAGAAGGGACCACTGGGGTCCCCAGCTTCTCTGTTCTGTGCCCTCTTGTCCACCACTCTAAGAACCCACATTCTGAGCTTTATGGGTGACACTTCCCCCCACATTTAATGGCTTTTATGCTTTCTCCCTGCCATGAGGATCCTCTCTCAGATGAGCACTGGTTTTTACCACGGTGTATATGGACACCGGACTCATTTCTGGAGGGATATGTTAGTGTCCTTGCACGGCCACAACAGATTATCCAAAGCTGGGGGGCTGAAAGCAATGGGAATGTGTCGTCTCCCACTGGGAAATTAGAAATCCCAAATTCAGGTGTCTCGGCAAGGTTGATTTCTTCTGGAGTTTCCGCTGGGGAATCTGCTTTGTTCTTCCCTTCCAGCAACCCCTGGCCTTCCTTGGCCTCCGGCTTCACCATTCCTGCCTCTGCCTCTGTCTTCATATGGTGTTGTCCACCCTACATCTGTTTTCTCTTCTTATGAAAACACTAGTCACTGAATTAGGACCTACCTTAATCCAACATGACATCATCTTAACCTGATTTCATCTGCAAAGTCACTATTTCCAAATAAGGTCACCTTCACAGGTAATGAGGTTGGGCCTTGAACATATCTTTGGGCAGGGGGGGAGGAGGCACACAATTCAGACCACTGCAAGGATAAGTAAGTTGTCATTATAGTACAAGGAATTACAACTAAAAACAATGTTGGACAAGTAACATAACAATTAACATTTAAACCATTAAACATATATGGCTGCAGCACAAACCATCTGGCACCAGAAAAGAAAGTTCTCAAACAAGGGTTAGAAATCCATATCTCTTGGAGTTCCCGTCGTGGCGCAGTGGTTAACGAATCCGACTAGGAACCATGAGGTTGTGGGTTTGGTCCCTGCCCTTGCTCAGTGGGTTAACGATCCGGCGTTGCCGTGAGCTGTGGTGTAGGTTGCAGATGCGGCTCGGATCCCGAGTTGCTGTGGCTCTGGTGTAGGCCGGTGGCTACAGCTCCGATTCAACCCCTGGCCTGGGAACCTCCATATGCCGCGGGAGTGGCCCAAGAAATAGCAAAAAGACCAAAAAAAAAAAAAAAGAAATCCATATCTCTTGAAGAAGAAGAAGTCTAGAGACCTGACGGACTTACTGAGAGACACAGGTTAATTGTTTCTTCTTTCTGGGGCCCCTCTTTCTCATCTATGTTTCCTTTGAGCTCCAAGAATCTCTCTGCATGTGCCAGTCCTTCAGTTTCCAATATTCCTTACACATTCGGTACATGGAATGATGGCAAAAAATAAGGGCTACCAAATCACTGCAAAAATCAATCTCAATGGGCAACTGCAATGAAGAAAATGTAAAAGATGCCTAGATGGGAATAGCTAAGGGACTACATAGAACAACCTGTTGAAGCACAGAGTGGATGGGATGGCAGCCTGGTTTTAAAATGAGATGATGGTGGATTGCAATTTTCTCATTGGGAAAGTCATTCTAAATGGGAAGCAAGGTAGCATAACTCTGGTGTCCAATAGGCCTTTGCATCCCCGTGCTGCCAGCTCTCAGGTGGGTGAGCATCCTCTGCAAAATGGGGATGACAGTGGTCCCCACCTCACAGGTTGTACTGAAGATTAAACTAGCTACCTCATGCGGCAAGCCTAGTCTAGTAAGTAAGAAGGGAGCACACCATCGGTAGAAGATCTGTCCTACACTGGTGCCATGTCCAAATCCCTCTCTTGGTGGCTGAAAGGAATACACATTGGGTCCCAACAAGCTTCCAGGTGTCCTGTGGGAGGGATTCTGAGAGGGGTGAGCCAAGGTGGTGAGTGCATTCCAGCATCCTTGGGAAGGAGGATGCAGAAAGTAAAAACCAGGCAGAACAACTACCAGGGCCAAGCCTGTAACAGTTTGCTCACATGAATTGAAGAAAAGGACCACCTGTTAGGTGGGGAAATTGGGGGAAACAAAGAAAACCACTCAGGATGGATTCTGCCCACCTCCAGGGCCCAAGGAGTTTTTGAGCTTTCCAGAAGCATTTGGGCAGGGTTTCAGCCCCTATTTGCCTCATTGGCCAGGGCACTCTCTCAGAGGGTTCCAAGGGTCAGTGAACAGAAAAAGAATGCGTTCTGTACCAGGCACTTAGTGCAACCCCTCTTGTGCATGAACTCCTCTATTCCCCCGAGAATATTATGAGATGAATGCTATTACTGCCCCGATTCACAGATGAGGACAGTGGAGGCAGGAAGAAGGTGAGATAACTTGCTGACTTACCTAGCTGGGGAGCATCGGAGTCAGAATTTGGACCCAGGTGGTCTGATGCTAGGACCCAATCTCTCAAATTTACATTCTACTCATTTGTATCCAAAGATACAAAGAGACAGGAAATGGGAGAAGAGGCCAGAGAATCTGAGCGTATTATCCTTTTGGGGATATCCTTTTGGGGAGTGGAGAGGGAGGGTACAGCCCAGGTCATGGTTATCAGGCTGAGCTGGCAGACATGAGCCCCACCTGGGTAAGTGTAACAGGTAAGGAAGGGCCCTCAGAGCCAGGGACTTGCTTGGACCCCTGTCCATTAGCACCAAGCAAAGTGAACTAGATATGCCTCCTCAGTGATCCAGTGCCAGGCTTGGTTGTGGCCATGCTGAGTCACATATAAGCACGATGGGCACTGGCGAAGAAGGACATGATGCCAGTGATCTGGGGGGGTGGCAGGGCGCAGAGGGCTGGGCCCTCCCTCAAGCCCATTTCTCCTGCAAGCTTACAGTCAGTTGCAGGCAGTTCCCAGCTGTGCCATTAACTTTGCTCCAGGCACGGTTTAGATGACAGGTGGCCCTGAGGCCATCGAACTGAACTTTCAGCTGGACAGAGATCGATCTGGCAAGGAAATCTAAGGCTGGGGACTCGGCCACCATGGAGCCCCATTGACGTAGGTCCCCAGGGATTTTTCCCAGCAAATTTTTGCCTGTGGGGACCCAGGAGGAGAAGTGGGAAGAAATAGAGAACCCTGCTGTGGCTGCCCCACGAGGGAGTGTAATTACAGAGCTGGAAGGGACTTGAAGATAATCTAATCCAATGACATTCACACTGGGATCTGAGGAAACTTGGGGTCTTACAGGGGCTGCCCCAGGGGAGCAGGGCAAACCTGATAGACACCCCAGCTTCAAACAGAACAGCTCCACTTTCATTTGCTTCCATGTTGAGGCCCATATAAGATTTCATTTAAGCAAAAAAAAAAAAAAAAGTAATGAAAAAAAAAGTGATTGAAAAACCCTACTGGATTAGTCCATCCTTCTCCTCTACAGAGGTGAAAACTAGGCCGAGAGAGGAGATGGGCTGGCTCAAAGGCACAGGACCAGCATGAGGCAGCAGCCCCAGGCTAGATGGATGGCAAGTGCTGGACGTCCAGAGACAGCCCATGGTCAGTGCACACGTTCTGATGCTCTGGGCAGAGAATCTGTCACCCACCATGGCCCTATCGTCGGAGTCTGAGGGTGCTTGGTATGCAAACCCTCATTTAAAAGCCCAGCAATCCTTGCCATGGGGTTGACTGGCTGGCCTTTGTCTGTGAAGCCCTGCTGGGGTGTGTTGCCTGTTTTTGACACCCTCCACTGGCTTGGCGTCATTCTTCCAGAAAAGCATGCCTCCCTGACTAGCTCTGCCATCCATCTTTCATGGAACTGTGGGTTCCAATTTCATGAAATGGGCTCCCAGTGGCCTCTTCTCACTCCATCTAGAGTTTCAAATTAAGTGCAAGGCGGCGAGCACAGAGGTCTTGGTTGGCTACACCGAGGCATTCTCCCCATGGAGAGACTGCAGACCACTCTAGGGCAGTGGGATACGCCTCCCTCCTAACCCAGCTGCTGCTTAGATGCTAACCCCCTGCTCCTCTGGGAATTTATCTGTGCAGGAGCCAAGGCTGATGGTCGCTGGAGCTGCTGGAGCTCCTGGTCTGCTTGCAGATCGGGCACCCAGGAAAGGAGGAGAGAGTGCAACAACCCTGCACCCCAGAATGGAGGTGCCTCGTGTTCAGGCCACAAAGTGCAGACCCAGGCATGCTGAGGGCCTCTGGGCACAGGCTGGAACCCACCCAGCAGACGTCGCCGCCGGCACCGACCACTGGATACAGACCTCACTCCGCTGAGAGAAGATGCCAATCAACGTGGACTTTTTCTCTGTCCTGCCAGCTTCCAGGCTGAAGACTGGGCCGTGCCAGCTACACCCAACTGTTCTGTTACTCACAAAACTCAGTCAGTCACAACTGGGGGTTGAGAGTTAACTAGTGTTAACTGCTCGCGACACTTTGGGTCATTAAAGAAAAGAGAAAAAGGAAAAATCTCAGTCCATGTGTTAGAGGAACTTATAGGATGTTACAAGCACAAGGCAGGCAGATGATCCTGAAACCATCACTGGCCAATAAAACAAAGTATGATGAGAATGATCTCAGTTCTCTGCTAACAATATTTGCTCATTCGTAGAACCACGGTTAGTTGGTAAGACAAGCAGACATACTCACTGCTCTGGCTCTGGTTACAGCTGTGGTACGGATTCGATCCCTGCCTCCCTGCCTGCGAACTTCTGCACGCAGGGCACAGCCCCCCCCCCCAAAAAAAATATATATATAATATATATATAATATATTATAAATATATATATACAGACAAACTGAAATGAGGAGAGAAAACTTGACTTCAGTTTCTTCAGGACAGAAAAGATTAACTTCAATTCTTTCAACTTCCCTTCAATGGGACTCAGCATTTTCTTGTATTCCTTCAACTGGTCTCTCTTGTTTGCTTGAGTTCCCTTCCACAAACCTGATCTTTCTCACAGTTATTTTCTCACAGCATGCTATTCTTTTCCTCCACTGCCTGTTCACATTAGTAATTATATATTGGGTCCCACACCTCCCGTGACTTTATAACCTGCATCCCAGGGACGGTAATCTTGAAAACAGGATTCAGGGTTGTCTGGTTCAGAACTGCATCCCCAGAGGTCGGGGCTGTGCCATGGATTGGAGGGACTTAACAAGCCTCTGCGGATGAAGTGAGAGGATGAACTCAAAAGTCAGTTCAAAAATGTGGTCCCTCAGTCAACCTCCCAGAGTGGACAGCAGATCTGGAGGGACCAATGAGTGCACCTGTTCTGACTCCCCCGTGGGAGACCCAGTCACACCAGCCTGCCCAGTGTCCCCACAGCACTCCAGTCAGGCCTCAGAGAATGTGTGTGTTACACAGGATTTTCTATTGACCCATAAGTTTCCTGTATAGACTGTGAGCTCCTTGAAGGTGGAATCTGCACTAGCAGTTGGTACAGGAAACATCTGTTGACTAACATATATACTGGTGCTCCCAACCCTTCCAGAATCCTCAGTCTTTTTAGGATGAAAATAAGATATCTATATCTATACACATAAAGACACACATACACACATACATGTATATATGCATATGCACGTGTGTGTGTGTATAAATAAATGTATACACACAAGAAACAACTAGAAGAAGCTTTAGGGCCACAGGAAATGAACTGCTGAGTTAATGCAAAATGTATGACACGTAAAATAAGCGCCAAAGGAGGCCAGGTGGGAGAGAGTTACTTTTACTTGTGTGTATTTTATAGATAAAATGGGGGTTGACCCAGACCTTGAGGGGGTTTTGAGCTAAGAGGAGATGTTTAAGACAGAAAGTCAGCATGCCACAAAGTTTGAACTTGAGAAAGAATATTAGGGGTGTGTGGAAATGTTTATGTTTTGGAAATGGGGCATGGGGAATAAAATAAGTTATCTAAAATACCTAGCACAATGCCTGTCACACACAAAATTATTAGATTCACTCTTATGGCTATTGTTGTAATTATTAATTAAGCTTATAGCTTAGAAGTTTATTTCTGAACTCTTTAGCTCTATCTAAGAGAAGGAAAAAAAAAGTCTCCCATCTTGTCATTAATTTACCTTTTACTTTTTAAATTAATTTCCATTAATAATTAACTTCTATTCATTATTTACTGTGGAGCAGTAGCTACATGTTAGAAAGTGACAAGAGACTGAACTGGCCAGGCCAAGTGGGCAATTTACAGAGGACACTCAAGCTTGATATAAAGTGGCAGTTCTTAGGGCTTAAACTCCAAAATATAAAAACAACTCATACAATTCAACAATAAAAAACAAACAACCCAATCAAAAAATGGGCAGAAGACCTAAACAGACATTTCTCCAAAAAAGACATATGGATGTCCAGCAGGTACATGAAAAAATGCTCAATATCACTAATTATTAGAGAAATGAAAATCAAAACTACAATGAGGTGCCACCTCACAGCAGTCAGAATGGCCACCATTAATTAATAAGTCTACAAATAGCAAATGCTGGAGAGGGTGTGGAGAAAAGGGAACCCTCCTGCACTGTTGGTGGGAATGTAAATTGGTACAACCACTATGGAAAACAGTATGGAGATTCCTCAGGAAACTAAATATTGAACTACCACGCGATACAGCAATCCCACGCCTAGGCATATCTAGACAAAACTTTCATTCGAGAAGATACATGCACCCCAATGTTCATAGTAGCACAATTCACAATAATCAAGGCATGGATATAAACTAAATGTCCATTGACAGATGAACGGATCAAGAAGATGTGGTACATCTACACAATGGAATACTACTCAGCCATAAAAAGAACAAAATAATGCCAATTGCAGCAACCTGGATGCAACTAGAGATTCTCAACTAAGTGAAGGAACTCAGAAAGAAAAAGACATATACCATAGGTACCACTCATATGTGGAATCTAAAATATGCCACAAATAAACCTATCTACAGAACAAAAACAGACTCACAGACATGGAGAACAGACTTGTGGCTGCTGGGGTGGGGAGAGTTGGATGGACTGGAAGTTTGGGGTTAGTAGATTCAAACTATGACATTTAGAATGGGTAAGCCGTGAGGTTCTGCTGTACAGCACAGGGAACTATATCCAATTACTTGTGACAGAACATGATGGAAGATAATATGAGAAAAAGAATGTATAACTCTGTATGACTGGGTCACTTTGCTGTAGAGCAGGAATTGACAGAGCATTGTTAATCAACTATGCTTTAATAAAAAAAAATTTTTTTAAAGCACCCATTCTCAGCCCTGATTGTCCCTGAGAATCACCTGGGGAGTTTTAAAATCCCTGAATTCCAGAAACTATTCCTCAAACCCATTTAATCCGGACTTCTGGAGATGAGAGCCAGAGATGAGTAGTTTCCTATACTCAGAACCTGGTCATAACTTACAATGGAAAAGAATCTGCAGAAGTTATATGTACAAATACGTGTGTATACGTGTGTGTGTATCAATCATGTTGCTGTACACCTGAAACTAACACATTGGACATTGACTATACTTTAATTAAAAAATAAAGTCAAAATTAAAAAATAAAAACTAAAAAAATAAAATAAATGCTCCCCAGGTGATTCCGACGCAGCCAAGGCTGAGAATCGGAGAGCGGAGGTATCATTACACGTTCACAGGGTATGTGACAGAACCAAAGGGCCCCACAGCAGCATTGACCTGTGCACTGTATCTAGTCTTAACACGGGCCTATTAGGTTTTCTGAGTCCCATTTTACAGCTAAGGAAACTGAGTCTTGGAGAGGCCGACCCGGGTTCGAATGCTGTCCATCAAGTACATGCCCCACCCCCACCTTTGCTCTGTGCTGTCAGCCAGTGAGGGTTTGGTATGAGGGGCACAGGAGGGAGAGGGAAGAAGCCAGAGGCCAGGACGCTCATTAGGAAGTAAGTGTAGGCACCTAGATGAGAGGCAAGAACGTTGGGGTTAAACAAGTGCCGGGATCACCTGTGAGCCAGACCCAGCAGCTGAGCAATGGCATCCTCCTGTGGTCTGAGTCCCAGAACCAAGGCGAGGTCTGTCCGGCTGCGCTGAAGATCCTGCTCCCCCAGCAGTTTTAGAAATTACAGCACAGGAGTTCCTGCTGTGACTCAGCAGGTTAAGGACTGGATGTTGTCTCTCTGAGGATGTGGGTTTGATTCCTGGCCTCTCTCAGTGGGTTAAGGATGGGGCGATGCCACAAGCTGCAGCACAGTTCACAGATGCGGCTCAGATATGGCGTTGCTGTGGCTGTGGTGCAGGCTGGCAGCTGCAGTTCCAGTTCAACCCCTAGCCTATGGGAACTTCCATATGCCCAGGTGTGGCCTTTAGAAAGAAAAAAAGAAAGAAAGAAAAGAAAGAAAGAAAAAAGAAAGAAAGAAAAAAAAGAAAGAAATTACGGCACTGCAGCAGTGGCAGACTCAGCCTCAGCCACAGCCTCCTTTCACCAGATCGGCCCCTCTCTCTCCTAAGCACGGCGGGCTCTCACCAGGCAAAAGGCATCAAACTCATCAAATGCATTCTCCCTCAGGTCCTTTCAGGAGATCTATAATCTACGGTTTTATAGGTAGTGGATGTAAAAACACGGTTTAAAGATATAATCTTCAGCTTGACAAGGTGTCTTTTGAAAAGTAAATTAATGACAGAATGAGAAGCAATAAGGGGAGGCTTTTCTCTTTTTTTCTGCTTTGACACAGAGGAAGATCTAAAGAGTTCAGCACTCAATGAATCTCTTCTGAACTACATGCCTTCAGGGTGAAGAAAATGGAAGGAGAGAGAGAAAGGGTAGGCTTAAAAAACCACAGTGCAGAAGAGAGAGAGATGGCAGAGGGGAGCCGTCAGGTGCCACCAGAGGAAGGGTATGTGACACAGATTAGCAGAGGGATGCTTCTCCCATGAAATCGGTGAGCGCTCTGGGCTAGGTGCTGGGGAGCCAGAAATGGGTCAGACACAAGTCTGCTCTGATGGAGGAGGCCTGTGAAGGAGGCCCTAGGTCCCAAATTAGCAGGAAGGCCAACCTGGGGAGCAGGAGGCATCCCGGATAGGATAGGAGGCAATGGCCTCTAGGAAATGAGCAGAGGTGGGGTACGGGCTGGACATGGCACAGGAAACTGCCTGTGCAGAGTTGCAGAGCTGGAAAACCACGACAGAAGGGGGAGGAGGGCAGTTAAGCGCTCGGCTCCCGGCGGGGATGGGGGGCGATGCTGGTCCCCCTCAGGCTGGGGACAGCTGGGTTTGGACCTTTGGTTTGACCATCGCCTTTCCTGAGAGCAGAAGTCCCTTCCCAGCCACATCCCTGCTCTCCCAGGGAGCTCCCAGTGGTTCGGCATTCCACAGCCCTTGCTATAAAGCTCAACTTTTAACTTGGATTCACGAAGTTCACTCTGGTCTGATGTCAAGGTACGCCTCCATTTTTATTTCCCTTTGCAGACTTTATGAACCAACATACTAAAAATCTGTTGTCCCTAACAGGACAACAAAGCCTTATATGCCTAGCCCTCAGCTCTCTCTGATGTCATTTCCTTCCATCTGCTCCCCCATAGCCATGCTGCTCCAGCCATGGAAGTCTTTTTGCTGTTTCTCACACATGCCAGGCTCCCCCATGCCTCAGGACCTTTGCACCTGCTTTCTTCTCCACCTGAAATTCTCATCCTCTAAATGAGCTCAGCCAAGACTTACACCCTTGCTTTACTCACATCTCTGCTCAAACCATACCCCTCCAACAACCTTACCCTCATTTATTTTTCTCATAGGCATTTATTTTTCTCATATAATCACTATCTGAGGTTATAGAATTTTTTTCTTGGTGTACCTCCCCCCATTTATATGCATGTTTTTTCATGGCTGGAGCTCCAGTACCCAGAACAGTATTTGACCTTAGTAGAAGATTCAATAAATATTTGTTGTATGAATGAGCTATTTCCAACTTCATTCCTCAAATGGGTGAGGCAATGTGTCCCCTCCAGGCTTTTGTACCTAGTCTCCTAAGAAGCATCCCCACCTGGCAGCCCCCATCCCACCCAGATTTTCACCAGGACCATACAGGGTATAGATTAGGTGTCCATTCACCCAGAAAGCCAACTCTGACCCCTTGTGCTACCCCATACCTTCTCAGATGCCACTCCCTCCTGTGGCTCCATATTCCAGCAATTTCCATATCCTCTCACTGTAGCCAACTCACTCTGTCACTGCAGTCTGCCCCAGCCAGTGACACCTTGCAAGGGCAAATGGGGACTTTTGAAACCTCAGTACCCAGCATTGTGCTCAGGCACCTAGGAGCTTCCCAGCAAAAGACTGGAGGCTATTCTCTCTCCTGGTCTGTGCTAGAGGCAAAGGCTCTGACACAGCCTGGGCAGGTAGCAGGTAGGAGTGGGTGAGAGAAATCCACGTGGAAGACATTTGCACAGCACTCCCAGGTCCTGCAACCTTCCTGGTACACCAGAGGGGAGTCCACGCCCCTTTAGAGGCTGCCTACATTTAAAGAGAGCCACCTTTTCCACCTTAGCGAAGGAAAGCCCATCAAATCGAGTTAAAAAATCCTGCATTCCCCACCTCCCCTCAGGAGAGATAAAGGAAAATGTGTTTCCCTTCTATATTAACAGCTTAAAATGTGAGATAAATCCTCCCATCCTAACCTGTTTTTAACAAATGGACTTTGCTGTCCAGTGGCAGGATACATGTCTGATGGATCTATTTATCCATTCTATTTCTTTAGAGATAGCTGCTAAGAAGTTTTATCTATTATTTGTCTCCCTCCCCCATGCCCATTTTCCTAACCAGGCAGGTGGAGCAAGCAGTTGATGGATGGATGGTGTTTGGGATAAAAGGGGCCAGAATCAGATAGTTTTCAGGATCAGAACAAACTGGCTTATTAACAAGGAAGCCCCTCGGGCAGGAGGGGATGGGGAAAGGAGGAGTGGGTACCAGACAATGGCCAGTGATGGATGAAGGAGCACCTGGGGTTGCAAGGTGTAGACGCAAGATAACTGGTGGCCGCGGCCTCTGATAACAGCAGTGCTGGGGCTCCGGAGCAGCCTCCTGAACAGAGGTGAATGTCAGACCAGCCACTTGACTTCTTTTGACAATCCTCCAAGAATCCCCCGCTGCAAAGGCAAGTCCTGTTTCCTCTCCTCTTCCTTTCTGTAAAATGCAATCTCCATGCTCAACAAGAGACAGCTGCCAGGCAGGGCTGGTCCAGCATCCAAGAATAGGAAGGCACCTGAGTGTTGCCAAGTGCCAGGCACGCTGGGGTGAGAGCAGTCCCTCTGCATATACCACATCATTCCAGCTTCACACTTGTGCTATTGGGACTAATCTATATTCTGATGAGAACACTGAGGCACAGAGAGGATGAGGGACATGATCAAGGCTGCTGAACTAGGAAGTGGGACATGGGGTCTGACCCCTTGTCTGTCTGCCTTAAAGCCTTCTAAACGGCTTTGCTTCTCCGCTTCTGAGATGCCAGACCAGGGACCTTTCTGTGCTTTCTATGCAAGCGGGCACGTGGGCAGGCACCTGCCAGATGGTGAAAGTGCATTCTCTTTGGTTGTGATGGGAAGTTGGGGGGCCCAGTGGCTGCATACCCGGACTGAGACAGTTCTGCCACTTTCGAGCTGTGTGGTCTTAGGCAAATCGCTCAGTCTCTCCGAGGCTCCGTCTCATCACCTGTCAATGGCAGATAATAAATCCTTCCTCTTGTAGGCATTGAGAGGATTAAGCTGGATTAGGTATGTGAAAGTTCTTTGTAACTGGTAATGCCCTCTGCAAATATTAGTTATTATGCTAGTACATTTTCTCCTAATAACCCAGAGCTTGGGATATAAAAGCCTTCCATGTCCTTTATTAAGACATCTCCTAGGAGCTAAGCTATTTTATGTCTTTCTTGTTCTCCTGCGTTATAATGGGGTTTAGTACCAAAATATATTCAACCAGTTTAAAGCGGTTTTAAACAACTTAAAAAATAAACAAATAACACACAAACCATCATTCTTTTCGATGTTTTGAGAATCCCCAGAAGCAACGATGCCAAGGATACCATGAAGTGCAGACTGTCCCGGGCACTCCTCTGAGCACGGTCAATTCGCATCCTCCCACACCCCAAGAGGACGCTGCTGTCACCATCCCCATCTGGAAGATGAGGAAACAGGCACGGAGGGTATAAGGCATGTGGAAGGCAGGCAAAGCCACAGGGCCAGGCAGGGCCACAGCTGCAGCAGCATGGCACCAGGGCACACACTCCCAAGCATGGTGCCACTTCACTGCTTGTCACCTGTGTTTCCCACTCTGCCGGAGAGCCTGAGCTCCTCCCCTCACCCCAAGGAACTATAGCAAGCCCACCTGAGTTTCTGAATCCCTCACCCCGCAATACTGGAATGAACAGTCCAGAAAGACAACTCAAAGAGGAAGACACCATACAGAAAAATCTGATTTCCTGACAGTAGTCAATAAACAAAGCCGTTCAAAGATGTAAAGTGTGCTATTCCAGTGTGTGCTGCTGTCAGGGGTTCCTTGGGCATACTAGGTTTAAAGGGAACCTACAAATGAGAAAATGAGATGAAGGCAGAACGTTAGAAGACATTTTTTTCCTAAGTTTTTTCCTTTATTTGTATCCTATTTCTGCCATACACTGGGCAGGCTTTTTGTCTCTTTTTTTTTTTTTTTTTTGGTCTTTTTAGTGCCGCATCCGTGGCATGTGGAGGTTCCCAGGCTAGGGGTCTAATCAGAGCTGTAGCCACCAGTCTATGCCAGAGCCACAGCAATGCAGAATCTGAGCTGCATCTTCGAGCTACACCACAGCTCACGGCAACGCTGGATCCTTAACTCACTGAGCGAGGCCAGGGATCAAACCCACAACTTCATGGTTCCTAGTCGGATTCGTTTCTGCTGAGCCACAACGGGAACTCCTGGGCAGGCTTTTTTTTTGGCCTCCCCAAGGCATATGGAGTTCCCGGACCAGGGATCAGATCTGAGCCACATCTGTAAGCTACACCACGGCTGCACCAATGCTTTCACTCACTGTGCCAGACCAGGGATCGAACCAGCATCCTGGAGCTGCAGAGACGCCCATGATTACCAACCCTCTGCGCCACAGCAGGAACTCCTGGGCAGGCTGTTTAATCCTCTTGAGTCTTGGCTTCTTCCTCAACCTGGAAATGTACTCCTCGGGTTTACCTCATTGACAATGACAGTTTTCTCTTCCGATCCTCTGAGAGTTTCCTTGGAGATTTCCGGTGGTCCCTAGGGGGTGTCGGCAACTTCCCTAACAAGTACTTTCAGCCCCTACCTGCCATCAGTTATTTCTCTGCCTCTTTTGCTTCACTCTTCTTTTGCACACTGCCCACCCAGCTGGCTCAAGGCATCACCCCCGGTCAGTGCTGTGTGTTTGTCCCATCTCAGGGTTACCCCAAATTTCATGATGCTCCCATCCTGTATTCCCAATTCTCTGAAGTTTCTCTCCGGCCTGGGATGGGTCTGCCTTCGGCCCCCTTCACATTCCTTGTCATTAGCTCATTAATTCAGGCAACAATGATTTACTGTTGCCTCTTTGTACTGGGTACCTGGGATATGTGAGGGCAGTAGACAGACACTATATTTGCCTTCAGGGATACGATATTTGAGAAGGAATAGGAGACGATAAACAAGTAAATAGTAATTCAGTAGACCCTGGAAACATTGGCAAATAGACATACCGTCCTGAAGGACATCCTCAAAAAGTATCTGTAAAACAAAATATTTGCCCATCAAGATGCTAATCACAAAGGTCCCCAAGGAGACCTGGCCAGTGTCCCAAGGGCTTTCTGCTCCAGCCCCATTCTCTCCAGAGGGCTTTTTATCCAAGCGCCTGGGAAGAGGCCAGAGGTCTCGCCTTTAAAACAAAGATGGCATTTCTCTCTGGATTCTCTGCCAGCCGATACTCCTCCTCCCGGGCCCAGCATCCCCTCTTGATTTTCACGGCCATCACATCCTTAGTAAAAATCACGTTTCCCTTTGAAGCTTTCCTTACACGTCACCTGATAATTGTATTAATATCTCCCTCATCAAATTCAAATCAGATTAAGTGAGATAATGCAGGTTGAACGACTTCATAAACTGAGAAGCAGTCTATAATTGGCAGCTATTATTATTGTTACTATTGTTAAAACAGTTATAATGCTGATCATTCCCACAGAAGTCAAGTTATTACCCCAAGGTCACTCAGGGAGGAAGTACAGACACAGAGCTCCTGGCCCAGACATCAAGTGCATGGCGGAGCTCCCAGCTCTTGGATGCAAAACCCGCCGCCATCCAGGTATCCTGTCCTATGTTCAAGCTTCCAGGATCACCGCCAAACTGCACTGCCTGTCCCGTGCCCCATGGATAGTGCAGCTCCTTCACCAGTACGCCAGTGCAAGTTACACTTGCCAAGGTTTTCCAAAAGCACAGTTTGCATTTATTTCGTCTAATTCTTACATTATGTCTCAGCCTCCTCCTAAATGCATTTGTTTGCAAAAAGAGCCACGAGGGGAAGTTCAGCCCACAAATAAGAATATAATTATTACACAGTTTAGCAGTGCCTGGGCGTCACCCGGGTATTCACCGGTGCTCTGCAATTCAATTGTCTCTCCTTTAAGACCGTATTTAATAGGATAAACAATTTCTGCTAAATGCAATAAACGTGAACCTGGACTGTCATCTCCATAATCAACTCAAATTTCCCATTAGAAGTAGTGGCTGTGATTGAGAATCAGAATTTAATTTGGCGGCGCTGGCTTTGACGTGCCTGTGTCGGCTGCACAGGAGCCTCCCATCAACCAAAGATAGAGCTGCTCTTCCCCTTCTCTGGGGAAACTTAAAAGAAGACAGATTATAACGCAAGAAAATTATACGGCCTCGGTATAATGAAAGAGATAAAACATGATTGGATTAGCCTGTTGAAATAACAGCAGACAGCAAAGCAATAATATTAAGCCAAACAAGGGCCTGGACCCATCAGCTCAACTGCAGGGGACCTGGGGGTGCAGGAAGACGGTCAGAGTCGCCACGTTTGCCACAGCAACCCCTGAGCAAGAAGCATCAGCTCCTTCTGTGGTTGCTCTAGTGGCTCAATTCCAAAGACCTGGGTGGCCAGACTGGTGGGTATTGGTGACCCATGCTTCTGTGTCATGGATGGTTCCGGGTCTGGGGTCCTAGCACCTAGCCCAGCAGCAAACTTAAAGCAGATGATGTGGCTGAAAACAAATTGGTTGAACATGCATAGGATGGGGTTCCTGTCATGGCTCAGTGGAAACGAATCTGACTAGTACCCATGAGGATGCAGGTTCGATCCCTGGCCTCACTTAGTGGGTTAAGGATCTGGTGTTGCTGTGAGCTGTGATGTAAGCAGGCAGCTACAGCTCCGATTGTACCCCTAGACGGAGAATCTCCATATGCTGCGGATGCGGCCCTAAAAAGACAAATGACAAAAAGAAAAAGAAAAAGAATAGAATGAACCAATATGCCTTCAACTGTTTTTCTCCCCCACCAATGTGATTTCAACATATCCATGTGAAGTTATGCAACCAGACAAAGACAAAGAAAATATTGAGGGATGTTTTGAGGAGATGGAAGGAATGAAAATAAAGCTTAAACCATCACCTGACTCAATCTAAAAATAAAAATGTTTTGGTGTTTAGTAACATAAAGACCAACTGCCTTCCTACCTCTTCTTCAAGCACCTCCCTCCCCCAAAGGAGATTTACACAAAAGCATGAGAGCAAAGTAGGATGTACAGAGGTAGGGAAGATTTGCCCATTGCCCCACAGCCATCAGATTGAACGTCTCCTGATACGTTTCCTCTTCCAGCCACTACAACCTTTTTTTTTTTTTTTCTTTCTTTTTAAACTACCTCTCATTCAGTGATCAGTTTCCATGGCTCTTTTCTCCACCTCGGTGTCTTTTCTGGGCACCCACTCATGTCATAACAATTCAGCTCTGCCCCAGAACTGTTTCTGACACACATGACCACTCCCTTCCTGTGCTCAGTATCAAAAGGAGTTGAGGAAGCAGGACTCGCTCTCTTCATCATGCAGTTGGTGGGGACTGTCAATCACACACACACAACACACACCCATACACATGCAGCACCTACTTCTACATTTTATTTCATAAAAAATTCTTTGTTGGAGTTTCCGTTGTGGCTCAGCAGAAATGAGCCTGACTAGTATCCATGAGGATGCCGGTTTGGTCCCTGGCCCCATTCAGTGGGTTAAGGATCTGGCCTTGTTGTGAGCTGTGGTGTAGGCCACAGATGGGGCTTGGATCCTGCATTGCTGTGGCTGTGGTGTAGGCTGGCAGCTGCAGCTCTGATTCAACCCCTAGCTTGGGAACTTCCACATGCTGCACCTGCACTCCTAAAACATAAAAAATAATAATAAAATAAATTATTTGTTAATCAAGTGCCCATTTATTAAGAGGAAGGGAGTATCCTAATTAAGCGTTTAAAACTCTGGAGTCCAAGTGCCCAAGTTCACAGCCCCGCTCCCCAACTCCCTAACTGCATCACCTTGGACAAGTCACTTAACTGTCCTAAGCTGGTTCCCCTGCTGTTTCATGGGGCTAAGACAGCATCCACCTTATAAGACTGTCATGAGGATGGAATGAATTCATGCACTGAACACTGTAGCTGGCATGTACCTAATCATTCAACAAATATGAACTACCATGGACACTGAATGAGCCAGTGTGCCCCTCCAGAGAGAAACAGAAATAAAATTGAAGAGGTAAGCAAAGTGAATATTACTAAGATGCTTAAGCCCTTCAGGAGACTATAATGAGTATTTAACTTGCTGTTTGTCCAAATCCATGTGCATTTTACAAATACCATCTTTATTTCAAATCTGAATGGCACAGCCCTCCCACCCCTGGGCCAGGCCCAGGAGGGAGCTGGTGTGGAGGTGAGCTGGCCTGGGTTCCTAAGGGCTCAGAGCTCTCACTGTGTGCAGCGCACAGTAGCATCACCCGCTAGAAGCTCTCCCTTCCTTAACAGTTAAGTGTTTCTGAAGCAGGACCCAAGCAGGGGCTGCCCCCATTTTGAGGAGGTGGATTGTTGCACTGCCTTCGTCTTGTTTTACGTCCTCCAGAACACGGAGACCAGTCTGACCAGCAATTCCACTTCCCATCAATGGGGACATCTATAAGAAAGAAGGTCAATGAATATAAATTAGCCCTTATTACACTCCAGGGCCCTGCAGGAGGAGTGAGGTGTATAAACCTTAAGGCTTTGGGAGTTTGAATCGCTGATCTCCCAATTCCAATCAACTGTCCTTCTTTCAGGCCACTGGCTCACCATGCTCCCTTCTACCACAGGGCCTTTGCACACACTGTTCTCCTGGCCCGAAAGACTCTTCCCTGGTCTGTTCATCTGGTCGAGCCTATTCACCCTTCAGATCTCAGTTTAAGTGTTCTTCCAGAGGGGAAACCCTTCCTGACCCCTAACTCCCTATCAATACTTCATATTTTAAGCTCTCAGCGCTTTTTGTAGTAATTACCGCTAAAACTTTAAATGTATTTCTGGGATCTCTGCCTGAGAAAGGCAACCATTTCACCCAATTGTGACTTTCTCTGTGCTACTTGATAAATACCCACTAGAGCAAAAAAGAAAAAAAAAAATGTATTTCTGGGACAATTCAAATGATGTTGATCTTTCTACAGCAATCCCCACAACAGGAATTCTATTTGATTGGCTCACCACTGAACCCCAGCCCCCAAACTGGCCCGCAGGAGTCCCTGAGTCAATATTAGTTGAATTGATGAATAGTTTCCAGCCCAGACTTCCCAGCAATGGGAACGCTGATGCATTTCCTTCTTCTCCATGTATAAAGTGGGAGCGATGTTATCTACTGTGATTGTTGTGTGTTTTAAATGAGGTAATAACACTAGGCTCTCTCCTCCCTGACATTTGCCTTTCCCGTGAGGATTTATGGCTGTTGATGAGACTGGCAAATAATCAATCACACCCACCATGAGAGCTCATGTGTCTGGCTGAGCCTCTAACTTGCAGTGTCGCTCTGGGCACATTACTTAATACCTTTGGGCCTCCTTATACTAACGTCAGTCATCTGGCGTGGGAGGCTGACAAGGGCTCCTCCAGCCAGTGGAAACCCTGTGACTGTGCCATTACGCTCTTACAGGGCAGGTCCCTTTGGGGGCCTGGTTGGGATGCAAGAGGAAGTGAAGGCATCCCTGAGCACTTCTCTGAGGAGGGGAGAGGTGCAGGCATCCAGAGCAAAGGCTATAGATTCAGACCCACTTGGACCTGAACCTGCGGCCCTGTACCTACTCACTGTGTGACCACTGGGCACGTTAGTTAGCCACCCACTGAACCTCAGTTTCTTCATCTATAAAATGGAGGTGTCCACAGCATCTACTGCAGGATGTTGTTGTGAGGATTAAAGGATTTAATATATGTAAAATATAAAAGAGTTCCATTTATTTTGCTCTAAAATAAACTAACTGATATTTATTTTGCTCTTATAATGCATTAGGCATCTTCCTAAATGCTTCATGTGTCTCAGGAGAAACTCAAGACAATTCTATGAGGTAGTGAATATCATCACCTCCATTTTACAGATGAGAAAACTGAGGCACAAAGAGGTCAAGTAATTTGCTCAAGGTCACAGTTATGAAATGATGGAGATGGAATCTGAACCCCTGCTGAGTCCAAGCCCACAGCAAGTTCCCTAGTACACAGTACATAGCAGAATGCTTAATAGATGTTTGGTGTTTTTATTGGGTATGCCATTTCCTTTTTTAATGGTATCCCCAGGAAAGTCACAGAAAGGAAAAGAAAGGGGAGGAGTGTGGGGATATTAAGAATTCTTAGATAATAAATTGGCTAAAGAATCTGAGAGCTGGCAGAAATCTTTATGATATAATCTAGTCTTTCAGTGATCATTTCAACAGCAGCAACTGTGTGGGACCCGGAGGACCCAGAGGGAAATGGGACATGAGCCCTACTCACAGACACAGGGACGCAGACACACACAACCCAGAACAGAGTGTGCCAAGAGCTACAATGGATACATGTTCAAAGACTATGGGGTCCTACAGGAGAAATGGAGTGGAGTTTGAAGAATTTTTATAGAAGAAGGGGCATCTGTGTTGGATTTTGAGGGATGAATAGGAGTTCACTAAATAAGAAAAAGAAGATAAACATTCCAGAATGAGCCAAAGAAATGACTCACAGATGCTATGCATTAGTCATCCTGTAACATGAAGCAATCACAATTGGGAAAATAATAAAATATAAAATTAGGAGTCAGGATAGATCTTAAGTTTCATAGTGTCCAGCTCCCTTACCCCACACCCCCGACTTTGCTCTTGCTCTTTTCAATTATTCTCTGGACTACCCTAGACTCCCCTTTGCCAACCAACTCTCAAAGACTCCTTACTTTTCCGATTGGTGACCTCACAGGCTGAGCCTTGGAATCCAGCAGGACAGATGCAGTCACAGCGTGATTCTGAGAAGACAATATAAAAAGAATATGAATCATACCATGTGACACAAAGAGCTCCTGGAGTTTAGCCCTCCCTCCACATCACTGCTTTTCCATGAGGTTAAATAGGGCATTCATTTAGTTGAGTGGTTTGAAATAAGAAGGTTCGGTGCCAAGAATACCCACTCCTGTTGTAAGAGTCCTTTGCTCATAAAGGAATGTTTATTCTACTGCAGGGAATGAGGTGGTGTTGTTGAGGAAAATTAGTCATTAATTGACCTTTGACCTAGACTTATATGTTTTTATATGTTTTACTGAGGTCATGGGGGTCAATGGTCACTGATGCTCAATTCCATCACAAGTAATTGTCTAGCTTCTGCTTGGATACCTCTAGTGATGGGGAACTCATGACCCTCCAATGTCTCATCTTACCTTTGGCCAGTTCTAACACTTTGAAAGTTATTCCTTAGGTTAATCGGTCACATGTCACCCTGTAGCTTCTCTCACCTGGACTCATGAAATCTCTTCACATGGCAGTCCTTTACAGACCAGGCCCCGTGAGCATCCTGGTCTCTGGCTTCATTTACTCCCTCGCCTCCAGTGGGTCTCTGTCTCTAGACCCAAATTTCACATGAGGCAAGGGGGATTTCAGCAACCCTAAATCAAAACCTGGAGTCAGGAGTTCCTGTCATAGCACAGCAGAAATGAATTCAACTAGGAACCATAAAGATGCGAGTTCAATCCCTGGCCTCACTCAGTGGGTTAAGGATCTAGCGCTGCTGTGAGCTGTGGTATAGTTTGCAGACTACGCTTGGATCTGGCATTGCTGCGGCTGGTTGCTGCAGCTCCAATTTGACCCCTAGCCTGGGAACCTCCATGTGCCACAGGTGCGGCCATAAAAAACAAAACAAAACAAAACAAAAACCGAAAACCGAGAAAAAACCTGGAGCCAGTGAACTGACCCACTTCATGCTGGACAGACCCTCACTGATGGGTTCTGGTTCTGAAGGCAGTACTTCCCATCCTTAGGCTGTCGCTTGCTTTGCTCTTCTTCATCCCACCTGAGAAGCCACACCCCCACCCCCTCTATCTCAGCTGGGCAGCTGGACTCTTTCTCCCAGAGAACAGGTCTTTACTCACGTCTTCTCTGGTGAGCTCGCTCCATCCACATGGGTTCTGCTATGGGTCCTGCTATGGGTCCTGCTTGCTCCCTGGGCCAACAACTGCTGTACCAGTGCTCCTGATGCCCTGTATTGGCCTCCTGCTGGACTGAACTCTTCCTCAACCCATCACAACAAGAGCAGAAGATCCCAGGCCTCAGCCTCCCCTAACTTTTCCCTGCCCACTGTGGTGACCCTGGATGTGGGCCTGGAAGTTAGCAATCAAGTTCTACTGGCCCATCCATGCTGCCAACCCATCCCCCAATCTTTTTGCCATTCAAGCTCTGCCCAAGGCATTTCCTTGTGCTCAGCCCAGGGTGGGCCCCTTCTTTGCCCAGGAGAGAGTCTCTGCATCTACCCTCCTCCCTGTTACAGACCACACAGTCGCAGCCTGCTCCTGCCTTCAGCTTAATGCCGCTGTCACCCACGTGTTCCCTATAGTTGGAACCTAGGTATCCTGACAGCCAGAGCAGCCTGTTCTGGTTGTCTGCATTCTGACTTGCTGGGAGATAGACTAACTACCACTGGTACCTTTCGATGCAACTCTTTGGTCAAGCCTACCTCTCCCGCCAGTCTAAAAAGCTCAGCAAAAGCATGGATCCTGTCTGCCAGTGAATTGAGCTATGGAATGGCTGCCCAGATCTCCCTTACAACAGCCGATAGGCTTTTTCCAAAGGTCAGTCTCCACGATTCCCTTCAACTCTTTTGGGCTAAGGCCCCAGGCTTCGTGTTTGTGAAAAGCTCCCTGGTGGATGCAGGAGCTTTGCCATAATCAGCCGCTGAGCATGGGGCTGGGGGCGGGGTAGCATGGGGGTAGCATTTCCTGGGTCTAACCCCATGTCACTGTGCTCCAGGGAGGTGGGGACTTCAGCAGTAGTGAGTCATAACCCCGCTGCAGATTTGAACTAGCCAGAGAGGAGTGACTTTAGCCGACCTGCGGAGGGCCTCTTCTCTACAGTGTCACGTAATCCTCCAGGTTGGGGCAAAAGCATCAATAGTTCTAAAGATCCCAAGTGATTCTCATGCCCAATCTGGGTGGAGAAGCTCATTTTTTAAGGGGGTCCAAATGGCCAGGGAGCCCATATTTTTTCACCTGAGAAAAAGAAGGGAGTTTTATGATAGTCCCTAGAGCCTGCGGCAGAGGACTGGGGATTGACCTAGAAACTCCCCTGGAGATACACTCCCTGACCCTGACCCTGGCCTAGAGGGTGTGTGGATTTGATAATGTGTTCTGGTCTGGAACCAGCCCCTCCAGGGACACCAGCTGCCCAGAAATGGTACCTTTCAGGACAGGGACTCCATTCCCCTGGCAGGGAGCACAGTGGCAGGAGCTGATTTCCTTCTCGAACTCCTCCAGGGCTCGCTTCATGTTCTGCTTCACTGTGCTGGAATAGGCAAAGTCCGTGGCTGTCACCAGCTCATAGAGAGGCTCTGCCTGGGAAGGGATCAAAGGTGTTTACATCGGCAGAAAACACTCATCCCACAGAAGCATAAAGCGAGGCCCCACAGGCACGGGCAGGGTCAGGGCATACAGACCACAGTGGATCCGTATGGAATCGGATGGAGGCCACGGCATGCAGATGGATGCCCCCTCCTCTCTCTTTCCTGCCCACCCAATATCCACAAGCAAGCTCATTCAAGTTCAGATTGCTGAACACCATCTAAGTGCCAGGCATGAAGCATTAAGGAATGAGTAGGATAAAATCCCCACCCTCAAGAAACTTAGAATCTGGAGACAGGGACAAACACACTAACAAATACTTATAGCACAGTGGCTACAGGTCACAGCGGTAACTGTAACGGGCAGAGAGGAGGAGCTGGTTAATCTGTCTTTGGTTGGGGAAGGGAGGTGACTGGTAAGCAGCTCTTTGAAAGCGTTACCGGAACATTGTTGTCTTATCACTCCCTCCTTCAAAGCCTGTGTGAATCCTTCAGGTCACGCAAGAGCCACCATTAGGGAGCCTTCCCCGACCTCCAGTGTGCTCCCTGAACACCTTTCCACCATGAAACGCTCAGAAAATTGTCTACACCACTCATCCGATGCAAATTCTACCTCTCTGCTCCTTGGTGGTTAACCAATGTTTTGTGTTGAAGTCCCTTTTTCTTCTTCCCTAATTAGCTGGTAAGCTCCTGGAGCTTAGATCCATATCCTGCTCTGCTGCTGCGTCTCCTGGGTCCAGCCCCAAGCTTATGGAGAACTGCTAGTAACAGTGGATGAAAGAATGAAAGGGGGATGGGAGGCCTCATTAGGGCCATCGCAGCTGGCCGGAGGCAAAGGTGCGGGGAGCAGGGAGAGCCACATGGGTGGGCAGGGCGGTGTTTCAGAGCAGGAAGCTGCAGATGAATGTGCTGGTGCTCGTGGGCTGGGAAAAACCAGAGGCAAAGTCCAAAGAGGGAGTTAAATAAACGCGGTCAGAGCCTCTTGGCTCTAGTTTCAGCGCCAGGGCCAGGTTCCTCTCCGGATTTTGTTTGTGATCCTGCCCTAATCCAGCCCTGGAGAGTTTAGGGTCTGTCTAAATGCAGGCAATCATGCCTAATAGATGCCTCCAGTGGGAAGAAAATTGCTTCCATTTCTTAATGCATCTGATGCTGACCTTCACTCCAGTGGGCAAAGCATGGCTCCTTGGTGGTCCCATTGTCTAACCGTTTTGTGGTCAATGAATTGATCCAGAGACTGTTTGCAGAACAGTCCAGCCTGCTGGCCACACGTGGGGGGAGGGGGGTGGGGGGGGTTGCTGTACACCTAGGATGAGCTCCTCCAAGGGCCTCCTCTCCCTGCCAGAGTAACTTGAAAGGCTGCCTGTAACTTCCCAGGCATTTTTCCAGCAGTACTGAGATCTGCTCCAGCACATAAAGTCAGTGGCAGAACCGGAGTAAACCATATATATATATTCTGTGTGCCAGGAGCGGTGCTGGCGATTACACATACAATCCCACTTCATCCTCACGAGGGAGCAATCAATAGCCCCATGTCAGGTGAGGTTAAGTAACTTGCACAAAGAACTCATAAAATAGCATTGTCAGGATTTTTAACCCCAAATCGATGTTTTTCCTACTAGTTCATGATGACTGTTGGTAAAAATGCCTTGAGTATTCCCATTTCCAACCCCTATCCTCTATTCCATGACGGTCTGCCTTGGAACTTAGCAGCAACCCCTCAGGATTCCTTCCATAGCTCCCTTTTTAACTGAATATGCGTCATTTGTCCTTTTATTGATTCACTGGTCCTTTTTTTTCCCATCTTTTTCTCTTTTGTCTTCTTCCCTCCCTCCCTCCTCCCCTCCTTTCCTTCCTCCCTCTTTTTTTCTCCTCATCTCTCCCCCAAATACACAATCGAAATGACTCGCATTGATCACTGGGTCCTTACCACACCCGCCCTTGTGAAAATTTTATTTATCAAATTGCTGCACAGAGATGGTGGCTGCTGTCTAATAAACTCCATGCAGTTCTCTGTAAGGGACCCTGGTAATGCCCATTCTTAATGATAAAAAGTACTTATTGCCACAGCTAGCATGTATTAGGTGCCAGCCTAAATTCATATGTTATTCTAACTTAATCTGCATGACAACAAGTCAAGTAAACGTCTGTATCCCCACTTTATAGATGGTAAAGCTGAGGCACAGAAAAGTTAAGTAGATTGGCCAGAGTCAGAGTCAGTAAATGGCAGAGGAAGAAGATTTGAATTGTTGCCATTATGGCTTGTGTCCTTTCTGTATATATTTTTGGACAGGCACATGGACAGGTGTTTACGCCTGATTGCTGGCATAGGAAAAGAACAATTCTGGAGTTCCTGTTGTGGTGCAGCAGAAACGAATCTGACTAGTAACCATGAGGTTGCAGGTTCGATCCCTGGCCTTGCTCAGTGGGTTAAGGATCCAGCATTGCTATGAGCTGTGGTATAGGTCGTAGACATGGCTTGGATCCCACGTTGCTGTGGCTGTGGCAAAGGCCGACAGCTGCAGCTCCTGTTGGACCCCTAGCCTGTGAACCTTCATATGCCGTGGGTGTGGCCCTAAAAGATAAAAAGACCAAAAAAAAAAAAAAAAAGATTTCTTTAGTTGATTCTTGCACGTAGGGTTATTGGATTGAAAGCTATAAATATTCTCAATGTGTTGGATATACACAGTTAAATTCTTTTCCTGTATGTGTTGTACCAATTAATACTCCTTTTTTATTTTATAAAAGTTCCCATTGCCTCACTCCCAATGGCACTTATTACAGATTTTTAATCACTGTCAACTTGATAGGTAAAAAACTATATTGCCTTGTTACTTTAATTTTCATTTTTATTCCTAGAGAAGTTAAAATTTTAGTTTATCATCTGAGTTCTGAGCATTGTCTATTTCCTTCAAGATGTGTTTCTCATAAATTTTATCATTCCTTACACATGAAAGAGTTCATGTGGGGCAAAAGCATTTCGTTGTTGTGATATCTTCCGTTTAATTATATTTATGGTTTCCTTATTTGAAACTTTTTTTTTTTTAAGTGGGAGCCCATAGTCTAAGTGTGACATTATCTTACCAGAGGATGCTACCACAACATCTGTATTTTAAACCTCCTCTTGATCAGAGTGATTTGCTTTAGGAGAATCTTTGAGCAAAAGCTGCTGTAGGAAGGGGTGATGGTCATTGTCACTGTTTACCAAATGTATCAGCTTCTTTCCCTCTGGGCACTTGGCAAGGTTGCATTTCCCCTAACCATCCTTAAGGGCAGGTTTGCCATGTGACTTGTTTTGAGCAGCGAAAGGTGAGCAGAGGGAGCATCCCTTCCAGGTTGAAGCTTTCTGAGGAGCAGGGGGACGTGACTTTTCCCATTCCCTTATCACTGCTGTGGCGGTCTTGAGAGCATGTGACAAGTGAAAAGCCTCCCTTGCCTGAATGACACTAAGAAAAGCCTCCTCCCCAATATACTTTGGACATGTGTGATGAAACAAGAAAATTTTGTTATACTAAGTCACTGAGATCCAGGGGCTGTTTCACCAGGCATAACCTAGGCTTTCCTGACCTCGAGGTAAATGATTCACTACAGTACTTCTTCTACGCTTGGCCACACCAAGCTCTGCACCATGGCTTCTCCATCAGGCTGGATCCCAGATCACAACCTAATCATCCCAACCTACACAGATGTACATCAATGATAGACTTTGTGACTAGGGTTGCCAATCAAATACAGAATGCCTAGTTAAAATTGAATTTCAAATTTAACAACAAATAATTTTTTAGTATAAGTCCTATGAAACATCTGAAAGATGCTCATATTAAAAAATTATACCTTATTTGAACTTCCTGCATTTTCATGTGTGCTAGATCTGGAAATTCTCTCTCTGACTCCTTTAATATCTCAGAATGTCCTGGGGATATTTTCACCCATTGATGATCATCTTACTGGGCCACATGTGTTTTTGTTTCAAGATTTTGTGACATGATGTTTAGGCATTCACCATTACAAAGAATTCTAAGACCAGTAAGATTTTTATTTTTGTAGCATCTATTTGTTCTTTAAAGTCAGAAATTTCACCACAATGTGTTTCAGTACTGTTTTTTTGTTTGTTTTTTGGGTTTTGTTTTGTTTTGTCTTGTTTTGTTTTTTGCTGCACCTGTAGCATATGGAAGTTCCCGGGCCAGGGATCAAATCTGAGTTGCAGCTGCAACCTACCCCACAGCAGTAGCAACGCCAGGTCCTTAACTCACTGTGTCACAGCAGAAATCCCAGTATTGTTTTATCTTGAGTACTTTTGCCTCCTTTTCCATGAGCTGTTCATTTTGCATTACCAGCTCAGGGAAGTTTTCCTTTTTAGGTGATAGATAAATGCATCTTCACTTTTAATTCTATCTCTTTTTGTGAGAAGAAGTCTCTGGGTTTTAGATTTCCACTTCCGTAATCTCCGTCCATCATATTTCCTTTATATCACTGTTTTATTCTCTTTGTCTTTTGCTTCTGCATTATAGGAACATCTTTATAGCACCTTCCATATCACTGACTCAATTTTCTGCAGTGTCGATTCTGTTCTTTAGAGTTTCCAATGTAGGTTTTGAGTCTACTATTGTGCTTTTGGTTTCCTACATTCAGTCATTTCCCTTTTCACCTGATTAGTGTCTAAACATCTCAGCTTCTATTTTTTATTTCATAAATTCCTTATTTTCTTGGATTTTATTAGACTCACAAAGCAAATATATTTGAAATTTTCCCTCTATTTTTAGATGTATGCTATTCTTCTTTATCTTGAATGTGATTTCCATCTTCTGTGTTTAAAATTCTCTTTATGTGTCCATAGCTTTTTCTTACCTCTCCTTTGAACAAAGGGCCATCTCTCTGTATCTAAAGTTCACCCATTAACAATGTGAACAGGCTCATTTATGGTCTTCTTTCCTGCCTACCCTGCTCCTGTAGGAACTGTGTTTTCAGATGTTGATCTTCAAGACTGGTTTATGTACACAAGCCTTGGCCAACAATCTGTGTCTAGGAATTCCTTATTTAGTGGTTTCTGTTCTCCTGGAAAGCAACTGCTATTCCAAATACCTGACAAACCGACTCTGCAGAGAATTACTTTGAGAGCATGTGAAGTCATGCACAGTTCTCTCTTGCCAGAAGGAGTCCATGCCCACAACAGATGTTTCCAACTCAGTTAGAGATATACAGAGGAAGTATGTAAAAACCAACAAACCCACCTCCTCCACTCCTGAAAACATCTCTGATTCTCTAATCTCTTTCACCGTTAAGCCCCCACAGCCCTTCAGAAGACTGTACTGATAATGGGTATGATACATTCCATGGCATCACATACATGTTTTGCCTTCAGTAAAGTGCTACACCTCCAGGTTATCGGCAGCCCTGTTTGAGATGCTTAGCGGGGTAACATGAGTGCTCTCCCCACCAGCTCCACAACCCCACACAAACCCCTACATCTCATATCATACCACCTGCTGCTTGACACTTGACATTCCCAATGCTCAGGCTGGCACATCCAGTCTATTTAGATAGGTAACCAAGGCCAAGGCCATCTATTAATTCAAAGTTTAAAAAATTCACATAAGATATAAGTAAAAAACGAAGACCATGGATCTATTTTCCCATGAACTCTGTGCTCTCCCATGCCTGTCTGTCATACCAACCAATGTCACCAGGCCATCAGCCAATGCAAGATTTCTCTGGAGCTGCCTGCAAGCTAAGGCTGACTTTTTCGCTCCTGTGTGATGCTTGCCCACAAATGTACCCTAAGTGTCACTAGTGAATAAATGGCACAGGAAAAGATTTGAATGGCAGCCTTCTTATTCTTCAGAAACTATGTATTTGACATACAAATAAAGACACTGTGGGGAAATGCCAGGGTCAGAAACTGCAGAGCCTCCCATCAGAGCTCCAGCCCTTTAACTCCTCTCCGTAGAGACAAGAGTGAATCTCTGGAGGGTGGATGCTAGACCATCAATGACTGTACAGACAATGGCAAGAAGAAGACAGTGTAAGATGTGACATGGACACTGTGCTGAAGTCCCCACAGGCAAGGACCTACCACTGCTGATGTGTATGACAGTCCTGTTCTAGCAAATGTCTTTTTAGTTTAAGGTTGCAAAACTGCTGTTGTTTGGGTGACAGGTGGTTGGGATCATTATTTTCCATTTATGAAACCCACAGGAAAGTCTAGAGGAGAGGTAAGAGGTCAGATTCGCAGGTCTGAACCTAATAGATTCCTGAACAGTTATAGATGGATGCCACCTCTGTGACCTTGATTTTTATCCATCATAAAGTGGAGATAAACACACTTAATTTCCAAACTCATGAGGATTAGATGAGTCCTTGGCAGAGTGTCATGAATATAGTAGGTGCCCAAAACATGTTAGAGATTAACCATGATGTATTATGCTGTCCTGTAGGATAGTAATGTGTGTGTGTAGCTCATTCTGCAGCATAGACTGTATTTTTCAAAATCTTTGGACTCTCCTCTGTATTCCTCCAGTTCCTTAGATCCATCACAGGAACTTAGTGACTATTTATTTGTTGGCTGCATTAAGAAATGTTTAAACGGACAAATAACTGAATGAGTGATTCTTTGACGAAATGGAAATACTATTAATGCAAGAAGGCTTGAATTAGAAGTTGATGGTTAGTTTCCTTTAGCAACCAGGGGGCCGAAGTGAGAGGGAGTCAGGGACTGTAGCTGGTGCAGAGCAGTGTATAATAAATGGTTCAATTCAGATATATTTTCCACCATAATGTATGTGCCTCAAGATTAGGGTTTATGTCTTACTGAACTCTCTATTCCATACCTTGCTCAGATAAGAAACTGTGTTCTGAATAGAGAGAAGGATGGGTAGGACAGTTGCATGTACCTTAATTTTGATGATGTCTGGGTTGTACTGCACTGCATCTCCCCATTCCTGCATCAGGTCCGCTGTTGGCAGATCCTTATATGCCAGGGCAGTGATGTATTCACTTGCACCTCCCCGCACAAGGACCACCAAGTCATTCACCATGCTGCTTCTCTTGTTTCTGTCTGGAGTGGACACGGAGACCAGGCATGTCAGGGGATCCATTGTCACACACTGGAATTACTGCAATTCAACTGACAATCTTGCTACCATAACATTTAATCAGCTTTCCCTGGAGATGTGGGTGGACAAGCTACATCTCTGCGATGTGAAAGGGGAAAAAAGGAGCTCACCCAACCATATATGATACAAGCTGGGGACAGGACAAGAAAGCGACATTTGATTTGAGCATCTGGAAGTGCTAGTCATTAAGTGAGTCCATGAAAGATAGTTGATAGATAAATAGATACATACATACACAGGAACAGATTAATAGATCATAGGTAAATAGATTGGTAGGTAGATAGATTGATAGATTATTAATCATTTATGTGTCATTCACTAATCTAATGCTGATCATGTATTAACTCACCTAATCTTCATTATGAAATAAGAACTATATCATCCTGATTTGCCAATAAGAAACCTTAGGCACTAGGGGTAAAGGAATATAACCACGTAGTCCTGCCCAATCTCTAAGCTGTGTTTCTTCTTTGTCTTGGATGACAAAGGTAGGAAAATTGGTAAAGGGTGAGCATGGAAACTAACAGTAATAGAAATTAAATAGTATTTACAATAAAGCAATTATTATTTTGATATTCATGGAGTTTCCCAGAAAGTCCAATCATATCAGTGAGTCATTCTTGTTCTAATTTGTCTATGTGTCCAATGTCAAAGGAGCAGGTCTATAGTGACTACTCTACTCTGAACTTGCAACATCTAAGCATAAGAAAAAGGGAGCCTCGTATACTGCTGGTAGGAGTGTAAATTGGTAAAACCACCTCAGAAAACACTTACCTAGTCTAGCAAAAGGACATACTCTACAATCCAACAATTTTACTCCTGGGTGTATTCCCTGGAGAATCCCTTGGGTACATGTGTACCGGATGATTGTGTAAGAATGTTTACAGGAGAATTGATTTACAATTGCTTGACACAGGAAATAACCCAAATTTAACAGTAGGATGAACAAAGCATTACATTCATACAAAAATATACTCTGCAGCACTGGAAATGAACTAACTACAATTACACACAAAAACATAATATTGAATAAAAAAAAAAAAACAGAACTGAAAAGATTGCACTTCATCCACATAGAGTTCAAAACCAAGCAACTCTAAGCTACACTGGTTAGCAAGACCAGGTGGTAAAACTACCATGAAAAAAGAGTTCCCCTTGTGGCTCAGCGGAAAGGAATGTGACTGGTAACCATGAGGTTGCAGGTTCCATCCCTGGCCTTGTTCAGTAGGTTAAGGATCCAGCGTTGCTGTGGCTGTGGTGTAGGACGGCAGCTGCAGCTCTGATTTGCCCCCTAGCCTGGGAACCTCCATATGCTGTGGGTGCAGCCCTAAAACAAACAAACAACCCCTATCATGAAAAGAGGGACCTGTTTAACACAGAAGTCAGGATGGTGTTAGCCGCAAAGAGGGAGGAGTTGTAATTGACAAGGGTCTTGGGTTGCTAGGCAATGCTCTAAATAGCAGCCTGGATAGGGGAGGGGCTTACCCTACAAATCTTCTTTGAAGGGCACCCTCGTTTTCTGCAAGCCTCCCTGTGTAAGATACATCAGCCAACCCTGTCCCACCAAAATGCACAAACAGTATCCACCAACAGTATCAGTGAAAAGTGTAAGAGACTGTTCTAGACCATCAGTTCAGTTCATTCTGCTGTGGTTTTATTTTGGCTACAAAACTCTTTCTTCACCCATGATCACACATACAGGGACAAGCTTAGTAAGCAGAGCAGATGAAGGAGAGCCTGGGCTGCAGAAGGGGTCAGGGATTGGACCCCTGCCAATTAGTTCTCTTCCAAGTTGCTCTGTTGATTCCCAACCCCCTTGCACAGCCTCCAAGTCCCTGCTCCCATATACCTGGCTTTGTGTCTTGGCTTTAATACCCAGCTCTGGTCTCTCCTGCCATGTGGGCTCTGCTACACGTCTCTGGCTTTGGCTGCTCTTCTAGTCTCCATCTTGCCCACTGTTTCAATTAAGGACTAGCTGCCTCACCTGTCTCCCCTCCTGCCCCCACCTGGCTCCTACCCCCTTCAGCTTAGAGCATCCTACCTCTAGTGAGGCCAACTCCCAGCCCCCAGGGCAAAATTTCATTGTTACATTTTTCTTTTCCTGCCTAAAAACAACTTTGATACTTTACTCCTCAAGTTGCAATTCAAAGGATCCCTGCCCTAGGAAGCTGGTCCTAATGCTCCAGACTGGGTTTGGTGCCTATCACTGCCTTGTCCTTGCTTCTTCAACTTTTTGCCTACTTCAAGTAAATATCACAAAGATAGAAAGACAACCTTAGTCATTTAACAAACCCAGCACCTAGTAGGAGCTAGGTAGATTTTTACTGGATGAGTTATTATTTTAATTGAAATGCCTTGGAATATCCAGTCTTTAGCTTAAAGAGCACCTGGGTCTGAGTTGCTAGAGAGGGAAGAGTGATAAGCAGAGAAGTCATGTGCCCTTGCACTCACCTTTTATCTCATTGAGAATGTCCTTGCACTTGTGCACCGACACCCCCAACTTGATGTAGACCTCTTCTATGGCGACACCAATTTTAAAACCATGTTGGGCACAGGCATGGACATCCTTTAGAGAATAATCTGAAAGAAGCAAGAAAAGCAGCTCATGACCCAGAAGGTAATTTGCCCTGGGCTTCTTCCTGTGATCCCATGACCTAAGCCTTCCTGGATGTCATAGAGGGCCCCACAGGGATTCAGATGTAAATTAATGGGTGACCAGCCTGATGATAAGAAATTCAGGGAGTTCCCATTGTGGCGCAGTGGTTAACGAATCTGACTAGGAACCACGAGGTTGCGGGTTCGATCCCTGGCCTTGCTCAGTGGGTTAACGATCCATCACTGCCGTGAGCTGTGGTGTAGGTCGCAGATGCAGCTCGGATCCCACGTTGCTGTGGCTCTGGAGTAGGCCAGTGGCTACAGCTCTGATTAGACCCCTAGCCTGGGAACCTCCATATGCCGTGGGAAGTGGCCTCAGAGAAGACAAAAAAAAAAAAAAAGAAAGAAATTCAGGCAGCTCCTGGCACCAGGGCAGAGACAGCATTAGAAATCAGCATCAACTTCCCTTTCCATCTTCTTCAAAGACTCTGAGGGTTTTTGCTGCTTTCCAGAGAGAGGAAGTGTTCAGACTTGCTTTCAAAAAGTGTGGCTCCTTAGCAAATCTCTAGGGATTGATCCAGTCTGCAATCTGCGCCCCTGCCCCCTTCCATTGACCTTTCTTTCTCTATTCTTTTATATGGAAGAAAGAGCTTGTTAATTGACAAGTTGAGGTAAGGCTTATGAAGTATCTGGTATAGTGCCTGGCAAAGAGAAGGCACCAAGTTCCCTTATTTCTTCTTTTGGGAACCATTTCCTATCTGTTCCTCCCCAAGGCACCTTCCTGTCCTGGTCTTGCTGAAGTCTTTGGTGTGACTTGGAAACAATTTCTTTCTTTTTTTTTTTTTTTATTTTCCCACTGTACAGCAAGGGGGTCAGGTTATCCTTACATGTATACATTACAATTACATTTTTCCCCCACCCTTTCTTCTGTTGCAACATGAGTATCTAGACAAAGTTCTCAATGCTATTCAGCAGGATCTCCTTGTAAATCTATTCTAAATTGTGTCTGATAAGCCCAAGCTCCCGATCCCTCCCACTCCCTCCCCCTCCCATCAGGCAGCCACAAGTCTCTTCTCCAAGTCCATGATTTTCTTTTCTAAGGAGATGTTCGTTTGTGCTGGATATTAGATTCCAGTTATAAGTGATATCATATGGTATTTGTCTTTGTCTTTCTGGCTCATTTCACTCAGGATGAGATTCTCTAGGTCCATCCATGTTGCTGCAAATGGCATTATGTCATTCTTTTTTATGGCTGAGTAGTATTCCATTGTGTATATATACCACTTCTTCCGAATCCAATCCTCTGTCGATGGACATTTGGGTTGTTTCCATGTCCTGGCTATTGTGAATAGTGCTGCAATGAACATGCGGGTGCACGTGTCTCTTTTAAGTAGAGTTTTGTCCGGATAGATGCCCAAGAGTGGGATTGTGGGGTCATATGGAAGTTCTATGTATAGATTTCTAAGGTATCTCCAAACCGTTCTCCATAGTGGCTGTACCAGTTTACATTCCCACCAACAGTGCAGGAGGGTTCCCTTTTCTCCACACCCCCTCCAGCACTTGTTATTTGTGGATTTATTAATGATGGCCATTCTGACTGGTGTGAGGTGATATCTCATGGTAGTTTTGATTTGCATTTCTCTTATAACCAGCGATGTTGAGCATTTTTTCATGTGTTTGCTGGCCATCTGTATATCTTCTTTGGAGAAATGTCTATTCAGGTCTTTTGCCCATTTTTCCATTGATTGATTGGCTTTTTTGCTGTTGGGTTGTATAAGTTGTTTATATATTCTAGAGATTAAGCCCTTGTCGGTTGCATCATTTGAAACTATGTTCTCCCATTCTGAAAGTTGTCTTTTTGTTTTCTTTTGGGTTTCCTTTGCTGTGCAAAAGCTTTTCAGTTTGATGAGGTCCCATGGGTTTATTTTTTCTCTATTGCTTTGGGAGACTGACCTGAGAAAATATTCATGATGTTGATGTCAGAGAGCGTTTTGCCTGTGTTTTCTTCTAGGAGTTTGATGGTGTCCTGTCGTATATTTAAGTCTTTCAGCCATTTGGAGTTTATTTTTGTGCATGGTGTGAGGGTGTGTTCTAGTTTCATTGCTTTGCATGCAGCTGTCCAGGTTTCCCAGCAATGCTTGCTGAATAGACTTTCTTTTTCCCATTTGATGTTCTTGCCTCCCTTGTCAAAGATTAATTGACCATAGGTGTCAGGGTTTATTTCTGGGTTCTCTATTCTGTTCCATTGGTCTGTCTGTCTGTTTTGATACCAGGACCACACTGTTTGGATGACTGTGGCTTTGTAGTATTTCTTGAAGTCTGGGAGAGTTATGCCTCCTGCTTGGTTTTTGTTCCTCAGGATTGCTTTGGCGATTCTGGGTCTTTTGTGGTTCCATATAAATGTTTGGATTGTTTGTTCTAGTTCTGTGAAAAATGTCCTGGGTAATTTGATAGGGATTGCATTGAATCTGTAGATTGCTTTGGGTAGTATGGCCATTTTTACAATATTGATTTTCCCAATCCAGGAACATGGAATATCTTTCCATTTCTTTACATCTTCTTTGATCTCTTTGATTAAAGTTTTATAGTTCTCGGCATATAGGTCCTTTACCTCCTTGGTCAGGTGTATTCCGAGGTATTTGATTTTGTGAAGTGCAATTTTAAAAGGTATCGTATTTTTGTATTCCTTTTCTAATATTTCATTGCTGGTATAGAGAAATGCAACTGACTTCTGAATGTTAATCTTATATCCTGCTACTTTGCTGAATTTATGAATCAGTTCAAGGAGTTTTGGGGTTGAGTCCTTAGGGTTTTCTATGTATAGTATCATGTCATCTGCATACAGTGACAGTTTTATCTCTTCTCTTCCTATATGGATGCCTTTTATTTCTTTGGTTTGTCTAATTGCTGTGGCTAGGACTTCCAAAACTATGTTGAAGAGCAGTGGTGAGAGTGGGCATCCCTGTCTTGTTCCAGATTGGAGGGAGAAGGCTTTCAGTTTTTCCCCATTGAGGATTATATTTGCTGTGGGTTTATCATAAATGGCTTTGATTATATTCAGTAATGTTCCCTCTATACCCACTTTGGCGAGGGTCTTGATCATGAATGGATGTTGGACTTCGTCAGGTGCTTTTTCTGCGTCTATTGAGATGATCATATGATTTTTGACTTTTTTTTGGTTAATGTGGTGTATGATGCTGATTGATTTGCGTATGTTGAACCATCCTTGTGAACCTGGGATGAACCCAACCTGGTCATTGTGTATAATTTTTTTGATATGTTGTTGGATTCGGTTGGCTAAGATTTTGTTGAGAATTTTTGCATCTATATTCATCAAAGATATTGGGCGATAGTTTTCTTTTTTGGTGGTATCTCTGTCTGGTTTTGGAATGAGGGTGATGGTGGCATCATAGAATGTCTTTGGGAGTATTCCTTCTTCTTCAACCTTTTGAAAGAGTTTAAGGAGGATGGGCACCAATTCCTCTTTATATGTTTGATAAAATTCACCTGTGAAGCCATCTGGTCCTGGACTTTTATTTGTAGGGAGTGATTTTATGACCTCTTCAATTTCATTTCTAGTGATCGGTCTGTTCAGTTGGTCTGTTTCTACTTGATTCAGTTTTGGCAGGCTGTAAGATTCTAGAAAATTGTCCATTTCTTCCAGATTGTCAAACTTGTTGCCATATAGTTGTTCATAGTATGGAAGCAATTTCTGTAGCACCTTGAGGTCAGGGAAAGGAGAATAGGGCAGCTTTGATGTCTGGAAGTGTCAGTGTTGGTATAGATCAGTTTTCCCCAAAGCGTGTTCCTTAAACCTTGCATCCCATGATGATATCTCAAAATTCTTATGACAGCAAGTATAGCAAGAAACCAGGCTTCTGTGGTCAAGCCAGTGTGACAAACCTTATATCAAAAGAGGAGGAGAGGTCACTTGATTTCAGGATGCCTGTGAAACTCTAACAGTGGGATCTATTATATGTTTTCCCAAATTGACTATAGAACCTTCCTGTAGGAAATAGAGTGAGGAACTATGAAAGGTGCTTTTGAAACTTCTGGCAGGGAGGATGGCACCCCTGATCTTGGCAAGGGTACCTGAGGTCACACTGACCTAAATGTACATTCTTTACCATATGTCCTCTTTCAGGTACACTGGACTAACAACCAAGCCCTGTCAACTGCATGACCTTGGGCAGGTCACTTAACCTGACAGGTGCCATGTTGTAGGAAAGAATACTGGACTGGGAAGAAGAAATCACATCTTAGACTTGCAGTTGATCACAAGTGGAAAGGCATGCACATAGAATGGATTGTCAAAGGGGAATGGGAGCTGACTAGGAGTATGGAGACAAGGACAATAAGCTGGAACACTGCTGTGCAAAGTAAGGACCAGCAGTAATGCTATCACCTTAAATCTTGGGAGACAACCAGAATCTTGGGTCTCACTTCAGATTTACTGAATGAAAACCCACCTCTTCCATGGTTTTCAGATAATTCATATTCATATTAAACTCTGAGAAAGGCTGGTTCTGGGGTGAGCATAAAGTGGCAACAGGAAAGAGAGAAAAGATCATTTGCAGGGTAGAGCTGATAGGACTTGCACACAGAGCAGAAGGAAAGAAAAATAACCAAAGCAGACCCTTAGGTTTGTGGCTTGAGCCACTGATTGAATTAAGCCATATTCAGAGATGTGGGTGACAACAGAAAAAAAAAACAACATGTGCCCAAGTTCTCTTTGGGGGCATGTTAAGTTTGGGGTGGTTGTGAGACATTCAAATGGAGAAATCAAGGAGGCATGTCCACATGAGCTCTTGGGTGCACAGAAGAGATGCAGGATAGATCTATACACTGGGAATGATCTGTATGTTGAAGGCATTTAGAGCCAGGAGATTAGATGCTATTGTCTAGAGAAAGTTATAGAAAAGAGGACGGCCCAGACAGGGCTTGCAGAGGGAAACCAACACCACCAGCAAGTTCCAAAAAGGAGGAGGCATCTGCAAAGGAAACTGGGACAGCACAGCCAAGGAGGGAGAATGGAAAGCCAGGTGCATACACTATCAACCCTCCCCCAACAAGGACAAGCCTCTCCCTGTTAACCCACAGTCCCCATGTGCCCCATCAGTAAAGCCGTGGTCCCTTGGGCAGCGTACCTGCTCTCTCCATGGCCTCTTTGTTCATGATGAGTGTGTACTCATAAACACCCCCGAGCACGGCCTCTGTGATGTAGTGGGTCCCAAAATCACGGAAGAGATCTCTGTACTCCCCGTAGCTGTACTCCAGAGGCAGCTGCTTGACCCTCTGAAGGAACTCGTAATGCAGCATGAGGTTTCTGGATTTCAGCTTGTAACGCGCTACCTCAAGGTCAGAGCGCGCGTGCAGAAATGCGCTTTTCTACATGAAATACCAACGAGGGAAAACCAGACCTTTAAAGTTAGGAAGCTGGAACGAGAGGATGAACTTTCCAAATACCATCCGACATTCTTAGCCGGGGGTCATCAGTCATGACTCCTTTAGGAGACTCAAGGGAAGACGGCCTCTACGACCAGCCTTCATTTCTCATAAATATCCCGATGTCCTTTTCCACTTGGAAGCAGGTGCTCTTGACTCCCTTCCTTATAGTAGCAAGTAAGGAGCGAGAAGGAAGGAAGCAGAAGCAAACATGGCAGGGTGTAACAGGTGCCCATGGACTGCTCTCAGGGGAGACGGGGTTTGCGACCTTCAAAAGCAACTAAGTACTTGGATGATGCTTTTTTAAAAACTGGAAAAAGGCCACTCGAGGAAGAGTAAAAGGGATGCTTTAGGAAAGCTGGATATTACAGTGCTCAGCAAGGGTCAGCAAACCATAGCCTGCACACAGAAGCCAGCGCCTGGTTTTGTAAATCAAGTGTCACTGCAATGCAGCCACAGCCACTTGTTAACGTGTTGTCCATAGCTGCTGTCACCCTGCAATGGCAGAGCCGAGGGGTTGTTATAGAGGCCCTACAGCCTTGAAAAGGCTGACATATTTACTATCCAGCCCTTTATAGAAAAAGTTCAGTGACCTCTAGTGTGTGGAAGAGACTGAGAGATGCTGATGCTGGATGAAGGGCAAGGATCCAGGAATGTTTATGTAAGCTGAGCTGAGAGGTGTCTACAGTGCGATGCAGGTTGAGAAAAAGGTGAAATGGTGGGAAATACACATTCTCCCCTCCCTTCCCCTCCATCTGAAAACTCTCACCAGCTTGACCTGTCAGCTCTCTATGCCCACCTGTCAGCTCTGCCCCTGGTCCTGTGCTCCCTTTTCCTGGTCCTGCCCCTGACTCATGACCTCCTCCCTCATCTTTCCAGCCTTAGCAGTCACCAGGTGCTCTGTTCATGATTTTTCTAAATATTTTAGGGTTCCTCTTCTGTTTGAGTTATAATAAAGCTTCGCCACTGATCTCCCTCTAGTTCCCCTCAGTGTTTCAATCAGAGTTGACATCCTAAAACTCAGATGGTATTATTATGGTGCCTCTCCAGGTTTAAATTAAACCCCTGCACTGGCTCCCTATTGTCCCCAACCTGGAGAAGCACCTCAGGTGATATTCTAGAGAGGGATTTCAGTTGACTATTTGGAATAGAAGTCAAATTGGTAAGGACTGAAAATTCTCCAGAGATGATTTAGTTCTGGTAAAGCTATGCTTTTCAGCTTAACGAAAACCAAGGGGAAAGCTTACTAAAAAATGAGTAAGTAGCTATAGAAGTGGCCTCCCTAAAAAGTACGCTGATGTAAGACCAAGCTTTTCAGAGTTCCTGTTGTGGCGCAGTGGGTTAAGAACCTAACACAGTCTCCATGAGGATGCAGGTTCAATCTTTGGCCTTGCTCAGTGGATTAAGGATCCAGCTTTGCTGTAAACTACAGTGTAGGTCACAGATGTGGCTCAAATGTGGTGTTGCTGTGGCTGTGGTGTAGGCCCCAGCTGCAACTCCAATTCAAACCCCAGCCTGAGAACTTCCATATGCCATGGGTGCAGCCATGAAAAAAAAAAAAAAAAGACTAAGCTTTTCAAGATAGCAAATGTAATAAGTTGCCTGAACTAGTAGCCATACAGAATGCAAACACATCTGTGGACATGAAAATTCAAATGAATACAGAGAAATGGAAGAGCAACCAAAGGGTACTTACCGTGTGAGAGAATCGCTTGGTTCTGCTAATAAAAAGTTTGCCTTTATCACTTGTTCTACTGATGCCAAATTCAAACATTCCAGATATTTTAAAACCAAAGCTGAAACTAGACTTGCTAATCGCTGCAGTTGTGACATTTTGTTCGAAATCTGAGTATGATTCATATTCTGTCAGTGCAAAGTCATATTTTCCTTGGGTCTGAAGGAAGAAAAAAGAAAATGTTCCTTATGTCCTTTGACTCACATCCATTCAATTCAGGTCAAGAGATGCTCATCATACTCTTACTACGTTTTCTTTTTTGGCTGCATCTGTGGCATACAGAAGTTCCCAGGCTAAGGGTCGAATTGGAGCTGCAGCTATGACCTACAGCACAGCTACAGCAACACCAGATTCGAGCCACATCTGTGACTTATGCCGCAGCTTGTGGCAAGGATACTTAAGCCACTGAGGGAGACCATGGATTGAACCCCCATCCTCATGGACACTATGTTGGGTTCTTAACTCACTCAGCCACAATGGGAACTCCTATACTCTTGTTATCTTTCAAGCACTGGACTAAATGCTCTGGACTCCAAATCTCAGAGGCAAACAATGTCTCTACCTCCAGAACTCTTGATCCACTAGAAGAAATGTGTCCAATACTGGGGGGGGGGCTGATGCTCAGAGGTGGGTGCTTGATATGGGTTTCCACTGGCTGAAATGTAGAAGAACCTTCTGGGTTGTGGACTTGGT
The DNA here is from genome assembly GCF_016906955.1 of Phacochoerus africanus. Lineage (NCBI taxonomy): Eukaryota > Metazoa > Chordata > Mammalia > Artiodactyla > Suidae > Phacochoerus > Phacochoerus africanus. Next base: position 154,972,547 of record NC_062551.1, on the reverse strand, counting down.
ATAGGCAAAAGCGTGGTGGTAGGAAGGGGCAGGGTATGGTCCAGAAACCATGGGGATGCTAGTTCGGTTGTATGAGAAGGTACAAAAATAAATCAACTATAAATAGAAAAAAATAAAAATCTTAAAAAGAGAGAAAAGAGAGAGCAGGAAAGATACACGAGTGAGAGGAGGACAAAGGGGCTGCAAGAGAGTGTGTTGGTGTCCAGATGCTGAGGCTTTGGGATGACCTGCTGATGTTGACTTAATCCAAAAATGAGCCCACAGAGGAAGCAGCTGAGGATCAGGAAGTCCATGACAAGCAGTTGGGTTGGAAGGGATGAACTTGGGGTCAGAAAGACAAGCCAATGAGGAGGAGCCCAGTGATGGCAGATGTGGGATTAGTCAAAGGCAGTGCAGGGGGGGATGTGGTGGCAGGGCAGCAAAGTGCCTTTGAAAACTTAGAGGAGCTGTTGCTCCAAAATCAGTGCTCATTGTGCTGTGCACACGAACTGACTAGGGGCACTGCCTGGGTGGTCCTGGAGTGACCAGTCTCATATCATCTCCACCCCCATGCCTTCAGCTTCCGATTCTTGCAGTTCCCATAATACTTCAGCTTCCAAGGGAGGAAAGAGATGTGATTCTAGCATGGCCTGTGGGAAGGCACCTGAGGTGGAATGCAGATTTTCTCACTGGGTAACCTTTGGCTTAACCGCCCTGTGCCTCAGTTTCTTCATGTGCAAAATGGACATAATAATGACCTTAAAGGGCATAATGCTTTTCCATTTTTATAGAGATAAAAAGTTGCAGCACAGAGAATAACTTTTGTTTTGCTGGAGGTTTACAGGAACATCGTGACCTGACCTATGCGGACAGCTGCGAGAACAAAGGATTCCAAAACCAAGAAGTTTGGAACAAGCAACCAAGCCCCTCCTTCACCTTGCCTGTAAAAGTGCTTTGCTAAAAACCTTCGGGGAGCTCAGGGCTTTGGGGGACGGAGACACCTGTCTCCTTGTGTGGCCCCTCAATAAAACTTTCTCTGCTCCAGACTCCAAAGTTTCAGTATTGTTTGGCCTCATCTTGCCTCAGGCACACAAATTTGTATTGGCTAACAGAACAATGCCTGGTTCTAACAAGCAAGGACTTGGTAATAACAAGATTTAACACTTGCTGAGGACTCCTTGTTAGACCAGGTACTGTGAGAGCTAAGCATTCACACATGTCATCTCATTAATCCTCTCCCTGCAGTAGAACATTTATAAATCCAAATCTAAAGATAGGAAAATGAAGGTTCAGAACATCTAACATGCTATGCAAGGTAAGCTACAGAGGCATCTGTGAGACTTGGAATGCCTAGCTACCCTGTTAGGGCTGGTTCCTGTGTGACAGGCACAGTGAGGCCAAACAAATAGAAACTTAGTAGTTTGAAGTAGAGAAAGGTTTATTGCAGGGCCATGCAAGGAGACAGGTGAATCAGCGCCCCCTCCCTAACCCCAAACTTTCAAAGGGTTTCAGCAAAGCATTTTTAAAATATGATACTGTTTATATGTGGAATCTTTCAAAAAAGGGATGCAAATGAAGTTATTTGCAAAACAGAAGAGACTCACAGACTTTGAAAACAAACTTATGGTTACCAAAGGGTACAGGTGTTGGGGGGGAAGGGATGGAATGGGGGTTTTGCACACTGAGGTATATGGTGATTGGCCAACAGTGACCTGCTGTATAACACAGAGAACTCTACCCCATATTCTGTGATAATCTCCGTAGGAAAAGAATCTGAAAGAGATGCATATGTGTGTATGTATAACTGAATCACTCTTTTGTACAGCAGCAATTATTCCAACATTGTAAAGCAACTATACTTCAATGAAACTTTTGTTGTTGTTGTCTTTTGTTCTTTTAGGGCCACACCTGTGGCATATGGAGGTTCCCAGGTTAGGGGTCCAATTGGAGCTGTTGCTGCCAGCCTATGCCACAGCCATAGCAACGCCAGATCCAAGCTGCGTCTGTGACCTACACCACAGCTCACAGCAACACCAGATCCTTAACCCACTGAGTGAGGCCAGGGATCAAACCCGCAACTTCATGGTTCCTAGTTGGATTCATTCCCACTATGCCACAATGGGAACACCCAATGAAACTTTTAAAGATGATAGAAAAAGAAAAGAGCCAGATAAGGGAGGCATGTGGCAGGGCATATCATCGGCTTGTGCACAGTTTTCTGGTTGGCTGATGGTGAGGTAACAGGGCAGTGTCACAGGGGTTGACAGGAGCAGCTCTCAGGCTCCAGGAGGCCTGGGGGCTATGTGCTAATGGGCATCACGTAGTTAACATCTTCTATTTGGACGAGGGTTTTCACATTTGTGAACCAACTCAGGAAATGGGCATGGGATACTTTACAGATCCTAAAGCAGAGAATATGGGGGAGGGGTCTATCCCAGGAAGGCCCCCTAGGGTCCTGCTTGGGTTACAGTGCTTCTATCTTCATGATATTATTGTTAGCATAATTATGCTACTGCAACTCTGCATTGCCTTTACTGGACACATCAGCCTCACCACTGGGTCTGCAGTGGGGAGGGGGAAGGGCCCTCCTGGAACAAAGGGAAGGCAACATGTAGCATCAACACCTGTATGCGCATGCACAGTTCTGTAACAGTGTAACAAAACCTGAATCCATGGGTGCAAGCGTATCTATAACTGTCCACTCAGAAATTATAGAATGTATGTTACCTTATAAGGGGGTCAAAACGGACCAAAGTGTAAAAGAAAAAATAGTGGAAGATATATAAGACAGCGCCCTGCTGCATTTGGGGGCTCAGCCTTTGTAAATGAATCCACTAAACCATTGCCGGCACGAATAAACACTGCTTCCTGGCAAAAAGGCCTCGGTGTCCTGTCTCCCTGTATATAAGTCCTGCAACATGTCCCAAGGGAGGCCCGATTTTAGACATGAAGAATTGAAGCTCAGAGAGAAAAGCAGTGTGTCCTAGCTCTCCCGCAGGCTGCCTGATCCCTGCTATTGACTCCTGAGCCAGTGCTCTTGCCATTGCCCCTCGCTGGCTTCCGGGCTGGCACGTACCTGTGGGTTGAAGTTTTCCACATTGTGTGGTTTCCGAAACCTCGTGTTGAGTATGTAATGGGGGGAGCATGCACCGGCGTAATACCTGTGATCGAGAACTGGGCCCTCCAAGTTGTTCGTGAACAAATTTATCCTGCAGGGAAGGCACAGAGAAGGGGACGAGGTGAGGGTGTAATCCTGACAGACCGACGAAAGGACACCAAAATTCCTTGGCACATCACCCAAGACCCTTGATATCTGGTTGAAACCACTTTCTTTCTTTCTTTTTTTGCTTTTGCTTTTTAGGGCCGCACACTCCGCCCCCCTGGCATATGGAGGTTCCCAGACTAGGGGTCCAATCAGAGCTATAGCTGCCGGCCTACGCCAGAGCCACAGCAACGCGGGATCCGAGCCCTGTCTGTAACCTACACCACAGCTCACAGCAATGATGGATCCTTAACCCACTGAGAGAGGCCAGGGATCGAACCCGCAACCTCATGGTTCCTAGTCAGATTCGTTTCTGCTGCGCCATGATGGGAACTCCTGAAAGCAGGTTTCTAGCTTCATCTCTGGCACCTCCCAGCCACAACCACAAACCCAGTGTCCCCCTACTCAGAGGTGTTCTCACTTCAGTGTGCTTTTCTCCTTCTCTTCTGCGTAAGGGCTGTTCCCTATGCCTACATGTCCTTCCAGCCACTCACTGTTTTACCTCATACTTATCTTCCAAGGCTGGGCTCTGTTGTGGCCTGCTGTGGGAAGCCTTTGCTCACTCTTGCATCACACCCATATTAGACCTTGGGCTTGCCCCATTCATGCATTTATTCTTCTGTACTACCGCAGTTGCCTTACAAGAATGGTCTAGCCTAACAGGTAAGAAACTGGCCTCTGGAGCCAGACACCTCGGGTCAAAGCCTCGTTCTGCCATGTCCGGATTATGTAACCGTGGACATACCAGTTGACCTCTCAGTATCTCGGTCTCCTCATCTGTAAAATGGGAATAAGGAAAATCTTATTTCATGGAGCAGTGGTGAGAAACACACATGTCCATATCTGTTAATTGCTTAGAACGCTGCTTAGTCTGCGATAGAGTCTTGTTGCCATTTACGTATCTGTTGTCTCCCCTAGACTGTATGCTCCTTGGGGATGGTGGGTCTCCTCTGGATTTCTGTGCAATCCTGCTCACAAGATACTAAATTTATTCCCATTTACTGAGGGTCTTACTGGAGACAGACACAGTCACCGGTGGCTCACTGCCTCACCTTACATAGTGTCCCCAAAGCCCTGTGTATAGATATCATTAGTATCACCTAGAAAGGGTGAAAAGCCAGTCTCTAATTTGACGTGATTTCTCAGTGCCTCCTAGGGCAGGCCTTTATTCCTGAGCTGCTTTGACAACTAGACAGTGCTGGGGTTTTTTGGGTTGTTTTTGTTAAAAGGAGCTCTTATCTCCTTTCAGCTTCTGCCTGTTGGCCTGTTCTCTTCCTACCAGAATTGTCTTAGGCCCTCTTTCCTGTGACAGAGTTTTGTGTAGCATAATAATGTACATTCATTTATGTTCTTTAACACTGTAGACAGTTGACACATACTGGCTCCTTGAATCCACAGGTATTATGATTATCATGCCCATTTAACAGATGAGGACAGTGAGGCACAGGGAGGGAAACCAATCTGCCAAAGGATTCAGTGCCAGCTGCTGGTGGGGCTGGGAATCAAAGTCTGAGCATCTGACTTAAGAACAGAGTCTCTTTCTTCCCACCACATAGGCTGCCGCACACATATTAGTTTATTACTTGGCATGAACACAGTTGGTCCTCACAGAACCGGTGTAAAGGGTATTCCTGACTTCCATCCCAAATGACGACACTGAATCACTGTATAGGTAAGAGCCTCACTCAGGGTCCCGTGGTCTGTGCACCATCCTTTTGCCCCTCCTGCCTCTGCTGCTGGTTCTGAATGTCCACTCTGTCATCGTCTTCACCGTGTGAACCCTGGGAACTCCCTTAACCTTCCAGGGCTTAGCATCGCTAACTTCTAAGGTGGTCCAGAGAGGAAGTCATCCCCATTCAGGGAGTCTGTGTCCCTCGTGACAACCTTTCAGGAAGGAGATCTGATTTCTGTGTGGGAAGAAGGGAACCCCATGCAGGGCCACTCTCCTCCCCCATCCCATGTCACACACGTGATTTGTGAGGCAGGCAAGGGGAGGCTCTCACTCTTCCCCTGGAGGCTGAGAGGCTGCCGAGTGTGACAGGAAAGCAGCTGAGCACCGGGCCAATTTGGCCTCTTCTGACTTTGTCCCTTCATCTTGCCAGAGCATTTAGCCAACTTGGAGACCCCCCAGAAGCTTGACTCACTGACTCGGTGCAGAGCCATGCTGGAAATCCACTCCTTCCCTGCCTTATTACTTACCAGCCTCTCCTGGCCAGGCCCTCTGCTGGGATGTCAGGAGAGAGAAACATAAAACCTCCCTTACTGCTGTCAAAGGTAATGCTTAGAAAGTACCTGACACAGTCACAGAACTGCTGTCAAAGAAACATTCCCCCCCCACACACACAGCTCTGCTCTCTGGGCTCCAGACCCAGCCCTCCCTGCATCTGTGTCCATCCATGGCACCTGTCCCGTGTCTATCCATGGCACATGCTCATGAGCTCCCAGAACTGTCCTCAGAAAAGAGCCATAGAGCTTATCTTCCAGCCCTTTTTCAGAAAGGAAAAGCAGAGCCACTCTGCTTCTATCCCTTCCCTTCCTCTCTCTTCTCCAGAATTACCTGCTTTCATAACCTAGCAGGACCCTACTGGGCCTTCCCCGGGGCTGGCCCTTCCCCCATATCCTATGCTGAGTTAGCTCCTCTTTGAAGTATATAACATGTATCTTTTGGAGATTTACAGGAACATCCTGACCTGACCTCTGTGGAGAGCTACAAGAACAAAGAACTTCTCCACCAGGAAGTTTGCAACAACCAACCATGCCCCTCTCTCACTTTGCCTTTAAAAATGCTTTGCAATTTTGGTTCAGGGAATTGGGGATATCTTGGGGGCAAAAGCCACAGGTCTCCTTGCATGGTCCTACAGTAAACCTTTATCTGCTCCAAACTGCGACATTTTGGTTTGTTTTGGCCTCCCTGTGCACTGGGGACTCCGACTTGAACTAACACCCTTCCAGCTTCACAACAGAAAGACAGTAACTTACCCACTGGCCAGGTTGCCAATGGCCCAGTATTGGTCCATTTCCTGCTGACACTTTTTATAAATCCTTTTACAGTTCGCCTCATCCGACTGATCTCCACAGTCATTGTCACCATTGCAAAGAAGTCTACGGTTGATGCACCTCCCTGGGATGGAGAAAGGGTGTCACCCACAGTCCTGAGGCCAGTAAGAGGGGGATTGGGGGTATGAGACCCTCTGTGTGCCAGGCACTTGCTTGGGCCTTTAAGGCTCTGTTTCCATTAGTCCTCATGTATTTCAGGGTGGGTGGGTAATAGAATTGACACTTCCTTTCCCACCAAAGGCCAATGTGTATTTCTGAAAGCACTTGTGGGGTGGGGAAGGGAAAGTGCCTGCTAGCTAGGAGTCACGTGGTCAGACCGGAAGGAAGGCTGGATGCTCCTGCTTGGGGCTGGCAAGAGGAGGTAGGTTTGATGGATTCTGCAAGGAGTATTAGCTGTGGAACCTTCCGTGCATTACCTGACCCCCTGCCTCAATCTACTCATCTAAAAAAAGACATCATTGTACCTACACCCTAGGGTGGCTGGGGATTTAAGTGAACGAATGAAACAGTACTGACTCATAGTAAGTACTGGGTATGTATTGTTATAACTATTACTGGTGTTTTGATAGCCCAGATGTACACTGATGGTAAGTATTGGCAGGAGGATTAGAGCCTAAAGCTTTCTCATCATAACTCTCCCACAAACTAAACCACACTGCCTTCAAAACCAGAGCCATCTGGACTATTTTTAGGTAGTAAAAATACGTGGACTATATGTTTAAAATTATTCGCAGCACCTCTGCTTCCTTTTAATCCTTTTCCCCCATTGACCTGACTTCTCTCATTTGTATATTCTTGGGGAACAAAGCCTGTAAGACAGGTGACTTTCCTTAGATGTGTCTGGTCATTTTGAACCAATGTTCTTAAGGTATTAAAGGCAGAAGAGTAACAATCTGGTCTTCAAATGTTTCTTACAAGGCATTTAAATTAAAACCTTGCCGAATAATCATTATGGCTTTGGTCAGAATCATGGAACACTGGTCATAATGAGTCCATGGACACACTGTAAAAGTCCTTCATATTTATTGCATGGAGTTTTGCATTTGCAATAAGCCCTAGAAATTACTCTTAGAATCCCTAATTCTTTCTGGAAAGATCCCTAAGCCCAATCCACATGGTTACAGTGAAAGTAGAGAGTTGCAACTCCCATCTAGATAATTTAGATCAAAATACTCTTATTTTTGCTAGAGCCTTGGAGAAACAGAGAGGCATACATGTTTGCCTGAATTAGCTAGAGAATGAGTTGAAAAGACAAGTGTTTACTTAGTTTTGCAGCTGGTGATTGATTATTCATTTGTGTGCACCTTCCTTCCCTCTGTCTGCCCATCCAGCTGTCCTTTTATTCTTTCCTTTAATCAAAAAAATTTTACCTGGAGTTCCCATTGTGGCTCAGCGGGTTACGAATGAGTATCCATGAGGATGTGGGTTAGCTCCTTGGTCTTGCTCAGTGGGTTAAGTATCTGGCGTTGCTGTGGCTGTGGCAAAGGCTGGCAGCTGCAGCTCTGATTCGACCCCTAGCCTATGAACTTCCATATGCTGCAGGTGCGGCTAAAATAAGCAAAAAAAAAAAAAAAAGTTTTACTGAATTAACAGGTTATGCTGAATCTGGTGATACAGAAATGCACAAGACAGAGACTATCTCACCCAAGACATTTCAGAGATAAATGAATACATACTATATTTAACTGTTGTAGGCTTTGCTACATTGTATTTAGCCCCAAACCTGCAAGAAAACCAGCAGAGCTCAAAGTCTGCAAAGATCTTGCATATCAAATGAGAATAAGATGTGACTCAGGATTTCTGGTTCTGGTACACGTACTTTGGTGTCCTTAATGTCAGTGAATGTAATGGGAACCCTCAAATTCTGAACTGTAGCTCCTCTACTTACCCGCTGTATAATCTTGGGCAGATAACTTCTCCAAGTCTCAATTTCTCAATTTGTAAAATGGAGATACTATTAACATCTACTCTATTGTTTTTTTTTTTTTAATGAAATAATACATGCAAACGAAGGTCAAGGAGGACAAGGAGGCCTCCTAGCCTGGCTCTTGGCCCTGATCTTGAGCTCTAGGCAATGGCCAGTCTTCCATCATCATGGGTCTCCAACATCACTTGACATCTTTTCCTTCCCACTCCCTTCATACCTGTCTGTGCACACACAAAGCCTTCACATCGCACTTGACTTCGGCATGGTCTGTTGGAAACACAGTCTTCAACTTCCTTGTCAGAGAAGTGGCACGGTTCCCCATGGAACTGAGAGGGCCGGAGCAAGGAGGCATGTCTGTACTGCAACAGAGAGGAGCAAGGTAAGCCAGGAGCAGAGCCTCAGGCACGTGGGGAGCTGAGGGAGACACTTAAGGATCTATATTGCAATTGCCTGTTTGCCTATTTCAACTAGACTGAGAGCTCTCTGAGGCCAGGGACTTTATCTTCGATCTCTGCATCCACAGTGATCAGTAAAGATGCACGGAATGTGGGGAAATCATGGGCTTTGGAGTCCAAAGGTAGTAAATGAGTTGATGTAGCTAGTTCAATAACCCAAAACCACAGTCTCTCAGCTTGATTACTCCAATGTGTTGATTCAAGTATTATCATTTACAGAGTTCCCCTTGTGGTCCCTGTGAGGATGCAGGTTCAATCCTTGGCCTTGCTCAGTGGGTTAAGGATCTGGCAGTGCTGCTAAGCTGTAGCATAGGTTGCAGATGTGTCTCGGATCTGGCATTGATGTGGCTGTGGTGTAGGCCAGCAGCTGCAGCTATGATTCCACCCCTGGCCCCGGGGAACTTCGATATGCTCCGGGTATAGCTCTAAAAAGAAAAAAAAGTATTCTCACATACTAAGTAGCTTATAATGCAAAAGCATGCACTTTGGAGCCACACTTGACTCTAGCACTTTCTAGTTCTGTGATATTGAGTAAATTCCTCAGGCACTGTGATTTCAATTTACGAATCTATAAAATGAGGATAGTAAACTACCTAAATGCACAGTTATGGAGTTTCAATTATATGTGTGGTCTCATTATGTGGTCTGGTATACAGCTAAGTACTCGTTTTCTTGTGCTTATCTTTCTTTTTAATTGTGAATAATTTTTAGCAGCCACTATTTCTCTATTTCGACCTTTATGTTTATTCCAGAAATATTGACTGCATTTCCAAAATATTGATTGAGCCACCCAATGCTGAAGAAGATAGGTGTCCTTTATCCTTGTCTGTGCTGGAGCATAATCACAGCCTCTCGGCTGCCCACAGTGGGGTGGCAGATGGTGGCAGTGGTGATGCTGGTAAACACCAGGCAGTGACGACACAGTGTGAGGGGTACTGGGACAGGGGAAGGACAAAGTGCTCCATCAACTCAGAGGGAAACCCAGTGCAGACTTAGAAGAAAGGGCAGTGACATCTAAACTGAGCCCCTACGGATGAGGAGAAATATCAGGCAAACATGGAGAGCTGGTGTGAGGAGGGGAGAGAAGGGAAATCCGCAGGGAGGGAATTGTGCCAAGGCCAAGCATCTAGAGAGTGTGTGCCTTGCTCCAGGAAAGAAAGAGAAATTCATCCCAGGTGGAATAAAGAGTGACAGAGAGGAGTTCCCATGTGGTGCAGTGGAAATGAATCCTACTAGGAACCACGAGGTTGCGGGTTTAATCCCTGGCCTCGCTCAGTGGTCAGGATCCAGCACTGCCCTGAGCTATGGGGTAGGTCACAGACACGGCTTGGATCCCGTGTTGCTGTGCCTATGGCTAGGCTGGCAGCTGTAGTTCCAATTGGACCCCTAGCCTGGGAACCTCCACACGCCGAGAGTGTGGCCCTAAAACACACACACACACACACACACACACACAAAAGTGAAGGAGAGAGAATGGGGGGATGTGTAGCCCAGAGCTGGTAAGGCAGGGCTTCTTGGGCCTAAGACTGGATTTCTTAGTTCATTATGGGGCAAAGAGAAACCACTGCAAAGGAAGTGATCAGACTTGGGTGGCTTCCAAATGCTAGTTTGGTGCCCCCCTCAGGGGGAAAACCACGATAGTAGCACCTTTGCAGATTGACATGTTAACCAGCCACAGGTATTACTTGCATGGTATCTGGAGATCTAGAATAGAAACAGACAAACATCCACTCATGCTCCTTTGCATTTACTGAGAGTCTTTCTTCCTGGAAAGCAGAGGCTGGCAGGACAGGGATACGGTCTGCAAAGAAGACGCTGGACAAGTGGTCCCAGGCACCAGAGACAAGATGGGTTAGAGGAGTGTGGAGATAATGGGAGGAAGACGTCTCCCAATTTCAGTGGAAAGGTTGACAAACTCCCAGCCACTGACCCTGCAGACGGCAGTGATACCCACTGAGGGAAAGAATGCAGCAAAGTCTGAGTGGAAAGCTCCAGCTGGGTGAGTGGGTGGATGGACAGATAACCCACGCTGAGTCTTCCTGGTTTATGGTGCAGATGAAGCAATTACCCAGATAACTGGATCGATGTTGATAATGTCAGCAATAAATCCTGCCTGGGGACTGAATGGTCCTGCTTGGCTCTCCAACGTTGATCCAATTAAGCATTAAGCATATAATTGTCCTGGGCCTACTTCCATTGCCTCTTTAGGGTACTAGCCCATGGTTGGTTTGGATTCCCAAGGAGCTGGAGAAATGGGAACCATTCTCTTTTTATGACACTTAAAACTGTTCAGCCGTTCGTAGAGCTGGATCCTGGGTCAGCCTTCTCATGACAAGGGAGCACGAAGAACAAATACTGCAGAGATTGTGTATTTTGTTTGGGAGAATGCTAGACAAGAAGCCAGGGGCCTGATTTCAAGGTCTGCATTTGCTATTAGATGACCCTGAGGAATCACTTGCCTGCTCTGGGTTTCTCTTTACCCACCTGCCTAACAGAGGTGTAACCATTATCCTCCCTTCCTTAGATGTCAGGAAATATAATGAGACCAAACAACATATATTTATGGAGCACCCCTCCCCTTATAAGCCAGGCATTGGCCTATACACTAAAGAAACAGACTTGAAGAAAAGATGGTTTTTTTTTGTTGTTGCTGCTGTTCGTTTTGTTTTGTTTTATTTTGTTTTTTCATCTTTTTAGGGCTGCACCTGCAGCATATGGAGCTTCCCAGGCTAGGGGTCAAATCAGAGCCACTGGCCTGCACCACAGCTCATGGCAACACTGGATCCTTAACCCACTGAGCAAGGCCAGAGATCAAACCTGCATCCTCAGGGATACTAGTCGGGTTCGTTTCTGCTGAGCCACAGCAGGAACTCTTATTGTGCCAATTTTAGAGATTAAAATAGTTGGGTCACTGTCTACTCAAGAGCACCTCATACAGTGGCAAAGGTTGGGCACTGCAAAACTCCAGTGGGGTGTACTCACATACATTACCATCATTTTTTACTATATTATTCTTTTCAGGTGAGATATCACCATTTAAAGCTTTTTTTTTTTTTTTTTTTTTTTCCTTTTTAGGGCTACTCCTGTGGTATATGGAAGTTCCCAGGTTAGGGGTCAAATTAGAGCTGCAGCTGCTGGCCTACACCACAGTCACAGCCATAGCCATACCGGATCCAAGCCACATCTGTAACCTATACTGCAGCTAGCAGTAACGCCGGGTCCTTAACCCACTGAGAGAGGCCAGGGATCAAACCCATGTCCTTAGGGATACCACTTGGGTTAATCACTGAGCCACGATGGGCACTCCTGAATAAGTTTTGAAGCACTCACAGTTTAATGGAAAGGCACATGATAAAAGGAAAGCAAGTGATGAATGCTGGGATACAGGAGGAGTAAGGAACAATTGCAGTTCATAAAAGGGTGTCTACCTAAGGGCAAGTGAGAAGTCAGGGAAACGTTCTCAAAAGGGCCTCTCAACAAAGTTTCAGATTATGAGTAGGTGTCAGCTGGTGAAAGAGGTGGGAAGGTTACTCCAGCATGAGAAAGAAGCATGAATAAAGGCAGAGCAAGAGTGTGAAATAGAGAAATACATGAGTGTGGGACTTTCTGTGGAGATGTTGGCCAGGTCTGGGGCATGGGGGGCCTTGAATACCAGGACTCTAGACTTGATCCTAAGGATTGTGCATTGACTGAATGATTTCAAGTTGGGGAAAGACCAACCACACTTCTGTTTTCAAGAGCTTCCCTGGTTGCACCATGAAAGATGGATTAAAAGAAAAAGGTTGGAAGCAAGAAGCCCAAATAGGAAGCTACTAAAGGGAGCCAGGACAGACAAGCCTCAAAGAAAGAGTCTGATTGCTCTTTGGAAGCACAGAGGAATAGAATCCATTAGTTAAATCAGCCAACATTTATCAAGGTCCTGGTATGATCTAGGCACTGTCAGTAGTGTCGAAGCCAATCTTGCTGAAGATGAGGGCTCCTGGAAGCCGAGAGGTCTCCCAGGTCCTGCGTACCTACCCTTTTCTTCTGACAGGGATCACACGTGGTCCAGGAGGACCAGCTGGACAGTTCACAATCAATAGGCGTCAAGGTGACATCCACACTCCGTGTCTGTCTACTCTTGCCAAGGCTCTCGTTGACTGCATTTGACTCCAGAGAGTGTGGCCTCTCACCTCTAAAAGGTCATCATCGAGAAGAGAGTCAAGTGTTAGAAGGGAATCAGGCATACATCCAACCACCAATCGGCCCAGTCAATAAATAACATATTTGCTCACTTATGCGAGGCTATTAGTTTATCATTCAAATGTGGGTTAATTCATCCAACAAATATCTACTGAACACCCAGCAAGTGCCTGACATTATGGTTTGCTATGGTCAAAAGAGTACTGAACTCTGATCAGAAGACAGTCCATCAGCAGCTGGGTAGTGTGGTCTGGTGTCTCAGCTTGGGTGAGCTTCACTTTTCTTACCTAGAATAAGATCCTATCTACCTCATAAGGCTATATCTAGGATTAAGTAAGAAAATATGCGTGAAAATAGTTTATAAATGGTAAAGTGCTCTAGATATGCAGGGATTACAACCACAGCTAGATGTATGACCTCAAGCAATACCCTCGACATCTCTGGGTTTCTGCTTTATCCTCTGGAAAATGAGAGGTTTGAAGTAGGTTGTATTTAAAGTGTCCTTTCACATTATGAGTCTATGAAACTTTTTCGGAGAACACACCGCATTCAGAATACTGTGCTACAGAGAATACAGAGAAATACAAGACACAGGTCTTGCCTTCTGGAACTCAAGTTTGTCCTTGGATAGGAAAAGAGAAACATGCCTTAAGTTCTTCTGGACTTTATCTAGTAGGCCAGGGTTTTAAGCAGGACCAATGTGGCTGCAAAGTGAAGGCTGGATGGAGGTGGGGAGAGCCCAGGGCAGGAAAGGCAGGTAGGAGACTCATGCTGTGGTACTGATAGGGTTGGAGGAGGATGGTTACATGGGTGGTTGTGGGGGTCCCAGTGGGGGACCATGGATGGAGAGGGGGGCCTGGGGAGCTTTGGGAGATCACTGTGGGCTAGTGATTGCTCAGAAGGGCCATCAGAATGAGGCAGGCTTGCTTGACTAGTGGAGGCACGAAATATGCTTCAGGTTATTGGGTGGGAGATGGGGTAAGGCCTGCATTCAGGTTCAGATCACAGGCAGGAGTTTAAGGGCCACCCATCTGCTGATTTGAATAAGCACCATGACAGTCTTAGTTTGCTTATAGGGTCAAATACTCTCTTACCAGATACCAAGGAGGAGCTACTACTCAAGAAAGAGGAAGAGGCAGTCTTTTCCCATCCCTATTTCCCCTGGATTATAAAACTGTAGCCCCACCTAATCCTCGAGGCAGAGCCTTCTTGCCTGCCCACTTGTATCTCTCACAAGCATCTTTTTTTTTTTGTCTTTTTTCTTTTTTTTAGGGCCACGCCCATGGCATATGGAGGTTCCCAGGCTAGGGGTCGAATCAGAGCTGTTGCTGCTGGCTTATGCCACAGCCACAGCAACACCAGATCCAAGCAGTGTCTGCAATCTACACCACAGCTCATGGCAACGCCAGATCCTTAATCCACTGAGCATGGCCAGGGGTCGAACCCCCAACCTCATGGTTACTAGTCTGTTGTTTTTTTTTTTGTCTTTTGTCTTTTGTCTGTTGTTGTTGTAGTTGCTATTTCTTGGGCCGCTCCCGCGGCATATGGAGATTCCCAGGCTAGGGGTTGAATCGGAGCTGTAGCCACCGGCCTACACCAGAGCCACAGCAATGCGGGATCCGAGCCGTGTCTGCAACCTACACCACAGCTCACGGCAACGCCGGATCGTTAACCCACTGAGCAAGGGCAGGGACCGAACCCGCAACCTCATGGTTCCTAGTCGGATTCGTTAACCACTGCGCCACCACGGGAACTCCACTAGTCTGGTTTTTTTAACCACCAAGCCATGATGGGAACTCCACAAGCATCTTAATAAATCTATTTCTTGCCTATCATTTTGTCTCTCGCTGAATTCCTTCTCTGCTGAGGCACAAAGAATCTAAGCCTCAGTAAGTTCAGACATTGGCTGAGTGATTCTCATTTTAAAAACCGTGGGTTCAAGTTCCAGTCTGGGTCTTGGCTGAGTTCAAGTCCTGACCTGTGGGTTAAAGTCCCAGTCTGGGTTCTGCTTGGGTTCAAGTCATAAGTGCTGTCAGTTTCAGTACCAATGAGTGATGTGAGCCTGAGCTACTGCAGTGTTTAGGGGCAAGAGAATGGGGAAGACAGGCTTACGAGACCTTTCTCAGGTGGAATGGGTAGACAGTGATGAGTAATTGGATGGGAGTGTGGGTTAGAAAGAGGAAAGGAGTTAGGTTGTTGCTGGTTTCTAGTTTGAGTGTGTGGGTGAGTGGGGGACACAGGAGCGAAGAAACTTGTCCAGGAAGATGTAGTTGGGGCATGTTGAGTTCCAGGTGCCTGTGGGACACTTCTGCAAAGACATTCAATAAATAGTTCCTAGGTGGTTTGGGAACTACAGGAGAGAGATACGAACTGGAGATACACATCTAATTGTGAAAAGCTATGGGAGAGGATAGGATTGGTCTTGAGGGGCGCTGGCCAAGGATAAGCCCCTGGGGAACCTCAGCACCACCAGCAGACCAGGAGTGCCTGGCGCCTGCCAGGCCAGGGCCAGGAATACTTAGAGGTAAGTGGGAGATGGGGTGAGGCCAGTGCAGGGGGATGGGCGAGCAGATGATAGCACAACAGCAATCCAGCAACATGAGACCTGAATTCTGTCTACCAGATAGGGCAACAATTTTTGTTGTGTTGCTGGCACTCGCGGGACATTGAATAAAAGAGGGACTAAATGGGCATGTTATTTAATCTGCCTATGCCTCTGGTTACCCCATGTGTAATATGATGGCATATTATAATTTCTATTTTTCTTCTAACTGACAGAGAGTATAGCTGTAACGGTCTTTGTAATTTGTGTTTCTTTTAAAGACTAAAAAGGGAGAAGAAAAGAGAAAGAGAATGACGATTTGTTGAGTGCCCAGGGCGTGTCAGGCCCTGTGTGAGATGTTTAACCCCTGCCATCTCATCTGGTCCTGCCAGCAATGCTAGAAGACAGCGATGGAGCAATGCCACCTGGACAGACGAGGCAAATGACCGACAGTCATGCAGCTGGTATTTGGTGCTGCCGGGGTCTGAGCCGGGGTCTCTTCGACGCTAGTGTCTGTATTGTGTCCATTGTGCCATGCTGCCTGGCGGGGAACCAGGACAGCCTGCAGTCGCCCATCTCCTCGCAGGAACTCTTGCATCTTTGTGTCTAAGATTGAGTCATTAGGGAGAGCGGCACATAGTTTCCATCATCTCCCATATATAGTACCTCACTCCAGACAAGGTCATTACCAATACATTCTCACTTGGCAAAAGTCCTAAAAAGAGGATAATATTAACTACAGTGAAATCCATCTCCAGGACCACCCCAGAGACCAGCAAAAATCAATTGCCTAGTAAAGTTGGATCTTTAACAAAAGGTCAGAGACTCTACTGGAAACCACCGGTGGATACTTTAAAGTGGTTACTTGAGGGGGGATGCTGCACACTGGTGGGGGGGGGGGGGCGTCAGAATGTGCTCTTATCTACTCATTTGCCCAGGTCTGACAAAACAATACTGTCTGTGATTTGGCTTCTCCTGAGTATGTATTTGACAGCTCTGCAGGGTATCCTCTTCTTGCTTCCACTAAAAAACAGTTACATTGTGTTCTTAGCAACTACCCACCCAATGCACCGGGAGACTGAGTAGATAAGTAATGTGCACACACGCTATATTAAGGGTTGCAATTATTTTCTTCTCCAAGATTTCAGAGCCTGTTAATGGGCAAGATGGTCGCTTGTAGAAGGAACTTGGTAAAAAGTAGTTATAACCACCAGATCTCTCATTTTTGCACCCAATTTTCATTAGGTGGCAATATAATGAAGTCATCAGCTAAATAAATAGTATGTTTGTAAATTACATTGGCTAAGATGTGTGTGGTTTATTAGTACTGTAAAATGCAAATCTGGAAGCAAGGCTAGCATTAAATCGCATCTTTAATTCCTGGGACTAGAACGGACCCGACAGAGAACAGGGGCGGTCGGGCCTCTGTGTATGGTTATTATGACATGTGCCTTCATGCTGTGAAGTTACAGAAATAAACCCAATAGATGTTCTAACTAAGTGACTTGACTTCTATCATTCAAAATCCTCGGTATGTTTTTAATGTTGAAAATCTAAACATGTCCAGGGAAGTACAGAAAACAAAATAATAAATACTCATGTACACACAACTCAGGGCTGGCAATTGTTCGTTAACATTTTGGAACACTTCCTTCAAGTTTTTTTTAAGTAAAAAATAACCTTATAAATTTGACATCTATGTTTTTCTCACCAGCTCCAGTTCCATTTTCCTCTCCTTTGTTTTTTTGCCTTTTTTTTTTTTTGGTCTTTTTAGGGCCATATGGAGGTTCCCAGGATAGGGGTCAAATCGCAGCTGTGGCCGCCAGCCTTACGCCATAGCCACAACCACAAAAACGCCAGATCCGAGCCACATCTGTGACCTACACCATGGCTCACGGCAATGCCAGATCCTTAACCTGCTGAGCAAAGCCAGGGATTGAACCTGCGTCCTGATGGATGCTACAGATTCCTTTCCACTGAGCCATGACAGGAACTCCTTCCTCTCCTCTTCTTCAGAGGATACTGTCATGAATTTTGTGTATATCCTTCCAGTCTTTTAAATGTTTTACATATTTTCATACGGACACACTAGTTAGCATTGCTTTTATGTGCTTTACTCATACTGGACATAGTATTCTGTAACTTGCTTTTGTCAATCTACATTGTTTTCCTGGCCTATCTCTTTTGATTCATAAAGAGATCCTGGAGTTCCCAGATGGCTTAGTGGATTAAGGATCCAGCGTGGTCACATAAAGAGATCTTGTTCCTTCCTTTCATCTAGATGTTGCATTCTAAGACACACATTGCATGCAATTTGTTCTTTTTCTTTTTGAAGGATATTCATATTTTCTCAGTATTTTGCCACTGCAAATAATGCTACAGCAAACACCCTTCCACAAGTCCTTGGCACGTATCCTTCTATGTAAGGATAGGCACGGATGTACCTACCATTCCTTGAGTTGCATGGAATGCTGTTGCCAGCATAAGGACATATTTCACTGGGGCCCTGGCTCCCACTCTTTCTAACAGGAGTCTCTGATCAAAATAAAGATGGATCCACTGTGGACAGCAGGATTAGGTCAGCAGTAAATTGCAAGCCATCCGCTTAGAGAGACCGGGTGCATCAATATATTTTGGCTTTCTGTAGAAATGCCCTGTCACGACAACTTTCTTGTTACACACTATTTGTTAGGTAGCTGCATCCTCTTTGCAAATAGCATCCTTCCTCTTTGCTGGAAGGGGCAGCTTCTGGGTAGCAGATTTTCAATTTCTCTTCTCTCTGCCATTCACTGCTGCGGACGTAAAATTTAAAGCAACATCTCAAGGCAACAAAGGTGTGGTCCAGAGATAGAGAAATGGCCCAGGAGTTAGCAAGGCAGATCCACAATGCAGATGGAGAGGGGAAAATGCATTAGAGAGAGGCAGAAAGATGCAGAGACATACAGGGGCTCTGGAACCAGGGGAAAAAAAAAACTGGATTTGAATCCATATTCTGTTATGTATTAAATGAAGAGACTTGGGATAGTTACATTTTCTCTCCAAATCTCAGTTTCTCTCTCTGTAAACTATAAACAACAGCACTTAACCTCAAAGAGCTGTGAGGACTGGACCTAGTATATCTAAGTGCCTGGCACAGAGTGGCAATAAACAAACATAGGTCTTATGATGAGATGGGTATTTCATCTGACTTGGTCAAAAGCTCAACTAAAAATGGAAATCTTACTTAGCTTATATGAAGGGAGTTTCAGCAGTTTTCTGCTGCAGAAGTGAAGGCTAGTCTTCCACTTCTGCAATCCATTTGGATGAAATTCAAATCATGCCATGTTCAGCACCGCCCCATGGGAATCCTGGGTAGAGGCCAGAGCATTAACCTTGATTCAGATATGGGTTTGAGACTCACAAAATGTGAATGAATCTCTTCTCTCTGAGGACCCATATGCCCTTTCACATCGTATGAGTAGGGATAACACCCATCTCCTGACATTGGATTGAGAATTAAGCAAGGTTTCCCGACCTGTTGTCTACACTCACCCACCGACACCTCCACTCCCTACCTCGGAGTGAAATTCCTAATTATAAAAGTGACCGTGTCCATCCTTTGCTTAAAACCCTTCAATGTCTCCTCATTGCCTAGAGGATAAGGTTCAAGCTCCTTAGCAGGTGTATCAGTGCCCTCTCAGCTCCTCCCACAATCTGATTCCTACTTCTACTCTCTCCTGTCTCTGGAAGTTCCCCATCTTGACCTAGATATGCAGCTTCAGGAACAAGCGAGGCGCTCTCATTTCCATGTCCCTGTCTCTGCTGCTTCCTCGGCCAGAATACCCTTCACCCTTTGGCCATTTGGCAAACACCAATTCCTATGTAAAGATTCAGCTTGACCATCATCTCTTCCGGAAGCCTTTCCAGACACCATCCCTGGTAAAGCTGATCACTTCCTCTCCTGTTTCCTGCCCGTTCCTGTATCATCTCTTACAACAGTACATAGTCTGTGCTCACGTGTTGCTTTTCTCCAGGAGAACAGGCACCTCTTGTGTCCTATTCGTCTCTGTATCCTCAGAGCCTGACCAGGGGCCTCACACAGGGGTTCATGTGTGGGTAGGATTGCTACGATCCCTTTAAACCCTCCTTTCAGACACATTTCCTTGGATTCCAATGGTCACAGAGCACGCACAAGGAAAGTCTTGGCAGCTTCGTTCTTCTCAGGGCCAGGTGGAGATTCTTGATAATTGTAATTAGTCATTGAGTTCCCAATGGGTAGGGAATACTCATTTCCCTGGTCCAGGGGTGGTGCCCAATGGGGTGGAGGGCTCAGCAAAGCCCAATGGGTACAATGAGTACTAGATGCTCCTCCCATCAGAGGCAGTGCTCACCCAGCTTTTATGGAATGAGTAAGAGAAACAGCCTCAACTAGTCCTTCTTCCCACTAGGAGCCTAGGACAGATGATAGCACCATTCTCTCATGGCAGCAGCTTTTCCCAATTGCTATGTCACTAGTGCATCTTTCATTGGATCCCAAGTTTGAACTTTTACTCAAATTAATTTTGAGTTTTCAACTCCGATATTTTCTTTAGATTTTTGCCTCCGATTAACACCAATACCAAAATAATGATGAAATGTATCAGTGAGCTTAACTGCCAGGAACATCTGAAATGCCTCTGTGTGTGTGTGTGTGTGTGTGTGAGAGAGAGAGAGAGAGAGAGAGAGCAAGAGAGAGAGAGAGCAAGAGAGAGAGAGAGCAAGAGCGAGAGCGAGAGAGAGAGCGAGCGAGAGAGAGAGAGAGAGAGAGAGAGAGAGAGAGAGAGCGCCTGAGAACAAAGAGTTTAGGCTGATGAACAAGTGGGTCATTCTCATATTAATATCATTGCTATGAATTGGCTTTTTTTCTCCATACATAACAAATCATTTGCATAAAGAATCACACCGAAGCTTTGTTCAGAATACAGAACAAGTATCCTATTCTTCTCAGCATGACAAAATACATTTAAACATGTCAGTGTCCTATAGGAACTTTTGTTGAAGTCAGTCGCTGGGTGCCACAATAACCTGAGGAGTTGGTGATATCATTTTATCAGATGCATGCAAATTGCATCAAGAGATGCTCGTTATTCAAAAGGCATGTGACAAGGAGAGGGCCAGAATTATGTGGCCTCATATTCCCTGTCCTATTATTGATGAGGGGATCACTTGGAACTGCCACCTACCTGGAGCCAGGTAAACTGAGACATCCCAGGGCAGCACAGAGAAGAAACAGCTTTACCGGCATCCTCCAAGCCCACGTCCCAGATGTCTTCATTTTTTTCTATGCGACAGGAGATCTGACTGAGGCTCATGGATCCATGAAGAACCTGCACAGGGAATGCTACCGTCAGCTTCCGTCCCCAGAGAGCAAACAGTTTGGCAGAGTAAACAAAACCACCAGTGATCAGAAATGCCTTATTAGACTTTGCACAGACAGAAAACTTATCAGTTACTCCAGAAAGCAATGAGAATGACGGAAAGCTCTATCACAATTTTTTTGTTTTTGTTTTCTAAAAAATAACATTTTCTTCTCTTTTCCTTTTTTTTTTTTGATGGAAAGGTCTGTCATAATAATTTTTTTTATTTTGGTCTTTTAAAGATAATGCTTTCTTTTCTTTCTTTTCCCACCCCCCCCCCCACCCTGCAGCATATAGAAGTTCCCTGGCCAGGGATGGGATTCCAGGATGGGACCTATGCCACAGCTGCAGCAACTCCAGATCCTTCATCCAGTGCAACAGGCTGGGGATCCAACCTCTGTCCCAGCACTCCATAGAGGTGTTTCCCCACGTCAGGAACTCTGCAGCTTATCTTGCATTCATGTGTAACAGAGTTTTGAGTGAGCAGCTGAAAGGATGGGCAGTTAGTGAGGTAGTAAGGATTGTGGGCTCCAGGTCTAGACTGCCTAGGTTCAAATCCTTTCTCTACCACTTGCCAGCTTTGGGACCTCAGGCAAGTCACTTTACCTCTATGCCTCAGCCTCCTCACTTGGCAAGTGCTGACCATCAAATGATGCACATAAGCAGAGTGCTTAGAACAGGCTCCTTTGGGCACTGAGACATGTGCTATTATTACTAAGCAGAATGCAGGGTCTGGAGTCAGACAGGCCAGGCTCTGAATAAGTTTGCTCCTTCTAGCTCTGTGATTTTGAGTAAGTCAGTTAGATGCTAAGAGTTCTAGAGCCTGTTGACCTGAGATCGAATTCTCTCTGTATCTTTAACCAGCTGTGTGATCCAGGGCAAATTATTAACCTCTCTGGGCCTGAGTTTCTTTGTCTACAAAATAGAGATAATAAAAGTACCACCCCACCTCAGAGGGCTGTCATGAAAATTAGATAAATCTAAATATTTGAAACAATTTGAACAGTACCTGCCATATACTATGTGGTCTTTCTGTAAGTGAGCTATATTTTATTGACTGTTTTTGATTCTGTTTCCTCCTATGTAAAATCGAGAGGGCTATGCCTCCCTAATTCTCAGGGTCAGGAAGGTCAGATAAGATAGTTAAGTGTGACAATGTTTCACAAATAGGCATCATAAAAATGATAACTGTAAGAGATCACTTTACCAAAATGTGTTGTTATTATTATATACCTTATGTAGGACTTTATTATATTTAGGGAGCAATAGATGGCTGCCCTGACCTTGTTGAGAAGTGAAATATAATAGACGATTGGTACCAGATAGATGTAACATTTGTCTCCAGCATTTGCTGATAAATCCTGAGAGCCACAGTGATAGCAGCACATGAAAAATAGCTCAATAAATACCTTTGCCCTTCACCTTTCACCTCTCCCATGTTAAAGGTTATAGGACTTTTCTCTGGGGCTGAGCATAGCAAAGGCAGGAGCACTCACGTAGGGTGAGTCAACATTGTTTTAGTTGAGCTTGGAAGAGTGATTCCCCTTCATCTTTTCATTATTCTGAAGAGCATGCCAATTGCTATCTTGTTTCTGTGTGGCTGCACCATGGAACTGCAAGAAAGAAAAATGTGATTCTAGGGTCTCTTGAAGTGGTAAATCCCAGCAGATGTTCACCCTGATAACTCTAGAAACGATTCCCAGATTGCCTATGACCAGATGTGGGGTGGCTGTCTTCACATTTTTCAGTTCCATCGTGGACACAGAGTGTCAGCCCCCACTCCCAGCCTGGAGATGTTATCCACCCTGCCTGTGGTGAGAAGCACAGGAGTCTGGTGGGAAAGAGGCATGGTGCCAACTCACAGACAAATGCCCCAGGCTCTCAAATGCACCCTCATCACTGACTCCTTAGAATCAACAAGGTAAAGTACAAATTGCATGAATCTGGCATTTACAAAACCAATCTGCAGCCCATAAAGAGCTGGAGGAACATGGCCAATGACTGCCCGGTCTCTGTTGATCTTGCAGGTGTAGGTGAGGGCTCTTGGAGGGGAGAGGCAGTAGGTGACTTGAGGGTGGGCTGGTAGGAAGACCACTGACTGGATCTGATTTCCTTGAACAAGCCGCCTAATTACCCTGAGACTATTTTTCATCTGCAAAGTGGGGACCATAACTCATGAATCTACGTCATAAGGTTGTTTTGAAGTTTGACTATATAAAACATTAAGCCCTTCCCTTACCTCCTGACACAGGTTGCAAGTGTCTGCAGAAGAAGCTGGGCTGGAGGGGAGAGTGCAAATGAGGAAGAGTAGCAAGGGGATTGGATGAAAAGCCACATAGGGCAGAAGACCCTTCACATTAATTGTGCCCAGAACACAGAACACAGCTCTGCTCTCAGACCATTCTGTGCGCGCTCCAGTTATCACTATCCTAAGCTCAAGGCACCATCTCATCGTTGTCCCAAAGGATGCAGTGACCTGAACTTTGACACAATTGATTGTGGTAGTTAATCATTTGTAAACAAGCAGAAAATTGCTTTTCAAGAAAGATCCACGTCCTCTCATGCATGCCTGCATTTAAGAGAAGCCACATCCTTACAAGATCGGGTTCTTTTTCTACCTCCTAAACCTGAAGGATTCATGGAGGAAGCCACAAATTTCAGCGAGGAGAGATACATGAATGAACCGTATGCTCACTCACCTCTTCATTTTTTGTGCACGCTGTTCCCTCTGCCCAGAATATGTACCATGTGGCTAAATATGACTCATTACTTACATTTAATTTTTTTTCTTTTGTTTTTTTAGGGATGCACCTGAGGCATATATGTACGTTCCCAGGTTATGGGTCGAATTGGAGATGTACCTGTCAGCCTATGCCACAGCAATGCCAAATCCCAGCTGCATCTGCGACCTATACCACAACTCACAGCAACACCGGATGTTTAACCCACTGAGTGAGGCCAGTGATTGAAGCTGAGTCCTCATAGATACTTGCAGTGAGCCACAACGGGAACTCCTCATTTCATAATAATGTCTCTTTCTCAAGAAAGCCTTACAGTTGACTCTCCTAAAGTTGATTCCAGGTTCCAGTGGGACTCCTGGAATTCCAACCTCATAGCGCCCCCTGGTGGTGTCAGGTGCCACTCACTCGAGATCATGCTGGGAGGACTGCAGCCCCAGGCTGTGGTGCAAATATACATATTTTTTCATGGACGGTTCTTAGCAATTTAACAGTTTTACTCATAGATTATCTTGTTTGATCTTGACAACAAAAACATCTTCTATGCCTCTGAGATGAGGTTCCACAATTGGTGCCATAGTTGCTAAGTAGAAAATCTACGACTAGATTCAAGTTTTTTTTTTCTTACTCTTAGTCTTCTTTTTGTAATTCCAAATCTTTAGCCTCCTCTTCGGAAGTTCCAGGGCTGATAAAGATATAGCACAATTATTACATCTCACCATTTTTTGGATATAGCTTTCTCTGACCAGGAAAGAGCTTTTTTAAACAGTCATGTGTCTTCAGGCTTTTAAATTATATGTAGGAATTTATAACTTTAGTTCTACGGATCTACTCACAGCGTTGTTTTTCCAGACTTTGCTAACTAGTTTTCTAGCCTCCAGTTCCACAATCAATGCCACAAATTCCATGTTTTTGTTAGAGCAACACTCTACTCCTGGTACCTATTTTTATAGTAGTTAGCTTTTGCTGCATAACAAATAAGCCTCAAACTTAGTAGCTTAAAACAAGTCATTAATTAGCTTGAACTTCTTTGGGTCATCAAGTAAGTCTGAGTTAAACTGGGTGGTTTTGCTGGTCTTGCTTGTGTTCACCTATGCAACTTTAGCCAGTTAGTGGGTTGGCAGGGAGCTGGCTGATACAGAACGGCCTTACTCACCTGCTAGAGGATTCATTCTGTTCATCTGTAGGTGCTGGCTGTTGGCCACAGTGATGGGGTAACACATGTCTCCAAAAAGACTAAGGCGTTTGTGTGGTGATCTCATAGTTCCAAAGAGCTGCGAGAAAGCAGAGGCTCCAACACACAAGCTCCAGTGCACAAGTGCTTTTAGAGACTCTGATTGCAGTTGGTGTCTTACTGTCCCATCAGCCAAAGAAATGGCCAAACCCACTTCAAGAGATGAGACATAGATAATACCTGATGATAGCAGGAAAAACAGGGTCATTTTGCAAAGGAATGTGCCTACAAGGTGGGAAGGAATTTGTGGACATTTTGCAATTTACTCCAGACATGCGGAACCACTGAAAAGCCAGTGTGCTTCTCCATTTCTCTTTTCTTCTGTCCTCCTGACTTAAAAGCATGTGCTGAGATAACAGTGTCTTACGATGGAAGAAGCCTATACCCCTGACTCACTGATTGAGGAGAGTCCCTGAAGACACACAAACCATTTGACGAGTAAGAATTAAACTTTAGTTGTGCTAGTCCACTGAGATTTTGCAGTCTCTGTTACTGCAGCAACAGCTACCTTATCCTGACTAAGCTACTCTTCTGTTACATACAAAATTTGGTGTGTATGTGCATTTTTCTGGGGGAAAAAGTCCATGGTTCTCCTCCGATTCTCAAAAGGATCTGAGATTCAAAAAAAAAAAAAGTAAAAAACAAAAGGGAAGAGTTCCCTCAAGAGATAGAATTTTTTCAGCTCACAAAATTATCTGTGGTCCCTTTGAAGGTAGTGTGGAATAGTTTGAAGTGTATAAGACATCAAACAGACCTAGACTGCCCTTTCATTTCTCTCATTTATTAGTTTATATCCTGGACAAATCTCTTAAGCTGTGAGAGCACTGGTTTCCCTAGTTTCAAATGTAAGCTTGTTGAAACAATGCTTCAGTAATCATTTATTGAGAGCCACTAGATGTCAGGCACAAGACTAGTGCCTGGATACAGAGATGAGTATGCAATAGACCTTCCCTGGAAGAGCTGACACCCTGGTGAGAGTGACAGGTATAGTAATATATCAGGGCAGTACATTGTGATGAGTACAATGATGGAGATAGGCATAACATGGTTTGGATGTAGCCAAACTGTGTTCATGTGTGTGTGTGTGTGTGTGTGCGCGCGCGTGCATGTGAGGACACGTGTGTGCACATGTGGTTACTGAGAAAGGTTGAGCAATGCTTGAGCTGGCCCTTAAGGGCTGAGGAGGAAATAGCAAACCAGGAACCAAAGGCTCATGTCAGTACAGGGAGGAGCCAGAAAAATCAAGATGCAAGGGTGAGAAATCGCACAGGGTTTGCAGGGAACCTAAGCCATTTAGTGTTGCCAGACTCTAGAGTTCAGCTTGAAGAGTGGAAAGAAAAGAAACTGGAGAGGCAGGCAGGAGTTGGATCATGTGGGACCTGATGGGCAGGGCTAATGATATGGATTTTATCCTAAGTGCAAGGGGGAGCTCTTGATGGGTTTTAGGAGGGATGGATGGGGGCAGCTTTCTTTGTGAGAGAGATTACTCTGGCTGCAGTGTAGAGAATGGATTAGAGGGAGGCAAATTGGAGCAGAGAGACCAGTTAGGAGGTTGTTATAACAGTCCACTGAGAGATGATGAGGGCCTGAATTAGGGCAGTGGTGGTGCAGAAGGAGAGGAGGGCATAAATGCAGTATCTGTCGCCTGTCACTGAGAGAAGCAAATAACATACTCTTTGGGAAGGGCTTTGTAAACTATGCAGTTCTGCACAAAGGTAGGATTATTATGACTGAGATTACAGCTCCCTGTTAAGGACGGTGTATTAAGTCCCCCAGGGCTGAGTTTGGCAGCTGTTTTGAGCAGCCCCGCTCCATACAGCACACTTTTCCTTCTTGGTCACTCAGTCTTGTGGATTGAAGCACCGAGGCTTGTCTGCTTTAAGGTGAGTTCCTAGTCTTCTGGGCTCACTTTCCCTGGATCCTGGAGGGGAAGCGTTATGTTCCTCCTGTTGTTCCAGAGTCCTAATCAGTGTCTGGGAGTCTGTCATCTCCAAGGTTGCCACTGTAGGGTTTTCCTTGAGTCCTGGGGAAACGGATTCATTTTATTTTATTTTATTTTATTTTATTTTATTTTATTTTATTTTATTTTATTTTATTTTATTTTATTTTATTGTCTTTTTAGGGATGCACCCATGGCATATGGAAGTTCCCAGGCTAGGAGCTGAACTGGAGCTTCAGCTGCTGGCCTACACCACAGTCACATCAATGTGGGATTCAAGCCACTTCTGCGAACTACACTGCAGCTCACGGCAATGCTGGATCCTTAACCCACTGATAGAGGCCAGGAATCGAACCTGCATTCTTGTGGATACTAGTTGGGTTCATTACCACTGAGTCACAACAGGAACTCCTAAGGAGCCAACCTTATTTAAAAGAGCCCTTAGCAGACTGCTATGATCACTGCATCACCAGAGGTGGGATACACATCGGACCTCCTCATCCATGGTAGGGATGCTATCAGCAGGATGGTGAAAAATTGGCCAGAAAGAAGGGTGTGTGTGGGGAGGTGAGTGGGCAGTGAGATCTTGGGAGGACTAATTGGAAGAACAATAATGCACAGGAGAAAAGGAAGTGACTCTGTTTTGAACTAGAAAAATGAGAGGTAAAAGCCAGAAAAGTGAATGAAGAGTCTCATCTTTTTGTGACAAACAGAAGAGCTGTTCACAGATTCCCCACTCCTTGCTGGGAGACATTTGGGTGCATTTCCCAGTGCTCCCACAATTCTATGTGGCCCTATGACTAAAGTTATGTGGCACACAGGGAGAAGTGATGTGTACCATTTAACCCTCCCTCGTGCCACCCCATACTCTCTCTTTTCCTTCATCTACCTGCTGAATGTGAACACCCAGGGTGACTCCGGAAGCCAGTGTTGCAAAGGGCAGAACATCTTGCAGCCTTGATTCCTGTATGACTTCGTGGAGCAGAGCTCTGGCCAACCCTATTGACTAGTGTATACCTGAGTAAGAAATAAACTTCTGTTGTGTTGAGCTGCTGAGATTATTTACAACAGAATGCTACTCAGCATAAAAAGAATGAAATTTTGCCATTTGCAGCAACATGGATGGACTTAGACGGTATTACACCAAGAGAAACAAGCCAGACAGAGAAAGACAAAATACTATATGATATCACTTATATGTGGAATTTTAAAAATGCAATAGACTAGTGAATATAACAAAAAAAAGCAGACTCAGATATAGAGAACAAACTCATGGTTAAGAGTGGAGCAATATAAGAGTGGGGGCAATGGAAGGCATAAACTGTTGGGTGTAAGATAGGATCAAGGATGTATTATACAATACCAGGAATATAGATAATAGTATGTAATAACGGAAAATGGAAAGTAACCTTTAAAACTTGTATAAAATATTTTTAAATTTAAATTTAAAAATAAAGGGAGACGGGATTAAGATGGTGGAACAGAAGGACTGGAGCTCACCTTCTCTCATAAAAACAACAGAATTAAAACCAAATGCTGAACAACCTTCAATCAAATGGTCTGTAAACTTTTAAAAACATATCCTACTCCAGAAGACAAAGAGGAGGCCACATCAACATGGTATGAGGGGTGATTATGCACTATAAGCAACCCCATATTCACCAGGTGGGAAGCCCACAGAGTAAAGAAAGCCCAAAAAGTAAATGTATTGGAGTTCCCGTCGTGGCGCAGTGGTTAACGAATCCGACTAGGAACCATGAGGTTGCGGGTTCGATCCCTGCGCTTGCTCAGTGGGTTAACGATCCGGTGTTGCTGTGAGCTGTGGTGTAGGTTGCAGACGCGGCTCGGATCCTGCGTTGCTGTGGCTCTGGCACAGGCCAGTGGCCGCAGCTCCGATTCGACCCCTAGCCTGGGAACCTCCATATGCCGCGGGAGCAGCCCAAGAAATAGCAAAAAGACAAAAAAAAAAAAAAGTAAATGTATCACAGAGACTCACCTACAGCAGTGAGAGTTCTGAGTCCTAGATCAGGTCCACTCACCTGGGGATCTAGGATTGGGAGAAAGAGCCCCTGGAGAATCTGGCATTGAAGGCTAGTGGGGCTTGTGTGCAGGAGCTCCACAGGCCTGGGGAAATGGAGACCCCATTCTTGAAAGGTGCACACAGGCTTTCATGTGTACTGGGTCCCAGGGCAAAGCAGAGGCTCCACAGGAATCTGGGTCAGACCTGACTGCAGTTCTTGGAGGATCTCCTGGGAAAACAGGGGGTGACTATGGCTTGTGGGGGAAAGACATTGGAGGCAAAGGTCTTGGGAATATTCATCAGCATGTGTTCCTCTAGAGGTGGCCATTTGGGGAAAATCTGGCCCCACCCATCAGCACTGAGATAATCCAAGTAGGATTACAGCCACACCCATCAGTAAACAGGCTGCCTAAAGGCCCCCACCCCAGGCACACAGCTACCTCTAGTCTCACACAGAAACAAAGCTCCATCTACCAGAGGGATAGGAATCAGCCCCATCTACCATTGGGCAGGCACCATTCTCTCCCTTTAAGAAGTCTACAG
The DNA here is from genome assembly GCF_016906955.1 of Phacochoerus africanus. Classification (NCBI taxonomy): domain Eukaryota; kingdom Metazoa; phylum Chordata; class Mammalia; order Artiodactyla; family Suidae; genus Phacochoerus; species Phacochoerus africanus. Next base: position 154,943,294 of record NC_062551.1, on the reverse strand, counting down.
CAAGCCTCCATATCAACTTTAGCCACAAGGGTGGCAGACATCAGAAGTAAGAGAAGCTAAAATTCTATTGTCTGCAAAAAGGATACCATACCAAAAGCCTATAAAAATAAAAAGGTAGAGAACTATAACTGAGATAAGGGAATAAGAAAAAAACCTAGAAAAACAGCTAAGTGATCTGGAGATTATCAGCCTCCAGGAAAAAGACTTCAGCATCATCTGCTGAAGATGACGCAAGACATTGGAAATAAACGGGAGGCAAAGATGGATAATTTAGAGAAAAAAATGAGCAAATAAATACAAGATCTAAAACTTAAGCAAGCAGAGAAGCAAAATACAATAACTGAAATAAAAATTTCATTAGAAGCAACCGATAGCAGAATATAGGAGGCAGAAGAATGAATAAGCAAGGTAGAGGACAGACTAGTGGAAATCATGGACATGGAAGAGAAAAGAGAAAAAGATGGAAAAGAAATCAATACAATCTAAGAGAACTCTGGGACAATGTTAAATGCACCAACATCCATATTATAGGGGTGCCAGAAGGAGAAGAGAGAAATAAAGGGACAGAAAAAATATTCCAAGAGATAACAGCCAAAAATTTCCCTAACATGGGAAAGGAACCACTCATTCAAATCCAGGAAGCACAACAGTACCATATAAAATAAACCCAAGGAGGAACACCCCGAGACACATAGTAATCAAACTGATCAAAATTAAAGACAGAGAAAATACTGAAAGCAGCTAGGGAAAAGAAACAAATAACATACAAAGGAACTCTGATAAGGTTATTGGCAGATTTTTCAGCAGAAACTCCACAGGCCAGAAGGGAGCGGCACTATATACTTGACGTGATGAAATGAAAAAACTTCCAACCAAGATTACTTTACCCAGAAAGGCTCTCATTCAGATTTGAAGGAGAAATCAAAAACTTTACAGACAAGCAAAAGCTATGAGAATTCAGCAACACTAAACCAGCTTTACCACAGATACTAAAGGAACTTCTCTAAGTAGAAAAGAAAAGGCCACAACTAGAAACGAAATACCACGAATGACAAGGCTCACCAGTAAAGGCAGATATACAGTAAAGGTAGGAAAACATCCATGCACAAATATGGTACCAAAATCAGAAATCATGAGGAGGGTACAAATGCAGGACACTGGAGAGGCACCTACAATTAAGAGACCAACAACTTAAAACAATCATACACACACAAGCACACACACACACATACATATACACACATACACACACATTCCTATATCAAAACTTAAGTGTAACTATAAAACAAAAATCTACAATTAATACACACAAAAATAAGAAAAATAAACTTAAATACAACACTAATGATAGTCTTCAAACCACAAGAGGAGAGAACAAGAGAAGGGGGAAAAAAAGAGCAACAAAAATTCAAAACAGTTAATAAAATGGCAATAAAAACATACATATCAATAACCTTAAATGTAAATGGATTAAATGCCCCAACCAAAAGACATAGACTGGCTGAATGGATACAAAAACAAGACCTATATATATGCTGTCTTCAAGAGACCCACTTCACCTCTAGGGACACATACAAATTGAAAGTGAGGGGATGGAAAAAAAATATTCCATGCAAACGGGAATCAAAAGAAAGCTGGAGTAGCAATACTCATGTCAGACAAAATAGACCTTAAAATGAAGAATATTTTAAGAGACAAAAAAGGGCATTACATAATGATCAAAGGATCATTCCAAGAAGAAGATATAACAATTGTAAATATATATGCACCCAATATAGGACAAATTGACAATAACACAATAATAGTGGGAGACTTGTGGACAGCAATGGACAGATCGTCCAGACAGAAAATCAATAAGGAAACACAGGCCCTAAATGCAGCATTAGACCAGATGGACTTAATAGATATTTATAGGACATTCCATCCAAAAGCAACAGAATACACATTCTTCTCAAGTGCACATGGAACATTCTTTAAGATTGATCACATCCTGGGCTACAAATCAAGCCTCAGTGACTTTAAGAAAATTGAAATCATATCGAGCATCTTTTCCAACCACAATGCTATAGGCCTGGAAATCAACAACAAGAAAAAAAACAGCAAAAAACACAAACGCATGGAGATCTAACAACATGCCACTAAACAACCAATGGATCACTGAAGAAATCAAAAAGGAAATTAAAAAATACCTGGAAGCAAATGACAACAAAGATCTGACATTCCAAAACCTATGAGATGCAGCAAAGGCAGTTCTAAGAAGGAAGTTTATAGCAATACAAGCCCACCTCACAAAGCAAGAAAAAGCTCAAATAAACATCTAACTTTACATCTTAAGCCTCCAGAGAGAGCAGAACAGACAAGACCTAAAGTTAGCAGAAGGAAAGAAATCACAAAGATCAGAGCAGAAATCAATGAAATAGAAATGAAGAAAACCATAGAAAAGATCAATGAAATGAAAAGCTGGTTCTTTGAAAAGATCAACAAAATTGATAAACCCTTAGCCAGACTTATCAAGAAAAAAAGAGAGGACTCAAATCAATAAAATTAGAAATGAAAAAGGAGAAGTTACAGCGGACATCACAGAAAGGCACAGGGCCATATGAGACTGCTACATGCAACTATATGCCGATAAAATGGAAAACCTAGAGGAAATGGACAAATTCTTAGAAAAGTACAATCTTCTAAGACTAAACCAAGATGAAATAGCAAAGATGAATGGACCAATCACAAGAACTGAAATTGAAACTGTGATTAAAAAACTTCCAACAACCAAAATCCAGGACCAGATGGCTTCACAGGCGAATTTATCAAACATTTAGAGAAGAGCTAACCTATCCTTCTGAAACTATTCCAAAAAAAATCTTAGAGGAAGGGACACTCCCAAAATCATTCTATGAGACCACCATCACCCTGATACCAAAACCAGACAAAGATACCACAGAAAAAGAAAATTACAGGCCAATTTCACTGATGAACATAGACGCAAAAATCCTCAACAAAATACTAGCAAACCTCATCCAAAAATGCATTAAAAGGATTGTACATCATGTTCCAGTGGGATTTATCCCAGGGATGCAAGGATTCTTCAACATCCACAATCAATCAATGTGAAACACCACACTAACAAACTGAAGAATAAAAACCATATGATCCTCTCAATAAATGCAGAAAAAAGCCTTTGACAAAATCCAACACCCATTTCTGATAAAAACCCTTCCAAAAGTGGGCATAGACAGAACCTATCTCAACATAATAAAGGCCATATATGACAAACCCACAGCTAACATCATTCTCAATGGTGAAAAGCTGAAAGAATCCCCACTGAGATCAGGAACAAGACAAGGACGTCTGCTCTCGCCACTACTATTAAACATAGTTTTGGAAGTCCTAGCCACAGCAATCAGAGAAGAAAAAAATAAATAAAAGGAAATCAAATTGGAAAGGAAGATGTAAAACTATCCCTATTTGCAGATGACATGATACTATACCTAGAGAATCCTAAAGATTCTACCAGAAAACTGTTAAGAGCTCATCCATGAATTTGGCAAATCACGGGATACAAAATTAATACACAGAAATCAACTGCATTTCTATATACTAACAATGAAAGATCAGAAAGAGAAGTTAGGGAAACAATCCCATTTACGATCACATCAAAAAGAATAAAATACTTAGGAATAAACGTACCGAAAGAGACAAAAGACTTGTATTCTGAAAACTATAAGACGCTGATGAAAGAAATCAAAGATGACACCAACAGATGGAAAGACATACCTTGTTCTTGGATTGGAAGAATCAATATTGTCAAAATGACTATATGACCCAAGGCAATCTATAGATTCAATGAAATCCCTATCAAATTACCAAGGATATTTTTCACCAAACTAGAACAAAATATTTTAAAGTTTGTTTGGAAGCACAAAAGACCCAGAATAGCCAAAGTCATCCTGAGAAAGAAAAATGGAGCTGGAGGACTCAGGCTCCCTGACTTCAGACTATACTAGAAAGCTATAGTCATCCACTGGCACAAAGACAGAAATATAGATCAGTGGAACAGGATAGAAACCCCAGAATTAAACCCACATACCTACAGCCAACTAATCTATGACAAAAGAGGCAAGTATTTACAACGGAGAAAAGACAGCCTGTTCAATAAGTGGTGCTGAGAAAAGCGGACAGCCACATGTAAAAGAATGAAAATAGAACGCTTCCTAACACCATACACAAAAATCAACTCAAAACGGATTAAAGACCTAAATATAAGACAAGAGAGTATAAAACTCTTAGAGGAAAACAGGTCGAACACTCTCTGATATAACCCACAGCAATATCTTCTCAGATTCACCTCTTAAAGATGATAAAAACAAAAATAAACAAATGGGACTTGAAAGTTTCTGCACAGCAAAAGAAACCCTAAACAAAATGAAAAGACAACCCACAGAATGGGAGAAAATATTTGCAAATGAAGCAACTGACAAGGGATTAATCTCCAAAATTTATAAACACCTTCTGAAGATCAATATTTAAAAAACAAATAACCCCATTAAAAAATGGGAAGAAGATCTAAACAGACATTTCTCCAAAGAAGACATACAGATGGCCAAAAAACACATGAAAAGATGTTCAACATCACTCATTATTAGAGAAATGCAAATCAAAACCACTATGAGGTACCACCTTATACTGGCCAGAATGGCCATCACCAAAGTCTACAAATAATAAGTGCGGGAGAGGGTGTGGAGAAAAGGGAACCCTCTTACACTGTTGGTGGGAGTATAATTTGCTGCAACCACTGTGGAAAACAGTATGGAGATTCCTCAGAAAACTAAAAATAGAACTACCATTTAACATAGCAGTCCTACTCCTGGGCATCTATCCAGAGAAAACCATGACTCAAAAAGATACATGGGAGTTCCCATCGTAGCTCAGCAGAAAGGAATCCACTGGAATCATGTGGTTCTGTGTTCAATCCCTGGCCTCACTCAGTAGGTTAAGGATCTGGCATTGCCATGAGCTGTGGTGTCGGTCACAGATGCAGCTTGGATCTGGCATTGCTGTGGCTCTGGCGTAGGCCGGCAGCTATAGCTCCAATTAGACCCCTAGCCTAGGAATCTCCATATGCCACGAGTGTGGCCCTAAAAGGTCAAAAGACAAAAAAAAAAAAAAAGATACATGTACTCCAATATTCATTGCAGCGTTATATACAATAGCCAAGATATGGAAACAACCTAAACGCCCATCAACAGAGGAGTGGATAAAGATGTGCTACATATACACAATGGAATATTATTCAGCCATTAAAGGAACGAAATAATGGCATTTTTAGCAACATGGATGGACGTAGAAATTATCATACTAAGTGAAGTTAGTCAATGAGACACCAACATCAAATGCTACTACTTACATGTGGAATCTAAAAAAGGGACACAATGAACTTCTTTGCAGAACAGATACTGACTCACAGACTTGAAAAACTTATGTTTTTCAAAGGAGACAGGTTGGGGGGCAGGGGGATGGGCTGGGTTTGGGGATGGAAATGCTATAACATTGGGTTGTAATGATCATTGTACAATTATAAATGTAATAAAATCCATTGAGTAATTAAAAAATAAAGAAATGCAAAACTAAAAAAGGAAGGAAATTTCTCTTGTGCTAAGCTACTGAGATTTCAGTGTTTTTCTCTTGTGGCTACTATTACCTAAACTAACACACCCTCCTTCCCTCAATTCCCATTCTTCCCCTCCTAGAATTGGCAAGCATTCCATGGAAAGGAGTTGTGGGTTCAAAACAGCCACCTAAGTAGTTATGTCTAAGACATAACTCTGGTGGCAGAAAAGCAGCATATATTTAGCAGAGGAGGTTGTCTACCCCAGGGTTTGGTTTGTCTTTTGTGTTGACAGATACTGGAATTCTGTGTCCTCTCTTACGTATACCTCTGTATATAAATATGGATATGTGTTTCTCTGTGGACATACATATGTGCCCTGTTTCTTCTATGGTAGATCATCTATCATGGGTCGATAAGTTATTTTTCTATGTTTGCAAGTAGCGAGGACTAGATACAGGACACTGAGTGTAAGCCAGATGGTTCAGGAAAACAGAGGAAGTGCACTAAGAACAGGAAATCTGCACTGATGGGGGGGGGTGCGGTCAGCACTGTAAAGACCAGGTGGACAGGCCAGGTCTGCAGTGGGCTCCATGGTGAGGGTTGGCCAGAGTTTGGAAAGGAGAGGTAGTTGTGCAGGCTCTACCTCCATCATTTGGGATGTACTTGCCAATACAACTGAGAAGACCAAGGAGAGTCCTCGAGGTACAAATGGCTTTGGTGCTAAGGAGGTAGGGCTGGAGAGGGCACCACTGCTTTGCTCCTGGTTGCTGACCAGAGTGCTGATCAGAGAGGCCTCTACAGTACATGTCAGAAGTAGGGGGAAGGAAGAAACACTAGAAGGTAGGTGGGCCATGACAGTGATAAAAATGCTTTCAGTGGAATCCCCAAACTGGGGAAAACTCTTAGACATAGATCCTGGAGCAGCTGTGTGTCTGGGATTCACATGTGGGCAAGGTGGATGATTCCTAGGTCACCCAGTGGTTCTCAGAGTCTGTACATAATTGCATGCTTAATATTGGAGCATAGTACATCATATTTTCTATTAAACACTTTTTTTTTAGCTCCCAAAGTCTGAGGATGTTTCACTGGCCCCACGAAGCCCAATGGAACATCTCGAGTTCAATCCAGAGCAAAACGTTTTTGTAAATGTTTTTAGATGAAAGCGTAGGCAATTAAAAAAAATATTGAGTATTCATGTTCTATTTCAGACATTTCTAGGGATGACAGAAATGTGTGAGGCAGGGAAGTTTGATTCCACTTGGCAATGTGCCAAGAAAATAATTACCCAGGGGACTTCAAATGACCCCTTGGATTATGTAGTTGCATTGATTTTTGTGGATTAACTGTGGCAAATGGCGAAATTTAAGGCACCTTGTTCATCTGTTCATTCACTCATTCATGGATCAAGTTTCAACTTAGCCTGACAGATGAATGATTGCTCAATCTATGTCTCAGCTACTCTGAACTTCACACCCATCTGAACTTTACATCAATGTATTTATTCATTCAAATATAGAGATATTTTGGATGTCTACTGTGCAGGGAACTCTGTACCAACATGGGGGATGCCCCTGCTCCCTGCCCATACGGAGCTCCCAGGTTCATGGAGGAAATAAACACGAGTAATTGCATACATGTCTAATGACGATCCGAGTAGCTATAAGGAGTATGAACATATGCTTTCCTGATGTCATTGGGGTGGTGACTGAACTCTGGGAAACTCTCCCTTGTGCTTGGAAACCCCAAATCCAAGACTGAGGTGGTCAAATGGTCAGATTTTTCAATTACTGATGTTACATCATATCACACGGTATTTCTGTTACCTGGTGTTGCCATGAAGAATCAATCCCAAACTTAGTGGCTGAAAACAATTATTTTCCTGTGACTCACAATTCTGGAGGTCACGAATTTGAACAGATTCCAGTAGAAGTGGTCATCTCTGTTCCATACGATGTCTGCTGGGGCTGAAACTCTCCAGACGACTTCTCCACTCAGATGTCTGTTGACTCAGCTGGGAGGCTGGACAGGTCAGGGCTGGCTGGACACCTTGACTGGGGCCTCTGTCCTCCTCAGGGCCCTTTCCTCTCCAGGCAGTCACTCCACAGGGGCTTTTAACTTGGCAGCTTGGGGCTAGAAGAGCATAAAACTGCAAGACTGTCTTAAGGCTTTACGCTGGAACTGGTACAGGGTTGCTTCCATCACATCTTACCATCCAGAGTGACTCACAGGGTCAGCCCAGATTCTTTGTGGGAGGGAGGGACACAAGGCTGTGAATACACGGGGGTGTGGCTCATTGGGAACCGTCCTTGGAGACCAGCTACCACATGTAAGAAGTGGCATTGTTGGAGTTCCCTTCGTGGCTCACTGGTTAATGAACCCAACTAGGATCCATGAGGATGTGGGTTTGATCCCTGGCTTTGCCCAGCGGGTTAAGGATCCAACATTGTTGTGAGCTGTGGTGTAGGTCACAGACTCGACTCGGATCCTGTGTTGCTGTGGCTGCGGTGTAGGCCAGCAGCTGTAGCTCCAATTCAACCCCTAGCCCAGGAACGTCCACATGCCATGGGTATGGCCCTAAAAAAAAACCAAAGCAAACAAAAAAAAGTGCCATTGTCTAACAAGGTTGTTGCTGTTGTTTTTAAATATAAGTCTTCATCAGGAAGAGCCTCTTTCTCCCCCAGAGCATGTGTAAATACCTATCTTTAACCACAGCTGCTAGAAAATATGGCTCACAGAGGGAGGCAGAGCTTTTTATTTGGAGAGACAGGTATGCCACTGTCCCTCCACCGCAGGGAAACGTCATGTCTAGCATCACAGGCGAAGCAGCAACTCTCTGATCAGGACTCAAGATTTAATGGACTTTGAGAATTGGCAGGTGAATTTCAAGGTGTTCCTCCAAAGGATTTAAAGACTCCTGATGCCTGGAAATGACGCAACCCAGAGACAGAGCATCAGAGAGAAGAGTGGGACACACAGAAGAGGGTCAGCAGAACTTACAAGCAAAAGAAAGCAGAAGACCTGATCCAAGCTGAACAGAGGCAGACCCTTAGCTGAAGAAGATAACATCAGAGCCCTAGTCTAGCATCTCCACGGTCTGTTCTACATATTTCTGCTTAACTATGTCATCAATCAGACATATACCACTAGGCTCACCTTGCATGCGTTATTAAGAAAACTAGACTCTGCTGTCAGAATGTCTGGTGGTAAAGCCTCCCTCTTCTACTCCCTGGATGAGTGACCTTGTGTCAAGTCACTTAACTTTTTTTGTGAAGGCTGGTGAAGGTGCCTTAGCACAGCGTCATGTATCGCAAGATTTCAAGAAATAATTAACATCGTTATTGATATTCTTTTGATGATTAATTTCATAATGTCTGATTCCTATGTCCCTCCAGCTAGACACCTGACTTGGATGGGCTCCTGTCTCTGTCCATCAAGGTAAGGATCTTTTTCCCCAGAGTGAGCAAAACCAGAATGAGAGCCCTCTTATCAGAGGGAACATTAACATCTGTCCAGCTGCAGCCAGGACCCAGCCTAGCAGCCTGTGCTGGAGAGGAAAGCTGTGGCCTTGGGAGCTTGGCACCTGCAACAGGCTTGATAGAGAGCAAAGCCCATGTCAAGGCTGAGTCACCTGGGTATCTAAATCATACCGACTCACCAGCTCAAGAGTCTTTAACAATTGTTTAATGTACAAACGAATTGTGCGAGGAGGCTTACATGAATTTAAATACAGTTTTTATTTTTATTCATAATATTACCTTGCTAATTTCTACTTATCCCCAATGAACCCGTCTATTGGCTCTGAACTCACCCTTGAACATGGGCATTTGTCAAGGTGTGCCATGGTTCACCCTTGGAGGCTCTCTCCACCTTGGAGATGGACGCCAGGGTCTCCATACATGAGCCGGGCATGGAGAAATTCCCTGCCTCCTCAGAGGGCACCACGGGGCTAGGGATGTGCACAGACTCCACATCTCTGCTGCTGAGTGCAAAAGTGGGTGTCTTAGTTCCTCTGGGTTGCTCTCACAAAACACCAGACCATATTTTGTGGCTAATAAAGAGCAGAAATGTATTTCTCATGGTGCTGGAGGCTGGAAGTCCAAGATGGAGGTGCCAACAGATGTGGCATCTGGTAAGAGCCCTGTTCCTGGTTCTCTAAGTATAGTTGATTTACCATGTTGTGCCAATTTCTGCTGTATAGCAAAGTGACTCAGTCATACATACACATATTTATATTATTTTTCTCACATTACCTTCCATCACATTCTATCCCAAGAGATTGGATAGAGTTCCCTGTGTTCTACAGTAGGGAGCACATAGCTTGTCCATTCTCAGTGTAATAATTTGCATCTACTAACCCCAAACTCAGACTCACAGACATAGACAGTTGTTTTCTAACTTTGTGTCTCCTCACCTAGTAGCAGGGATGCGGGAGCTCTCTGTGGGCCCTTTTCTAAGAGCTCTAATCTCATCCATGATGGCTCTGCCCTCATGACCTAAACACCTCCCTAAGGCCCCACCTCCAAATACCACCACCCTTGACTTAAGTTTTAACATATGAATTTTAGGGGGACACGAATATTCAGTCTTTGACAGGAGACTGCTGCACTTATTAGCCATGCTTCTTACCTTTGGTTTTTCTGTCTGGAAAACAGTGTTATTTATAATCAACTGATCGTGTAGACAAGCAGGACTCTATGGGGCCTTCCTGGGACCGATCCCTCCCCCCATATTCTCTGCCTGCTTCTTATCTGCAGAAAAGTTGTAGTCTCCCAAGCCTCCTCTGAGTCACAAAAGTCTAGCTCAAAAATTAATGACTGAAATAATGTGAACAGGAAGTGAAAAAACCAGCAGTTGGGCCACAAGAATTGGGAAGAATTTAAATAATAAGTCAGCCATATGGCAGCTGTAGAATCATTAGTTCCTTCCTGAAGTACATAGGTAACAATATCTGGTCCACATTTCCCGAGTTGTTTTACAGATGCTAAAACCCCCACCAAGTGGAAAAAGTTAACTACTCGAGGGCCATGGGCATGTAGCCCCTAGACCTCTTGCAGCCTGAGAGGCTGATAATATCAGCCCCTGTGACACTATTCTGTCACCTCACCATTAACCAGAGAAGTGCACCCAAGCTGATCATATACAATGCAACTCCTCTTCCTCACCCTGGCTTTAAAAACTCTTCTCTGAAATTCAGTGGTGTCTTTAGAGTTCAGATCTTTTGAGCCTGAGTCACTTGTTCTCCTTGCTTGGACCTGCAATAAACCTTTCTCTGCTCTCAACTCCAATGTTTTGGTTTGTTTGGCTTCACTGTGCATCAGGCACATGGACTGGGGTTTGACAACAGCAGCGCTCCTGTGAAGGGCTAACTAGTTAACATGACATAAGAACTGAGAACAATTTATGGCACATGTTGAATATATTTTATAAGCATAAGCATTAGCCATTATTATTATCCAGCTTCCACATCAGGTGTAGGGGGAGGGTTACTCCTGTGCTCACGCCTCTCCATCTAAACTTGACTCTCAACTCCAAGGAATTCCTTGAACAAGCAAGAAAAGGGGCAGAGAGATGACCTAGTCCATAGGTAGTTCTGCCTGATGCCTAGAGCCTGACCCTGGCTTTGAGAGGCTTCTAAGAGGCAGAATAGAGGGAGAAGAAAACTCCTGGGATCCACACCATGGAACTGGGTTCAAGACCCATTCCTACCACTTGCATATCACCTGTGAGTGTCCTAGGGAGAGTCTCATCTCCTCTCTGAGTCCCAGGGTTTGCCCCTCACAGGATGTAGGACAATCCCTGTGGATGAGGTAACTGGGCATTTCAGATCCAGGCAGCCTCTCTGAGCCCGGGCAAGCCTAAGTGTCCCAGCACTCCAGCCAGAGTCACCTTGATTCCTTTAGGAATCAGGAAGTAGATGATGGCTGGAGCCAGGCTCTGAGAAATGGGCACAAGGACCAAAAGAGGCTGGCTGCCAGCCGGCTGGTGTCCAGATGCTTTCCGGGTGAGTGGCTGGTCTCTCTTACACCCTCAGCTTGGACAACCTATGTCTTCAGAGGCCAAAAGAAAGACCACCTGCAAGAGGGTCTAAGGGGCACTAAATGGCTCCCAAGCCTGCCCTGTCCTTCCCACACAGGCCTTGCCAGTAGGGCATTTTTTCCAAACCCTCTAGAAGCAGCCCAGGCTTCTCCAGGCTTCTCTGACCCTCTGCTTTTTTGGCACTTTCTCCTGCTACTTCCACCACCCTGTGGTTCATCTCTTTGGTTTTCTCTCTGGTGGGGTTGGAGAGGTGGGGCTTCCTTAACAGCCTGGTTATAGGACTTGCTTCTGTTTGAGGGTTTATACTTTTGAGAAGCAGTGACAAAGAGTGGACAAAGTGTGGACACAGAAGGAGCAATGGCTAAGTTTGAATCTCAATTCTGTCCCTTACTAGCTATGTGACTTTGGGCAAGTTTCTTTGTCTCTCTGATTCTCCACACTACAAAGAAGATAGTACTTGTGTGGGGGTTATAAAGATTAGAGACAGTATTTGTAAATTTCCTGTGCAGCGCTTGACACAGTCCATCCTTGCTATTCCTCCTGTAAATGTTACGATATTATCATTTACGATGCCCTGTCTGTGCTCAGGATGGTAGGAGAAGGGTTACACAGGGGTGGACTCATGCAACCACAAATGTGACTCAAAAGGTTATTTTATCTTCAGGCACCCTAGGGCCAAACTCTAATCTTACATTAGTCAAATCTCAGACTTTTTTTAGTTTTGGCTGCCCCATGGCATAGGGAGTTCCTGGGCCAGGGGTCAGATTCAAGCCACATTTGCAGCCTATGTTGCAGCTGTGGGAACACCAGATCCTTTAACTCACTGTGCCAGGGTGGGGATCGAACCTGTGTCCCAGCGCTCCAGAGATGCTGCTGATCTCACTGCACCACAGCTGGAACTCCAAATCACTGACTTTTGACCAGAAGCCCGACCACAACACTTACCCAACTCTGTCATCCCCTGACCCCTCCAGGTCTCCCTTTCTAGCTGGGCAGGAAGAATAAACCCTCCAAAGAGGACTCACTGCCTTGGCCCCAGGTGCGCAGGTATCCAGGAACAGAGCTGGCATCCTCTGAATACTGAATCAGAACCACAGTGATGATGACCATCATTGTGTAAAAATAATCACAGCAGATTTTTAAAAATGGGCTTTATCTTGACCACAAATGGGTATAATCACACACTCCCCATGGTGCTGCTTAGATTACCTTTTTTTTTCCCCCCATGCAGCTCTGACCCAACTGCAGAAATGTAAATTCTGCAGAACTCTGGAAAAAGGAAAAGTGCCCCTCTCCTGAGCTCCCTCCTCATTCCATGTCCTCAGAATGCGCGTCTCTGTTTGCGAGGAGGATGCTGGAGTGACGGATGCAGTGGCCAAGCCTCAGCCAAGGCAGCCTTGCCAGGCGTCTTGTCAATACCTGTTGACATTTCCCTGAGTAATTGTTCCAGGCGCCCCGGGTATATTTCTTCATAACATCGGATGGATTACGGGGGCTCTATTGATTTTGTGGTTTCATGTGTGAAAGATCTAATCTTAATCCTCCGCTGTTCATTTTCCTTAACCTTTTAATAACATGATAGGGAGGCAACCCATCAGAATGGAAATTGTTTCTGAGGCATGTTGTCATAAATATATGTCACAGACTGTTTTATTTTATGGGAACAGCCATATTTTTTGAAATAATAATAATGACAAAATTTGTATGGTGTATTGCAGTTTACAAAGCACTTTCCCCATCAACTCATTTAATCCTGATGGCCAGCCTGATAGGTAGGAGTTATTTTATTCATTTTGATTTATTTATGCTGAGTCTTTCCACAACATGAATTTTATTATTCGCTGCTGTGTCACAGATGAGGAATCTGCATTGCTCAAGGTCACACAGCTCTTCAAAAGAAGGTTTGGAGTCAGGAGAATCTGCACTCAAACCCTGAGGCTTCCAAGTTGTTACTCTGTAACCTTGGACGAAGAGTTTAAACTCTCCATGGTTTATATCTTTATTAACAAAAGGGGGATGAGGAAGCCTTTCTGGGATTTAATTTCTTTCTTTTTTTATGGCCACACCTGTGGCTTAGGGAAGTCCCCAGGCTAGGGGTCGAATTGAGGCTGCAACTGCCAGCCTATACCACAGCTACAGCAATGTGGGATCTGAAACTTACACCAAAGCTTGCAGCAACACTGGATCCTTAACCCACTGAACCCGGGGTGGTCTCTTTGAACTGGCATCCTCAAAGAGACAACATTGGGTCCTTAACCCACTGAGCCACAACAGCTTTTCTGGGATTTTGTAAAGATGAAAGATGACGTGGGTACACCACCTGCACAGTACCCGGCACCAGGAGAGGACCAATACATGTTTTCTAGTATAATTAGAATAATAATCAATACTTTCATTTAATAAAGGTAGGATTTGAGCCAAGGACTCTACATCAAACCTCGGTTCTTTCCTGGAAAGAAATTAAAATCTGGCTTTTTTCCCCTCTCTCTCTCTCTGTCCCCCCCCCTTTTTTCTTCCTCCCTCCCTCCCTTCTTCCCTCTCATTTATTTCCTCAACTTAAAGACCCCAATGAACGGCAATAAACCTAGGGCTCTTCATGTGAACAACTGGAAGTCTGTTGCTGCTGGTGGTGAAGAGCTCTCTGATAGATATTGATATCCTTGAGTTTTTTTGTTTTTTGTTTTTTGTTTTGTTTTTTTCTGGAGCAGGATTCCAGCTATTGGCCTGGAAATTGACACATGGTATGGCTGGGGACCCTGGGGTCTCTGTGCCCTGCTTCAAGGAAGGCTGAAGGGACATGCAGAGGTTCTCACCAGAGCTTGGAGAAGTCCCAAGGACTGTGGAGTTGAGCCAAGAAAGCAGAAGGACTGGAGCTTTGTTCCCAGCCCTGGTTCTCACAAGTTCTGAAGATTTGAGAAAGTAATTCCCTATTTTTTTTCTTTTCCTGTTTGTTTTTTAGGGCCACACCCTCGGCATATGGAAGTCCCTATGCTGGGGTAGAGCTAGAGCTGCAGCTGCCAGCTATGCTACAGCCACAACAATGTGGCATCTGAGCTGCATCTGCAACCTATACAACAGCTCACTGCAACACTGGATCCTTACTTAACCCTCTGAACAAGGCCAGGGATATAACTCGCGTCCTCAAGGATACTAGTCAGGTTCGAAACCCGTGGAGCCACAAGAACTCCAAGAAAGTAATTTCCTTTACTCAGACCTCAACTTTATCATCTTATTAAGTGACAGTGTCCACACGTCATTTGCTTCCCAATCCACATTCTGCTGGAACCAAAAAATGATTTAAATTCCAGTTCCCATTTCTAATCTCAGACATGAGGATGGAGGAAAAGGAAGACACCAGGGGAGGGATGCATAAGAGAAGAGAAGAAATATCCACGTTAAAAAACTAGCTTTAATGACTTCTAAGTTTCTTCTGGAACTCACATTCTTTGGCTTTAGTGCTCCAGGACTGAAATCCATTGCCATGCTGCCTCTTTCACAGCTTTCTCTATGAGCTCTTGAGTATTATGCAACAAAGTAGATAAGAAAGAAAGACATGTATCCCCAGTATCAAATAACTTTTTCTCTCCTCTCCCCTCCCTTTTCTACCAAAAAAAAAAAAAAAAGCATTGTTTTCTCAGTCAGACCCTGGCCCTCCATTGATAAATCCTAAATTTCCTGACCTCTGCTACTCAATACAGGATACTTTCTAATGTTTGGATGGACTCTCCCCTTGGCTTCCATCCCCCACCTGGTGAACTCTTGTTCATCTTTTTAAGATCCATCTCAAATGGCATCTCCTTTGCAAAGCCGTCCCCGACTATTTCAAGGAATGGAACCACTTCCTCTCTGGTCCCACAGCACCATCTCTGGGATACTGTTTGTGACACTGGATTGTAATTCCTTAGTTACCTGTTCCTCATCTTCCCCCGCCTGTGCCCTCCTTGAGGGAGAGGGCCATGTGCTTGTTCATTTGCCATCACAAGCATTTGTACGGCAGTCCTTCCATAATGATACTGCTTTGCTGGAAAGCATGCCAATAGCCCTGTCAAAACAGCCTCTGTTATTCAATGATTTATGTATCCACAGACTCAGGCTATTTTATAACCTTGAAAGAGGCATTACATTTATGCCCCAACCTCTTCATTTAATTTAGAAATTGGGGCTCAGAGAGGTGAAGTAATGTACTCAAGGCTACCCAGCTATGCAGAAGCAGAGTTTCAAGTCAACTCCAGGACCCCTGATTCAGCCTCAGGCCTTTCTCTCAGCCCTGCATGTTCAGTAAACCTTGGTTGCCCACTTACTATGGGCTGAGCACTGTGCTATGCATAGGGGAATGGAATTAACACGATGTGGTTCCGGCTGCCAAGGGATTGACAGTCTAGTCGAGAAGCAAAGACATTTATCCACATCTGAACCACCCATGAAGATATCCTCCCCACCATCCCCTGATACACTGATCATCTCCTGAGCGTGGGTCACAGACGCTGGCTAATGTTCCTTCAGGAACACTGCTCCATCCTCACTTGGCTGGAGCTGCCACACGCCCTTGGCTTTGACCCCTTTCCTCTGTACTCTGCATTTGACAGCTGTCTCTACCCACATTCTGCCCACGGCTCACCTCTGTTTGGAGTTAGTCCGACTCTTCCTCCTGGATTTTTGTACTCAGTCTCTCTTCATGATCTTGAGACTCTTCTCAATCTGGCTCTTGCTGTCTTGATAAAGACTCCCTGCTTGTTTCCAGCCCCTCAAAACCCCACTGCCATCCTCCTCACTATCCCTCGGGCTAATCCCAGCATCCACAGTGACATTCACTTGAATCCGGCACAATTACAGAAGCACTTCCATTGGCCAACTTTCTTTGTGCCTCCAGCACGTCAGTCCTTTTAGTGGAGAACAAATCTGCTAAAGAACATCTTTCCTGAGATGATGGTTTCCAGTGAAGCCCTTGGTCTGCAAATTATAGCACCATTTGCAAAAATCAAATCTTTGCTCTGCCTAAAATGCCATCAGCACAAAGCATGGATGGCTTTGGAGATTATTGCTTTTTGAGTAAGCTCATGTGGAGACTGATAAAACCTTTCCTCATGATCTATAAACCAGATGTTTCCACTGAGATAACATGGCATTATTAGTGGCAAATCTCATGCATTAATGTAATGGATATTAACTAAGCTCTTTCCATTTTCTGTTCAGGTAAATACAGAAAGAGCTGGAGAAAGTATGGCCCAGCAGCATCCAGAAAGCTGGATGTATCCCAGGTGGAAGTGGGAAGACAAATCACGTCACTCTCACTGTCTCCAGCAAGCACAGAGTAAGGGAAGAGCAAGGGATTGGGGGTCTGTAGGGTTCAAATTCTGGCTGTACTATCTGCCGAAAGAGAATGTTTCTGAACTTCAGTTTCTTCTTTTAAAAAATGTAAGCGAGAACACTCATGTCATGGAGCTGTTGTGGGAAAAAGCTGAAAGTGCAGATTGCTTCACCTCAAACACCCTCCTCTATATATATATATAAAAAAGGCATATGGGGAGTTCCCGCTGTGGCTCAGCAGTAACAAACCCAACTAGTATCCATGAGGACATGGGTTTGATCCCTGGCCTTGCTCAGCGGGTTAAAGATCTGGTGTTGCTGTGAGCTGTGGTATAGATTGCAGATGTGGCTTGGATCTGGCACAGCTCAGATTCAACCCCTGGCCTGGGAACCTCGATATCTCTATGCTGCAGGTGAGGCCCTGGGGGAAAAAAAAAGGACAATAAATTAAAAAACGACAATAAATAAAAATAGAAAAGTTCCTATGGAGGAAATGGGGGCAGAAGGGCCTGATGAAAATGGGGAAGCTTGAATGTGGGGTAAGTAAGGAATTGCCTAGGACAGAGTCCGGGACTAGCTGTTTGGAGGTGAGGAGGTAGAAGGGGCTGGGGGCCACAGGCCAGAGAGCCACGTCTAAGGGGAGTGGACAACTAGATCTGGGCCAGCTCAGCCACAGGGCAGAGGGAGATTTCTAGGAGGCTGAGGATGGACTTGGAATGGCATCCAGTCTGGTGAGACTGGAGGTAATCCTGCCTCCCAGGGAGAATCAGGGGCTCAGCTCAAGACAGTGTATCAGAGCTGCTGACACTCTGGGCACAGGTCTGGTCTGCCACTCTGATGGGGACACATCCAAGTTGGCTCCAAACCCCACTTGCTGGTGGTGCTCACGATCTCGGTCTGGGGTCAGAACTGGCTCAGTGCTGAGCAGGATGGGCTGTCTTCAAAGCTGTTGGGATATCTAAGGAAGAGAGTCAGCACCTGCTCGGGGTGTCACTTTATCATGGAATTCCAGCAACTTTGCCACTCACTGTCATTTTAAGCCCTCTTGGAAAGCCTGGGTGGAAATATTAGACTCACTCAGACTTAAGTCTACAGGAAACCAAGAGCCATGACAGTTCTTAGAAGAAAGGAAGTAGGCAGAGCCATGCTTAGGGATATTCAGCAGACCTTGTTTAAGAGGAAAGACAAGGGGACCGCAGAGGCTTGTTCAGCAGTGGCAGTGGGATGGAGAAGAGGGGAGAGATAATCAGTTCTCTATGTAGTATTAAAATTATTGCATTAAGAATGTATTTATGATTTCTATGTAATTCAAGATCAGGGAACTATATTCAGTGGACCCATCAGAATTCTTCTGTCAAGGCTGGGGAAGGAGGTGTGGATGGTGGATCAGGTGATACTTCTTCTCTGACCCCTGTCTCTATAAGAGAAAGGCTGGATACTTCATATACCCCCTCTTTACTTTGCAATGGAGAAGCCCAGCAAGTAAGAAAGGGTAAGGCTGAGAGTTCAATCATGTGGGATGGCCCAGGCACAGCCTTGGAAGGGCGAAGACAAGGGTCACTGCACCTCCCTCCATAGCAGAATGTCAAGTCTCTTCTCTGCTGGGCCTCTGCTTCCCATAGGAAGTGTGAGGGTTGGTGTTCACCTCTGCTCCCAAGAGAGGATCATGATGGCGTGTAAGGAGCGCCAGCAGCCTTGAAGGCCTGTGAGGCCAGCTCTACCTCAGCACCTCATCGGCTGTGGCCCCAGACACTTATTAATACTTAACAGACATATAGTTTACAGGTGCTAGGGACCTTGAAGATGCCAGCTCATTTATGCCTCATTACAATGAGATCCTCACCTCTGTTTTACAGATGAGGATATGGAAGCTCAGAGAAGTTTACTCACCCAGTGTCCCAGAGCTAGTATGTGACAGAGCTGGCCAGCTGGAAATGGGAATTGTACACTGAAGATATGTCTACTTTTCTGAAAGAAGCCCATTCCTCAGTTTCATATACACACCAGTACACACATATTTAAGTATGCTGGTTTATGCATACATGAGAGCTAATAATCTTAACTCATGGTTCCATGAAGAGAAACAAGTTCTATGCATAGAATAGTACTTATACACTAAAAAGGCAGACACTAGAGTTCCCTGGTGACTCAGTGGGTTAAAGACCTGGCATTGTCACTACTGTGGCACGGGTTCGACCCCTGGTCCTGGAACTTTGCATACCGCTGGTGCAGGAAAAAAAAAAAGTAAACACCTATAAGGTAAAACTGTGTATTTCTGTAGTAAACATTAGTGAGTATAAATACTTAGAAGAATCTAGAAGAAGAGACAACAGATAACTGGTTTTCCCTAGGAAGGGAACACAGAGGATCAAGAGTTAGTTTTCTCTGTAGCATTAAAAGTATTAACTACTTTTTTCTTTCTTCCCTTTCATGATCAACCCCACGGCACATGGAAGTTCCTGGGCCAGGGACTGAATCTAAGCCACAGTTGCAGCATTAAAACACTGGATCATAAACCCACTGCACCATAGCAGGAACTCCTATTAAAATTCTTAATAAAGTTAGTTTTTCTTTGCAGTATTAAAGAATCAGTTCTCTATGTAATATTAAACTTATTGCATTAAGAATGTATTTATGATTTCTATGTAATTCAAGATCAGGGAACTATATTCAGTCATGTGTGATGGAACATGATGGAAGATAATATGAGAAAAATAATGTATACATGTCTAACTGGGCCACTTTGCTGTACAGCAGAAATCGACAGACCATTGTAAATCAACTATAATTAAAATATTAAAACAAAAAAAATCCACCTTAAAAAAACCACAAAATAGATAGAATTTAAATTGAAATTAAATACAAATTTAAAAATACTAACAGCAAAATAAGTTGGCAGAGAGACTGGGGTTAGGAGCAAACTTATCAGAGCTTTATATATTTTATTTTTACTATATTTCTAAGTTTTATATTTATTAAAACAATTAGATAAAACAGTGGGCTTCATAGATAACTTAGATTGTTTTCCTTCCATCATGGCATGATTTTTTGGAGGGGAGGAGAGGCAGGTGCTGCTGGTGTTAGGACAGCAATGAGGAGAGAGGCACATTGGGGGAGCTTGGAAATAGGAATCTCTGGGCCCTCTTCTTACTCCAACTGACTGATTGCCAAGATCTGTAAAATGTTTTGGGCTTTCAGAGTAGAATTCTGTGCCTGCTGTGTTAGCGGACTCATTGTCTGAGCAAGGTACAGATCAGTCCAGCCCTCCCCAAAACATTCTCACCTTTTTTGAAGAACACACGCAGTGCAGGATACATGGTCTTTCTTACGGTCCCCTTGAACCTGTTTAGAGGATGACAGTGAGTCATTTCAACCTTCTCTGAAGATCAGCTTCCTCTGAGAAGGGGACTGATGATCTCTATCAACTGCTTTGTTAGCATGGTCTGAAGCTTAGAGTGAGAAACTGCTTTTGTGTTTGAGTCAGTTTTGTTGATTCCCACTTTTTCTCCACCATATATTACTCACCATCACCAACCTTCATCCAATAACGGTTCAATAAGTACCTGTGGTTCTGAAGCTAATTGAAAAGGCAATTAAGAATCCAAGTTCTGAGGTTAGACTGGGTGTAAACCTCAGCCCTTCCAACAGCTAATTCTGTGTCATGGGTACTTTCTAAGCCTCAGTGTCATTATTTGTAACATAGGAACAATAATAGTTTAAACCTTACAGAGCTGGAGTGAGGATGATGAACTGAGCTGGTCTAGGTAAACTATCTAGATATTTTTCAGAGTATCTGGCACATATTAAAGACTTAACAAATATTACCTGTTATTATGATACCTGAATAGCATTTAACTTTTGTCTAATGGATTCTTCTTTCTTAAAATATTTTTTTTTTCCTGCTTGAAAGGGTAATAGATATTCATTACAGAGAAACTGGAAAACAAAACAAAATAAAAATTGGAGTTCCTGTTGTGGCTCAGCAGAAACGAATGTGACTAGCATCTATGAGGACACAGGTTTGACCCCTGGCCTCCACTCAGTGGGAGCTGCGTGAGCTGTGGTGTAGGTTGCAGACGCAGCTCAGATCCGGCATTGCTGTGGCTGTGGTGTAGGCCAGCAGCTGTAGCTCTGATTCGACTCCTAGCATGGGAACCTCCATATGCCATGGGTGTGGCCCTAAAAAAAAATTAAGCCCCAAATAAAAAATGGAAGTCATATGTATTCCTACTACCCGGATTTACTCAGGTTTTTTTTTTTTTTCTACAAATGCATGTAAATGCATATATTTATACAACCAAATTAGGATCACAATGTGTACATGATTTTACACTCTGCTATACTGAATTATTAATGAGAAATGGCATGGAAGCCCTGGGGCAAAATATAGGTTTTACAACATTATTTTGATGACTGCAGAGTCCATATCCATAAATATATACTTACTGATGCTGAAGATGAATATGAGAGATCTAGTTCCTGTCTTCAAGGCGCTTATCATTGATAACATAGGCATAGCCTCCCATTCTACAGGTATATGTGTAAATAGTCTCACAGTATTGAAAATTCAGATTTCTCTATTATACATGGTAAGTGAAGAACATCTTACCTCTTCATGTTCATCATCTTGGGAATTTCCATCTTTTAAATTCCAGTCTTAGGCATGGAATTATCACATTGAAAATTATGCACCTTTTAAAAGATTTTCATTGAAAGATATCTTTGAATCAAATACTCAAAATGTCTGAGGGTACCTTTTTCCTCATCGTCACCAATCCAGGAGTAATTAGCTTTTTAATCATCCAATAGGAAATATTATCCCGATGATTTCTTTAATTACAAAATTTTACTCATGTAAAGACCTGTTTTTGACCCTTAACAATACTGGAAACATAAAGTACGCGGCAGCAAAAAATTTCAAAAAGCACCGCGAGGTTTACAGAAGTCCCTTCTCTTCCTCTTGTGGCCCTTCCCTCTAGGGTTACTCATTCCAGTGTTAGCAGGTGCCTAAACACTGCTCCATGAAAACAAGGACTTTGCTTCCTCAGCATTTAGAAAGATGACTGGCACGCAACAGGCACTCAGTGGATACTTAATAAATGAATGAGCAGTCTCATGAATACCATAGTAAAAAATTATAAGGAGACAGAAACACCTACACACATACTTTTTATACTCTAATGGAAGTGGGAACTTAAAATCCATTTTTCTTAAATATCGTTTACATGGTTTCATATAAGCTTATTTAGGCTCAGTTCATTTTTTAAAAAATGCTGCCTAATACTGTAATTTAGTTAATGTGCTCCCTATTGATAAAGCATTTCTGCTATTTTCTACCTCTAGCTGTTATGTATGGGCCCTTTGCATGTCTTCTTTGGGAACTGTTTGTTCATATTCTTCACCATTTTTTCTATAAACTTTTCCAGTAAGGCTTTTAGGAGATTTCTATGTATTCAGGATAACGGGGTTTTGTTTATAATGTATGCTGTAAATACTTTTCTCATCTCCCATGGCATTTTAATATTGTTCATGGCATTTCTTAACATAGCTTTCCATGAAGTTAAATCTATCCATACACCTAAGAATTTTTCTGTAGTTGGCGTTAGACTTATGAGGGTCTTTTCTTTCTTTCTTTCTTTTTTTTTTTTTTTTTTTTTTTTTTTGCTATTTCTTGGGCCGCTCCCGCGGCATATGGAGGTTCCCAGGCTAGGGGTCCAATCGGAGCTATAGCCACCGGTCTACGCCAGAGCCACAGCAACGCGGGATCTGAGCCGCGTCTGCAACCTACACCACAGCTCATGGCAGCGCCGGATCGTTAACCCACTGAGCAAGGGCAGGGACCGAACCCGCAACCTCATGGTTCCTAGTCGGATTCGTTAACCACTGCGCCACAACGGGAACTCCTGAGGGTCTTTTCTATCCCTCTATGAATAGTCATGAATTTTTCCCATATACTTTGATGTTTACATGATACACTTGATACATTTGATGTCTATACGTGATACATTTGAGATAATTTTGGAATTTAATTAGCTATATGGTATGAAGAATCTAACTTACTCTAAGTGTTTATTGTCCCAGTTCCATTTGTTGACATTTTTATCCCCACTGTCTGAATACTTTCAATTATCCATTAATTAATTATACACTAATTTCTTGAGCTAATATCTCTGGCTTACACTGTTTCACCGATCGCTCTATTCTTTGTCCTATACCAATAACTTTAAATGATTTTAGCTTTATGTTTTGAGATCTGACAGTATGCCTATTCTCATTACATTAATTTTTTCTTGAATATCCTTCTTTGCTTTTCTCTTCAGTTATTCTTTAGTCTATTATCAATCATGAATATGTAATGGAAGATACAAAATTGAGATTATGACTGATATTACACTGCTGTAAACTGATTAGGAAAAAATTGACATTTTTGTAATCATGAAACTTCCTGAATTTGTTCACTTTATGCCTTTTGACAAGATTTTGTAATTAAAAAAGGTAGCCCTTATATCTTCAATATTAAATTTAGTCTTATTAGTAATGGAACCTATTTTCCCATTAAGTGTTCTAAAAGGTTATTTATAGTAATATAGAAAAGATTGATTTATATATATATATTTACTTTTAAACTAATCACCTAAATTCTTTTATTAGTTCTTACAGCTTCTGGTAGATATTCCTCTTAGAGAATGCTATCTTCAAACAATGACACTTTTCTCATTTTACATTTAAATACTTGATTTCTTTTTCTTATATGAGGGCACTGCACTGCCTTAAATTTCAGAATCATGTTAAATGATAAAGGCAATGGCTGACAGCCTTGATCTCCATCTGATTTTAATGGGGATGCCCTCAAGCTTCACTGCTACATTTCCCATTGGTTTGAGATTGACGTTCTTTACCACGAGAAGGAAATTCTCTAATTCTAGTTTCCAGCGTTTTTCTTGAAGAGGATAATGAATTTTATCAGATGCCTTTCTGGCAGCCTCTAAGATGAGGCAGTCTCTGTTGACCTATTAATTGCATTCGAAGAATCAACTTCATTTGGTAACGGTTTCCAGCTGTGTTTCATTTGCTAATCTTTAATTTAAAAATTTTTGATTATTCATTTGAAAAATTAAGCTGTAATTTGTACTACTTTTTTTTGATGTTTCATTATTTTAGCTTTGAAATATGAATTGGGAAACTGGTTTTTCTGTGCTATGCTGTAGCTTAAATAGTGTACCATTTTCTCCCTTTATTTACAGCCACTCCAGGCACACCATGCTCACTGGTCCTGCCAGTTCTGCCACAGCTTTTGCCTCTACTGCCAATGCCACATGATGAACTCCTACTTATTTCTTTAGACCCAGCTCAGCCATCAGCACTTCTGTACAGCCTTTGCCCACCATTCCCATAGTAGTTAGCTTGTATCTTTTCTCCAGCGCGAATCCTACCATAATTTATTCATCTATTATTCTCCTTTCCCCCACCAGAATCTGAACTTACTGAAATGGTTACAGTCACATACGCATCTTGAAATTTTTTTTTCTGAATATCTAGTGATTATCACAGGACCTGGTGCATGGCATGGGCTTAATAACTCATTGTCACATGAATAAATCCGTGACAGATTTTTGCTTAAAGTTTGCCAGCAGAAAAAGTTCCAAGAGATGTGTTTCTTTGCCTTTGACAATAAAATAGAGATAATAATCACTCATTGCCATTCTGTACACTTCGGAGAGTTACTGTGCTGGGATAATAGGTGTGAGAGGATAAACTATAAAGTAAAAGAATTAAATATAAAAATACACAATAGCTACCAGTCTTTCTTTGGTATTAATAATAGGTGGTGTGTATTGAGCATTTACTTCGTTCCAGGTATGAAATTATCAAGTTATGTCACCTAAACTTGTCTTTTTTGTTGGTGTGTTTGTTTTTTAAGTGGCTGTACCCATGGTCATATGGAAGTTCCTGGACCAGGGACTGAATCCAAGTTGCAGCTGTGACCTACACCACAACTGCAGCAATGCCTGATCCTTCAGCCCACTGGGCTGAGCGAAGGAGCAAACACACACCTCTGCAGAGACTGGAGCCGCTACGGTCGGATTATTAACCCACTCTGCCCCTGTGGGAACTCCTCATGGCAGCCTTCTGAGGTAGGTACTATTGTCTCAATTGCGCATGTGAGTGAACTGAGTGTTAGAGAACATAAGTGACTTGTCTGAGGCCAAAACAACTGGAAAGCCATGGAGCCGGAAGCTACACCAAGACTTTATGAATTCAGTGTCCACCCTCTGTAAGCTACTCTAGTGACTTGCCAGTAGAGATGGCATGATCCACGTGTGTGAGAAAAGAGACAAATAATGACAAGCAAAGGGTGACGATCTGGTCAAATACTCTATTCCCCAGGTTCTGCCCAAGTTTAGTGAACGACAAGAAGAAAGACAACTATGGAGTTTCTACCTGCTTGACTTTTGCATCATTTGTCTCTTTTCTGCTAAAAGTGGACTATCAACTAAGGTTTCTTTCACTTTTAGTTTATAATAGGATGTTGCTTCATTCTACAATGATAAACAGGACTGCAGATCAATTATACTCTAGTTTTAAAAAAGTCAATGACAAAAAAAGAAATGCAAAAAAAGTAAAGCATTAGTTACAAAAAATAAAGCTATGCTGACATTCATAAAGTTTGAATCAAGTGTGAAAAAACATCATCAAAAAGAAAAGACTAAAGACAGACTGTGTGATCATCGACCCTCTTGCTTTTACCTATCAAAGTCCGAAAGGACAGAAGACAGGTAAGAAGAAACAACCTCCAGGAGTTCCCATGGTGTCTGGATGAGGACGCAACTTCCATCCCTGGCCTCACTCAGTGGGTTAAGGATCTGGCGTTGCTGTGGCTGTGGGGTAGGCCAGCAGCTGCAGCTCCGATTCGATCCCTAGCCTGTGAACGTCCATAGGCCACACGTGAGGCCCTAGAACAAAAGGAAAGAAAGAAACAACTTCCCTTGACTAACTAGGTTCCTAGATTCTTGAGCTCATGGCCCTGGGCTCTGGGTGACCAACTTCTATCATCTGAAATGAGACAGCTTTCAGGGCGGCTCCCAAAGAGGCATGGCGGGGCTGCTGACAATACAGTAGGAAGGAGGACGGTAGAGCATTTTCCTGTTGACAAGGTATCAGCCCTGATTGCTATTTTTCCCTCTTCTACCATCCCCATAGGTTCCCCACTCCAGGCTGTGACCTCAGAAGTGGCAAGAGGCTGTTTCGAAGATTAAAGACCCACGTCACCAGAGGCTGCTGTCTTGCAAGAATATTTAGACATGTTCCACTTGGCAGTCATTAATGTTCTTCAGCAAAGGAGGGAGAGAAAAACCTGTTCAAAAAGGTCCCCTCGTCAGATCTCTGTATCTTGGATGATAAAATGAAGGCTAGGGTTTTGTTTTGAAATTAAATCTTCATTGGATCACATTAGGGTTATTACTGTTCTTGAAAATAAAACTGGATGTTTTCCTCTCTCTCTTTTGTTAAATCTACAGTCATTTACTGAGGAGTCAAGTTCGGTACTGAATCAGTAGGATGATGCGGGGTGCGATTTTTCTAATGCAATCGACACTACTTGGAATTGAATATAGAAAGACACAAAAGTATTTCATTGAGAGCACGTGAGCAATTCACATCACCGCAACCTGCCTCCAGAAGGAACTCTGGAGTAGAGGAAGGACCCTCAAAGGTTAGACCCTGAGAACGACGTCAGCTCTTTGGCTGTTGATTGACGGCTGTTTCATAACATCTCTGAGTTTCAGTTTCCCAGGCTGTAAAGTGGGGAGCATATTTCTCTTCTCTCAGGGTTTGTGTAAAAATTTGTAAATCGTAGCTAGAAAATGAGTGGCACATGCAAGAGCAGCATAAAAGTGGCAACTATTATTCCTATTTTAACAGAAATACTGAGAATTAGTCACTAAGGGGCTTGAAAGCCGTTTACCTCTTAAAAAATCTTTCAGGCACCACTGCTCACAATTCCCTTGAATTTAAACATCTTTTAAAAGGTTTCAGTGCTTTGAAGGTTGATTTCAATGAAACCTGTTTTTATTCTACACATTTTTCCTACTGTCATTCTGAGTAAAACAAAAAACATCTACTGTCAAAACAACAAGGGTTTTCTCTCAAGCACAAAATGAAAGCAGATCTGTCTGGCTGATTTATTTTGGCATCCGCCTGGCAGTTAAATAGGACACTTTTTAATTTGTCACTTCTTTAAGATTCGTTTAGGTTGGAAAAGTAAATCACTGGTGCTTGGTTTCTGCTAAACTTGAACTAGAGGGGCAAAAGGTATATTTTTTATCCCTTAGACACACACCCTTTCGAAAGTGCTCATTCAATAAGAAACTAAGAATTTAGCGACATACTGAAATACCAACATCTAATAATAATAAATTTACTTTAGGAGTTCCCGTCATGGCTCAGCGGTTAACGAATCCGACTAGGAACCATGAGGTTGCCGGTTCGATCCCTGGCCTTGCTCAGTGGGTTAAGGATCTGGCGTTGCCATGAGCTGTGGTGTGCCTTGCAGACATGGCTCACATCCTGAGTTGCTGTGGCTCTGGCATAGGCCAACGGCTACAGCTCTGATTGGACCCCTAGCCTGAGAACCTCCATATGCCACAGGAGCAGCCCCAGAAAAGACAAAAAGACAAAAAAAAAATTTAAACTAGAGGAACTTAGAAATCTAACATATTACCAAAGATCAACTAGAGGACTGGAAAGAAGTATAGGCGGTCAGGATTTTCAACAAGACTATATAGAACGATTTAAAAGGGTGACTATTCAGTTGTTAAAAAAATTATGATCAAATATGAGCAAAGAGACTCAAAATTCAAATCTTAACACCACCACCTGCTAGCTGAGGAAGTTATTTGATCTCGCCATGTCTTAGTTTACCTATAAGTTGGGGAAGAGAAAACAGACATGCAGCACGGAGCATCTATCAGGCACCAGTTAGCTGCTCAACAAGCATGAGGCACTATTATTCAGAAAGGCTTCTATAACATTGTCTAACAATTCAGTCCAAGAGCGAGCCTTTCTTACTGTACAAAAGTTGCTACTTTTATCTGATTGATGGCCCAAATTTATTTTGCTGGAATCCTTTATCTCACTTTCTCAAAGTTGGTGGTAACACCTGTTTAATACTTTCTGTTTAATGAGGGCACGTGTTTACACAACCATTAATATAAACATTTCTAAACAGAAGTGTTTTTTTGGCATCTCAATGACCTAATCATAATCTGTAATCTAGCTGATTACTGGATCAATGAACTGATTTAATAACAAGAGGAAAATCACACACATTTTTTTTCTTCTGATCTTCAATACTTATACAAGTCAAGGTTCAGCTTCAGATTTATTTTCCTTTTCTCTTTTTTGGTGTGGCGTATGGGACTATGAAAGAATATAAGTGCCTCCTTCTTTGGGTGCCTTAAAGCAGATGATTTTTTTTTTTCCTTTTTATAGTTGCACCCATGGCATATGGAAGTTCCCGGGCTGGAGTTGAATCAGAGCTGTAGCTGCCAGCCTATGCCACAACCATAGCAACAGCAGATCCAAACTGCTCCTGTGACCTAAGCCATGGCTTGAGGCAATGCTGGATCCTTAACCCACCCAGTGAGGCCAGGGATCAAACCCGCACCTTCATAGAGACGAGTCGGGTTCTTAACCAACTGAGCCATAATAGGAACTCCCAGATGATCTTGATATGAAGTACAAGCCAAACTCTTTGAAAGTCTAGGTTAAGCTTGGTCCTTCCAAACAATAGTGTAACAGGTTTTTTGGTTTGTTTATTTTCATTTTGTTTTGAGAAGACACAAATCCATAGGGTGAGTCTGGAGGTCTTTTCCCAACTTTGAAAGTGCCATGCTAAAGGCGGGTTCAAACCCCACATCTACACACGGTGTGCTGTTTCTGACCACATCCTCCTCATTCCTCCTGTGGTTGATTTTCCAAGTGTAGCCTGGATTGAACTGAGGACCAACTGGCCTAACTCCTCCATGATGCGTTTTTATTTTTATTTTTTTTTCCCCTGGCCCAGTGCCAGGATAACAGAGGCCACCTTCGTGTGGGGAGATGAAAGCTTTGAGAGAAGCAAGTGCCTCTTGCAATCCCTCACCTGAATATCCAGTAGCACCTTGTGGAATAAAACCAGGCTAAGCTGTTGTTCTCAAACATGTTTATTTGTAACAGTTTTACATGGCGTGTTACAGAAATTAATGGAAAATTTCTAAAAATCTTGCTGTTCTGTTGAATGCATTGTACATAAAGTTAAAAATAATGTGTCCCATATATGTTAACAAACTGTCATCTGAGGTAAAGTTAAAGTAGGTCTAGAAATGTACTGCAACAGTCATTTTCTCTTTCTCATCTTTATTAAAAAAATATGTGTCAGAATGCAGAAATTGAAATGAACCAAACCCACAGAGAAAACTTTTTTTTTTTTTTTTTTTAAAGGAGGTGCCTGGTACATTACACGATGGGGTTTCAGTAGACACTGGGATGAGTACAAATTATCAAAAAGTCTTGCGGCATGGAAAGATCAGAGCGCTGTGGGGGATGGGGACGGAATGACAGGTGGTGTTTCCCTGGTTTCAAAATTTAAAGTGACAAATTTCGTGCTAGTGAAGGATGAGGCATTAACAGTTGTACACGTGGATTTTTTATCGCTCTAACTGAAACGGTGCAGATGCCCCATGGCCTTTCGGGACCAGCACCTCAGCTCTCATTTGGAAATTTCACGGTCTTCCTGGGATAGGATACGGTGGTTCTGAGCTCACCACACAGTGCTTCTTAAACAGCAGAATTCTGCCAATGATAACATGGGTGGCAGGTGCAAATCTTGACTTTGTTTCCCTCACTTTCCCTCATCCCATGGGGCCATCTTCCTTACGTTCTGAGCCAGTTATGTTTTCAACCACATTCAAGGAAGGATGACAAGTCCACTGGGCTGTCACTTTTGGGCTATGACATGAGCCCCATACCATGTACCTGATGGACCTGAAGCAGTAACATCAGCCAGAGTTCACGTGCAACGTGTCAGGAGCAACCCACAGAATCAGTGTACAGGGTGTGATACTGCAAGACAAACTCTAAGACAGCCATAGTGAGGGAGAAGATAGCACCACTGGTTTAGAATCAGAATCACGGACAACAGAGCAACTGAAGTCACTTCCCCACGGGAATGGCCTATCTTATCGAATCCCCAGAAAACACAACTGAGCTGATTTCAGGACAACTCGGATGCATATCCCACCGTCTGCCTTTTCCCCTTCACGTGGAAGGAACTCATCAAAGGTGTATGCACGTTCCTGGAGAACTGATGCCGACCGACACATGACAGCCACAGAGGAAGGTCAAGGGCCCTTTCCACCTTCCTGGTTCTTCAGATCTTCCACATTAGGGTGGTGGGTCCATATAGCCTGTAATGGACACTTTCCCGGTTTCCTTAACTGGAAAGCATTTAGATCCCAGTGACCTGAACGTGTCTTATTTGGGCTTCAAACAGTAACAGTTGCCTCGACTTACCCATTTTTTCCTTTGTGAACAAGTATACCTTCTCCCGAATCATTTCCATGTCTATGGATAGGAAGAACCAAAGCACACAGGCCAATTTAAGCCAATTGTATCAAGGTAAATGCGACTCGTCAAATTTTAAAACCAAGTCATCATAATTACCCCGTCCCCAATCCAATTCATCAAATGACTCCTTAACGTTTTCTTCTTAGTGTTAAACCACTAAATTCAACATACGGTAACTGCATAGGAATGTCGGGAAAACACATGTGACCTGTAGAACAATTCTCTGTAGGGCAAAAATATATAGATTCTTTGTGAAAATCATGTGCGAAACGTACGAACCGAACACTGCACTTTTTGTCTCGTAAGTGTAAAAAAAAGGAAGCTTAAACTCTTCTGTTTCACATACAAACAGTCCAGGGACTTCTAGCGGGGGTGGGGCAGGGGTGGGAGTGGAGAGGTGGGAGTGAGTTTCAGAATCTGAAGGACAGGCCTTCAGACCGAGGACTGTCTCTTGTTTCACACAGAGGGCGGTACTCTTGCCGAAAGCCTCAAGGAGATGGTGGAGTCACGTGCTCCCGGCCTGATCACTAGCTGCTGATTGGCCAACTGCTCCCACCAGCTGGCCCTGAACTCCAGCTTCCCACCAGATGCTCCAGAGTAACATCTGCAAAGTGAGCCCCCATCCATCAAGTCTGTCACATCTTGCACTCAATCAGCTACCTTCTCTACAGTGTGATGGCATTATTAAAAAGCATTTTCATTAACATTTATATTTACAAAAAAAAAAAAAAAAAACTGGCAATTTTTTTTTTTCATTAGAACTCCTTAAAGCCATTTCCCTTAAATATTTAAAGAGTTTAATGGTAAGGTTTTTTTTTTTTTTCAAGGTATAAAATAAAAATTCCATTTGAATTTTCTGATGTACAAAAAGAGATAGAGATGAACCATCCTGACCATGGAATCAGTTTGTTATGCTGAATATTCATGTCACCGTTTTTCCATTAGAAAGTTGGTTTTTTAAGTACCAGAACCACATTACTAGGATTGTACCAGAATTATTTGGCAATGACTTTTCTTTGAAAATGGCACATGGAGAAGACACTTGTCTGCATAGCATCACAGCAGCAAGATATCGGAAAAATAAAAAATATCATTTTATTGTCCTTAGAGTTTAGAGCTTCCTAGGTAATCAGATGCATTTTTCATCTTTCTCATCAATGGGATTCGATGTCCTTTCCTACTCACAGAGCGAAGGTTAAACCGAAAGCTGTCTTTCTTCACCGGGATGCAGAATAGCTAAAGGGTTGTTTTGGCAACATTCTCAATCAAGAATCATCATCAATCACTCATTTGTCTTGCGATTTCAAGTTAATTCATTTCATACAAGGCTTTTTTTTTTTTTTCCCCCAGTTAGATTTCTTCACCAATATCTAAAAAAAGTCAAAAGCAATACAAAAATTTGTACACCCATTAATTCTCAAACATGACAAAGAAAGGAAAGGGGAGAGATGGCAGACCCGGCCTTGGGGGGTGGTGATGATGACACTGAGGAACTCCCGCTTTTGCCTCAATGACGTCAGTGCCACCCCTGATGACACTCTCTGAGGCCTGTTCCTCCCAATCGGATGTCTTTACATCGGTCAACAGGTAGAGACATAAAAGGAGAACTATGGTTTCACACACGAGGTCATCTTAAACCCACCCTAAGGGAGCTTTGAATATGTATTGGGCAAGCATTTGCTTGACTTGTGATTCCATGTTGGGTATGATTTGTTTATACTCTTGGGTGGTTTTGTTTGTTTGTTTTTGTGCTGCCATAAATATCTGCCGTAGTTGCCAAAAACTCTCAGTTCCCTCTTCCAAGCGAGTTCCATTGGGCAATCATGAATTTCTTCGTGGGATGAGGTGAGGTGAAAGAACACAAGAGAGCCTGTCGTGATGCTGATTTCCATGCCGGTCTTGAAGCACCTGCCGCAAGCCCGTGTCAATGCTATTTCTTAGGTCTGTGGATCTGCGCATAGAGAGGCTCCAGCTCCTGGGAACAGAGGGACAACGTGAGACCCATTCTTTTCCCAAGAGGACTTTCTCAGATGGCTAGGGAAGGAGGGTTTGGGATTAGAACAGAAAGGTGACAGTTTATGATGAATGACTCAAGGTTATTTTTGGATTATCCGATCATGGTGCATATCATTTTGGCAACTTTTTTTTTTATCCTTAAGAAGCATGACTCACCCAGTTGTGCCCCCTGGTCTTCCAGCTGAGCCTAGCTGCCCTGTTAGGGAAAGGGTAGGGTCTAATAGAGAGAGCTGGACCAGCTGTGTGACACGGACAAGATACTCACACTCTCTGAGCCTCGGTTTCCTCAGCTATGAAAGGGGAACAGCATGGTTTATCCACAGGGTTCTCGGGAGAATTAGAGATACTATCTCTACAGCCTCTAGCACAGTGCTTTGGAAGTTATGGGTCTTCAGAACATGGTGACTAGAGTAGGTCAAGTGAACGTTTTCCCACCACGGTTTTACGAATACCCCCTGGAGACTGTTGGAATTCTATTTCAAACTGCTCTTTGATGTCAACGAGCAGTGAGGACGGGATATGTGTTAGAGCAAGAGAAAGAGCAGTTGTGCCCTCTGCTCTCAGTTCAAACCTTCTGGGACATGTTTCTCTCTACTCTGCTGTTTGAGGTTTGGTCAGTCATTCTCCTGCGCCCGTGTGGCTGTCCTGAGACCTACACAAGGGTTTTCATCAGCATCTGACACAGTAAACCTTCCATCCAAATGTAGATGGGAAGAGGTGCTTGGCATTGTTGAAACCCCTTCAGACTTCAGGTTGAAAGGGACCAAGGTGCACTGGCCAAGGAGATCAATACACTGGTCTGAAGCATGCACAGGCGCTTCTGTTAAAGTTGACCTTTATGCTGTCACTCTGGGGTGTTTGTACCAGAATTACATGGATACTGATATCTTAATTCTGTTATATTTTATGGTTTAGCCCACCTCCTGCCACGTAACTATAAATTGTTTTTAACTGCTTATTTTCCTGAACCATCAGGTTGAACTGGTATCTATAGCCCCCCACTATGTGTCTGGCATCACGCTAGGTATTTTCAAGTACATTGTCCTTTGAACCCATCACAAGAGCCTTGTACAGCAGATGACTTATCTCTTTTGCAAATGAGAAACTAAGCCCAGAGAAGTTAAGTAATCTGTCCATGGTCAGACAGCTAGTAAGTTTGGGACATAAGATCTAAAAGTAGGTCCAGTGCTTTTTTGCAGTCTATTACAACAGTTGCCATAAAAACAAAACAAAAAAGCAAAAAGACAAAAAAAAAAAGTCCCCAATTCCCACCCAACCCTGTAGATTGAATCTACAGTGTTGTAGAGTGTCCTATGTTATCTGGCGAATGGTCCTAGGAGTGGCTTTTATTCTTTCCATCTTCATTTTGTAGATAAAAACTGAAAATCAAAGAGGTTGTGTGATTTCAAAGTCACTGTGCTACCTTTCATGGGTTTTAATACATTGTATTGCTTGCTCTTCTTGTAAAGTGGGGATGGGCTAGAAGATAATTTTATCCACACCCATCATTTGACACATGAGGAATGTGAAGCCCGGTGAAAAGAGCTTTTTTCTTCCCCAGAGTCACAAGGTTACTTAGTAACCATGTCGTGAACAGAATCCAGGACTCACGTCATCAGGTCCAGGATGTTTTCTTCTAGAACTTATATCTCTGTATTCTTCCAGGCAGAAGGTGCCTCCTTCGAGGCACTCTATTCTAACCTGACAGATGGCCGTTTTGTCCCTTGCCACCCATGGGACTTCAGACCCCCTTTGGAGATGTAAAGAATAAGCATAATACTTCTTCCCAATATCCAGTGATAGAAAGTAGGAAAGTCCATTCTCCACACCCTACTTCTGAGTTACCACTTTGCAGTTCCATCTGCTAGCACACAGTAGATGCTCAAGGAAGGTTTGTTGAATGAATGAATGACCAGGATACAGTTTGTTCTGTTTTCACTGTTCTGATCCTTTTATCTTCAACACACTCTCACCTGGCTTTATTCTCTCAAAATTGAATCAAGCACAAGCTAGAGTGGATGATTTATTAAGCACCCGATCTATTCTCCACCAATGACTAGAAATGTTTCAAATACCTGTTGTTAAGGCTAGACATGTAGCTTTCCCACGTTTGTCTTCCTGGGGTGGGGTGGGTGGAGCAAAGGTGGGGTGAAGGGTAGGGTCGTGAAGTCTAACTACTGGGAAACGGTTTCTTTTGCCTACGCTGGGCAAAGGATGCATCCACTTCCTTTCCTGAGTATCCTTTCTGAATATGCTTTTTGGATGCCCAAAGAAGTCAGGCTGCCTTGATCTCACCCTACAATTTGCTCTCTTCTAATTTTGGAAACTAATTTATTCAACTGAGAATGACACCTAAAAACAGAAGAAGACAGCAGGCTCAGACAGGGTAATTAATGCCACACTGCATTAACTTTCTGCAGCTGAGATAAATATTCACACATCTCCTGCTTGCCGGAATTCAGCTTCAAATACCCATCACAACAGTGGTAACGACTGCAGTCAACTCTCAATTATCCCCACTAATGAAGGGGAGCAGTGGTGTGGAAAACCCCAAGCAGCAGATAATCCCAAAGTCTGACACCGTGATGCATTATACGGTGGGGCAACAGCTTTACCTTCCTTGTTACAGCATCTAAGACTGTCAGAGCTGCAGGGGAGCTAAGAAATCATTTGATCCAGAAATTTCTGACCTGACTTCTGGCAAGGTCAGAGTGGGGTCTCTAGGCTGTTTTCAATATTCCAAGAAGCCTAAATGGAATCACGCATTAACACAGCACACTGTTGACATTTTCGGGTTTTTTATTTTATCTTTTTGTCAGATCTGACCAGATCTCTGCCCTGCCTCAAATCCTTCAAAGCCTCCCCATTACCCACAGGGTGAGGTCAAAGCTCCTTCACTGGGCACATAAGACCCATTAGTCTTGTAGTCCATTAGAGCTAATAAATGCCCCTTCTAGACTATGAATCAGAACTCACCCTTCAGGTCATGTCTATCATGCTTGAAGAAAAGAAATTCCTCCTGCCTCTGTCCGAATGACCTTTCTGAAATGGATGTGGCCCTGCCAGTTCCCTGCTTAGAACCGCCCTCCTGACTCCCTCCTCCCCCAAGGATAATGCTGACCCCTCGGGGCGGCCACGAGGCCCTTCTGATCTGGCCCCACCTCCCGGCCCAGCCTCATCTCCTTGCTCTCCCCTAGGCCACTCCTTCCGCCCTGTCACCCTGACAGATTGGGATTTCCCATCTCCGAGACTCTGCTCAGACAGTTCCTTCTGCCTTCAGGGCCTCTCTTTGTCCTGCACCTAGGGGTTCAGGCTTTCAGAACCAGCTCACAGAGGAGGGCTTCCTGGGCCGTGCAGGCAACACGGATCACTCTGCTCCTGGACTCCAGTGGTGCCCTGTGGAGACCTCCGTCTACACGGCCACCACGTTACCTCCTAGGGTCCTCCACACGGTGGGCTCTGCTGTTGCGACAGCTTGGAACCTGGGAGGCACACCCTCTAACAACACGGGGCACAAGGCTGCGGATGAGTAAATAAAAGGTGCTTCTCTGAATGGGAGTTGGCAAATACTAAAGAACTTCAGGCTCATTTTGAATCTGACATCTTCACAACCTTCCTTTCCAGAGGACAACAAAGTACACAGAAACCATGCAGGAAAAGGAGAACAAATCAACCTTCCGCCCTTTGATTTAAGTCAAATGCCCTGTTTTCTGGGAGGCGCAATGAAGGAATGCAAGCAATGCCATGTGAAACTGGGCAGATCCAGGCTGGTACGCTCATTGTCAACTGCCCGCAGCCCAAACCCACCAGGAACACACTTGCACTTGAACAAGTCGGGTTTAATACTCATTACAATGGGGGGAACCACAGGTAGGTCTGGAAGAGGTGGTTAGAAGGGGCTTCTTCCAGGGTTAGGGTTTTAGGAGATGTTTAGGGGGATGGTCAAGAAAGTGAGGTTTCTCTCTGGTTTGAATGCTTTCAGGAAGCAGGAGTTACCTTACTCTTACCTGCAAGGCAGGAAGCACGGAGCAAGGCTAAAGCCAGGAGAGAAGACTCTTTGTTTGCTTTTGGAATTTGGACCATGTTCATGTTTGCTGGGCTCAGTGAGGGTACCAAGCGGTCTGGATTTGCCTTGACCCATCATGGTCACAGAGCGCCTTGTCTGATGCTGATGCCCTGTGAAATTGTGCATCAGAACACCACCGGGCCCAGCTCTGAGGGCCGGGCGGGTTCCTGGCTATTAGGCTGCTGTTCTCTTTCTCACTGTCACCTACTTAGAAACCTTAAGCCTCTGCGCAGGTTACTTCATTCCCTTGAGCGTCAGTTTTCTCATCTGTACAGTGAGATGAGAAATCCTCTCTGTGAAAGGTGTGGTGAGGACTGAAGGACAAAATACGCATTGATTGTCTGGCATGAGCCTGGCACAGAGGAGGCATATCCTTATGTCTGGGTGCGTGGCTCTACTCCTCCTTTACAGAATATGGTTTTAGGCCGAACAATCGCTCAGAGGTGGCTTTCCAAATGGCCCCTCCTTCATAATAGCACAGTCCTTCATGGTATAACTGGGCTCTGTTAGGAAAGCTAATAACGGCATGAGATCTGCCCTGGGAAAGTGGGGAAAGAACGTGGGATCTGGTTGCAAGGCCTGGTGGATAATAGAGATGTCCACGTGTTTGCAGACTCCTTTAGGTAAGAAGTCTGAATTCAGCGGAATCAGAGAATTAGATGATAACAATAGCTTATATTTACAGAAATCTTTACGGTCTAGAAAGGGCTTTCCTCCATCACATATGTGACCCCACCCTGGATCATGGCAACCTGGGAATTCCTACTGCCAGGTATAGGGAGGAACCAAGGCTCCCCCGAGTTTGGTGACTGGCTCTAGATCACTCAGCCAGTACACGGCACAGCTGGGGTATAACCAGATTGGTTTATTTTTGTTCACTTTTCAATTGCACTACAATTAAAAAGCACTGTATTTGCCATTTTACTCATTTTTAAGCATACAACTCAGGGACATTTACTACATTCACAATGTTGTGCACCCATCACTGCCCTTTCTAAATCTCTCTTTCTTTTTTTATTTTTAGGGCCGAACCTGTGGCATATAGGAGTTCCAGGCTAGGGGTCAAATAGGAGCTGCAGCTGCCGGCCTACGCCACAGCCACAGCCAAGTGGGATCCAAGCCACGACTGCAACTTACACCATATCTTACGGCAATGCTGGATTCTTAACTCGCTGAGCAAGGCGAGGGATCAAACCCACATCCTCATGGATACTAGTTGGGTTCGTAACCCACTAAGCCACAATGGGAACTCCGCTAAATGTCTTTCTTTATCCCAAATAGAGGCTGTACCTATTAAGCAGTAACCCTTTGGTCCCCCTGACTCCCAGCCCCTAGGAACTAACCTTGAATTTACTTTCCAGCTCTATGAATTTATCTATTCTTTTTTTTTTTTCTTTTCTGGCTGCCTCTTGGCATATGGAATTCTTGAGCCAGGGATCAGATATGAGCCAGAGCTGCAGCCTACACTGCCTGCACCTGTGGCCATGCCGGGTCCTTTAAGCCGTTGTGCCAGGCTAAGGATCGAAACCTGTCACCTAGGGCTGCAGACATGCTGCCAAGGTGATCCCATTTTGCCACATTAGGAACTCCCCTTTATTTATTTATTTATTTGTTTATTTTTGGTCTTTTTTTGTCCTTTTAGGGCCGTACCCATGCATATGGAGGTTCCCAGGCTAGGGGTCTAATTGGAGCTGTACCTGCCAGCCTACGCCAGAGCCACAGCCACGCCAGATCTGAGCCGTGTCTGCAACCTACACCACAGCTCACGGCAATGCCAGATTCTTAACCCACTGAGCGAGGCCAGGGAACAAACCTGCAACCTCCTGGTTCCTAGTCAGATTCCTTTCTGATCTGTCCCGAGGGGAATTTCCTTGGGGCATAATTTGCATACA
Source organism: Phacochoerus africanus (assembly GCF_016906955.1). Classification (NCBI taxonomy): domain Eukaryota; kingdom Metazoa; phylum Chordata; class Mammalia; order Artiodactyla; family Suidae; genus Phacochoerus; species Phacochoerus africanus. The sequence continues at coordinate 154,904,764 of NC_062551.1, read as the reverse complement.
ATGAAATGTTCCCCGTTTCAATGTGCATTTCGATGAGCTGTGATCTATACATACCCATCTGGCTCTCCCCAGAGCAGTCAATCTATAGAACATGTCCTTACCCTAAAACCTTCCCGGGTCCCTCTCAGCCAGCCCCTCACTCCGGTGTGGCAACCACTGATCTGCTTGTGACCACTGTGGATTAGGTTTGTTTTCTCGAGAGTTTCATGTAAACACACCCAGCTCTGTCCAAGCGCACTCGCCTCTTCACGGCCACAGGATCCCTCCGGGGAGACATCAAAGCAAGAAGGGCCCTCAGTCTGACAGTTCCTTTCCTCCAGGAAGAAACAGAGGTCCCCAGGAAGAAAGAGAGGTCCCCAGATGTAAGAATCGTGTTCCCCAAAGTCCGCAGGAAATAGTGGAGAGCCAGGAGGGCAGCCCAGGGTCCAGACTCTCATCTCTGTGTCTCTTCTCTCACTTTCCCTACCTGTCCTCGGCTGTCTGTCTTGAAGTATACAGGCAAATAGCTTCCTAGGCCACATTCAGAGGAGCTCCTTTGGAAAGCCACCTAAATTGTGCCCAATACTTTGCATCCATTTCATTCTTCTTGGGCTTGTTTTTGGAAAGCTTGGCCACATGGAGCAAAGGTATGTCCAGAACAAATGATGGGTGGGGGAAGACGTGGCATGCTGAGAAAGGTGGTCTCAGACGAGAGGTCAACGCGCCATGCAGTCTCGTTGCTAAGCAAGCCCATTTCCAGCCCATCTGGGAGCCGGGGGGGTGAGAGCCACACTGAGCCAAGCTGGGGTCAGACTGCAGCTGGGAGGCGAGCCAAAGCTTAGTCCCTCAGCATCACCCTGCCTCGGCAGCAACTTCAGCCTCAGGGTCTTTTGGCCCCAACACGTGGGCCTAGTTCTTTGCCTGGCTTGTCAAAATGAAAAAGGCAGTGGTAATCAGAGAGTGAAAATAAAGCTGACATAACCAAAGCTCCATCTGAATCCATGAAGGATGCATGGGTTTTAGAGCCGCAAAGACTCCAGCCATCTTCCTAATGCCTCGTATGAACTGAGGCAGGCATTTCACCTGGGCCTCAGTCTCTTCATCTGTACATTGGGGTCGGTGACATCACCATCATAGTGACAAGTCATAGGTGACCTCATATGACATAAAGACTTCTAACAGGTGGTGTCCCTTTTATTCAAAGGTAAGGGAAACAAACACAAGCAAAAAAAAAAACAAGCCAAAGGCTGAACCACTTTCAGCCTGAACATCTGACCTTCAGGGTAGGAACGACTTCAAACACAGGATGGATTTATCCATGATGCCTTAGAGACTGAAGGTGCTGCCAAGTGTGCTCGCTTCCTGGGGTCTCCGGCTGCCAAAACCCACTTGGTGAACACACAGATGCACAATCTGAGTTCCCAAGGGGTGTGCATGTGTTCTGATGAATTTTGCATTTTCCAATACTAACAACTGGCACAAACTGTCTGCTTTGCACACGTCAATCAGCGGTTCTCTGCCATAAGCAGGTAGGCTCCTGCTGGTCAGGAGTGGGTCCCGGACCTCCAGCAGACAGTCACTGGGACCCCTAATGAAGTCAACATACTGAAGGGACATTTGAGCTCCCCTTCATTATCTGGGAATGAGCCAGCCCAGGCGACGGGTGCTGCTGGAAGATCTTGTTTGAGAATAGGGTCTTCCATGCTCTCGTTGGATGACCCCAGGCAAGTTAGAAGGCCCAAGAATGTGAGAGTCAGAAGGGCCTAAGGGAATTGCTTTTTTTTTTTTTTTTTTTTTTAATCTCTTTAGAGCCACACCCGTGGCATATGGAGGTTCCCAGACAAGGGGTCGAATCAGAGCTGCAGCTGCCACAGCCACTGCAATGCCAGATCTGAGCTGAGTCTACGACCTACACCACAAGCTCACGGGCAATGCTGGATCCTTAACCCACTGAGCAAGGCCAGGGATGGAACCCACATCGTCATGGATACTAGTTGGGTGTGTTAACTGCTGAGCCATGATGGGAACTCTGGGAATTACTTTACAGAAGAGAAGACCAAAGGTCAGAAATTGAAGCCATCTGCCTCAAGTCATAAGCAATTAAGTCAAAGTGAGGCTGCTAAGACCCAGGTAGCCCGGTCCTGGTTGAGTGTGCTTATGTTATTTAATCTGGGTCTAGATTCAAATCCTAGCCCCATTAAGGTGTGGACCTTGTGATGTCCACAAATCATTAACCTCTCTACCTTACCTGTTATATTTGTGAAACAGGAATAATAAAAGTGCTTAAGTGGAGTTCCTGTCATGACTCAGCAGAAACAAAGCTGACTAGTATCCATGAGGACTAGTTCCATCCCTGGCCTCACTCAGTGGGTTACAGATCTGGTGTTGCCACGAGCTGTGGTGTGGGTCGCAGATGCGGCTCAGATTTGGTGTTGCTGTGGTTGTGGTGTAGGCCAGTGGCTCCAGCTCTGATTCAACCCCTAGCCTGGAAATTGAATTAAGTGATGTTTATAAAAGTGCTTATAAACACACTAGTAATTTTTAAATTTATTTTAGTAGTAGTAGTAAGTGCAAGGCTACTTGCGTTACCTTCTGCAGAGTAATTCCTGAAACAGTGAGTGAGATCTAAATCAGAGGTCAGCAGAGAGTTCCCTTCAGCAGTAATGAACCTGTCCAACTAGTATCCATGAGGATGTGGGTTTGATCCCTGGCCTCACTCAGTGGGTTAAGGATCCGGCATTGCTGTGAGCTGTAGTGCAGGTCAAAGACTTGGCTTGGATCCCATGTTCCTATGGCTGCAGTGTAGGCTAGCAGCTGCAGCTCCAATTTGACCCCTAGCCTGGGAACTTCCATAGACTTCAGGTGTGCACCCCCCCACCCCCCCCAAAAAAAAAGAAAGAAAAAGAAAAAAAAATGGAGGTCAGCAAATAACAGCCCATTGGCCAGTTTTAGGGGCTGCCTGTTTATTTACAAAAAAAAAAAAAAAAAGTATTACTGGAACTCAGAGCCAGTCCTCTATGCACCTTTTTTTTTTTTTTTTTTTTGACTACACCTATGGGATGTGGAAATTCCTGGGCCAGGGATCAAACTTGAGCCACAGCAGTGACAATTCCAGATCCTTAACCTGCTGAGCCACAAGAAAAGTCCTCTGCTGCTTTCCTGCTACAACAGAAGTCAGTTGTGACTGAGGCCAGATGGCCCACAAAGCATAAACAGTTACAGAGAGTTTGCTGACCTCCGGTCTAAATGATCAGGGGTTTCTAGTTGTGCCCACTACGCTGGGGGCTAAAACCCATGTTGAAATCTCCACCTCTCGTCTTTTGTCCCTCGGAGTCTTGGATGCGGCGATCCACCTGCAAGTTCACAGGCACCTGAACTACCACTGGTCCCTAAGTACACTTTCTTTCTGCTCAAGCATGTGGCTCTGCGTTCCCAACACAGTCCCAGGCATCACCCCGAACCCCCAGTCAGGAACGCAGGGGGCATCCTAGCTTATGCTCTCTTCTTCCTCACCTCCCACTTCCCAGTCTTAACCTCCTCCTGATTCCACCTTTTAATATCCCTGGGCATCAAGCCCACCTCTGCAACCTGGCCTCAGACGACATGGCCCTCAGGCCTTCCCATCTCTCGCCTGGACTAACTTGGCTCGCACATGCCTCTGAGTACTATGGCCATTGGAAAGAGAGATTATTTTCCATTCTTGTGATTCTTTGTATGAGGCTCTTTGTTGTGTGATTCTATTTTAAAATGGAATGGTAATAATAACGCCAAACACATGTATTTTACTTTCAAAGCTTCTACTTTCGTATTCATATTTTCTGATTCTGGGAGAGCCTGGAGAGGGAGCTGTTGCAATTATCCATTGTCACCTATCCATGGGGGCCAGGGACTCGAGGGGTTATCTGAGGTCCTGCCCAAGGAAGCCTGCTTTGGAAACATAACTCAGACCCAAGTCCCCCAAGTCTGGTCATTTCTTTTCTTTCTTTCTTTTTTTAATCTCCCTCCCAAAGCATCTGAAGTTCTGCTTTCTTCTTCTTTGAATATTAAAAATCCATCTGGTAATATTTTATATGTCTTGGGTTCCCACTATCAAGATCGGTATTAAAAAAATGACAGTGACATTATTTATGGCAATATCTATTGTTACGAAGGGAGACAGACCAAACAATTCCCCATTGTTACAGCTGCTACTTTGACTTGACAGCTGGGAGAGTCTGATAGGCAGTTTATTTACTTAGCTATTTAACCAAATAAATGTTTTCATTTTTCTTTCATCTCCTCCAAAGCTAACATTTCGCCCTTAAAATTGCTCGAGCCACACATCAGTGAAGTATAAATTACCTGCCATTCCCACACCAGCTATTATAATATTATTTGGGATTCCCCCCCTCCTTTTTTTTTTTTGCTCCTGTTGACCCAGTCTTTCAAAGACACGTGATTCTCTCAGATGGGAGGGTAGGGGAAAAAAAAATGAAATAATGGAAGATAGTCCCTTTTATTGCTAAAACCGAATTGCTCTTTGAGATTGGCCCTGAAGCTTCCACCTGCGAGGATTGAGGCTGTCTGTTTCCTGACTAGGGTGGGATATGGTTTAACTTATCAACAGATGTCACCCTTACCACTCAGAATTGTGTGGGCATTTCTAATAAAAAGCAGCTGGAGATAATGGCTGCAAGGGCGATAAGAAGAAAGAGACCCTTGCTTTCCAACTGTTCAGAGGCAGAGGGGAAGATAGAGGCATGGATGTAACTACCCCTGCATCGTAGCCTTTCTCCAAAGGCCTGGAAAAGGCACTACGAAATTGCAGTCAATAAGTTTCCAGTTGGAAGGACGGGTGAATGGGATGGAGACAGAAAGATCAAATGTAGCTTGTGGCTGCTCTTGAAGGAGGGGCCCCAAAGGCTCATCTGGGCGTCCCTCGTGGGTGTCTTAAGGGATATGCCTGCAAGGCTGGCATCAGCCTCTTGGCATGAGATTCTTGATAGGCAATTGTGAAATTGCCAGACTAAGCTCTGAAAGGAAGAAAATTGCTTCATTGAAGATTATAGCCCAGCACTCCTTTGGAGCTGGGAGCTACTTATTACGATTTACATGGCAATCTAAGATAAGGCTGCTTGTTTTTGTGAGAAGTGAAAGGAGGCCTGTGAGGCCCTAACAGGGGTTGTTCTGATTATGGGACACGGCAAGCCAGAGAATGAAGAAGTAGGGTTTTTCTTTTTGGAGAAAAAGCTGTTTTGAGGCATAGTGAAAATTAATTACTTGCAAAGAGGAAGGTACAAAGCAAAAGCTCCCAGCCATTGGCCTGGGTCCTTACGGTAGAATGTATTCAACAGAAGAACGAAGGGGCTAAGTGTATAAAACCCGAGGGAGGGAAGAACCGCATTTACTGAGCGTGTATGTGGTGGTCGTGGTGCAGATGGCAACTTGGCCGCTTCCTCTGTGTCAGACACTGTGTTAAGGGCTCCACATACATCACCTCGTTTTGTCCGAACAGTAACCCTATGAGGACACTAAGTTTATTCCCCCCCCTTTTTTTCTGTCTTGTGTCTTTTTAGGGCTGCACCTGTGGCATAGGGAGGTTCCCAGGCTTGGGGTCTAACCGGAGCTATAGCTGCCAGCCTACACCACAGCCACAGCAATGTCAGATCCAAGCCACATCTGTGACCCTACACCACAGCTCACAGTAACGCCGGATCCTCAACCCACTGAGCAAGGCTAGAGATCAAACCTACAACCTCATGGTTCCTAGTCGGATTCATTTCTGCACGATGGGAACTCCCATCTTTGTTTTTTAAAACAAGATAGAGAAGCGCTATGAAATCTCATCAGGGTCACCTAGCTCTAAGTGCTAGCGCCAGATTCTGAATTCACTCCTGGTCTAGAACCCAGATTTTTAAGCTGAGTACCAAGTGTCTCTCTCCATATGCTACTGCAGTTAATGTAATGGATACACTGCCCCTTCCAGCACATAAACTGAGACTCACCAGAAAGTGTGGTTCCTGCCCGGGATCCCCCGCGGTTAAGCAGCTGAGCTAGAGTTTGAACACAAACTCTGAATCCTGAGCTCTTCCCACTGCAATGCCACATCGACTCACAACTCAGCCTTGGCCTGGGGTTCTAGTCAGAGCACCCAACATGGAACAGGCCCCACAAAACAGCCTGTACGACCACCTTGAGCAGAATAGGCTCATAAAGATGAGGGTGGGGAACATGGGTCTGCAAATGCGCTACGTCGTCTTTCTTCTCTAGAAGAACTTCAATGTTAGGATGAGGTCGGCGGTTATCCTGACGAATGGCTCTTGTCACCCCTAGTTCACTCGTCAGATTTTCCAAGGCAAGGTTGAGCATGTGCAAAAAAACATACGTCACGGGCAGAAAAACCTCTTGGGGGAATCTTCCCAAGGCGTCCACTCATGACCTCCAACTTTTGTCTTTCCTGGAACATTGACTTTGCCTGCGTTACAAGCTCCCCAAACCGCTTTGAAAGACTGGATTTTTAATTAAAAAAATTTTTTTTTCTGTCTTTTTAGGGCCATATCCATGGCATATGGAGGTTGCCAGGCTAGCGGTCGAATCGGAGCTATAGCCACCACTGGCACCACAACTGCAGCAACGCCAAATCCGAGCTGTGTCTGCGACCTACACCTTCACTCATGGCAATGCCGGATCCTTAACCCACTGAGCGAGGCTAGGGATCGAACCTGTGCCCTCATGGATACTAGTCAGAGTCGTTTCCACTGAGCCACAGCGGGAACTCCAAGACCGGATTTTTTAGATGGTCATTTACATGGTGTTCTCATGCGCAGTTGTACTGAGGTGAAATGCGGCAAAATGTATGGTATGTGATGTTCTTTAATCACAAAATCTATTAACCAAATGTACTTTCAACACACTGTGAGCACTTTCAATAACCATCAGAATAACTTACACACGAACGGCAACTGATTCCAAGGCAACCTCAGAATCCATTTACCAACAGTGAAAACTATTTACCATGTTAATGGTTCTGACCATGCTGTTCAGGCCTAAAAAAAAAAGGAGCTCTGTCGGTACGGCCTTGCAGTTCTAACACATTTATGGAAAACTAGAAAGGTATCTGAAAGTTGAACGCATTTGTCAAAGAGTGACCTTAGAAATCATGTCTGGGTAACAAGGGGTACTTCTGTCTCCCGAGAAAGTTCACTTCATCAGCCCCTCTTTCTTTCCATCAAATCAGATGTATTGAAATTCAAGTGCCCCCAACCACTTTGAGTAAATGTAAGGGCCCCCTCTTGAAGTAGCTGCTGATGGAATCTGAAGTGGGTTGGTGGCAAGCTACAGGCTGCAGCACAGGTGCAAACAGCAGAGCCCAGAAGCAAGTGCCATGCGCCTTTGAGCTTTGAACTCCATTTTCACATGGGAAAGGGTGCGAGGGGGCCCCTTTTGGCCAAAGTGGGCTCCCGTGGCCCCCCCCCTCCACCCGCCCCATGTCCAGCGACCTTACTTCAAGCACTGCTTATTCTTGTTTCTTAGCCTGGCTTCTCTGTGTGTTTGGTTGGTGACCCTCTGAGGTCAGTGGCATATAAGCAGATGCAGTGACACACTGCTGAAGGAATTTAAGCATCTGGACCACGTCGTGCTGAGAAAGGATCAGGGTGAGCAGAAGGAGCCCCTCTCAGATGGTTGATGCTTTCAGGACCTGATTCCACGTTAAGGAGTTTGGACCAGGCCTCCTCCTACCACCGCCGCCCACTTAGAACACAGCGTTAATACATGATCATTCCCCACCCCACACCTCTACCCCTACCTCCCAACAGATGTCAAAGGTCATGCATCCATGAGGATAAACAAGGGGAAAACAGACACCAGGCAAGGCGAGATGGTGCAAACATCAGGGGAGTGACTTCGGGGATAAACAACAAGCAGAAGGGAAAGCGGATGGCTTCAGGGTGGGAGATCAAAAAGACAGATACCTACCCAGACCTGTGCTATCTAGCTACCGGCCTGTGGACTTATATTATCACCACTGGGCTCCCCACTGGGCTCACCAAATGGATCACTGTTGGATGAGGCCTGTGACCCATCAGGCTAGAACACAAGAAGATAACACTTTTTTTTTTTTTCTTTTCAGTAACTGAAAATATAAGACAGCTGGGCATACTTTCATGCACACACACAATCAGTCATTGTAACGGAGGCAGCGCTTCCCTTAAGAGGACGCCACTTCCGCCAGTGTGACAACGTGTAGCAACGAGGATATCCATTCTCAGCTGCTCATTTGAACACCGGGGAGAAGCCCCTCAGCAACCCCGTTAGAATATAAGCATCTGAAGCAGCATTCTTTTCGACAAAGGTTTCCCCATGCATTGTCCGTTTCAGACACAGAGGTTTGAAACCAAAGAAAAACAGAACCAGAAAGAATCACCCGGGTCACTTACGGCTTCTTGCTCTTCGCTCTTGCTGGGACTTTCAAAGCCCTCTTCAAAGATGTCATCAGTGGTCGGATCACTGGCGTGGGATGCAGATGATTTGGATGGAGAGGTCTGTCTGGGGGCTGGGGTGGGAGCTACACGGAGACCATGCAAAATAAGAAAACATCGTAAGTATCTGGTGGGCAACCAGGCAGCCCCCACAGAAACCTTAGGGATCTGGTTCTATTTGAGTCAAAGCCCAGGGCTCCTCTTCCTATCACAAGTAAATCATTTAATACCTCCTCGATACCTATGTCTCTTATTTTCTCACATCCTTGACGGTCAGGAAGGAGCTGGTCCACAGAGACGGGTCGTGGGGGGGGGGGTCCTCCAGGGATGGTCCCTGGATCAGCTGGATTAGCCACATCTGGGCACATGTTAGTAATGCAAATTCTTGGCCCCTCCCCGGACACGCCTACTGTAGCAGAAACTGTTTTTCCGCAGTCTCGGGTTGAGGCTCACTTTCCCCTCTGTTTCTTAACATCATACAAAAAGAACACATAGATAAGAGGGCAGTGATACGCATTTATTGAGTGCCTTCCATGTGTCAGAAACCATCCGACATTTGAGAGGCACTATCTCCAATCCGTATAAAGGCTCTTGGAGGTAGGGGTTCTCCGATTTTATAGGTAAGGAATGTGAAGGTTGCTAAACTGCTCACAGCCACAGAACTGGCAAGTGGTTAGAAGCAGGCTTTGTAGCCTGGCACACAGTAGGTATTTCACTACTGTGCAGAATAAAGATTGTCTCACTCTCTGGGCAAAGAGACATAGCTGATGGCAACTTCACAGCTGGCACTTGGTCCTTGTTCCATAAGGACATGTGTTTTCTGTCCTGATCATCCCACATTTGCCTTGTCTTCTTTCTGCCGGGGGTTTATAACAAACATGCCACTAGAAACTATTCTCCTTTTAATAATTTCTAACTTGGCATTGAAAATAGCCAGCACTGGCTCAGCCTCGAAGGAGGGGCGCCTGGCTTTGATTTCAGCAGCTGAATTTCAAAAGCCACTGATAAGGCCTCCCTGCCACTCCTTTCCAGAATTTACAAAATCTGGCTGCTTATCAGACAGTGATTATAAAGCTTGGTGAGTTGCTTTTGCCTTGATGAACCTCTCTGTAGAGTGATGACGGTATTTCCTATGTGCCAGTGACCTATACACGGTGCTGGGCGCTTTGCATTCACTATGCCCTCTAATAGAAACCCTGCAAGGTGGCACTGTACCTACTGTCTTTTACTGATGAAGAAACGGCCACTCAGGTGACGTTCCTTTCTTAGAGTTAAGGCAGCTATGAAACACAAGCACTGGGATTTAACACAAATCTGACATGGTCCCCTCCACTGTGTTTTTCTATTTCTATCTGAGGTTTTCTTTTGATTCCACTCCACTCAGAACATTCGAAAGGTGAAGCTGATGAAGAGAATATAAAAACAGGTTTGGAGTTCCTGTCGTGGCTCAATGGTTAACGAATCCAACTAGGAACCATGAGGTTGTGGGTTCGATCCCTGGCCTTCCTCAGTAGGTTAAGAATCCGGCGTTGCCATGAGCTGTGGTGTAGGTTGCAGACTCGGCTTGGATCCCGAGTTGCTGTGGCTCTGGTGTAGGCCGGCAGCTGTAGCTCCGATTGGACCCCTAGCCTGGGAACCTCCATATGTCACAGGTGTGGCTCTAGAAAAAGGAAAAAAGACAAAACAACAACAACAAAACAGGTTTCACTCCTTTTCTTTAAAATAGAATATTTTGAATTGTTTTTTTAAAAGAGGAAGTCTGCTTTGTTTCCTGAGATGATAACAAAACGCACCAGTCATGTTGGATTTAAATAAGATCTATGAAAACACTTTGATATATGGTAGATGATTAATAATTACTAGCATAATTGGATTCTAGATTGCGTTTCACATGGTTTCTTACTTACTAAAGGCTGAGAATTCTGACCAAGATGCTGATTCTGAGAGGTATACTGCTCAAACTTATTGGATGGAATCAACGGGATGCGTAACTCAAAGTTCATTCAGGCAAGTGTCTTTTTTTTTTTTTTTTTGTCTTTTTAGGGTTGCACCTGGGGCATATGAAGTTCCCAGGCTAGGGGTCTAATGAAAGCTACAGCTGCTGGTCTACACCATAACCACAGCAACACCAGATCTGAGCCATGTCTGAGACCTACACCACATCTCACAGCAACACTGGATCCTTAATCCACCGAGCAAGGTCAGGGATCGAACCCAAGTCCTCATGGATACTAGTTGGCTTGTTACCGCTGAGCCATGACAGGAACTCCCTAGGCAAGTGTCTTAATCTTTAGAAGGCTTTATGGAATCCCTCTATATTTTAAAACAGTAGTTCTCAATCTGGGGCAATTTCACTCCCAGAGGACATACGGCAAATCCTAGAATCATTTTTATTTTTACATTTTTACTTTTTAGGGCCTCATCTGTGGCATCTGGAGGTTCCCAGGCTAGGGGTCAAAATGGAGCTGCAGCGGCTGGCCTACACCACAGCCACAGCCACAGCCACACCAGATCCGAGCAGCATCTGCAACCAACACCACAGCTCATGGCCACACCAGATCCTCAACCCATTGAGCGAGGCCAGGGATCGAACCTGCGTCCTCATGGGTACTAGTTGGGTTCATAACTCACTGAGCCACAATGGGACCTCCTGCTACAGTCATTTTTGATTATCATGGCTAAGGGAAGAGGATGTGTGCTACTGGGCCCCTCGTGAGTAGAGACCAGGGACATTGCTAAACATCCTACAATACACAGGACAGCCACCCACAGCGAATGACCTGACCCTAAGCCTCAATGGTGCCAAGGGTGCAAATGCCTGCTCTGACACGTGACAGGAACTGAATGGCCTATATTCTGTTCCTTTGGTTCTCTACCTTTCCCAAATGCCTCCCGTGTGCAGACACTACACGAGCAACATGCAAGATGAAGCCACACGAGGCTGATTAGGACATATTCCCTCTCCTCAAAGACCTCCAACTTCCCTTGTTTATTTGTAGCGAGCATACAAGCCCCTGGAAAGAGAGCTGTGTTTTTAAAAGATGCTTGTTTTCCTATGCATGGCTGTCATTTCTCTAGCATTTCCTTTTTTATTCATGATTCTTTAGTGAAGCCCTGTGAGCTGGAATGACTAGAGATGCCCCCGCCTGGTTGATCACATGGCCTGAGTGGAAGCAGGTTGTTTACACACATAGAAGAGGTTCATCCTCAGAAGAGCATCAGAACCTGGCTGAAGCGACACCATCTAATTGGGTTAACGTGAGATGCTCTTTTGGACAATTCATGGTATTGACTAGGCAGTGACAGCAATGAAAACCCCCAACGCATTGTTCCATGAGCCTTTTCCTTCCCCTTATCAGTAGTCAAGGCACAGGCTGGATCACCAGGCACCTTCTCTGGATGATGTTGACCATGCATGTGGGTGCCCAAGTGGATCTGGATTCTGATTGGCTGCATGGTTCTGGTTTTCCAGATGCTGGGCAGTAGAAAAGTGAACTGGGGTGCAATCAAGGAATGCCAGAACTAGGTCAAGGCACAGAGCTCTCAAAGCCAAGTCACTTATTTCACCCAAGAGGCAGCGGAGGTTAAGAGAAGTCACACACTTGCCCAAAGACAGGGCTCGTGGCGGGGGAGACAGGATTAGAACCCTGGTCCAGGACTCTGAATGAATCCACGCAATATGTCACAACAATAGTGATAAAAATACTTCCGATTCTGTGAGGGATGTAGTGTTTTAGTACAGGCGCCACTGAATCCTTTTTATGACCCTTAGCCTGAGATAGACAAGGAAATTACGGCTCAAGGAATGAAAATGACTTGCCCAGGCACAACACTAGTAAGCAATCCAGCTGCTCTCTGGATTCCCAGTCCAGAGCTTTCTGCCATGCCATGCTTTTTTCTTTTTGACCATTAGAAGCTTTGAGCCAGATTCTGGCTTTTGCTATGCCATCTATATGAGGCCTCATGGCTGCTCTCTCTCCGGCCTGAGTGTTCTCCTGATCTTAATTTTCTATTCTAATTTTTTATCCTTGTTCCTCACGTTTTTTTTTTTTTTTTTTAAATTCACATCCACCATTCCTTTTTAGTTCAATAAGCCATACCCAAATCTGCCTGTCAGAGCTGGGGTATGCATACACGAATAAATGAATGAGCAAATGAACAAAAACACAAGAGGCAGAGTGACACGGTAGAAAAATAACAGGCTTGTATTCAATTCTGCCCCTTTGTCTGTTCTCTTTGTCTCTGAATCTCACTGTCATTATCTGTCAAACAGGTCTAACAAAACTTGCCACAAGCATTGTCAGGAGTGTACAAGTAACAAACAGAAAGCACAGGGCATTCCCATTGTTTCTCAGAGGGTTACGAACAATGAGGATGCGGGTTCGATCCCTGGCCTCACTCAGTGGGTTAAGGATCTGGCATTGCTGTGAGCCGTGGTGTAGGTCGCAGATGTGGCTCGGATTTGATCCCTCACCTGAGAACTTCCATACGTTGAGGGTTCAGCCCTAAAAAGCAAAACACAAAAAACAAACGCAAAGCACACAGCGAAGGTGAATGCAACTGGAACCTAATAACTGGAGGCTCTCACTGTTAGCAGTCGTAGTCCTACAAACAAAGAGGCCTATTGAACGGAACCGAGGTGATTTCTGTGCCTCCAGAAACAAGGCCTCAATGGCCATTAGGGGGTTAGATCTCCAAAGAAAGGCACTCACGTGAGTTGGTCGATGGCGTGGTAGAAGTCACAGGGGTCAAATTCAACTGGGAGATGTCAAAGTCATCACAGTCGTCTGTGTCCTGCGCCACCCCGACTTTGCTGAAGTAACTGGAGAAGGCCTCTGAGGTGCACGTGAGGGAGGGCTGGTCGGGCTTGCGAGAGGGCACGGGCGGAGGCTGGGCCATCTGGAAATCCTTAAACATTTCTTTCCCCATTTTCTGCCGGGGCTTGTCGGTCTGTGGACTTGACCTGGCGGAGTCCCCCGTGGCTGGGACGGTGGCAAGGGGGGTGAGGGGACCTTGGAACATGGCAGCTGGCAAAGGCATAACAGTTTGTGTGGGCATGAAGGCGGCTGGCGCAAACTGCCCGGCCACGGTGGGCCAGGGCTGCTGAGTGGCAGGGAAGAGACCCGGCTGGCCCCATGCGATGGGCTGAGCCCCCGGCATCACCTGAGCGACTGGTGGCTGAGCACCCATGGCGATCTGCTGTTGGACAAGGGGCTGCTGGCCCCAGAAGGATGGGAGGACGGCGCCCATGGCAACATAACCTGCAAGGGCGAAAAAGAAGTGTCAGGCACCCTGGGGAAGAATCATTCGGGGAGTCCAGTGATTGGCAGAAAGGTACCAAGCAGCTACGAAGTGTCGGCTGTGGGCTAGGAAGCAAAGGCGAATATGGCAGGAGTTCCAGTCTCCTGGAGCCTTATTTCCGGAGCCACGCATGGTCTGGGAAAACCTAAGGAGATGACTCATAAGCAGAAACTAGAATGCGGCAAGGGAGCAAGCCAGGCAGATATCTGGTGGCCAATAGCAACGCTGCTGTACTTCTTCAAGGTTGCTGCCATCACACGGTCTTGGGGACCAGTGTCTCAGTGGATAGGTCAGGGCACTGAATCAGGCAGACCTGGCTTAGAACCTTGCCTCCCGTCCTTGCTCGACTCAGAATATTCCCAATGCTGCAGCTCTCCAAGAGTCAGACTCTTTGTTGGAAAGTGAGGTTATAACATCTTCCCTCACACAGCATTAAAGCTGTGTGTGAAATGATTAAGAATCCAAAGGCTAGAGTTTTAGAGGCCAAGGCTAAGATTTAGACGGTCCCTTCTTAGCTGTGGAATCTGGGGAGAGCTGAAGAAGCTTTTTAAGACTCCACTTATCTGTAAAATGGGCATAAACACCCTCTGCCTCACTGAGTTGAACATTCATTTGAGATTATATGTTTAAGGTACAGAGTCCTATACCTGACACAGAATGTGTCAGCCATTAGTATGATGTGAATCAGAGCCTATAAAGTACTTAGTACCTTCCTTGATATGTAACAGACATGTAAGAAAAGGTAGCTATCTGTATTATTATATATTATTATTGTGTCAATTTTAGAGATTTAAAAAATGAGGTTACTGTCTACCGAAGAGCACCTCATACAGTGGCAAAGGTTGGGCACTGCAAAACTGCAGTGGGGTGTACTCATATACGCTACCATTATTTTTTGCTATATTATTCCTTTCAGGTGAGACATCACTTAAAATTTTTTTTTTGTTTTTTTTCTTTTAGGGCCACATCTGCGGCATATGGAAGTTCCCAGGCTAGAGGTCAAATCAGAGCCACAGCTGCAGGCTTACACCCCAGCCACTACAACACTGGATCCAAGTCGCATCTGTAACCTACACTGCAGCTCGTGGCAATGCCCGATCCTTAACCCACTGAGCAAGGCCAGGGATCGAACCTTCGTCCTCATAGATACTAGTCGGGTTCTTAACCTGCTGAGTCACAATGGTAGCACAAGTGACACTTTTTACCATAATAAAAGAAACAATTATAATTTCCACTTAGTAAATGCTTGCAACATGCTAGGTACAGTATTAGGTGCTTCACCTCATCACAGAATCCCTGCAGGGTTTGGGATAAAGAGATTGATGCTCAAAAAGTACCGTGTTGAGGGTCACAGAGCTGACAGAAGATGGGATCAGGACCTGAACTGAGGTCATCTGTCCCCAAATCCAGCGTTCTTCCCGCTGCCCCACGCTGCCTCACCCAGGGGCCGAGACTGACTCCTGATCTTAATCACAGTCCAGAAAGCTGGTCTAGCCAGTGAACGTTTTTGCTCACGGTAGGCCTGGGGGGAGACGCCCATGTCCTTCCAGGGGCCCCCACCCTTCCCAGGCTGCAACCAAGCCCAGGAGACAGATGACCAGTTCAGGCAGAGCACAGGATGAAGACCGGCTTCTCAAATGAGCATTTTTAGGGCTGTCAGAAGGAATCTGAAAGTACAGAGCAGGGAGCCAGGAAAAGAAAAGGCAGGAAGCATGGTATCCTGGCGACTTGCAAAGGGAAGACAGGCAGGTGCCACGGTGCTGGGCCTGTCTTGGGCGGTGTCCACGACTCTGGCGAGCCCAGAGAAATCACACACAGGCTTCCTTGATCGTGCCATAGCCTCAGATCCACCTGCCTTTCAACTGATGGATAAGGGATAGAGCCAACTTACAAAGCCAGTCCATTTCCTTTAAGATGAGGAGGCTCCAGAGGGGCAGAGACAAGCAAGACACACGGGCTTCCTGCTAACTAATCTAAGGGTGTTAAACACTTTCATGGAATGGGCCAGGGATATCAACAAGGGAGACAACATCCTCATCACTGGTCCTGGGGAATGGAAATTAGCAGGGCGAAGAGGCGCCGGCACTGACACCTGAACTTGCTTTTGCTGCCTATCAGAGAATAATTCAGTGACTTGAACCTACCTGCAGACTAAGAATTCTGTAATTCTTATTTTTTGACTGACTCTGATGGGCTTCAGTGGTTCTCGGTGGGAGTGTGACCAGGGGATGATGAGGGAACTCCTGGGTGTGTTTTGGTTGTCACGATAACTTGGTGGGGGGACAGTACTGGCGTTGATACTAGTCATCCTATAATGTGGGAGATGATATGCCTGACCAAGAACTGTCTGCTTTCTGTTATGGTTAGTGGGATATAGACTGGGCTTGGAATCACTTGGAAATTCAAAGTTTCTTGGCGCCGTTTTAATGCCCTTAGTGCTTCAGGAAGGTAAGCCTTGTATACACTGAGGAAAGACTCTGTTTGGTTCCATTTGGAACACAGTCAAGAGGTGTCCAATAGGTTGGAAAATCACGGCCCGTGATCATGGGGTTGGAGGCAGCGTGACACACCTGTACCGTGTGGCCTGGGGCCCGTGTGGAGTCTAGTCACAGGCACACACACCTGACCACGTGGCATGTTCTCTAGTGCGGTTGTACCTGGGTATTTCCTTACTAACGACATAACTTGTTAATACAAATTTGCTTTCTTTGATTTCCTCTTGATCCTACCCTGAGCGCATTCGATTGATTTTTGAAAAATGGGGAAGGCAGGTTACGTTCTCTGTGAGTTTCATTTCACGGCATTAAAGGAGAGGAAAGGACCAAAAATCCTGACTATCAAAAAGGAGCACTGGATCTCTCCACCACACCAACCCTGATGCTTGCTTTGGTGAACGGATGGAAGGCTTCAGCCTCCTGCCAGACTTTTTTTTTTTTTTTTGGCTTGGCTTGGCTTCCACCCCACCCTCCTGAATGCCACCAGAGGACTGTTCTAAATTGCAAAGACGGTTGACCCTTGAACAACATGACGGTTGGGGCACGGACCTTGTACAGTGAAACACTCACACGTAACTCACAGTCGGCCCTCTGTACACCTGGTTCTGCATCCATGGAATCAATCAACCAGAGATGGTGTGGTACTACTGCAGGATTTATGGTGAAACATCCACAGAGAGGTGGACCCATGCAGTTCAGGCCTGTGTTGTTCAAGAGTCATCTGTACAGTGCTCCATGACCTTGAGCATAAGGCCCGGATGACGTAGGCTGACGTTGGGGGTCAACCCCGACATCTTCAACCCCATTTTCCATTTGCTCTCCCACTGACACCCTTCCCTGAAGCAGCTGTAAACAACACACCTGGCTCTCTTGTCTCGGCTGGTCCATCTGCCCACAAAGCCACCCCTACCTCTTCATGTGGCTGCCCTCATCTGCTCTCTGAGACTTGGTTCAGCATCCCTTCTCCCCTCTGGAATCAGCTGGTTCTCCCCTGGGTCTGCACAGTCGCCCGTGTTCACCTCCATCGTGATACTGGTCCCACTGCCTTGGAACTGCCCAGTGATTCTATCTTCTCTCATTAGACTAGAAAGCCTCTGCAAGCAGGAACTCTCTCGTTCTTTCGCCTCTTCCATCTGTGTCTAGCACACGTTTTGGCGAATACCCGCTGCTCCATAAATGCCCGAGGCTCGAGAAGGGCTCCACTACTTCAGGGTGGATGAGGCACAGTGGAATAAATGCCTTCACTGCATTTTTCCAAGTGTCCAATTAAACTCCAGCATCTGTAAGTGCTATGATCTCTGATGAGGCAGTCTATTGCAGGTGGCAGGCTTTCCCCTACCCTTATCTGTTTTTTGTTTTTTTGTTTTTTTCCTTTTTTTCCACAAGGAACCAACAGATGGGCTGTGCACACTTTTCTGGAGAGAGCTATTAGCATGTCTCCCTGGCGTCATGCCATCTGCTTCAGACCAAAGTACAATATTCAAAAGGAAAAAAAAAAAAAAAGGCAGCAAGGGTAATTGGGGATCATGTTTGGGAACTTGTGGGTCTCACTTGCTCTTCCCGGGGGGGACTCCTGAAGCTGGGGCTTTCACCATACCTGTGAGTGAAGGCTCTCTGGCCACATGGCATTGTGCATCCCTGCCTGATGGGACAGCTCGGTGACGGTGTGGGGGTAGCACCGGACCTGGGAAGCCACTGGGTGGCTGCCACTGCAGCCCCTTACCAGCTCATTTACCGTTTGCTTGCTAATGTTCAACAGCGGAGAGAGGAGGTGCCAAGGAGCATCTGTTTATGCCACGGGGTTCAGATCAATCATAAATCTTCTCTGTGCAGAGAGAAAGGAACCACCTGCATTACTGCCTCATAGTTAGGTTTTTAAAAAGTGTTGGAAATTGCAATTTATAACCAGATGCTGGCACCTGGGGATACCCTCATGATTATTATTATTATTATTTTTTTTAGAGCAGACTAAAATGGAAGAAAACACTGAAAACTAAGGGACTCCTCTAACATATAGTATAGAACTTGTAGGATTCCTCTTCCCTACATCATTTCATTAGATTAATTTGTTTAGAAATAGCCTACCTGGGTGCGAAGCACTGTTTGTCTCTAGAGATGCAGTGAAGAACAAGAGAGTTAAAAAAAACCCCTGCCTTAGTGAGGTTCACTTTTGGGACACTGATCCTTACAATAAGCAAGCAGAGGTAGCTGCTATCAATCTCTGCCTATTTTCTTTTAGGACAGCACCCACGGCATATACAAGTCCCCTGGCTGCAGCCACCAACCTACGCCACAGCCAGAGCCGTACCAGATCTGAGCCACATCAGTGACCTATGCTGCAGCTTGTGGGAATGCTGGATCCTTAACTCACTGAGCGAGGCCAGAGATGGAACCCATCCTCACGGAGACTTTGTTGGGTTCTTAGCCTGATGAGCCACAATGGGAACTCTTCAGTGTCTCCTTAATCTGTGTACAAGGAATCAGCAGCTGTAGGAGCTTTGCCATGGCTACCCAGAGAGCATGGGTAGCAGAGCCCGGGCTCCCGATGAGCAGGGCAGAGAACGTGTGCTGAGTGCTTCCTTATGTAAACACTGTCAGGCACAGCTTTAAATGTTTTGCTACACGCGTGACCTCATGCAATCCTCAAAACAGCTCTAAGAGGTCCAATTCTCATCCCCATTTTACAGAGAAGATCACTGAGGCTCCAAAGAGATGTAGCAGAGTGTCACACAGACAGTTAATGGCAGGGTCTGTATTTATATAGAGTACATTTTCCAAGTCTTTCAGGCTAGTTCTTCCATGTGCAGACAGGAGGTCAAAGACCTACATTTTATTATGAGCTTGCTTTCTTTTTTTTTTTTTTTTTGCTTTTTAGGGCAGCACTTGTGGCATATGAAGGTTCCCAGGCTAAGGGTCTAATCGGAGCTGCATCTGCCAGCCTACACCATAGCGACATCAACTCAGGATGTGAGCTGCATCTGCAACCTATACCACAGCTCTCGGCAATGCCAGATCCTTAACCCACTGAGCGAGACCAGGGACTGAACTGGCAACCTCATGGTTCCTGGTTGGATTCGTTTCCGCTGTACCATGATGGGAACTCATTTTTTTTTTTTTTTTTTAAGAAAACATCCCAAAAAGGTGAAGGAAAAAAAATATAGGTAAGGAAATATTTTCCTGTACTTTAGAAGCCAGAGTAATAATAATGTTTTCCAAACAAAGCATCTATAACGTGCTGGCATTTTTCAGAGATGCTTGAATTTTCTCACTTAATTCTTGTGGTATTATCACAAAGCATTATTTTCAATTCAGCTCTAAAAAGGCAAAAACTCTGGCTCTGACAGGTTAAGTAATCTGCCAAGGAATCTAAAGCTTATAAATAAATGGCTGAGCCAGGGTTCAAACAATGACTGTCCACTGTACTCCACAGCCAAGGTCATTTTCCCATCTCCCCATCTCTGGCGGGGCAATTAGGGACAGGCAGATGGAGATTCAATAGCTGCAGAGACTTTTAAGGCCAGTTAAGGGAGGAAGAAGGCAGACAGTTTAACACCAACTGAAGCCCAGTTTTATTCCTCAGCATAACTGAAGTAGTGTAAGAAAGCAAATATATGCTAACTGAAATTAATTTTAGACGTAGGTTCTAAAAATTGAAATCCTAGAATTCCCTAGTGGCCTAGCAGTTAAAGATCTGGGAGTTCCCATTGTGGCTCAGTGGTTGTAAACCCGACTGGCATCCAGGAGGATGCGGGTTCTATCCCTCGCCTCGATCAGTGGGTTGAGGATCCAGTGCTGCTGTGAGCTGTGGTGTAGGTCACAGATGTGGCTCAGATCTGGCGTTGCTGTGACTCTGATTGGACCCCTAGCCTGGGAACCTCCATGTACTGAGGGTGTGGCCCTAGAAAGACAAAGAGACCAAAAAAAAAAAAAAAAAAAATCTGGCTTTGTCACTGCTGTGGCGAGGGTTCGATCCCTGGCCCAGGAACTTCTGCATGCCATGGGATCAGCCAAAAAAAAAAAAAAAAGAAATCTTGGAGATAATCTATCACGTTTTTGTTTTTGTTTTTTTCTGAGCAGCTGAAGAAAGTGAATCTGAAGGTGCAGAAGTGGTTTGTCCAGTTTATAAACATGGCAAGACTATAAAATCCAGTCCCTGAAGCCCAGGTCTGGCCCCAGCTGGGAAGAGGGGCCAGGGCAGTGCAGGCAGGTCCTCAGGTATTTCAGTCAAATGTTAGGGTTGGAGGACATGCATGCTGGCCCGCTCACTTGCAGAGCAAGGGGCAGCGACTGGGAGGGGCTGGGTCACTCTTCCCCTGGACCACTCTTAACCCTGACACCTTCCTGGCTCACATCTCAGGTCTGCCTCAGCCCTCTTGACCACATCCTCTAATCACAGCTGCCCTCTGCCTGTCCTAACCCCGTCTCGTTCCACATTTTCTTCTGCTCGTCGTTTTCCAACAGATCTGTAAGTTACTCATTTGAATGCTATTTCCCGTCTCCCCAATAGAAAGTAAGCTCTTTGAGGTCGGGGATTCTGTGTCTGTTGTGTTCACTGACGCACCCCAGGCACCTAAAACAGCACCTGCCTGCTGGAGGGCACTCAGTGAGAATTTGTGGAATGGTCATGCCTGAAAATGAGTAAGCTTGGTGCCTAGAGCTTCCATCCTCTCTCCTAGCATATCTTCATGGATCAGAGGAGCAGACAAAGCATGGCTACTCTGGCTGTAAGGCTGACAGCACAGGAAGGCAGCGCATTTCTGATGGAAAATGATTCTTCTTTAAAATGACAGATGCCATTACACTATTCCACAAGGAAATATTAAGCTCCATATTGGGTAAAGGAAAACTAGTCGTGGCCACTGTTCCATTTGAGGGATGGGTAAAATAGATCTGTTTGGGAAGCTTAGCAATTAAAGACATTTCAAGGCTACCTGTAGATTCTCAACTGTAAGTTAGACCCAGTGACTACTAATCTCTGTTGCTTCTAAAAGTTCATAATGATCTGTCAGCTCATGTGGAGTAACTATTTGGAAACAGAGTATGAAATTTTAGTTTCACTTTGAATAATGCCATGGTTTATATTCAGTGGCGAGAATGTGTTTCTAACACTGTGTAATTAAAAGTAATTATTTATAGAAAAAATGGAAGAAATGTATATTCTAAAATATTCAAACTGTCATTTATATAAATAAAGTAGAAAAAAAGATAAAACCACAGATTTCAAATATGTAGTTAAAGAACAAAAAAGTCTTTAGGGCACCCATGTCTGCTAAAAGCAGAGCTAATGCCACCTTTGGTCTGGTCCAGGTAGAGTGGACCTGCTATAGGGAGTGCCTAATGCCATGGAGACAAGGTGCCTCAGACCCCACCAATTCATAACTCTCCTGCAACACTGTTACTATATGCGTGCATGGGTGGGTGGGTGTGTGTGTGCACGTGCGTGTGTATTTATCCTGTTGTAAAAAGTATCCATATTTTAATTTTAAAGACTGTTTGAAAAATGGAACAAATACTCCCTAAATCGCTAGGAACCCCATCACCCTCCCAATTCACTGTGAGCAGTTTGTTCTGTCTTCTGGGTGTTACCCTTTGCATGGGGACCTCTCCGTTCTCAAGTCTCCACCAACAAGGGAGCTCCCTTCTATGAATCAGATCTGAAGGGGTCTATGGAGCATGGATTCATCCTTTGCCCACCCCACCTTCCCTCTCTCTGGCTGAGATGGACAGGGGGAGGTGGCCTTGCACTGATTTGCATGGCAGCGTGTGCCCCACGCTCCCTAAAGCTACATTTCTGAGTCACCAGGCATCCTGACCTTTCTGGTACAAGCTGTGACTGTATTCCGAGCTTTGGGAATATTCAACTCCCCTTCCTGTGGCAGCTTCTCCACATCACCTGAAGAGCCACAAGGAAAGAATGGTGGTTCCACAGGTGTTCTGGCATAATCAGGCAGTGGTCCCGTCACCCCTTCTCTTTCTCAGTGGGCAGAGGCCGAAGGAAGGCGGGAGGGCTGTAAGTGAGCAGGCTTACCTGAGGGTACAGCAGCAGTGCCGAAAGGTACAGAACCAAACATGTCTGCACTCGCCGGAAGTGTCTGAGATGAAGACGGGATAAAGGCATCACCTGGAGTTGCAGGAGTCTGTCAGACAAAGAGGGGCAGGGGTGCGTGAGACTCCAGGGAGACCTGGCTCAGGGGGGATCAGGATGGGAGGCAGCAGGCATAGGAATGAAGAGGGGCAGTGCTGCAAAAGCAAGCCTCAGTCCAGGGCCAATTATTGTGGCAGGTGGTTGCTTACATAACTAGAAAACAAGACCTATCTCTGGAGCTGCCGAGAGGCTTAAATGAGATCATGCATTAAAATCACTTAGTACCATCCTGAGGCACAGAGTGGGCGCTCAGCAAACCCTGGCTAGTATCACGACCACTTAGTTTGAGCCCCTACCCTTTGGGGGAAGTTTCAGGCCCTCAAATTATTGCATAATTTCTTGCTTTCATCCTTTAGAGGATGAAAATCCAAACTGAATACAATTCAAACTGACATGCACCCACTCAGGACCTACAGTGCACCCAGCTCATGGCCGTCACTTAGTACATGGCCAATAAACAAGTGGTGACTAAATGAACAAATAAAGATTGGCAAGTAGAGCAGAAAGCCTTGGGTCCTGGTGCCTTCCAGAATCCTGCCTGAACCTTTGCTTGCAAAAAAGAAGCAAATGTTCTCCCAAAGATGATAAAAATGATGCTGCAAACTCTAGGGCCTGGCCCATGCTGGAATTCCAGAGCTGCATGAACTGGTGGGTAAGGTGAGAGCTACTGAGATAAAAACACAGGTACTCATTTTTTAAAGGTCCACACCCGCTCACAGAAACCTTTTGCCTACAGAATATGCTTATTTGATGCCATAATATCCTTGTTTTTTTCCCCTTGGAATAGAAGGGGGCAAGCAATTAATCCTGAATCCATGGCAATTAGACAAGGCCATTTTTAGACTAGCAGCTTGCAGGACACGTGGCATTGTTCGGAGGATTATTAAATACCCATTTGAATGGCACTTGGGTTCAGGGCCAGAAATACAGCCATGAGCCGCTACATTAAGTATTTTTTTCTTTTTTCTTTTTTAATGCACCCATGGCATACATAAGTTCCCAGGCCGGGGACATTAAGCATTTTTAAACACGTATCAATGGTGTTCTCTCTTCTCCATGTGACCTTGGGCAAGTCACATGCCCTCTCTGGATCTCAGTTTGTTCATCTGCAAAAGGAAGGGGATGAGGTTAGATCTCTCCAGACCTTTTTAGCTCCATCGCCCCATGGTTCAGGGATGCAGCTGTTTCCCCCAGGATGGAGGAGAGAGAGAGAGAGACTCTGTAGAGCTATCCAACCTCCCTGGAGACAGGAGCCACTGCTCTCTCCTTCACTGCTGCTCTGGGCACCAGGTGTTGGGAGCAGGGCAGCTGTGCCTGGATTCCCTGGCGGCAGTTGTGGGCAGCAGGCTCTCATGCCATCTGTCCTCAGTGGTGAGGCTGCCTCCTTTTCTCTGTGAGGCACATCTCACCAATGAACCATAGCACCATGCCTGGGTTTATGCAACTGCCTGTACCCACGGGAGCTGCAGCCCCTCCCAGCAGCTTCAGCTGACTTTCTGTCCACCTCCGGGAGTGGGCAGAGGAGGAGCTGGGGGGGCCAGCCCTGCTTTTCCCTTCATAGTGGGTGCAGGGTTGCCTTTGAATGCCTTCAGTTCTCAAAGCACCAGGACTCGATTTTGTCTTGGTTTTCATTCTTCTCCCCCCACCTTCTTCATTTTCAAGGGAGGGCTCCCTGCAACCTCTGCCCTGGTGCAAGCAATGACTGACATGCTGCAGCTGAAATTATAGCTAGAAAGCCAAAGCTTCATGAAAAGCTCAGTGACACCAGCAGGCAGGTTGGGAGGGAGGAGGAAACCAAAAGAAGAAGGGAGAGAGGAAGGAAAGAAGGAAATGAGAGAAGAGGGAGCAGAAAGGGCTGGGGGAGAACAGGGGTCATTTCCTGGGCTAACCTCCTGGCTGTGTGGGTTCTGGGTATGAAATGACAAATGCCTCACTGTGTCTGCTGCCCCGTTGAGCTTCTTGCCCATATCCCCAGCTAGACAATGTGCCCCTTGCAGGCAGGGACCACGTCCTGTTCCCGTCTCTCTCCACTGCCCAGCATAATGGCAAGCACCCCAGTGATAGCCTGTAATTACTGATGCATGGTCTCATTTATTTCTCAAAACAGAAAATGTATCATAATTTCTTTAAAAAAAAAAAAACAGCTGAGGAAATTGAGGTTTAGAATTGCTAGTTAGTTAATTTGCTCAAATCACACAGCTTGAAAGAGTCTGAGTTGAAACCCACCAGCAGCCTCTTTTACCCAAAGCCTATATTTTTGTCACTACGGGACTGAAAAAGGAAAGGGAAGAGATGCAGGGCTCTGGGGACAATGCATACTTACGGGGGGAGAGGTTATATCAGGAGGGGTGGACATGTCCCCAAAAAGTTCTAATTGGGTCACAGCCTGAAAAGACAAAAAGATAATGACATAACTACAAGGGAAACGGATGCTGCTGGACCTTGCTTGGAAACACATGTCTCTCTTTTTCATCATGACCATACGAACAGTAAGCCCAGTCGGTCATTACGATACCTTCTGATCCCAAAGACAACACCTGGGCTGTGGCCAGAATAAATTATTGCTGCAGCGTGTCTGGCTGTTTATCTAGGCTTCATCAGGCCGATCTGGGTTTAACCATCTCCCATAAGCAATAATAATACCACTTTTCACACATTTACCATCAAATGCCAGCATTGTCTCTCTTCTGCAGGAGACAAAGAGGCAATTTCCCCATTTGTTTCTCTTTCAAGCGGGTTTCTCCACGTACAAAACGGCTTTCGTGGAGTGGAGCAAGTCAGGACTTCAAGGCCACTTCTCAGCAAATACTCCCACGGACACGGCCCCTGGGAGATAGGAGTCTTCATCCCCATTTTTACAGATGAATACACTGAGTCTCACAGAGGTGACCTCAAGGTCACCCAGGCCAGCACTTGAATATTCTGCATAGAAAGCAGGCAGTCAAATGACGGTCCCTGAAAGAATCCATCTTTAGGATAAAAAATGTAGTTGGAGGAGAAGAAAACATATCATTTAATATCAGGAAGGGCATCAAAAACAGCCCAGTATATACACTATTAATCACCGCGAGGAACTCCATCACTGCAGACACTGCATTGGCCATATTCCCATCCATCATCCAGGAGTGTCTGAGCAAGGCCAGCTGGGGCGGTGGGAAAAAGCCTTTAAGATACACTTAGAAATTAATCTGCATACACTTGCAGCTTCAGAGTCTGCAGGGAGCCTATGTATGGCCAGGAAGCAAATGGCCTGACTTAAAGTATATAATCAAGTATTTTGTGCAAACCTGCCCACTGCAGAAAGAAAAACACTTTGTAGTGATAATTTCTAACTGGGGGAACCGAGAGACACCACTCAATGGAAGGACAGGGAGTCTGCCTGTCTGTCATGAAGGACCCCTGCCCTTGAAATCGTCTCTAACCAAGCGCAGCAGGATCTCCATGATTCACAGGAAGAGAGGAACATTCTCCGTAACTGACAAATGCCTGAGCTCTGGGCCTGGAAAAAGTCCCACCCCCGGGGATGTATTTGGGTTCTGCCACTGTCGATTCCTGCAGCTCCTCAGGGCCGCTCCCCTCACCTGGACACTGGAGACGCTAATGCCTTCTCTGCAAATTTATGGACAAGAACAATAGCAAGACTTCGAAGACCAGATAAGTCTGGTGAAAAAGGCACAAGAGGCTCTTTTGGCTGAAAGGCAAGAAGCTTAGCCCGATTAACTCCCCTTCAGCTCTTCCTGTTTAGCTTTCAGATGGAATAAGCGGTGCTTGGCACACAGTAGGGCCCTACACATATTCATCCCTTCACCACTACATGGTATCATTTTGTCCCTACATGTTAGACAACTGCTAGGTGCTGGGCACTGTGCTGGGTGCTCGGAATATAATAATGAAGTCCCAGCCTGCAGGGAGCTTGTGGTCTGGTGAGGATGACCCATGAATGCAGACAGTGCCAGGTTCATAGGGCAAGAGTGGTGACTGAGGAGTTCCCGTCATGGCTCAGTGGTAATGAATCCAACTAGCATCCATGAGGATGCGGGTCTTATCCCTGGCCTTGCTCAGTGGGTTAATGATCTGGCGTTGCCGTGAGCTGTAGTGTAGGTTACAAACGTGGCTCAGATCCTGCCTTGTGACTGTAGCGTAGGCTGGCAACTGTAGCTCCAATTAGAGCCCTAGCCTGGGAACTTCCATATGCCACAGGTGCAGCCCTAAAAAGCCAAAACAAAGAATGGCAACTGAGATCTCTATGGCACGTGTGGGGCAAACTGAGAAGGGGATCCAGCCAGTTTTGTCCAGGAAATTTAATAAAGATTTTCTAAAGGAAACGGCTCTGATCTGAATCCTATAGAAGAAAAGCAGTGAGCCAGGCAACCCAAACGAGAAGAGGCAATCCTGGCCGACGAAAGGACATGAAGGATAAAGGCTGGTACCCTCTGGGTGGTGGGGACACAAGCAGTTTGGTGACCCTGTGAAGGTGGAGAGAGGAACGGGAGAGGGGGTGGCCACCAGGACGACGGCACAATCGTGGTGGGACCAGCTCGTGTCTCACAGTCTTTTCCACAAACTCTTTTCAAACTTGACTCTCTTATTCAGTAAGAGTCCAGGGTTATGAGACGGTAATGAGGAAGCCAGTGTGTGGGGTGCACCCCCAAATCTGGCTGGACCCTAAACCCTTGCTTGTTTTTGGAAAGGCTTTTCTGGCATGTGAACAATATTTCATATTATTTGGTGAAACAATGTCAATCCTTAGGCTTTCCTCTAACCCCCAAAAAGGCATAATTCTATTTAATCCATTCAAAGGCAGCCTCTGGGCTTCCTGGCCGTCGGAAGGAATGCTATTCAAATGGCCCACGACTATTTTCAATAGTAGGGAAATATTAAAATGAAGTTAATAATTAAGTCACACAATTTACACTTCAAATGTGTTGAACTCGTGGCACACTTTTACTAACATCATAAATATAACTTATTGGCTAATTTTCTCCTTAAGCACAACTTTTAAAATAACCTTCATTCCTGAGCTACTGACTTTCCTCTTGCTAGATGATTCCCACTCAAGGATTAAATGAGAAAAAACAGGCAGGGGCATAAAACATAGATTGTTATTTCATTCCATTGGATGTGCTGCTTAAATAGAACCTTGAGTTAATTAAATTTTATAGAAAAAAAGGGATTCTGAGGCCGTAAAATTAAAAATAATTCTAATAACCATATGTGATTGAGAATCTGGAATAATATCTATTTTCGCAGCCCCTCTCCCCAAGTTAACTCCAGTCCTTTTATTTGTAACTTAATAAGCCATGTTCCATCTGATAATATTGTCATAATTAATCATTTTAATGACTTTGTGAGAATAAAACTAACCATTCACATTTGTAAAACACTTTACAGTTTACAATGTATTTTCCAATACATTATGATCATGTTTGATGCTCACTGAGCCCTACAAAGTTAGCGGTCTGGGAATCTATCTCTAGGTCACAGGTGAGCTAGCAGACGCCTGGAGGTTAAGTGACTCGCCTTTGATCATCAGCTAAAAGAAGCTGGACTTGACCCACAGGCCAAGCAGCATCTTGCTTATCCATCTGTCCTGGTAAAATGCCCTAGTTATTAGCTCTCCTTCATGGTGGAAGTCCAGCCCCACAATATCCTCTAACCAGCAGCCAGATTCCCATAAGGTCGGCCACCAGGTGCATCCAGCCGAAAAAGTCACTTGGAAGGTCAGCTCAGGATTCCTACTCATCTTTCCATTCCTGGCTCTTCCAGTGTCTTCAGGGAGAGAAGGAATTGTTGATGGCAGTTGTAGTCTCCTTTTTAGACCCTGGCCAGCCTCCAGGGGAGGCTGCCAAGGCCAGTGGAGGAGTGTGGCTGTTGAGGTGGAGCCCCTCAGTATCCCTACCAGGCCTCTCCCCTCCACGGCCATTCTTTGATATGAGCAAGTGATGGTTTGCCAGTAACATCTGGAGTGCTGTACACTGCAGTTTCACAACCAGTCCCCTGGTCCTTCTTTCAACTAGACCATTGCAACGAGACACCCAGGCCCCTTCTGCAGAGGAGTTCTAAAAGCACCACTGATGACAGCAGAGGTGTCCTGACTGACCCTCCAAGACACATTCACAAAGACTCCCTGGGTTTTGCATCAGACGCGCCTTCACTTAGGAAAAGTACATAGCCCTTACTGTATATCAGCTACTGTGCTGAGAACAGGGGATACAGGAATGAGTGAGGCACGGTCCCATTCCGAGTCTCATGAGCTGGCTATTCTATGGGAAGACAAGATGCAATTAGGTCAGTGTCACGGAGGAGAGAAGCACAGGGGGTCAGGAAAAGATAGGCCACCTCAGGGCCTTTGCACACACCCTTCCTCCTCCCTAGAAACACTCACTCCTTCTCCCATTGCCCTTTCCACCCAGTCTTCAGGACCCAGAGTAAAGGACTTTATTTCTTCCTGGGAAGTGTTTCCTAATTCAATTGCTACCCCATCCACTGCCCTAAATGGCTTATATTAATACTCTCAGATCAGAGGTTCTTAGCCTTGAATGTACGTAGGGGAAAAAAAGGGACGCCTGGTTCTTATTACTTGAGATTCTGAATTAGCTGGTTTGAGGTACAGCCTAGCAACTGAAACTTTTAAAACTCTCCCAGTGATTCTAATTTGCAGCTCTTGCTGAGAAAGAGACGTCTCGAACACCCTGGACGCAGGAGCTACATTTGCTTGCCTGTGTAGTATCCAATCTGGATAAACACGGGCTACAAATCAGTACATCTATTCCAGGCTCTACTGACCAAAACAGCAGCCTCACCTGGCTTTTAGCTCCAGAGATGAACTGAGCGCCTCCTGTTTATGCACCTGAATCCCCGATCTGCTATGTTACATTACTCAACACTAGGCTTCCCTCCCTTCCGCCTCCATCCTTTCCTGCATCAGGCAAAGTCACACCATCTTATATTTTGAGCTCCTTGAGGACTCGGCTGTGCCTTCTTCTCTGCTGCATCTCTGGCATTTACGCCTGGGACATGTTAGGAGTTTGAAAAATATTTGTTAAATGAAAGGAAGGGATGTCAGGTCTTCTCCAACAAACACATTCTTTCTCTGTCCTTCTGTCTCTGTCTCTCTGTCCATCTGCCTCTCTCTCTCACACACACACACTCCTACTATTTGCCATCATCATGGAGCCCACCAGGAGTCTCCCACAGACATTCAGATGGGCAGGCACTGGAGTGGACCAGAGCACCTGCCATTCCTGCAGTGGGGGAGGATGACGGAATGGATGAGAAGGACCAGAACAACCCTCATTTAACAAGAGCCTGAAAACCTTACCTTTGTTGCCTCAAAAATCTCCTCAAAGTCCATCGGCAGGTTTCTGTTCTGTAACCACAAGGCAGGACTTATGAGCATGAAATGAGTGATGGGATGATGACAGGAAAGAGTTAACAAGACTGGACCCTCTGGTGCTTACCGGCGTGGCCGCGGCAAACCGTTCTTCAAAATCCTCAAACGCACGGCCGTTCTGCAAGCGTAAGGGATGACGAATGAGGATGGAGTGAATGACACACAAATGACATGGATTTATGAGTTTAATGATGACGGCATCTATGGTTTACACTCTCATGGTCTCAGGAGGTGGCAGCTGTTGCCAACATACTGTGAAAGCCCTGGAAAATGTTCCCAGCATAAGCAGATGATAAAACATGGGCTTGACCAGGACAGAGTATAGCGATGGGAAGTCTGTAAGTTTAAAGTCCATCATCCTGAAATTATAGACCTGACCCAGCCGGTCTCAACAGCGATAGCAGATAAGAGAATGATGTTTTCCCTTGAGATTTTTTTTTTTTTTGGTTTGTTTTAAAAGGAGATAGTGTTATCATGTGCTTTAGCCAAACTTAACTCTTTGGAGCAGTCTGTGAACAGCTGGTTTTGTAAGTGCCTTTGAGTATGTGTGCCCCCTTTTCTGCTTGAGATGCTTGTCTTATCCCTGTAAACTCAAGGCTCACCCAATTCCACAAACCCAGCTGAAAGGCCACCTCTTCCACGAAGCTTTCCTTGGTCCCCTGAGCTGAAAACCACGCTCAGGGAGCTTCCTGAAGCCGGGACCATGATGTATTTGTTCCTGAGTCCCTGTAAGTTCACAGAGGACCTGGCACACAGTGGAGCTTGAAAATGTATGAATGAATGCATGCTTTTAAAAAGAGCTGGCAGTTGACCAAATTGAGTTGTTTTGTTACTTTTTATTTTGTTGTTTATAATCATTAAGAGTTTTGCTACACCACACCATGATATTGCATGCATTGTGTGTGGCTGAGCAGCCTGCAGGGACCTTGAACTGACTCCAGCCTCTCCAGTGAGGCCGGCCCTACAGAACAGCCCACAGCCACAAGCAAATGTCAGTCCCCAGTACAACCATCCCCAAAGCCCTTATGATCACAGTCACCCCCACTTCCCAGAGCCTACCTTTACGCATCCCTTAGATAAGATTCCTTCGACACTTACTAAACCCCTGCTCTTTTTGGCTTGAACTGACCAGATCCGGCCCCTTCCTCCAGGACCTGCGACTAATAAACTTCTCTATTTCAATTCCCCAGTGATCTTCCATTGATGGTGACTCGCCACCTGACATTCCTGGGCTTGACTTAACAGATGCTGATTTAACAAAGTCACAGCATTAACCCATATCATGGGTACATATACATCTCTTCTCTACACATACAATCTCTCTCTATACAACCATCTTTTTCATGACCATGTTTTGGTCTTTATGTCCAAGCTAACTATCCTTTGGATGACTTCCAAGTACGATAACAGTAACACCAATCTGAAAATATTGACAGTAAATTGGAATGATTATGCATCAACAGAAATACTTGCATCGTTTCCTCATTTGAGGGGAGACCTGCGTGTCAGCAATGGAAGAGTGGGGAAACCATCAGCATACCCACGTTCGCTCTGGAAAAAACATGATTGTTAAGTCACTTGGCCCCAGTTACGGGGTCACAGGGCAGACTGGAAGAACCCATGTGCCCCGGGCCATTACGGCACAGCTGTCAGGCCAAACATCAGCAAATTCTGTCATCAGCCACCTGCTCCCACCAGGCACTGGGTCACCAGGAGTCACAGTGGCTAAAAGAAGAGGAGCAACAAGCAATCAGATAACCCCATAAATAATAATAATAATAATAATAATAATAACTACTATTATTTGGTCAGGGGTGGGGAGACAATATCAGTCTAAGGGATCCTATAATCTATGATGTGGCCTGAAAGGTTAAGGTTATGTCGCTACATCCTTTATAAATTCTCACACTTCTAGGGATTTATGGCACAGCCCCTACCAACTAGCTCTGGGTCATAACTTTTAATAAAAACATTTTTTAGTGTCCAAAATCTCATTACATCTGTCCAATATAAAAAAGCAAATGGCTTCAGAACATGATGGATGAATTAAATAAATTTGAAAAACAGCCAGTGGTAGAGTCTCATAAAACCCCCACCATATAATGAAAATGTGTGGGGACAACCAGCACTGCTGTCAGTCCATCACCTAGCTGGTGACAGAAGAGGGGGCTGTGGGTGAGGCGTGGGGCTGGGGGGTGAGGCAGCCACTCCTGGAAGTTTGGAGAAAGACGGGTCCGGATGTGACAGCAAATGCATCTCTTTGGAGTCACACAGATGCGGACTGAATCCTGGCTGACTGTCCCAGACTCACCGTACCACCCTGGACCAATCTGTCAGCCTCCTTTTCTGATCTTCAAAGTGGGGAGGATGATAATAACATCATGTCCAATTTATGGAGAGGATTAACTGAGGGGTGTGTGTGTGTGTGCACGTGCGTGTGTGTGTGATGTTTTGTTTGGTGTTTGGCACAGAGAAATGCTTAATAAATCATAGCTATCATTAGGATCTTCTCATCCTACCTCAGCTCATTTTTGCGATGCTTTTTACACATTTTTTAAACATTAAAACATACTTTTTAATGTTGCGCCCCTTTTTATGTGCACACTTTTTAATGTTAGGAAACTATTCCTAAAGGATTTTTGGGAAAAGATAGAGGAAGAAGAAAAAGAGCATCTTGCAGGAGGCCTTGCTTTAACAACCACCCCTGCTTGAGAGCACAGGCCAGGCGGGACCCTGTGTACAAGGGTGTCCAGCACGTCCTGGCCTCAGTCCTGACCCCATCTCCTCCCTCTCGTCTCTCTTCTGGCCAGTCTTGCTGAAGTATCTTCCCACCCACACCCTCTGTACCCGGTGCTTGTGGTCACCTTCCTCTTGTGATCATGGCTCAGTCTCTCCCCCCTGCCTGGGGCAGCCTTCAGTAGAACCCAGGGCACATCGGCCAGCCAGTGGGGAAACCCCTCTGGGCAGTACATTCGCTCTTAGTTGATTTCTATGGGTAGAACGCAACTCACTCCCTGGTTTCCCTGTGTTCCCAGCTCTTGCTTTACCCACAATTACTACTAGAGTTTGTGTTCATTTATCTTCAAGTCTTTCCCCCCCTTATAGATCTGTTGCTCACACTTACTCTCCTGGCGTGCGCGCCGCTTTTGCATTTGCTTTTAAAAACTCCATGACAATCCCATATATTCACAACTTAAACTTCCAGTGAGGGTTTAAAGGAAGAGACTGTCTCGTGTGGTTTCAATAGGGTTCTAGTCTGAATCATCATTAAGACGTGGAAATAAAGAGTTTCACAGGGAGTTTATTTTCCTGTAATCTCTTTGGAGCCCTTGGAGATTCTCTCATCCTGTAACTAAGGTAACTCTGAAGAGCTGATTCATGTTGCTTTTAAATTTTTTTGTTTTTTGTTTTTTTTATCTTTTTAGGGCTGCACTCGTGGCACATGGAGGTTCCTAGGCTAGGGGTCAAATTGAAGCTGTAGCCCCTGGCCTACACCACACCCACAGCAATACGGGATCTGAGCCGTGCCTGCAACCTACACCACAGCTCACGGAAACACCGGATCCCCAACCCACTGAGCGAGGCCAGGGATCGAACCCCCACCCGCATGGATGCTAGTTGGATTTGCTAACTGCTGAGTCATGATGGGAACTCCAGGTTCATGTGATTCTTGTAGCAAAAGTGAGTGGACGAGCTAGGACTTGGGGTGAACATGGCAAGAGAAATGAAAACTTACTTAGGGCTGCCAAATCAGAAATCTGCAGTGGTTCTCACCTCTGGCTGTACCATGTAATCCTCCAGGGGGCGCTTCTACAAAACTACGCATGCCTGAGCCCCACCACCTGAGATTTGGATTCTTTTGGTCAGGGGTGGGGTCCTAGCATCAGTGGGTTCGAAAAACTCCCCAGGTGGTTCTAAAATGTACCCAGACTTGTGAATCACTGTGCTGGGGAATAATTCTCTGTAGGAATAACTAGTGAAAGTCCTACTGGGAAAATGGAAGGCATCTTGATTGATTACATAATCGATTAATTAATTTCTTCCACAAACACTCATGGGGTGCTTTCCACATGCCCTGTCCAAGGCGGACAATGGAGATACAAAGACGAATGGTCCTTGCTCTCTAGAAGCCCAGAATATATAATTTTTCTCGCTTGAGGGTGGGAGGGGCGTGGGACAGGGAGGGCACAAGGAGTCACAGCCTAAACTCAGGACCCACAACCAGTGCTACACAAGAATGAATTCAATTATCCAGTGAGAAAGCTCAGGAGAAATGGATGAACATAAGCGATCTGTAAACTGCACCAAGGTGGGTACTATGAAGGCGCCTAGTGACTCCAGGTATCTGCAAGTGGGTGCCTTTCCTTGGTGAGTGATTTAACAAGGAGGACGTACCCTAATGAAGACTAATTCCCTCTGGGGTGCCAGGGAGTCGATGCTCTCCATCACCTTCAGCCACTTCCCTACTTCTTGGCAGAGAAAAACAGGAAAACCTCTGTTGGGCAACTGAAGAACCCAGCGGGGGTGGGGCGGGGAGGAGCGTTGAAACGGGGAATAGGAAATGAGATGTTAATACAAGATTTCTCCCAAGAGCAGCTCTGTCCAACAGAACATGCGGTGATGACGGCAAGTGCTACGCTTGCACCTCCAGTACGGTAGCCCAGTAGCTACGCCTGATGATGGAGCACTTCGAATATGCCTTGTGTGACCAATGAACTGTATTTTAAGTTTTATTTAGTTTTCACTTCACTTTGAACAGCCGCATGCGACTGGTGGCTCAGTCCTGGAGAGCTAGGCTCTAAATAATAGACAGTAAAAACAAATTCAGGGAATTCCCAATGCGTGGCTCCACGGTTAGAGAACCTGACTAGTGTCCATGAAGATGAGGGTTTGATCCCTAGCCTTGCTCAGTGGCCTGGGGAGCCGGCGTTGCCGTGAGCTGCAGGGTAGGTCACAGACGTGGCTTGAATCCAGCACTGCTGTGGCTGTGGTGTAGGCCAGTGGCTAGAGCTCCGATGTGACTCTAGGAGCCTGAGAACCTCCATGTGCGGCAAGTGTGGCCCTAAAAAGACTAAATAAATAAATAAATAAAACAAATTCCGTTGACTAGGTGATTTCTAAATACTAGACATAGTCTTTCCTTATAAGTCTCTTCTATTCTTTTAAAGACTATCCTACCTTCGCATTGATTGGAAAGGTTCTATGGGAGATGTGCACTCTTTCCTATGTCTGGACAAGAGCATGAAATCAAATTCAGTTTGCAAAAAACAGAAGCCTTCTTCTGGAGGTAAGTTTTTTCACAGCCTGGGCTAAGTCTGAGCCAGATATTTATGTTTGATTCTTTAAAGGAAGTTAAGATTCACATTTCATGTGGAAACCCACGACAGTTCATCATCATTCCAAAAGAATGGAACCCCATTTAAGGTCAAAATGTTCCAGCCTATTGAGATTTGGGGCTTGGTGGTTTTGCTGGACTCAATGCCTTGATCTAATAGAGAAATTGGTGGCAGCACTGCTTTGAGGATCTGTCCCCATAATAACTGAGAAGTTGCCTGTAACTATTCAAAGTTGAGCCTCATTTCAACAGTTAATGGCCCTCCTTCCCCCAGCTACCATTTTAGAGGGTCCCAAAGGTTGTCTAGAAGGTTAGAGGGTGGAGGGAAATACTTAGACTTATGATGAAATTTACATCTTCCCTGAAGTACACACAAGCATAATATACCTACGAATCCCTGGGACAATGCAATATTTTTATGTAACTTCCTAAAATTTAAGTTAGTCCTTAAGCCGGTCTCCATTTCTAATTTTTTTTTATTGAGGTAAGAACACAAGGTAAGATCTACCTTCTCAACAAATTTTAAAAGTGTAAAGCACAGTATCATTAACTGTAGGCACAATGCAGGTCTCCAGGACTTAATCTTCTTGCATAACAAATTTTATCCCAGTTGAATAGCATTTTCCCATTCCCCTCCCAACCCTGGCAAGCTCCATTCTACTCTCTGTTTCTATGTAGGTGACTATTTTATGGACCTCATATTAGTGGTTATCCTGTAGTATGTGCCTTTCTGTGACTGGCTTATTTCATGTAGCATTAATATCCTCAAGGCTGTCACATATGGAAGGATAGCCTTCTTCTTCAGGTCCAAATAATATTCCATTGTATGTAAATACCACACTTTCTTTATCCATTTATCCATCGATGAATATTTAGGTTGAAATGGCCTTTCTTAACATGCAAGAAGAGAGTCAGAATGGAGACTGGTGGTAAAAGCAATTTGCTGGCATTTTATTCAGGGGCACAGGAAAGGAAGGCCCCATGGATGAAGGTCATGGCACTAGGGTGACCCCACTTGGCTAGTGTGAATAAACAGGTGTGTCTAAGGACTCTCACTGTGGAGTCTTGAGCTTCCTAACTTTAAGCTCGTGTCTAGAAAACTAATTTGCTTGCATTCAAAAACAATGGATACTTTTAAAGGGATACATTTGATGTTTTTAGGAGAGGCAGGCTGGGGCAGTGGGAAGAAGGGGTCAGAAACAGCAGCTTTCAGTTCAAACTGCTATTTTATCGCTGGCACTTACTTGGAAGAATTCCTTCCTCTATCTGAGAGTAAAATCTCAAAGGGTGTCAGTGCCCTTTTCAAAGGTACCAAAAGGGAAGGAAGGATGGGAGGGAGGAAGGAAGGGAGGGGGAGGGACAAGGCTGGGGAGGAGGAAGGAAGAAGAGAGGAGGAAGAGATGGAGAGGAGAGAGAGAAGAAAGGAAGAGAGACATGAGGAGAAAAAGGGAAGAAGGAAGGAAGGAAGGAAAGACAGCTCTGGAATTACATGTTTGATAAGTGAAGGTAGGCAGGTGCTAGGTCATGGCAAAATTTGGGAAACACTGGTCCAGGGAAGGGGCAAAGTCACCTGGAAGAGAAGCTAAAGGGGTGACACGGGCTTCACAGAGCAGACACTGGTCAGGGCAGGTTCCTGCTTCTGCACCTTTTCCCCAAGGTTTCACACTGGCAAGGCTGGACCCTTCTGGAAGGCCATTAGCCCCATTGTTCATGCCACTGACCCCATGCCTTTCTCTCCTTCACTGTCTCTTTTCTATCCCTTACACCTATCTCAGAACTCAGTTCTCAACTCTGTCTTCACGCCCAGATTTTCTAAAACACATCCCTTATTTTCTTGCAGATACACCCAAGGATGGGGTTGGAGGTGCAACTTGTAGGCTCCTGCTGATTATGCGACAAGATACTAAAAGCTAAGTAAGTTTGACCTCAGCAACAGGGATAAAGGGAAGGAGACGCTGGCTGTGATGACCAGGGATTGACGGTGCCAGCGCTGGGGTGGCGGTGGTGGTGACAGTGATGGTTGTCATAGGTGTGATAACCTGATGCTCAGTGACTCCACATCCATTAATTGAGCAACTATGCTAAGGCAGTCCTAGACCTCACACTGCGTGAAGGAGACGGAACAGAAAACAGGCAACGTTTGGTGTCAAAAATGAGATAATTCACACGAAGCCTGTAGTGTACAGCGGCTGGTTCAGAGTAATGACATGATTCATGGCAGTGGTTACAACTACTAGTGTTTATATTATTATACACATGGTATCTAATCCCAATCTTGATGGGTCAGACATTTTAAAATGGTGGCAATAGGGGTACTGGGGGTTCTGATGGTATCAATGCTACATCAAGAGGCAACGATCTAAAGAGAGATGATAATACAGTTGTTAATATGGCTGTAGCCCAGGTGCAGCCAGTGATCGGAATTTAGAAGACATGCCCCAAACACCAGCCAATCAAGGAGCTTCTCTTGGAGCCCTGAGGATGACTTCATGCTTTTACACTCATGTAAATTTCCTGGGCTCAGATCTAGGTCCCAACCCTTGACCTCATCCCAAAGGTCTCACATGGGACCAGAAGGATTTTAGAGTGTGTGTGTGGGTGGGTAGCCCTTCCCTGCCCTGGCTCCTTTGTTGGGGAAGGGGAAGACTGCAAAATGGTTTGGCTACTTTCTTAGATGTCAACAGAATAAATACCTGCCCAGCTCTAGATGTAGAGTGCCAACGAGAAACCAAAGAGGAATGATTTCCCAAAGCTTATAACGATTTGTTTTTAATTTTCTCTCCCTCTCTTCCTGCTCCTTTAAAAAAAAAAATCTATTATTCTGGTTCCACATTAACAAAAACTCAAGGACTTTTTCAAACACTCCTAACAAGATTTGGCGCCAGTTCAGTCCTTTGAAAAGGGGTGAATTAGAATCCCAGGAAAGTGAAACTGGCTGCTGTCAGCAGGCTGACAGGCTCCCAGCACACTTCTGGGGAGGAGGACAGGGGACGCTCAGAGAGGCAGTCAGTTCTGTCTCTGCTGGTGTGTCTCTCTTGGACAGGCTACTCCCGCGGTCCAGATGGTACCCAAACGGCACAAGAAATAGCGCATGGAACTGAAATCAAGCGAGAGCAGCCGAGGCTCAGGCTGAATGCAGTGCAAATCAGGAAATCACAAATGGAGAGATGTCACAGCAAAGGAAAAAATAGTCAGGAGGGCTTTGCCTGCTGCTATGACAGCCGTTGCGTGCAAAATGTTTTTCCTTTTCTTCTCTGGAAGAATGCGGATTTTACATCAGAGGCAATTCATTTCCTTACTCCTTCATCCCTGGATTCAGTTCTCGAGGCACTCATTTCATGTATACTCATTAATAAACTTTTCCCGAATGCCCACTCTGAGCAAGGCGCTGGGCAGGTACCATGAGGATGGAGACCCTGTCCCCTCTCTGAGCTGTTAGCAGTCAAGCTAGGGAAATGAGAGGATGCCCACTCAGGCCACAGCAGTGAGGAGACTGACCACACAGGTACCGCACTGAGGATTTTCACAGCGCATGCACCATCTTCACTGCAGTGATGCCATTCACAGGACGGAAGCCAACTCTACGGCCAACGATCAAGACACGAATTCTATTACCATGTGACTGGAATGTGACTCATTTCCCCATCTCTTGGATTCTCCTTTGTTGTAAAACTAGGGAACTGTCCATTTCACAAGACTGAAGATTTCCCTGGGTAAGATCTGAGGTCATAGCTTAATTATCAGCAAAGTGCCGGACACAGAGTAAGACCTCCACTAGTGGGTCAAACAGCAAGTCGACAATTCAGTGGGGTATCCTTTTGCAAGAGGATGATTCTGTGGCCCTCATCTGACGGCATTTTGGACGGTTTGGTGAACTGCAGAATCGCAGAGGCGCAGAGAGGACTGCAGAGATCTCCATCCTAACTCAGCCCCGTGTTTTCTTCAGAGGAAGAAACTGAGGCCTCCACGTTTTTAAAAATCATGATAATGTTAGGAGAGTGAGGATGAAACCCAATTTCCCAACTCCTGATCTAGCTCCTTTATTTCCCATCACTCCCCTCATGAGGGGAGACAAAAAGAAGTCAGAGCAGAGAAACTGGGATGACAATTGACAATAAGGAAGCGAGGGCCCCAGGAAAGCTCTGCTTGTCATACGTCAAACAGCAAGGAAAAAGGCTCCTTCGCAGAGCTCTGAGGATCAAGGGAGGTGATGTTCCCCAATGTAAATAGTTTGTAATTTTGTGTCATGATTTCACTTGTCCTCTTAACAGGTCTCTCAGTACAGTCTTTCCCCTCACGGGCCTTGGTACAAGCTATTCCTTGTGATTGGCTGCCTTCCCATCCTCATGCATCAGGAGACCCCAGAGATGTAGGTCTAGTCACCTGTTCCAAGTCTTCCTCTAAGGCCCTTAGGATGGATATTCCTCCAGGTATGACACATGTCCAGTTACCATGGCTGATGACTTTCTCTCTTCTCTACTATAGACTGTGAACCTACGGCACTGTTCCTTGCATGGGAAACTGCATTTAATTCATCTTTATATTCCCAATATCTAAATGGCCCAATGGCTAGCACACAAAAGGAAATGACACTGAATCGACAAATTTTAAAAAACAGCACGAGCAAATGGATGAACTTGTTTATACAAGAGAAGAGAAAACTGAACAGAAAGAAACTTGGTGATAGCATGATTTACCAGGCAGAGGGTACGGTCCATATGGTGTTTTCCAATGCTCAGCATGTATGTTTGTATACGCATGCGCGGACTTGAGCATGTGTGCGTACGCACGCACGTGCGCATGTGCGCGCACACACACACACACACACACACACACAGATACTGGCTCACTCACAAAGACGCAGCGTTTGCTATTGCAAACCCCAGAAAGGATGTCATACCCCCTGCTGTTGACCTAATGAGCCTCTTGCAGTCAGAGTAAATGGCTCTGGTTCTAATTTCAAAGAAATACTAGCAAGATGTCCAGAAAAAGTTCTAAGAACAGGAATGTGCTATCCTTCTAGCCCTTCTAATATCTGGATGGCATTTTCACGTGAGCTGAAGTCTTTCCCATTAGCGAGACCCATTCAGTGGCTCAAGGGTGGCAATCGAGCTCCCATGTTCCTCTCAACTTGAATCCAGCCAGTACCTGGCCTTACCTCCTTCCCAGCAATTGGTGAACAGACTGTAACTCATCCTGTTCGGACTCTCGCACTGGACCCATGCAGAGGATTTTAGATCTCCTCAAACCTTGTCTTCCGATTTCTGTAAAGATTACCAACCCAGGCCTAGATGTCCACCTGCATGCTTGCTCTGTCTGTTCTATAAGAGATACTTTTAGTTTAAAGTTATTGGTATCTCTCTGGTTTGGTCCCACGTGGTTGAGATCATTATTTCTGGTTTCGGTAGCTCCATAAAGTCCCTGAATGTACGAGTTACTCTTGACCTCTCTCTCTCGCACAGCCTGGCATCCAATCATTCTAAGCAATACTGGTTCTATCTCTAGAACATATCCCAACGTGTCAGTCCATTCTCATCTAAAGAGGAAGGAATGGGCTAAAGAGGATTATTAAGACCTCATCCCTTCTTGGCCAAGCAGGACAATCATCATAAGAGCTAATGTTTAGATGGACATTCCTCTGTAGAGACCAGACACTTTGCCAAGAGTGCTGCCTTCATAGAGTAACTTATTTAATATTCATGACAAATGTAGGTGCTACTGCTATTCTCATTTTCTGGGGGCACAGAAGGGTCAATGAACTTGCCCAAAGTCATACAGCCAGCTAACGGTACAGCTAGGATTGTTGCCAAAGTGGGTGAGTTTTGAAGTACACGCTCTTAACCATTCTGTTAGGGCAAGGAGAACCAAAGGGGTCAGACAATCTGTGTTTTGTGATGAGGGTAGGAGGGAAGGGTTCTGGAAGGAACAGCTACAGTGGGCAGCTCAGGAGCCCACCCCGCCACATCCACCCCCATCCTCTCTGGAGGACCACGGCCCGATCACGTGGCAAGGGATATCCCCATAATGATGACGGGGTAAGGGGGCCAGGACTTCCAAGGTGATCATGGAAACCAAAGTTCGGAGACAGCCAAAGAGACAAGGCCATGAGTTGACAAATACAGGAAACAGGGAAAAAAACTGGAGTACTGGGCTAAAGACACGCAAAAGTGGAGAAGAGGAGTAATATTCAAGACAGGGCAGCTGCTAACCTGCTGGCAAGAAACATGATAACATGTGGCTAGAACTCTGTGATAAGTAGAAAAATGGGAGGTGGAGAGGGGAGAAAGCGTTGTAAAGACTGAGAGCAAATGTCACCTTAACGAGAGCCATTCTTTACGCACAAGGGGAGAAGCAAGGGCTTCATCCTGCATGATCAGACTCTATTTCTCTCTCCCCTTAGCAACTCAACCTCCATCTTCTCATCCATAAAATGGAGAACACAGTAGTTGCCATGTTAATTAAACTAGATAAACTGAGTGGAGCTTTGGAATCCATTGGGGGAATTCTGTAAATCTCTCTTTATATATAAATACATACAAGCCTTAAAAAACAGATCTGGGAGTTCCCCTCGTGGCTCAGTGGGTTAAGGATCTGGCATTGCTCTGAGCTTTGTTGTAGGTCACAGACACAGCTCGGATCTGGTGTTGCTGTGGCTGTGGCGTAGGCCAGCAGCTGTAGCTCTGATTTGACCCCTAGCCTGGGAACCTCCATATGCCACAGGTGCAGACCTAAAGAGACAAAAGACCAAAAAAAAAAAAAAAAAAAAAGCAGATCTATAGGGGTGGGGGCAAGTTGTGTGTTTAAAAGTGTCACCAATGACCGTCAGGTAATGCCATCTTTGGGAACCACTGAATCAGATACAGCTTGCCAAGTGATGCGTACGCTCCCCGGTCCCCAGTAAGTACTCCGCAAATGCTTGTTCCTTGCCACCTAAGTCATTGTAAAAATGGGGTTGGCACACTTTGGACTGGGACTGTCACCAATCCGTATTTTCTTCTTCTCCACAATCAGTTATTTATCCCTTTGTCCTCTTTTACAGCTGGAGTTGGTTCAGTATTCTTCTGCAACCACTAATAACAGCAGTTAGGGAGCAAGAAAGAGCCTCAACACAATGATTTATCCAGAAAAGCTGAGTTACTGCACCAGGAGAGAATGAGTGTCAGCATCAATGGATATTTATGGGGAAACTGTATATTATAGCTCTGCTCATTAGAGATGCTATCGTTAAGGTTCTGTGAATGTTAATGATCTGTATTAGAGGAATAATGATAGACTCACAGCAGTGGTAGTTAACAGATACCCCTGAATCCCACTGTCTTGCCATGTCACAGAGCTCCAAGGAATCTGATTTATGCCACTGAAGGAGCTGGCGTGTAGCGGGGCACCTGTATCTTGGGAGCAGTACAGTCTTTGCTTCAGCGTGGGTAGCACTCTTGGTGAAGAGTGTCAGGAACAAAACAGACAGCTCCTGCCTTCAGTTTGAAACCTCATTGCGCTCTGCTCTTGGAGACAGCTGGGCCCAGTGGGAAGAACATTCCTTATGCTTAGGTAGGGTGGACCTCCATCCTGGCCTGCCTAAGACAGCTCCCGTCCACACCGACTGTCCTGACATGGTATTAATAGCAACCCCTCTTCCACTGTGGAAAGTGACCCAGTTTGGATGATGAACTAGGTCGCCCTGGGATTCGGGCCAGAGAGAGCTGGATGAGATTCTTGCTGATGCCTCTTCTAGCTGTGCTGATTTATTTTCTCTGACCTTCAGTAGCCTGTACAGTAGAGACTGACATCCTAGGGAAATCTGGGAGAGTCTTGACATCATGTATTAAGTGCCTACCGCAGTCCCTTGCTTGGTGGGTGCTCAACATTTGGTGGTCACTGTTGTTCTATTATCTTCACCCCACGGCCCTGGCACTCCCCTGCAGGCTCAGCCCTGTCCCAGTTAAACATGACCTTGTTGACACTGTTGACACTGGGCACGGGGAACTGAAGGCACCAGCCCCTAACTCCCTCTAGGACACTAAAAGCACCCTAGTGGTTGGGCCAGGTCTTACTCATCTCTTGAAATACTGGGTACAGTCCTTTGATCACAGAATCACTCCCAACAATAACGATGCTAACATTTATTGAGTACTTACTATGTGCCAGGTGATGTTCTCACCTTATTCAAGTTCTCAAAGGACCTCCATGAGCTAGGTACCATAGCCATTATCCTCATTTTATGAGCTAACACACCGAGGCTCAGAGAATAACCCACGCAAGGTTATACAGCTGGTAACCGAGGAAGAAAATCTTCAAGTCCCGTAGTCAGTCTGCAAGGCTCACACTTAGAACTGCAAACCCACGTTGCCCACCAAGTATTGGGCACCTGCTCTGTGCAAACACAGCAGTGATCTATCTGCTCGCTTATTTAATCCTCACGAGAACCCAGGGAGGTACAGCTCTTCTCCCGTTGTTAACTGCTCACTAGGAAGAATCCAAAAGATAAAGCTCCTTGCCTAGAGTCACAGCTAAGAAGTGTAAAGCTCTATGTGGCTTCAACGTTCGTGTTCCTTCTGCTGTTTTATGGCCTCTCAAAATGAGATTCCCAACCTGCGTTCAGAATTTGATTATTGAACCACAAAGC
Organism: Phacochoerus africanus; assembly: GCF_016906955.1. NCBI lineage: Eukaryota > Metazoa > Chordata > Mammalia > Artiodactyla > Suidae > Phacochoerus > Phacochoerus africanus. Next base: position 154,861,034 of record NC_062551.1, on the reverse strand, counting down.
CTCAATGGGAAACCATGTGAAGGATCTGCCCCTCTGGTGTGACAGCCCCGCTTCTCCCACCCACAGGACTAACTGGGTTGCTTTGACAGTGGTCCTCATGTTATTCTCTGTGCATGTGCTCCCTTCTAGAACATTCTGCCCTTCAGAGACAAGAGGAGAGGGCTTCCAGGTAGGTGGGCCTTGAGGTTCCAGCCCAGCGCTACCCACATCTGCTCTTTCACCTGTTTGTGTGGAAGGCTACTGGGCATATTTCATTCCAATAAATAAAGGTTCCTGGGTTTTATCAAAAGTTTAAGACCCTTCCTCTGGGAGACCAATGGCAGAGGAATGGCGCAATCACTGTTTTATCCAGATGTGATTTTTGCCAAGACACAACTGAGCAAATGGGGTACCAGGCGACAGCTTACACACCCCCTTTTATCTCCTCTACACACGCATTTACAGAAAACAGGTTTCTGGAATGGCTGAAGAGCCAGCCATCCGCAATTCTGATTGAGCCCATTCATGAGAGCCCCATTTTTCATCCCTGGGAGAGAGAGAGCCAGCTATCATTCAAGGTGATGATGGGACTGGGCCCCATGGTGAGTCAGGGACTAAGCGACACAGAGAAAGATGAAAGGCATCATAACTGACCATGGGAAGAACCTGAAAGCAGCAAACAGAAGGGCTGATGGACCAGCACTCTTAGAGACATAAAACTGCATGTCTGTAATTGACGGAGCTATAGAAGAGGAGACAGGGCCTTTGGTTCTGATCACCTGCTTACTGCCCTCCCAAAGCTTGCCGCTTCAGGGGAAGCTTGTGTTTGTCTCACTCCCACATCACGAGATCTTCCAGATCTATCCCATCATCCATGCAAAGGTACCACCTCTCCTGTTCTCTCCTCTGCAGGGCACCCTCAGCCCAGGCCCATAGCAGTCCTCGCTTGCTTACCCCTCACCGCTTTGCCTTCAGGCCCATCCTGGCCCGTCCCTACTCTGCATGGAATGACAATAGCTGATCCCTGTAAACTCCATCACCAGGCTCCCTTGCTGACCCAGCTCCACTTCAATTTGACCAACAGGAGCCAGTGGTCAGAAACTGGATGGCAGGAACTCCCTTCGTGGCTCAGCGGTTAACGACTAAGAATCATGAAGATGTGGGTTCAATCTCTAGCCTTGCTCAGTGGGTTAAGGACCCACTGTTGCCATGAGCTGTGGTGTAGGTCACAGACATGGCTCAGATCCTGCGTGGCTGTGGCTGTGGTGTAGGCCAGCAGCTGTAGCTCTTATTGGACCCTTATCCTGGGAACTTCCATAAGCTGTGGGTGCAGCCCTAAAAAGGAAAAAAAAAAAAAGAAAAAAAAAGAAATTGGATGGTATCGGGCAGGGAGAAGCAGTGAATTTCTTCCTGGCCTTTTTTGGGCAGTATTCTGCCACTGGTTGAGTCTCTCCATGGTTTTAATTTCCACCAAATAGCCCCTCTCTGCATGGTCTCAGCACCCACTTCTGTGGTCCCAGTGCCTGCTGGCAGCCCCAGCTCCTGGGCTCTGTCAATGCCACTGCCTGCCTCTGCCCTTTTAGTTCTAGGGATAACTCCAGTACCAGCTTCTGACTATGACCCATAGGGTTGCCCCACAGTCTCCTATTTGGCTTTTCAGCTTTTCTAACGCCTTTGTACCTAGCTTTCCATTTTAATTTCCCTTTGTTAAACTACCTGGTAGGGGCTCTGTTTTCCTCATTCCATCCTGATGGAGACACAAAGATAATTCTATTAGTGACATAATGGTCTCCCACCTGCCAAGCCACCTGTCATTCGGAGTGAGGTTGAAAAACGCAACTCAGTGTCACTCCACCACCTAAAAGCAATGATGGCCTCCCAACAAACCCCAGCTTCTCAGCATCACATTTCAGGCCCTCAGTCCCTGGATATGGCTCTTGGCATCGCAGTCTCCTTTCCCAGGAAGGCATCCTAAGGGTCTGCCAACATAGCCCATTCATCAGACCCTGGGATACGTGAGGCTTTACACATTTCAGGGCCTTTAAACATGTGGTTCCCTCTTCCTGAATACTGTTCCACCCCTTCTCCAATGCCAAACTCCCATCATCTTTTAAAATCACAACAAAACTCCATCCCCTGGGTGAAGACTTCACTGAACTCTCTCTGGCCAAGTTTACTGCCCCTCCACTCTCTCCCAGAGCATCTCGTACAGCCTCTCACAACCTTGATTATACTGCTGGTAATTATTGTTGTATGTCTCTCTTCTTCTTGAGACCATTAAGATTCTTAAGCAGTGGTGGTACTCATCTTTCTATCTTGAGTGAATACAACACTGTCTGACAGGTAGGAGACTCTTGGTACATATTTGCCAAATGGATGAATGAATGAATACATGAATAGAAATTGTAAGGCCACCAGTATGGAGAACAGTATGGATGTGCCTTAGACATTTATACAGAGGACTACCATATGACCCAGCAATACCACTCTTGGGCGTATATCTGGACAAAACTTTCCCTAAAAAAGACCCATGCACCCGCATGTTCATTGTAGCACTATTCACAATAGCCAAGACATGGAAACAACACAAATGTCCATCAACAGATGACTGGATTAGGAAGATGTGGTATATATACACAATGGAATACTACTCAGCCATAAAAAAGAACAAAATAATGCCATCTGCAGCAACATGGATGGAACTAGAGAGGCTCATACTAAGAGAAGTAAGTCAGAAAGACAAATACAAATATCATTGATGTCACTTATATCTGGAATCTAATATACAGCACAAATGAACCTTTCCACAGAAAAGAAAATCATGGACTTGGAGAACAGAATTTTGGTTGCCAAGGGAGAAGGGGAGGGAGTAGGGTGGATGGGGAGCTTGGGGTTAATGGATGCAGACTATTGCCTTTGGAATGGATTAGCAATGAGATCCTGCTGTGTGGCACTGGGAATTATGTCAAGTCACTTATGATGGAGCATGATCATGTGAGAAAATAGAATGTGTATATGTATGTGTAACTGGGTCACCATGCTGTATAGTAGAAAAAAAAACTGTACTGGGGAAATAACAATTAAAAAAAAAAAAAGAAACTATAAAAAAAAGGAACTTCAAAAAAAAAGAAGGGCTTTGTAGCAATCAGCGGTCTGGGATTATGAAAGTAACGAAGGTCTGTCACTGCAGGTATGTGAGCTGAAGCCAGAGAGTTAGGAATGTTCATCTGAGTTTTTATAAACACCGAAGGCTTCTTGCTTTGGCAGGAAAGCTAAACTAGACAGGGTCTGTCAATATTCCTGTTAAGATTCTAGAAATTTAGCATTCTATCCCAGGAAAATTTTTTTTCTTTTTTTGGCTGCCCTATGGCATATGGACTTCCCATGCCAGGGATCAGATCTGAGCCATAGTTGTGAACTACATTACAACTGCAACAACCCCTGATCCTTTAACCCACTATGCCGGGCTGGGGATTGAACCTGTGTCCTGACGCTACAGAGATGCTGCCAATCCTGCCGTATCACAGTGAGAACTCCACAAGACAACTATTTTTTTTTTGTCTTTTTTTTAGGATGGCACCCACAGCACATGGAGGTTTGCAGGCTAGGGGTTGAATCAGAGCTGTAGCCACCAGCCTACGCCACAGCCACAGCAATGTCAGATCCAAGCCATGTCTGTGGCCTACACCACAGCTCATAGCAAAGCAGGATCCTTAATCCATTGAACAAGGCCAGGGATCAAACCTACATCCTCATGGATACTAGTCAGATTCATCTCCGCTGAGCCACAGTGGGAACTCCCCAGGAAAACTTTTACGTACAGCTAAAAGAAAGTCCATCTAAACAACATCAGAAGAGGCAACCCGCTATTTTATCTGTGGGCATACCAAGATTCAGATTCCTTTCCCTCCCTCCAGGATGACCTCTTATGTGACATCTATGTTAACTGCATTATGGTAATTATAATTTCTCCACAATGTGGTGCTTAATGAGGAAGTGAAACTGACAAATGTTCAGACTAGACTTAATCCAATTATGCAACATCTTGATCCAGATTTCCAACTAAAGGAAAAACCAACTGCTCAATTGTGAATGAAAATTTATTTGTCATGAAAGATGGGGGCTGAGGGTGTAGGGAACAGTGGTCCAGAGAATTCTTGCAATTCTTCACATGAATGGATTGCTTTTTCCTACATTGTAGCAGGAAAACTGAAATAAATCTAGGGCAAGGAAAATCAAGCAGATGCTGATTACTGGGGGACAGGGGTCTCATACAAAAAACATCGAGGGAGCTTCCCCTGTGGCACAGTGGGTTAAGAATCTGACTGCAACCAACTGGATTGCTGTGGAGGTAGGGGTTCCATCCCTGGCCCGGTACAGTAGGTTAAAGGATCTGGCATTGCTGCAGGTGGGGTGTAGGCAGCAGCTGAGGCCTGGATTCAATCCCTGACACGGGAACATCCATGTGCTGCAGGTGTGACTATTTAAAAAAAACCCCAAAAATCAAACAAACAAAAAAACACCACCAAGGAGTTGGACGGTGGGAGGCAGGGGTGGCAGAACAAGCAGCTTTCTGATCGTCAAAGGTGGGAAGTTTTCACTTAGATTTGTATTTTGGCATTCAAAAATGTCTTGGTGTTCCTGTGGTGGCTCAGTGGAAACAAATCTGACTAGCATCCACGCAGATTTGATCCCTGACTTCGCTCAGTGGATTAGGGATCCGGCGTTGCCATGAGCTTGGTGTAGGTCGCGGACTCGGCTCGGATCTGGCGTTGCTGTGGCTGTAGTGTGGGCTGGCAGCTACAGCTCTGATTTGAGCCCTCGCCTGGGAACCTCCATATGCCACGGGTGTAGCCCTAGAAAGCAAAAAAAAAAAAAAAAAAAGTCTTTTGAACATCAGGATGAAGAAAGCAGTGTCCCAGGCAGAGTGAAGGTTCAGGAATGACTTAGTCATGGCAGTGCCCTCACAGCATTCAGTCTAGAGGACAAGTGAGGCATCTGCTCGAGCTCTAAGTGCTATTACAGAGACTCAAAAACAGTGGGTCCTGGGAGATGGGAACTGAGGCCCAAGCTTGGATTCTGACCAGGAAGGGTCAGGAGCTGGAGGACATTGCATTTCTTTTTTTAATCCTAAAGGCAGTATGTATTAGTGGAAACTGAGTGGGTGCCTGAATCAGAATAATGTAGGCATCAAATTCTGGCAGCAGGTTAAGGATCCAGTGTTGTCTCTGAGGCGGTGAGAGTTCGATCCTTGGCCGGGTGCAGTGGGTTAAGGACCCAGCATTGCCAAAACTGAGGTTCAGATTCGACCCCTGGCCTGGGAACTTCCTATGCCATCGGTGTAGCCGAAAAAGGAAAAAAAAAAAAATTCTGGCTTTGTGATCACGAGGGAGTTATGTGACCTCTGGAAGCCTCAGCCCTCTTATATGTACATGACACCTACCTCGAAGAGTCCTGATCACTGAAGGAGATAAACTGAGGGCAGAGCCTGGGCCGTCCGTGGCACAGAGCAGATGCTCAGTGGGGTCTGTCTGCTTTTGCCACAGCTACAGTAGCCTCAGACTCTAGTATATATGGCTCGTGTCCTGGCATCATAAAATAAAAGGAAGAAACCAAACAGAGGCCTGGACTGCAGGTTTAATCACTGGGATATTTATCAGTTTCTCCCAGCCGGGCTCCTTTTTAGGACACAGATAGATCTAGAGCCCGGATTTCAGTCTCTCCAGAAGGACACTAAGGAGATATAATTTTCTAAGCCCCTACTGTGTGCCCAATGCCTGCTCAGCGAGATACTTTGATTACTGTAAACTAAAAATGCCACCTGCCATGTCAGTAAGCAAAGGCTGTCACAGCCATCAGCCACCACGGATGCCCTGTGGTGAGCCCTAAGGGAACTCAGGATGGGAACATAATGCCTGCCATTGAATCATCAGACTGCAACCACCCCATTCCCAACCCTCAAAGGGAAGGTGCACCCTGAGGAGACAGGGGACAAGAAATCCCAGGATCCTGGCCCCAGGGAGCGGAGGTGCATATCCAAGGAATAATTTGAGTGAGCCCAGACTCTTGCATCTTCTTGTACAGGGAAAAACGCTATATTCCTTAACTTGAGTTATCTGATTTTCTTTTATTAACAGTAACCTTTTCATGTTCTGACTATGGGGTCTTTTTGCAAAAACTTAGCTATCCTGGCTCCTCCCTTAACCCTGGGGAGCAGTCTTCCAGAGTTATCTGAGATGCTTAAGTCCTCAGTTCTGCCTACTGAATAAACATAACTCTCAACTTTCAGGTTGTGTTATTTTTTTCAGTCCCCACTATAATACCCAGTAAACTTCTTCCCATCCACAGCACTAATTTCACCAGGCAAGGCCACAACTTATTGCTGGGCATTCAGAGTGGGTGACCTTTAAGCCAAGTGATAATGCTGAAGACAGGGATGGGCCCTCTAGGGTACATGGCTTGGCAGCTGAGCTACTGGGGAGCAAGATGATAATGAGGAAATGATGAGGAGAAGGAAGATGATGGGAGCGAGATGATGGGAACAAGTACATGGGGGCCAATGGGACGCCAGAGGAAATGAATGGTTCTCCTAACATTCACTGACCATCAACCATTGCTATGGTCACCTCTACGTACAGGGATCCCTCACTGAACCATTCCTTTGCTGCTTGAATACTCACAGGGGCAGAGAACTCACTACTCTGAGACACTGTCCTTCTTCAGAAAATCAGCTCAGATGGTCCACAATTTCTTTCTTATCCTGAGCCCAGCGTTGCCCTCTCTTATCATTAAACTTGGATCTTTCTCTTCTCTCTCTCGCTCTCTTTTTTTTTTTTTTGGCTGCGCCCATGGCATGTGGAAGTTCAGTGGCCAGGGACTAAACCCATGCCACAGCTGTGACCCGAGCCACAGCAGTGACAACACAGGATCTTTAATCCACTGAGCCACAGGGAATACCACTTTGGTCTTTCTCTCAGTCACAGGACAGCACCTAAAATAAACAGAGGCAACTAATACGTACCATCTCTCAATCTTTACCTCCCCAGTGTCTCATAAAAGCAACCCCTCACCATCACAGGAAATGCTTTCGCGTTGGGGGTCTCACGAAAGCCCTGAAATGTTGAGAGGGGAGGGTCTTCCTTTCTACTTTACAACCCAGGAAAGTGAGTCTCAGAAAGTTAAAGAGATTGACAAAGGGAGGGAAGAATCTCAGGGAGAGCTGACCATTCCTTTCAATTTCAGAATCCATGTTTCATCAAAAGGAAGCTTATGCCAAGTCCAACATATCCATTTGACACCCGTGTCCTTTGTCCTTTCTGCTTACCACTATGCCAAACTTTTTAAGATCTCTCTCTTTTTTTTTCTTTTTCTTTTTAGGGCCGCACTTTTTTAGGGCATATGGGAGTTTCCAGCCTAGGGCTCATGTCAGAGCTGCAGCTGCCAGCCTATGCCACAGCCACAGCAACTCGGGATCTGAGCCGTGTCTGTGACCTACACCACAGCTCACAGCAACGCCGGACCCTTAACCCGCTGAGCAAGGCCAGGGATTGAACCCACATCCTCATGGATACTAGTCAGGTTTATAACCCACTGAGCCACAATGGGAACTCCCAGGATCTCTTTTGAAGGCCAAAAAAAGTTCACCTAGAATTCATGGGCTGGTTATTACTAATAATAAGGTCTCTTTTCTGCCTGATACAAATACATAAAAGGCTTTTAAACTAGGCAATTATAAGGTGAGGGATAAAAGATCTTTTCCAGCTGTAAGAATGTGACAGGAGGGGGTGAGCAGAAGGGAGAAGAAAAGCAGAGTATTTCTCATGCAAAAATGGCATGAGTCATCCTAAGGGGCCAGGCCTGTGTCATAGAAACAGCTGACCTTCAAAGTCAAGTTTCAACCACGTTCAGTGTTCTGGGGCATAAATGGGTGTGAAATGGGCCGTTGGGCAGACTGTGAATGCCTCACTGTGGAACTAGCTCATGTCCAAAGGCTAACAGAGTACAAAAAAGCACTAAATAATGAATGCAGACACTTCCCCTCTCCCCCGCCTTAGGAATGTGCATTTTTGACATCCGAAAAGAGGCCAGGATATCTGTGTAACGAACATGACAGCATCATCAGCTAGCTGAAAGGAGATGACCTGTCTTCCTTCCATTTCTTCGAGATGGGAACTGGTGATAAATGAACCAGGTCTGAGTGCCGCTAAGTGGAGGCAGTATGGCCTCAGGAGCCAGGACCTCAGGGACCAGCCAGAGGTGCTTCTGTGTCTCTCCTGTTCATGCTTCAAGGCTTTGCTCAAGTTGTACCCTCTTTCTGGAATCCCCTCTTGCTCTCTAGCCGGTTAACAGTTTCCATCAGCAAGCATTTTTGCCCCTGGATTTCAGAGACCCTGTCACAGGAAGAGGCCACATCCTGAAGACCCAGGAGGGAGAAGCCCATGGGCACCGCCTGACTGCCTTGACCCGGAGGGGATGGAATGCCTGTTTCTAGGGGGATCCATCCTTATGTGGTCTCAGAGTACCCAGGAAGTGATGGTGGGGAGCAAAACATGATTCCAAAAATAAATCTGCTGGAAGAAGGGGACATTACAGGTGCAGAGTAAAATAAGCACAAAAGAGCATCCTAACGCATTACTTGAGGAAGCAGAACAAGAAAAGGGCTGAGGAGTTCCTGTCGTGGCGCAGTGGTTAACAAATCCGACTAGGAACTATGAGGTGGCAGGTGCGGTCCCTGCCCTTGCTCAGTGGGTCAAGGATCCGGCGTTGCCGTGAGCTGTGGTGTAGGTTGCAGACGCGGCTCGGATCCCGCGTTGCTGTGGCTCTGGCATAGGCCGGTGGCTACACCTCCGATTGGACCCCTAGCCTGGGAACCTCCATATGCTGCGGGAGTGGCCCAAGAAATGGCAAAAAGACAAAAAACAAACAAACAAAAAAAGAAAAGGGCTGGTATGGCTGAGCATCCTATGGTTACGGGACAAGGAGGGGGTGTAAAACTAGGACAGGGGTGAGGGGAGGTAAGGGAGGAAAGAGACTGGATTGGCTTTCTGACTGGACCTGGGCCCGGAGTGTCGAAACAAAACTTTGCTCCTCTACGTTGATGCCCCGAGGTGGGTAAGAATAACAAAGAGTGAAGTCTAACTTGTGCTGCCCTAACTCTCTGAAATCCCCAATCCACCAAAATTTGCCACCTTACTGAGGAGATTTCTGACCATGGAAGTGATGATGAGCCACCCACTGAGCTCTAGGACCAAGGTTCTAGAGCTGAGATCAAAGGATCCAGTCAGCTTCAAGGCCTACAAAAATTTACATGTGCATGCGTGGTCCTCCCCCCGCCCCCGGCCCCCCTCCCCCGGGGAGTCTACCGTCAGAAATCCCCAAGAGAGTTACTTAGGAGTAGTGATGATTCAGAGTGATTCCTGTCTTCAAGGAGTGCACAGAACAGTGAGGGAAAGAGACAGACGAATGATAGCTCACTGGAGTTCCCTGGTGGCCTAGTGGTTAAGGATTTGGTGTTGTCACTGCGGTGGCTCAGGTTTGACCCGACCTGGGAACTTATGTATTGAATCTTCCCTGTGCACGAAGCGCCATCCTGATTCACATAGTTAAGCTCATTTAGTTTTTATGCACAAACTCTAAGGCAGGTGCTTTCATTAATCCCAAAGCCGAGGTTTTTAAGGAACCCCAAGTCCAATGGCTCACATGGACACAGTAAGAAAAAATAATCCTTTGTAATCATTGCCAAGAGAAGGACAGAGGTATCCCAGAGGGGCTGATGACTCTGGGGTAAGGAAGGCTTCCCAGAGGAGGTGTTATCACCTATACGTGCCAGCCCCCAGTGTGGTGAGAACTGTTGGCTGGAGCACTACTTCTTACAGCAACAAATGGGAATAATGTTCTAATTTTATCTAACCCATGCCCCTGTTATGGGTTTTACCAAAATGTCTTCTTTAATCCAAACACAGAGACAAGGTAGGCTTTACTCTTTCTCCTTTTCTGTGGTGTGTGGAAGTTTCCGGGCCAGGGATCAAACCCACACTCTGGCAGCAACCCGAGCTGCTATGATGACAATGCCAGGTCCTTAGCCCACTGTGCCACAAGGGAACTCCAGGCATAACTTTATTTTTACAGATGATGACATTGAGACTTAGAGATGCAGAAAGTGACTCAAGGATCCTCAGTATGTGGCCAGGATGAGAGCCATGCCCAGATTTGACCCTGAAGATCGGTGACTGTTCCCTTCTGGGCTGGCTGGTGGCTTTCTCCAACTGCCCCTAACTGAGTCCCTTATTGGGACTCCTTACAGACCTGTCCCAAGGAAGAAGAAATCAGGTGGTCCCTAGACTAAGAGGCCACTATGCAATCCCCCTTCTTGTGGGCAACTTGTGGGAGCCCCCAGACTCCCTGGAAGCTGCCTAGCATGCCCTACTTTGCTTGTCTGTGGTTTGTCCTTCTGGGTAAGCAGCAGTGACAACATGGCAGGGATGTTCAGACAACAGGGGTATCCTGGCGAAGGTGCACTCAGCAGAGAGGCAGGCCCACGGGGGAAGCCTGTAGGACCGGAAGATCTCAGAGCAGGGGGAACAGGTGTATGCAAAGGACCTCTGCGAAGTTTAGGCAAGTGGGGCCAGCTTTTCCATACATAGGTGGTTTTCTCCATCCCATCATCCTGCAAGTTAGGTTCCGTGACCCCTTTGGAAGATGAGAACACTGAGACTCGGGGGGTGGGGGCGAGGAAACCATCGAAGTCCCACGGGCAGTAAGGATGGGCCCTGAGATCCCAAGTGCCTCTATATGCATTTCACTTTCTGCCTCTGAGGCTTTTAGAAATCCTGAAAGAGTTCATGGAAAAGCCATTATCACTGTTGGCTGCTTCTAGGACTTCATGGGAACAGTAGGTTGGGAGCGGCTGTAGGGCCCTTCAGGCAGCTCCCCGCATTTCCCAAGCAAAGCCTTAGCATATGTACTTAATGCTTTTTTGGAGTCAGAGAAACAGGGAAGTCTCTTTAAAAAAAAGCACCAGGGATTTTCATTATTCTTTCTACAGGGTAGAGTTATCATGTGTTTGTCTGCTATGCCTAAAACAGCCATGGGGGCCTGGCTGCTGTGAATCAGGCTCAGGGCTTGCTTTGGCTCATACAAGGACTGCACGAAGCTCCCAGAAGTGATGAGGAGGAAGAATTCCAACACTCTGTGGTCAGAGCGATTCAGAGGAATGACAGGTGTGGAGACCAAAGGCGAGGGGTGGTCTGTGGACACTGCTGGGAACAAGGCAAGAAAGTTTCCCCATAACACAAAGCTGGAAGCTAAGCCAAGATGTTGGGGGGAAGGCGGGAGAGGGGGTGGGGGGAGGGCATGATTCCTCCAAGAAATGACACTTCAGTGAAGCTGGACCCGGAGGAAGCAGGTCAGAGATACAGCTGAGGCTGCGACCTGAATGCCTGAATGTCAGACTGAGGAGTCTGGATTTTGTTTTTTTTTTGTTTTTTTCCCTCCTGGAGCTATTAAGCATGGCAGTGGTGTGGCCAGACTGGTTAATAAATTCACAGAAACCAAGGCAGCAAATGGAGCATGTTTCCTCATGTATCTAAACCTGTTAGGGGCAAGTGAGGCAATTTAGGCACAAATTGAATTGGAGGGAGCTGTGTGACAGGGGCTGCACCAAATTGAACCGCGAAGAGCAGCCCAGAGTCTCGGTGACAAGGAGGCTTGATGAAATGCAATGTCCTCGGGGAGAAAAAACTGCTTTTTTCCTAAGTGGCACCACATTGCATGCCTTCTACTGTTTCTAGACGCCAGGTTTTTCAAAGGAGCTAGTAATCAGATATGTTTTGTCATGAAAACTAACACAAGCTGGGTGTTGGAAGTAGTATGAAGGTGGTAGATGGTGGTTTTGGGATATTGGCAGAGCAGGGTAGAGAAACGAGCACGGATCAGAAAGAAAGTTCCCAGGACAAAGGGGAGTAGGGGCAGGGGAAGGGAAGAAGGGACCAAAGATGCGCCCAGCTGGGAGAATCCAGAAGCTCAGGTTTGGAAGGGCCAGGGCTTGTCTCACCCCTCTAGCCATTCAATGTTTGAAGCCCCGCCTGTCCCTTCACAGTCTGAGAGGTGGCCTTGAGGCTCTGCTTGAATGACTCCAGTGATGGGGAGCTCACTCTCTTAGGCGCCAGAGGTCTGGTCTACCCCTGAGCAGCTCTGACTCGCATCAGGAGGTCACCCTCTCTCTGAGCTAGAACTGCTGTGGATGCCATCCCCGTAGTTGGGGTTTCTTTTCTCCAGACTAAACATGTTTAGGTCCTTCAGCTGTTTCTCATGGTTGGGGTTTCAAACCCCACATTCATCTCATCTTGAAAAGTGCAGAACTGTCACCGTGTGGGGTCTACAACAGGAAACAACGTTCCAGGTAGAGTCGTGTAGCCTCATGACAGCAGTCAGGACCAGACCTGGGATTCTTGAGGGTCTGCATGACTTCACAGCCTAAGTTCTTGCCACCCTTTTTCTTTTTTTTTTGTCTTTTGTCTTGTTTTTAGGGCGACACTGGCAGCATATGCAGGTTCCCAGGCTAGGGGTCCAATCAGAGCTGTTGTTGCTGGCCTACACCACAGCCACAGCAACGCCCAATCCGAGTCACATCTGCAACCTATACCACTCACAGCTCACGGCAACGCCGGATCCTTAACCCACTGAGTGAGGCCAGGGAACGAACCCGCAATGTCATGGTTCCTACTCAGATTTGTTTCTGCCGCGCCATGACGGGAACTCCTCCGCCCATTTTTGAATACCCCCATTTTCTTTGTCAGTTTTCTTTTTACTGCTGCACCTGTGGCATAGGGAAGTTTCCAGGCTAGGGGCTGAATTGGAGATACAGCTGCCAGGCTACACCACAGCCGCAGCAATGCCAAGATCCAAGCCGCATCTGTGATGCAAACCTGAATCCTTAACCTGCTGAGCAAGGCCAGGAATCAAACCCACATCCTCATGGACACTATGTAGGGTTCTTAACCCACTGAGCCACAATGGGAACTCCTAGCCCCCATTTTTTTTTTTTTTAAACATAAGCTGTGGCAAAGTCCTGCCCCCTGCTCCAGAGCCTCCACTGGCTCCCCGGGGCTGCCTGAATTATGTAGACGGTGTCTTCTGAGTGCCAACACAAGGTCTTAACCATGGTCCTGGGCCTGGCAGATTTCTAGGCATCCCAGCTGCAGATGGAGTTCAGGTACACGGAACCACCATAAACGTGCCCTTTTCCACAATGCGCTGCCCAGTGACAGGACCCTTATAACACCGCAAATGCTTGTGCCAGCCCTTTTTCTGTCCCTCTGAAGCTTCTCAACCGCTTTCAAGTTGGGTGGACAAGTCTCTTCCCAGAACCAAGAACTGCCTGACCAGGTGTAGGAAATATTTGGCTGGAGACTTTTTCAAAAAAACACCTGAGACTCTGAGTCCCTCAGACACATTAGTTGGCATGATTCAACTTGTTCCCACTCCCAGGGCTAGACCTTCGCTCCAGACTGGCACCCCTTTTCAGCCCCATCATTTCTGACTCTCGCCCCCTTCCCCCAGAGCCCATAAGGAGTCCCCTGCATGCTGTCCCCAGCAAAGCCATATGGGTTGTGACACTGATCCAGAAGCACGGTTCCCTTCCCAGGATCAGAGACCTCGCCTTGGCACAAAGCCAGGTCAAGGGAACCTGGTGGAAGAGAGATACTTACACTTACAGGTTGACTTTTTGGCACATCATAAACACCTTCCTTCTTTTGGCTGGTGGGAACCTACGAAAAAATCAAATTCGACAGTCAAAACACTCCGGCACTCCACGTTCAAAGGACAAACCTGCCAGGCTTCCCATCAAGGGCTAAGGGTGTGTGAGCACCGGCCCTGAGGCCCAAGGGCCCAACTTCCAGTGAAGGGGCTGCTGGGATCCTGGAAGCACCAGGCTGGCCTCCTTCTCTTAGGGGACCAGAGGAAGAGAGGGGTGTGTGAGTCGTTGCGTAAGTGTGTGCAGGGGGTCTCTGCCACTGAGCTCCTCATGGACCCACAGAGTAAGAGGCTGCATGCAGAGGCCTCGGAGACCACACCTCGGGAAAGACACTCTTCTTCACACCAAAGATAAAAATGAGGCCCAAGGAGGTGGGGGAGTTGTCTTAAGTGATTAAAAACAGTTTGCAGCTGAGCCTGAACTGGTCCCTACTGATGTGAGATCCGGGCTACTGAAAATACAGCAAATAACGGAGCTCCCGTCATGGCTCAGTGGTTAACAAACCTAAATAGGTTCAGTCCCTGGCCTCGCTCAGTGGGTTAAGGATCCGGCGTTGCCATGAGCTGTGGTGTAGGTCGCAGATGCGGCTGGGATCCTATGTTGCTGGGGCTGTGGCATTGGCTGGCAGTTGTAGATTTGATTCGACCCCTAGCCTGGGAACCTCCATATGCTGCAGGTATGGCCCTAAAAGGACAAAAGAAAAAAAAAAATACAGCAAATACTAAAATCCTAGGACAAACCAGGGCTTCTGCTGGAATCATATACAAGCCATGGGATAATCACCAAAGGATTTTCTTCAAGAAAAGGGTGCATCGATGCCATGAAAAGTATGAGCCTAGAATCCAGAAAATCTCTGACTGCTTTAACGCTCCTCTAGAATGTCTTTCTCCCTCTCTTCTCTTGCTTGTCCACCTGGTCTTACTGGGCCATGAGGAAAAGGCTATGCCCTAAGCAGGTCACTTAACACCTCTGAGCTACACTAGTATAAAATGGGAACTGTCAGCTCTTCTTACTCAGGTTATATATCAAAGAGAAAAGAGAGCAAATAATCAAAAACTTGCAGGTACCATCAGAGTGTAAAGTGTTAGAAGGAGAACTTCTTTTGCCACTGACGTATGACATAAATATGTACCCCAATACATATGAATAACAGCAGACCCATGAAATACTTTCCAAATGAGTCCTCTGGGGGCCTTGGTCTGGAACATTCCAGTTGGACAGCAATCGCTAGTTCTTCCCCAATAACTAGCGCAACAGCTTAATTCACACCTCCACAGGAGGGATCAGGCCGCAGTGGTTTTCCGCCTGATAACCCGTCTCACTTTCCATTAGGCAGGGAGCCCCTTAAAAGCGGGCCCAGTGCCTAACAGCCAGCAGGCCTTCAGTAGGTGTTTGCTGGTAAGTGTGCCGTCAAGGATGGTGGCGGGGAGTTGAGAACAAGAAAAAGTGCCATTTAAGCTTGGACCAGCTAACCATATCATTCTTCTTAGAGAAGTAAGAATTTGAGCCTATTCCTTGAGTCCCTTTGTCATTTTCATTCTCATTTAACTTAATATCCTCCTAATAACCCTAAGCTTCAAAGCCAATAAGTGATCAGATGGAAACACAGCTCTTTCTGGGACTGCACCTGGCATTTATCACCATGGTATGAGCTTAACATCGCCAGGGCACTTTCCACAAGCCAGGCATTATTCTAAATATCTGTGTTTACATACATTCTCATGTAATCCTTGCGACAAGCCTATCCGGTGAGGATGACACTGATCCAGAAGACGTCTCTCTCCGTGATGCAGAGAAGGAACAGGAAGCCAGGCGGGGGTCCTGCAGCTGTGAGCAGGGAGCCAGGAGCTTACAAGCCTGGGCGGCCTGCCTTTGAACTACTACACCAAAGAGATGGTTGGATCCCACTCCTGTCCCTCCCCCTTCCCACAACTGTTATGGGTGCTTCTTTTCCACATTCTACACTCAAGGAAACTTACGCACATTCTTGCAGACAACAGGTCTCTGAGCAAGCATGGCTGCGTAGAAGATGTACTTTCAGAGCCACTCTTGCCAACCTTAGCTTGTAGGCAGCCCATGAAGTAGGTAATTTCTTTGCTCCCGATAACTGAGCTCCATCTAAAAGGAATCCTTTAAGAATGCCTACAGAGTCCTTGTTAACGAGGGCCAATAAATTACCAGCCCTCACTTTTATTTTTACCAGCTCATCCTTGCCTGAGCAAAATACACAGCGTTTGTCTGTTCTCCGTAATTCACTGCTCACTTTGGGCACTTAGCAAGTTGAACCTCAGCTGACTCTCAATTATGCCTGCGGATCGAGGAGAAGCAGTGGGATGGAGAAACCCAAACTGTGCATAATTGAAAAGGCTTTTCTGCTCGGCTGTCCCGTGGGTGAGACATCAATCTGCCTATTTGTCCTTTAAGATTTCTTTTGGCCAGGACATCTTGGGAGGCTCGCCTGCCTCTCTAGGACTGATTTGAGCCTTCTTCTCTACTCTTGTAACCTCTGGGGTATCCTTTCATTAACAAATAAAAGTTACCAAGAACCTATTGAGTGGCATGCACTGTGCTTTGCTTAGGACGATGGTGGCGAATGAGATGGACACGTCCCCTGATTTGCCGGTGTTCCCTGTCTTGCTGGGGGAGATGGAAAAGGAATCAGGCTGTTGAAGGAAGGTGTCAGAAGTGCTTTCTCTTTGCAGAGAGTTGTCAAACCACACTGCCGTTTCCTGTTCCCTCTGTATTCCCACTGCTCCAGGAGCCTACTCAGGGCAGGGCAGATTTTTTTTTTATGATCCTTGTTTCCCCATCTGTAAATACTGGTTGAACAAAACACGTCTAAGCATCCAACATTTACCCTATGTGGGCCGAGGGCAGAGCACTAGCAGAAATGCCAAAAGGATGAAGACCAGAGACTGCCTTGGTCCTGGCTCTCAACTCCATTTAGCGGGTCCATCCTGACTGCAGACAAGTGATAAAGACAAGTTCAGTAACTTGTCTTTATCACTCTCTGATGCTGCAGAGAGTGATAAAGGTCCTGGACCAACAGGAAGCAGGAGGTCTGGTTCCTCATTCTGGCTCTGCCACAGGCTCTCTGAGCCCAGAGAGAGGTCCCTTTGTTCTCTGAGCCTCAGTTGCCTCTTCTGGTTGGTATGACCATCCAAGGAGCTGCCTACAAACTCCTTGAAGGTGAGGACCAGGCCGTGGTCACTATTACATCCCCATGTGCTCAGCACAGGTTAGGGGCTCCATAATTCCTTTTTGAATACATGAGTGAAATCACGCGAAAACCATACATTAAGGACCATCCATAGAGAAGACACTTTCGGTGCAGCAACCTATTAAGAGTGTGGAGAGGCAGGTTAAGGGCTGGGTGACATAGGATTAGAGACTTATCATTTTACAATAACAATACTTGACACATCTCGGGTGATTAAAAATGATTTTTGAATGAACGAACTCAGAGAATGTGCCCTTGGCAAGCTGCGATCTCGGTTCTGCTGGAAGCTTGCTGAAGTACGAGCGAACACTGGGTTTAAAATCAGAGGCTCTGGCCTTGGGCCCAACACTTAAGCATGCACGACTTGAATTTCTTACATTTAAAATGAGAGTCATCGCAACGGTTTTCATCTTACTGAGCTCCTGGAAGGGTCAGAACTAAGTGATGGGTAAAAACAACTTGGGACTGGGAGGCTCTGTGTTGTTTTGAAAAGACAACTGATAATTTTTTCTGAGGCATGCAAATAGAGAGACAATTACTATTATTAATCCAGTTGGGAAAATGAGACTCTGGATCCTCAAAGAGAGGTGACATGTACTCAAGAGTCGCTCCCTCCCTCGTGCTGGCGTTATAAATAGCAGAGTCCCACGAGGCCGCCGCTTTCCACGGGGCTCTCTGACAAGACGAGGTGAGCAAGCCATGTTCCACTTGACCTCATACATCATCACGAGACATCTCCAGCAGCATCGCTATTGGTGGCCTTGGGCAGTTAAAGGAACTGACATTTACACAGAACGTACTAGGCGCCCAAGGGCTCTCCTGGTGGCTTTACCTCTTCACACCACTTCTACAAGTGGGGAATGTGGTGGGTCCTAGTTTGTAGCCCAGGAAATCGAGATAGAGACGTTATGAGGGCCAGGCCACAAAAACCAGGTGCCAGTTCCATTTTCCTCATTCCAGAAAACAGAGGAGAAATGAAATAAAATAAAATAAAAATAAAATAAAATCTGGGACTACCTTGAGCAAGCTGAAGAAACATTAGAGTCTACTCAAGAAGAATGGCTAAGGAAATATGCAGGCCCTTAGAAAGAAAGAAAGAAAAAGAAAGAAAGAAAGAAAGAAAGAAAGAAAGAAAGAAAGAAAGAAAGAAAGAAAGACAGACAGACAGAAAAAGGAGGCTCCTAAAAGCAGCTTTTAAAAAGCCCAGCCTTATCTTTAGGCCATAGGGCTTATCTCTTGTGAAGCAAACTGAAGCCCAGAGGACTTGCTATGCAGCAGGGAAGGAGCCAAGGACCTTCCCAAAGAGGGCGATAAAATATTCATTCCCTTAGAGGGTATCTTCCTATAAATGCCGGACAGAGTGAACTGCTGAAACAAGTGACTTGAAATCTATACAGATTCTACTTGTGCAACTCAGCATCAAGGACATTCTGAGCTGATACGAGCCTTGGAGGCATTTATTTACGTGCAGAGGTCAGACAGACCTGGCTGCAACTGGGGCTTCTACCTCTTGCTGGCTCTGTGACCTGGGACAAGATACTTTATCTCTGGGAGACTCACTTTCCTCACCTGTAAAGTGGGAATCATGATTCAAGCAACTGGGGGTTGCTCTGAGATTCTGCATGCAAACCCCTATTTCCAGCACTGGCCCCAAACCAGCGCTCAGTAAGTGTTAACCCTCACCCCCCCACACACACACAATTTCAAAGAGTCTTTTTGTTCTGTAAAGCAAGCCAGCATGCTTTTCTAAAGAATCACAATCTATGATGAGGCCCTAGTTGCAAAGAGCAGAAAAGGGCCTTGCCTGAGAGATTCTTTGGTCTTATTTGCTCATTTTACAGATGACAGAGGCCCGGAGAAGGAAAGGAATCGAATCCACAAGGTGGCTTAACAGCCGCGGATTCAGGGTGTGACCTGGGAGGATGTGGGATGAAGCCTCTGCTTTATGGTTTCCACGTGATCTTGTTCCATCCTCATGCCAACACGTAATTTAGAGAGAAATTATTCCCCTATGTCATCACTGGGGAACCTGAGTCTCAGAAAGGCCAAGTGCCTTTGCCCGCTACCCCTAAGCCAAAGGTAGCTGGTGACAGAGCCAGAACTAGAGCCCAGGTTTCTGCTTGCCTAAGCTGCTTCTTCCCAGTACAAGAGGCTGCATGCCCCCTCCACAGAATCCCAGACTGGGCACAGTTGGAGCCCTGCCCACTACAGGTAAGTCTGAACGAAGTCAGGAACCTCGTATATTGAAAAGCCTAATTGTATTTGGAAAGGTGCTCTCTTGTCGTAGGATGACTGATTGACGCTTCCTCTGGTCTCACAGTGTAACTGAGCGGGACCCTTTGGGGCTTCCGGGGACAGACCCCTCCCCCACATCCTCTGCTCTAATTCTTCTCTGAAGCACCTCGATAGCAGCATCAGATGCACCTTTTTTGAGCTGTTTTGCAGATGCTAAAACCCCCACCAAAGAGAAGAAATTAACTACCTGCTGACCACAAACACTCTCCCCCCTAGACCTCCTGGAGTCTGAAGTCCAATAACGTTAACACGGCCCTGTCACCTCACCGTCAGCCAATCGGATAACTGTGCACCAGCTGACTCCCCTCCCTCACCGGGACTTCAAAAATGCTTTCCTGAAACCCATTAGGGAGTTTAGGGGTTCTGAGCACTAGGTGCCCTGGACTCCTTGCGTGGCGCCCTGCAATAAGGCTTCACTTTCCTTTACCACACCCAGTGTGACAGAACCGAGTGCAGGGGGAGCAGATTCAAGTTTGGTTTGGTTCAGTAACAATATTGAGACACGGCAAAGGTGTACTTTAAAATCGGACACTGAGGACAGATATGCAACCTTTCTGTTTAAAGACAGAATTTTTTTTTTTTGTCTTTTTGTCCTTTTAGGGCTGCACTCATGGCATATGGAGGTTCCCAGGCTAGGGCTCAAATCGGAGGTGTAGGTAGCCACAGCCACAGTAACGTGGGATCTGAGCTGCATCTGCGACCTACACCACAGCTCATGGCAACCCTGGATCCTTAATCCACTGAATGAGGCCAGGGATCGAACCCACAACCTCATGGCTCCTAGTCGGATTCATTTCCACTGTGGCATGACGGGAACGCCGAAAGACAGAAACTTTGTAAGCAGTGACTTTAAACAAAGCCTCGAAGTAGAACCTCACACTTGAATCCAACCCAGATGAATCCCATGAAGAGAAATAGATTATTATTCCACAGGGCTGGTGAAACCCTGTTGTTGGTAGAGCTAACATTATACTTTGGTCATTTAGAATTCTGTGCATTTGACAGAAACCGAAAATCTGTTTTACTACACAAGTAATGCATGCCCAAGGCAGAATAACAGACCACACAACTAAGTACATTAAGAAAATTAAAATCACTTATTTAAATACATTAAACTTTTTCCTGCTTCCATAGTGTTTATACTTCAAATTAGGGCTAAAATTCTAATTAGTGAAAAATCGGAGGTCCTCATATTTGTTTGATGTGCGGCTGTGCTCCGATTACGGAGACTCTTTGATGGGAAAGCGCAGGGGAAACAGTGTGAGTCCTGCCTTCACACACCTGCTTGGGTTTGATCCCAGCTCTAAACAGCTGGATAGCTCTGAGGAAGCCACTCAACCTCTCCGAAGCCTCAATTTCCCCTTGGGAGGGTGGGGCTGAAATGCCTAGTTGACAGCACATTTAGGAGGGTTAACAAGCTAAAGTGTGTTCAGCAAACTTGTGGTTGCCAAGAGAGAGAGGGGGTGGGACAGGGACGGATTGGGAGTTTGGGTTTAGCAGATGCAAATGAGCATGTATAGAATGAATAAACAACAAGATCCTACCGCAGAGCACAGAGAGCTATAATCAATGTCTTGTGATAACCACGACAGAAAAGAATATGAAAAGAATATATATACATGTGTAACAGAATCACTTTGCTGTACAGCAGAAATTAACATTGTAAATGAACTATGCATCAGGAAAATATATTTTAAAAAGTGTGTTCAAGGTTCTTCACGTAAGCAGACTTCTGAGACTATTAATTTACCTTCCCTTTGGAAGGGGTAAACCTTTTAGCTAAACTGTCTTTGATTCAGTTAATACTCCCAGTGTTGTCTCCAAATAGCATTTTGGAATTTGGCCTTCACAGTGTAGTTGACTTTTTTAAAAAGGAAATTTGACAGTACATTCTTTTGAAATACGAACAACCCTATTATATTCTAGACAATGGCCCTCCAATGGATCACTTCTTAGTGAAATGGAATGTTTCATTTCTGAGTCACCTGCAAATCGTTAAGATCCATTAGAAATCCAAATGTTGGCTGACCATTAAACACTTCAACAGTAAGGCATGAACACTACTGGTCAATGGCAGGGACCTAGAATTCACGCGAAGGTATTTCATCAAGCCGGGAATGACCCAAAGAGCAACGTGGATGGTGTGTGTGAGGAGAGAGCCCTCGGTTCCTCAGCCCTTCAGTGCATTTACAGGGGGAGATGCAAAGGTAGGAGGGGGAAGTGGTTTGATACCTGATAAATGTTTTCTTCCGTTTCGGGATCACGGATTGGCTCGTGTCCAGCCTCAAACACAATGTACTATTACAGGAGCGGCCAGAGAAGAAAAGTCAGAGGGGAAAAAGAAAGAGGGAAAAAAAAAAAGCATTTGGAATTCAGGATACACATCGCAGTAAGCATTAAAGAAATAGGCACAGGAGCAAACACCCTCAAGAGACAAGTGGATTACTGATATTCCAAATGGTCTGGAACGTTCCTGCCTCTTCTAAGGAAAACTGCGATGGTCTGATGGCCAGTCCTTTAGCGATGACTGCAGAGATTCCTGCAGATCTTTCTGGAGATATACCCTCCTCATTCAGTGGCATTTACCTCCACTGCGTCAGCGTGTGTGGGCACTGCTAAGTGGGGTGGATGTCTCCTGGGATCCCAATTTTGTAAATCTTGGGTGACAATGGATTTTGCTCCCTAAGGCCAGGGAACCTAAGCCAATTCTGATGTGCCCAGAGGCTCCAATTCCTTCATCTCATGAATATCACTTTTTACATTCTCTGTTTTCAATACTGAAATCAACTTTTCCATGCACATTTCAGACTCTAAAGGACGGGGGCCATTTCAAAAAGGGCACCATCCCCCACTCCCCCGCCTTGGGTCAGGGGGCTGAGCTCCTATGAGAGACCAGCCATGCCCCCAGCCTTCTAAAGCAAGGCCTGCCATCAAGGGCACCTTTGACTTTGGTTTGCCATCCAGGCTGGGCATAGCTTCTCCTTCAAGTGATTCAGATTAAATTACTTTTGATCCATATCATTTTCTGTTTTGTCATAGCGGTCGCAGCTTTCCTGCACATTTGCGCAGCATGCACGTGTGACACACACACATATAACCTGTGAGTGTCCCAGTTTGAAACGTTAGGGTTCTGGTTGTCTTTTGGGGTGGAACGTTTGGCTGCTTCTCTCTTTAGGCATCAGCAACGAGGGAAAAGCAGCCTCCTCGTCCCTCTTCTGCATCCACGTTAAGCAGAGCATATACTTGAACCCAAAGAAGCCATCTCTGTCCCTACACTTTGGCTGCAGCCTTGAAGAGCGAGCAGAGAAAGCTACAGGCAGGCATGTCTTTGGGATGCCCCCTCCCTCACCCTAACACTACCACCCTTGTGGCCTGAGCCAGGGCATTATATTGGGGGTCTGATTCCACTTCTGGCCCATCGGGGGCCAGACAGCCTTCTCATGGCCCTTCTCAAGCTCACCAACCATCGTCGGCATGAACGTCAATCTCCATCTCTGCTGCTTAACTCGTTGCAGCCACCTCATTATTCACAGTCTCTCTAATGAACTCAGAATATTCAAGAGACTCTTGCGAACATTCGGCTCTGGGATCAAACTTCTACAGATTGTGGAGCGGGCTGAGGCAGGGGCAGGAAGGGAGAAGCCTATTTCCAAATCCCATGCTACTGATGGCGGCCAAACTTCTGCTAGTTTTTATGGAAATTCCCTCCTGGAGAGGTTGGCAGCCCTCACCCTCAGAAATAATCTTGGTCCTTCTCCAGGCCCCGCAGCCAGTGGCTTCTTCGGGTCTCTGATGAGCATGTCTATGCCACGGGCCTGGCCATTCCTGACCCCTCACACCCCGACCAGTTTCAGAAATTACCTGGTATACGGGATCTTCAACATCCTCTTCCAGAATTGTCTACAGCAGAGTGAGGGAAGGGAGGGCAAAAAGCAGAGGATATAAAGGGAGAGATGTGAGACTGTATTCAGAAATTACAGGACAGTGAAGCAACCAGCTCTGGGGAGGACAGCCTGGTGGGTCATTAAAGCAGAAAACAGGCAGAAAAAAGATGAAAACCCTTGCAGTCACCCCATCGGCATAGCTAACAAGAGCAAAGGCAATTGAGTTTCCTTGTTCTTCTTCCCTGAAATCGTCCCCTGGATTCAAGACTCCACTTTCTCTTACAGGTCTAGCATCTCGGAGAGTAAGGGATCATCTCTAAAGGCTTGCTTCCGCTGCCTGTAATTTACATGGGAACCTTTCATCTGTGTTTATTTCTACTTGGCAGCAGGAGGAGAAGCCTTGACTGTCAGGTTTCACATCTGTTTATTTTAAGCCCCGTCATCTCCAGTGCCAGGATGAACGCACAGGTATACCTGATACACCGCTTGTTCGCACTGCTTATCCTTTTGTGCCTTTTTTTCCAATTCTTCTCTTTGCTTCAATTCATAAATAAGTTGAAAGAGATCTCTTAGGTCCAGAATAACAGGTTCAGCCTGGAGTAAAAGGATGCAAAGTACATTAATAGGGGGATGGTTACCCGCAGCCCTTCCTTTTTCCATTAAACTGAAAGCATTCCAGCTTTAATTAATTCTACCTTGTTTATACTGGTTTAGCAAATTGCATCTAGGCTAAAGTTCATTTCTGCAACTAATTCTATTTGCAAATTCATAATAATCTTAAGCATAAAAGGCACTGTTTTTATTTATTAGTAATTTCGAATACAATAAAATTAGGGTAGGCCTTATGCAAAACAGCTATTTGTTTTCTTTTATTTTCTTTTTAAATGAGGCTATGAACACAAGGAAACTTATTTGTGTACTATGCTTCCATCCGGCTTAATCAGAAAGGAAAATAATTAGTCATTACGAAATATCCATTAGAAAAAAAACCACCACCACCCCTGGATGGGCATGAGCGTGTCGCTTTGCTCCGAGGCTGTTTATCTTTTCTAGAAGAGAAGCTGGGCACCAGTGTGGCTTAGTCATAGGTCAGGGCAGACCTCCGAAGACCAGCAGGGTGACGGTGCAGCCCCGTAATAGGCCCAGGGAAAGGCAACCTCCTTGGGTGGTTACTCACCGCCTGGGCTGTTTTTATGGCCACAAATCTGTGATTCCCTTCCTTCCCACAAACGTATCCAAAGGCCCGGTGATCTGTGATGTCCTTGGCGATGTAGGAAATTTCGTGAACAGCATGATGATGCTGAAGAGCCTATCAGAAGAGACAAAAAGGAAGAGCTGATTTCAGGGGCCTTTCCCTCTGAGCTGTTGATCAATAAGAGATGGGTTTCAGCTACGTGTGAACAAGCCCGGAGGGCTTTGGAAAAGCTGTTTGGTCCAGATGGAAGGAAAAAGAGCTGTGCCTGCCCTTGAGAAATGGAGGCTTCCTTCCACGGTCTAGATGCTGTGACCAGGGAGATAAACAGGACTGCTCAGATGCTGAATGAGCATCTGCGATGGAGGCTTCCTTCTGCTTGTCAGGGCGGGCCAGCCTCTTTCAGGGATGTAGGCTCCTGCTACATTTTCCCCAGGACACAGCAGCAGTCTGAGTTCTGGATTGATACTTAGTATCCTCACATATCCAGGGCCTCTGCTTGCCCCACTGAACAACTGTACAACTGCAGGGGGCGCCATCCACACTCAGAGAACCGTAGATGTGACCGATCATAACAATTTTCCAACAGGTGGTGACAGAGTAACTGGAGGGTCCAACATCCTTCTCTATTTTGTCCAAGGTCACCATTTTGGTTAGAACAACATCTCTGAGGCTTGTCATGGGGTGGTCCCTATGTCTGCACTACTCATCTTTTTTTTTTTTTTTTAAAGGCTTTTAGGGCTGAACCCTATGCACATAGAAGTTCCCAGGCTAGACGTTGAATAATTGGAGCTGCAGCTGCCACAGCAATGCAGGATCCGAGCCACGTCCACAACCTACACCACACTCACTGCAATGCTGGATCCTTAAAGCCCCTGAGCGAGGCCAGGGATTGAACCCACATCCTCATGGATACTAGTTGGATTCGTTCCCATGAGCCACCACCAGAACCCCTGCAATGCTTATTCTTTTATCCACTTGCCTAAACTTTATTCCTCTTGCAAAGGCCACATGAAATAGCACCAGCTCTGTGAAACCCCCTCAGCAAGGCCTGCCTTCTCTTCCCTGCAGATGGGATTCCTCCCTCTTGTCTCCCTAGAACTTCTATCTCTCGCGATATGATACAAAAACTCCTGGTGGATTCCTTCCTGGGCTCCAGCTTTCACAGACCTCCCTTCTCTGATATACTTGCCTAAATCCCAGTCTTTCCACCACACTCTGTCCCCTTCATCACTGCCATCATAGCACCTTGCCCTGTGCACAGCTGTTGGACTAAACCGACCAGAGCTGTTGGACTTAACTGGGGTTGCTGATCAGTAACTCAACCATCTTTTAAAACTGACCTCCCGGCCTTGATTATCCAAACTTCAACAAATCATGTTCTCTCTCCTGCTGAGGGATGGTGATCTTTACGGCCATTTTTCTAGAGTAAATGTACCAAAAGCAATCCCCACTTAACAGTCTTCTGTAAAGGCATGTGTGTATCCCGGCATTGTATGATGTGCTTCCAGTCTTGACAAAGGACCTTTTCATTACACTGAGAGTCAAGAAGCTTGAATTCTAGCCACTATGCGAACACAAGGCACTCACTGTATGTCTCTGGATCTCTGTTTCTTTTTCAAAGGAGAACTTTGAACAGAACAATGGCTCCTAACCCAGAGCCCTGGATCTACTGGGGTCATTAAAAGTCCCCAAACAGGTTCCAGGCTATTTCAAATGTTTCAAAGAGCTGAACAGAAATTTATAATTATTTCCGATAAGGAGCTCCCATTGCGGCTCCGTGGGTTAAGGATCCCATGCTGTGAGTGTGTGGATGCAGGTTTGATCTCTGGCCTTGCTCAGCACATTAAGGAACCAGCATTGCCACAAGCTGCAGGGTAGGTGGCAGATACAGTTTGGATCTGGTGTTGCTGTGGCGTAGGCTGGAAGCTGCGGCTCCAATTTGACCCCTAGTCTGGGAAATTTCATATGCTGCAGGTGAGGCCCTAAAAAGGAAAAAATATCCCTAATAAGACAATATCTTTCATGGGTCACACCAATGAAAAAGCCGAGTTCATTTAGCATGGCATCAGGTTACCGCTGTTGTATTCCTTAGAGCAGATTCTCTTTGGCAATTAGTGCTGGGTTCAAATAATCCATATAGGAAAGTGAATAATTATAAATGATTGTGTGTGTGTGAACAAAGTCTCCCATGTTGCTGAGTCCATGGAGGGAGGGAGAAATGTAACACAGGGGAATTTGGTTATGAAAACACTGGGAACCACTGGAGTATATTTTTCTCTCATTTCAGCTCCCAATCCTTTAGCCATTTGGATCTCATATCACACAGCCAGCCTCTAGGATAGCAGGCACCTGCTTTTCATGCTGACCATCCCCTTGGTTCTGGACATTTGGCCCTGACCTTCCAAAACGTCCATCCCCAGCCTGATGCCATTTTCCCAGGCTTCAGACCTTAGGAGTCATTTCTGCAAGAGAATGTGCTGCCGCACCTTCACCTTCCAGCAAAGAGGCTGGGTATTCACTCACCTCTTTACTACTCTAGGGACCCTCCCTTTGGCTTTATGCCTGTCCAGGTTGCCCACTGTCTCCTGGACATCATGCTTGGAAGCTGGTATCATTGCCCAGTCATCCTAGCCCCTTAAGTGGCCATAAGACTATGGTGTAATTCTAGTGGATTCTGACCCAACGTTGGTGAAGAAGAATGTGTTTGTTTGTGAAATTATCAGGACCCGTTTGTTCCTGTTGTATGAAGGGGACATATTTTGCCAGCAGAGAAAAACTGCTCAGAGAGCAGTAGTTTTTCCGTGGTGTTAATGATGTAAAATTGATGAGGTTTATATTCACGAAATGTGGGGGTATTGATTTAGAGGCTTTTGTGAGCTTGAATGATGTGCAGCAGGGAAAGTGGGAGACAAAGGCTTCCTCCATCTCTCCCCTTCCTGCAAATAATTCTTTCTCTGCAGAACGGGAAGAATGTGATCCACACCTCCTATTAAGTCAAAGTTTGACGACAGTACTTTATTGATTGCCAAGTGGAATATTGCTCTAAAATTAAACTGCGATTAGAAGTCTTCCTGGTGGAATTAGATTTGGAGATGATTGTGCAATGGTAAAATATCACCTCCTATGCAAGACAGCAGATGGAGATGTTTTAATTTATCTGGGAATCCTCATTAAGTGTTTTAAAATCAAAACATTTTTAATGCCTGATGATACCTAATATTGCCTGGCGGAGTGCAGCTATGTGTGCGTGAAGTGCTTAAAAATATTTGTAGCAGTATCTTTTCCCATAGTTAATTTTATGACATGTTACAAAGGATTGCTCTGAAAGTGGCTCATTCATTTGGAAACGAACATGCAGTGACGGCATATGTCTCCCATTTCTCCAACCTTAATCAAGCACACACAATACAGATGCTTGCAAATACAAATATATTAGAATCTTCCTAATCCCATGTTATCACCTTCATTTTGGCAGCTCAGAGGCCCTTGCAAATACACGTTCGGTGAGCCTCCAAACTGCTCCCTGCCTTGAAGTGCAGGTTTTATCAGCACAGTCAAAGACGGTTGGAGCCAGAGAAAACTTAAACATCATATAGTTCAACTCTGCATTTATCCATGAAAGAATCGAGGGTCACACAGTGCTCTGGCTGGATCAAACCTTAACCCAGGCCTCACTCTCCCTACTCAGGATGACAAAGCGTTGAAAGGAGGAAACAAGATCAAAAGAACCAAGGTCTCTTTCCTTTAGACTCTTGACTCCCTGGACCATCAACAAAACAATGATCCCTGACAAGCTGGGATGAGGAAGGGGAGCTGGGTAAGGAGGTAGAGCAGAGGCTCTTTTGGGTTCCAGCAGGATTCTGAGGTTAAAAAGGGTCGTAAGGCAGAAGGTCTGGGGTCAAGGCCAGCTCTAAGGACCTCAAAGAAAAAGGTCAGGGCAGCACAGCATAGTCCGAAAGGTCACTCTCGGGAGCTTGGCCACCTGCAATATCTACTGAACAGCCAGAAAGGTAAGGGTGAAGCCCTTGGTCCCAGAAGAAAAGGGCTGTTTCCTCCCAGGAGTGTTTCTGTGGGGAGTTCCTGGGGCATCCAGGGATGTCCTGGAGAGAATACTGGACCAGGGAGGGGAGGGAGAGAGTAGAGGAAGGGCGGATTCTGTTGTCCCTCCACACAGCCTTTGGAAAATAGTTGCTGTCTTGGAAAAACTTGGTCTACATCTTAAAGCACGGCCAGAAGTCAAAGCAGACATTTGGTTTTAAAAAGAGAGTCTTCTAGGATACCCTATCTTTCTACTTCTACCACAGCTTCATTTACTCCTGTTCTAAGCCCTCTTCTTTACAGGGTGGCTGAAACTTGTCACCGAAGCATTCCAAGGACGATTCAGAGATTAACCTCCCCTATCCCGTTGTGGCACGGTGGAAACAAATCCGAGCAGGAACCATGAGGTTGCAGGTTTGATTCCTGGCCTCGCTCAGTGGGTTAAGGATCTGAAGTTGCCATGAGCTGTGGTGTAGGTTGCAGATGTGGATCGGATCCTGTGTTGCTATGGCTGCGGTGTAGGCCAGCAGCTGTAGCTCTGATTCAACCTCTAGCCTGGGAACCTCCATGTCCTAAAAAAAACCAAAAAAACAAAAATAAAAAATAAAATACCTGCCCCCCAATGCAGTTTGACTTTCCTCCCTCGGGTGAAACTAATCTGAAGGGTTCATGATCCCACCTTGAGTTCCTTACATTCCCATCCCGGTGCCACCATCACCCATATTGTTTTCTCTGCCAATTGCCCTCTTCATCCCCTGACCTGTATTTCCTCAACGCCCCCTGACTGCACCACACCTCTGCTTCAAGGCCCAGCTGCCATACGATGCTCATCTAGGGAATCTTCCCGACTCCCCTATTTCCTTGCGTAAGGATTCCCATCTTAGATCTCTTTGGGTTGTATTTTTCTTCTGAGATGTTTCGCACTTGTTACTTTTGTCACACATTTATCCACACATGTAGTTATTCACACCATCTGTGTTTCTTGAGCGCCTGTTTTGTTCCAGGTCTCGTGCGAAGTGCTACATCTACCCAGACCATTGAAACACAGTCCCTTCTTCAGGTCCTTGCTGATCTCATAGAAAAGGCAGGCCAAGAAACTAACCACCACAATATAATAAGACAAGCTTTATGTTTAAGCTGTGCATTGGGGGCTACGGAGGCTCAGAGCAGGAGTGGGGAGGGGCATCAGGGAAGACTTGACAAAGGAGCTGATCTTAGATGGAGCCTTGAAGGATAAAGAGGGAGTCCCCAGAAAATCGGGCGGGGGCGGGGGGGAGCGCATTCTAGGCAGAAAGAACGGCACATGCAAAGGCCTCTAGGTCCTAAGAACAGGGCATGGGGAGAATCTGTGCCTGTGTTTTCTCTCCGCTTTGGGGATGTTCGCTCCTTGAAAGAAAGATCCACATCCGGTTCTCTTTAGTCTTAGCCCAGCTCCTAATACTGTTCCTTTTGAACAATAAATGCTAAATAAGGTTTGATGAGTTAATGAAGGAGGGAAGAACCAAGTCATCTTGAGACATATGCACACAAGGTAGTTGCTCAATAAATGCTCATTGATGGACTGAAGCAGGTTAATTCACGACGTTTCACACAGGATTCATTCTGTAAACAGAGGGTTTCTTCTCTGCTCACCATTTTTTTTTCCCCTTAGCATTTCCATGAGCCATTTACCAATGTTTAAATGAAGTATCAAATTGTTTGCAGGGTTATCGTCTGACAGAATAAATTACAGAGAAGACTTAATTTGTAGTATGGTTCAATACAGCCAATTAAATACAGTATGGATTAGAAAGTCATCTGCTCAGACTTCACCATTAGCTTTTTTTAAAGCATAAATTGTACCCTATTTAGCCTTCATATTAGTATTGTGTGTGTGTATGTGTGCGTATGAGAGTGTGTGCTTTCCTGAGGCAATACAGGAAAAATACCCACCAGGATTCAAGTGAGTTAACAAAAAAAAAAAATCAAAACAAAACAAAAAAAGCAGATATGCAGATAGACACAGAATAAAAATAGATACATGAAAAATACACTACTTCACACTATAGGCAATTACAGTAGTTAAAACCTCACAAGACAAAGAGAGGCCCAGGCTCATTATAAAGGCCTTTCTCTTTTCTAACATATTTTTGGATGCATTTGCTGCATGGCAGTGCCAGCAAGGCTCGGAGGCAACCTCTGTACCAGCCCCCAGGAACCCCATCATCATATGCTCAATGGAGAGGGTCAGAGTGAAATCTTCCCTAAGTTGCTATCCTGAAATCTTTTAGAATGCTTTACTCAAGGACAAGACCAAATTTCCAAAGATCTTTGTCCTTAGCTGAAGAGTTAACATGCTAACAGGAGAATATGGACTCAGGAGCCAGAGAGAAGACAAACCAAACTCAGGCTCTCTCACTGACCACATCCCTCTAACTTTCGGCGCCTTCTCTTCTTATATAACATAAAGAATGATACAGAATCCCAAAGGTTGATGGAAATATTAAATTGATTCATATAAACTATACCAGATATAATTCATGAGATCCCATTTTCCCCCACTGCAATTACAAAAAAAAAAAAAAAAGATAATACCCAGTGTTGACAAAAGCGTGGGAAAACTCTTCAGTCTGTCTCTCTCTCTCTCTCACACACACACACACACACACACACACAATCAGCACCAGGATGGCAACAACAATATCTTTTTTCCCTCAACTCTTTATCCTGTGCATCAAAGCTCCGTGCCTGACATACAGTAAGGACTTCGTATCTATATGTTTTTATTGTGGGAAAACATACACAACATAACATTAACCATTATTCAGTGTATGGTTCTGTGGCACTGAGTGCATTCACATCGCTCTGCTCCCATCACCACCATCCATTTCTAGAACTTCATCTTCCCAAATGGCCATCTGTACCATTGAACATGAAGTCCCCAAGCCCCTTCTCTTCCAGCCTCTGGAAACCACATTCTACTTTCTGTCTCTATGAGGTTATCAGTACCCATTTTCATTTTCAAATGAATAATCTGAATGAAGAATCTGTCAGTAAAATCTTGAGTCCAAGTCTCTTCTTGAACAACACCCCCCCACCCCAACCCTACTGGCTCTACTTGTGTTTCTCTAACACTTCATTCCCTCAGCTGTTAAAATAAGGAGGTTGGACTCAGTAAATACGCATGTCCTGTTTTGCTTTTGACACTTCTTTTGAAACTTTCCAACAAGACAACAGCTATAAAAGACAGCTTCTTCTTAGTAACTCTCTAAACATATGCTATAAACACACAGCTCTGGAACTGTGCGAGTCAAGTTCTTGCCTAAAAATAGGGAGAGGAACTAGTTAACTAGCTAAGAGCATTCTAGACCTATGATTGAGGCTCACATTTATCTAACGGGCAAAGTGGAGCCAGGTGTGCTTCATCAATTAGCAATCACCAAAGTGACAAGGAAGCAGGTTTCCACTCAGGAGAAGTGAAAACCACCTTCAATAGGAAAGTAGCTTCTGTGGGGCTCAATCAGAACACCACATCCCACGAGCAGGAATGTGCTACCGCATAATCACCATCGGCAGTGAGTTGGACAAGCTGTCCTCTTCTCATCTAATTCATATTCATGCCCTAAAAGCCCTTTGCTTCTAGGATACACCAGGTGCTGGAAATACTGAGATAAAGAAGGGGCAGTCTGAGCTCTCAAAAGCTGGTGATAACCATGTGTGTGTAAGTCGGGGGCTCCTCTTTCACCCGATGCTCAGAGGACTTGTATATTACATTATCCTATGCCCGTTTCCATAAGGCATATAGCATGATGGAAGGATTTGGATCTCACCTCTGTGGCCATGGGCACGTCACCTTATCTCACTGAGCCTCGGTTTCTTCATTTGTACAATGGGAAGAATCCTTCCCTTATAAGGGTGGGAAGAAGATGACTTAAGGTATCTAGCAGGGTACCCATAGACAGCAGGCTCTTAAGACTTTGGATCTTTTCCCAGGAAACTGAGTTTAAGAGCCAACGACTATGGAACACAGTGTCCAATCACCAAATGTGGTTAAGCTCAGGTCAGGCCTTCTTTAGAGCTCATAGGATAATAGTCTTTGGAATAACCAAAGGGTGGTGATAAAGTCTCCTGGGTAAAGAGAAGAGTGGAGAGAGGGAGTTTCAAAGGTTATGATGCCACCTAACAACCTGGATCTCACCATCCTGGGAAATTTAACCCTGCAGTGTTCAGTTATATGATCACTGAATTAGTTTTGTTCCTTAAGACTGAGGTAAGTTTGGAGTTCCCGTCATGGCTCAGTGGTTAACTGAGCGACTAGGAACCATTAAGGGTTCGATTCCCGGCCTCACTCAGTGGGTTAAGGATCTGGCATTGCTTTGAGCTGTGGTGTGGGTTGCAGACGCGGCTTGGATCCCGAGTTGCTGTGGCTCTGGCGTAGGCCAGCGGCTACAGCTCCGATTAGACCCCTAGCCTGGGAGTCTCCATGTGCCGCAAGTGCGGCCCTAGAAAAGACAAAAAGACCAAAAAAAAAAAAAAAAAGGCTGAGGTGAATTTTATCTTATTTGCAACCAAAAGATTTCTGAACGATACAGCGACTATCATTATCCTATCTTAGGAGGAATCAGGCTTGGAAAGAAGTGACTTGCCCAGGGAATATCAGGCTGGCATGGGATTTTAGTAAATCTCATTGACACTCAAGTCTATGTCTGGTTTACTGTTGGTAGTAATCTGTATTGGAATTGCAATTTTGTAATTGCTTTGGGTATATATTAGGATAACACAAATACAGAAATACACTGCTATTAGAAAGCAAGATGTTCAGGGAAAGAAAAATGAGATCCACGTGGAAAAGTTAAGCATAACCCAATCATTGTACATTTGAATTGAACACATCCATATGAACCCATCATTTAAAAAGTGTATTTCTAGCACTGTTTGCAGAAAGAGACTAGAAGCAATGAAACCCCAAGTAGCAATGAGCACACCTAATGCAGCGATTTATTCTCCACCTATCTATTTGTCTATTGATCTCTTAACCCAGCTAGAGAAAAAGAGACAGAGAAAGGAAACACAGCAAATGGTGAAATGGGCTTTTTGGTTGAACATTTTGTTGGAGACAAAACCTAAATATTAGCCTGCTCCTTTCTCTACCTCTCATTCCCTTTTCCTCTCTCTGACCACAGGCGAAACCAAGGCACCAAACACTTGAGTGACTTAATTGAAAGTAGGCTGCAGACAAAAGGCCTTTGTAAAGTCCACCTCAGGCAACCATTGGTCCAAAACACAAGGGGTCAATCGGCACATTGAGAAGGACTCAGAGTTAAGAGCCGCCAGTTTTCTTTGTTCCTTTTTACGTTCCCAAGGCCGGCATAAATAAACATCAGCCAGTTGTGGGTCTCTTGTCAACATTTTTTAAAGGTTCAGGTTGAATAAATATGGGAACGATTTTGCGCTTCTGAAACGCCAGGGAAAAACACATCCCAAATTTGAAAGAGTCTCCAAAATATGTGTAAGGGTTCAGATTTAATTTTCACTATATATATTTTTAAAAGGTACTATCCAGAGCATGACTACGACGTGCTAGGCATCGTGCCAGGTATGCTACATATGCAGGCCTCGTTTATTTCATTCACCCAACAACCTTACATGTTACTTCCCCTCCTTTTACTGTGGAGGTCAGTGCGACACAGAGAGGTTGAGGAACTCACCTGGGGTCACAATGCTGATAAGGGAGACCCTGGATTGCTGCCAGGTAGGGCTGGCTCCAGACCCCAGGCAGCCCCTGTGCATGTGAATACTGCTTTGGATGTACTTTAACCGCGTGTACTCGCATTCTTCTAAAATTCTTATTTTTATTTCTATTTCTTTCTGCATGAAGAATCCTAATAATCATTGTAGGTGTTGAGCAATGTAACCAATGATTTCAACCTTTTAGCGTATGGCATAAAATTATTGTAGCAAGTAGGCAAATGAGTGTGAATGAATGGAAATGAAACAGCATGTTTTGCCACAAGTCACTGCAGAAACGAGGTCATTATATTTAATGGAAAATTACTTTTTGTGTTGTAACCAGTCTGAAATTAACCTCTGCCTTGGTCACAAGGGAGTCTCGCGTGCCAAAGAGCATCTTAGAAGAAAGCGATGTGACTTTAAAAATGGAGCCAATGGAAAGAACGCGACATGCGGAAGGAGAAGGTTGGAGTCTCCATTTACAGCCTGAGGTGGAGAGCAGGTGGTGGTGGCGAATAGGGCTTCTAGGATCCATTTTAATAAGACATGTGGATGCTGAGGAAGCACACGACTTTGGATAGACACAGACCAGCACCTGACATCCAAATCTAGCACGGACTTCTCGTTGCCACCTTGGACAAATTAGCTAGCTTCTCTGAACCTTGACGTCCTCGTCTAATTGGGGGTGAGAACGAAGTAAGAGTCTGGTACCCTGCCTGGCACCTGGTGATGCTTAATAAATGCGCCATTTACTAGTTCCTCTCCAGTTCAAAGGTTCTGTTCCCTAATTTGTCATTACTACCTACTGAACTGTGCCCTCCCAAAATTCATAGGTGGAGGTCCTCGAGTTCAGTCCTTCAGTATGGGACCTTATTTGGAAATAGAGTTGACCCTTCACCGGATGTCAGGCTTAGGGGCACCAACTCCCCAATCCCCCCACCCCTGTGTGGCAGAAAGTCCATGTATAACTTTGCAGTCAGTCCTCCGTATCCATAGTTCTGCACTAGCAGATTCAACCAACCATAGGTTGTGTGTACTACATGACGTATTTATTGAAAAACATCTGCATCTGCAATCAAGTGGACCCACACCGTTCAAACCCATGTTGTTCAAAGGTCAACTACAGTCCTAAAACGTCAGGAAATCAGAATGCCACCATATTTGGAAATAGTGTCACTACTGATGCGATTAGTTAAAATTGTGCCATGTTAGAATAGACTATGACCAGGATCCTTATAAAAGGGGGAGAAATCTCGACACGGACCCATGGACTGAATGCCTTGGGGACATGAAGCCGGAGATCCAGATGATGTGTCTCAAAGCCCAGCAAGACCCAGCACTCCCACCAAACCACGAGAAACCAGGAGCAAGGCCTGGGACAGACTCTCCCTAGAGTGGTCAGAAGGAGCCAACCTTGCCAAAGCCTGGATCTCAGACTTCTAGCCTCTAGAACTTTGAGACGATCAATTTCCATGTAAACCTCTCCATTGTGGTAATTTGATTCACAGCATCCCCAGGAAAGAAATACAGCAATCTCTTTAGTTTTATCTCCAGATCCCTTTGAGGATTTTGTCAAGAGACTAAGGTACTGAAAGGACAAAATCAGAAGTGTCCATCTCTGCTCCCTCGTGAGACTCAATTTTCCCATCTGTAAAAGGACGGAGGGGCGAGATGGACCCCTGACAGCTTTGCTCTGCTTTTCTTTGTTGTTGTTTTTTTTTAACTTTTTTTTTTTCTTTTTCATGCTTGCACCTGAGGCATGTAGAAATTTTGGGCTGGGGGTGAATCACAGCTGCAGCTGCCAGCCTACACCACAGCCGCAGCAAAACCAGATTCTTAACCCACGGAGTGAGGCCAGGGATTAAACGCCCATCCTTATGGACACTCTGTCGGGTTCTTAACCCACGGAACCACAACAACAACTCCCACTCTGCCTTTCGATGCAGGACAGCAAAGTCTTTAGCTTTCCTATTACTGCCAGATCTCGCTACGTGAATCAGAAGCTGGAAGAGGTGCAGGGCCGTGCCATTTATAATGGTGTCTCTCCCATTATTTCCCATTTAATGTCTGTATGGCATTTTCCTGAATATACCACCAAACCACTGAGGTGGTGGGTTGAGC
Source organism: Phacochoerus africanus (assembly GCF_016906955.1). Lineage (NCBI taxonomy): Eukaryota > Metazoa > Chordata > Mammalia > Artiodactyla > Suidae > Phacochoerus > Phacochoerus africanus. Next base: position 154,824,837 of record NC_062551.1, on the reverse strand, counting down.
TCTCTGAGTACCAGGATCAACTGTTTCTCTTATACTACTTGGCCCTGCGATTCGTTAGGCGGTTGCCTTCGAAAATGAACTGTCAGTAAAAGAAATGATGGTAAAATCGCCCCTTTTGTTGAAAACGTGCCAAACACCATCCTGAAGCCATGTCCTCCAACTTACCTTGGGGTCTCTGAGGGCGCAACGGACAGAAACTAATACATTCTAATGCTCAGCTCTATCATTTTCCTGTTAGCGATGAGAAAACTGAGGCTAGGAGGGGTTAAGCAACTTGTTCAATCAATGTTAAGTCAGGGGTGAGGTTCAGAGCTGGTGCTAAAAGTCGGTGCCATGGCAGCCAGCTTCCTGCCCATTTTAGGGCATGAGGTTGCCTCCTGAAAGGCAGTGATGCTCTTGTATCACTTCCCCCCTGGCATCTATGTCTGTGCCAGGCTCAGAGGGAGCAGCACTCAAGTGAGGGCAGCTCTAGGGGGCCTGGCTCAGTTCCTCAGGGCTTCCTGCGGAACCAGCCCAGACTTATCTCTGTGACTCAACTCTAGTGACAGAGTATCTCCCTGGATCTAGAAACTCTGTGACCAGCTCCCCAGGATCCTTTCCCTGGGGAGCTCACAGTCTCTGGAAAGCCATGGCCTTTGGTGCTCATGCTTAATGTTTTCAAAGAAACCCACTTTCTTTTTCTTTTTTCAGATGGCAGCACATGGATGTTCCCAGGCTAGGGGTCAAATCAGCTACAGCTTCCGGCCTACACCACACCACAGCAAAGCAGGATCTGAGCTGCATCTGCCACCTACACCACAGCTCAGGGCAACACCAGATCCTTAACCCACTGAGCAAGTCCAGGGATCGAACCCACATCCTCACAGATAAACAGTTGGGTTCATAACCGCTGAGCCACAATGGAAACTACCCTATTTTCTTCCTTTCTAACACATTTCACAGTCTTTATTCCTTCCTAGGCATGATCATCTGCTTAGCATTTGTGTCCCTTGCTAGCCTCTGAAGATGAGGGAAGCAGTCCCCATGGCAGGTCCTGGTCACCACAGCCTCCCCAGCACCCAATGCAGGGTCTGACACTTAATGGGGACTCAGTCATGATTTGCTGAGTGAATAAGAAAGTCCTGTGTTCATGCCATAATAAAGGTAAGAGCAGGGTAGGAATGGAGGCCTGAATGGACTAGATTAGTAGGAGCTGACCAGGTAACACTTAGTACTCTTGAGGGTGGTAGGGATTAAGATGTTCCACCCAGAGGGTTAACTAAATGGAAGTGATGCTAAAAAAGTATGTCATAGACAGGGCGCTGAAATCAGCTGGGGATGCAGAGCCCAGAAAGTGCTGGCAGTGTGGGAAGACAGGCCAGCGGCCAGGGGATACTGGCTTCTGAAGGAATAGGAGAAAAAGAATGTCTACATATGCAGAACTGCGTCATTTTGCTATACTGCAGAGATGGACAGAACACTGTAAATCAACCACCATAAAAAAAATTAAGAAAAAAGCTGGGGGTGGGGTGTTGAAATTATCATCGGCTTTCTACTGCACTCTGCCAGTCATCTTCAGGGCAGGTGACCCTTTGAGGAGGCTGCAAACGGAGTCCTTCTTCAGGCTGGAGGAGGACACGGGGATGGCAGCCCCTTCCAGCTGGGTTCCATTAAGACAGGAGCCCAGGGGATACACAGCTGAAGCATCAGGAGGGTGGCTCACGGGTGACAGATGGCTCAAGTAAACCTGGCAGTCCTGCTGGAAGGGAGGGCCCTGGCCAGACCGCAGAGGGGGCTTCTGCTCTTGGCTGGAAAAGCATGGGACTCTCTGGTCTGGGGACAGCCTGGCAAAATGTCTGGGAGTCAAAGATGGAGCTCATCTTCATGCACCCCTAACCCCTGCCTCCCACCCACCATCCACAAGCCACACATGGCAGGGGTTCTGGTTTACAAACAAAAACCTGGATGGCCGGTGCTGGTGACGATGATGGCAACGTGCCTATTTCACCGGCTGCACTGGTAGTTTCTGGAGACAACTGGATGTGCTCCCAACCTCAGAGCACGCAGCTCTCTGTCACCTTATGGTGAAATCCGTGAGTAAGAATGGCCTGTGGGCTAGGGTTGGAAGGGTCTGGAACATTCCTTGGCTCCACTGTTTTCTTCGTTCTTGGGGATGTCATGGACTGCACCAGACCTCAGCTTGCCCGTTTGAGAGATGCCAGCCCAGAAGGCCACTGTGTGGACTGTGTGGCCATCTGGCAGGGGCTGGCAGATATAAGTGATGGGGGATCTGGGAGCGCCAGAGGGCACACTGGACACAGAGCTCAACAACCTGGATTCTCACACAGGAGGCAGGAGCTGGAGGCCTGCTGTGAGTTGGATGCTGGGGGGTGCAAGGGGCATATGAAAGGCACATGGGAAAGCATGTGGTGTGGAGGACAGAGCCCGGGCTTGGGTAATCGCAGGCCAGTGTGGCGCCTTCTCAGAGATGCCGAGACTGAACAATAGGGGTGGCTAACTCTGCCAGTCAGGATGACGGGAAGAGGGGGCACTGGGGTTAACTCACCAAAGATAAGGGCTACCAAGATCTACCAAGACAAGAAAAGAGAGCAGCATGGGCAAGCCAGAGCAGAAGAGGAGGCTTCAGCAATTCTGTGAGGTTCTGGGTTTGGGCGTTCAGGGGTGTGGGTGTGAGATACCTGCACAGCCCTTCTGTGCACATTTCCAGAATGTGCTAGAGAGATGGAGAGGCCAGGACCTGACATGTCACTTTGAGGATTCTACCGAGATCGCAGGGCTGAGCCACCAAAGAACTGGCTGCCAGGACGCCTTGCCCCTGAGCCTCTTGTCTGCTGCCCCTGTGTTCAAAACACGTGCTCTCCAGACTTTCAATGACTTATTATCTGTGCACCTATCTTTTCCCCTTCTGGCTGTCCACTCATGAATCTGCATAAGGATAAGAACAGCAGTGGCTTGACCACTGGTGCAAGGATTGCGGAGACCAGCCATGGAACACAGAAGGAACTATGGACGCAGACTCTCCCTGCCCAAACCCTAGCCAGTCTCCTCCAAGTCCTCTGCTCCACAAGACCTCAACCTTGGCCTTTAAAGACTTAAACCAAACACTAACATTGCTTCTGATGGTTCAAGGCCACATCCCTAATGGCCCTAGCATCCCTTGAAGTCCCTGCCTCAGAAACCTCAAGGCTGCCAAAAGAATCTGTCTGTTCCTGCCAACACCTAAAGAAAGATAGGGCTAGGCTTCCAGTCTCTGTGGCAGGCTGGTGCCTAAGCTTGGATAAGCACCAGTTACCAAGCCCAGATGAGCTTCACTGGACTAACCCCCATTTCCTGTTGGTATCATGTTTTACTCCTGACATGATACAGTCCCTGCTCCCCACTCATCACCACCTTCACTCCCTTACTCCCCCTTTCCCCCAGACAGCTCTGCACAAACTGGAAAGCAGCTCAGCTCCTTGTCCTACTGTCAGGTGTTCCAGGATAAAATCTGTTCTCACCACAGGCATGTCCCACCTGTGATTATGTTTGACACCATTCAGGCAATGACCATCTCTACCTGCCGTGCAAAGCCCGGGGCCCTGGGCTGAGTGGGTTATACATGATCTCATTTATGATGGACCTGGAGGGGAGGCAGTCTGGGTGGAGGAGAACAGGGAGGGTGTGACTCAGTGGATAAGAGCCCAGACCTCTGGAGGCAGAGGTCTAGGCTGGGCCTCTCTATTCATGAGCTGTGACACCCAGGCTACGCATGTATCCCTTCTGTGACTTGGCTTCCTAATCTGGATCCCAGGCATAACTGTCTCCACCTCTTGGAGCTGTTATGAGAACTCTCTGAATCAACACACAAGGCAGGGTGAGCCCAGAGCACAGTAAGAACTTAATACATGTGCCCTTGTTATTTCAAAGTCATCAAAGCACGTCCCATAAGGAAATATCTTCTCTTCTCTATTTATGCAAAATATATGCCATGATCTAGCACATGTCCTGGTGCAGGGTCAATGCTGAGTAAGTGTTTGCTGAATATGTGACTTAATGTTGAAATGTTTGCTGAAGATGTGACTTAATGTTGAAATGTTCCTCCTTGCTCTGTTATTCACTTCTGTGTGCTTTTCAGTCTGGTCTCAGAACTGGACAGCCACCCCTGGCTTGTGTCAACACAGGAGCATTCACAGGACCCTTGAGTGCATCTGCATACAGTATATAATTGCATATCTGATAATATGAGGCAGACAAGGATAAAGACTAAGTACTCGTGACACAGAGCTGACTCCCAGAGTGGGTCCAGGAGAGGATGCAGCCAGAAGAAACTCATATCTCTGGTCTCAGCTAAGCAGAAGCAAAACTTGGCTTGAGACTGCTACGTTTCATTCTCCCTTTGTGCATCAGAATGGAAAGGGGAGGGGGGGAGGAGGTGATAGGAGTTGTCAAGTTTTGAAATGAATAATAAGATGTCTTCCAAGTGAGGCATATAAAAGAGATGAGCTAAAAATACAGCCGGCTCTAGGAGCATCTGGGAAGCAGAAGGATTAGCGAGGCGCCTTTAATTGCCGCAGAACAAAGACCCCTGCTGAAGGGAAGGTTTCCCCCACCAGTTGCACCTGCAGCAGGTAAGCAAAAGGATGATAACGTGGAGGGCATCTTCCAAGCGCCCTCTCCCTACTTGAGGAAATTAATTCAAAAAAAGTAGGCATCTAGCAATTTCGGATCATGTGGCTGAAAGACGAAACATCAAGAGGCTCAGCCAGTGGGAAAAGGGGTGACGTTTTAGCACCTCTGACCAGCCTGAGGCTCTTTCTATAGGATCCAATTTAATTCTCATCACAAGCCAATGAGGAAGGTTTCTTATCACTTTTTTTTGACAGATAAGGACACCGAGGCTCAGAGAGGTGACATTTCGGACTTAAGTTCAAATAACTAGAAAGTACAAGTCCTGGGACTGGACCCCCCCCCCCCCCCGCAACTGTCAAATCCCCAAATCAAGACCATGAAAATATGCTATATTTCTTACGCATTCCCTTTAAGTGAATACATGAAGCATGTCTTCTAAACTATTTATAAACTCTCTCTCCATCCACCTTCCACCCATCCATCCACGCATCCATCTATCCACCCATTCCCCCTCTGTACCTCCACCCTGCCCTGTTTTGGGAAAAAAAAAAAAAATCTCATTGTTTTTATAGGCCCAAAGCATAAAAGGCAAACACTTCACTTCATCATTCAAGACCCCTGGGCATCTAAACAGTTAACATCCACTTCATACTTCGAGGTATAGAGAGCTTCATAGCTTTTAAAGCTCTATCTCATGTATTATCTTGTTCATTACCTGTTTTATTACCCTCAGGATAAAATATGGAAGTTACACAGCTCAGAGAGGCTAAGTCATCTGCCCAAAGTCACATCTAGCAAGCAGCAGATCTGGGGTCCAGCCCCCAGAAGACCTTCTGAATCATACATCCAAGCTCTTGCATGATCTTGATAGAAGCAGTAAGTACAGCAGTTAGAAATATGGGCACTGGAGCAAGGCTGCCCGGTTCAAATCTTGGCTCTGCCACTTACTAGCTGTGTGATTTTGGATAAAGGTGTCTGCTCTCTCTAAGTGCACGCCCGGGAAAAAGAGCATAAGGTTGGTTCCTAAACCTCCCGGGGTTGTAATGATTAATTAAGGAGGTTATAATATTCAATACACTTAAAATAGTGTCCCGTATCTGGTAAACCTAGCAGTATTCAGTTTTTATTTATTTCGGTTCTTGTTTCTTCTCCTCTTGTGAGAAGTTCTCCTGGAGTTGAGAGGATCCTGTAACTGGCCCAGCACTCCCCATTTGGGAAGTGGAAGAGTTAGGATCTGAACGGAGGCCTGACTCAGATGCATTGTTAAGATTCTCACCTGCATCCCTCTCCTTCTGGCACACAGGATGAGATGCAGAAAAGGACCCGGGCTGAGTCTGTCCTGGCCCAGAGGAGGGACGTGTGCCTCCTGGGGGAGCCTCGCCATCGTCAGGACACACTCTTGGGGCCACATGAGTCATCGCCTCTCTATGAATGTATCTGTTCCTTCGACAAAATTATTCACTGTAATGAAACCTAGAAACATGCCACTGAACCAGACACGGCCCCTGCTCCTCCTGCTCAAGGTCTGGTGGGGAGCCGAGCATGAGCAATAGCAATGTGCTGTGCTGGAGGCCCTGAGGGGGAAGTACGGGCTGATTAACAGGGCTCCCATGGGAGATGCCCTTGACCAGTACAGAGGTGGGTAAGTTCTAAGTACCTGCATTCTGTGCATAAAGACAAGCATTTAAAGGAGTTCCCGGAATTCCCAATGTGGCGCAGTGGAAACGAATCCGACTAGGAACCAAGAGGTTTCGGGTTTGATTCCTGGCCTTGCTCAGTGGATTAAGGATCCAGGGTAGCCATGAGCTGTGGTGTAGGTTGCAGACGCAGCTTGGATCCAGCGTTGCTGTGGCTGAGGTGTAGGCCAGTGGCTACAGCTCTGATTAGATCCCTAGGCTGAGAGCTTCCATATGTTGCGGGTGTGGCCCTAAAAAGGACAAAACACAAAAAAGCAAATAAATAAAGGAGTTCCCTTTGTGGCTCAGTGGTTAATTAATCCAACTAGGAACCATGAGGATGTGGGTTCGATTCCTGGCCTCGCTCAGTGGGTTAAGGATCCGGCATTGCCGTGAGCTGTGGCACAGGTTGCAGACACGGTTCGGATCCTGTATTGCTGTGGCTCTGGCACAGTGGCCACAGCTCTGATTGGACCCCTAGTCTGGGAACTTTCATGTGCCACAGGTGCAGCCCTGAAAAAGACCAAAAGACCAAAAGACCAAAGAAAAAAAGAAAGAAAAAAAAAAGACAAGCATTTATAGAAACCATGCAATTTAGTTTCCTAAGAAATCCCTCCTAGGCCTCCCTTCCCCAGACAAAATAAAGCAGCCCATTTCTGGTTCAGGAAAGGAGTGACAAGAACTGAGAGGGAGTGGAGGGGCTTCACTCATGCCATTTACAGAGGGAAAAGGAAAAAGGGAAAAGGCCTGGTGGGACAATGCAAAGAGCAGACAGAGCTGGGTGCATGGAGCGGCTCTGCCAGTGCACGGCGAGGTCCAGGCTGCTCCTTCCCTGGCTTATCCTGGAATGGACGGGCAGCACAGAGGACACCAGAGAGACAGAGGTTCACAGAGGTGGCTCCCCATCACCTGCTTCTTTGCATCATGGAGGCATCTTAGCACCTTGTGCTGGTCAAACGGTGTTGTTCTGGAGTTCCTATTGTTGCTCAGTGGTAACGAACCTGACTAGTATCCATGAGGATGCTGGTTCAATCTCTGGCCTCGCCCAGTGGGTTAAGCATCCGGTGTTGCTGGGAGCTGTGGCGCAGACTTGGCTTGGATCTCACGTTGCTATGGCTGTGGCTGTGGCTGTGGACAGCAGCTGCAGCTCTGATTGGACCCCGAGCCTGGGAACTTCCACATGCCCCATGCGCAGCCCTAAAAAGCCAAAAAAAAAAAAAAAAAGATGATGGCGGCTTGGACATCATCTTGAAGACAGGGGCTCCATGATTCCTGACAATTGAGCCCACCGGGCATCCTGAGCCCTCTCCTAAGTACTTACAGAAATACCTCGTTTAACTCTCACGGCTTCATGATACAGCATTCACCATTCACTCATCTTAGAGATGAGGAAACTGAGGAACCTGGAAGTGAAGTCACTGTCTGAGGTCATGCTGGTTGTTGGAAGACTGGGATTCACTTATCACCACCACTGACTTGGACGCTTGCTATGAGCGTGCTAATGTCTTTTACATGCAACATCCATTTTATTCCTCATATCGCCCTGCCAGGAAGGTGTCTGACTCTCCCCATTTTGCAGATGAGGAAACTAAGGCTAGGCCTCCCGTGACATGTTAGATGAACAGAGAGGTTGCTTCAGTGCTGGCACAAAATGATTTCAAGGCCTGGTTTCCAGGAGAGAGTCTGGGACAGGGTTCACAAGCTAAGAAGCCTTAGAGCCAACAAAGGACAAGAGCTTTTGCCTTTTTGTTTTTAGGGCCACACATGCAGCATATGGAAGTTCCCAGGCTAAGGGTCCAATGGGAGCTGTAGGTGCCAGCATGTGGGATCTGAGCCATGTCTGTGACACCACCACATCTCACAGCAATGCCGGAACCTTAACCCACTGAGTGAGGCCAGGGATCGAACCCACATCCTCACAGACTCTACATCAAGTTCTTAACCGGCCGAGCCACAATGGGAACTGTGAGCCTTTGTCTCTTAGAATGCCTTGCTGGTGTGTCCCCCTGCCCTGGGTTCACCTGGATTCACACCCAGACCCTTCTAACTCCAGAGCCTGTGGGTTTTGCAAATCCATAAAGCACCCTGACGTCAACTGCTCTGCTTAAAAGCTTACTGCTTCTTCTTTCCTGGCTCCTCCCACTATACTGCTTTCTGAAGTTGGGTTCTATCTTCCCACAATGGACAACATGGACTGAGGCCCCGTGAGGCTGTGGTTACCTAATCCTGGATCAGAGAACTGGGTCCCCAGTCCCATCTTGCAGGACTGAGTGGATCTGCATAGTTTCCCCCAATCCTCCTCCATTACTTTCTAGCTCCCTGGATTTAGTCTCAGGTGCCTCTTAGAGGGGAGGATTCATGCAATGACTGATGAAAAGTACCCACCCTGAGAGCTGGCACAGTACAGAGGCTCAGCGTATTTTATTACAGGTAAGAAAGAGGACATTCTATGCCAAGTGCAGAAACCTGCTTCAACTAACGTATGGAGGCTGACTGGGGGCGAGAATCCTGCGGTGTGAGCGGTGAGAGTGAAGTTATTAACAGCGGGAGGGAGGGTGGAATGACTCTGGTTAAAAAACACATAAAAGGGGGTCTCAATTGCCGAGATGAGAATCTGGGACTTGCTATCTCAGGGACAGCAGCCTAATGTCATTTGTTAAACAAATGAAAGCAAAGCCTTCATAAAAAGTCACTGCAGATAGAGGGAGGAATAATGCCTCCCAACACAATAGAGACAGCGGTGATGATGACAATAAAGACAAAGATGAGAATGAGAGTAATCACACCCATCACGGCTGATACTGCCCCCCCCCCATGTCTTCTTGCCACTCACCATGGCTAGGAGCAACTTTTATGCACGATCTTATTTCAGCCTCATTACCAGCCTATGGGATAAAAGCTCTTATTACCCCCAGTTACTTGACGAAGGAAAATGAAGCAGTGAGGGGCTGTCCTTTGTCCAAGATCAGCAGCTGGAAAAGTGGTGAGGCTGGGATTCACACCCAGACCCGTCTAACTCCAGAGCCTGTGGGTTTTGCAAATCCACAAAGCACCCTGACATCAACTGCTCTGCTTAAAAGCTTACTGCTTCTTCTTTCCTGACTCCTCCCACTAGACTGCTTTCTAAAATGCTTCAAAATCCAATAATAGATAGCTCCACTGCAGGAGATCGATCTAACCTCACCGTTTCAAGCAAAGGAACTTAAAATATCCACCAAAGAAAAACGAAGTGTCCCAGCAACATGGGACAGCGCAGGAAGCTAGGGATTCTGCTCCACGTCCCTGCCTACTCTGAGAATTGCACTTTTCATGTCTCCTCAGGGCCTTGAAGCCCCCGGGGATCTGGCCAACTCAGTCCATAGGTCACCTCCTTACAGGAGCCTCCCTGAGCACCCAAGCTCAAGTTGCTCCTTCAGTTCATTCGTACCATGGCATCCTTTGTTAGTGGGCTTCATAATGTTACTCAAATTAATTTGCCCAATTATTTGTGTCTATCTATTGTCTTGCCTGTCTGGCTTACCACTATATCCACAATTCTTAGAATATGGCATATGTAGCTGATCAATAAACATTTGTAGAACAAATGAAACTCCTGTTCATCCATCAGGGCTCAGTGTGACTCCCCCTCTCCAAAGCTGGGATCGGCATCCCTCTTTCTGGGTTCCCAGAGTTTTCTTGTCTGTCTCTCTAGCTAGATACTAGCTCTGAGAAGGGAGGGATGATGGGGTCTTTTAATTAATATTTTTAGTACCCAAAATAGAATCTAGCAATGAACAAGTACTAGAAAAATGTCTGCTGAGTAAACAGGCTGATGCAGACTGGATATATTAAGAAAGGAAGTAGAGAATGAATGGAGAGTGATTTTTTTTTTTAGTTGTGAAATTTAAAATTTATAAATACTGTCCTGTGGAAAGGTTCCTTTGTGCCATATATTAGATTCCAGATAAAAGTGCTCTCATATGGTATTTGTCTTTCTCTTTCTGACTTACTTCACTCAGTATGAGAGTCTCTAGTTCCATCTATGTTGCTGCAAATGGCATGCTGTACAGTAGAAAAAATTGTATTGGGGAAATGACAATTAAAAAAAAATAAATAAGAAAGAGAAAAAATATTATAAATACTGCCTGAGATACTGTATCATCTGAGGCCTATGGCTTAACATATTAAAAACACATGGGTTAACCATGAAATCTTAACGGCTTGTTACAACTAAGTTTCATCACTGATTCAGAGCTACATGTCCAACCTGGATTGGCAGGACCTCCGATGCACAGAGTCCCATTGGGCCCAGGGAGATGGATGCTTCCAAATCATATCCCATGGCCTTATGATTGCCAAGTAGGAGAAGGAGGAGCTGCAGGGTTGCATCTGATGCCTAAAAGTGATGTATGTCACTTTAGTTCATAGCCAGATATGGTCACGTGGCTCCTGACTGCAGCAGCTGGAAATGTGGAGGAGTCATGGCTACAAGGTAGCGGGTGGGGGGAGCAAGTCTCTTCCATATGTGGGGATCATATACCTCCTACAAGCTTCTTGGTGCTCCTAGTGTTGGGACGTGTCACTCAAATGACTTTAATCATTAGTTCATCATTGTCTAATTTTTATTTACTTATTAAAGACATGGTTAATTGCCATCGGAGCTTTACTTTTCTTGAATAAGCTGTAGCGTGTGACTTCATGGAGCTGATATAACTCTAGGCAACAGCAGGCAAAAATTCCATTTTGATTATACTTTACAACTTTATTAAACATCAACGTAGCTTCTCCCTTTTTGAAATAATTTATTTACTGACTCCTTGGTGCTCTTGTGATTGGTCCTTTATATAGCATCCCCTCCTCCCAACACCCATGCAAAACAATATTATAACTCCAGTTTTTAAGATGAGGGGGCTGGGAGTTCCCACTGTGGCACAGTGGAAACAAATCCGACTAGTATGCATGAGGATGCGAGTTCAATCCCTGGCCTTGCTCAGGGGGTTGGGGAATCTGGCATAGCTGTGAGTTATGGTGTAGTTCACAGACGAGGCTCAGTTATGGTGTTGCTCTGCCTGTGATGTAAGCCAGCAGCTGTAGTTCTGATTCGACCTCCCTCCTGGGAACTTTCATATGCTGTGGGTGCAGTCCTAAAAAAGCAAAAATAAATAAATAAAATGAGGGGACTGAGGCTCAGAGGGATTAAGATTCTTGACCAAGGTTGGACAAATGATAAGAATTCAAGTGGAATCTGAACTCACGTTTACCTGGAAACAGCTCTTGGAAGCCACAGTTATCTAACTGGAGCTCAGTGTATGTGGAGAACAGAGGAATTAAACTGCTGGGACTGACTTTCTACTCTCCCTTTGACCTCTAACATCCCATGAAAGCATTTTATCAGCTGTGGTGGAAAAAAATTAAACTGCATCCTATAAAAGTCTCTGATTTATCATGCATACATTATGGCTTGTTCCTGGTTTACAGAAGTGGGAAGAAAAATGGAGGATCACAACTTAAACTTAAGAACTGATGGTCTCTCAGACTTTGACTAATCCTGGGGCCCATTTAAAAAGCTAACATCAGAATCAACCACAACTAGGGAAATTCTTAGGCTTACATAACTAACTATATCTACCGTTGACAGCCCTGGGGATCCTATTATTTGAGATGTGCAGGCTCTGGAGCCAGACCACCCGGGTTCAAATCCCAGCTCCATCATCACTATGCTACAGGATCTTGGACATTTTGCTGCTGGGAAGGAAGAAAATTTCCTTTACCCTTCTAGGTTTTTCTGGCTGGTCTAAGAATTACACTGGCATGAGACAGATTCACAGGAGAAAAACCAAACAAAAGTCGAATAATAAGTGTATGAGGGAAAGACGCAGGAAACCTGAGTGAGTAACTTGCTAAAATGGCCACAGCCATCACCTTAAATACCATCTTCAGCTAAAGGCAAAGGTGGAGGTTGGGGGTGCTGGTTTGGGACTTCAAAGGAGAGGAAGGCAATTTGCATGAGTGGGAAAAGCTAATGTCTGGCAAATAAATGTGTGCTGGGCCTGCAGAGACAACGGGAAACAAGAGTGGATTCTGACTTTTAGGCCCTACCTAGTTCTTCTTCTTGGCAGAATAATTCCTATTTTCGGAATAGGTCCTCTATCTAAATTTTTTCAGGCAGTTAGGGGGAAGGACAACATTTCTTTGAGTCTTTTGAACCTTGATTGTTTTTAGCTTGAAATAATCCATATGACAAGACATTTTGGGCTGGCAGGTTCTGCTCCACTGCACTGCCTAACCTCTTGGAACCTTTGTTTCCTCATCTGTGAAACGAAGATAAAAACAGAATCTACCTCATCAGGTTATTGCGAAGATGAAGTGAGTAAATAGTTAATATATGTAAGTGCTTTGCATAGTGCCTGGCACATAGCAAGGGTTACACAGCTGCAGTTACTGTTATTTTTCAGATGTTAGCATATATCCAAAGAGACTGTGATACCCCCCCCCCAAAAAAAAAAACAGACACCTAGCTATATTGTTTGTCCATTTATTCCTGTATTTAACTAGTACTGGTGAGTCCTTTGTCTGGGCACTGGGAAACACAGAGATAATACATCACAGTCTCCCCCTCAGGTGGCTCAGACACACAAATGATGATACAGGACATGGAAAAGACTATAATACGGGCGCTATACTGCATTGACTCTAAGATGCTACAGACTGTAAGCCAAATCCTCACGGCAGAGATGTTAAACGGGAGAGGAAATATCTTAAAATCATTTAAACATAACATATTCAAGACATAACGTGGCAGAAGAGGAGTGCCCAATTCTGCCTGGCAGAAGGAGTGTTGCTTAAAGGAAGAAGGTTTAGTTGACTAAGAAGTGTAGATTAGTTGGGGTTAGCAGATACAAACTATTACATTTAGAATGGAAAAGCAATGACATCTTCCTGTTTAGCACGGGAACTATATCGAGTCTCTTGGGATAGACCATGACGGAAGATAATATGAGAAAAAGAATGTCTGTGTGTGTGTGTGTATGGGTGTATATTACACACATATATATATATGACTGGATCACTTTACTGTACAGCAGAAGTTGGCATAACATTGTAAATCAACTATACCCTAATAAAAAAATTCAAGAAGCAAATTTCAGACTATGTAAACAAAAGCCCGGGACTGAATGGCTTCACTGGGGAATTCTACCAACCAAGCAAGGAAGAACTTAGAGAAACCATACTCAAACTTCTTTTTTTTTTTTTTTTGGCGATTTCTTGGGCCGCTCTGCAGCATATGGAGGTTCCCAGGCTAGGGGTCAAATCAGAGCTGTAGCCACCGGCCTACGCCAGAGCCACAGCGACTCGGGATCCGAGCCGCGTCTGCAACCCACACCACAGCTCATGGCAACGCCGGATCCTTAACCCACTGAGCAAGGCCGGGGATCGAACCCAAAACCTCATGGTTCCTAGTCGGATTGGTTAACCTCTGCGCCACGAGGGGAACTCCTCAAACTTTTCTAAAAGACTGAAAAGGAGGGAGCACTGCCAAAGTCACTGTGGGTCCACACCAGAGTCAGGATTTGAACCCCGGCAGCCTGACCCCATGGCCCCTCACTTTAACTCTTCCAGGCCAGACCCTATCAGTCTTACCCCTGGCCAGGGAGCAGCGTTTGACTTCGGCTCAGGGCTTATAAACTGCTACCAAGTCAGACCCAACACAAGGTTCGGTCCAAAGAGAACTGAGAGTCCACAAAGTCAACCCCTTTTCTCTTTTGTACATTGACTTTCTAGCAAGTCTCCTCCTTTATTGATGTAATTACTTTGGTATTTGAAAACCAGTAACAAATTAAGGGGGCTACATAATCAACTGTTACATTAATTAGTCACCCTTTGTTGAAAGGCAAACATCCCGTTAAATGTGTGAGTTAATAACGACTTCTTGCATCAACTCTCAGTTTTGCACATTCGCAAAAACCTCAACTTCAGTCCCTGATGGGCCAACCTCTTTGTCTCTCCCGATAGCTATCTGAACCAAGGCCAGCTACGGCAGGCAGCCTCAAGTTCCAACAATGAAGAGGCCTGGATTCTGGCAGAGCCACTGAAATACAAAGAACACTGGAGATTCAGACAAGCAATGCGTGGATTGTTGCTGTGCTGTTCCCACCCATTCATCCTTCGCCCCGTCACACTGATTCGTCATTGACTCTCCCCTAGTTACTGTTCAGGACACTAGGGGTATAGAGGTGAGAATAACAGCTGACATTCTTTTTTCTTTATTTAAGGCTGAACCTATGGCACAGGGAAGTTCCTGGGCTAGGGGTTCAATGGGAGCTGCAGCTGCAGCCTACACCACAGCCACAGCAACATCAGATTTGACCCACATCTGTGACCTATGCTGCTACTTGTGGCAATGCCAGATTCTTAACCCACTGAGCGACGCAAAGGAATTGAACCTACATCCTCATGGAGACTGTATTGGGTTCCTAACCCACTGAGCCACAATGGGAACTCCCACTGAACAGCTGACATTCAATGAGCATTTTCAATGGGCCAAGCATCTTTCTAGGGTTCTACTTATCTAACTCCCGTAACAGTTCTGAGATGGGCCACACAGAGGCATTGAGAAGTGAATTACCTATCAAAGCCACCAAGCTCATATGTTGGTGGCACTGAGATTTGAGTCCAGGTTGTCTGGCTCCAGAGCCACTGCTTTTAATCACTATGCCAACACTGCCTACTACTTCGGGGATAAATAGACAAGGGCCCCTGCTCTCAATCAGCTCCCCATCCAGTGAAGCCACAGACATGTAATCAATCAAATGCCAAAGCAGGGTGATCTGTGCAGTGACAGTGGCAAGTTTATAGAAAACCATGGCCAGAGGATCTTCCCTTTAGGGATTCATTCAATCCCTCTCTCTCTTACCCCTTCTCTCTCTCCCACCTTCCTTCCCCCCTCCTTCCTCTCTCCTTCCCTCTCTCTCTAGAATCATGAACAATTACCATACACATCGCTAATAGCAAAACCCAAGCCACATTATTTCAGTAACAAAGCTCAAAGGAGGTTAAGATAGCTGGCAGTAAGCCTAAACTCGAGAAGGGCTACAGCCACCATCCTATGGTGATATTTTAATGACATTATACTGAAATAGGCTACACTGCCGTCTTCATTATATTAATGCACTGTAATGATTCCAGTCTGTAAATAGTGTTTGGGATTGACTGACATGATACCAAATTTGCACTTGCATGCATAATTCTAGTATTTTATTATTAAACTGAGCTCACAGATTGAGCGCCAGGATTTAAAACAAACAAAAATCTATAATTACAACATATGAATTTTTCTCAGTGCCAGTGCCTGTGCAACTATTTTCAGCGAGAAGGCTTTTATTCTCCTCTTTTCAGAGCTTCTCTCGCTTCCAGGGGAGGCCGATGACACAAAGTATAGGATATCACAAAGTTGCAAAGTTCAGGGGATTCTCTTTCTCCTATTCTAAATGGGAAGAAGAAGAAGAAAACGTTTTCCATCTCGTGAATAGTTCATTTATTCTTGTAAATGAATTTCCAACAGCCTATGCGCGTGTCTGAAGAGGCCAGAATACTCTGGGGCCTCCTGGAAATTGTCAGCTCAGAGGCTTTCTGTCTTGGAGCTCAAGGAAGCTCCAGACAAGAAGCAGAAAATGGCCAAGCCCTTGATGGGAGGCAGGCAGCTCTCTCCTCAAAATGACAGAGCCCAGAGAGGGGGGAGGAAGGTTCCTGCAATTATCACTGGGTCTCCGACACCCACAAACGTGCCTTCCCAGGGAAAATGGACCAAATGGAGCTATTTTTAGTTGTTCTTCAGGCTCTGCCTAACACCGACTCCCTGGGTGCTAACATTATCTATTAAGTGAGTTGAGAGGCTACAAGGAAAGAGGGGTCAGCTGGAGGGGGACGGTGGTAGAAAGCAAATGCAGAGATGCCTGAGCAGGGCAAGAGCTCACTTTGGGAAGGGGAGGGCACACAGAAGACCTGTGATTCCCCAAATCTCCGCCTGCTGAGGCCGCCACCCAATGTCTGGGGAGGGCTCAGAAGAGGCCAACTCGCCTGGGGCTGGGTGTGGATCTCACTAGTTCCGGTTGTTCTTCCCACCCCAGGCAAGCTACTTCACCTCTCTCATTTGAGAGTTTCTCATTTGATTTCTTTCTTTTTAAATTTATTTTTTATTGTTATTTCCTCCAACACACTTTCTCCCACGGTACAGCATAGGGACCCAGTTGCACATACATGTATACATAAATTTCCTCCCAGTGTCGTGCTGCGTTGTTGCAAGTATCTAGACATAGTTCTCAGTGCTACACAGCAGGATTTCGTTAATCCAGTCCAAAAGCAGTAGTTTACATCCCTTAATCCCAAGCTCCCAATCCCTCCCACTCCCTCCTCCTCCCCCTTGGCAACCACAAGTCCATGATCTTCTTTTCCGTGGAAAGGTCCATGTGCGCCGTATATTAGATACCAGACACGAATGATATCATATGGTATTTGACTTTCTCTTTCTGACTTACTTTACTGAGTATAAGAGCCTCTAGTTCCATCCATGTTGCTACAAATGGCATTCTTTCTTTCTTTCTTATGGTTGAGTAGTTTTGTTGAAGCAGAGCTGACTTACGAGGCTGTGTTAGTTTCAGGTATACAGCAAAGTGAGTCAGTGATACATACGTATATGTCCATTCTTTTCCAGAGTCTTTTCCCATAGAGACCATCACAGAGTATTGAGTAGATTTCCCTGTGCTACACAGTAAGCAGGTCCCAGTTTCTCCTTTTTATTTAATTAAGTAATTAATTTATTTATTTTTGCTTTTTAGGGCCACCCCTGCAGCCTATGGAGGTTCCCAGGCCAGGGGGTCAAATTGGAGTTGTAGCCGCTGGCTTACACCATAGCCACTGGCTTACACCATAGCCACAGCAACGTCAGATCTGAGCCTCGTCAGCAACCTACACCACAGCTCGCGGCAACGCCCAATCCTTAACCCACCAACTAAGGCCAGCGATCAAACCTGCATCCTTATGGATGCTAGTCAGATTCATTTCTGCTGAGCCACAAGGGGAACTCCTGGTCTCTCTGAAAACAAAGCTTATCAGTTATCAGATCGTGTGGATGTGAGGATTAAATGCGATCGGCCTTTACAAAGTACCTAATACAGGGCTGGAGGGGAGCGGCAAGATGTTGTGGGGCTGTGCGGGAACATTCTACTCAAGAGGAACAGCAGGGGCAAAGGCCCCGAGGGAGCTTGGGGTGGAGAGGCGAGGAGATGCAGAGAAGGCCAGGTGTGCTGGGAAGGAGAGAGTGGGGGCAGGGTGACCCCAGAAAGCGGACAGGTGCCGGGGGGGGGTCCCCCCACACCTCACAGGCCATGTTAAGTGCTTTGATCTATAGCCATAAAGCAAAAGAAGCCAGCACATGGCTTTAAGCAGCACAGAAACCTGCTCTATAGATACATTAAAGAAGATGCTGCAGCTTGATTTTGCAGAATGGACTGAAAGAGATCCAGAAAGACTACAGAGAGACCACGTGGGAGGCCCCAGCAGTAGCCTTGGTGAGATGACAGGACATGCGCTGGGACTACAGTGATGGCAGGTGAGTCTGAAGACAGGCAGGTGGGTCTGAAGTGGGTAAGAAGCAATTTTCAACAAGATTTGTCACATTTGGATGTGGGCATCAAGCGTCTGGCTTGGGCAAACGGATGAACCATGGTGCAAGACAGGAGGCCCTGGAGGGTACAGGTCTCTTCCGCCTCCTGACACAATGTGCCGTGGGGAGTGAGAGGTGAAAAGCATCCGGAATACACACTGTGTGGTCTGCAGACTGGAATGAGGCTAGAAGTCACCCCTGATGTATATGAGGATAGTAGTCTAGAAGCTTCTCTGGCAGTGTTGCAGCAGCATCCAGGTGTGTGCTCAGTGGTCCTGTGTCACTCAACAGGGCTGGGCTGAGTTTAGTCACTGCGAAGCTCACCCGGTAAGTCCTGTGTGGCACAAAGCGTTGATCATAGGACCACACGGATTGGAACACTGGATGAACTGGATGGACTGGAAAATTAAATAACCCATCCTTCACCATAAACAGCTTAAAGAGGAAGACCATGGTAATCCCTACCTGATAATTTGTTTTCAACTAGCATTTGCTGATTTTAACACTGAAGCGGGTTGACGTTAGGAGAAGGTGGTTTGGGAATGAAAGCAGGGAGGGCTTGAATTGGTTTTAATCACAGCCTCGTATTTGAATCTATGCCCTACGGTGGAAGACAGCTGTAGATTTCAGGGGAACATCTTTTCCCAACTGTGGGGAAAGATGAAGTGAGTAGAACAGAGCTGCTGTGTTGCCAGTGACAGGGACAGAGTAAAGGGCCACTATAGGTGATTAAATGGTTCATCCCACCAGGGGATTCTAAGCAGAGAAACTATGGGAGACCCCTATAAGTTAATGATCACTCGGGAAAGCAGTCTTGCTTAACGACAAAACCAAACAAGCTTTCTCAGCAAGAAAACCACGCAACAGAAGCACTAGACATGCCCCCCAACAAAAAAACAATGGTGGAATGAGACCCACATCCTGCCTAGTGAAGTTAGTGAGTCCAAGGACACGCTGCTCTGCACACACTAGAAACAGAAACAGAAGGAGGAGTTCCTGTTGCGGCGCAGCAGAAATGAATCTGGCTAGGAACCATGAGGTTGCAGGTTGGATCCCTGGCCTTACTCAGTGGGTTAAGGATCTGGTGTTGCTGTGGGCTGTGGTGTAGGTTGCAGATGTGGCTCAGATCCTGCAGTGCTGTGGCTGTGGGGTAGACCAGCAGCTATAGCTCCGATTCGACCCCTAGCCTGGGAACCTCCCTGTGCCACAGGTGCGGCCCTAAAAAGCAAAACAAACAAGCACACAAAAACAGAAGGAAAGATGCCGTTACGCTGAAACCTGTTACGCTGAAACCTGTGACGACTGACCGTATTCTAGCCTATGTTACCACCTTTTTGCTCACTCCCACTGCACCATGACAATCCCACCCTGACCGTGTAGGGAGAAGAAAACTCTCCTGCCCGATGTGGAGGAGGAGCTGACGGTGGAAGTCTGACATCTACTCAAGACTGAGGAAGCAAGAGGTCCCCACTTCTCCTTTGATTATACAACTGTAGCCCACCACGTGCTCAGCGTGGAACCCTCTGGCCCACCTGCTTATAAATCTCACAGGTGTCCTATGCTAGTAAACTCTTTCCTTACCTGTCGCTCTGCCTCTCGCTGAATTCTTTCTGGGCTGAGACAGAAGAACCTACACTTTACTAAGTCCCGAGATGCGTTCTGCCAGTTTTACCAGCACCCCGTGCGCCTCTAGGATGGGGCCAGCGACCTTGGCACCAAGACAACTTGGACTCTGTGGTGTCTGGTTGAGATACACACTAGGAAATGGGAGGGGGAGAGGGTTGAGATTATGAACATGTGTTCCAGAAAGAGCTGGAAGTGGGGTGGGCTTGTCTGGGATGGTCAAAACCAAATCCCGTCACGGCACAAATTCTGTCAAGAGAGGTAGGCTGAGGCTCTGAGAGGCCATGTCAGAAAGAAAACTGGTGGCCTCCTCTGGCTCCAGGGGCTTTACCACCTGCCTCATATGCATCGATCCTGATGCCCTAGCCCATCTGCCAGGGGTGCCTCGGGGTCAGGTATCCTTGCAATGTACTTCAATGTCTGGGTGCCGTTGGTGGAGAGGTTTTTTTTGGTTTTTGTTTTTTTTTTTTGCTTTTTAGGGCCATGCTTGGGGCATATGAAAGCTCCCTGGCTAGGGGTCAAATCAGAACTACAGCTGCTGGCCTATGCCACAGCCACAGCAACTCGGGATCCGAGCTGCCTCTGCAACCTACACCACAGCCCACAGCAACACCAGATTCTTAAACTGCTGATCGAGGCCAGGGATCAAACAAGCATCCTCATGGATACTACTTGGATTTGTTTCCTCTGCGCTGCAGTGGGAACTTCTGGGTGCCCTTGAAAATGACTGCAGCCATGCAAAGACAGAAGGCGAAGCCTCAGGGGGAAGTGAGATCCCCACATCCAAGTCATCAAAGTGGTCCAGGCTAGCAACAGGGTCTCCATGGGCAAATCTGGATATTTCTACAAACTCTCTTCCTTCTACTCAATATACAACAAACACCCTAATTGATGCAAAATACCTCTATGGGAAGCACACACTGGGAATGGGGGTGGGGTGGTATGGATTAATTGGACCCTGGAGCAAATAAGAAAAAAAAAAAAAAAGCGTTTTTCAGAAAGCCAACCTCCAAAGAGCCTGGAAAAGAACAAAGCCCTTTCAAGTGCTTCTCGGTGTTTTTTATTTTTTATTTATTTTTTATTTTTTCCATCCCCCTGTTGTTTGCTGCTCCAGGGAGAGGTGGGAGCTGCCGTGGTCCCCCTCAGTAGGTGCCTGTCACATTGTGTTATTACAATTCTATATTTCAATTAAAGCAATGTAGCCGATTTGAAAGTTTTACCGTGCGCCACTCACGAGGCAGAGATCTAAGGATTCAACTCACACATTTTAATACTCCGCTTTTTTCCCTTCTTCTCATTTTCATGTAAATCAGGTTGAACACTGCCTTTTTTCCTTCATCCTCTAATCTAACCCTCAAAATACAACGCCAATTAAACAGTCTGTGCAAAGACAGCCTCCACAACCCAGCACGATTGCACTGTGCCACTTTGATTTTCCCGCAAGTTGTCTTTCTGTCTATCCTTTTCCTTTCCCGTTTTCATATTCTAATTTGATAAGTGATCTGATGGCCTTCCAGGGTGCACATGGGATTGGGAGCCAAGCCAGCTCCCACCCTATTCCTAACGCTCCTGTTCGATGGGTTTAGGGGGAAAGAGCATGAGTGTGGGGCTGGGAGCCCAGTCTGAACCCAGGATTAGAGGCTTCTGATACTTCCAATTCGGGGTGACCTGAGGCAGATCCCTTAACCTCTGTAGCCTCAGGATCCTGAGCTGTGGAACACAAAGACTAAAACCTGCCTTGCTGCCTGGTCATGTCTCGTGCAGCCCCTCGTGGGTGCTCAGTTTCTATCAGCTTCTTTCCTCTTGTCTTAGGCAACAATAATCACATTGAGTTAACCTTTTCCAACACACACACAAGATCTGAAATGACACATAGAGGCTCTGCTATTTTATCTGATGTTTTGAAATCTCTCTTTCTGTTCATTTATTTTCCCCCCGTGGTCTTTCTTTGCACCAAACCTTCGGGGGGGGGGGGGGGACTTTTAGTTCCTTTAATCTCCGCAAGACCCAGGCTCATTAAGACCATCTCCGCACAGGGGGTGGGAGGAGTGAGTGTTCTGTTTGCCCAATTTAAATGCTTCCTCACAAATTTCAGGTCATTGCCCATATTCCGCAGGGTGCACATCTCTTTTATAAACAACCAGCACAACCCGTCTTTGATGTATGTGTGTCTGGATCAGTCCCAAAGTGATCCAGTTGGCAGGGTGGAGATTCTGCTCTGTTTCTTGTCTAGGGGGGGCCAGGAAGGATTCAAGACCATAAAAATTAGTATTTTCTATTGTGGATGGTGCCCCCAAACAGAGTAGACTCACAGACTTAGAGGACAGACTTGTGGCTACCAAGGGGGGGAGGGGGAAGGAATGGGATGGACTGGGAGTTGGGTTAGTCAATGTAAACTATTACATTTAGAATAAGCAATGACATCCTACTGTTTAGCACAGGGAACTATATCCAGTCTCTTGGGATAGAACATGATGGAAGATAATATGAGAAAAAAAATGGATATCTATGTGTGACTGGGTTACTTTGCTATGTAGCAGAAATTGGCACAACATTGTAAATCAACTATAACACAACAATTTTTTTTTTTTAATTGAGTTTTCACTTATGTAGTATGAGGGCTTCAAAGATAGAAAAGTGTTCCAGACACACAGAGTGGATTCCTTCGGACCAAATGGTAGAAAAAGTGAGATACATTTACAGGCATAAAGTTGATAAAGAACACAGGAACCGTATCCACTCACCTTTCACTTCCTGAGCAACTTTGATGTATTAAACTTGGTGAAAACCAAGATGGGTAAGAATCTGATCTTGCCCTTAAGACTCACAGACTGACCAGCAGCAGAACCCAATAAACAACTGCATTAGAAAACAAAAAATAAAAGCAGATACTGGAGTTCCCGTCATGGCTCAGTGGTTAATGAACCCAACTAGTATCCATTAGGACGAAGGTTCGATCCCCGGCCTTGCTCAGTGTGTTAAGGATCTGGTGTTGCCATGAGCTGTGGTGTAGGTCGCAGGCGCAGCTCAGATCCCACGTTGCTGTGGCTGTGGCATAGGCCGGGAGCCACAGCTCTGATTCAGTGCCTAGCCTGGGAACCTCCATATGCCCTGGGTTCGGCCCTAAAAAGACAAAAGACAATAAAATAAAATAAAATAAAAGCAGATACAAAGCAAGGCATGGAATAGAGGAAGAATGACCACCTCTATCAGGGTCTCTGAGAAGCAGGACCATATTGACACTGAGGGGTCAGGCTGTCAAGAGGCTGGAGAAGATTGCAGGCATCATCTGGCCTGATAATCCTGATTTATAGATAAGGTGATTTAAGGAGAAAGTGAGTTAAACACACACACACACACACACACACACACACACACACACACACACACACACACACACACACACACAAAACCCCAAGGACGGGAAGCAGTTTTGCAATGGGAAAATCCCAAGTATTCATGGTCACTTTGCTTTTTCCTCACCACTGCAGTCGTTGTCACAATTTTATGGACATACATAGGTATAGCGATGCCAGCCAATCATTTGAGGAATTACATGCTGGGCACTTTATCTGGTCTTCCATGTACTCTGCCTCACGTATCCTTCCTTGCAGGAGCCCTGTGAGGGAGGCAGGTTATTCTCCCCATCTTCCTGATGAGAAGAAGGAGAAGGACCTGGCGTACAGCAGGTGTTCCTCAGTATCTGTTGAATGATTACATGAATCCCAGCCCCTTCGACGATTTCTAAAGACAATCTGCTGTGCTTCTGAAATCAATCACGCCAGCTGTCACTTAAATGTGCACAAGCCTTCAAATCACGGATGGATCAATGCATATTACTTTCCAGGGAGGCGGAAATTTCTAGGGGGACATTTCTCTTAGCAGATGGGCCAATGGGGACAGGGAAAGGTCTGGGATTATAAAAGATACTGTGTGATGCAGGAAGCACACCTCAACCAATTCTTTGTTTAGGCCAAACCCGGAGATGAGTTTGCACATAAGCACTCTGACGTTGATGAGCTAAGCAAGGCTGCCATACACGTCCATTCACGTATTTCATGTTGTCAGAGAATCTGTTCTGTCCGAGGATTCATACTCAGCTGGTGATAAAAAGGTGAGAGGGACCAGCCTCTGCCACTATTTCCAAATAAAAACTAGGTCACATGTTCAAGAGAGGTGAGTGTTCTAAGGGGACTGAATATTCTAAATTGGGACTCATCTTGGAAAATTGGAGCTCTGTTACCCTCGGAGCTACCGATAACCTACTTCTATGTACACTGCTGTTCTGAGAGGGGCCAGACACTGCTTTCGGGTCCACCACTCATGGGCTTTGTCATTTTGGGCTTAACTCTTTAACCTCTGCGGGCCTGCATTTCCTTTTGTTTCAATTAAGGAGTTGAATACATTCAGTGATAGCTCAAGTTCTTTCTGATTCCGAAATTCTATCATGTTGGGAGGGTTGACATCTATAAAGAAAAGGGAGATTTCATCTATTCGTTCAAGAGAGTCATTGTGCGCTGCTTGTGTTCTAGGAACTGGGCCAGGTAATGCAGATACAAGCGTTTATGATACAAAATCCCTGCTCTCAACCCCAAGCCTAATACACAAGCATGAATAATTGGCTACAAGGCAAATGGTAGCAGTAGTTGCAATTGTTTGCATCAATAGAGTGCTTACTATGAACTAAGTGGTTTATGAATATTACTTCATTTTCAGCTCTGAATAAACCTATGCTATAGGCATTATAAGTATGCCTGTTTATGGATGATGAAACTCAAGTCTAGGGAGGTCAAGCCATTGCTTCAAATCATGCAGTAGAAAGTTGGGACTCAGAGTTCCTGTCATGGTGCAGTGGAAACGAATCTGACTAGGAACCATGAGGTTGCAGGTTTGATCCCTGGCCTTGCTCAGTGGGTTAAGGATCCGGCGTTGCCGTGAGCTGTGGTGGAGGTCACAGACATGCCTCGGATCTGGCATTGCTGTGGCTGTGACATAGGCCAGTGGCTACAGCTCTGATTGGACCCCTAGCCTGGGAACCTCCATATGCCGTGGTTGCAGCCCTAGAAAGACAAAAAGACAAAAAAAAATAATAATAAATAAATAAAAGAAAAGAAAGCTGGGACTCAAACGCACAGCCTGCCCTAACTCTCTATTGCCATGGCCCTGACTACTACACTATCCTCCAGTCTTGATGAAGAGACATAACTATACTACATAGAAGGGAAAACGCTAGAATAAAAAAAGAGAAATGCAGATAAAGGGTTTAGGCAAAGGGAGGCTACTTACTGGGGCTGGAATTAGGGAAGGTTTCTGAGAGGAGCTGTCTGACCCAGGCCTGAAGGATGGGTGGGCTTTGGATGGGAGTGATAGAACTGTCAACACGACTAAGGAAAGGCTGACCAAGCTGAACCTTGAGCCCCTCTCCAGCCGATGACATCCGTCCACCAAGGCTGGGATGTATCAGTTTCCACTTGTGGGCACAAGTGCCAGGTGGCACCTATCCGCCCACACCACTCTTTCCCCCTCTCCACGCTTCCATTCATGCCTTCCTCTACAATTCAAGTGGTGGCTTAAATGTCCCCCTATCAGAGATGCCTGCCCCGACCCCTTCTATCTACTTCTGCTCTCCCTACCCGTCACTCCCTATCACATTACCCTGAATTAAAAAAAAAAAAATCACAGTACACATCACTATCTGAAGTTATTTACTTACGCGCATTGTTACTGTCAGACTTTCCCAATAAAACAGAAACTAGAAAGGGTCGTGGCCTCATCTGCCTCGTTCTTCAGTGCTGAATCCTCAGTGCTTATTATAGGTGATCAATAAATAGCTGTTGCCCAGATAAAATTCTGCTCCAGGCTTTGAAATGCGCTACAGGTAGAACCTCAGCTTCAATGTCTGCCAATAAGGTCATGCTACTCCCGATAAACACAGATCAATTAAGTTTCCAACACATAAAATTCTGTGATGCTATTATGACATTCTGGCTGTCACACTTTCTTTGGCTCAAGGGTCCAACGTGGCAGGTCAAATTGTCTGCTTAATTTCAGTGTCCCTTTTCACCTGTCTAGAAGTTTGCTTCCTGTCTAGGAAGCTAAGGGCAAAAAAACAGCATCAGGGATCCGTGTCCTGACAGAGAGCCAGAGATGACTTCAGCCTAAGGGCTGCAGTCACCCACCACGAATCTCCGGGCCAGACCATCCTGAGCTGGTGCACATCCTCTCGGCTTCTTAGCAAAGCCTCATCATGCCCATGAAGGTCTGTTTCAGCCCAGCAGGTGCATCAGGATGGGTGGTCCTATTCCTGCCCAAGTGGGCCCTTAGGATGTCTTATACTACAGAAAGCCTTTCAAGGAGAAAGAATGGATGTAACTGCCAAGCAGAGTAGAAGAGAGGCTGAAGGCTGAAAAGGTCTTTTTTTTGTTTGTTTGTTTTGTCTTTCTGCCATTTTCTTGGGCCGCTCTGGCGGCATATGGAGGTTCCCAGGCTAGGGGTCGAATAGGAGCTGTAGCTGCCGGCCTACGCCAGAGCCACAGCAACGCGGGATCTGAGCCACATCGGCAACCTACACCACAGCTCATGGCAATTCCGGATCCTTAACCCACTGAACAAGGCCAGGGATCGAACCTGCAACCTCATGGTTTCTAGTTGGATTTGTTAACCACCTAGCCATGATGGGAACTCCTGAAAAGGTCTTTTCCAACAAAGAGGCTAATGTGTTTTTCTTAAATTTCTCATCGGTTCGAGGGACCAGTCAGATGTAGGCTCTTCCTGTTCCTCGGGAACAGTGCCTTTGTACACAAGCTCTCAAGCAGTTATAAAACAATGTTTCATGACAATACATACCTCCCAAAGAAGGGCAATGGAGTGAGTGTACAAACACTCACAAGCAGTATCAAAAAATTCATTATTTGGCTCATTAATGAATTCATTCAGAAAATTAACAAATGCTAACTCAGCACCAACCATGGACCAAATACCATGCTAGACCATAGGCCTCCAAGGATGAAAGACATAGTTCTTGAGCTCGAGAAAATCACATTCTAAAAGTCCAACATCCATTCATGATCAAGACCCTCGCCAAAGTGGGTATAGAGGGAACATTCCTGAACATAATCAAAGCCATTTATGAGAAACCCACAGCAAATATAATCCTCAATGGGGAAAAACTGAAAGCCTTCTCACTCAAATCCGGAACAAGACAGGGATGCCCACTCTCACCACTGCTCTTCAACATAGTTTTGGAAGTCCTAGCCACAGCAATTAGACAAACAAAAGAAATAAAAGGCATCCATATAGAAAGAGAAGAGAGAAAACTGTCACTGTATGCAGATGACATGATACTATACATAGAAAACCCTAAGGACTCAACCCCAAAACTCCTTGAACTGATTCATAAATTCAGCAAAGTAGCAGGATATAAGATTAACATTCAGAAGTCAGTTGCATTTCTCTATACCAGCAATGAAATATTAGAAAAGGAATACAAAAATACGATACCTTTTAAAATTGCACCTCACAAAATCAAATACCTCGGAATACACCTGACCGAGGAGGTAAAGGACCTATATGCTGAGAACTATAAAACTTTAATCAAAGAAATCAAAGAAGATGTAAAGAAATGGAAAGATATTCCATGTTCATGGATTGGAAAAATCAATATTGTAAAAATGGCCATACTACCCAAAGCAATCTACAGATTCAATGCAATCCCTATCAAATTACCCAGGACATTTTTCACAGAACTAGAACAAACAATCCAAACATTTATATGGAACCACAAAAGACCCAGAATCGCCAAAGCAATCCTCAGAAACAAAAACCAAGCAGGAGGCAGAACTCTCCCAGACTTCAAGAAATACTACAAAGCCACAGTCATCAAAACAGTGTGGTACTGGTATCAAAACAGACAGACAGACCAATGGAACAGAATAGAGAACCTGGAAATAAACCCTGACACCTATGGTCAATTAATCTTTGACAAGGGAGGCAAGAACATCAAATGGGAAAAGGAAAGTCTATTTAGCAAGCATTGCTGGGAAACCTGGACAGCTGCATGCAAAGCAATGAAACTAGAACACACCCTCACACCATGCACAAAAATAAACTCCAAATGGCTGAAAGACTTAAATATACGACAGGACACCATCAAACTCCTAGAAGAAAACACAGGCAAAACACTCTCTGACATCAACATCATGAATATTTTCTCAGGTCAGTCTCCCAAAGCAATGGAAATTAGAGCAAAAATAAACCCATGGGACCTCATCAAACTGAAAAGCTTTTGCACAGCAAAGGAAACCCAAAAGAAAACAAAAAGACAACTTTCAGAATGGGAGAAAACAGTTTCAAATGATGCAACCGACAATGGCTTAATCTCTAGAATATATAAGCAACTTATACAACCCAACAGCAAAAAAGCCAATCAATCAATGGAAAAATGGGCAAAAGACCTGAATAGACATTTCTCCAAAGAAGATATACAGATGGCCAACAAACACATGAAAAAATGCTCAACATCGCTGGTTATAAGAGAAATGCAAATCAAAACCACCATGAGATATCACCTCACACCAGTCAGAATGGCCATCATTCATAAATCCACAAATAACAAGTGCTGGAGGGGCTGTGGAGGAAAGGGAACCCTCCTGCACTGTTGGTGGGAATGTAAACTGGTACAGCCACTATGGAGAACGGTTTGGAGATACCTTAGAAATCTATCCATAGAACTTCCATATGACCCCGCAATCCCACTCTTGGGCATCTATCCGGACAAAACTCTACTTAAAAGAGACACATGCACCCGCATGTTCATTGCAGCACTATTCACAATAGCCAGGACGTGGAAACAACCCAAATGTCCATCGACAGATGATTGGATTCAGAAGAGGTGGTCTATATACACAATGGAATACTACTCAGCCATAAAAAAGAATGACATAATGCCATTTGCAGCAACATGGATGGAGCTAGAGAATCTCATCCTGAGTGAAATGAGCCAGAAAGACAAAGACAAATACCATATGATATCACTTATAACTGGAATCTAATATCCAGCACAAACGAACATCTCCTCAGAAAAGAAAATCATGGACTTGGAGAAAAGACTTGTGGCTGCCTGATGGGAGAGGGAGGGAGTGGGCGGGATCGGGAGCTTGGGCTTATCAGACACAACTTAGAATAGATTTACAAGGAGATCCTGCTGAATAGCATTGAGAACTTTGTCTAGATACTCATGTTGCAACAGAACAAAGGGTGGGGGGAAAAATGTAATTGTAATGTATACATGTAAGGATAACATGATCCCCTTGCTGTGCAGTGGAAAAATAAAATAAAATAAAATAAAATATATACAAAAAAAGAAAATCACATTCTAAAAAAGATGGCCAATACACATTTGGCCAATGATGATACCACTGTAAGTGCTCATGACAGAAACATGAAGAACCAGCTACAGGTCAAGGCAGAAGGACAGGAGAGTCAAACCAGGCAGGAAGAAGGCCCCCTTAGGAGCCAGGGGAAGAGGGGAAGGATGGGCACAGGCCCACTGCCTGCCAGGCACTGGGGCTACAAGAAGAGCTCTTTAGCACAATGGGTTCTGGGGATAACCTATTTCAGGGGCCAGCTCTGTCACTTACTACCTGGGGTGGGTGTGGCAAGTCAATCATTCTTTCCGTTTCCCCCGCTGTCAAGTAGGTGCTCAATAAAAATCAGCCATTACTGTTATTGACAGGATACCCCATCAATTCTTTAAAAAACTCTATAAGGGAGTTAGTTATATTATCTCCATTTTACAGATGGTATAATTTTAGCCCAAAGACATTAGTTAGGTTGACTTGACCACAATCATGTGGTCATCAGCTGGCATTTTCTTGTGTGTCTATTAAGTGCAGAAATTGTGCTACATGATTTATATTTACCATCACATCCTTTTTTTTTTTTTCTTTTTCGGGCCACACCCATGGCATCTGGAAGTTCCTAGGCTAAGCTAGAGATCAAATTGGAGCTGCAGCTGCTAACCTACACCACGGCCACAGCAATGCCAGATCCAAGGTGTGTCTGTGACCTACACCACAGCTCCCAGGAACACCGGATCCTTAACTCACTGAGCAGAGCCAGGGATTGAACCCATATCTTCATGGATACTAGTTGCGTTAGTTACTGCTGAGCCACAGCGGGAACTCCTATCATCACATTCTAATCTGCATAACCACCTTCTAATGTGACTACTATTAAACTCTATTTTATAGTTGGGAAAACTGAGGGATCAGGAACTTAAGTCACCTTCCCTTGGAGATCAGGGGTCCCAATTCTAGACTAGGGGGACAGCAAACTCCTTCTACAAAGGGCCAGACTTTGGCTTCATGGGCCATTCTGCCTCGGCTGAGACTCTTCAGCTGTAACGTGGTAGTGAGCAAGCAGCCAGATGTCAGGCAATGAATGAGACTGTGCTACCATAAACTTTTATTTATGAACAATGAAATTTAAATTTCACCTACTTTCTACACGTTGTGACATGTTATTCTTCTTTTGATTTTTCTCCAACCGTGAACAAAATAAATAAAAGCTATTCTTAGCTTGTGACTGTGCAGATGCAGGTGGTGGGCTCGGCTTAGCCTACAGGCCATCGTCGTTTTGGCGACTCTGACTCCAGGTCCAGGATGGGAACCCCTTCAGTTGGATGCTAGAGCTTGCCGTCTTCACTGGCAGGTACACGACACACCCTGAAACCCCAAACCTCCCTCATTCCAAAGCACATGCTCTTTCCCATAAATGCCCCTCCTCCCGAGGAGGATTTGATGAGGATGGCCGCTGCATTCAGAATGTCTGCGCTCTGAGAGTGGAATTCAACTCGAGGCTGGAACCCTTCCCTGCTGCTTTTGGTGATGCCTCAGCATCACTGTAAGAAGTAGTTTCTATGGAAACTGACCTGGTCCCCCTACCTCAGTGATCCTTGTTTAAATTCCCTTCCTGATGGAAAGATGAATGCAGAACAGGGGACCACTCGCTATGTCCTCATCTCTCCTCCCCAACCACCCAGTATTCAGGATTTCACACACACCATCTTTACAGCAGAACGTATTCGTTAACAGACCACTCCAGATACACGAGAAAACGAAATAAACGCCGTTCATGAAGGTTCATCTTTTTTATTAGGCTCAGAGTCCTTAATGAATGAAAAATGGAAGGCAGATGGTGCTATTTTCTCCTTTGCTGTACCTTCAAGTTCAGTTACTGTAATTGAATAGATTAACTTAAAAGGGGGCTGGCAAAGAAACCTCCTTGGAAATGTATCGGAATCAACCGGAAAAGCTTTTGCTCTCTCCTTAAAGAGAAATTCCATATATATATATATATATATATATATATATATATATATATATATATATATATACACACACACACATACACACACACACACACACACACACACACACACACACACACATATATTTAAAGCAAACCAGGACTTCAGGTCTGTAATCAGTTTTCAAATTACAGAAGATGTTGTCCATTTTTGCAAAATGGGGCTCTGACAAGAAGTCAATCAGGTGTATTTGCTGCATCGATTAGCACTTCAGTAGCCAAGGGAGAGGGCGAGCCTTTACACACAGCCAGCCCTCCAGGGACTAGATAAGCTCCCCTGCTCAGAAGCATCTGCTCCATGCAGACACCCTGCTCTGTTTATTCTCCCAAAGTGAGCAGAAGAGTCACTGCAGACCTCCATGTTTCAGAAGAGGCAGAGAACCCTTCCTTCTGTGGGAGGAAGACTAAAATCAGACTGAAGTGGGTCAAAGTAGCTCAGAAGCCCCTGTCACCCAATGGACCTGACAGGGGCTTTTGGGTTCAGGAACACCTGGATCCCACTGCAGCCTCTGTCACTCACCTACCACCATGACGCTTCATTAACTTTCCAGCTGTGATTTTTTTCTTCGCCTACAGAGGTAAAATAAAAATCCTATCTACACGATGGGGTTCTTAGGAGAGTTAAACATGACACTTGCATGGAAAGTGCTTAGCAGGATGCCTAACCAAGGAACCAGTGCAACGTGGATGGCCATCATCATCCTTGGCACACCTCGTGCCAGCACGACTTAGCCCTCTTCTAGTCTACCTGCATCCCACTGGCTCACAGATGAGGCGGAGGAGGAACTAACACAGGAGATGACTGCATCTACTACAGGACACAGATACCAACAGTCAGAGAAGAACAGTGGTTCAAACTGTAGGTTTCAGAGCAGACGGACCCAGCATCCAGGCGCAGCTCAGCTGCTTTTCAGCCAGGTATCCTTAGGCAGGTTAACACCACTAAGCCTTGGGCTACTCACGTGTTAAATCACTCGTGTTTTAAAAATGTTGGGGGAGATTATAAAGTACTTAGCATGGGTCTAGCACAGGAAGCGGTGGGCACTTCCATCACAGGGCAGCGTTGAAACAAACTCTAGAACAGCCCTTGTCCAAGAGAACTTTCTATGATGAAGAAAATGTTCTATATGTGCAATATTTAAGGTGGTCATTTTCAGGGAAAAAAATACTCCTCCTGTATGTTTCTCCTTTACTCTCACGCTACAGCCACACTTACCACACTTCTGACACCAAATATATGTTACCAACAAGCAATTCTCTGAGCTACCAGCTACGTGTCCCACAATGAAACTCAATCCTGACACCATCCACCTGGTGACAGGGTCAGATCCCACATGGAAATGGCTCATTCCTATCAGACGGCCTCCCCTTCAGATGCCGTTTGCAGGCAAGTCCAGGTTGTTACCTGTGCTTCTTACCCACTGGGTTATAGATCAGAGGCTCCATAACCCCATCTCAGGTTTGATTAACTTGCTAGAGCAGGACCCAGCACTCAGGAAAAGCATTCTCTTACTAGATTACTGGTTTATTAGAAAAGGATAAGACAGCAACAGCCAGAGGGAAGAGCGGTATAGAGTGAGGTCTGTGGGAAAGGGATTAGGGGGTGAGACTGTGGGAAGGGCTTTGGGGGATGACCTGTGGAAAGGGCGTTGGGGGGTGAGTCTGTGGGAAGGGCTTTGGGGGGGTGAGACTGTGGGAAGGTCTTTGGGGGTGAGTCTGTGGGAAGGGTGTTGGGGGTGAGTCTGTGGGAAGGGCGTAGGGGGTTGAGACTGTGGGAAAGGCTTTGGGGGGGTGAGACTGTGGGAAGGTCTTTGGGGGTGAGTCTGTGGGAAGGGTGTTGGGGGTGAGTCTGTGGGAAGGGCGTAGGGGGTTGAGACTGTGGGAAAGGCTTTGGGGGGGTGAGACTGTGGGAAGGTCTTTGGGGGTGAGTCTGTGGGAAGGGTGTTGGGGGTGAGTCTGTGGGAAGGGCGTAGGGGGTTGAGACTGTGGGAAAGGCTTTGGGGGGGTGAGTCTGTGGGAAGGGCTTTGGGGGGGTGAGACTGTGGGAAGGGCTTTGGGGGATGACCTGTGGAAAGGGCGTTGGGGGGTGAGTCTGTGGGAAGGGTGTTGGGGGGTGAGACTGTGGGAAGGTCTTTGGGGGTGAGTCTGTGGGAAGGGTGTTGGGGGTGAGTCTGTGGGAAGGGCGTAGGGGGTTGAGACTGTGGGAAAGGCTTTGGGGGGGTGAGACTGTGGGAAGGTCTTTGGGGTGAGTCTGTGTGGTCTGGAGCTCCGATGCCCTCTCTCAGGAAGTCACTCTCCCAGCACCTCCATTTGGACACCAACTAGGAACCTCTCTGAACCCCACACTTTTGGCCGTTTTGCAGAGGCGTCACCCCAAAGGCACGATGGATCAATAACTCAATCTCCAGCCCATTCTCCTATTCTCTGGAGTGGGGCTGGAGCTAAAAATTCCATGCTTCTGCTCATGGCTTGGTCTTCCTGGTGACCAGTCCCCACCGGGGAGTCATCCAGGAGCCCACTGAGAAGAGTGGCCTCGTTAGAACAAATGTCACTCCATCACCCAGCTACTTCTGAGGGATTCAGGAGCTCTGTGTGAGGAGCCAGAGTCAAGGACTCTTAGATATTAACACCAAAGATGCTGCCAGTGCTCTTATCCCCCAGGAAATTCTATGGGTTTTAGGAGCTCTGCCAGGCCCTGGGCACACTGACCAATACATAAGTGATTTCTACTTTTTCACAAGTGGCCACAAGCCACATGTGGTTTTTGTGCACTTGAATTTGCCTGGTGTGATTGAGAACTGAGGTCTTTTAAGTTTTAATTACTTTAATCTAAATAGCCACATCTGGCTAGAGGTTACAACTCTGGATAGCAGCAGTTCTAGGAGGCCGACCTGATTCCAGAGTCTTTGGGAAGCAAAAGGAGGGCCTTCAAAGGGACTGAGGAGGAAAAGTCACGTGGGCTAAGGGTCTCCTCTGAGCTGGCCCCCTTAAAGACCACATCCCAACTTTACGGAAGGCTGGTCCCTACTTTGGGTGATGGGAATGGGCCATTTCTCAAAGGGATGGGGTTCTTGAATGGAATGGACGTGAACTTGGACTGGGTGGGAGCCTCCTTTCAAAGGACCTGAACACCAAGCTAAGTAGGGACCCTCAACAGGGCACATGGAATGTGTTGCCCAGAGAACAGGTGACATGATGGCAGGAGTGCATGCCTCTACTGCCGGCTGTTACATGGGGATGCAAGCCCATCTCCCCTCACCCATCCATGGTCCAGCATATCGTGAACATGTCAATGGCATGTGTAACTGCTGAGTTTCCACAGCTCAGCAGTCTATGTTCACGGGTTATTTAGGGACATGACTCTCATCTTGGAATGCTGGGCTTTTGCACACAGATTAGTTCAGAAGGCAAGCAGAGGCCCTACAGGGCCCCTTGCCGTACAGCATACATGAACCACACTTCTTCAGAAGCGATTCCAATGATTGCCCTCATTTTATAAGAGGCCAAACAGATGGCAGCCAAAGCAAAGGGGACCACTCAGGGGTTTCGCTCGCTCATGCAAGGATAAACGGAACCCGAGGATAAAAAGGGTTCTTGAGGTTGATATTCTCTCACTGACTGAGCTGATGGTTATAAGGGGAAAAAAAAAAAAAGAAGATTATAGTGGCTTTAATACCAGGCTTACCTTGAATCTACTAAGATACCTGCCATCTTTGAAATATACAGCAGGAAGAAGTAATTAGGTGGCTTTTTACAGCTCTCTATAACTGCTATGAATTAATGGGTGCACCATGGAGAGAATTCTTTTTATGTCCTGGCATATATCTTTTTGCTACAAAGCAGAACTAGCATTTATCCTGAATAGAGATCTCAGTGACTTCATCCCAGCCCTGTACAAACACCGTCCAGCAGACAGTAAAATGAGAGGCAAAGAAAGTCACGACTTTCTTGATTCACACCTCCATGGAAAAAGCCCAGTGATTCCTGGCTTTGACTCCTGTTTCCTCTCTATTCTTTCTCCAATTAATGTTATGAAATAGGGGCGAGGAGTCATTTGGCTGAGAAAGCTGGAAATTGTCTTGCCGTAGAAAGTAAGGGTTTCTTCATGGGCAAATTACTTGCATCTGCAGAGGTGCCCTTTGGACTTGCAAGAACGGAGCTGCGCTGGCGGGCCACCTCTATAATAAACACACTAACATCTGCAGGGAGTTTTAGAGTTCAAGGTTTAAACAAACACTTTTGCTTACATCCTATTGGAGCCTGACAACCACTCTGGGAAGCAGGTGTGGGGTATGAAGATCACTCTGCCCATTTGCCGGATAAAGAGAATGAGGTTCACGGAGGTTAAGTGTCCAAGATTACACCACTGGACACTTGCACAGCTACATCATGAGCTTCCAGCTCAGTTCTTCAATGTTGCTCTCTTTCAACTTTTGCAGCAATTAACATTTTGTGGGGGGATTTTACAGTTTTCAAGGCATTTCTGACATGCACAGCAGAGTTCGAATCCTCAGAGCAGCACAGCATGTATCATGACTTACAAATGAAGACAGTGAGCTTCTTGTATAACTAAAATAATTCTGCTCGCACGTGGAACTAGGATTGATCTTGTACATTTCCCACTGATCCTTTATTAGTACCCAGGGCTGGTTTTGGTTCTAAGCTATTTCATTTGCACTCTTAGTCTGAATATCTTCCTAAAATGTTGAGTCCATCTTGCTTCCAGCCCTGGTTAGAAAAGTTTCATAAAGGTGGTGGGGTTTTCAACACCGTGCAGGGAAAGGAGAGTGATGCACCAGCCCTGACCCAGCTTCGGCATGTCACTCTGTGACCACAGCTCTGCTGGCTTGGGTGAGTCTGCAGTCAGAGCTGAGGATACAGCCTGGCACAACCGGGAAACTATAACTCAGTGACTTTCAAGGATATGTGGCTGTCACAGGAAGAGTTGGCCTCTATGTTTTGATGTAAGGCATACAGGTAATGCTACATAGGGGTGGCCAAATCTTGGATCTGACTCCTTCTCCTGTACTTTTTCCAGCTCATGAGACCAGTCTCATGGGAAAAGAGTTGGAGAAGAGAAATACACGGCCATGGCCAAGGTCAACAATGGTTAGTCATCACTGAAACAGCCTCTCTAATAAGAGGGTAGAGCTGCTCTCCTAACACCCAATGGTGGGCAAGAGGAAGTATAGGTCATGCTGCGAGAAAGACTGGCAGTCTAGAGAGGCCATATGAATTCATATTTGGCTAAGATACAAGCTGCACTAAGGTACCAGCTGGTCCCAGATGAAGGAGAAAGATTCTATCAAGGAAGCTTGTTCCATCACCTCCCTCAGCTTTGGACAGGCGGAGAAATGAACAGCCAGGTAGGGAAGACAAAGCTCCTGCATCCCAGGCTCAAAAGTCAGAACAAAGACCAATGCGTGATGTAAACGTGAAAAACATGGAGCCGACAGGCAACAAGCGTGGCATAAATTTAACCTTTGGAATGAAAAAGACCCAGGTTCGCATCTTCCATCAGTCACCGTTGGCAAGCGTCTTCACCTCTCTGTGACGGGGTCCTCATCTTTAAAGTGGAAATGATCATGCCAGCTCCTACTGTTTGAGCCCTCAGTGAGTGCCAGGCACTGCTCTGGGTACTATATTGAATCCTTTCAATAACCTCGCAGGATGTCTGCGAGAGCCTTATAATTATTTCCATTTCAAACGGAATCATCTGGGTTACACGTCAATTAAACATGCTCCAGAAGACACAGCCAGCAATACTTCCCATGTAGGACTGCTCTGAGGATAAAATGCTCATATAGGGCGTTCCCGTCGTGGCTCAGTGGGAACAAATCTGACTAGTATCCATGACGACGCAGGTTCAATCCCTGGCCTGGCTCAGTGGGTTAAGGATCCAGCGTTGCCATGAGCTGTGGTGTAGGTCACAGATGTGGCTCAGATCTGACACTGTTATGGCTGTGGCCTAGGCTAGCAGCTACAGATCCCATTTGATCCCTAGTCTGGCAACTTCCATATGCTACAAGTGCAGCCCTAAAAAGACAAAAAGAAAAAGAAAATCGTAATTTATGTAAGTGGATGTACTTGAAGCCCAACGAGTGACTGTGTCAGTTAGTATTGCTATTTATACTATTATAATGGCCTGCTACCACTCACTACAAGGATAAAGTACTGAGCCTCTCACATCTCTGGATGTTTAAATAGGCTGGATGGCTGCTGCTGGACCATTTGTTTTAACTGCATCTACGTCTTTTCCAGCCACTTGATTTTCTTAAACTATTTACACACAGGGGCAGTCTCTTCCCAGACTTCTCCCAGCACCAGCACGTGCTTCATCCAAACAATGCAAGATTTATGGCATGCCTTTATTTGAGTTGATTCCAATGTGTCAGCAGATATGAATTGCAACGTAAAATAATTACACTTGAAAGTGAAATGCAGGCCTAAGGATTCTGGTTGGCTATTTTTTTTTTTTTTAAGTGCCAGCGATTTCTGAAAGACTGGATTTATTTAGTGCCTCCCCCACCCCCCCAACCCCTTGAGCACTTAGAGACCTCGCCATCTAAGAATGCCATTCTAGCTACCTTTATTACAGACTACTTTATCAA
Organism: Phacochoerus africanus; assembly: GCF_016906955.1. Lineage (NCBI taxonomy): Eukaryota > Metazoa > Chordata > Mammalia > Artiodactyla > Suidae > Phacochoerus > Phacochoerus africanus. Next base: position 154,787,311 of record NC_062551.1, on the reverse strand, counting down.
TTACCCTGACAGTTATTCATAGTCTACATGAATGTACTTTATAGTTGTCACATGTGTGCCACAGACAGGGTAATAAAACGTATAATGCATTTTTCTTATCAGTAAATCCTAATGGGTGATACAAGCCACAGACTCCCGAACTGGAGCCTCTTAGAAGTGTGACAAAACCCAAGAAGCTGGAATTTATATATAAACAAATTAATGGAGTCTTTAATGCAGCACAAGAAGGGGGTTCCCACAAGGAAGATGAGCAATTAGGGCAGGAAGAGGCCTATTAAATCATCTTGTTCATCCTCAACCATGTAGGCTGTTCCCTACAGCAAAACCCCCTCCCAGGTTAAATTACCTAAGAGACTGGGATTCCCTTACAGCCCTTGGGAAACAACTGACTGCCCAATCAATCTCCTCATTCCAATTCTTCTGGTTACAAGGCAAGAGATTGGGGAAAAAAAAAAAAGCAAATGAAAAGTGACGGTATCCCAGGGAAAAGTCTTATATCAGCCTCTCCCCCGCCCCTTCCTCTTCCATCCTCTTTTCAGGCGTCTAAAATCATTTTTAATTTAAAACAATGGCATTTCAGGTTCATTTATCTGCATCTACCTCCTCTGGTTCTATCTAACTGGGTGTTGAAAGTGACAGCAAATCAAGGATGGCATGATGAAAAGAAGGGTTTGGGATTGGGGTTGACAGCTGGGGGGTTTTGACTTGGACATCAACTACCTGTGGGGTTTCGTCAGGTCACCATGCCCCTCTGAGTCTGAATTTCTGCTATAAAATTAGGATACATTCGCCTGATTTTGTAATCATAAATAAATTCTACATTTCTTCATGCACTCAACTTTATTTTTAAGTGAGTACCTACTACCTGCAAGGTGTGTGCTTAGCATGGAAGACACACTGACGAAAACCCATGGTTCCTGTTCTCAAGGGCACAAAAGGTATTAGAAGGTATGCTAACATGACACACCCAATTAGAACATGTTAAAACTGTGATAAAATAGAAATAGAAATAACATAAAACTACCATCTCGACCATTTTTAAGTATACAGGTCAGTGGCATCAAGAATATTTACACTGGGAGAGTTCCCTGGTGGTCTAGTGGTTAGGATTTGGTGCTTGCACTGCTGTGGCCTAGGTCCTACCCCTGGTCTGAAGACGGAGATCCCACATTAAGCTGAGGCATTTTGCAGTTAAAAAAAAGGACTATTTACACTGTTGCACAAACATCACTACCAACCATCTCATCACTACTTCTTTTATCATCTACAATTCCAACTGAAACTCTGTCCCTATTAAGCATATACTCCCTATTCTCCCCACCCCCATCCACAGAAAAAACCCTTCTACTCTTTGTGTCTATGAACGTGACTACTCGAGGAACCTCATGCAAGTGGAATCATACAACATCTGCCTTTTTGTGACTGGCTTATTTCACTTAGCATAGTCTTCAAGGTTTAGCCACATTGTAGCATGTTCAGAACTGCCTCCCTTTTTAAGGCTGAATAATATTCCATTGCCTTTACGTTTCACATTTTGCTTATCCATTCATCTACCGATGGATGCTTGGGTTGCTTCTCCCTTTTGTACAACACATTTAAATAAGTATTACCACAGAAGTGGCCGGTGTAGGAAAGTATAGACAAGGGATATCTCATCTAGGTTGGTAGGTTAGAGGAGAATTTCTAAGAAAGTGGTACCTGAGCTGAGAGGCCTAGAAAAGAAATTGGAGTCAGCCAGAGAAGGAAGGCACAAAGAGAGGGTTGGTAGAGGGAAGCAAGGAGAATAACATTCCAGGTGGAATACAGAACCAAACCATCCTATGTGCAAAGGCAGAGGAAGAGGGACCCACATAGAATTGACTGTGGTTCTCTCTCTCTCTCTTCTTTATTTTTTTCTCTTTTTTTTTTTTTTTTTTTTTTGGCCTTTTAGGGCCATACTCATGGCATAGGGAGGTTCCCAGGCTAGAGGTTGAATCAGAGCTACAGCTGCCAGCCTACACCACAGCCACAGCAAGGCAGGATCCAAGTTGCGTCTGCGACCTACACCACAGCTCACGGCAACAACTGAGTGAGGCCAGGGTTCAAACCTGCATCCTCATGGATATTAGTCAGGTTCATTTCTGCGGAACCACAACTGGAACTCAGACCACAGTTCTCTTTGATGGTGGGGGTCAGCTGGAGATGATGCTAGGAGGATTTTTCACTCTTCTGAGCTCATCATTTCCGTGATTCTGTTCTCTGCACAGTATCTCTGTATTATGTCTCTGTTTCACCAGCATTCGCCACACAGGTCAATGAGATACCATCTGCTGGTTTAATTAGAAGTACTCTGTTTGCTTTCCTTTTCAGGTCGTTCATACAGAAGCCCTTAAGTATGAATCTGAAGTGAGGCGACCACGCCGTGATCTTTCTTATCACAGTGTCATCTGATTGGTTGTTTACTCAGCTACTAGCTCATGAGTCCTGTGGAGGAAGGGATTTTCTCTGATACAGCTTCATATCTCTGTGCCTGGTACATAGTGCATGCTCGACAAATGTTTGACTGAAGAATTTAATTTTTTACAGAGGAGAGGATCACGGAAAAAAATTTAAATGACTTCACCAAGGTGCTGATGGGAGCTCTGGTTTTTTAAGGATAGAATCTTATGATTTATGAAACAGTTAACCTTAACTCTCCCAATAGATATTCGTCCCAGTAGATATCCATATACTATTTTCATAAAGAGAAATAAGAGCAGAAGCAGATTTGTGCGGAAAGAACTGAGGCGAGAGGAATGGCCTCCAGAGGTTTAAGGTCTATTCACTTCTCTCAAAGACCTTATCTGAGTGGCAAGAATATAGGCACTGTGGGCAGAAAACCAAACTGGGGGTGCTGGAGTGGTTCTGAGGGAGGCCATGCACGGTACAATCTCATTATTTCGGATCCTGCTAATTCGGAATGTGGACAGAACCTAGGCTGCATCCTTCTCTCAATAACACCTGTGCTCCACAAATTAGACAGTGTTTAGAATGAACCTCCAAGAAGGATTCATTCATTCACAAACATCTGGTATGTGCCAACTTCCTTCTTCTCTTGTGACAAAAATAATGTATATCATCAGGGAGCATTTATTTGCATTCTTCCCCCTGGAATTACTGCAACTGACCTCTGATGAAGGCCAAGGTCGTCCCCCTCTCCCTCTCATAACTGAGAAAACACAGGCTCAGGGTGATGAAATGCCTTGGCCAAGAATGCACAGCTTTACGTGCAGGAATGAATATAGAAATAAGTTTTCCTCTTCTTAAAAGTTAAAGATCATCCATCTTAAGTGATGAAAGTAAAGACGGCCAAGTTTGCTCTTCTTGGTGACATTTATCCACACCGGACAATCAATAGCACTGCCCTGAACACCGGTAGGAGAAAGTGTATGACCAAGAGCAAAATGGTGGTCCAGACAGCTAACACCTTGAGAATGGGTAAGCCAAGACCTGAGAGAAACCCGTTTTCAGCCAATTCGCAACGCCCTTTGACATTATTCAGATATGAGGTAAAGCCAACGGACCATGAGTCTCATCCGTATAAAAGATCGGCTCTATCATTACGTCACCACCCCGTAACGACTACTGTGAGCAGATAGGGAAATAATGACAGAGGCATTAAAACTAAAGTTTAATAACAAAAAGTTCAAAAATTTACTATTTTAAAATATACAGGAATTCCTATTGTGGCTCAGCGGGTTAAGAGCCTGACACTGTCTCTGTGAGGATGTGGGTTCAATCCCTGGTCTCACCCAGTAGGTTAAGGATCCAGTGTTACCACGAGTTGCAGCACAGGTCGCATTTGTGACTTGGATCCAGTGTTGCTGTGGCAGAGGCCTGAAGCCATAACTCTGATTTAATCCCTAGCTTGGGGATGGCCATATACCACAGGTACAGCCTTAAAAATAAACAAATAAGTAAATAATAAATAAATAAATAAATAAATAAATAAATAATAGGAGTTCCTGCCGTGGCTCAGCAGAAACAAATCTGACTAGGAACCATGAGGTTGCAGGTTCCATCCCTGGCCTGGCTCAGTGGGTTAAGGATCCTGTGTTGCTGTAAGCTGTGGTGTAGGTCGCAGATGCGGCTCGGATCTGGCGTGGCTGTGGCTCTAGTGTAGGCTGGCAGCAACAGCGCTGACTAGACCCCTAGCCTGGGAACCTCCATGTGCTGTTGGTGCGGTTCTAAAAAGACAAAAGACAAATAAAATAAAATAAAATAAAATAAAATAAAATAAAATAAAATAAAATAAAAAATAAAATAAAATAAAATAAAATGAATATATGGTATTACTCTGGGCTGACCAATATGTAGTAAAATAGATAGTATTTGTATATCTGGCAGTACAACTTTCTAGAGCATAATATGACTCCCCTCTCCATCCCCAACAACAACAACAACAAAAAAGATGGGAGCATTATAAATATACATATTGGAATTGCTGATGAAGAAATTCTGGATTTCAACTACATGAAATAAAAAGATGTGCCCCAAAATGCAGATACTAAGACTATTCGTATGTACACCAAAATACTGACCGGGTTTATGTTTAAGAGATAGGGTTTCAAGAAACTTGTATTTTCTTCTTTATGACTTTCTATGTTTTGTAAATTTTCTCTAATAAATACATGCTACTTGTATAAGTAAAAAAAAAAAAAGGCATAAAATATAAATCAGGATAAATACAGATTAACCTGTGTAAATTACTACATGTGATTTTGGGCTGGCAATTAACCTCTCTGAGCTCCAATAAGTTTGCATGGGTAATAAAATGTCGCCAACGAAACTGCATGAGTAATACATACCTTGTAAGATTCACAGGAAGATCAGCTGTAAGAAAAAAAGTGAAAGTACTTTCCAAACTACAAAGAGATTCTCAAACATAAGACATCCTTTTTTATCATTGTATCAGAAGAAAAAGTTTTTGTTAAGTGCTACAATCATTGTACCACAGGCTCCAGATAAGCAGGAAAAAAAAAATATAGGCACAGACTTTGACAGCACAGAAACACACATGAAAGAGTATGCACATCCATTCACGTGCATGAATAGATCATGCTGCACGGAGTCATGAGATGAGGCATTTCTGTATCACAGAATCTCAGACGCTCTCCTCGGACCCATTTATATTGAAGAGGAAGTATCTCTTCCTCAAAAGTGAGGTTATGACTGTCTTGAGTTTAGACACTTGCCAGTATAATCTTTATTTTCAAAATTTTAAACATATAATTTAAAAGCCTGCACTTCTCTTAGATAGCCTACAAAATTCAAACCTCAATCTCTGGAGGTATAGGCATTTTGTATTTAAATATTGAGGCCATGCTTCCTGTGTAGTTTCTTGCAGATTTGAACTCTTCTGATTTTCTAAATAGTTTAAGAAGTCAAATCCATCCTGCTGGGCAAATCCCTAAACTCTGTGAGTGAGGCAGCTTGAAGGAAGGGTGTGTACAGATACGTGTGTGTGTGTGTGTGTGTGTGTGTGTGTGTGTGTGTGTGTGTGTGTCCGTCCCAAAAGAATTATCTGGCTGAAGCCACAGTAAGAGTGCTGCCTGCTGCTGAAATGGCTATGGGCTGCATCTGATGTGGGTTCATCAGACAAACTGAAACCCTGGGCTCCACTCAGGTCATTGGTGTTTGTCCTCTGTGCCAAAAGCATCTCTATTTTCCTCCATGTGCCATGTTCAGTGCCCCCGTCAGAATGGTATTGGTGATACCTAGTTCATAGTGTGTAGTCTCGAGAAATGAATGAGAGTATGCATGCATGCTCTCACTGAGCCCAGGAGATGTAACACTCCCAGGTCATCTCTCACACCATACCCACTCTGGCAAACTAACCTCTCTCTCATCCTTCAGATCAAAACATACCTGCACATGTTCCAGGCTGCAGGGTGCCCAGGAATCAAAATATCAAGGTGCAGAACCCACAGGACCCCGAAGGGACTCCCACCCTTGGGGAAAGCTCCCCCTGCTGTCAGGGCACAGGATGGCGGGGAGAAGGCAAAAGTTTCTGTCCTCTGGGAACTTATATAATATTTAGTATGCAGCTCAACACATAGTAGGTGCTCAATAAATGTTAGTTTCCCTCAATTAGATATTACTGTCCCCTCGTGGGCATAATATATTATGCTTTTTTTTTTTAACAGCTGATTGTACTTTCTATCTTCAATGCAGTATTTAATAATGTCTTTGGAAAATATATGTGGCAATAGAAAAAAGATGACTGTATCTTGAGGACTGAATACATGCATACAAAAGTACAGCAAAGAGATGAGGAAGAAGATAAAGGCAAATTAGATGGATGGGGAAAGAGAAAGGAAAAGGGGGGGGGGAATGTTTCCTGCACAGGAGTTCCCGTGGTGGCACAGTGGAAATGAATCCAACTAAGAACCATGAAGTTGCGTGTTCGATCCCTGGCCTCGCTCAGTGGGTTAAGGATCCAGCATTGCTGTGAGCTGTAGTGTAGGTCGAAGACAAGGCTCAGACCTGGTGTTGCTGTGGCTGTGACATAGGCCGGTGGCTACAGCTCCAATTCGACCCCTAGCCTGGGAACCTCCATATGCTTAATAAATACATAAATAATACATAAATAAATATACTGACCATGTGTGTGTACACACACACACACACACACATACACACACACACAGTGTCAGTAACTATATTAATGTGCTAATGATGAAAAAGTCAGCCAGCAATGTGTTTTGTTCTAGGTAACATTTAACCATCAATGCAAGACATAGCCACGCACCAGCTTCCTTATTGTGGCCAGCGAACCAGCGTGGTCGGAAATCATGTCGGGGACAGGGCAACCCTCATTAGCAGAGACATCGTGGCAGTTCACTGCACCTCTCCGAACCTCAGGGCCGTCCTGTGTAAACCAGAGCCAATACCTCTATTTGGTAAGACGGCTGTAAAGCTTGGCGAGTTAGGAGAACACTAACCCACTAAGAAGCGCAGTGATGCATCAAAGTATGAAATGAAATGTGCGTGATGCAGGTACCATCTGGGACAACAGCAAGTGCTATGGGCAGCATCACCACCGTCATTGTCGTTTCCATCCTTCCCGCCTGACCTACCCTTTTGTAACTGAGGGATGGTACAAATTCAGCCTTCTGATAAGGAACCCAGACCTCTCTGCGTGTCTCTGGTCATCTAGATCCAGGGTCCACCACGGACATCTTGCCAGACAGAGGCTCCTCTAAGAGGGGGATTTTCCCAGGCTCTCACCTTGACCTAGGTCACGCATTCATATCCCAGGATTATGAAGGACGCCACACAGAGGAGTACTTGAGAGAAGCACAGAGAACCATCACATGGGTGCTGGGCCTAATTACAGCCTCACCAATTCGATACAAACAGCTCCTGTAAGGAGTGTCTTCATAAAAATAGAAGCACTTATTAAATATCCAAGGCACAGTCAGGGAAAATGAGTTCTAAATTAAAATTTAAAACAAATGCGCAAGATAGAAAAATGATAAAAGCCGATCCCAGATAAAGCAATCAGCCGTCTAAATAAAAGCAGAGACACCCAAACGGACAGCTCTGATTTATCAAGTGTAACGGCCTCTGGAATCTGGATGAGCATTTTCAGAAGTGTCTTTTTCCGTTACTCAGTTGACCCTCAGAACTATAGGAAGCTCCCAGAGCACGTGAATATCTGTGATTTACAATACACGGATGTCACAGGCCCTCCTGCAAGGACGAAGGAAGTACAGTTGGGAAATCCATGACCTTGCTTTACTTTTATCTTTTTGCATAGCACTCAGTACTTTCTAACAAAGTATATTCTTTAGGTATGTCTAGTGTTTCTTCTTTGTCTTGCCGCATTAGAATCTAATACCCACAAGGTAGACACGCTCCTTTTATTCACCAATGTAAGCACACCCCTGAGAATACTCCTTGGCACACAGTAGGTACTCAATGAATATTTGTTCAATGATTAAATGGATAAAAAGTTAAGAGTCATTTTGGTCAAGGGACCCAACTGCCCTTTCGGTCACCTCGTCTGTAAAATGGCAACAATAACTAAGAGACAGACTGCAAGAATTCAATGAGAAAAAGGTATTGAAGCACTTGGCATAGTACCTGGCAAGCCGTGCTCAACAAGCAGTGGCTTCTACAGTTGCTAATACAATTCCCAGAGCCGAGCATCTATTTTCCAAGTTTATAAAAAGCACTCATCCCAAAAATCAGCCACCAAAAAGCAGGGAACAAAGGGCCCAGAGATGAAAACCAGAGGTCTTTAGATGGTGCTCATCCTGCTCTCCTAGAGGGCTCATCACGTGGGGCCAGAACAAGCAAATTAGAAGATCCCTCGGGGAGTTCCTGTCGTGGCGCAGTGGTTAACGAATCCGACTAGGAACCATGAGGTTTCGGGTTCGATCCCTGGCCTTGCTCAGTGGGTTAAGGATCTGACGTTGCCGTGAGATGTGGTGTAGGTTGCAGACGTGGCGGCTGGGATCCCACGTTGCTGTGGCTCTGGCGTAGGCCGATGGCTACAGCTCTAATTAGACCCCTAGCCTGGGAACCTCCATATGCCACAGGAACGGCCCTAGAAAAGGCACAAAGGCAAAAAAAAAAAAAAAAAAAAATCCCTCAGTTATCATCCAGAGCAGAGCTAGCTACTTGTTTTTAGAAATCATGTTTTGTGGGATCTCACCAAGCTCATTTGTCTACATATTGTCTGTGGTGGCCTTGGGAAATGGTTACGAGAGACCATAAGGCACGCCAGGTCCAGTATCTGGACCTTGAGGATAAAGTCTGAGGAACAACCCCAGGGGTCAGATAAGGAAAGAGTCCCAGAGAGTCAGCAGATGAGCCATCCTCAAGGTCACGCTGTATATCTAGGCTCTGCCACTTTGAGACCAGCACCTCACACGCCCCTCTGGGGTCCAAACAACAGCCGAGAAACTTCAGTCACAGGGTTGGTCTAAATGATGACAACTCTAAGGGCAGCTAGATTTCTCCCCTGCAGAACAGATGAATGGTTACCAGACTGCAAATGACTCTGACTACGACCTTGAAAAGGAGACCACCATTGGGAACTAAAAAGAACAAGGGGAGTTCCCGTCGTGGCGCAGTGGTTAACGAATCCGACTAGGAACCATGAGGTTGCGGGTTCGGTCCCTGCCCTTGCTCAGTGGGTTAACGATCCGGCGTTGCCGTGAGCTGTGGTGTAGGTCGCAGATGCGGCTCGGATCCTGCGTTGCTGTGGCTCTGGTGTAGGCCGGTAGCTACAGCTCCGATTGGACCCCTAGCCTGGGAACCTCCATATGCCGCAGGAGCGGCCCAAGAAATAGCAAAAAGACAAAAAAACAAAAAACAAAAAAAAAACAAAAAAAAAACCAAGGGCCTTCCCACCCTGCCCTGCTGGAGTCAGTTCCTAGTCGTCTAATTTGTTGGACATGAGACCTTGTGCAAGTTCTTTACCCCTCTAGGTCTCAGTTTCCTTATCTATTTAATGGAAATAATACTACTTTCTTTTTTGTTTGTTCATTTGTTTAGGGCTACACCTGTGGCACATGGGGGTTCCCAGGCTAGGGGGTCTAACCAGAGCTGCAGCTGCCAGCCTGCACCACAGCTACAAGATGGATCGGAGCCACATCTGTGATCTACACCACAGCTCACAGCGAATGCTGGATCCTTAATTCACTGAGTGAGGGCAGGGATGGAATTCGCATCCTCATGGATACTAATTGGGTTCGTTAACACTAAGCTACCACAGGAACTCCTAATATTACTTTCTTAGCTGAGTTCTTAGGGATTGAATTCAATGGGACCATGCATATAAAAGTAGCTATCCCAGAAAATTTTACCTCCTTAAAGGCCAAAACTGATAAAATGATTTATTAAGGGAAAGCTAGGACATTTCTGCTTGAAAACATTCATGGTCTTCACTTCCCAGAGTAATATGAGCATACTTTTCCCATTATGAATTATCCCCTGTCGAAATTATCTAAGAGAGGCAGCTTCCTGACAAAGCCAATTTCTAAAAATATGTTGGTTTTGAGCTACAAATTGATTTTTTATTGTGATAAATTAAAATCCAATATCATCCCACTAAACATAGAGAGGCTCAATTTTTCCTCTCCAATATTCAGTCTCTTTGATATTAAAATGGATCTGGGACTGCCATCAGGCATGCTGGAGCCTGAACACTGAGGCAAATAAGCAGAGCATGGAGATGGTACAGAGGAGAGAAGAAAAGAGAAAGGAAAACGAAGGCAAAGCAAGGAAGTGGAGGGAGGGAGGCAGATGTTTTCTACCTCCTGTTTTGGGAGCATCCCTGAGTGTCTAGGATCTGTCCCGAGGATGTTCAAGCCTAGGTGTTTTGCACATAATTTGCTGCGAGGTCTCAAGAGCCATTCTCCTTAGGTTGTGAATTTCTTTACTTGAAAATGAGTAGGTTAGTCCATACTTAAGGGACCATTCATCCTTGACGTCCCAGACCAGGGAAGTCTGAATCACATGTCTTACTCTTTCTGTGTTCACTGCCTGCATGGAAAGGCCAGCGTCCTTGGTACGTAGCATCTTGGGCTCCAATATCTGGCCCAGACAATAGCAGTTCTATTATAAGTTGACTTATTCGTTGCTTCCTGTTCCTTCCTTCCCTCTCTTTCATTCCATCTCTCCCTGACTGCCTTCATCCCCTTCCTTCACTGTGCCCCAGCATCTGTCACAGGTTAGAATCCGTGTGGAAACTCTGCAGATACACCAGTGGATGAGACCAGGTACCTCATGGAGCCCATAGTCTAGGGAAGTGTGAGTCAACTCATTCTGATACAGGTGTGCCATGATAGGAGGGAGCAGAGACACTGTAGGAAGAATAGAAGAGGATATCTTAACTCGGCTAAGAGGACATAAAAAAGTCCATATCAGAGAGGGGACAATAGAGCTAATAATATAATAATATTTAATAACTAGAGCTTTTATTTTACCAGGCACTTTTCTAAGTCTTAAGGGATTAAAATTAAATCCTTATTTAATCTTGCACCAACCCTAAGACACAGGGGCTTTGATTATTGCTATCTTAAGAGTAAAGCAGGTACAAAGTCATTAATAAAAAATTACTTTATAACCACACAGTTGGGCAGGATTAGATCCAAGGAAGCTCCTTTCATTAGGTCTACTCTCTGGCGTCAAGACCAAACTGGCAAGAAGCGTGGGCTATGGATCTGGAAACCCCAATATGGATTCTGCTCAGAGGGTAAAATGTGCAAAGCACTTAGTTTAACAAAGCCTGAGAAAGGGCTCGACGAATGGGAAGTATGGTGCCATGCTGCTACCGTTGTTGTGGGTGACACTGCTGGACCTTGAGGTGATCACTGAGTGAAGAAGGATATTCAGAGTCGGGGGGGGGGGGTCACCTTGAACTAGTCCTGGAAGCTGGGCAGTGCGGGTGTGTGGAGGAAATGGCAAGACAGCAGCCCCTGCATTCTGCTCATGCTCCAAAGGCCCTCCCAGACCTGCTCCACACAGCTGGGCCAGGGGAGGGGGGAGCTTCATGGCACTACCAGCAGCTGGTCATCATACAGGCATCAAAAACATGTATACTTACTCCGACAGTTTCCCAGGAAAAGTCATCCATGGCAATGAGCCTTGGAGAAGGGGATGGTTCCCTGATTTGCACGAAGGCATCTTACGGGCCAAGGGAAGGCTTAGAGTCACTGTCCCTACCTCTCTGGAGAGCTAGTGCAGCTTCAGGGCCACAGAATACACTGAATAGTAACTGAGGCTGTAGTGGACCGGAGTCAACCAAAACTCTCTGGCCTTATGTTCTAGGCTTCACAATGGGGCCTGCCCACCTCTGTGGTTTTCTCTCTCAGTGATGGCAATCACACATCCTCTCATCCAGAATATCCAAACATCTTACTCTTCTCCACACCTGCCCTCCTTCACAACTTTCTCACCTTAGGGCCTTAGCAAACACTCCCAATAATTTCCCGTTGCCCGGATACTGGTTTTCTTAAATCTCCAACTTCAAACCCTTCCCCTCCTTCAAGGTTCAGCCCTTTATTCTCCATCATGTCATATTTTTTTTTCAGTACAAAGAGATCCTTTCTTCTTTTGAACTCATGATGATTTTATATTTTTCTCTTATCATGTTATTATTGTTGCTTTGGGTTGATAGTTATTTATATATGTCTTACCTCCTAGGCTGTAGGAGTATGATCAATATGGCAGAAAATTACCTTTTTTTTTTTTTTTTTTTGCTTTTTAGGGCCATACTTGTGGCATATGGAAGTTCCCAGGCTAGTGACTGAATGAGAGCTGCAGCTGTCAGCCACAGCCACAGCCACAGCAATGCCAGATCCAAGCCACCTCTGTGACCAACACCACAGCTCATGGCAATGCCGGATCCTTAACCCACTGGGTGAGGCCAGAGATTGAACCCACATCCTCATGGATGCCAGTTGGGTTCATACCCCACTGAGCCACAATGGGAACTTCCAGAAAATTACCTTTTTTATATCCAAGTAGAGTAAGGTAGATTCAGGTAATTAGAAACAGGCTTTTCATCTACATGAATGTGTGTTAAGATGTTTCAAGTCATAATAGCATGGGAAACATCTCTGCTGTGACTGTCCCAACCATGGCAAAGTGCCATCCTTGCCTATAGCGACTTCCTGCATCAAAATGCCCATACTGAATTCCAAAACAGCCCTCATGATGATGGAACTGGTCAAGTGGAGAATCTCTGGAGTCAAAGAAATAAAACAAGCTTAGGAGTTATAAACGTGAATTTGACTTCAACTCCTGCTATATGCAGTAGCCTCGAGCAAACAACTCATCCTACTTGTACGTTAGTTGACTCATCTGTAAAAGCTGGGGTAATACAACCCTCCAAGAATGGTTGGGTGTCAAACGAGTCAGGGTCCAGGAAAGACTGCTAAAAGACTGCTAGAAGCCATAGAGTCCTGCTTTCAGGTTAGTCATCACAGCCAGCCTCGCGAGAGAGTCCTGTGCACTGCTGCCATGGTTCTCAGGATGACAACGTCGCAGGTCCCAGCATCCTGCTCTGCAGCCCCTTCACCGTCCTCCCTGTCACCTTCCCGAGGACCAGTTTCCCTTGCCCCTTCTCAGCTGCTCTCCCCCAGTCCCACTCAAAACATCCAGTGAGAACAAGGCGAAGAACAGTCCTGTTTTGGGGGACATGCAAAGAGGGTGATATGTGGTCTTCAGTGAAAAATAAATGATTAAGTCAACCCTGAAATGTAAGTGCAGCCACTGCATTTAAAACATCATGACCCCTCTATTATGAGGGATACCATTCAATCCTGCGTCGCTCTCCACCTCTTCACTGCTATGCCCTAGTTCTGGGTACATGTGCTGATTGGCAGTCCCTAAATTCATTTTATCATCTATGCAGTACTTCTGAGCACCTGCTATGAGGACATCATGTATGTGCTAGTCAGAGAGAGAACAGTGAGGAGCAAAAAGATACAGCTTCATTCATCTGAGTGTTGACAGAAGTATTCAACAATCATTTCCTAAAAGGAAGAAGGAACAAACCCATATATCTTTCTCTTTCATACACTTGTACATTTAGAAATATGTTTTTTTTTTTTTCTCCCCTGACTTGCTTATGTGGTCCTCTCCAGTTCACTCCTCCACTGCCAATAAGTGTGCTCTTTTCTGGGAACACCGTCCGGAATATTCCTAGCGAAGCTCGGTCTCCATCCGCTAAGGACTGACAACTCCATTCACACCTGTGTCTTAGCAGCTGTCAGTTCACTTGGTGAGTCTGGTTTCACCATCAGACACTGAGCGGCTCAGGGGCAAGGACGTATTTTCTTCATCTTTGAATCCTCAGGAAAGAAGAGCATCGCATGGCACAGAATAGGCATCCAATATGCTCTTGACCGACCATGTACTGGTTCCACTGCCAACATTCTACCCACAAGACAGGCCCAATAACTCTACCCCTTTTATCTGCACCCAGGAACGCTCATCAGAATGAAAGTGAATAGTGGTGATACTAAGGGGTAATACTGAATCCGCTCTAAACATATCATAGGAAGTCTTTACCATCTTGGATGTTGCTATGGTCCAAATATATATATACATATATATACATATATATATATATATATATATATATAAAATGTTTATATCCCCAAATTCATATACTAAAGTTCTAACCTTCAAAGGGATGGTAGCAGGAAGTGGGGCTTTTACGAAGTGATCGGGTCCTGAGGGTAGAGACCTCATAAATGGGATTAGTGCCCTCATAAATGAGGCCCCCTTCCACCAGGCAGGGACCCAGCAAAAAGGCACCACCTGTGAGGAAGTGGTCTCTCACCAGACATCAAATATTGGGGCCACGATCCTGAAACTTCCAGCCTCTGTAAACTGTGAGAAGTAAATGTTTGTTGTTTATAAGCTGCCTGGTTGGTAGTATGTGTGTCATAGCAGCCCAAACACACTACGAAAGGTATGTTATTGTTAATGATACTTATAAGGACCCCGGACCAGACTACCTGGGCTTGAATCTCAGCTCTGCCTCTTGTGAGCTGTGTAAATTATTTGGACCTCAGTTTTCGCATCTGTACAAGGATGCTAATAAGAGCAGCAACTTCACAGAACTGCTCTGATGTCCTTAGAAGGGTACACATAACAGTGCCAAATCAGGGTTGGCCACACTAAGTAAACAAGCAAAATTCACCTGTGATTGTGGGAATGTGATGCTGCTGTATCTTGAAAAGCTGATACAGACCACTGCCCTCTCTCCTGAGAAACAGACTTCTCTATAGGCTCCTGCAATCATTATGATTTTTCACGGCGCAAATTACAGTAATTCTATGAAACAGAATTGAAAATGGGGAGAAAGGTAATGCTTTTTCCCTAAAAAGACACAAGATTTGGGGTTGGGAGGTCTGTTGTGAGTCTCCAGCCAAGGCAGGGACACTCCCAGAATCTCGGTTTCTGTGAAATGAAGATGACATCACTTCCACTTTGGTGCCCCCTGGTCTGATTTGAGGATCTGGTAACATACTGATGTACATTCTACTCCAGATTTGCTACGGCTCCTACTATTAATAATAACAGTGAGTTTCTATGTGACATTTCCTGCATTCTCGCTGATCCTTTTGACCTATTAGCAATACCTATGTATCTGAAAATATGAACAGCTTTCGATATTGATTTACTCCCTGCGATATACTAATAATAAAGCAAAATTTCCTCATGTAAGGATTGGGATCAAGAGCCCTTTGAAATTCAAGACAAGGTGTAAATTGCTGCAAAGGGTCTCTTTAATTGGGATCAAAATATTTTTGACAGCTTTTGGATTTTTCAAATTCTAGCTATTGTCACGTTCTGCTAATGTTTCTTTTTTTGGTTTTGGGGAAAAAAAAAACAACAAGAGTGCAGCCAAGCTTGAGCAGGAATACCTTAGACATGATAAACAACTAAGATTTGTCATTCCAAATGACAAAGACCCAGTTTTCTATTTCTTTGATATGTAGGACAAAACATTTCACTTAGATTCTTATCTTGCGCAATTCAGTCGGTCTCCTGCTGGGTGATGACAAAGATTCCCTAAACTCTTCCTGCTTATAATCTCCAATGGTGTTTTGAAAAACCTCCTTTTATCTGAAGATAAATCACATCAATAGGGATGACTTTAAGGGAGGAACAGAATATTAAAACTGATCTCAGGAATGAGTCTAGCTGTGACTTTGGTCAATACCTCATCCTCTATTCGCCTTCCTTCCACAGCATCCCCATCACATGACTGCTGCCTGAATCCTCCTAGGGATGGGGAACTCACCTGCACAGAAAGTGGTCCATCTTACTCTGGCGAGAGGGAAATTTTCCATACTTACAAACTGAAAATGCCTCCCAGAAACTCCTGTCACCTGGTCTGGGTTCTCTTTCTTGACTCACACTGAAGTCAGCTCCTCCTTCTGTTCAACAACTTTTTTTTTTTTTTTTTTGGTTTTTAGGGCCACACCTGCAGCATATGGAGGATTCCGGGCTAGGGGGTCCCATCGGAGCTGTAGCTGCTGGCCTACGCCACAGCCACAGCCACGCCAGATCTAAGCCCTGTCTGTGACCTACATACACCACAGCTCAGGGCAACGCCAAATCCTTAATCCACGAGTGAGGTCAAGGATCAAACCCGCAACCTCATGGTTCCTAGTCGGGTTCGTTGCCGCTGCACCACGATGGGAATTCCTCTACTGAATGACTCTTGGGAGAGATGGACATCCTTAATAAGGGAATGTCCTGCCCCACCCTCTTCTCTGCTTCAGGCTTAAACAGCTGCTCCTCTGCACCAGTTTTCCCCAGACCTGTGTGGAGACAAATTAACTAGCTAAGGATGCAGAAACCCAGGGACAGGGGACCTAATGCTAATCAAACAGAACTGGAGCAGACTAAGCCAGACAAAAGCATTTAACGGCCTTCCTCCTGATTCTCCACTCGGGTATGGCATTTTTTCCCACAACACCAAAGGGCTTTGAGCTGAAATAATGATTTTATGATTGTTCTCTTTGTGTCCAAAGCATCAAAAATCATATTATAAGGTTTGAGTGGTATCTGTCTTTGGGGCCGGTTTAGCTAGCCTTGAGGGAAGATTGATTGATTGATTGATTGATTGATATTGTCTTTTGTCTTTTTAGGGTCGCACCTGAGGCATATGGAGGTTCCCAGGCTAGGGGTCTAATCGGAGCTATAGCTGCTGGTCCACATCACAGCCATAGCAATGCCAGATCTGAGCCGCATCTGTGACCTATACCACAGCTCATGGCAATGCCGGATCCTTAACCCACTGAGCAGGGCCAGGGATTGAACCTGTGTCCTCATGGATACTAGTTGGGTTCGCTAACCACTGAGCCATGACAGGAACTCCTTGAGGGAGGATTTAGATAAGGGTAAAGAATATAAACTACTGCTCCTCATTAGCTAAAGTTTGGTGATTAGGACTATTCAATGGTGGGGTACCTGACAGAAGAGCAAAGCCCCCAAACACGGCACAGGATGACATGAAGTAACAGACACACTGTCTCACTCCAGTCCCTTTGGTGATGCAACATCATGGTGATGAACGGGCATGGACTTGGGAGGAGACTAAAGATGATGACACACATTGGGGCACACAAATCTTTGGGAACGTATCCCTCAGTTGGGTTTGATCCATACTCCTCGGTGCCCACCCATGAAGGATGCTAAAAAGTCAACACCATCCTCCAAGTGTCTACAAGCCCAGAGCTCTCTGCCTCCTGTGTGTTACACAGGATCCCGCGAAGCCACATCTGTGTGAAGAGGTGTCGGCCCAGCATTGTTTTCAGTCCCCTGGTGTCTTCATCAGGATGTTCTCCAACCTGACTGTACCCGTTCTAAAATGCAAGGTTCAACACTGAGCACCGGTCTCCAAGCTACCGTCTGCCCAGGGAAAAAGAAACACTTCCTGTTTCCCAGAAACCATACTTTAATTAAGGCATAAGAGACGTACGTGCATGAGGGTCTTTGTCTTGAAGCCTTCAAGCCCCCTGACTACTGATGCTTCTGTCTCATTCTAAACTCCCTTTTACCCGAGCATCCCAAGCAGAGTCACCTTTCCCTATAAAACAGAGGTCAACTGCTTTGATTTTTGACTCAAGCCAACTGGAGGGTCAATGCCAGCTCTGCCTCCTACATGCTGGGTGTATATGAGAAAAGTCATGTAGTCTGAGAGATTACAGACATCTTGGTTAAATGCCAATCCTATAAGCCAGGTTGTCTAGGTTGTAACCCCGTCTCTACCCCCACCTACCTTTGGCACGTTACCTATCTGTTTCTCTCCTGAATATCTTCAACTATCAAATGGAGATAATGGCAGTATCTACCTCATAGGGTTGTTTTAAGGATTAAGTGAGCTGGTACTTACAAAAGGCTTACAACAATGCCTGGAACATATGATGTGCCTGATGCAGTAGTTGGTATCATTATTCTCCCCCAGGACTCTCTCAGGTATGAAACTGCAAAGCAACTAACAGGTACCTAATATAGAGCAGGTATGCACCAAATGGGAGTTACTGTTACTAGTTATTTTTTTACTGTGGTAAAATACACGTAACGTAAAATTCATCACTATAACCATTCTGAAGTCTCCAGTTCAGTGGTATAAACTACACGCACTTGTTGTGTAGCCATCATGGCCACATCCGTCGCCGGCAGTGTTTTCCTCTTCCCAAACATTTCAACCCATACGCATTAAACACGAACTCTTCACTGCCCCCCGACCCCACCCAGCAACCACCACCCTCCTTTCTGTCTGTATGAATCGGAATCCTCTAGATATCTCATTTAAGTGGCATCTTACTGCATTTGACTATTTGTGCCTGGCTTATTTTACTTTGCATAATGCCTCTCGTGTTGTAGCTTATGTCAGAATTTTCTTCATTTTTTACTGCTGAATGATATTCCATTGCAGGTAGATACCATATTTTGTCTATCCATTCATCCATTAAGGGCCAGTTAGATTGCTTCTACTTTTTGGCTATTGTGAATAATGCTGTTATGCACATGGTGTGAACATGGGTGTAAAAATATCTGCACTATTCTTAGCTACTCAGGAGTAACTTTTCTTTAAGAAAATCCATTTTAGATTAAATGTTAAATTATCATCCTACTCCCCGTATGGTATCCTAATATGAACCAGAAAAAAAGGGGAGGAAATTACGATGCAAATGACTACAGTTAGATAACTTGGCGAGCGGAGTACTGTTTACACAGTGAACAGTAAATAATCTGTGAAGTTCAAAGGAACTGATATAGACGGAGGTGTTTACAGAAGCTATAATGTACTGAAAGAATAAAGGGAAAACATGTCCACTTGACTCTGGCTTTCTGGACAAAACAAATCACAGAATGTGCTCCTGTTTTTCCTTTATCATCAACAAAGAAGGCCAACAATGCCAGGCAAGTCCTGGGGATATGCGTGAAATCTAATTGCTCCTGGGAGGTTGCTACAAACACAAACCATTTCTTCAGTGGGTTCAACAAAGGTATCAGGCCTTACACTTCCTGGCCAGGCAGTGATAGATTTTTTTTTTTTTTTAAGACTGAAAACTCCATTTATTCTTTTTGATGATAGCAACTGCAAGGTACCACAGGTTAAACTCAACAGAGTCTGGATGCTTTGACCAAGTCAGAAGACCCCCATGTGTCTCTCTCTAGGATGTATGTCATTAAAGTTGCCAAGACACAAAGAAATTTAACTTCAGCTGTCACATGACCCTCCGCTCCTCAAAGCACATCAATCTCCCATTACACTTCCAGGACCGTGTGACACTTTCATCCCAATTACACAATAAGAAACATGGTGCAGTCACACTGTGGCCAAGTCAGGGAAGAGCCTCCCTTTGATGGATGATCAGAGTTGATCAAGTTTGTCAGTTGCTTTATGTGTTTTTATGCTTGTTTGATATTCCTGCCCAGAGAGGAGAGGCTCTTAAGGGCACATCTGTCAATGGAGTCAATTTCACCATATGCCATGTGATTCTTTTACTTACCCCTGTCTTCTCATCAAAGATTTTGATGCCTCCAAAGGAGATGGTTAAAAAGATTTTCTGTTTGTGTTCTCCTTTGGAACGAGCGCCAGCCACAACGCCCTGTTGAAAGGAAGGATGTGGTTTTTACTTTTGTGTTTTCATTTGAAAATTCCCTCTGGTCCCAAAGGCCTGCCGGATGCCATCACCTGATGGCACCAATGAGACACATCTTTTCCTCCTCCCCCTTCCATTCTGCCTTCCCCAATGGGCTTGCATACTCTTGATATTTTAGGACAATTGCTGTCCTCACTGTGCGAATGCTGTATAAATAGATATATGAACTCTGACTCATTTGATGAACCAAGATTCACAGAATGCCTACTTTGTGCCTAGATGCTGGGTTAAGAATTTTGAGACCCCAGGAGAAAACGAATATGGTCTTCTCATCACTCCCTTCACTGGGTTTTGTTATTGGATATGGTTTTGACCCTTTAAATAAAGGTGAATCATGGAATATATTTCTAATGTGATTTTTTTTTGCCTTTTTTTTGGGGGGGGGTGCTGTACCCACAGCATAGGGAAGTTCCAGGGCCAGGGGTCCAATCAGAGCAGCAGCTGCCAGCCTATGTATATCCCAGCCACAGCATACAGGATCCGAGCCACATCTGCGACCTACACTGGAGCTGACAGCAATGCCAGATACTTAACCCATTGAGCACGATCAGGGATCAAACCGGAATCCTCATAGATACTCGTTGGGTTCATTACCACTGACCCATTATGGGAACTTCTCTAAATGCAATTTTTATTTTATACTTCCAGGGAACATTTTCACACAAATTAATTTTGGAGATTAGAAAGAAATGAACAATCATTGCCAGATGGAATGTCTCAATTTTGTTTAGAAAAAGTGTGATTATCGCAGTCATCTATCTGGGGTCCACAGTCCCCCCTCCACTTTTGTATGTTCCTCTACCACTTCCCCATCCTTCCTGTGCTTTCAAAGAAAGTACCTACGAAGTGCATCTCATGTCTTGAAAATACGCTTCCCTGCCTTTTCACGTTTTTTAGAAACTGAAGACATGCGAATGTGTCCATCAGACAGTAAATGGCACAAAAGGTATGTATGAGTATGTTCCTCTGTTCACTGCTCCACCCCTGGTACCCAGGACAGTCCCTGCAGGGCAGGGGATACTCAGCAAATCATTGTTATAAGGATGTGCTCTCAAGCATCCCCTCCAAAGTAGATACAATGCAGGTTAAGGGTAAAGACACTTGCTTTTTAAATTAGCCTCTGTGGTGGCCAATTCAGGTGAGCACAGGCTTCATTTTAGGGGAAGCCATTCAAGGGATTTATACTCAAGGGCTGTTGCTGATGCTGCATTAGGTGTTTGGAGGCTTCTGGCTCCTTGGTCATTATTAGATTCCACAGAGGGCTAGAGTAACTCCAACTCTCAGCGGTTATCACTCTGGGTGCTTTTTAGGAGTAGAAAAATCTAAAATAATAATGATTTCCTATTTCCAGGTGAGAAAAGTCTGTGGGGCTGTCCTCAACCCCGGTCTCAGTGAAGAGAATGAGGAATGACGGGCAGGTGAGAGAGAGGGGCACCCTCTCGAGGGTGTCTGATCCTCCTCACTCTGGGTGCTGGGAACAGTCCACGGAATTGAAACATCTGGATTATACTCCCGGCTGTGATCTTGGGCATCCAATTTAACTCTCAATCCTACTTCCTCAAGTATACGTACTCTTCTTGCATGTTTGAGAGAATTAAATGAACACGTATGTAAAGTAGCCAGCACAATGCCAGCTACACTGGAGGCATGCCATAAAAAATCCATTTCTCCTAGTAAACGAATGACTGTCCCCTTGAAGTTTGTGGTCTAGCTCCTGTTTGGTTCCTACTAGGAGGGAACAACACTCCCTCAGGAGTTCTCCGTTCAACCTCAAGCACCTCTTACGTACTTGCAGACATACAGAATTTCAGAGCCAGAGAAAACCTTACAATGCATCAGTCCAAAGCTCTCTAATGGCAGCTGAAAAAAAATGATGTCCAGAAAGGTGGGTAGACAGTCCCGAGATGGCACGGAGAGTTGGTAGGAAAGCTAAAGATTATACTTCCACTCTCCAGACTCTTGGAACAGGGGGCAGTTATGACTTTTTTTTTTTTTTCCCGTCATTTGAGGGCTGCACCTGCGGCATAGGGAGGCTCCCAGGCTAGGTGTCCAATTGGAGCTGTTGCTGCCGGTCTATGCCAGAGCCACAGCAACACCAGATCAAGTTGCGTCTGCGACCTACACCACAGCTCAGAGCAATGCTGGATCCTTAACCCATTGAGCCAGGCCTGGGATTGAGCCTGCAACCTCATGGTTCCTAGTCGGATTCGTTTCCACTGCACCATAAGGGGAACGCCCAGTTATGACTCCTTTACATGTGCCCGGATTCCTTTCCTATAACCCTACCCAGTATTCCTTTTTTTGGCCTTTCAGGGCTGGTACCCATTGCCATGAGATCCCTCCTCCAAGGGTTACCCTCTAAATAGTTAAGGAGAATGACCTTCCCCAAAGCTAAGTCCTCTGACTCTTTAACCCCTCTTCCTGTTCAAACGTTTCTAGATTCCTCCGTGTGCTGCCTGCTTTTCCGTACATTCACTGAGGGACAATTTTAAGGACATTGGGGCTGATCAGAAGAGGTCTTTGCAAGGGTAACTTGCATTTCTCTTCAAGGTTACCTTACTAGAGATACCACCTCTGACCTCTCCACCCTCCACACCAAACTGCATCTCCTCCTTTCTCCCTGAATCTCTTCTCCTCGTGACACCCTCTGGCATATGAGATATTCATCTGTTGAACACAAAAGCTCAATTGTGCTCAGAATTTTGTGGTATTCATTCTATGGGCTCAGTGTTGCAGATGAGCCTGGCGTTTAAAAAAAAAAAAAAAAAAGCACTCAAAAAAGTGAAGTGACTTTCTGTTCACTTGGATAGCGAACAAGCCAGGCTTTGAACCCATGAAAACTTGACTTTGAAATTGGTGCTCCTGGCTGGATGGGGAGTACAGTAGCTGATGCTGTCATCCCTCTAACCTTCAACCTCAGCTTCCAGAGGTACGCAGAAGAGAACAAGAAGCAGAACCGTTATAAATGGAAGCACTGTAAGGACGGTGCCCAAGGAAAGGGAGCCCCCTTTCTTGCTCAAGTCCTTCCTGCTTGGGGACATACAGCACATGGTGGGGAGAGGGCTGCATGTTTGGTCAAGAAGCGTAGTTTCAGTATCCCCGTCTCTAAGTGGGTCCTAACAATTCCTGGCTCTTGGAATTCTTGCAACATCAAACAGCACTAATTGCTGGCACATGGTAGTGCTGACTAGACGATGCCCTGATTCGCCTCCTATGAATCCAAATGGCTATCAGAGAACTTCCCAGAAGAACATGGCTGAAGAATTTGGGATGGAGAGAGCAGACATGCATGTTCCGGGAGCACTTCTGCTTGGGGCTGCTGGTGGTACAGCTTCTTAGGACAAATGCAGGAGAGAAGGAGTCGAGCTCTAGAAAACTGCACCAAGTCCAAGTAAGTGCCACCAGATGGCAGGCCACAGGGGCTCACCTCCTGCAGATTATTCATGGCTGTGATGGAGACCCGATGGAGGCCAGGGGACAGGGCTTGCTGGGGAGTCAGAAGATGTGGATGTAGCTGCCTTTTGGGGGTTTTGTGCCTAAACAGTCACCTGACCTATAAAGTCACTGTTGGAAACCTGGAAATTAGGGAGTCAGGTGTTTTCTTGGGTACCTCCCAAATGGTAGGCATCCTTTCACCTGTCATATAAATTAGCTGGTGCCACAATCCTAGGAAGGAGGCATTATCTCCCTTATTTTACCTGTGATGGGACACAGGTCAAGGGGTCAAGTGACCACCCAAAACCTCAAGAAACTAAGACGACAGAGGGAATTCAGTCATCTTTCAAATTCCAATGTTAGGGTCCTTTCCATTACAACCCTCTTGGGGGTGGGGGGGATGCTCTTTTGTTTGAGAGCAATGATGAGAAACCAGTGGAACCACCAGCTTCCAGACTCAGGAGTGAAGAAGAACCTGAACTGAGTGTACTCACACGTCTTACCTCAGAAGAAAGAACCACATACCTACCGCACCTAGCAAAGGATACACTGTGCAGAGAGCTTGGATAAAGAATGACCACACCACCAGGACTAGCACTGCTACTGTGGAGCAATACCGGCTCGAGGCACCATGTGGACTGGTGGATGCAGGACTCCCTAAGGGGGTCACACATAGGCAGCATCCTGAGGAAGGGGCCAGGCGGCCCTCTCCAGGCCGAGGGACGCCATGAGAATCCGAAAAGATGATACCCAGCTGAGAAACCCCACCTAGCAGGGTGCCTGCATGTGATGGGATGACTGGAATCTCCATAGAACATGTCAAGCAGGTGTGCAAACACGACAGGCTGCAAGCATGAATGGCTGAAAACCTAGAATGCCTTCCAGAAAGCTCCATGAACTAAACCCGGTCTCTGATCTCAGCCCTACGAGTTACCAGCTGTATGATCTTTGGAAAAAAAACACAACCCGAGTTTCAATTTTCCCACCTAAACGGGGGGGAGGGTTACAAATACCTTCCACTGTCCTTCTTTGTGCCCAGAGACTGGCCCCTGAGGACTGCATTCTCGGGCCATCTGGACTCCACTGAAGAAGGTGCCCATGGGAGATCAGAGGGTGGGGAGGAGCTATGGGCAGAGGCTTAAATCCGGGGCGGGGGGACCAAGCTACATTCAATGCAGATACAAAACAGAATATAATTAAGCACTAAACTATATGTTCTCAAAAACTGGGCATCTGGGGATCTAGGTTTGCATTCTCGGCTTATCCCAAATTAAATGAGGTCCTGGGGCAAATCCTATAACTTCCATGAGCCTCAGACTTCTTAGTCCCCAGACAGGGGTGCTAATATCTATACCTCCTAAGATCCAGAGAGATAATATAAAGTGCTTTGTTGACAAAATTAAAACAGGATGACAACGAGGCTTCACTGGTAGATAGGCAATGGCTCACTCAAACTCGCATTATGAATCCCTCTCAAATCTCTAAAATCCAAGAGAAACCTCTAAGACAGGAAGAGGCACCAGCTTCAGTGAGTCAAGCAAAGAAAAGCAGATTTAAAAAAAAATTTATTCCTCATCTGGCCTGACGTGAACAAGTGGGCTTTTTGCAAGGCTAACTAGCACTTTGTACTTTTTTGTCTTTCTTTCCTGGGCCGGTGGCCAAATAGAGAATCAATCGTTTATGTTGCTGTGTTTCCTAAAGAAAAACTACTGGGAGAGGAAATGTCAAGATTTTTCTCTGCAACTTGTAAATAATGAAAGAAAATTGTCTGGGAGCCAAGAACCCTTAACTAGTTCAGAGCATGTGACAGGAGTTGTGCTGTGGTAGGATAAACTCCTAGGGCTTTGGGGACCTCAGGGTTATAAGGGGTGACAGACGGGGCACTTCACTGCAGGACACACACACACAGTTGGCAATCATAGCCAGGCCTGGTCCGGCTAGCCTGGCCCAGGGTTGATCCTGAGGGAGAACGTGAGGGCACAGGGGCCAACTCCTCGCACACCCACTGAGACGCTCTTGCTTCTGTGAAGGCAACTGGCCAAGGAGGTGCCCTGTGACCAGTGTCTCCTGAATGCAACCACTGGGGCTTTGGGAGTCGGGTGGGGGTGGAGGTGATGCATCCGCTCCTTCCTCCTCCTCAGCACGACTTCTGGCTCTGGGGGAAAACCAGGTTATTGGAGATTTTCTTGATATCTTTATTTTTTTGGCTGTGCCCGCGGCATATAAAAATTCCCAGACGAGGGATGGAACCCGAACTACAGCAGGAACCAGAGCCACGGTATGACAAGGCTGGATCCTCAAACCGATGAGCCACCAGGGATCACCTCTCGATGCCTCTTAATTAATATCTGTCAAAAGCACATCCTCATTTGCCCAGCCTCACACTCAGTCAGCAGCGACTTCGGGAAGAGGCAAGTTCCCGACCTTTATCCCCATCCTTGCTGAGGGTCTCCTTGGGGAGGCGGGGCTGGCTCCATCCTTGCAGGTTCTCTCTCTGCATTCTGCCTGCTGGTAGAGAAGCTGTGTTCCAGTCTGATCTCATGCCGGAGTCATGCTCCTGCTCTGGGGCAGGGGGCAGGGGGCAGGGTAATGAATGGGGTGGGGGGGTGAGAGGTGCTGCAGTTTTCCACCTTCTTCACAAGCCAAGTGGAAGAGTCTCTTTCAAGGATGCCCTGTGACTGCATATTGACATCACATCCTCCAGGCCAGTACTCATCAGCCATCAAGCTGGAATTTAGAATTCTTCCTGTGTTCGACTCTTTGGTCTATTTATCACTCAGCTTTGAACTTGGCAGAAGAAGGGGGCTCATTCTTGGGACTCTCCTAAAATCTCATAACATTGTTTAATGATTTTTAACCTCTTCCAAGGATACTATCTGTGCAATCATGACTTTAATGTCTTTTATATCTATCACTTGAGTATGCCTTACAGTAGATTCATAACTATTACAATAAAGTTTGCTATTTAACAGTTAAAAAATAACAAGGAAGTAATGCATATATAGTTGAGAAAATTAAGAGGTTTTTTTTTAAAAGAAAATGATTCCTATAGCTCTATATACCACAGACAGTCTTAGCATCTGATATATATGTTAAACAGTTGGGAAAATGTATACAGGATAAATAAAAATAATAGCTGTGACTTATTAAACGTCTATTCAAGAAAAGGCAATATAAGGTATATGTTTTATAAATACTGCCTCATTTAATATTACTAGGCACTTGATCAGCCATTTTTCTCTTTTATTTTTTTCTCTCTTCGTTTCTTCCCTTTTTATTACATTAAAAAAATTACCCTGACAAAGCTGGGTCCTCAGGAGCTATTAAAAGATATGAAAAGAATGCTCATGGCATGTTATCAGGTGAGAAAGGAAACAAGATATGAAACTATGAATAGTAATTCCAATTATAGTACATATATGTACATGATTCACATACATACATACAGATGTATATAAAAATACAAAGAGAGCTTGTTAGTTACACATGCAAATATTGATACTAATTTTCTTTGTGTGGGGGGATTGTGGATGATTTAATTTTCCTCTTTGAATCCTTCTGTATATTCAAAATATCTTACCACGAGCATTTTATGACTTCCATAATCAGGAAAACAATTAAATTATAGGTCTTAAGTGTATAAGATATCTTGCGGACTTCTTGCTGAATGGTTATTCTAATATTTTATATTGCCTTTAAGAAACATAGGGAGTTCCCTGGTGGCACAGTGGGTTAAGGATCAAGCATTGTCACTGCTGTGGCTCAGGCCATTGCTATAGCACAGGTTCAGCCCTTGACCCAGAAAATTCTACATGCTGCAGCCATGGCCAAAAATAAAAAAGAAACATGGACCACATGGAGACGAGAATCTGGGAACAAACAATGTTTGTTTTTATGTGTGTTTAAAGGCCATTTAATAACATCATTTTCTTACTTTGTGTATTACAATTTTTTTCCAATTTCGTTCTTATATTTCTCAATGAAAAGGCTTCTTTAAAGCATTTATAATCAGAAACCTCTTTGTGAGATCTCCAAATACCAATATCTAGTCATATATCACTTTAAAAAATATTTTCCTTTTTATTATAAACTATTTGGGGGACATGACTAGAAATTACAAGAATGGCTAAAATCAGATTTTTTATTATCATATCATCTTTTACTACATTCATCATACGGCAAAACATATAAAACCTATTCAAAACTGAGGTGGAAAATTTATAAAATCTGTAGGACTGTACAACTTGAAGATTTTGTACTTTTACCTTCACCGGCACTGCAGAGTGAAGACAAAGGAATAAAAGGTGCTATGCTCAAACGCTGTAAAACAGGGGCCAGCAAAGTACCTCCACCTACGAGATGCTCAGGAAACATGTGCCAAATGACTGACATCTCATCCCATTAAGTAAATGCAGTGAGTCATCAGTACACCAAGTAATATACCAATACATGAATAAAAACACGTTTAGCAGAATAACCATAATCATTTCTTCCTCTCAGGTACAGCAAACCCACACAATTTAAAGGAACATGTTTGCACAGCACCTTGAGTTTCATCATAGAGTCTTGGCATAACTTGTCTCCCCGAGCGGCGGAAACCTCATCAATCCCAATCAGTTTGGCCTTGTACCGGACCCCTTCACCTTTAAACCTCTTTATCAAAGTGGCTTCACTGCGATCCTGACCTGGAAAGAGAGAAAAGCAGGATTCAGATATGCAGGTGTTCAGGCCCCATGGGCTTTAAAGATCCGAAGCTCCAAGGTTGCTCTCTGGTTCATCCACGTTCTAGGAAAGTCAAGTCAGTGGACCAAGTATAAAAGAATGGTCAGACGCCTGGATGCAAATTCTGGCTCTCTTCTTTTAAGTCCTCAGGTAAATTACATAGGCCTCTGTGAGAGTCCTGCTCAGGCGGGGGGGCGGGGGGGGGAAATAAAGTTAGAAATACCCAACCCCAAAGGGGCATCAAGATCAATAAACAGGATGATGCGGGTAACGCACCCAATATGGAGTGTGAGACACACCAGGTCATCGCCAGTGATCATTACCCACTACAAGTTTATGTCTGAGAGTCTTGTTAGAGAAATGTCAGCCCTGAGCTTCCTTGGCATTTCCTGCATTTAATATGACTTTGGCCAGAGTCCAAGATCCTCCTTACACTCAATTCTATGAGCTGTTTTATAGTGAGACGCCAGAGTAATTGCTTTGTATCAAGTAATGACCCGGGGACAATTATCAAAAAAAAAAAAAAAAAAGGTTCTACAATATCTCTTCTGCCAACTCATGTGTATACAGACATAGGCTTCCACAATCCTTAGTACGGTGAGCCCATGTCTTGCAACTGGCTCTCTCAATAATTACTAGCATAATATTTTTCTAAGACACGTTAACCACAAATTCAAACACATCCACATAAAATAAGGACAGTAAAGTTATTGTTAACAGAGCACATTTCTTGTGAGATGTTCTAGAAACGTTACCCCTACTCTTCACAATGACCTAACCATCTCCCTTTCCCAGATGACAAAGATGCACGTCACAGAATTCAAATAGCTTGGCCGTGTTCACAGAGTCAGAAGAAAAAAAATACATAGGAATGCCAATCTCTAACCTCATCAAACTTCCATCAAAGGAGTCACAGGCTGGGAAACTGCTCATGTGATTCTTAAAACCTGGAAGGCCCTCGTGTTCAGAGACGCATCTCCTGGAATGACATGGACTTCAACTTGCAATACCTCCTCCACCAGGCCTTCTTTCATCAGTGGCAAACTCAGAGCTGAGGACGCTGGAGATGATTCAGTCCATTTCTCTCTATCTATGTGATGCACAGACTAAGGCCTTCCCAGTACATAGGGTTGTGAATTATCTGAGGACACACTTAAAACAGAAAAAACCAACAGTAGCTAGCTAGTGCACAATGTTTTTCTGTTGGCATAACACAGCTTGCATTTCATTCTTTCATTCATTCGCCCCTCACTGGGCATGGTCTCTGTGCCAGATGCTAGAGAAATAGCAACAGATGAATAAGGCAAAGTCTATGCCCCTAGAAGCTCAAGTTTTTGACAACTGCAAACAAAAATGTGCTGTGTATTATGCTAGGTATGTAAGAAGGTATAAGCTTTAGGGCCAGACATCCTCATTTCAAGTCATGGCTCTCTCTCTTGTAAGCCAACTAAACTGCCTGCCAAGAGTTTCCTTAACTGTTGAATGAAGATTAAATACCTATTTCCAGAGCTATCATGAACAGGAACTTAAATGAGATAGTATGTGCAAAGCATGGATTCACATGGGAAGTTTTCTATAAAAAGGACTTGTTGCCCCTATTATTAGCTCAGTAATTCTGTAATAACCTATATGCAAAAAAAAAAGATGGATCTGTATACAGGTATAACTGATTCACTTTGCTGTGCACTTGAAACTGATACAACATTGTAAGTTGACTATACTCCAATAATATTAAAAAAAAAAAAAAAGGAAGCATGTGGAGGACACAATGCTGAGGGCAGGAGAGCACGGATGCCTGTGTACAGACCTAGGTCCAGACCTGTCATCCCCACACCCCACTTGGTATTTTTTCCACCACACCTTTGCTGACTCCTAGTATCTTCAAGACTTTGAATTGCACTCCATAAAGCAAATGTATAACACATAGATGATAAGTCTGAAAGTGTAATCGAAGTAAAAATTAAGCTTCACGGATCAGTGAGGGCAAAGAAAAGAGGAGAATATTTGTCATGACACATGCTGTACGGACATCTTGCCATGGGCACCGCAGGGCACCTCTCCCCGCATTTTTTTTTTTTTTTGTCTTTTTAGGGCTGCACCTGGGTCACATGCAGGTCCCAGGCTAGGGGTGGAATCGGAGCTGTAGCTGCCGGCCTACGCCACAGCCACAGCAACACAGGAACTGAGAGGCATCTGCAACCGACACCACAGCTCACAGCAACACTGGATCCTTAACCCACTGAGCAAGGCCAGGGATCGAACCCGAGTCCTCATGGTTACTAGTCGGGTTCGTTACCACTGAGCCACTACGGGAACTCCTCTCCCTGCATTATTATATAATATTTGGTACTTGTGGCCTATGGGAAGAGTATCTTACTCTGTCCCAAATATCATCTCTGCCTTTTCAATTCCTGATACTATTTCAGGCACTAATAGCATACATTTCACTCTCTGGAACTTCCTCCAAAGTTTAATTATAACAACAATACCAGGTAGCATTTATCACATCCTACATAAAGCATGTTATACGCACCAACTTCTTTCGCCCCCCAAATAATCCAAGATGTAGGTACTTTTACTCAGGTCTAAAAATTGAAGGTTTAAGAGGGCAAGAAATTTGTCCAGATGCACTGAATGGGACCTAAACCCAGACTGATGCCAAGGCTCAGGCTTGTGGTTTGTTGGTGTCCTGCGCCTTTAAGCTTGTTCTCTAAACCATGATGGTTAAATCGTTTCACATCTATCTGACTTCCCTATAAAGCCCCATCTTAACTTACACCAATGCTCGTCTGGCCCAAATCTGCTGATACTTGATACACTGGCAGCGCTAAAACCCCTGTGGAGAGATGGCTTGAAAATGGAACAAACAGCTTCTGGCCTCCAGCTCCCGTCCAAAAAATGTTCACAAGTCAGATACAAAGATGGCCTTAAGAAATATTTGTCATGGCTCAGAGCTGTGCTGAGAGAGACACTTCATAAGAGGAGGCAGAGCCAGATCAGGTGAATGAGGGCAGAGATTAATAAGAAAATATTAGGCCATTTAGAGGAAAGTAGGGAGCCCAATTTAGATTAGGACCCAGGGCCAAGCTAATTTGTATGAAGGGCACTTATGCAGTAGATAATCCAGTTTCTCATTAAATGTTCCACCATTAAAAGGGTAATTTTTCATGAGCACATCTTGAGCAAGGTCTCAGATACATAAGTTAAGAAATAAATAACAGATATCAGAGCCCTAAGGCTGTTCCTTCAGAGGCACATATGACCTGAGGGTGTTAGGGAGAGGGTCAATTGCCATGCATCCTATGTCATCATGAATCCCCAGCCTATTTTGCGGAAAGCACCCCTGACCCTATGCTTTAGGATGGACAAGAGAAAGGTCATGTGTTTAGGGGAAATCACAACATTCTTACTATCTCTCATCAAGCATTTACAGTACCAGTCACTGTGCCCAGAATTTTACACACAGTCTCTTATTTAATCCTCAAACCTGCTCTCTGAGTTAGTCTCCCTCATGAGCCCTGTTTTATAGAAGATGACATCAATGCCCAAAGCCAAAGGCAAAATGTGAATTTTTTTTTAGATGACAGCTTTATTGAGATATAATTCCTATACCATTCAATTCACCCTTTTAAAGTACACAATCCAGTGGTTTTAGTACCTAACATACATAGTTATACATCCACCACTGCCAGCTAATCTCATAACACTTTCAGCACCCCAGAAAGAAACCCTATCCCCATTAGTGGTCCCACTCCATCTCCCCCAAACCCACCAGTCTAGGCAACCACTAATCTACTTTCTGTCTCTAGGACTTGCCTGTTCTGGAGGCAAACTGCATTTCCTATAAATGGGATCAAACAATACATGATCCTTTGTGACTGGCTTCCTTCACTTAGCATCACTTCTTCAAGATTATTCCGTGTGATTCCAGCATGCATTAGTACTTTTTCTTTCTGAATAATACTCCATTGTGTGGACATACCCTATTAGCTGATGGATATTTAGACAGTATATAGTTCTTTGCTCTTATGAATCATGCTGAAGGGAGCATTTTTAAAACCAGTGTTTACATAGCTATATTTTTTAGTTCTCCTAAGATTATACCTAGGAAAGAAGTTGCTGAGTCATATGGTAACTATGTTTAACGTTCCGAAGAACTATCAAACTGCTTTTCCAAAGCGACTCAACCCATTTAGAATCCCACAAGCAAAGGGTGAGGGTTCCAGTTTCTCCTCCAGATGTTCTTGCCAACATCTCTTACTATCTTTTTATTTTATTTTTTTTTTGCTTTTGCCATCCTAAGCAGGTGTTTGGTGGCATCGCGTCATGGTTTTGTCTCGCATTTTCCTCAGGACTAGTGATGTTTAGCATTTTCTCAGGTTCTTATTGCCCAATTGCTTATCTTCTTTGGAGAAATGTCTATTCAAGTATGACAGCCTGAATGTGAACCCAGGTCTTATGCAAAATGTTGTGCTTTGAACCATTAGGCTATGGGGGCTGCTGTGACCTCTCACCATACCCTGTCCC
The DNA here is from genome assembly GCF_016906955.1 of Phacochoerus africanus. NCBI lineage: Eukaryota > Metazoa > Chordata > Mammalia > Artiodactyla > Suidae > Phacochoerus > Phacochoerus africanus. The sequence continues at coordinate 154,754,954 of NC_062551.1, read as the reverse complement.
AGCACTGGCCACGTCTCGCTTTGTGTCACAGGTGTTTGAGGAGATGTCTGATGGAGCCTAGGGTAAACTGGCAGACAGCTTTCCCCTAAGACAAGGACGTCACAAACACACACACCACGACTGATCTCACGCCTTGTCCCATTCAATCCTCTAGGATTCCTGGAAGGAGGCACTGTTGCCATTCTGTGGAAGAAGAAACCAAAGCCAAGGAGGTAGCTAAAGTCATTTCAAGTTGAGCGGGGGAAAGAACCTCATCCTCTCCTACCTCAAGGCCTGAGCTCTTCCCCTGGGAGGCATGAACTCTGCATTCAGGCGACTTGCGTCCCAGCTCTCCCATCCCCTGCCCCAATTGCATTGCCTTAGGTAAGCTCCTCCAGATGTCTCCCACAGCATCTTTCTATGTTAAGTGTAGATAGTAACAGTTGCTTCCACACAGCATCATTGTGTAGGTCAAAGAAATGACATATAGAGAGCATGACAGTGAACCATGGGGAAACAGAACTCATTAATGTTGGCCCTGTTAACTAGGTGCTCATACTTCCAGTTTGTCTGGGACAGTCCCCGTGCATACCTTTTACCCTGACACTTATAACTAGCATCTCTCATCACTCTCCAAAGTATCCCCATTTGCATGATGAACTGTGTGGCCACCCTATCTATAGTATCACCATCTGAACGCTTGCACTGCTTCAGAGTGTTCTTTGCACAGGCTACTCTGCTAGCTTTCTGTGGTACCCAGGTGTATGGAAAATGTCTCTTCTCCTGTCCGGAGGACGGCACATTTCAGAAGGGGACACACACAGCTCTGCAAAATATGACCAAGGCTGTGAATGTCATATAGAGCTGAGGGGAGAAGATTAGCAACAGCTGTAGAAGTGAAATGACAGCTGAGAAAAGGCTGGTAAAAAAAAAGGAGATCCAAGAGGTAGAGAAGTAAGGAAGAAGCTTTCTAGAGGAATGAAGATTATGGTAATATTTGGAAAAAGTGAGTAGTTAGGTTAGACTTAGTGTTTCTTAATCCTATCTACATTTTAGAAACATCTAGGCAGCTTTTACAAATACTACTCCACACGAAAAGAGAACCCTCCTGCACTGTTAGTGAGAACGTAAGCTGGTACAACCACTACGGAAAACAGTATAGAGGTATCTTAGAAATCTATACATAGAACTACCGTATGACCCAGCAATCCCACTCTTGGGCATATATCTGGACAAAACCTTCCTTAAAAAAGACACATGCACCCGCATGTTCATTGCAGCTCTATTCACAATAGCCAAGACATGGAAACAACCCAAATGTCCATCAACAGATGATTAGATTAGGAAGATGTGGTATACATACACAATGGAATACTGCTCGGCCATAAAAAAGAACAAAATAATGCCATCTGCAGCAACATGGATGGAACTAGAGAGGCTCATACTAAGTGAAGTCAGAAAGACAAATACAAATACCATATGTTATCATGTATATATGGAATCTAATATACAGCACAAATGAACCTTTCCACAGAAAAGAAACTCATGGACTTGGAGAAAAGACTTGTGGTTGCCACGGGGTTAGGGGAGGGAGTGAGATGGATGGGGTGTTTGGGGTTAATAGATGCAGACTATTGCCTCTGGAATGGATTAGCAATGAGATCCTGCTGTGTAGCACTCGGAACTATGTCTGGTCACTTATGATGAAGCATGATAAAGTGTCACGGGGTCACCATGCTTTATAGTAGAAAATTGACAGAACACTGTAAACCAGCTATAATGGAAAAAAAAAATCATTACATAAATTAAAAAAAAATACTACTCCACAAATTTTGGTTAGACTGACCTAGGGTAAGCCTGAGCCAATCAATGTGCTTGCAAAGTACTGTGTTCCCATGTGATGCAGCACATAACTGATGCTGGCAAAGGCTGGAGGGATTCAGTAACGAAGGGCTTTGGAAGCCAAGCTAGAGCTTTTAGGCTTTGTTCTTTAGGCCACAGGAACTATTAATGTTATGGCTTGTCATAAGGATGCAAATAAAACACAGTATAGAAACATCTGGGGAAGTATAAAGCTCTCATTAACTGGTTGATTGATTGGTTGAATTCACTTATTCAATATGTATTGAGTGCCCACTATAAGTTCTAAGGCACTAGAGATACAGCAGTGAACAAAATATATAAATACCCTATACTCATGAAGCTTACATTCCAGTGGAAAGGAAAGTCAATAGATTATCACAGTCATTTTCTAATTCTAGTTTAATGAAGAATCACCTTTTTAAAAAACATACACATCACACACACACACACACACACACACACACACACACACAAAACAGATTCTTAAATCCCAGTCAATGAGATTCTGAATGTAGTGGAAGGAACCCTGCAGACTGAGTTGATTCAGACACTGGTAATCCTGGAAGTTCACCAGGAACAGCAAGGGGTCAAACAGCAACCTTCTTATGTAGAAAATTTCCTTGCGGGTACCATTTCTCAAACTGGGGTCCTCAGAATGAAATTTTCCAAGCAAAGTTTTGACCTGAGGTTGTCAGATGGAGAATAATCTTTTAAACATTTTACCAGTTCACGAAGAATGAAAATCAGTAATAAAAGATTATTATTATGCAGCAAAGATATTTCCATAGAGTTTTCTTTTCTTTTTCTTTTTTTGTCTTTTGAGGGCCGCACCCGCAGCATATGGAGGCTCCCAGGCTAGGGGTCAAATCAGAGCTATAGCCACCAGCCTATGTCACAACCACAGACAGCAACTTGAGATAGGAGGTGCATCTGCAAGCTACACCATAGTTCACGGCAACGATGGATCCTTAGCCCCCTGAGTGAAGCCAGGGAACAAACCTGCATCCTTGTGGATACCAGTCAGGCTCTTTAACCACTGAGCCACAACGGGAACTCCCACAGAGTTTGCTTAAAAGCCTGAGACTTTCTCTTTTAATGTTTATGAGGCATCTCTGTCCATGAGAGAAGTACCATTCAGTTGCATTTGTGGCTGGCTGGGTGTGTGTGCCTGGGAGAGAGGGAGGGCCTGGTCACCTCAGCAGTGCTTCCCCACTCACATCGGAGGAAAGCAGCCTAAGCTGAATGGTTTGAAGACTTCTGCCCTGGTGCACCTGCTTCACTACATTCCATAGATGGCACAGAGTAAGGGATGCTTTGTCAGGAATCTTAATCCAAAACTCTACAAGTAATCTGAGATTGGCAATTTCAATAAACCACAGACTGGAATTCCAAAGGAGAAAGATAGAGGGTTTATGTCTAGACACCACATCCCATGAAGAAAGCAGTAACCAGCTGGAAAGTAAGGAGGCCTGGATCCAAGTGTTGTCTCTGTCCCTATACCTTCAACATGTGATTATGTGTAAGTCATTTATCCTCTTGGGGGCTAAGTCTTCTTCCCCTGTGCCATTGAGCATTCATAGAAAACAGTCTCCAGCACATCTCTGAGAGCTAACTGTCTGTGAGGACCTTTAGAACTAATATTCCGAGACTCTAACCTTGGCCAGAACGGTATGGTGCCCTTTGCAGAGCTCACTTTACTGTTACGGCAGTTGTATGTGGGTGCCGTCCCTGTATTTTAGATCTAGAGACAGAAATTCAGAGAGGTCACGTTGCCTAAACTGATTTATCTGGGTAAGTACGAGAGCCAGGATTTAAACCCAGGTCTGCCACATTCATAGAAACAGGGTCTCCAGGACTTTTTTTTTTTTAATCACATCTCTATCAGTCAAGTATTTCTGAGTATACAGCTCTAAAATAGGCATATGTCTATATAACTAAAATTAATCTTAACAAGTCCTCCAAGGCCTCCATAGATCTGGTCCTTGTTGAACTCGTCAACCTTTTGGACCATCTGCCCTCTTACTTTCTTGCCACTGTCATCCTCCAATAAGCCACGCTCTGAGCAAAAGTATGCTGTGCTTTGCAGGTTTGCACCTGCTGTTCTTTAGGCCTTGAAGGCACCCCCGCCCGTCCTCATCTTCCCACATCCCCCATCCCTCCTCCTCTCTCTGCTTTGATACCTGGGGTCTCAGCACAATGCCATGTGCCCAGGCTTCTCTATCCCAGAGATCAGCCTGGGAGGCCCCCTCTGAGATGTATCCACGGTTCTCTCCTGATAAACCCCCTGCCTTCTTGCAAGGAATTCATCTCATTCATAATAAACTGTTTAAGTTCCTCCATCTCATTCATCTGTGAGCTCCAGAAAGGCTGGGACAATGTTGGATTTGTTGGCCTTGGCTGGCATTTTCCTGACAAAGTGACATATTTTCACTCAGTTCCCTCACAGCATCTGTCACAGCACCCATGGCACAGCATTGACTTTGTCTCATGCCTGTCTTCTTCTCCACTCTTTGGCTCCCTGAGGGTGGGGGCAGGGATTGCTTCATCTGCGTCCTGTGAACCTAGCATGGCACCTGGCACAGAGTGGCCCAGCTCCGTTGAACCACTGATCACATGAATGTAATGATTTATTTATTGAAAAGAGGCTAGTGGACGCCCATTGTCTGGATTCCTCTGGGGAAAGTCTAAGAGGTCACTACCAACCCCTTCCACACAGACTTTATTTCAAATCCATTCCATGAGTGTGATTCACTTAGTCTTCAAGGGACAAAATTCCTAATGGGGACAAAGTGAAAGTCACGTCTGCCATTAGTTCAATGTTGCCTTGATGTCACGCCCTTGGGGCAGAGCGTTTCTCAACCTCTCTACAGCCTGCTCACCTCAAAACCTGGGGAAGGAGTCGCCTCTGAATTTAAATGGAGACGGTCCCAGAACACTGAGTAAACTTCCTGTTCTGAACAGGCCTCAAGGATGCTGTCAGGAAGGCAGCTCCATGTCCCTGTTCGGAGCAGAAGGCACTGCCAACATGGAGGCCCCATACTGCAAGGGACCTTGCAAGAACTTCAACAAAACAAGCCCCCCTCTCAGAAGGCAGGATCCCAAGCAAGCAGGCAATTAGCGTTTTTTAGGACACTGAATCCACTGGCGTCATAAATGGTCTCCTACTCCAGGCTGTTCTCTCCAGATAGCGAATATGGTCAAATAATCTTCATACCAAGATCGTTCTCTCTTAATCACAGATTATAGCGAGCCTGGCCATGGAAACCCACGTAGGAGCCAAGATTGTCTTTCCTAATGTGGTCGTTCTGGCTGTGAATTCTTTTAACTTTTGACGGTCAACATCAACACATTTCTTACGTGAAGCTGAGAATTCACTTCTCTGTTTTAAATACTTAAACATCTAACGAGGTGTCTCAGCTCAGGGTGCTATACAAAATACCATACACTAGACGGCTTAAAGGAGAGACCCTGATTTCTCAGTTCTGGAGGCTCTGAAGTCCAAGATCAAGGTACTGGCATATGAGGTTCTGGGTAAGGTCCCTCTTCCTGGCTTGCAGAGGCTACCTCTTCCTGTGGCCCCACACAGCAGAGAGAAAGAGTGAGCAAGAGAGCTCTGATCTCTCCTCCTCTTCTTCTAAGGGCACTAATCCCATCAAGGTGGGGGGCACGTTCATGACCTCATCTAAACCTAACTACCTCCCAAAGGTCCCACTCCCAAGACTATTATATTGGAGGTTAGGGCTTCAATACATGAATTTGGGGGTGGGGTGGGTAGGAGGCACAAACATTTAGTCTGTTAACAAGGAGGCTAGAATGAAGAAGGAGGAGGAAAAAGCTGGATGACATCTGAAAAAACATGTCTGTCCCATTTCATAAACGGTCATATTGAAAATTCAGGACAACCTTGGAGGTAAAGACTGCATCCCATTCACAGGAGGAGGGGCAGAAGCATAAGGAAGTGAGGTCAACGGTATAAGGTCACACTGCCCGTACAGGGGCTGCCTAGTAACCATGGAGTCGGAAGACACTGCAGTAGCACTGTGACTACCTGCGTGTGTGTGATACTGGTGAAGTCGTCTAACTTTTGAGTGTTGGATTCTCCATGTGTACAGCTCTGCAGTTATGTGCACTCCTCTCTAGGGTGCTCAGAAGGATTATATGAGATGATATACATTTTGCATTTAGCACATTCCCTGGCACATGACAGCCTTTCAACAGATATTTACTGCCTTTCTCCTCCCCAAATAATATATTTCACATTAAGCACCAGTGGCTCAAATCAAAGCATAGCAAAGTCATACTGCATGAGAAGTAATGGTCCCAGCTGTCCGGGAAATTTTTTTTTTTTTTTTTTAAGGTTGCCTGGGAATAAGGATGCAATTAGGAACAGAATGTTCCCTCCTGAAGGCTACAGGGAGATCAGCTTATGAATTATTAACGTGGTCCCCAAACTGAGACATCCTCCCTCCTTCTGCATATCTCTCTGAACTCCTAGGCCATCCGTCTTGATGATAAGAAAATTTCAAAGAGGTCCCCCCAGCCCCCCAAGCCCAGCCAACATCCTCCTATCCACTGCTGAGAGAGTTCTGTTGTCTGTTAGGTTGTCCAATTTAAGAACATATTGTGGGGGGAATTTCAGGGCCCAGAAGCAGAGATAACTTATTTTACTAGGAATTCCATCATGCAGTTATCCAGGTGTTGAGGTGCACTGGACGGATCGTTATGTATGCTGGCTGTGTAGGAGAGAATGCTGATTTTGTGTAATTAACTAGCTGAGCAGCGAGCAGAAGAAGGGGAACCACACACTTAGAGGGCTATTAAAGGCTGCTTTTATGAACATGGTTGCTGTCTTCACTGCTAAAAGGTAAACTAATTAAAGAGCTAAAGATTCAACCTATGATTCATATACACATTTTTGCAAAAAAAAAATGCTTCTCTTTGGTATTTCTGGAAAGAACCTCTGCTCAAAGGCAGTTGGAGTCCATAGGCACCTTTCTGTATAAAGCCAAGTACTAAGAGTCCAGCATAAAGCCAAGGACTAAGATGCCCATGAATCTAATTCGAGGGCCTGGGAATATGCATTTTCAAAGCCTGGCCAATGCTTCCAGGGCAGAGTCAGATTAGGAACCACAGAAGTACAGGGCAGGGTCCTTTGGTGATCCTACCTAAGTAACACAATTCTTATGCTCCAATAGTTGGCCCTTCTTTCATTTTCCTAACGAAAGACTACTAGAATTTTTTTTTTCTGCTAGGTATTATTTAATTTTTTAAATCTATTATAAAAATTGTCTGGAGTTCCTGTTGTGGCTCAGTGGGTTAAGAACCCGACATAGTATCCATGAGGATGCGGGTTCAATCCCTGGCCTTGCTCAGTGGGTTAAGGATCTGGTGCTGCCACAAGAGGCGTAAGTGGCAAATGCAGCTCAGATTTGGCGTGGCTGTGGCTGTGGTGTAGGCCAGCAGCTGCAGCTCCAATTCCGCCCCTGGCCTGGAAACTTCCATATGCTACAAGTGCAGCATCCCCCCTCCCCGCCCCCCCCCCCAAAAAAAGAGAAAAAAACCTGTCTGACATCATTAATAAGCTCAATCATGGAAAAAAACAATCACTGGCTACATCACGGCAGCCCAACAAATGCTTATTAGACCAACAATCTCCTAGGGGTGTCTTTTCAAACACCATGTTCAAGTTACTGTGATGAAAAACTGAAGAGCCGATCATGCCAAATAAGCGTGGGATGTGCTTTGTATTCTCTGTGGTGACTCCTGGGGCCCAAGAGGATATTAAGGCAGGAAGGATCTAGACCTAGGAAGCCTCCCTGCTCGACTGTGAGAAAGCTCCTGGACAGCTGACACTGTCTTCTGTCGTCCTCGCTGTGCACCCCAAACAACTGTTTTTGTTTTTTTCCTTTTCGATGACAAAGAGAAAGGTGCACAAATCTTCAAATTTGGAAAAGTACAGGAGAGACGAAAGAAGGAAAGTTATGCATAATGCCGCCTTGGGATACCTGTGGCTGCACCTGACTGTATGCCCTTCCACACTTTTGCGGGTGTGCACACACAAAAGCACATTTCTCAAAGATGTTTTCATGTTGTACATCTCTAGCTTGCTTCTTTTGTTCGGCAGGGCAGTCTGTCTTTTCTGCCATATTGATATTTTTTTGTAACATGGTTTTTAGTGGCTGCCTAATATCCCCATCACACAGATGTAGCATAATTTATCTAACCAACCCCCATCATTGGACAGTTACGATCTTTCCAATTAAAACAGTGCAAAGAGATACAATATTGAGAATTTCTCCTGAAGACAGGAGGAAGATGGATTTTCCCTGTGAGAACGCCTACAGTGCAGTCTTTCTACATGTATCAGAGTTGACGCTTCATTATTTCTTGCGGCCCTTCCACTCTAAAGAAGTGGGCTCAAAACAGACACAAGTGTAAAGACAATGGCAACACTGACCTCTCCCTGTGTTTTTTCACAGGGCGAAACAATGAGGGTGAGGGAAGGAAGGTAGGGTTTGGATGAGACATGTACCCTCCTCAACTAAAGAGAGAGGCAAGAGAGTAGGATTCAGCCAGTGAGCTGAGGTCACAAGGCTGGGCAGAACAGCTGAACCCCCATTTGGGGCGTTCACCCCATAAGCGTGAACATTCGGCATTTGAAAGACTGCTCGTGGACCCAGACAGAGGTTAATTAAACCACAAATGAACCAGGGTTTCTATTTTCATGTGCAGCCTGCGACGGGCCCAGAACTTTCTTGTGCAGCAGTTACAACTTTCATGGGGTCATCGCTGTTAGAGAAAAAAAAAAAAAAAAAAAAACAAGAGGGTTTAATTGGGTCTCTGTGCTGCCAGCTTGCTTGCAGACTTTTTTTTTTAAAGGGAGATTATTTTGGTCCTGGAATATTCTGGTGTGAGCAAAACTCACGCTTTATCTTCCATCTGCCTTCTAAACAAGAGGGCTGTGTATGCTATCGACTGATTAAATGATTTCTTTAGAGTACAAAGAAGTATTTGTGATGAAGACAACAGAGAGGGCAAATCAATTATTTACTGAGGAGGCTGCAATATAAATTACATTTGATTAAACTCAGAGATAAATCACAGTGATCGAGGGTTTAAGTGGAATGTGCTGGAAGAGACAGAGACTAAGAGCCCCCGACATTGCCGGTAATGAATGCAAGGGCACAGGCCCAGCCCTGCCGCCCCTGCATTTCCAACACCGGCGGCCGAATATTCATTCATTCATGCCACCAACATGCGCTGAATGCCTGCCACATAGCACTGGCCCAGGTCCCAGGGTACAAGGCAGGAGACAGAAAGCCCCTGCTCTCCTGGCGCTTCTGATCTGCAGGGGGAGAGGATGAGAAGAAGCCAGCAAGTAAATAATGAACGAGACCGTTCCAGAGAGTGAGAAGTGTTATGAAGATGATAACAGAGTTTGATGAAATGAAGAGTGACTGGGAACCGGGTGGGGAACAATGAATTTAGACAGAACCGTCCAGGAAGGCATTTCTAGAGAAACGACACATGAAAGGAGATGAGAACAAGAAAAGGGCAGTCATGCCGGGAGGGAATGCGATTGGCCTGTTGACAAAAACAGAAAGAGACCAGTGTGGTAGGAGCAGGACCTAGGGGGAGGTGGCGGGGTGGGAGAAGCAAGAATGAGGGAGGCAGGGCTCCTGGCTTTAGAAAGTCGGGCAAGGAATATAGCTTTGGTTTTAAGCCCAAGAAAAAGCCATGGTGGGGCAGGGGGAGGGGTGCGGTGGGCAGCACAGGACCATATTTAGTAACCATCTCTCTGACTGCTCTTTGGCAAAAAAGGGGGTGAAGTCGAAGCAGAGTGATTCGGGTGAGAAATGAGACCAGGAAGGTGGAGTAAGACACAGGGAAAGGAGCTGAATCAAAACATACAGGGCATGGAGTTCCCATCGTGGCACAGTGGAAATGAATCCGACGAGGAATCATGAGGTTGTGGGTTTGATCCCTGGCCTCGCTCAGTGGGTTAAGGATCCACTGTGGCCGTGAGCTGTGGTATATAAGTCACAGACACGGCTCAGACTCCACATTGCTGTGGCTGTGGTGTAGGCTGGCAGCTGCAGCTGGTTCAACCCCTAGCCTGGGAACGTCCATAGGCTGCAGATGCGGCCCTAAAAAGCAAAAAAAAAAAAAAAAAAAAAGCCTAAAACATACACTGCAGGACAGCAGACAGGACTCGTTCATAGACTGTCTTTGGGGGAGAGACAAAGAGAAAGGAGAGGAGGCAAGGGTGACTCCCCATCATGGCTTCGGGACCTGAGTGGAAGGCAGGGTCACTTCCAGAAAAAAAGCCATCCCAATCAGTGATGCAGAAAAAACCAACAAAACTGGGTGACAATGTTTTCCTTGAGGCCTTTCATATTTGAGCTGTGGGGTTTAAGGGCAGGCAGGTGCAACCTCCAGCTGCCTGCTCCAGGCACCAAGAAGTCGCTATAGGTTCCTTCCTTACAATACAGAAGAGACAGAACCTACCTGGAAGTTTGTGAATGAGGCCGGGATGTGGGGGAGTGGCCCATCTGGCACACAGATGCTCCAAAAATATGAGTTCTTTTCCCTCCGTTTAAATTTAGCACCAGAGTTTAGACTGAGCTATGGCAACGCTGAAACCCGTGGCTTCTCCTAAGCATGATATCATCACATAAAAATACCACCTTCTTCCTTTTTTACTGAACTGTGAGAGTTGGAAACCTTGCCTCATTCATCAAGACTAGACAACTTTCGAGACAGCTGTCCAGATCTCAGAGATTGAACCCCCAGTGGAGCGGCATGACTCTTCCACGCAGCCGTATCATCACAGTGGCCGTGTTTACACAATCTGACCCGACCCTCTGGCCCCTCTTGATTGAACCAGATGGTGACACCTGGTTCAAGCTGTGTTAATTAGAGTCCCGTCCTTGGGAATTGAGAATTGAAGCAGAGAGGGGAGTCGATCTTTCCTTGTGACCAGACTGTCGAATGCTGGGCGGTCATCTCTTCCGAGAAAGGCAGTCTTACAGAAAGCAAAGAGAGAGAATGTTTTGGAAGTAGAGACCACAGAGCGAAAGCATGGTTGGGGGCCTCGTGGAGTCCAAATTCCTACTGAATCTTCCCAGAGGCTGAGCTCACACACGCCCCTCCTTAAGCCTGCGAGGCTCCTTTCTGCCTTTCTGATGGTCCCTCCGTCATATTTAAGTCCATTCAAGTGGATGCTCATTACTTGCAACTAGAAAACTTTCATTACTAATGGATATGGATTTCTGTACATCTGACCCCTGGCTCTGCAGTGTGGCCAGGAGACAGTCCCTGCTCCCAAAGGAAGGGATGCAGATGGGCTCACTCAGGTCACCGCCCCAGGAAATACGCTATACCTGACTCTCTCACCTTAGCTTCATACCAGCTAATAAAGCCATGAAAAGGGACAGAATTTGGGTTTTGAGGATCTTTCCCCTGCTGTCATCATCGAGATCTCAGACCTCAAACTGTTTAATTTTATAGTTTATGCCTGGAGGACCCCGCTTTCAGTTAATTCCTTTTTCTTTCTTTCTTCTTTTCCTTTTTAATGCCTGCACTTGCAGCCTATGGAAGTTCCTAGCCTTGGGGTCACATCGGAGCTACAGCTGCAGCCTATGCCACAGCCACAGCAATACTGGATCTGAGCCACATCTGTGACCTACTGCAGCTTGTGGCAATGCCAATGCTTAAGCCACTGAGCAAGGCTAGGGACAAAACCCACACTCTCACGGAGACTACATTACCTTCTTACCCTGCTGAGCCACCATGGGAATTACATATGTAAGAGCCAATGATCTAAACAGCTTCTTGTGTCTCCTTTTTGCCAAAAAGGAAAATGGACAACATCTTCTTTCAGGTAACAGAAGCACGAATACCTACAAAACCTTGCTGATTTCAGCAAAGTATCTCCCTTCCAAAGAGCTCAAGGTGGTCACAGTATGATCTTCATGCTTCTTAAACCACTGCACAAAATCGCCAAGGGGAAACTGTGACAAATTTTGATAAACAACAATAGTATGATGTAATGGATCAATGGAAACCAGAAATAAGAGTTCAATCCCTTTTAATTCAGGTAATAATTTATAATTATCTTTTATGTCACTGACACTGTGCCGGGGGCTGAAGCGTCCATGTATTAAACACCTACTATGTTCCAGGTACAGTGATAGATATTTTCACATACATTAATTTTCATTTCGCTCATACAACAGCCCTAACTGGTACTATAACCTCCCTTTGTACAGATGAGGGGACAGACTTCTGAGGTCAAGAGACCTGCCCAGGAGTCCCCGTTGTGGCTCAGCAAGTTAAGAACCTGACTAGTATGCATCATGAGGATGTGGGTTCGATCCCTGGCCTTGCTCAGTGGGTTAAGGATTTGGCCTTGCTGTGAGCTGTGGTGTAGGTTTCAGATGCAGCTTGGATCCGTGTTGCTGTGGCTGTGGAATAGCCCAGCAGCTTCAGCTCTGATTCTACCCATAGCCTGGGAACTTAATATGACGTAGGTGTAGCCATTAAAAAAAAAAAAAAAAAGAAGAAGAAGAAGAAGAAGAAAAGAAGTCCCCAGTCTAATGGAAGAGACACAGTTTCATTAAAGGTGGTGTTTCATAAACGATGGTGCTACCAACACCAAAGAGAGGGTCAGGGAAGAATCCCACATTCTAATGGATGGGACAAGGCTGGCTGTAAGGATGAGGTGGCATTCCAGCGGGGGGACGGTGGGATGCAGAGATTTTCACAGCAACTCTTTGAAGGATTCCTGACAAAATGGAAATGCTCATTATTGCCCACCTACTCAGGTAAGGCCCAGGGAAGGAGCACCAAACAGCACCACTGAAGATCAATTTTGCAATGTTTATATATCATCAATGACTGTATGAGGGGAACACCGCGATTTTTTTCCAATTTTAGAGATGCAGAAAGCAGCGTTCACAATGGGTAGGTGATTTCTTCCATGTCACCTAATCTTCACTTGGCTGCCAATTATTTCAGTTCCAGGCCCTTTTGACACAATAATTTACTATCCTTGCTAGACCACCTCTTTCAAAGAATGGAAAGACAAAAACAAACAAAAAAAAGAGCTACAAATTATAGGTGCCATAAATTATAAGGCCTTTCTCTACCCTCAAGGAATTTACAATCAAGTCAGAAAAGCAATACATAGACCTCTGAAAACTGAAACCAGAAATCAAGATAGAAAAACAAGTTAAGAACAATAGAAGTCATGGCCCAGCTTGGCCCAGGAATAACAAGCATATATATTACACCAAGTGGTACCCCAGGGCTTTAGAGGGAAATGGGACTTTGAAGCAAGGTCCTCAGAGGAAATTTTCAGAGAGAGGTTGGACTGAAGCCAGGTCTCAGATGATATGAAGGATTTACGTGAAGGAGGGGATGGAGGACCAGCCTCTGCCATGGTGAAAGGCAAAAGCAAAATCAGAGAAGTTGCAAAGGAGATTGAACTCTCCACAGCAGTAACTGTTCCACGTTGGTGGGCATCCCTCCTGAGCCCAGAATGGTACTAGGCACAGGGCAGATGATAACTGTGTACAGAAAATATCCTGGGAGTCAGAGAGGGGCATGAGTTGTGCAAATCAGAGAGCCAGCAAGAAGGCTGCACTCAACGGTGCCCATCCGACTCCAAAGTTCACACACGTTCGGCTGTGTTCCGACACCTGCGCACTCTGGGCTCGGATTTGAGAGGGCTGTGAAAGCCAGCTCAGATTTTCTCCGCAGGTGCTCAGGAACATCTTATAACTTGGTCACCAAAGCATCATGGAGAAAGTGTGTTAAGTCTCATGGAAATTGGGGCGGGGGGCAGGGTGGGAATTCAGTCTCCCTCCCCCCGATGCCCCAGTCTTAGGAAAGGACTCAAATGAGAAGTGAGTCAAGACCTGGACCATCTACAAACTGACTTATCTGGTGACAAATTCCCTAGCCATGAGACAGCCACAGTAAGAGGCCACTATGGGCTCATGACACGGGATGTGTTCTCAGGAAGATCAGCTCACCAAGGTCATTACTGCAAAGGTCTTCCCTCCACGCTTGCTCTCCTAGGCCCCTCCCTACAACTGGACACAGCTCTGTCCTCTTTCTTGAAGAAATCACCCGTCTTATACTTCTATAGCTATCTTGGTTCTCCTTCTTTTCTGACTGGTGCATCCTTTCTTTCCAGATCCTTGACAAAGGTTTTCTCTAACATCCTGTCCATGGTCTTCACTTTGCACTTGACAATCTCACCCTCTCCTAAATGACATCCCAGTCAATATATTTTGCTGCAACACCTCTGCTGAGCTCTATCCATGCCCACCTCTTGTCTGTCTTCTAAATGCTGACATCTGAATTTCTTATAATAAGCAAAATGTTATAGATACAGAACTGAGATGACCAATTCCTCTTTTACTCAAACTGGCTCTTCCATCTCAATGCCCAGTACCACCTCCTCACCAGCTCCCCACCACCACGCCATGAAGCCTCACCAGGTCAAGTTTAAGTGCAACCACAACAATATTTGTTTACAGCAACATCAGCAACAGCTCCTAAACACTGCAATTACTTGCAAGTCTGATGCACCAGTTGTGATTCTCATTTATCACTGAGTCATCAATGTCTAGGACGATGCTCTATGCAATGCAGGTATCGTGTATCAAACAATGAAGTGTCATGGGTAGTCTGCCCTTCACCCAGGTAGAAACTCTGGAGAGACTTTTCTCTCCCCCTTTTCCTACCAAGGCTTTTGTGCAGATTCTAAGAACTGTAAACAACATTTCTAAAATGTCCTCACTGTTACCATACTGACTCTGGCCCTCCTCTCTCCCTTAGATAATTCTCTGGGCTACTAGTTGACCTGTTTACACTCTCTCCCTACTCCAGTCCATCCGATAGAGAACTACAAGATGTCCTTCAGACATACCTTCGTATCATGTCATTCTGTTATTCACAAGTCTTCAATGGTTCCACTTCCCTTCAAACCAAGTGAAACAAGTTGCTCATCCGCTGATGTGATATTTATTAAATTTTTACTGTACACCCTGTTGCTAAGCAATGAGGAAACAGAGGTGAGCCTAATAGACATACTCCTTGCCCTTGAGAAGACCACAGTCTTCAAAATTAGAAAGAAAACTCGTTTCTTCTTCCTTACTCCCATTTTCCCCACCGTATGATCTTTGCTTCAGCCAAATAAAGACTGTTGGGGGAGGGCTTGTCATGGCTTAGCGGTAATGAACCCTACTAGTATCCGTGAGGATACAGGTTTGATCCCTGACCGTAATGAGTGAGTTAGGGATCCGTCATTGCCATGAGCTGAGGTGTAGGTCAAAGATGAGGCTCAGATTCAGCATTGTTATGTCTGTGGTGTAAGCTAGCAGTTGCAGCTCTGATTTGACCCCTAGCCTGGGAACTTCCATGTCCCAGGTATGGCCCTAAAAAGCAAGGGAAAAAAAGAAGACTGTTGGAACCCAGGTCAACGAATACATCTTCCATATCTGCACACCCGTGCACCTTCCTACATGCTTTCTCCGTCATGACCCAGGGTCTCTCTGACCCTGTCGGCCTCTCACTTTCCTGTTCCCATCTTCCGCCCACTAGTCCAAAATGCTGGGCGTCTTGCCTCCTGGTTCTCTTTTATGTGATGAATTTAGTTCCCCCCAAAATGCTATTTTTCTCTTGATCTCTCTCCTTCGATCAATTAATTACATGACCAGAAACCCCCTTCTCTTAATATTGAAAAGTTTCCATGAAGAATAAAATACACTGAGATAGACAGGCAGACAGGCAGACAGACAGACACACACACACACACACACACACACACACACTCACTCAAAGAACTCATCTTAATTTAACCAAGCACACTTTCCAACACAGCTAAAATCGAGCCACAGATGGAGCCACCTGACAGCTTTACAGGTATGTGCATGCCTTTAGCAGTTATAGAGAAACTCTCTCTTCAATGAGGTTTTTTTTTCTACTAATATTTATGGAACACTTACCATGTGCACCGGTTTTGCAAGCACCATCTCACTTATTTTTTCATAAAAAAGTCCCTTAATGTAGACAGTGATCATCCCCACTGCACAGATGCGGAAGCCAAGGCTCGCAGAGGTAAAGGGACTTGGCTAAGGTCACACAGACAGCTGGAATTTATGTGAACTCCAGTAATGTGATTTTTAACCATTAATAACTCCCTGCCTCCTTTAGGTACATAACTGCTGAATATAATATACTAAGCAAAGTGCTCTGACATATAGTAATCATTCAATACATGGGACAGGTAATAGATGCAGGAGAGAGAAAACAGGCTGACAGATGTGCACACAAGTGCAAGGCATAGTCGCATACACTACTGTACAAGAGCCTGGCACAGACCTGTCAGGTACTTATTATGAAGGTATTTTACGAAGAGACTGAGATGCTGGCAGGTGCAGGGGCTCTGAAAAACTTTCCTGCCTATGGAGTTCTCGTTGTGGGTCAGCAGAAACAAATCTGTCTAGGATCCATGAGGACACAGGTGTGATCCCTGGCCCTGCTCAGTGGGTTAAGGATCCGGCATTGCTGTGAGCTGTGGTGTGGGTTACAAACACAGCTTGAATCTGATGGCGCTGTGGCTGGGGTGTAGCCCAGTGGCTACAGCTCTGATTCGACCCCTAGTCTGGGAACCTCCATATACTGTGGGCACGACCCAAAAAAGAAAAAAAAAAAAAAGAAAGAAAGAAAGAAAAATTTTCCTACCTTCTAAGTTGGCAGGTGCAGGATTGGAACGCACATCTCTGAGTCAGGCTCCAATGCCCTCTGAGATGGCCCCAACTGTCCCCGTTCTCTCCTAAATCTACACACACCTCATCTTCTTTGTAGCCCTGCAATGTCTAAGAAAACAAAAGGGCTGGCTCTGCGCCTCACAGGGCTGGGCTATATGTGAGTTTCACAGAGGTCACGGGTTGGCCACTCTTGCTCTCTATCACTGTGTGGAGACCACCCACAGGGGTGGAGCTTTTGATACTTCAAAACTCCTCTCTCTGCTGGAATTTTGCAGCCTGCAGGTGGCTCACTCTGCGGCGGGGGGGGACCCTGCTCCCTCTCTGCCTCCTGGAAAACTTGAAGGAGCAGAGATCCTAGGTTCTCAGATCAAGGCAAAGGGTTCAATGAGGCTCAGGAGAAAAGAGAAGATTATTTGGTTTTGCAGCTGGAAAACACTCCTCTGAATCCGTGGATCAGTGCTGCTGGTTCCCAAGTCTGAATGTCTTTATAATAAAGCTGCTGGGAATGGCAACAGGGTTGCTGTCGTCTAGGCAGGCAGAAGTTTCCCCCTGGCATCAGACTGGAGAGCAAAGCTGCACCAAAGAGGGCCAATATCAAAGAAATGCCCGGTGAAGCACTGGGACCTGGCCTTGAACCTATGCACCCAGAAGGAACCCCCTTTTAAATTTAAAATTGCTCAATTAATATGGATGGCAAAGTGAGGTGGCTGAACTCACTCCCTAAGGTACAGACCACCCAACATGTTTTCAGGAAAGTCCTCTCCTTGTTACCTCCTGTGGTCTCCAGACACCTGTGGACATCCTCTCCTGCTAGTGGAGAAACAGGAGGCCTGGAAGAATCGCTCTTTGCCAAGCTCTCTGAGATACCTTGAAAAATGTTGTGTCAAGATGACAAAAACAGCGACGGGTTGGTATCTGCTGTTCCTTTTCAGGTGGGCGTCATGAGGCTGTTCTTATTGTCACATCTTCTGTAGCAGAAAGCATGTGCCCGGGCAGACTGCACGTGCTATGCAGAGAGTTAAAAAAAATGCATGGCACTTATCGAAGGAAAGAGCCTGTCTCTTCTCTGTGCTCTCTGAAAGATCAGAGATGCCACGGGCTGCACACCCAGGTGAATGTCTTCATAGTAGGTCCTGTAGCACATTTATGTGGATTTATTTACTAATTTGTTTACTGTTACTTCTTCTTAAACATTTTATTATAGTTTATTCACAATGTTCTGTTAATGTCTGGGTCACAAAGTGACCCAGTCATTCCTACATTCATATCCATATATTCTTTTTCTCACATTATCCTCCATCGTGTTCCATCACAGGGGACTGGATATAGTTCCCTGTGCTAAACAGAGGATCTCATTGCTTACCCACTTCAAATGCATACTTTGCATCCGCTAGCCCCAAACTCCCCGTCCATCCCACTCCCTCCCCCTTTCTGTGGATAGACTTAAAGGAGGCCACAGGAGGAGGAAGGGCAGAGGGAAGAAAGGCAAAGAACTAAAACTGACCCACAGATGTGCCTCTGTGTCCTAGGGCTGTAACAAATGACCACAAACTGAGCGGCGTTCAACAACAGAAATTTATAGTCTTGCAGTTCTGGAGGTTATAAGTCCACGTTCAAGGTGTCAGCAGGATTGGTTCTATCTGAGAGCTGTGAGGGAGTCTGTTTCCTGCCTCTTGCCTAACTTTGTGGGCCATCTTTGGGGTTTCTTGGTTTGTAGATGCATCGCCCCAATCTCTGCCACCATCTTCGCACAGCATTCTCCCCACGTCTGTTTCTAGGCACCCCCTCCCCTTTTTGTGAGGCTACAGTCATACTGGATTAAGACCCACGCTAATTTATCACAACGGCAACAACCCTATTTCCAAGTAATAAGGTCACATCTGAGGTGCTACCAGGTAGGACTTCAACACATGAAAACTGGGGATGGGGGGAGGACACAAGTCAATCTATAACGTAGGTACTTTATCCCTGTTTGCTCCTTTAATCTTTAAAATAATGCCATGGGACAGTAAAAAAAAAAAAAAAAAAAAAAAGTGCATAGACTGGAAGAATGGAGCTGACATTTGAACCTGAACTTGATGGCCTAGTCCATGCCTCTTCTGCTATATAACCTCCGACTATAGTAAAACATTTGCTTACCTCGGCGGCCACTGATGACCAGTCCCAATGCTGGTCCTCCATAATGAGCCCCAACATCAGAAAACCAGAGCTGTATGTTACAGGTACAGTGATCAGAGGCACGCGGCCCTTGCCACCAGCCACTTAGCCCCTGAGCAGTGTGGATACCAGATCTTAGGGTTATTAAAACCAGAAACAGCTGCCAGGTGGAGAGGCTAAGTGCCAGAGAGAGAAGCAACTGAGAGAGAAGATCGCATTGTGTGGCTGGCACTAAAGAGCTTTCTCAAATTAGAGCACGCGAAAGCAGAAAGGGGCTTGCTCTCAACACTTAAAGGCCATTTCATTTCTTTTCTCTGGTACTTGGCACAGGGCCCAGGCAACATTTTACTGCTTAGACACGGTTTACATAAAGAGGATTTGATTCTTATTAACAGAGTTGCCAATAACTGGACATCTATGTGGTCCCCCCTCCCCCCCCCCACCAGGAAGGAAGAACTGCAGTATGTTTGGTCCATGCAGAAGGCTGTGAGGCTCCTGACTGATTTGAAAGTCTGGAATTTCGTGGAATTCCCAAATTATATCTCGAACTTGTTTTATAGACCCAGATCTAAAAATGAGTGAGATATGGAGGAGTTCCCATCATGGCTCAGCGGAAATGAATCTGACTAGCATCCATGAGGACACAGGTTCAATCCCTGGCCTCACTCAGTGGGTTAAGGATCCAGTGTTGCCCTGAGCTGTGGTGTAGGTTGCAGACGCGGCTTGGATCCTGTGTTGCTGTGGCTATGGTGTAGGCTGGCAGGTGCAGCTCTGATTTGACCCCTAGCCTGGGAACCTCCACATGCAGTGGGTACGGCCCTAAAAAGACAAAAAATAAAAATGAGTAGGATGTGGTCACTGCCCTTAAGAACTGGAATCATGTTTGGTTCCTTTTGCAAGCACCCTCTTATCTGGTAGCAAAACTCTCTAAAAGAAATTTGTAAAATGATCTCAGCCGGCAGAAGGCTCAAGTGAAACAAGCCACCAAGCTCTGTGGTCTTATCTGTACCTCTTGAAGCCTCAGTTTTCTCATCTGTAAGAAGGGACTAAATAATGCATGTCATGCTAGATTGTTGTGCGGAATAAAAGGACAACGAAGGGAAACATACATATTGGGTCTTTTTTTTTTTTAAATATAGTTCACTTACGATGTTTAGTTTCAGGAATACAGCAAAGTGATTCAGTTTATATATATAAAACTTTGTTTCAGATTCTTTTCCCTTAAAAGTTACTAAAAATATTGAATATAGTTTCCTGTGATGTACGGTAGGTCCTTGTCGGTTATCCGTTTTATAGATAGTAGTGTGTATCTGTTAATCCCAACCTACTGTTTAAAGCCCATTCTGTGCCTTGCACTGTGGCATCAACGTGAGATAAAATACTGTACACCTGGAATACTACCTTGTACATAGTGGCACCCAGAAGGGTGCTTGAGAAAATTAGACTGACTTGGGACTTTTGGTCCCATCAGGACCACGTCACCAGCCTTTTAGACTTGGCATCTGTAATGGCATCTTCATCATCTGTCCATATGCTACCTCCAAGGTATGTGCTCATAATATCCCCATCTCAGACACAGGCCTCTTGGCCAGAATTCTCTTGCCCTTCCAGAAGAATTATCTCCATTCCTGTCCAACTGCAAAAATTAAAACATATTTTCAGAAGGCCTACTAAGCAATATAATAGAGAGAAAGCAAATGACTGACATGTCTTTAATCCTCAGCAGGCTTAAAGTCTAGAAGAAAAACTAAAGATTTAAACCAATGGGAGTTCCCATCCTGGCTCAGCAGTAACGAACCCAACTAATATCCATGAGGACATGGTGTTCGATCCCTGGCCTCACTCAGTGGGTTAAGAATCCAGCGTTGCTTCACAAATGCCGCTCAGAGGATCCTGAGTTGCTGGCAGCTACAGCTCCAATTCGACCCCTAGCCTGGGAACTTCCATGTGCTGCAGGTGTAGCCCCCCCAAAAAACCCTCCAAAAACAACAAAAGAAAGATTTAAACCACCCAATAAAATTATAGTGATGAATTGATGGGAGTGAGAAAAAAACTGAAGTTACAGTTTTCTGAGATCCTACTACATACGCACGGATTTTTTTTTTTTTTTTTTTTTTGCTTTTAGTTAAGGACCATACCTGCGGCACATGGCAGTTCCCGGGCTAGGGGTTGAAATCTGAGCTGCAGCTGCCGGCTTACACCATAGCCATAGCCACAGCCACAGCCACTCTAGGACAAGTACAGGAGAAAATCTCTTAAGCTAACCAACGTACCAGATTGATCCTTCTCACTACCTGACGCCGGCTTCATTCAGAACAGTAAAATTAGGTAGGCTACTTGATTTCTGTCCAATTCTGTCGGGAGTTAGTTGTTTATCAAGAATCCCATGCATTTGTTCCCATACCTGTTTATAAGAGTTGCACTTGTTATTATAAGTACATACTTATTAAATATTACATATATCAGTGAGAGATGAATACAAAAAGAAAGGGAGTTATTATATCTATGAAAATGAAGCTCAATAATTGGACATAATCAAAAAGAGCAGGTCGTTAAAAGAAGTGTAAAAAAACTAAGTGAAAAAGCACACAGATCCAGAAGGATTCTCCATTCTGGTTACTTTGCAAGTGTTTTTAAATCCTCACCCCACTTTGAAGAAACCAAAACCGGTAATTATAGAAGAGAGGTTTAACAGGCATGGGTTTTCCTAGAAGAATACACGGCCTTCCAATCAGTAAAAATGTACTCGAAAAAAAGTCCTTATACTGCCATCAAAAGGTCAATAAATTGATGTACATTTATTATATATCTTCAGCTGAAATAAAATGTAAAGGAAAGCATGAATCATGTTTTTAAATGATTCCAGAGTTTAAATGATTTTTTTCGGATTACCTAACCCACTGCAGATTCCAATCTTCTCTGCTAAGTGCTATTAGCAGGAAGATTTCTCTGTTGGGTTAATGTACTATTAGCTAAGAAACTCTGGGGGAGTCTTGCTGCAAAGTAGGTCAATTCCTTGCTATATAATTCTGATTATGTCAAAGCATTTATTCATGAGTTTTCTAATTCAACCCACTTCAAATAGCGTCGTATTTATATCACCACAAAAAATTACTTCCAAATTACAACTAAAGCCTTTGTATTTAGCTCTTTGGTGAACACAAGGAAAACATTAACCATTTACATGGCATATCTGTGCTGAAATAGTAGGGCCCCGACACTGCATGACAATGGCCCAGCCTGGAGAATTGCTCAGAACGATTGCAGTCCACCAAATTCCAGATGCTGCTGCTACTTGCTCTCTGCTAATAGAATTCTTGTCGGTGGCACTGGACAATGCAGAGAGTATCAAATACTGGACACTCAGTGCAAAACCTAGCATAATGACAGCCCCAGGAAAGAAGGTTCCTTTGCAGAAAAGCCGGCTTCCAAGGTGATACTCTGAATAGGCTGCATTTTCCTCCTTGAATTTATCCGCCTTATTTGAAGCCTTGCAGCACAGCAGTTAAAAGCAATATGGATGGTCTTCGATTCCAATGCAGACTCTGTCACACAGTAGCTCTGTGATTTGAGACCAGAGACTTAACTTTCCTCAAGAACAGTTTCCCCATCTAGAATGTGGCTGTGGCAAGATCCACCTCCTGGGAGGGTTGTGAGGGTCAAGCACAAAAGGACGAAGTTAGGGGAGAGGTATTCTTGGCTCCTCTCGCATGTCTGGCATTTTAGTTTCAGGATTAACCAGTGTTACAGAGGTGTGTCCTTCTATAGTAAACAAAAAAACCCTCCACCATAATCTGAATCTCGGTTAAGAACTGTCTATTGTTTCCTTGGCAAGTGGTATGAAAATCTACAATACTGTGACTATTCGTTCTGCTCCACTAACAGCGGGAGGGACTGAGTGCCAAGATGTCCAGTGTAATTCCGGCAGAGATTTGCAAGAGAGCTCACCTTGCAAGGTAGGGACCTCCTATCTTGAAGACAGGAGACTTGCAGGGCAAGCAGGTACAAGTGACAAGGTCACGGACCTAGGATGAGAAAAGGGGGTTTGTCTCCCTAAGGTGAGCTTTGTCCACAAGGTCCATTTATAACTTCAGGGCCTGGGCAGGAGATATCCAGGACTTTGAGTGGTAACGATCAAAGTTCCTGAGACTCCGCCAACTAAAGCGTCTTTGCTTCTCTCTCATCACTCAAGCCCACTGAAGCACACGCTCACGGAGAAATGCAAGGGGAACAACTTAAGGAAGTGGCTGTGTCCAGTATCTAGTCCAGAATCGGCATTCCACAAAAGACAGGAGGAGGGAGTATCTTCATCATTGCTTTTGTTTTTTTAGTTTCTATTTTTTTAATTATTTTATTTTAGCTTATTAGGGCCGCACCCTCGGCATATGGAAGTTCCCAGGGTAGGGGTCCAACTGGAGCTACAGCTGCCCGCCGATGCCACAGCCACAGCAAGGGAGGATCTGAGCCACGTCTGTGATCTACATTACAGCTCACAGGAGTGACAGATTCTTAACCCACTGAGCGAGGCCAGGGATCCAACCTGCTTTTGCCTGGACACGAGTCGGTTTCATAACTGCTGAGCTACAATGGAAACTCCAATTTTTTTTAGTTTTGTTTTTTTTTGCTGTGGATTTTCCTATCCTGACCAAAGTGCATGTCGTCATTCCATGAATGATTTTTTTTTTAAATAACAGCTGTTCACTTCCAAAGCAATAAAATACAAGATATGTTAGATATTGGAGGGTTGCAAATGACATGTTTCCCTAAAATCACAATATAGGTACAAAATAAACTTGAGGTATGTGACCTTCTTGACTCTTCAGTTAGGGACTCAGTCCTTTTTTGCGTTTCCTACAGTTTTATGTATTGTATGGCATCTTTTTCAAAAATTGAGAATATAGTTTTCTCATTTGTAAAGTGGAGCTCTGCCTTAGAAGAGTATTATAGGAATGCATATGATCATGGGTGAAAAATATTTAAAACTCTGAAAGGACTAAGTGTGGATAAGGGCACAGACCAACATGAACTCAGAGCTGCTGGGCCTGGAACCTGAAATAATCAATCTAGAGAAATTTGGTCATATATAATTAAGCCGGAAGTACCATACCTTATTTAAATCTAAACATGTACGCATCGCCTGACCCAACAGTCTCATTCCATCTAAATGCAAGCTGACGCATATCAGGATCTATGTTTTAAAAAATGATTATACTAGTGCTTTTCTTTTCTTTTTTTTTTTGTCTTTTGTCTTTTTGTTGTTGTTGTTGTTGTTGTTGCTATTTCTTGGGCCGCTCCCGCGGCATATGGAGGTTCCCAAGCTAGGGGTCGAATCGGAGCTGTAGCCACCGGCCTACGCCAGAGCCACAGCAACGCGGGATCCGAGCCGCGTCTGCAACCTACACCACAGCTCACGGCAACGCCGGATCGTTAACCCACTGAGCAAGGGCAGGGACCGAACCCGCAACCTCATGGTTCCTAGTCGGATTCGTTAACCACTGCGCCACGACGGGAACTCCTAGTGCTTTTCTAAATGCTTCAAGCGCAGATGTTTTAGAATGGATTTTTTTAAAGTTGGGGTATATTCACACAATGGATTACTATAGAGGAATGAAAACAAATACACTAAAAATTATTTTATTACATGCAACAATAGGGATGAATCATAAAGGTGTACAGGAAGAGGTAATCACCACAGAATACACATTGGGTGCTTCCATTTACATGCAATTCAAACTCTAGTAAGGACAAACTCTTTATGGACTCACTTATTTACGGATAAACTAAGAAGAAAAGCAAGGAATGAAGTGTCACAAAAGACAGCACGGTTTCTGTAGGAGGCCAGGAGGTGACTAGGATTAGAAGGGACATGGGACAATTCTGGGGTGCCAGCTATAAGTCTCAATGTGAGCATGTGCTTTACAGGCATTCATTTTATAATCATTCATAGGTTGTCCATGTATATCTTGTTCATTTTTCTGTGTTTTCAATGCATCTTTATCACGTCACATAATAAAAAACTGAAAACATAACAAAGATATACAATTACATACCTAAGGCACCTAACATAGGGTGTGGGACCTATTAGATGCAAAAAAAAAAAAAAAAAAGGAAAGCAGCTCCCACCTTCTCTCCACTTCCTAGAGATTAAAAGCTCGCTGATAAATAGGCACAAAATTCAATAGTTTAAAGGTTTCCTTTAACTAAAAGCAGTTTACTCAGGTTTCTTGTAATAGAAAAGGAATGAATTATTATTTTTTTTTTTAATTTGAAGAGGAGAGTGTCATCCGAGTTCAACCTTATTTAGAAATCCTGAAATTCCATATTCAAGACCCCAAGCAGCCCAAGGACACTGGGGATGAGGGCGGATGAGAAGCGAGGCCTGGGCACCCTGTTTAATGAGGTGGGGCTGCTCTTCCAGGCTGTGGCCCTCAAAGAGACCCCTGCTGCTTTTATTTAAAAGAGGTTCCAGAGCAGTAGCAGCTGTGTGGATGGTGGATCAAGGCCTAAAGCAGCAAATCTGCGAAACATGTCAGTGCCTGGGGAAACCCACAAAGGGCTACATCCCACTCTTTGTACCTGCAGCCATTTAATGACCCTGAGGGGAGCAGGGCTGGGGAGGAACCACCACTGGGGAGAGGTCGGTTTCGCTTCCACTTCCTCCTGCCTCCTGCACTCCTAACATGACCCCAGGACAACGTGTCAGATCCAAAGTGTGTATCTGTCTGAGATGCCAATGACAGAGTTAGTCGCCTTTTCAGGTTCATTCTTGGGCCTTTAGCTGCCTTTTAGGAAAAGTGGCTTATTCAGTATGAACCAATTTTCCCCTCGAGCTTTATAACTGAAACCATCCAAATAAATCACCTCGAATCCTCAATCCTACCTGCTTAAAAAGCCAGGGAGGAAACAGTGAAATCCTCTTAAAAAAAATACATCCTTCGGGGAGTTCCCGTTGTGGCTCACTGGTAAGGAACCCAACTAGTATGAGGTTGGGGGTTCGATCTCTGGCCTTGCTCAGTGGTTTAAGGACGGAGCTTTGCCATGGGCTGTGGTGTAGGTCACAGACGAGGCTCAGATCTGGCACTGCTGTGACTGTGGTGTAGGCCAGGCCGGCAGCTGTAGCTCTGATTCCACCCTAACCTGGGAATTTCTATATGCCGCAGGTATGGCTATAGAAATCAAAAAACAAACAAACAAAAACATGCTGGAAACATTTTTGTGCACTTGAGACCACGATTAGCTATTAAATTGAAATGTTTTTCTTCCTGCCTTGTGTGTGGGGAGGAGGTGCGTGTGGGTGTGTGTGGGGGTGCAGGTGTGTTTGCAGGGGTTTGGAGGGTTGCAGTACGACGTTTTGGTTTCCTTTAAGTTTGCAGTACTTCCCAATGGCTTGTTTTCACAGGTAGTGAGGAAAAGTACTGTTTAAACAAGAAATGCGTAGGGACAGATGGTGAACACCGACCCTTCGGGTATGAATCTGTCACCAGAGGATGACAGCAGCATGCCGATTTTCACAAACCAGTCCCGGTGTTTGTGAGTTAGCCTTTCGTTTCTGTTTTGTTTTCTGTCCTAGTTGAGAGGGGAGGAAAGGAAAGAAAAAGAAAAAAATAGCCGCCTCGCAAGCCACCTTAATACACACTCTTCGCATCCTGGCTCAAGTATCCAGCCCTCTCCCCACCTGTAAACCCCCACTTCTGCTCTTCGATGGACACCAGGGACAAGCCGGTGTACAAACGCTGGAAATGCTGAGGCCAGCCTTAGGCGAGAGAGCACAGCACAGGCGATCAAGGGATCTGTGCCTTGTCCCCCTATTCCTGGACTCCACCTTCCACAGTCCCCCAACCAAGGCCCTCTCACTCCGTTTTCTCAACTAGTTTTAATCCAGACCTTATTTTGTAGAATGACAATTTTCACTCCCACCCTGAGTTCTGTTATGTCCCTAGGGCTATTTGCTCTAAAGGTTAAAACAGTTGTGCTGCTAATATTAATATTTCAGGTTTTAATGTGTCAGCCATCAGGACTTTTTAATTTTTATTTATTTATTTATTTATTTATTTATTTATTTATTTATTTATTTTTTATTATTATTACTTTTTAGGGCCACAGCTTGGCATATGGAAGTTCCCAGGCTAGGGGTCGAATCGGAGCTTCAGCTGCTAGCCTACACCACAGCCACAGCCACGCCAGATATGAGCTGCATCTTTGACCTACACCACAGTTCACAGCAACGCCAGATCCTTCGCCCACTGAGTGAGGCCAGGGATCGAACCCACATCCTCATGGATACTAGTCGGGTTCATTACCGCTGAACCACAGTAGCAACTCCCATCCAGAACCTTTTTTTTTTTGTCTTTTTTTCTTTTTAGGGCCGAACCCACAGCACATGGAGGTTCCCAGGCCAGGGGTCTAATCAGAGCTGTACCTGCCAGCCTACACCAGAGCCACAGCAAAATGGGATCCGAGCTACATCTGCAACCTACACCACAGCTCACTTCAATGCGGGATCCTTAACCCACTGAGCAAGGCCAGGGATCGAACCCGCAACCTCATGGTTCCTAGTCGGATTCGCTAACCACTGAGCCAAGATGGGAACTCCCCATCCAGGACTCTTTAATTTCCAGGTGCAAACAAAGGCTTAAACCAAAAGGCAGAACTATGAGAGAATTTCAAGGTTTATGGACACATGGGCAAAGGTTTTTGGATGCAGTTCTATGAAGGCTCTGAAGTCATGCCACGTAGGACAATGTATTTTCCTCTAATGTTGGTCCTGGGCAACAATGACAATCCTGTCGCCAAGCTTCCACTGAAGCGCAAGTAAGAGGGGTGTCTCTGTGTCATTTCTCTGTCCCCGTTTCTCGCTCTCCTGAGAGCCTATAGCCTTCTAGGCATGATCCAGATTTATTCCCACGGAAGAAACCAAGCTGTCCACTGTTTATCTTTTCACACTCAGTCCAAATGCCATTTCCTCTCAATACCTTCTCTCTCCCATCCCACAATTCTGCAGAAGAACTGTAAGCAGCTCTTTTGTTCCTTTCCTGTTTGCCCATTTTTGTTCCCCTCAAGCTTTAAAATCTCAATTACAGATGTGAGATAACCAGGCAATGTTTAATCTTATCCCCATAACACACGGCCCAAGCTTCATTTATTGGATAGCCTTCGCAAGCTGCTGATCTCACAATGCCTTGTCTAGCCTGTTGATTCTTTTCTTAAAGAAGTAGGGCTGGGAGTTCCCACTGTGGCACAATGGGTTACGAACCTGACTGCAGGGGCTCCGGTCACTGTGGAGGCACAGCTTTGATCCCTGGCCAGGAGCAGGGGGTTAAAGGATCTGGCATTGCCACAGCTGCAGCTCAGATTCGATCACTGGCCTGGGAACTTCCATATGCTGTGGGTGTGGCCATAAAAAAAAAAAAAAGTAGGAATGAAGAATAAGTAATTGACAGATGACTAGATCTTTTCCCCAGGTCCCCCTTTAGGAATCCCAGAAGCAAACTGAGTGAACAGGAGAGCATCTAAAAAAGACCACAAGGAGTCAGTAAGTTTGCACACAATGGAAAATGAGGAAGAATCTGACCCCCTTCTCAATGAGTAACTAAGATTATCTCCCCCTTTCCCCTTTAAAAACCTTCAGGGCCCAGCAGCATCTTTAGACTTGTTTCCAGGCCCTGAGTCCACTTCTCCCCAGGATGCTGACCTCCTGAATGAAGCAACCCCTCCTTTTCTAACCAACACTTACCTCTCAAGCATTAGCTTTCAAGTGGCAAGCAGCAGCCTGGCTGTTCATATAAATTTGGATACTTTGATTTAAAAAAAAAAAAAAAAAGCATATCATTTTCTGGGCCCTCCCGTAGGGATTCATAGGCCACAAGCCTAGGGTGACATACCACAGTGCTCTTTGTTAAAAGGCTATTTGGGCAATCCCGGGATGGAGACTGGTTTGGGAACCACTGGCAGCACTTATCCCATCTGAGCGCATCCTGTAATCCTCTGTGCGACAAGGGAGAGGCAATACAGCACTGTGGTTGGGAGCAGAGACTCTGAAGCTGGACTTCCTGGTTCAAATCCCAGCTGTGACCCTTACAAGCTGTGTGAGCTTGGGCAAGAGATATAATCTCTCTGCGTCTTGTTTCCTCAGTTATAAAATGGGGATAGACACGATCTAACACACAGGACTGTGGTAGCAATTAAACACAAAGGACTGTGGTGAGGACTAAATGAATTAAGCTACCTAAGGCTCTCAGGTGTGGCAAATGCGTCTCACCCCAGGTGTCTGCAAACATCGTGTGTGGGACTTTATCTTGGTTCTCTCGGATGTCAAATGTCTTCTTGCTCTATCTCAGGGACAGGTGCCTTTTCAGACAGGTCTTTCAAGCCCTGTGCCCATAAAACTCTATGGAGTAGACACCTGCTAAAAGTGGCAGAGAAGGGAAGGGAGGACCAGAAAACCAAAAGCCACTGTCGGGGAAGGAACCCAGTGGTGTCAGTAAAAGGGCCCAGAATCCAGGCTTCAATAGAGTCTCCTCAACAGCAGGACTCATTGTATAGAAGAGGAAAGCAAGGCCCTGATTTGAAGGTCCTATGAGCTCCCTTCAAATCCTGAAGTTTGGGTCTGCCAAGGATCAGACAGGAACAGCACAGCCCTTGTGCTTTACAGACCTGATAATCAATGAGACTTCTGGGGCGCGGCTGATCAATGCACTTGACAACCTCCCATTGAGCACGGCTCTTGAAAATGCCCATGACCATCTATTCCACAACCTAATTGAGAAAATGGATTAAATGTTTCCTTACCTCTTTACCTAAAAACTGCAAGCAGAGAATGGAAACTCCATACAAGGAATGCAATTGCAGTCTCCCAATTCTGTTCGTTCAGGGGAATTCTGTTGACTGTGTGAAAATGATTTCCCCCTGTCATTTACTTTAACTGACTCTGTGCATCGTTACCTGGAATTAAGTACAAATCCCTGCAAGAGCAGTGTTGAGGACGTCTGTCCTGGGCTTTGCATTCAGACAAACTTGGGTTTTCAGCCCAGCTAAAAGCCACTTGCTAGCTATGGAGTGTAATTCCAGCCACATCCAATGTGAGAGTCATAACTGCCTTATTAATCGAGTTGTAAAAAGTGAAAGTTACATTCCTAATCAAGTGCTTAACAGGCTGATTAGCTCTCAAGTACCTGAGGAATTGCAGGGGTAAAGGCTCAAACATTTACGGAACATCGGATAATAGCAGCTATCAATTACCAAGTGCCTGCCGTGTCCCAGGTACTTAATGTATATTATCAGTAATCCTCATAACTTTTTAACAGTGAAGGAACCATAACACTCCATCGATGGGTTAAAAAATTAGGCTCAGCCACGTGGGCTTGGCCAAAGCCGCAGAGTTGGTAAGTTGCAAAAAGGGCTGGAATGCACCATGGGCTGTCCTGTGCCACCCTGATACTTACCCTGTATCACAAGGCTCCACACTGAGGTGGGGCAGCACCTACTGTGCCATATTCCCCGGATACCAGGAGGAGATTTAGCCCCTACTCTGGAGGACATTACGTTTGATGGAGGAGATGGAAGGAAAAAGGCACAGGCAAGAGATGGTATAATGAAAAAGTATGATGCACAATGAGTGCCATGGTGGGGGTGAGTCCAAGGCTGAGGTAGCACCCAATTCAGTCTCTGGAGAGGTTTTGGGGGGTTGGGGGAGAGGAGCCAAGCTGATTCTTATAAGACCAAGGGTTTTCTGGGAAAGAATGCAAGGATGAGCCTTCTGGAAAGAGAGAAAACCTCAATCCCAGGTACAGAGGTATAGGATAGCTTAGTATAGTCAGAATCTAAAACTGTGCTGTCCATTCCTGTATAATGGACAAGAACATATAGCTAATCAGACTTAAATTAATTAAAATTAACAAAATAACTTTTTTTTTCTTTTTCCAGCCACGCCTGTGGCGTATGGACGTTCCCAGGCTAGGGGCCAAATGGGGACTGCAGCTAAAGGATGAGAGGATGGAGACGAAGGTGGGCAAAAGAGAATTCGGGGAGGTTTCATGGGGGACGTGCAACTGGCTTCAAGCTTCAAAAGACATCATTAGACAAGAGTGATGGTGGGGAGGGGGTTTATCGAAGAGTGGACCTTAAATTGACGAGAGGGCAGAAGACTGTCCCCTTCCATCCAAGGAAGGACAATGTGGGTGAAGCCTTTTGTGAGTCACAGGTGCTTCAGGACCAGGGCAAATTACGATGGTTTGATTCAGGGAGAAGCTTGTAATGCATGTTGGCGTTTTGGAGAAAAAGGATTCTTTTAATTTGACGAGAGAGAAAACGTATTAGAGGTTCTACAACCTCCATCCTTGTCCTCTTCTGATTCACTCTCCTCTCTGCAACTAAAACTTTGTCTTGAAATGCCCTCCTGATCACGCTGCTACCACCCCATGCCCACCCTCTGCTTTAAATCCTTCGATGGCTCCCCACAGGATAGCCTCAAATCCTCAACCTGGCAAACCCTTGGAATTACAGGTTTCCTTGTGAAAAGTACAAAGTTACCGCCAACAGGCTAGGCTGCGCTAGCTGGTTCTGCATGGTGAGGGCATTTCCATTTCTCCTTAATACCATCAGAAGTGCACTCTTTTTGAAGTCTGCCTCCCCCAAGTGTGGTTTACGCTCCAGACCAGCCTTTCCAGATCACTCCTGGATGGTAGGTTCCACGGGGCTTGTGCTTGTGGATGCATGTGGCATTTTTTTTTTTTCTTTTCACAACCACACCTACAACACATGGACGTTCCCAGGCTAGGAGTTGAATCAGAGCTGCAGCTGAGGCACAACCACAGCAACACCAGATCCGAGCAGCATCGGTAGTCTACACCACAGCTTGAGGCAACACTGGATCCTTAACCCACTGAGAGAGGCCAGGGATTGAACCTGCATCCTCACAGAGACTACGTTGTGTACTTAACTGACTGAGCTACAACAGGAACTCCGCATGTGGCTCCGATGTGTTTCAGTGCCTGGTCCCAACAAACACACACACTCAGACACACTCATAACTCATACCTGTGCTCAGTAAGATCCCACCTACCCTTCTTTGTGGCCACTTCAAATACCACCACTCAAGGGCAGCTTCTTCTCTACAACTCATCTGGCTATGCTCTCACCCACTGAGCCCCCAGGGTGCCTGGTCCAACGATATGACAGTGTAATTCTCTCCCCAGCTCCCCTGCCCCCGCCCCGTGCCAAGCTAGCTCCAAATAAACCTTCAGAACACAGCTGAGATGGCATTTCTTCCTGGAGGTCTTGAGATTGAATGGCTCCCAAACTTCCACCGAGTTAGGACCTTCCTTTGTGATCCCAGAGCATCCTGGGCATTTCCTCTCCTGGCACTCATCCTGCTCCTCTGGGACTTCATCTTAGGAAGGTGACACTGCCTGCAAAAGGACTGTCTGGAGAACAGAAAGTCTGAAGGCCTGCAGACCAGTTCTGAGTTGGCGATGACAGCAATGGACAGGGGAAGACAGAATTTGGAGATTAAGATTCATGTGTCTCTGGCTTAGATACGTGGACCCAGAAAAAGATACATCTCAGGGATGGATTCTTAAAGAAAATCTTTAAGAGTTACATGCAAAGAAGATAGAGAAAGAGAGGCGAGGAAGGAATCCAAGGGAGGCAAGAATTGAGACGGGAACAAAGCTTTACGAGTCACCGTCCACCTACAGGACACTTACGACATCCTCTTACTTAAATCTTCACAACACCCTAGAGAAGTAAAAACTACCATCCCCTTCTTAGCCATGAGTTGCCTGATACTCACTAATATTAATGCAGCTAGAGCTGGTACTCGGCTGTTGAACACACGATGCTAACTCCCACATGAGCAATTCCAAATTCACGATCAGAGAGTGACAGATTTCCCAAGAATTCCTAGGCAGGAAGCAACAGGACAGGTGCCTGTACCTCAGGAGCTCCAAGTTGAGTCCTTTCCCCTGAGCCACAAATGTCCCACCAGACTTCCTGAGTCTGAGATTCCAAAAGACCAGCACAAAGGATTTCTACCTTCACAGAGCCTAGTATGGACTTGCAGCTCACGGCTATTCACAGGGTAACTGGGAGCTCCCTGGTGACTCAGCAGGTTAAGGATCCAATGTTACCATTGCTGTGGCTTGTTCACAGCAGTGACACAGGTTCGAATGCGTGCATGCCATGGGTGTGGCCAATCCCCTCACCAAAAAAAGAAAAAAGAAAAAAAAAAAAAAAAAAACCAGCGTGACTCTCGACCTTCCTAAGAGTGCAACTCAGTGAACCACAGTCTTGGATGCATGGCAGTATCACCCAGGGCTGCCCAGACCAGATGAATCCGTTTCCGGAGGTGGGGCCCTTCTACGTAAGTGCAAGATGCAAGCAGATGGTCAGAATCACTGGACTAAATCAACCTTCCTCACTGACCGATTATATGAATACACAAACTTTCTCTAACATATATCAGTGTTTCTCCAACAACAGCCCTGACTCTCATGTCCAGGATGACAATGGGAGAAGCAAACTCAGGACAAAGCACACACGGACTCTGACCGCAGTGCTGCCCCAAGACATCAGCTGGAGGTGAGCTTATGTTCTCACCTCCCTGGCAGGTAAGGATTACAGGGATATAAAAGAGGGCTCGGGAAAACATTATTTATTCAGGGGCCAATAGATTTTCGTGTGCATCAGGTTCTACACATTCCATTTTCCACTGAAACAATGGAGTGTTACAGGGCTAATAATAAGGCACGGGCCTTGATTAAACACCCAATCCATAATTCAATAAAGAGGTTGTGCTGACACAATCAGCAAAGAGGGACCTTATGAATATCCAAATAAGTCACAACCTAAAATGCACGCATCAGCATTTGCCCCCGCAGAGGCACCGTATTTGTAAAGTGTGCAAAACACTTTTCTTCCAGGACTCAACTTCAAGAATTTTATAATTAACAAAGTTTGGTTAGTGATGTAAAGACATGCTAGATTCCAAGTGAAGGCCTGCCAGGAATCCTAAGATGTTTTGCTGGGAAATTAACGGCTCTGTTTTAATTACATGAGGAACAATATATGCTCTTTAATTGAATAACAGATTGTTTATTGAAGAGGTCATGAAAATTCCTAGAATCTTGGTTCAAGACTGCTTGTTTTCCATTTTGTACTATACTGCCAAATTTGGATGACTATTGGCATCCCTCAAAAGGCACTATCTAAAAAAAGATGCTTCAGGAGTTCTCTGGTGGCTCCTCAGGTTAAAGATCTTGTGTTGTCCTGCTGGGGCTCAGGTCATAGCTATGGAGCAGGTTTGATCCCTGGCCCTGGAACTTCTGCATGCTGTGGGTATGGCCAAAAACTAGTAAATTAAAAAAAAAATTTTAAATAAAAACATGCCCCAAATATGAAAGGGCTCTGGGAACAAGGAAGTGGTCACCAGATTCACAGGATGGTTACTCATAAAATTCTGCAGGAGGAGAATCTTTCCAGGGCCACCTCTTGAGACTGGAGAGGACTAACAGGCATGTGGAAGGAGCGGGGCAAAGCAATTTCTCAAGAGCATTCGATTCAACTCAACCAGTATTTACTGAGCGTCGACTACATCCTGGGTACTCGGAATGGAGCTGGGACACAGGGGCACACAGCACAGATGCCTAATGGTGAGAGACGTGTGGACAGTTCTCAGTGAACATGCAAAACCCCACGGCGAGGAACATCTAGGGTGCTGTGGGAACTCAGTGCAGGTACATCTAAGCCAGGCTCCAGAGATCAGGGAAGACTTTGCAAACAGATGAGATGATATAATACATATATCATATATATAATTAAACTACAGTTGATTTATGATGTATGAATTTCTGCTGTACAGCAATATATGACATATATTTATTTATGTACTTATGTATTTACTTATTTATTTTTTTAGGGCTGCACCTGCAGCATATGGAGGTTCCCAGGTTCAGAGTCAAATCAGAGCAACAGCCGCCTGCCTACGTCACAGCCACAGCACTGCAGGATCTGAGCCACGTCGGCAATCAACACCACAGTTCATGGCAATGCTGGATCCTTAACCCACGGAGTGAGACCAGGGTTCGAACCTGAATTCTCATGGATAACAGTCGGGTTTGGAACCCACTGAACCACAACTGAAGTCCATGACATATACTTATATGCATATCCCCAGTGTAGAGCAGATACAACAAAGGCTACAAAAGACGGTAATTGCCATAAATTTCCTGCCCAACACGTGGTGGAGCTGGGATCTGGTATTCTACCCCAAGTCTGGCTGGCTCTTTACCAAAAGGAGAAAATAAAGAAGGGCCACTCCCTGTGGCCCTATGCTCTGCTTGAGTAGGATGCTGAGATCCTTCAGGCAAACTGTCTCATTGATAATCCACTACGCAGTTAATTTCAAGCTACCATCCAATTAAGCACATTGACCATTTGTGCTCTGAATTGGAAATGTGCATCATGACTCATCACTATGTGATAATGGTGCAATGTGTGTGATCTATAAGAGAAGGCAGAAAGAAAGAAAAAACTATAAATGGGGCTTTGGGGAGAAAAAAAAAGTTGTCCTGGACTAATGAAAAAGAACAAGACCAGAATCTGGCTCAAAGCAAATTGAAGACTGTCTCCTAATGACTCTGAGCCATCATTTGGACATTCTCAGACCTCATTTATCTGAAGTCATCATTAAAGCAGAAGGTGTGTGTGTGTGTGTGTGTGTGTGTGTGTGTGTGTGTGTGTGTGTGTGTGTGAGAACAATCTGGTCAAAGCCCCAGTGTTTTTATATCACATCTACATTGCTTCTCCTTGCTACTTTCTGGTCTTTGGTTTTTCTTCCATTTTCTTTCCCTCATTACTCCAAACTGTTCCAATCACTGGTGACTCAGGAAACACTCCTGGGACACAGTCCTAGACTTTGCTCCTTGCCTCACTCCCCGCATTAACTCATGATCGGTACTTCAATAAGAATAATTAGAGCTAACCTTTGCTGTTGTTTGTTTGTTTTTTGCTGTTTAGGGCTGCACCCGTGGCAAATGGAGGTTCCCAGGCTAGGAGTTGAATAGGAGTTACAGCTGCTGGCTTATGCCACAGCCACAGCCACATCAGATCCGAGCAGTGGCTGCAACCCATACCACAGCTCACGGCAATGCTGGATCCTTAACCCACCAAGCGAGGCCAGGGATCGAACCGGCAACCTCAAGGGATTCCTAGTCAGATTCGTTTCCACTGCACCACAATGGGAACTCCAGAGCTAATCTCTGTCAAGTCTTTCCATGTAGCCCAGGTACTTTGCTAAAGTAAATTCATCTTAAAAAAAAAAAACAGTCTCACTTCATCTTTACAATGATGCCATGGGGTTCTTTCTCTTCCCTCAGCTGAGAAATCAGCTAACAGAGACACTTAATTTGCCGCAGGTCTCAGAGCGCAGAGGAGCAGTGGGGGCTGGGGGACAGAGACTCAAGTCCAGGACTGTAGGACTCCACTTGACCACTCCACTCGACGGCCTTAATCGGGGCTCTAGTTACCACTTGTCTGGATGATCACATCACAATCATGTCCTAATCAATGGTCTCCGGCCCCCTTGCAATCTACTTTTTTTAACCTAAGAATTCTGAGGCTAACGCTGTAGCGGTACCACCCTCCAAGGGGTTCAAGCACAAGACAAAAGAGTTGACCTTTGGAAAAATCGTATAAAGGTGGTCTCGTAGCCACATTTACCAGAGAACAGCAAGAGCATGGTTTCCTTTCAATCAAAGTGCTGAAACCTTGGTCTCACAGATCCTTCTTCCCCCTGGGGAAGGGAGCAACCTAGTTATCTACTCAAATTATTCTGACCTTCCAAGGCCAAGTCCTGTTAGCCCTTCCTAATCCAAAAATAATTAGTGGATAACAGACCCTAGCTTGTTGAGACAGGGTTATTTGTAAGCAATCTCTTGTCTGGAGCAAATGGTTTTGCAGGAATCACTAACCCTAATAGATTCTTCCGAGCACTTGCCACCTGCTTTCCGGAGCCCCCTTGTCATCTCTGACAGTGAAAGGGCAGGCAGGTCACAGCGTCAGCCTGGGGATACAACGTTGCCACCACATTGTCACTGATGAGGAGAATGAGGTCCACCCACCATCTGGAGGGGAGACCGAATGGATGAGCAGAGAGCATTCTAGGGAGGCAAACAGGAGAGCAATTAAGAAGACAAGGAGGCTTGTCCCAAACTAGGGGATTTGGCAGCCTCTCAGAAGCATTTTGACATTTGTTGGCAGAGCAAAGCAAAGGGAGAAAAATAAGACTGCCCCCATGGCCCATCATGGCCCAAGGGACCTTGCAGGATCGCCAGGAGTATAGAGCAGCTCACGCTAGGACTGAACAGAATTTAGTGTTACAGGGAGGACGAAGAGCCTCAGGTTATGATGTTCAAGTCCATGGTAGCCCCTGCTCAAAAGCTGGAAACTGGAGCAGACCTCAAGAAAGAGGTCACTTTAGACCAATGGGTCTCAAACTTGAGTGAGCATTGGATCGCCTGGATGTTAAGGAACGATTGTAGACCCTGTCCCCAGAGTTCCCGATTCACTAGGCACCTGAGATGCGGTTTCTACCAAGTATCCTGGTGATGCTGATCTGCTGGTCGGGGGGACCACACTTTGAAAACCACTGCTTCCAAGAAAGGAGGGACAGGTCATGAGGGAAGAAGCCAGCATGAACTATGACCAACATGTGCAAAGTGCTTCCCATTCCATGAGGAGGTTCTCAGTCAAATTTCTTAAGCACAAGAGTGGGCTTTCTAAACCACATCCTCTAGAGGGGGAAGCTAAGGCACCGAGAGGTGACATGACCTGGTCAAGGTTGCATAGCTAGAAAGGAGCAGAGTTAAGATTTAAAACTGCTCTGCTTGTGTTTAAGAAAAAAGTTCTAGCTCCTGGTGAATCTGAGGAAGATCCATTAGCCCCTGAGACTACTGTGTCTTCTGTAAACAGAACTTTCCTCCCACAGGCAACAATTCAACCTACCTCTAATAAGAGTCTTTACAGGCCAAATCAAACAGACATAAGATGAAATGCACAGAGGGAGGGAGGTCCACTACTCAGACACCATCGCAAAAGGAGGATGGAGATGCAGAACCATGTGCAATCTGAAGTTAGACTCTGTTGGGGGTCTTGAGGGGTGATGAGCTACAGAGCCACCCAAGAGGCCCCATGACGCAGTCATCAAAGTGCAGAATTGGGGATCCTTTGTTTGCGGACAAAGGACAGTACATCTGATCTAAAGATGAAATTTCAAATCTGCAAATAATGACCCATTCACCAGAGTTAAGTCCCTTAACTCCAGTTTCAGTTTCTTCACTGGAAAGATGGAGCTTTCACGTGAGCCATACTCCCTCTTGGCTCAGAGTCAAGAGAACAGGAAGTGACAGAATGCCACTGTGCATATATGCAGTGGGTTGTTAGCTGCCATAACAACACAAAGCAATAGGAATCATGAATGAGGGGAACGGTTGGCTCATGAGAAAGAAACTTGAAAAGAGGAGTTCTTCATGGAGGACCTGACTTTGGCCTCTCTACTTTGGGATTCTGCATTGCAGCAAAAGCCATTAGCTTCCCAGCCTTGGTTTCCTTATGTGAGATATGGAGATGCCCACACCTGCGAGACCACACAGAGTGGTGCAACACTGTATTTGTTTGTAATCATGGCATGCGTTCAGATCTGAGAATTTGTAGGGGATGCTTGAACGGATTTAAAGACTCAAAACAACAAATCAGCAGTCCTTCTCGCCCAGTCACTGTCCAGTCTATACTGGAGTCTCGCTGTCCATGAGCCCGTCCTTTCCCACTGTCTCCTTTCTTGAGGACCACCCCTGACTGTGCCCTCTTAATGTTCCTGGGCAAAAGCTCTAAGACCCATGTCCTCCTTCCTCCTTGATGGCTTAGGCTGAACTTCAACCTTCTTGTCCTGCCTCCTGCTCACAGAAAGTTAAACCGTAGTTTATAATCACCATTTCACTCAAAGTTCTGAACCACAACCACTTCAGTAACGGTGACAGGAAATTAATTTTCCACCTTGGTCAAAATGTCGAAGTACACCTGTGCAAGGTGTAGAGTGTCCCACGAGGCCTGGACCACTGGTGCAGAGTGAGGGCCAGGAAATCTGGTTCTCATGGGACAGTGACCCTACTGAGGTCACGGAACCCCAGCTGTCTACTTTGTACCAAGTGGGGGATAAAGCCCATCCCTGCCAATCTCCCAGGGTTTCTCTGAGAATCAAAAGAGAGGACGGATGTGAAATGGAATGGAGGACTGAACTATAATGAGAGTGCAGCACTGCAAGAGCTGAAATCATAACTATAATAACTGCTTAGTGTCAGGCAAGTGGCACAGGACAGTGATTGAGTCCAGAGGTTAAAATATGGGCACTGGATCTGCCTAGGTGGCTTCAAATCCCAGCTTTTCCACTTGCTTTTGGGTAAATGATATAACCTGTCTGCCTAGGTGGCTTCAAATCCCAGCTTTTCCACTTGCTTTTGGGTAAGTGATGTAACTTGCCTGGGCCCCAGGTTACTCACCTATGAGAGAGGATTGAATGAGTTACAACAGGCATTGGGAACAGTGTCCTACACTCAGTAAGGGGGAGACGCCGTTATCAGCACCATCAGCAACACCCTTCCTCCGTTCTGGCCACTTCTCTTAGCACTGCCATCCCACACTCAACATTCACCACCTGCAAGGTGGCTGTGCCCTTCTGGGCAACTTCTGATGATAGGCCTAAAAACTTTCCAATTCCATTACCATGCCTATTTTTCAAAGCACCCACCAACGTTTTCTATACAAACTTTAGAAAGACTTCTGAATTTCTTCTTTTAAGTATTTAAACGGTTTTCACAAATACATTCATTTCAATGTGAAACATCCCAGTATGGAGTAAAAGCATGGTAACTTGAGACAAACTGTGGCTGAAATCCCAGATCTAGCAGTTATTAGCAATATGTCCCTGGTCAAATTACTTTAACGGCTCCATGCCTCTGTTTCCTCATCTGCAAAGTGTTTATATAGTAATTCTTAGTTCGCAGGGTTGCCGTGAGGATTAAATTGGTTATTTCATGTAAAGTGCAGAGAAGAGCTGTTGCCTGGCACATTCAAAAAGTGCTGGGTATTTTATTATTTGATGCTTTTCCTGACACCTCCCCTTGCAAGATAGTGATCAAAGAAGAGGCACTGGTGGCTAATCAAAGAAGAAAGATCAAGCCCACTCTATGAGGGCCAGAGGCAGTGCTTTCTCTAACATGCAGTGTTACCTTGGAAAAACTCCTTTCCAAACCCTTTGGGTATTTAAAAACAAAAACAAAAACAATCCGCTATCATTTTAGGTGTCCTCAATTCTTTCCTCTCACTGAGCCAGCCCCATCAGCTCTGCTCAAGTCTCAGTGCCAAATTCAACTGCTCATACAATTTGAAGCCCCTGGTCTGTGTGGCAGCGGCAGTTGTGCGCCATGCAGAGAACCCAATTCCACGGGCGACATGGTAGAACATCTCCAGTCAGTCATCAGGGAACACAACGGTACCCACTGCTGGCCCCAGTAATTACCATTTGCGATGCAACTGGCACAGCATTCTGAGGCTTTCCTTACAGACAGATGGTGGGACACAAGGCTTGTTACCATCCATGCGCCTATTTGTAACTACGGTAATTTGTAACAGTGGGAGGGTAATAACCTCTGGATCTTAGGTCTTAGGATAACGAATAGAAAATGACTGAGTAGAAAACACCTTTCCAAGTTCTACCTTCAAAAGTATGTGTGGACATACTACACTCTTGCCACTCTTGGGTTTCCCAGTCTTTCTGAATCTCCCTGGCGCTATGTCAACATAGTATGCTCCTTCCTTCATCCTCTGTCACTCATTCATTAAACATGTATTGAGTCTAGTAGAAACCAGGCGATAATCTGCTTGGTCAAAACAGCAGCATAACATTCAATGTGACCCCCTTTTTTTTTTTTTTCTTTTTAGGGCTGCACTCGAGGCATATGGAGGTTCCCTGGCTAGGAGTGGAATCGGAGCTTAGCTGCCATCCTACGCCATAGCCACAGTAATGCCAGATCCGAGCCATGTCTGTGACCTACACCACAACTCATGGCAACACCAGATCCTTAACCTACTGAGTGTGGCTAGGGATTGAATCTGCAACCTCATGGATACTAGTCGGATTTGTTTCCATTGAGCCACAGGGGAACTCCCTAATGTGACTGTCTGTCATCTCCTTCTTACTCTCACCCTTTAGAACACTCCTCAATGCAGAGTGTCCACTCACACTATGAGGTGGCCTGTTTAATACTAAAGGGGACTTTTTCTGCCTTCATCCATTAATGGCAATAAAGCAACCTAACATGTGTCGAGCCTTCCTGTGCACAGCCTGAGCACTGACATGCACTCTCCTGTTGTCTTCTCTCGGAACATGTCTGCCCTGAAGACATACAGAAGGCCCACAGGCACATGGAAAGGTGCTCAATAGCATTAATATTAGAGAAATGTAAGTCAAAACTACAATGAGACACCATCTCACAACGGTCAGAAAGGCCGTCACTAAAAAGTCTACAAATAACAAACGCTGGAGAGGGCGTGGAGAAAAGGGAACCCTCCTACACTGCCGGTGGGAATATAAGTTGGTGCAACCACTATGGAAAAACAATATGGAGGTTCCTTAAAAAACGAAAAATAAAGCTACCACATGATCCTGTAATCCCACTCCTGGACATACAGCTGGAAAAAAACTCTCGTGTGAAAAATACATGCACCCCAATGTTCACTGCAGCTCTATTTACAACAGCCAGAGACATGGAAGCAATGTCCACTGATGGAAGAAGTGAATAAGAAGATGTGGTACATATATACAGTGGAATACTGCTCAGCCATAAAAAAGAAGGAAATAATGCTCTTTGTAGCAACACCATAGTATGAGATTATCATACTAAGTCAGACAAAGACAAATATTATATGTATGATTTACATGTAAAATATAAGAAATTATATAAATTAATTTATTTATAAAATAGAAACAGATTCACAAACATAGAAAACAAACTTATGGTTACCAAAGGGGATAGTGGCAGGGGAAGATAAATTAGGAATTTGGGATTAGCAGATACACACTACTATATATGAAATAGATAAACAACAAGGAGCTACTGTGAGCCCAGGGAACTATACTCAACATTTTGTAATAACTTATAATAGAAAAGAAGCTAAGAATATGTGTGTGTGTGTGTGTAACTGAATCACTTTGCTGTATACTTGAAACTAACACAACATTGTAAATTAATTATTCTTTGATAAAAACCAAAAGTAAATGAGCCAGTGTTGCCATGTGCTGCCTACAAACCCCATTCAGTGGGGGTGGAAATAGTAGCTTACCTGAAAGAAGTGAAACCTAGGGCCTCCCAAAGGTTTTTTACTTCAATGTTCACAGTAACTTTTTGGAAAAGCTAGAAAGAGGGAACTTCTAAACTCTCCATCAACAGGAGAATGAATAAATGGATCATCATGGTGCATACATGGGAGGGAAGAGCACAGTAGGAAGGCACGAACTATTGATACACACAAAATCGTGACTGACCCTCAAAATTCCTGCTGATGAAGGAAGCAAGACATAAAGAATACGTACTATATAATTGCTTCTAAAATTCTAGAATGGAAAAAAAAAAGATCATGTTGGCTTTATACCATCATGCTGCCACTTTACAGTGAGGAAACTAAGGCAGAAAGCAGTTAAATAACTTGTGCAAAGTCTCACTGTGGAAAGGCTGAGACTGAACCTAGTTCTCTCCAGAACGGAATCTGGCTTCTCACCAAAGCCTGAACTGCCTCCAGCTCCTAGGAAGGTGGAATGAAATGGGCTTTACATCAAAGTACTGCCCCACGTGTGACCCTGGACAACCAGCCTCAGCCTGCTTCCTCAGCTATGAAATCGCAATCAAGAGTCAATGGGGGAGTGAACCCAACTGCTATCTATGAGGATGTGGGTTTGATCCCTGGTCTCGTTCAGTGGGTTAAGGATCGGTGTT
This sequence comes from Phacochoerus africanus, assembly GCF_016906955.1. Classification (NCBI taxonomy): domain Eukaryota; kingdom Metazoa; phylum Chordata; class Mammalia; order Artiodactyla; family Suidae; genus Phacochoerus; species Phacochoerus africanus. The sequence goes on along the minus strand of NC_062551.1, from coordinate 154,712,131 downwards.
GCCGTGAGCTGTGGTGTAGGTCAGAGTTGGAGCTTGGATCTGGCATTGCTATGACTGTGGTGTAGGCCAGCAGCTGTAGCTCCAATTTGACCCCTGGCCTGGGAACTTCCATATGACTCTGGTGGAGTCCTAAAAAAAAACCAACAAATCAGTGGGAGGATTTAAAGAGAGGCAAGCATGGAACCCCAAGGAGTAGGAAACCCACTTAATCACTGATAGGCTATTACTACTGAGAGTCTAAGAACACGACCAGGTGGGTGCGTGGCTTCCCATTTCCCTTAGAAAGACCATCGTGCTAAGTCAAGGAAGCCCTGCAAAAAAACACTATGAGTTGTACGAATGTGTAGATATAAAATTCTAGAAATTGAAAGCTGATCCTCAATGACAGAAAGTAGATCAATTGCTATTTGAGGCGAGGGGTAGGAGGAAAGGGCAGGAGGAAAACGACAAAAGAACAAGGAGACTTTTGGAAGTGATGGATGCTGAGTTCCCTTGACTGTGGCCAGTTGTCACAGGTGTATGCCTGTGTCAAAATGTATCAGACTGTACACTTGAAATATGTACAATATATTGCATATTAATCACACCTCTATAAAGCTGCTTTTATTTGTTTACTTATTTATTTTTTTTTTAGGGCCACACCTAAGGCGAATGGAAGTTCCCAGGCTAGGGTTCGAAACAGAGCTACAGTTGCTGGGCCACACCACAATCAGAGCAACTTGGAGTACAAACCACATCTGCAACCTACACCACAGCTCATGGCAACAACGGATCCTTAATTCAATGAGCGAAGCCAGGGATTGAATTAAAGCTGCTTTTAAAAGGGTATTTTCAGCACACAAGTGTGTACTGTATTTAAGGAGGGGCCAGCTTTATCTACGCTAGCTCAGTTCTGCTGTTCATGGAACCACACCCAGAGCTGGAGCTGAGGCTGCCAGGCTCAGGTCTCAGCCAACCTCTCCTTTCTTCCTCAATGTGTCTTGTGGCAGGAGGCGAGGACATGGTAACATCAGTGGGCAGCACAAGGATGCTTGGCAAGTCAGGGAGCTCAGTAAACATCTGATCATTTGGTGACATCTTGGACAACACAAAGAGGAGAAGCTTTTGTTAATGAAAGGGCTTTAATAAAGTTCAGTCCTTAGCCCAACAATGATCTAGACAATTCTGATTAATGATGATGATTTTTGAACCTTGAGTCACTGAGCATCTTTCAATGGGGTCAACCAAACTTTCGAGCAGCAGAGACCCCAGAATATTACAGTTACCACAATAAGCATAATCACTAGATAAATCAGAAATTAAAAACATTCCTGACTTGCAGGCACATCACATGAATAATGTCTAATATAGCCCCTTCTGCTCGTGAAAAACAACCTTCGTGTCGTTTGGAAATCCACTTTTACTTGGCATGTGGGAGGAGGAAGCAACTATACATGATGATAACATATTAGTAGTCAGAGAAGCTAACATTTATCTAGGATTTACCATATGCCAGGCACTTCCTAAAGACTTCATGGGCACTTGCTCACTTGATCTACTCAAGAAACCTACTACTGCTAACATTATCCCCATCTTAGAGAAGAGGAGATAGAAGCACAAAAAGTTGAGTAACTTGACTCAAGTCGCACGGCAAGAAGCAGAGTTTTAATTATTGGCATAACAGCTACCTTCTCTCTAGTACTGACTATGTGTGCAAACTTTTCCGAGCACTTTATACATTTTCTTTTTAAAAACTGATGTTAAAACCACAACCCAAGCTACTTACAGTGATCCCCAAATTACAAACGCGGGGAAACTGGAGCTTTCACCTACTAAGCGATTCGCTCAAGATCTCACACTGCTAATTAGCGACACAGCCAGATTTTAGCACCAGACGCATCTCATTCCACATCCAGAGACTACCCAGCGGAGAGCGTGGGTTTACATCCCCTTTGAAAAACTTCCTCTTCTTAAGACAGTGACTTCCATCCCTCAGCTCTGAGTGGCCTCCACCCAGATACCAAAATGCTGAAGGGTACAAACACCTGTCTTACTTCACTTGTCCGCCAGAGAGTCAGTAATTTTTAATACCCAGGGACTGTCATCATACTCAGAGGAAATGCGGTGCAAAGCAATCGAGTGGATTAAATTCAGCTATGGTTTGGTTTGAAGGTGATGATTCAGCAAACAGTGGAGCTGTTTTAGCAAAAAAACAAAAGAGATCTCTTTGTAGATTCTCTCTCCAAAGAGCATCACCCAAGAGGCACTCTTTGCACATAAAAGGAGGATCAGGATACATAACAAACACTGACTATGATCAATGAAAACTTGTTTCCCTATAAAGTCAACTCTGTTGGCTACGCTTAGACCTATACGCGAAACAATATTAAAACATGAACTGCAAGAAATGAGAAGGGATGTGGTAACTTCTAGCAGCCCTGGGTTCATTACAAAGAGCTTCTCTCCTTTTTATCCATTTTGTGAAGGACCAGGCATTTCCTGACACCTGCTGCGCTACCGCGGAAGAGATGTGGAGCTGGAGGCACGACGCTGCCCTCCAAGAACCCACCGTCTAGCAGGGAAGACAGACATGGTCCTCGACGAGATAATTAAAACAAGCACAATGAACCCTCTTATAACCTCCATACTACATTTAGAATAAAATCCAAAGTCCTGAGCACAGCCCCAGAGCCCTAAATTTAGAGATGCATCTCCCACTATTCTCTCTACATTAACCTTCTCTCAGTTCCCCACATGCCCCAAACTCTTTCTCCTTTGCATTCGCTGTTCCCTTTCCCAGATATGATGCCCTCTCCATCCATATCCTGGCCCAGCATACACACACACGCACACACACATGCACGCACGAGCGCACGCCACAGGCTCTTGCTTTAAGCATCACCTTTTCCTGGGAGGATGGAGGAAGGATTTCCAGGGGAAGAGGCATGTCAGCTGGAATCTGAAGCAGGAGACGAGGTATTTTAAAGGATAGAGAGACAGCAAAGGCGAGGCAGAGATTTGGGCTGGAGGTGCTGACCCATGACAAAGCAGGTGGACTGGGTGAACGGAGGGAGGTGTGGGGTGCCAATATGTGCAGGGTGCAAATAAGACAAAAGCGTCAGGCAAGTCCTGCTCCCAAGGGTCCATCCGTCAAGGTCAGTACCCTTGTGCACACCACAGAGCCACCAGAGGGGGACCAAGGGGGGGTAGAGGTGCTGCAAACATTTGTTTAGAAAGAAAAAGCCTGGGGCAGTTGTATGGAGGAGAGACTAGACCTGGCCAGAGGAGGAAACGAGGGGAAGGGAAATACTTTTCAAAGTGACAATTAGTGAGGACGTGTGCATGGAATGAAAACCATCTTTGTGCCCTCGTCCCCATCCACCCACCGCAGGAACCCTCTAGGTAACCTTGTCATCTTGCTAAGAAGTTGTTAAGACTCCCTCCTGACATGGACTCAAGAGAACAGGCCTCCTGCAGCTTTGAATAACTTCTCCGGCAAAGTAAAAAAGCCTAAAATACTGATGTTTTTCAAAAGGGGGGATGAACTAGTGGCTATCTTTTAAGATATCCATATATAGGGTATTTCAGCAAGGTACAGGGCATCAGAAAGTGCCCTGTGCATGGAGTTCCTGCTGTAACACAACGGATCAGCAAGAGTCTCAGCAGTACCAGGACACAAGTTCAATCCCTGGTCTGGCACAGTGGGTTAAAAGGCTCCTGTGTTGCCATAGCTGCGGCTCAGATCTGATCCCTGATCTGGGGATTCCATGGTACATGGAGCAGCCAGAAAGTAAAAATAAAATAAAAAAGAAAGTGCCTCATGCAGCGCAAACAGGCTACCACAGGTGCTGCTCCGGAGACATGTGCCAACCCCTGGGTATGCTGTTGTTACCTTCATTAAAAACGGGGAGGGACGCAACAGCGGGTTTGCCTCCTGATGGCCCAGTGGCCACTGTCAAGGGAAACTATGTCTCACTGGGGGAAATGTGACCTCAGCCAGGACAGCTATGAGCGACAAGAGGACTGTGGTCTCTGCGTGGGTCATTTCTTCCACCTCTTCGTGATACAAGTGCAACTCTGACTATAAAGAAACCATGGGCCATCGACAGGGCAGCTGCGGATGTCTGGGGAGGAGCATCATTGCCACCAAAGACTGGGCCATGTGGAGAAAAGGGATGATGGGTCTGCAGTCAGAAGTCTTAGGCCCAATGGCAGCTCGGTGACCAGCTCTGTGACCACGGTCAAGCCTTCTCCCACATCTGAGCCCATGTCTCCTCGCCTCTTGAAAGAGGCGAAGGACTGGTCTTTTGCAGGATGGTTTTAAGGAATAAGGAACATAGAGCCACATGAAAAACATCCAGTGTAGGACCAAGTGGTGCTAGTAAGCCATTGAAGTTAGTCCAGGATGCAACAGAGAGCATCTCTCAAGCCTTCTTAGGGGGAGTCCTGCATGTGCAGAGAAGGGGGGGGGTCTTGGTCAGATTGAGCATCGGGGCACAGATGAGTGGAAAAGGTACAGGAGATTCAGGGAAAGGCCACTGATCAAAGAGTCCCCAAGAGATGCAAAAGAGAGATGAGGCCTACCCAAAGAGATCTGCCCTCTAGCAGATTAACTGGTTATTTCATTTGTCACTCGTCTCCTTGGTGGATCCGCAGGAACCACACTGTTCCCCTGCTCTAAACCCTTCCCTGGGCTGCTCAGGGACTGCAGGAAGATTCCCATGTTCACTGTACAGAAAGATGCTGCAGGTGACGCCTGCCTCATTGCCTTGCCCATGTCCGGCTTGTAGCACCCCCCTCCCCCATGCCTTTGCTCTTGCTTCCTTGGCTCTGGTCTTTCCAGCTCTGCCCACCTCCCACTCAGATCCTTTTTTTTTTTTTTTAAATAAAAAAGACTCCTTTTTTTTATTTTTGAATTAAAACAACTTTTTTTTTAATTCTATTTTTTTTTTCTTTCTTGGCCACCCCACAGCATTTGGAGTTCCCAAGCCAGGGATCAATCTGTTTGCATCAAATAAAAATAACAATGATATAAACTTAAAAAAAAAATAGTGTGTTTAAGCTGTTAGAAAGGATTCATCCCTCACGTATTTACTGAACACATACATGTGCTGGGCACTGTTTTAGGGACAGGGACTACTGTCATGCAACATGCAGTTCAGTCTGTGACAGGGAGGGGAGGCCAAGAGCAATGATTAATCTGACAGTGAAAGAAAAAAAGCCAGTCTTGCTCTTACACCTTATGTACCAGTTACTAGCACGTGATCTGGAGGCAGAGAGCCTCTGCCTTCAAGCCTGAGTCTGTGGCTTTTGATGGTTGGACTTGGGGCAAGTGCTTTCATCCTTCTGGGCCCTGGTTTCTGCATAGGGGTGTGATAAGGACTCAATGAGTTCACGCATGGAAAGCCCTTAGGACTGTGCCTAGAACTTAATGAGAACTAAAATAAATGCTAGCTAAAATTTTAATAATTACATTTGACCAAGCCCACAAGTGATTCCAGTTGTAATTTTGAAAGTTAATGCTTGAAGGTGATGCTCGATAAACAGGCAAGGTTATAGAATAATAAACAACTCATGTTTATACATCACTTGCCATCTTCAAAACGTCTTCATACATATTCTCACTTGATAATCAAAACAAAGCTACCTGAAGTAGATAGGCAAGGCAAGAAATCTGTATTAATGTCTTAACTCATTCCCACGTCCTTAGTACTTAGCGCAGGGCCAGGTCCATATTAGGTGTGTACTAGATGTTCCTTGAATGAACAAATGCAGAGGACATAACTGAGGCAGCATCTACTGGGGAACCACCACTGTGCTTGATCCATTACAGACATCAAATTCAGAGAGTTTAGGTGATTCTCTCAAGGACACCCAACTAAGCACACCAAGGCCTGGATCTTATACCAGAAGCCACTGCTTCTTCTGCAAAGCCATCAGAAAAAGTGCCAAGAGACCCCCCTTGCCATCAAGCTTCTGTCCCTTTGTCAATGAAACCCTTTCTTGCTTTTGGTACAAGGTAGCTGCTCATGGTGGGCATGAATAAGCATGCATTCATTCATTCATTCATTAATCAAAACACATTCCCTCTGTGCCCACCAGGCTCCCCTGGCGTTTCATCTTTCAGCCAAGGCTGTATGGCTACAGTCTTGGCTGAAAAACAGTCCCCATCAACTTCCAAATCCTTCCCAGGAACCAGTCCTATAAGGCCCAGGGCACACGAGGCCACCATCTGGAGGGTTTTTTTTTGATTCTACCAAAAGAACGATCCCAGCTCAGGACCCTTTAGCACTTCTTCTGCATAGTGGCTTGTCACCTTCATCATCACACTTGACCTGGCTGCTGCCTACATCTCTAGGTTCACTGTCAAGGGCAGGGAGCGCGGTCTTCCTGGGAGGCCTTCTCACAAACTCTACTCTCTGCCAGAACACTCTCCATTCCCTGCCTGTGCCCATTCTTAACCAGTTGATTCCCAGTCACTCTTCAGGTCTCAGCTTAAAGGTCACGTCCTGGGGAGAGTCCACTTTCCTGGGCTTCACTGATGATGTTAGGCCCTCTCAGCTATGCTCTGTACCCGCCTCTGTTTCAAAATTCATGCAAAATGCATGTCAGGACAGCTGCATGACCAGAGCAGACAAAACTCCCTGCCTTCACAGAAACTTCCTTTCTAAGGGAATGTAGCATTTTCTCCCAGAGCTCTCATCACAACTGCAATGACTGTTCCAATGGTCAGTAGCTGGACATCTCATACTCAGTTGGAAGGTGTTTAAGAATATGGACCTGGGAGTTCCCGTTGTGGCTCAGCAGAAAACCAACCCAACGAGTATCCATGAGGATGTGGGTTCGTTCCCTGGCCTCGCTCAGTGAGTTAAGGAACCGGTGTTGCCGTGTGCTGTGATGTAGGTGGCAGATGCAGCTCAGATCCCACATGGCTGTGGCTATGGTGTACGCTGGTAGCTATAGCTCCAATTCGACCCCTAGCCTGGGAACTTCCAATTGCCACAGGTGCAGCCCTAAACACACACACACACACAAACACACACACACACACACACACACACACAAACACACACACAACAGAATAGGGATCTGACCTTATGTTCACCACTAAATCTGTAGAACCTAGTACAGAATCTGAAACCTCAACAGGAACAATAGCTCTCTGAAAGTCCACAGTGTGGATGAAAGATAAAGGCATGAATGAATGCAGTTGAAATTTACCAAGCATCTTACACAGACTGATTTAAAAAATAGGTTAAGGAAGAGGAAAGCATTCTGGCTGCCATTCTCACGAATTCAAGTAATCCGCCATCTTTAAGGATTCCCTCGATCGCTGATGTGCGGGACTCATATTTCTGCCAAGCAGAGGTATTTCAGAGCAAGGTAGTAATTATCTCCCCCAATACTCCTATAAATAGTTTTAGGCAGCCCTCCACCCCATCCTTGTTTCATTGCTCAGTTTCTGGGCTGGATTTGAAAGGCAGACTTTTTTTTTTAAGCCTTGGCAATTTGGAGGTTCTAGTTGGCTTAAAGAGACTGTGCTTGCAGGTGCGAAAAAATACATTTTGCATACACACACACACAAAAAAAAACACAAGAGGGTCAGGCTGAATCCTTTGAAAATGTGGCCTTACATCTTTTTACTTTATTTTCCTGAATTTTTGATGAGGACAGATTTTTGTTGATGTGCTGCCCATTGAAATAGCACACTGGAATTTGGCAGTTCCACATGGAAACGCTTTGAAATGCAAAGAGGGGCCAGGCCTCTAACTAGGATCCCTTTACCTGTCTTCACTCAGGAAGAAGAGAAAATGTACTGTGGAATTAACCACTGAATTACCAAATGAATTAGATTTCAAAGTGGAGGATGATGGAGAGAGTTCATTCATTGAAATACTAATTCTGAATCACAGGCATCAAAAAAAAAAAAAGGTGTAATAGCTACATCCTCCACTTAGATAAGCACTTTACAGTTTAGAAGAGCTTTTCTTAAAAAAAAAAAAAACCAACTCCATTCATTACTCCATATGATCCTCACTGAAAACCTATGGTTAAGTTATCACACTGGTACCAATTATCTTTTTTCTGTTCAAGTCAGATCATGTAATTCCTCACTTTAGTAAGTTCAGAGGGACCCTGCTGTTTTCGGGCTGAAGTCCAAAGTCAAGGCTCGCCACATATGGACTTAATCCACCATCACAGCTCTGTCCTCTGTCATTCATTCTGTCCCAGTGATGAACACACAGGCACAGCCCTTGCTTACCAAGCTCATTTAGTACAAGGGACGATAGAGGGACAATCAATTCAAGCAAATGTGTGCTAGGATGTCCCCAAATACGGTCTCCTGAAGGAAAGAGAGTTTCCGCTGACACGTGTTAGCTGAGATCTGAGTTAGGTGGATGACATGTGTGGGAGCAGGTTGGCGTGGTAACCCAGAGATGGATGCAGGCAGAGGAAACTGACTACAGAGCAGTGCAATAAAGAACATACCTGCCCCCCCATCAACCCCAACCACACAGAATAACTTCCAGTCCGTTGTTCACACCTCCGAGGTCTGGGGCAATCTGACAGAAAGCTCCCTTCATTCTCTCTCTGCCCGTCAAACTCTTCTTACCCCTCCAAGTGCCCTCCCCCTGTCATCTCTCTCTCTGCTTCCCTATCATGCTTTGGCTGGACATTTGTCTCTATCCTGCTGGGCTGTAAGCTTCCTGAGGGCAAGGAAAGTGAAGCGGGGGGCTGGATACAGCAGGTGGGTGAGCTCAACAGGGATCCACTGCCTGAGACGGGTGAGCAAGGGGCCTGGGTGAGAGGGGAACCAGGCAGCCCTGAGACTGGATGTCGCCCTGCTGCCCACATGACTGCTCTCAATGGCACCTATGACAGTGACAGTGGCAGAGGGAGCTAGAAAACCAACTGGGCCAGGTTTTAAGCTAAACTGATCAAGCATAAATTGACCAGTGGGGATTCTTGTAAAATCCCCACCTGAGAGCAGTTCATCCATGGGAAAGCTTACTGCATTCCATGGCCTTGGCATCAGACTGCACGGTCTCCATTCCAACCCAAGCTCATAGTTGCACATTTTTCATCTTCTCTCTCAGTGCCTGTTTCCTTGAGAGACATGACCCAACTGTTCTAGTTCTAGAAAACCGGTGAGGGCAAGGAGGCATGCCTTGCTGGATTTGGCTCAAACTTTTCTTAGAGCAATGCTCTAAAGAAACAAATGGCAGAATTTTTTTTTCCAAATTAAATAGTAGCCAGAACCCCACCCCCCAAATAAAAAAAAAAAAACAAAACATTAAGACGGTTCTTATGAAATGGAAGTGGGGGGCACTGAGTGCCATTGATTCAGGCTCGCCCTTGACTTTCCACTCCTGAGGCACCTCCACAGACCTAAGGATCCACAGAACAAGCAATGGAAATACCAGTCTAGAGAAACACCAAGTACCACTACCAGTGGTTCGAGAAGGTTAGAATTTCATCTAAAGGGAAAGGGAAAGACCTAGATCTGGGGCCAGCAGAGTCTTGACTCCAGACCTGAGCACTTATTTGATGACGTGATTGCAGCAAAGTCATTTCAGTTTCGGTCTTTGTACAGTGGGGATCCTAACGAAGGCTTGGATGGAATTGTCCCCAGGGTTGGAAAAAATGTATGCAAATTATTTCACAGAACAGGCAAGCAACAAATATAAGCTGAATTAGCAACTGTGAGTAGGGTTGATGTGCTGTTTCTGATTTTGCCATTGACTTTTATCGAAGCCCTCTTTTATTTGTTGTGATCTGAGACATGCCTAGAAGGCTCTGAAAAATGGCAACCATTCTCCACCCTCCACCCTCGTTAAAATACAAATGGCAACACTTAGTTTTAAAGAGCTGGGGAAAAAAAAATGGCTGCAATAATTTCCCAGATGAGCCTCTCACCTTTGGAAAAGAAAGCTGCTTTGTGGAAAATTAAAGCCCACCCATTAGAGGGTGTTGATGGAATCTCAGAGAATGGGACCCCTTTCTGAAGGCATGGGTTCCCTTGTGTAGTCTCATTCATTCATTCATTCATTCATTTATCTTTTTGCCTTTTCTAGGGCCGTTCCCTCGGCATATGGAGGTTCCCAGGCTAGGGGTCGAATCGGAGCTGTAGCCACTGGCCTACGCCAGAGCCACAGCAACGCGGGATCCGAGCTGTGTCTGCAACCTACACCACAGCTCACAGCAACACTGGATTCTTAACCCACTGAGCAAGGCTAGGGATTAAACCCGCAACCTCACGGTTCCTAGTCGGATTCGTTAACCACTGAGCCACCACGGGAATTCCTGCAGTCTCTTATTATTACAGAGTTCCTCAGTTATCATAAAGGATGAGGGGAAATGCCCCCTGCACCCAACACAAAGGAGAATTTGTGGGACCATCTGATAAGAGAAAGGGTCCCTCATGAGCCCTGGAAACCAAAAACCTCCCACAAAATTGGATTTCCTGGCACTTTGCCCTCATTAGCTACCCGCTGGTTCAGCTAACATCACTCATTACTCTTTCCAACAAATATTTATTGTGCACTTTCAGTGTGCTAATAAGCAGGGAACACAGGGAACTTTTCGCCCTCTCTGAGCTGAATTCAGAGGCAAGCAGAGGATGAGGTACAAAGTTCTCCCCGCTAGACCCCCCCACAGTCAGAGACTTTACTCACCTGGAAACAGAACTAAGAGTGATGGATCACCTACCACGTGTCAGAGACTGAAGGTGTATCAGTACTTCATCTCGTCCAATTTTTTAATAACCAAGGCTGCATCTCAAAAGAGGCAAAGGTCTCAAAAGTCTCAAAAGAGCTCAAGGTCACACAGCTAGTGAAGCCCGATGCCTGGTCTCAAAGTCAATGCTAGTTCAGTACAACTTGGGTCTCAGGCACATGGGCTTAACAAACCCTCATTTCGTTAATATGTTCAGCGTCTCCAAGTGCGTTCTCACGGCGCCGACTGAATGAGGGCGGCAACGTGCACGTGCATTTAGAAACCACATGCCTTTACCGGCTCTTCTCTTCCTCGCTCTCTTGTGAATGCTCCCTCCAATACCGATTCACTTTATCCTTTTCAACGAGCATTTATCCAATTTAAAGTCCATGAAAAAGAATGCATATTTCTCAACAAGTTTACATTCAGCGCTGCAAACGTGCTTAGGTGCTATTTAGTGCTGATGGTGCCGGAGCATGCACCACATTTGAATGTGCCTTTAATTGAAGTCCAAAGGGGTTAGCGGGGACCTGGTTTTGTTCTGTAATTTAGGTAACTGAGAGCTTGTTAGGAAGGCTTTGGGGGAAAAGACGGAGGGAGGGGAGGGCCGGGAGGCAGGGAAAGAGGAGGAAGGAGAGGGAAAGGAAGGGGTGCTGAGCAAACAGAACGAAAGACATGCGGATGCAGGAGGCCATCTTCGTCACCACCCTCCTCTCCAGCCTAGAGGATGGAACACAGTCTCCACCTACCAGAGAGCACCCAACTGGGCAGTCCAATGACCATTACTAGTCCAAGGACCTAGGCTCTGTTACGGCTCTGCCAGTTCCTAGCTCCGACTGCCTCATTGCTAAGTTCTGTATCATGGGAACAATCTAACGTTCTCTGAAAAAAGGCAGAGCCTCCACCACCAAGGAGGTTATTTTCACCTCTCCTCTGTATTTCAGTGAATCTTTCAGGACCCAGGCCCGTCCCCTCCCATCTGTCATCCCTCTTACTGGACCAGACAAATAAGTGCCATCACGGGCCAGGCTGTGGCTCATGGCTCCTCCTTTCCCGCAGAGAACTGCACTACAGCTCAGATCCGGCTTTCTAAAGCCACGTGCGAAAGTCTAAGAGTCTCTTGGTTCTGCTGCTGCCCTGTGTCTACTGATCAGAGCCGAGTCCCAAGCAAGGAGCTGTATCAAGAGGGTGTGTGTAGAAAAAGGGAAATGTTGGGAGTTCCTGTCGTGGCGCAGTGGTAACGAATCCGACTAGGAACCATGAGGTTGCGGGTTCGGTCCCTGCCCTTGCTCAGTGGGTTAACGATCCGGCGTTGCCGTGAGCTGTGGTGTAGGTTGCAGACGCGGCTCGGATCCTGCGTTGCTGTGGCTCTGGCGTAGGCCGGTGGCTACAGCTCCGATTCAACCCCTAGCCTGGGAACCTCCATATGCTGTGGGAGCGGCCCAAGAAATAGCAACAACAACAACAACAATAACAACAACAACAACAAAAAGACAAAAAAAGAAAAAAAAGAAAAAGGGAAATGCATAGGTGTTGAGGTCAGGAAGACCTGGGATTAATTAAATGTTCCTTCAGCCCCTCTGAGGTTCCTGTGTCCAATGGAGCATCTTAACAAACAGGCGTCATGATGTGTGCACAGCGTATGACACATATCGAGCACGCTAAGGAGAGCCATACTTTTTTATAATTAACAAGTATTCTTTGCTCTAACATCATGGGGTTGTATTTGATGACACTTAGAACTCTTCATTCGTGAGCTGCTCCCAAAGGAAGAGCAGAAAAAATGTGAATGTCTTTTTACAAAATAATAGTTTAATGAATTAAACTTCTAGGCTTTCTCTTTCCAAAAGGAGTTTAACCTGCCTTTGCTGGATATATATTTCTTCTGGCAAGGCTGCCAGTCTTGGGATGGACTATGTATATCTATCTTAAAGGATTTCATTCTTAAAAGTTTAATAAAGCCACAGCTCAAAACAAATTGATGGCTGATCTCTCAGGTCACATGCAAAGTGCCCATGAAGGTCAAAGACCTTGAAATAGCACATGACCTTCTCCGACCCCAAGCTGCGAAAACATTTCCTTGTCTTACTTTGAGTTGCCCCAAGGGAGGCCCTGAAATAAGGATTCCCATGCAGGTAACTGACTTGGGAAGGCAAGAAACACTCTGAGGGGAAGGGAAGGTGACACGGGAAGGGAAGGCAGCCAATAGAAAGCGCATTATTAGATCACATGCCAATCAACTCTACAAAAGAGTAAAACACACCACCTCAATTATCCCACTCAAAGGGTGAAGAAGCCAGGGGTATTTAAAGATTGTTCCAGGGCTTCCAGGGATGTCAGCAATGCTGATCAGCAGAGTGGCCTTCCTCAGTTCCAGACAAGTCAGCAGAGCAAGGCAGCTCTGGACCCGGCCCTGGACTGGCAGAGGACAGCAGACATGGTGGGGGCCAGGAGCATCTGCCCCCCTTCCTGACAAAGGTTATCGTCTACGAGCCATGGATCACAACGCTCCCTTGGGCGAGATCAACATCCTTCTGACCTTCTCGCCTGGGCCACCTCTTCTTATCCTGCAACAGCCATCTCCCTAGGCATCTCATCTTCATAGACATACCTTCTTCCACACCACCTATGCTCAGCATCATACTAAAGCCATCTGCACCTCGAACACCCCTCCAGCTGCAGCACCCAGGATAGAAACCAGAACATGATAAACGCAAGGCACACGCTGGTTATGAGGAGGAGTTCCCTGGTGGTTAAAGGTGAAGGATCTGGTGGTGTCACTGCTGTGCTCAGGTCACTGCTGTGGCATCAGCTCCATCCCTGGCCCTGGGAGCTTCTGTATACCATGCGTATAGCCCCAAAACCCCCAAACCCAAAAAACAAAACACACACACACAAAACAAAAATAAGGACTCCACGCCGACCCTAGTGCTCTTTAAAGAAATGTTCTCTTACAAGTGATGCTATGTTACTGCATGTTGTTTTTCTAGTCTTCATGATTTCCTCATTTACTGATTTCTCTCCCCATTTTACAGATGAGCAAACTGAGGCCTGGAGGAGTTAAGACCTCAAGACGGAAAACTCGAATGTGGCAAGATTGAGATTCAAACCTAGGGTCATTTGACCCCAAAGACACATCCTCACCCTTGAGGACCATGGCAGGAGTGCTGAGGCAAGGCTACAAGGCATTTTGAGTCCAATGTAGCCTTTGGGGACATGTGCACAGTATCACAGGGTCCCTGGGGCCACGTGGGGAACATAGTTCCATTTGCTAGTTCCTCCTAGAAACGGTGAGCTCCAGATGGCAGCGCCCTTTCAGAATTACCCTCTTGTGCCCAGTTACATGGCACAGGGCCTGGCACAGACTGGGTGTCCCCTAAGGGTGAACTGGACAGAGCAAGTTGTGCAGTGACTCGAAGGTAAAGGGCAGAGTGAATGGAGGGGTTGCAACAGGATGAGCCAGGCCCGCAAGGAAGCGAGGAAATAGCATTATTTCTTTAGCTGCCCCTGGATTGACTGGCGTTTACTGAACACCACCATCTTCAAGCAAAGTTTGGAAAACCCAAACCATATACTTTAAACACATTGTGTTTTTTCTGCCCCCTGCTTCAACGTGTGTTCTCCTTCTGCAAAGACAGTTAAATGAATTGGGGGACGTTCATAATGCAAACTGGGTAGTTAAAAGCTTTTGCTGAAAACTGTGCCTGCACGTGGCTGCTGTCAATAACGCCCTTTACCTAATCACGAGGAAAGATGGGTGCCTGGCGGTCAGCTTCAATTCCCCACCATACCTTTGTTTTGTGAGCTATGGGGACCTCCCCATAATATAGCTCACATCTCCCGTCACTGAGCTGAACAGATCTGACAGGTAACATTTGGCCGCTGCATTTGACCTTAATCTGCTCTTGAACTCTGGACTACTGTAACTGGATCACCAGCAATGGCAAAGTGGGGGAAACTGGGGAGCGTAACGCCAAGCGCACAACACACCGCCCTCTTACCTTTGTTGAACTCAACGTCTTACCATTGTTCCTCTTCCCCGTCCCAACACCAGCATCCTCTACCTTCCCCTCGGGCACACACACAGGCACTCCCTCAAGCTACTTGGTCGACTGATACAAACGGAACACCATTTTATAGAAAAAGGTCTTTAAATGATTATAGAAAAGCCACACACAGCTTGGACTAAAGAGCCCTAAATTGAAATCTCACTTGAGCTCCTTCCAGACTGTGTGACCTTAGCCCAATGAATTAACCTCTTTAAGCCTTGGTTCCCTCATTAAGAAAGCTGCGATAACAATGGCTAACTTCTAGGATTATTGTGAAGATTAAATGGGAAAGGAGAAAAAAAATGTCTGAACCAATGCTTAAAAACTTGACCTGTGGGAAGCTGCTCTCATTAGCACTGGTATTAATATTAATAAGCATTGTGTTGCCGGAGTCATCGTTATTGTGTGATTTAAAGACATGCGACTTCCATTAATATTTTAGGGGATAATGTCTAGGGCTCTAATTTGAAAGCATATCCCAAACCAGACTGGAAAAGGACAGTAACATAGGAGAGTCATTTCAGATTCTCCTGCCATAAAACTCTTGAAAATAAACTGTTGGAATGAATAAAGATAAAGCTTGAAAATAATAAATAGAACATTCCAGCCTGTGTCTGGGGAGGTAAAGTCAGCAGGAGCTAGCCTACCCCACGTGTTGGGGGGCATGGAGATTAAGGGATTGTGGTTTCCTGGTAAATGTTATAAGAGCCTCGTGTCTGGCAGACCACTGTGTCTCATCAGCAGTATACCAAAGGCCTCATTCATCAACTTGCCATCTCCAAAAACAATCTGCATTTCGAGAAACCATGCAAGAAATATGGCACCTAAGCACACACACACATACACACACACACACACGTATACACACGCAGACAAGAGTTTGTCTCAAACCAACAGGCTTATCAGTAAATTGGATGAAAACACCATGCAGTTGCAATCACATTCACTGGGTTTCAAAAAGAGGGCAAAGGAGGCATAGTTACGTTTTAGCAGGCACCAGGTCTAATTACTGAGAGAAAACACTTAAAACGTAAAAGTGGGGCCAAATGAAATTGTTTTCACTGTCTGTACTTATATACGCCAATGATACGTTTTGCTACCAACCCATTAAAGTTAAAACATCAATCTTCATCATATCAATTTCATAACATTAGACGCTGCCACTCTAATCTGGTATCGATAAGAAGGAACAGGGCCTGGAATTTTACACCTGGGCGCATTTCATTTTGTTTCTCTTCAGTGACAGAATTCAATATGACACAGCTCAGCGTGACAGCATCAGGCTGGGACTGTCACCTTAGGGGCTTATACATCTTTAAAATTCTTACAAAAGTGAAATTGACTGACAGCGAAGCAAAATGACGCTTTTAACTTGAGTTGGAAGATGAGAAAAGTCAATGAAAACACTCAGAGTTCGTTTAGACTCTTCAGTGAGGGAGCTTTTGGAGGAAAGAGCTGGAGCTTCTCAAGTTCTCAAGTGCGTGAGTGGCGGGGGCTACACTCAACTATTTAATAAAGGAAGATTTTTCTCTTCTCATTTTATCAGATATCACATGATGTGTAGGAAAGAGTAAAAGGTACCCATTCAAATCCTCCTTTCCATTTTATAGATGGATGACCTCGGGGGGCATCATTTCATCACTGGATGTTCCCATCTGCAAACTGGTGCTACAGAAATACTCCAAACTTCTGTGCAAACATCCAATCAGAAATGTTATAGGAGTTCCTGTTGTGGCTCAGTGGTAACAAACCCAAATAGTATGCATGACGACGAAGGTCCCATCCCTGGCCTTGCTCAGTGGGTTAAGGACCTGGCATTGCCGTGAGCTGTGGTGTAGGTTGCAGAAAAGGCTCGATTTGGTGTTGCTGCGGCTGTAGTGCAGGCTGGCAGCTGTAGCTCTGATTCGATCCCTAGCCTGGAAACTTCCATATGCCACAGGTGTGGCTCCAAACAGCAAAAAAAAAAAAAAAAAGAAAGAGAGAAAGAGAGAGAGAGAAAGAAAGAAAGAAGAAAGAAGAAAGAAAGAAAGAAAGAAAGAAAGAAAGAAAGAAAGAAAGAGAGGAAGGAAGGAAGGAAGGAAGGAAGGAAGGAAGGAAGGAAGGAAGGAAGGAAGGAAGGAAGGGATTCTGTATGTGGCCCTACATCCTTCCCCAGGGCTCCATTGGTCGGGGCAAGCTTTGTTCACCATACCCAGCCCTTGGCTTGCAGCCCCAGGCCAAGCCTGCTCCCAGCTTAGGAGGGCCCTCTTGGATCCAGAAGCAGACCCTGGTGGTGGTAAAGCTAGATGGGGGCAGCAGCAGCTCCTTGGGGATGGGATCCAGCCTTTGGAGAGGCTGGGCTTCCTGTTGGTGGGGATGAAGGGGCTGCAGGCACCAGAGGGTATCGTTGCTGAACACTCCAGCGACCTGCAGAGGAAGTCCTGCCACCAAGCCCTCATCACCTACCTGAGCTCCGGTTCCCTGGTGGCCATGGTCTGGGACAACCTCACTGTGGTCCTCACCTCCAGGCCACAATGCAACACACCAGCTAGGATGAGGTGTGCCGCCACCCCCCCACCCCTCCTCCAGCACCATCTGGAGAGACTACCGCGTTCACATCAGCACCACACTCTCCAGCCACTCTGGGGAGGGTGCCAGAGAGACAGCCACCTGACCTTCCAGACCAGTGAGCTGGTAGTTCCTAAACTCATGTTTCCTACTTCACAGCATCCTGCGTCCTCTCATCAAGTCATGGAGTTGCAGGAATGCCTGGTCTATCCCCTTATTTTTCAAACAGCTGTACACCCAGTGAAGGGAACCCAACATCAGGAAGTTAGAGGCATGGGTTGCATAATAGTGACTGTGATATAAAAACTAACACATAAGCACTAGTGATATTACATACGCATGCCACTTTGGTATTTACAAAGCACTTTGCGATTCTTAGCTTGACAGCACCTTATGAGATAGGCAGGGTAATAGTGTTACTCCCATTTTATTTATTTATTTATTTTTTGTCTCTTTGCCTTTTCTAGGGCCACTCCCGCGGCATATGGAGGTTCCCAGGCTAGGGGTCGAATCGGAGCTGTAGCCACCGGCCTACGCCAGAGCCACAGCAACGCAGGATCCGAGCGGCGTCTGCGACCTACACCACAGCTCATGGCAACGCCGGATCCTTGACCCACTGAGCTAGGGATGGAACCACAACCTCATGGTTCCTAGTTGGATTCGCTAACCACTGAGCCACGACAGGAACTCCCCATCCTTTCCTTCTTTCTTTCTTCCCTTCCTCCCTTTCTTTCTTTCTCTTTCTTCCCTTCCTCCCTTCCTCCTTCCCTCCCTTCCTTCCTTCCTCTTTCTCTCTCTCTCTCCTTCTTTCTTTTTAATGGCCGTGCCTGTGGCATAGGGAAGTTCCTGGGCTAGGAGTCAAATCAGAGCTGCAGCTGCTGGCCTACACCACAGCCACAGCAACACCAGACCCAAGCCGCACCTGTAACCTATGCTGCAGCTTGCCACAATGCTGGATCCTTAACCTATTGAGCAATGCCAAGGATCGAACGCATATCTTCATGGATACTAGTCAGGCTCTTAACCCACTGAACCACAAGGGGAACTCCCTGGGGTGCATTTTATACTTCCAGCGCATCCTATTTTTGACTAACCACATATCAGGTGCTCGATGGCCACTGTCCTGGGCAGCAGAGACCTGGAGGCCAGGCAGGGATTAGGGTAGACAAGGTCCTGACCTCTGGGTCCTTGGCAGACCCAAAAGCAGGAAGGGCAAAAACTATACTTTTCCTGCAATTTGCTGGGGTCCACCATTGTACAAAATGCAGGCCCCACCCACAAGCCCAAAGGAAGCTTGTCACAGTGGCCACATCTCTCTGCTTTCTCTCCTTAGGGAAAGAATTGGAGAGGAAGCAGAAAGCACTACAACTGCAGAACAAAGCTGGGGTTGCATTATTTTACAGGCAGGTGCTTCTTTCAGATGCTCTACCTGGAAAATGAGGTGAGTTGTCAAACCCAGGGACCCTTGCACTAGTTCATCATTCTTTCTTTCTTCGGTTATTGTAATCGTTAAATTTTTTTTGTCTTTTTGTCTTTTTAGGGCCGCACCCACGGCATATGGAGGTTCCCAGGCTAGGGGTCCCATCAGAGCTGTAGCCGCCAGCCTACACCAGAGCCACAGCAACTCAGGGTCCGAGCCTTGTCTGCAACTTAAAACACAGCTCACAGCAACGCCGTATCCCTAACCCACTGAGCGAGGCGCCAGGGATTGAACCTGCATCCTCATGGATGCTAGTCAGCTTCGTTAACCACTGAGCCATGACGGGAACTCTGTGCTGGTTCATTTTACATGTCAATCTGACTGGGCCATCGGGTGCCCAGATAGCTGGTTAAACATTATTTATGGGGTGTGTCTCCAAGGATATTCCCAGAAAAGATTAGCATTTGAGTCAGGAGACAGCATAAAGCCAAGTGCCCTCCCTGATGTGGGGGCTGGGAGCCCATCCGCAGACAGCCCGAATAGAACACAAAGGCGGAGGAGGAGAATTTGCTCTGCCTGACTGGTTAAGCTCCACCTTCTGTCTCGGGCCTGGGACCCACACCATCGGGGTGCCTGGTGGCAGGCCTCTGCAGTCACACTGGGACGACGTCATCTGCTTTCCGGGGTCTTCAGCTTGAGGATGGCAGATCACGGGACATCACAGCCTCTACATTCATGAGAGCGAATTCTTTACAAGTCCCTCTTATGTATTTATTCATTTGCTTTTTAGGGCCACACCCTCGGCATATGGAAGTTCCTAGGCTAGGGGCTGAATCAGAGCTATGGCTGCCGGCCTACACCGCAGCCACAGCCATGCAGGATCCGAGCCTCGTCTGCGACCTACACCACAGCTCATGGCCACGCCCAATCCTTAACCCACCGAGAGAGGCCAGGGATCGAACCCGCAACCTCGTGGTTCCTAGTCGGATTCGTTTCTGCTTTGTGAGGATGAGAACTCCTCTCTACTTGTATTTGCAATGATGTATATATTATATACACACGGATCTATTACCTATATAATATGTCTTGTGTATATTCATACACACACAATATATTTCCATATACATCTATATCCTGTTGGTTCTGTTTCTCTGGAGAACCCAGATGAATGCGCTTGTTAATTCACCTCCTCTTCTGATCTCTTTCACCCCTCCCCGCTTCTCTCTGGCCCTCTTCCTCTACAAATGTGTATACGGTCAGTCCTCCACCGTGTATACTACAGGGAAGCCCTACGCTAGTCACAGGGGCTCAGAGATGAGTAACACAGTCCCTACCCGCAGAATTTAGTTGGGGGAAAGGGAGGGAGGGCAAATGAAATGCAGAGGGACAAACAGATGCCATAGTGGGGTCACCAAAGAGAGAGCTTGCAATTACCCTTTGGTTTGAGGGGGACCATAAACAGCCTCCTAGAGGAGAGGTTTTGTCTGTCACACACACCCCCCTCCCCAGTTACTGGGGCATCATTTCTTTTGCCAGTTTTCTTCCCCAGGGCAAGCAAGAACCACCCAGGATGGTCACAATGAGCTGGTAAATTCCAATCCCAAACAAGAAGCCTGACGTTGTTGTTGGCCTGCCCAGCCTTAGAGGAAGATGGTGTGATTTCTGTTCCAGGTCAGAAAAACAAAAGGAACCAAAACACACAGTGAAAAATCATGAGAGGATCTGCGGGTGTGAGTATCAAGGGACATGTGGGATTTCAGACGGGGTGACGATGAGCTAAATGATAGCCTGAGTATCGCTGATGGCCAAGGACCCAGTAACAATCTCATACTCAGATGTGGCCTGGGAGGGTCCAGTTACCCCCGGAGACTGTTATACCTGGGAATTGATCCTGAGCTGTGATCTCACACCTTCCCACACGGTAATGGATACAGAATATTAGCTTGATGTGAAAAACGTACGGGAAAAAGCAGCTTTCCAAATCAGATGGAGATTAAAAGCATTCCGGAAGAATCTGCAAGTAGAAGAAGCTTAATAAAAACAGAAAACATTTGTTCCCAGGAGGACTTGCTAGAACAAACCAACTGTTCCACGTTTGACACTGTGCTGGGAATGTGGGAGAAGAGGAAATAAAAGCACCACCCAGGAGTGCCTGCCCCGCCCTCGACGGCTTCACCCCAAAACGCTGCACCTTGAATGAGGTCTGGTATTTGGTTCCTGAAGCCAGAGACTCTCCGAGCACACAGTTTTGAGGCTTGAAAAAATATCTTTGTGTTGGCCTGTGCATTTTGCGTTCAAGCACTCTTTACAGAATCCTACCAAATCCCCATTAATCCAGTGTCTAGTCAGCTCTGACGAAGTGCAAAAACCATTCTGTGACCTTTCTGAGAAGGTCATCCCACTCCTAATGGAAACACAGTTGTTGCTGAAAAGGAAAAAAAAACCTGCCTCCTTCCTGCACCCGGACTCTTCCCCACCTGGACCTGGGCAGATCCCAACCTACTTTCTTCCTTCTGCCCCCATCGGACTGGTGCTGGGGAATGGCCAGGGGCTTCAGAAAGCCCCTCTGTGGACTAGCCCAGGCTAAGCCCAGACTGGTGTGTGAAAAGACTAGGGGGCAGGCAAACACCTGCTTGTGGTCAGCACGTCTGCACGGGCTCCAAGGGAGACCCCTCTAGGAGCTGAAGTACAAGGCCAAACTAACGGCAGAGCCCTAAGTTAGACCAGAGCTGGTAGATGGAAAGGAACTCATCAGAATAATTTCCGGAAGCAGACGTCCTTGACTTGTTCCTAGCTTTTTACATATTCCCACTGCTGTCTGCATAAGGAGATGTTACCACTTAAAGGAGAGACGAGGGATGAACAGTGACTTTTAAAAATCTAACATGGGGGCTGAGGTTTTCCTCTTCAGGTCACTAGCTTTGTGACCTCAAGGAGGTTACTTACCCTCTCTGATCCTTTCAGATGCCTCACCTATAAAGTGGAGTGTTTGTTCCCTCTCTGGAATTGCTGCCAAAATTAAATACATGTAAGGCCTCCAGCATGGCACCTATATACCAGGTGGTCAAGTGAAGTGACTTCTTTATATTATTATAAATTCCACTAATACTCCTTAAGGTTATGGCACTGTGCCAGACTCTATAAGGAACATGAAGCATTATGTGTGTGGCTTGGATCTCCCAGGATCATGCCACTTTCATATACTCTTTAGTTTCCCTATAAGTAAAATATGCTTCTATTAAATGGCACGTAGTCAAATTTGGCTCTGGATTCTCTAATGTCTATGTGCATTCAGGTAACCAAGGCCCCTGGCCTTAAGGACTTTTCAATCTAGCATGGAAAAAAAGGGCATATCCAGAAATACCTGTAATAAAGTACAAGATAATAACATACAGTGACTCTACTTATAATCACCTCTTCCATTTATATACCATTTCATAGTTGACAAGATATTTTTATGTGTTTCCTTGCAAGGCCATCTTGCAAAATATTTATCATTCCCACTTCTACATAAGTGGCATTGGGATTCAGAAGGGTTTTAGACCCAGAATACTTGACAAATGGCAGGACTGGGGTTTCTACCCAGAATTAGGGCCACACCCGCAGCATATGGAAGTTCCCAGGCTAAGGGTTGAATTGGAGTTTCAGCGGCTGGCCTACATCACAGCCATGGCAACACCAGATCCCAAGCTGCATCTGTGACAGATGCCACATCTTGCCACAATGCTGGGTCCTTAACCCACTGAGGGAGGCCAGGGATCGAACCTGCATCCTCATGGATACTAGTCAGGTTTGTAACCCGCTGAGCCACAACAGGAACTCCCAGATCTTCTTCATTCTAAAGCTGGTTTCGCTTCTGATTTCCTCACTAGAGAGGCTCAAGTAGAAATTCAGCCTGTGTCAGTTTCATCCATCCATTCATTCAACAGATAGTTACTGGCGTTTTTAGGCTTTGTGCCCTCCTATCATGGCAGAATTCCCATTAACCACCAGCTGAGCCCTTAGGTCTTGGGTGGCTTTGCCTCTGCTTCATGGACTTTAAAACTGGTCTTCTCAGACTGGCACAGATAATTTGTACTGGAAGAATGTCTAAGAAAACAAACTAGCCTTCATAAAGGAGGGCATCACTTTTCATTTCCTCCCTAAGTAGCAATGATTCCTTCGCAATGCTTACATAACCTAGTACCTTAGTGGGCTTCTTAAACATCCTCTACAATGGCAATATTTAAATTAAAAACTATGTGCTTTTAAGTCCTATACTGAAGTGCACTCAGGAAATGGATTTTCATACTAATACTGCTTAGTCAACCTCCTGAGGTCTGTGGGAAGGTCAGCCTGCTACAGTGGACACATTGCTGTCATTTTTCTCATTTCAAATTAGACCAGTTCAGATCAGTGCTTCAAAACTTCTTTAAAGTTCCTACCCAATACCATGCGTGGCTGATCCCTACGGTGACCCAAAGCCTCATGCCCTGTACGGCTTCCTCACCTTTGAGTCCTGGAAGGTCCTGTCACTGGCTTCTTGTCAACTGATTATGGCAGTGGTGATGGGGTGGTCCCCCCACCCTTGAGATGTCATAAATTCTGCAATACTCTATCTTAGTAGACTGGAGAAAGAGAGGTTCTGCTGGCCTTGACAATGGAAGTGTCATGTTATAAGGGGTCCACATGGCAGGGAACTCATGGACTTGATGAGTTTTGGCCAACCCCTTGATGACAGTCAGCAAGAAAATGGGCACCTCAGTCCTACAACCACAGGAAGGAAATTCTGCCAACCACCGCATGAGCCTGGAAGAGGAATCCACACTCCAGGAAGGAACACACCTGGCCAACAACCTGTAGCCTTGCAAGGCCCTGAAAACATGACCCTGTTAAATTGGGTCCAAACTTCGGACCCTTGAAAACTGTGAGAAAATAAATGTATGATGTTTCCAGCTGCTAAGTTACCATATAATTCATTATGCAACAATAAATAACATACTATGCCACCAGCTTCTTGAGAAAAGATTTCATAGGACCTAGAATGTTTGTTTGCATATAAATGCTCCAGACTAAACCAGACTAACCCTGACTTAAGGCTGTCAGAAATAACTGCCTCTGCGTTTCAGGTGGCCAAAGCATCAGAAAGCATGCAAATAGAGCTACAAATGGTGGTCTTCTAGGTTCCAGAAGTCCTCTGAGAGGTTCCTTTGGGCTGTGGTCATGATTCTATAATCCTTCTGGAAAGCCAAGAAGATCCTCCCAAGGGCACTAGTGGAAAAGCCTTAGGGGGTTGTGTGCTCTGCGTTGTAAATCAGACATTCGACCACAATGGATTCATCCTGAGATTTCAGACAAAAATTCCCAAGACGGAACGAGGCCTGAATCACGGATCCGGATGGCAGCAACCATAACCATGATTGACACTGGTACAACACACAGATTTCACAAAAGCCATCATCACACATGATCCTTCGAGCAATCTTTTGACATCGGGTATAATTCACAGTATATTTACTGTACGACCAAGGAACCTGAGGTCTAGAGAGATTACATGTCCAAGGTCACCTGATCAGTGATAATAGAGATATTTCTTTCTCCCAAATCCAGTGCTATTTTCACAAAACCAGGATGCTCCAGAATCAGACTGTCCGGCGCACATGGGGCTTGAACCCACCATTTATGGAAATCCTGATCTCAGGTCCTCCCTTCCTGAGCTAATGATAAGTGTGAGGTGAGACCCTGAAGGATGACAAAACAAGGACACTTCATCTGTGCTTTCAGTAGAATCATACCTTCCCTACTTTGGCTTTGAGAAACAGAGACATCATTGGCGGTGAATTTTCTTAGAGAAGGATAAACCAAAACTACACATCTTTTCCTCCCCTGACGCAAATGCTGCAGGATGGCACCTCCTGTCGCAACATCACCCTAGACCTCATATTTAAAGAACAAGAAATTCTTTTACCCTAAAGTGGGCAATAATTAAATGTCCATTTTGTTTGTTTGTTTTGTAGATTATTTTTCCTACTTCCTTTCCCATGAATTCCTTTTTATTTTTCTTTGCCCAAAGAGACCACTTGAGCAGGAAACGAGCATTAATTTATTGCTTTCTAAGGGCCAGGCACTGGTAGGCCCTTTACAAGTGTTTTCTCATTAATCCTTGTAACAATTCAATGGGGAAAGCATTATTATTACCTTCTATTCCTTTCTTTTCTCCAGCTGAAGAAAGAAAGGGTCAGGAGGTGAAGAGATTTGTTTGGATGACTCAGAAAGGCCTGAGTGGAGCCCATGTACATATGACTCTTAACTTGTCTGTTCCTGGGCCAGGGATCGAACCTGTGCCACAGCAGCAACCCAAGCCATAGCAGTGGCAAGGCAGGATCCTTAAACCCCAAGGCTACCAGGGAAGTCCAGATCTGGTTCTATGCTAAGGAGCATCAATGTCATGCACAGTATAAAAGTCTGAAGTGCTGTGACGGGGGAAAATACAGGGTCAGGGGAAGCCTAGAGAAGGTCATTCGCTCTGAGCTCTCGGGAAGGTCCAGCTGAGCCCAGTCCTCCAAGAGAGCTGGGGCTGCATGAGCGTCAGGTGACACCGTCCAGATGGAGGTGGGCCGAGGAAGCTTGGGCACCACTGGTTCAGTGGTCAGCATGCCTAGGAACTGGCAGAGGTACAGCTGGAGAGGGTGACTCAGGCTAGGGTTTTTTTGCAACACGGAGAAATCTGGACTTACTCCACCATGGCCGAGGCTCACAATTGTTTCTCTAGACTCACAAGCCACAAAATGTTCACATATGCAACCCATTCTCATGGCTGTCAATACAATGATGCTCAAACCCATGCATGTTAGTTGTAACTCTAGTGCCCTGTTTCTCCCATTGTTGAGAAATGAAGGAATTAAGTATCCGATGAGTTAATGACAGGAATAAGCCTATATCAATCAAACTTTTCCTTTAAGAAGTATATAATTTGTGGGAAGGAGTTCCCTGGTGGTCTAGTGATTAGGATTCGGTACTTTCACCAATGAGGCCGGGGTTCACTCCTTAGTTTGGGAACTGAAATCCCACAACAAGCTACTGCATGCTATGGTCAAAAAAAAAAAAAAAGTACACAATTTACAATTGTTTGTGCTTCATTAACTGCTGACTTGCAACGCAATTCACATCCGAGTCTGGGCACAGCTGCCTCCTATCAGATGACTCCTAGGGCATTAAGGGGCCTTCCTGGCTAAAACCTCCCCATCCCTCCTCTGAATGCTTCTGCAGGAGCAGGTCTCTAATAGCTGACATACAGAGAGCTCCTCATATAACTCCCCCTTGCAAAGAAACATCTCTCCTGCGTCGGCTCCCAAGAAACCAAAGGCGCGTGCTAAGCAGAATTGATGTAGTCACTTGGTAGAGAAGGAAAAGGGAGAAGGGACCAAGAGGTCAAGGAAAATAAACACCATCCCAGACAGTGCAGGTTTCCAAAAGCACATTCAGTGACTATTTCAAGAACCAATTTCATTTTTAAAAGAGAGAAAAAGTAGGTAAAAAGACATATCAAAACCGTAAGTGTGGAACTTCTCTTGTGGCTCGGCAGGAATCCGGCACAGTGTCCATGAGGATGTGGGTTTGATCCCTGGTCTCACTCAGTGGGTTAAGGATCCAGTGTCGCCACATGTTGCGGTGTAGGTCTCAGATGCGTCTTGGATCTGGTGTTGTGGTGGCTGTGGCGCAGGTGGACCCCTCGCCTGGGAACTTTCATATGCTGTAGGTGCCACTATAAAAAAGGGAAAAAAAAAGTAGGTATTATAGAAGAGGATGCTTTTTGTGGTAACAGCAAGTCATTTGCCCACAGGATACTATCTGCCAGGCTCTGTGGCCCAAGTCTTTCCCCAGGGATTGGAAATAGGCCTTGCTGGCACAGGAGCTGACTGTAGATGGCTATAGTTCTACGTCTGTCACTCCCTCTTCGAGCTAGAGGTGACCAGACGGGACCCCTATCTCTCGTCTGTCTGCTCCGCAGAGCTATCCATTCATTAAGTGAAAAGGTCCATCACCGTGTGCACCTCCTAGGTAGCAGCGTGGATGGGAGCCAAGCACATCCTAGGACACGCTGGCTCAGCAGGCTCTGGGCAGAGACAGGCAGATGCTCTGGGAACACCTAGGGCTGTATGGTGGAACTGCAAAAACCAAGAAGCACCAAGCCCCGTGGATCATCTGGGGCCATCCTACTTAGCAGTCAACCTAGAGGCTCTTCGCCAGGCACCTCCAGCTTCACTCAGTCCACATGTCAACCAGCGGGCAGTCCCTGGAGCTGGAAGCCATGACGCAGAGTCTTTCTCCTCCCCACCACTATGCTTCTTAGGACTAGACTGATGCTGTGGAATCGGAAAACCCTGGGTTCAATTCTGGCTCCACCCCTTATGAGCTACATGACTTCAGGTGCGTTATCCCCTCTCTGGTTCTTATAACATTACCTTCCATCTATGTGCTTCTGAAGCACCCTGCATTGTGCTTAGCACATTTTACTGTTCTTGCCAGTTTGTAACTATCCTCAACTGCACTTAAAGTTCTTAAAGAACAGACACTGCAGTAGGCTTATTCAGTTCTATCCCTAGAGCCTCCTACAGTGGTAGATGGCACAGCTCAACAAGCATACGTAGATGAATACTGAATCCTACCCCAAAGGACTGCTGTGGAAGGTGTAAAAACATGGGACCATCATTTGAGCCCTTAATAAATGGGCTGTTTGTGCGGGCGCAGAATGGATAAGGGAAATCTTTATACATTCCTCTCAGTTTTGTTATGAACCTAAAACTGCTCTAAAAAAAAAGTCTAAAATAAAAAGCACAAATAAGTGGTAATTCTAGTGTGTTCAGTTGTAAAACAACCATCTCTGCAAAGCACAATTCATTAACATTTTAAAAGAGATCCATGTGAAGGAAAAGGTTTTTTGTTTTGGTTTTTAAAGTATAGTTGATGGAGTTCCCATTGTGGCCCAGCGAGTTAAAAACCCAACATAGCACCTGCAGGTTTGATCCCTGGTCTCACACCATGGATTAAGGATGTGGCACTGCCACAAACTGCAGTTGCAGCTTGGATCTGGTGCTGCCGTGGTTGTGGTGTAGGCGAATAGCTGCATCTCAGATTCAACCCCTAGTCCAGGAACTTCTATATGCCACAGGTAAGGCCCCCCAAAAAAGGGATAGCTGGTTTACAGTGTTGAGTCAATCTCTGCTATACAGCATAGTGACCCAGTCATACATACACACATACATACATACATATACATACACATACACACACACACACACATTCTTTTACTCATACCATCTTGCATCATATTCTGCCCCAAAACATCAGATATAGCTCCCTCTGCTACAAGAGGAATTTTCATAATCTTCCTGGGTGAAGCTCCACCGCATTATGTATCTTTAAAATAAGGTAAAAAAACGGCTTACATATAACCTAATACTGATCAATTCTTAGTCCTCATCTTACTTGATGTGCCAGCAGAACGGACCAGAGTTGATCACTCCTGCCTCTTGGAAAAACCTCTTCTCTTGGCGCTGAGATTTTTTTTCTATCTCCCTGACCACTTTGACTTAGGCTCCTTCATTGTCCCTTCTCATCAACTCAAGAACTGAATGAGGAGACACAGCATTCTTCTCTTTCCCAAACTCACTGCTTAAGTACGCTCACCCATTCTAACGGTTTCTAATTGCATCCCTCGCATGAAGCCTCTCATCTGTCCATCTCCAGCGGACACGTCTCTCTTGAATTCCAGATGGCCTGACCCAGCTGCCTACGCCACAACTGTACATGGGCATCTAATCCACATCTCAGACTTAATATCCACATTAACCTTCCCCCAACCTTTTCCTCCTTCACCGTTTCCCAGCTCCGTAAACGGCAACTCCAACCGGACCAGCTTCGCAGCCCCAAACCCTGGCGTTATCCTCAACTGCTCTTCCTCAAGAGGAATTCTTAATAAACTCGGCAGGCTCTCTCTTTAAAAGCCACATGGAATTTAGTTGCTTCTCAATCCTTCCACCACTTCCTCTGTGAGCTGGGTGCTTCCATCGCCCCCCTCCATCATTTCCTTGTTTCCCTTGTAGTCCTTCACCTCCAGCACCTCTCAATGCAGCCACAGCAGCAAGCATTTGAAAAAGCAAGCCAGATCTTGTTACTCAAGAGTGCTAAGACCCTGTCAATGTTTACAAGTGAGGAAACAGGCTTAGAAAGGTTAAGTAAACAGTCATACCACCAATAAATAGGAGAACAAGAATGATATAAACCCAACTCCTTCTGAATCTAAAGCCCACACTCTTAATCATAAACCCCTACTGCCAAGAAACTACTGTGTGACTTAAATGCAAACTACACTTATATCCAAAGCCTTAGTGAAGTTGAAATAAACCATTTCACCAAGACAAGACTTTAAAGTACAGTATAGGTCCATCCATCCATCCATCCATCCATCCATCCATCCATCCATCCATTCGACAAATACTGTTTGGGAATCTATTACGTGTCTGGCACTATTCTAGACCAGTTGGTTCAGCAATGGACACAGAAGACTGTCCTCACAGAGCCTACAGTCTAAGGAGGGAGACACACCATAAATCAAAACAGGTGGTGCCCAGGTGGGAATAAAGAGTGGTAATAAGGCTAAATCAAGAAGATAGACAGCAACAGAAAATGGCTAATACAAAGAAGCAGAGGCAGGGATGTTCTTCCAGGTCCTCAAGCAACAGCAAGAGACAGAGTAACTGCAGGGTGAGTGGGAGGAGGCAACATTGTATTGAATGGTAAAGGGTTAGGACAGAGGCATTAGTTACTGCCTGCCTCATAATGGAAAGAGAAGCAGCAGAAACGTTTCTGGTTCCTGAAGCATTAAAAGGACTACTTCTAACTTTTCATCCTATTAACAGAGTAAAGTGTTGATAATAATGCCTGGCACATAATATATGCCCAGTAGGACTTAATACCCAGGAGTATATATAGCTGCCACTTTGTTCTCTTTCAACATAGTCTTTGCTATTCTTAGACATCTGCATGCTGATGTATAAATTTTTGAAGCTGTCAAATTACACACAAACACACCCACACATGTTGGGATTTTGATCTGGTTTGCACTGAATTTATTGTATCATCTGCAGAAACAACAACTGCCATCCTATTTATAAAGGTACAAAAAAAAAAAAAAAAGGTCTGTAGATAGAATACACAAAGAACTACATATCAATAAGAAAAAGGAAAACTCACTGACAATAAAAATCAGGCAAAGGATATGAACATGAAACCTAGAAGAGAAACCTGAATAGCTAATAAACATATGAAAATAACCTCACCTCAAATTTATTCAGGTAAATACAGATTAAAACCAAGATGAGGGGAGTTCCTGCTGTGGCACAGTGGGTTTAAAGGACCTGGTGTCACCACAATGGTGCCACATGGGTCAACTCGAATTCAGTCCCTGGCCTGGGAACTTCCATATGCCATGAGTGCAGCCATTTAAAAAAAAAAAAAAAAAAAAAAAAGATGAGCCATCATTCTATGCCCATCAGATTGGCAAAAACTAAAAGTCTAACAGTAATAAATGATTTAATTATTGCTTTTCATATGTAGCACAGGGAACTCTTATACCCTGATGGTGGATACAGAAATTGGAAAATCTACTTTAAGATATAATTTTAGGGGCAATATCCACTAAAACCAAAGATGCATATACAGGAAGACCCAAAAATCTTGGTTCTAGATATTCTACCTTGAAACATCCTCTCACATGAGACCAAAGGGATAGATAAAAGTAGTGATTAAAGTTTTCATTTACGGCCCATATTGTACACTAACCTAAATGTTCATCATAACAACACAAGATAAATATTGTTATACTCATTTAACCAAATACTAAGTAGCAGTTAAAATGAATGAATTAGAACCGCTTATACCAACATGGATAAATCCCAAAAATGATGGTGAGCCAAAAACGTAAAGAGGTAAGTTCATATCGGTATGAATGCACTTTTGTAAAGTTTTAAAATATACTTCATCTAAAGCACATTGTTTTAGATATATAATATGCAGTAAAAGTTTAAAAAACCCTCAAAGAAACGTCAAACACCAACCTCAAAATACTGGTTTCCACTTAAGGAAAAATGGAATAGGTTCAAGTGAAGTATCACAAAAGCATTACTAGTATCTGTAATATTTTAATTCCTAAAGGAAAAAAGTCTGAGCAAACAATGCAAAATTTTAAGCTTTGCTGGGTAGTGGGTATACTGATGCCTATTATATTATTCCTTACATTTATCTGTATGTGCAAAATCTATGTAAATTAAAAAGCAACAATAAAACATCAGAATGGTTTTTTCGGGTTGCAAGTGAGACTTTTTCAACATTTTGGTGGCCATCTGTAGAACTATATGGCCATATGCATCTTCCCAAAATTATGTTTCTGCTTCCAAGCAAAAGTAAACACACTGTACTTACTACATTCATTGTCAGAAGAGTTGAATTTGCCTTTTTTCCATGTGGAGTCACTTTGAGTTGAGTGTCTTTCAATTGGCCACTGTCTGAAATGAAAGCCCCTGACCTGATGACCCAAACTAGGTCCCCAATCATCTGTGGGGGAATTTGCAGGCACCTGACAAAGGTTTGAGCTATGTCCAGTTCCCACCTGCCTTATTTGGTCTTTGTCATCAAGACTTGTTTATTGAAGCATATGTTTCTCCTTCCCAACATATGAAAAATATATGACTATGGCGAAGCCTTCTATATTTCAGTTATGAACTCAGTGAACACCCAAGTGATTTCTCTGCTGATTACAGATGATTTCTCTAGCAACCTAAAATTGAGCTCTTTAACTCTCATTCTGACAGTGTCTACAGGATCTTTTTTTACACATGCTAACAACTACTCTGAAAATGTGTAAGCTACGAAGAGATTGCCTTAACCATTTGTTTTGTTTCCAACATTGAAGATGTATTTAAAAAAAGCAAAAAATGTCCCTAAAGACGATAACTACCACCCCGTCAGAAAAAAAAAAGAGCTGCTCCAGATGTTAAATGAATTAAATGACAACAAAGAGATCAAATGTACTCATCAGATCTTCAAAAAGAATGTCATCTTGATAAGGAAATAGGATCATTAAAATTAAATGATTACAGAGAAATGAACAAACATCATTTCCAATATTCTAATTTGGATTTGCAGTTAAAAACTCAACCATGCTATTTCTCTTTTCTAAATACAGAGATTTCTAGAGGCAACGAAATGCTCTCTTTTAGAGCATGAACTTGGAAGACGAACCGGTTTCAAGTCACAGTTCTACAAATTATTAACTGGTGACCTTGCCGAATGACTTAATTTCTATAAACTCCATTTTCCTCTTTTGTCAAAATAGGGATAAAAAAAGTATTATGGGATAAGAAAACAAATGCTACAGGAATCTTTGAAGAACAAACTAACATGATGAAGGGGCTGAGAAAAACGCTTTTCACGTAATAAAGATGAATTAATAATTGTTAGTAGTACTCTTAGTTGCCATAAATATTAGCTGTCATTATCATCTGCCACACATAACTGATACCTGAGACCTTGCTGCTATTTTCAATAGATCATCAATCAAGTGTTCCTGTTTCCTATTACTCAAATATAGAATTTTTATTTTAAAAAAAGGCCATACAACAACACACCAGTATCAAGAACATTCTTTTCTTCCCAAACTGGGTAAACATAAGCATCTTCAAAATATCTGAGCTGGAGTGAAATGGATGCCTCCCCTGACTCCCTAAGACAGAGCTGGGCATTTCTTTTTCTGGATACCCCTGGTTCATACTTTCGTTATTTGTAATATATTTCAGATATAACCATCCTGTGTTGTCATTTACCATCTTTAATATTCCTCCCGCTCAGCTGTGAGCTCCGGCAGAGAGGAGACTGGTTCTTTCATGTCCCTAATGCCTGTATCAAGCACAGTGCCTACCAAACTCTGGGTGCTCCATGAATATTTAATGACCGACCAGGAATGAGAAAGAGAAAACAAAACAAGTGCTTACGGATGACCTGCTGTGTGCCAGGCACAGAGCAAGGTGCTTTACATACCTGTCACTTGACTCTGTTTTCCTAATACCCCTTGGAAGTAGGCTGTTATTAACCACGTAGCAAAGATGCAGAAACTAAGCCTCAGAGAAATCATTCTAGGGTATGAAAGCAGCAAACGATGGCACGAGCTTTCAAAGTCACTTTGTTCCCATTTGAAAACTCTTACTCTCTCTATTCATCTAGATCACCCACGTTATAGAACGAACTCTCTTTGGGAAAAATGCAGGCAAATGGACGCTTGTGGAAGGATGGCCCTCAGGTATGGGACCTAGAAGTGAAGCATCTGTTTCTGACTCTTCTGGCGTTCTTTCTGGTATCAGAGATCAAGCTCCCTATCCCTCTTGGTTGCTTCTACAGAGATTCTCTCTCATGAGGTCTGTGCACCACCTCCTTTGGTCTAAGGAGTGTCTCTATTTTGCCAAAACTGACCTCTCCAGATTGCACCTCTTAGCAGCTGAAACCTGAGGTCTGAGGGAAGCCTCTGGCTTCTGAGCTCTCTCACCACCCTTGGTGGCCGCTGCCAACCATACCTCATCAGGACATGTAATTCATCGACTAGCCTATTCCCCAGGCTTATACATACCACACAAGACCAATAATCAGACTAATTGTCTAGAGTAACAAATCCATTATCACGTCCACACCATGACAGCTGATACACTTTTCAAGGCAGTAAATCAGCTGCCTTTTTTTCCATCCTTTTCTTTTTTCCTTTTTTTTTTGCAAAAACCCCATCAAAAGAGCAAAAAGATACTACTACATGTCAAGAATTTTTTTCACTCATTTCATCGACAGTAGCTTATTCATCCATCCAGTCAGTCATTTATTCAACAAATATTTACTCTACAACTGCTACCTGCTGATCCTCGTGCCAGGAAATGGGAATACAAAGGGAACAAGACAGATGGCCGCCCCTCAGGAAGCTTGCTTCCATCCTTAATATATAACTGGAGCTGTAACAGATTAAATGTACCTCAGAGAGTATCTAAACACACTCCCCTCCAGTGTTAGAGAGGAAACTGAGACCCAGCAATCAGAAAGCTCGTCAAGGCCCGTTCATTCCCAATTGAAATCTCTTTCCAATACACCAGATGGCGCCCATCTGATGAGCAACATGTGAGCTGACATTTATTAGGCGCCATGAAAGCAGGGACATTTCAAAAGGCTTGGCATTCCAGGAATGGAGGTTTTTTTTTTTTTTTGTCCTCAATTCCATTGTCAGCCGCTCCATAAGAAGCAGTGGAAACTAATTTGACAGTGTAGTGCAATTTCTTTGGAAAGACAGCAGGAGCCCCATGAATTTTTTAGAATGGGACTGTCATTAGCATGACCATGTCCAGTCAAATGTTCAGCAGGCAGCCCATGCTTCTGAAGGGTTTCAGGTGCCTTCCTTTGTCTCCTTGAAGGTGTTCACAGCATGATTTGTTCCTAGTAGAATTGTGTGGGCTCTCCTGAGAAAGGGGGACTGTTTTAAAAATAAAGCTGAGTAGGAAAAACAGAATGACACTGGCACCTCCTCTTGAGACTAAAATGAAAAACCAAGTGCCAAGACTCAAAGTCAGGATCTCTCTCTGAGTTATCTGGCTCCTGCTCTACGCTGCCTTTTATCTGCCTTTTCCCAACAGCTCTACCCACTTGGAAGGGTTCACCCATCGCAGCAATGCAGCTGCAAGCTTCTGCTCCTGTGCCTAAACTTATTTCAGACCTGCTGCTGTCAGGCAGGTGGCAAGACCTCCTCCGCGGACTAAGGAAAGAAAAGGAAAGAGAAACTATATATGTGGGTGCGAGTAGGGAGGGAAGCTAGGGAGCTGATTCATAAGCGTTGAGAGCTGTCAGATATAATAAATGTGGCACTCACACTGCCAGACACCAAAACGGGGGGATTTAGGAGAAAGGTAGGGAACCATTTTCACCAACAACCACTCTGAGATCAATGAGACAGCAGCTGAAAGTCAAGTCCCAGCAACCCACTGGAAGGACAATATGCAACACGTACATCCATGTATTTTTTAAGTCCAGGCCCTCCTGTGATGATGATGATGACGACAAAGAGGGTCCCTCACTGGATGTGCGGAAAAGGGAAGATCCTATACTGCTGGTGGGGATGTAAGTGGTGCAGCTCCTGTTAATAACAGAATGGTGGTTTCTTAAGACACTAAAAAGAGTTACCACAATATGTCCAGCAATCCTAATCCTGGGTACGTATCCAGAAAAAATGAAAACTCGAATTTGAAAAGACACAAGCACCCAATGTTCACTGCAGCACTACTTAAAATAGCCAAGACATGGAAGCAATCTAAATGTCCATCGGTGGATAAATGGATAAAGAAGATGTGGTATACATACGTGTGCATGAGTGTATATACATATATGCAAGATGGAATACTACTCCGTCATAAAAAAGAATGAAATAATGCCATTTGCAGCTGCATGGATGGACCAAGACACTATCACGTAAGTGAAGTCAAAGATGAAGAGCATATGATATCACTTACATGTGGAATCTAAAAAGAAAATGACACAAATAAACATATTAACAAAACAGAAACAGACTCACAGAGGCAGAAAACTTATGGTTACCAAAGGAGAAAGAGGAGGTGAGGGATAAATTTGGAATTAACAGATATCCACTACTATATATAAAACAGATGACTAACAAGGACCTACTATAAAGGGAACTACACTTGATACTTTGTAATAATCTATAAAAAGAATCTGGAAAAGAATGGCTGTGTGTCTATGTGTAACTAAATCACTTTGTTGTACAGGAGAAATGACCACAACATTGTAAATCAACTCTACCTCAATGAGGCTTTAAAAGGTGAAAAAAATTAAAAAGAGACTCTGAAAAAGAAAATATGTGTGTGTGTGTGTATACACTGAATCACTGGGTGTATATATGTACACCTGAAACTAACATGATATTGTATATTATACTTCAGTTAAAAAAAAAAAAAAGCAAGGTCTCTAATTCCAAGAGCTCACAGTCTCGTGCAATGACTCTACAGGTGTACCTGTTAAAAGCATCTATGAAGCTTTTAAAAACAGAGTTCCCTAAGGTCACACAAGACTCTGAACCAGAATGACTATGATCAGGGTGTAAGAATCCGTATTTCAGCAAGTTCTGCCACTAATTCCAACGTGCTCTCAATAATGAAGAACCACTGGTGGGTGGATACAGAGTACACTCCTATAAGAGGCAGTGCTTCCTGCATAGTCTCATGATGACTCGCACCAATTCCATGGCCTAGGCTATTTAATCTTTTAGAGCCCCGGTTCCCCAATCTGTAAAATTAGCATGACAGTAAAAATAAAATGTAAGATTTTAAAAAGTGCTCCCTAAATGGCAAGAATGGTGTCAAGAGCCTTACAGTTATTTTTTCCATGGTGTCCTACCTCATCAGGTGGGAGCTATTAACTAATAGAAACTAATATTAGTTTCCCACTGCTGTGTAACAAGTTATCACAAATTTGGCAGCTTAATTTATGATCTCGCAGTTCTGGAGTATGAGGTCTAGGCGGTCCCAACGGGCTTCCCAGCTTAGGGTCTCACCAGGCCAAAATCAAGGTGCTGGCCAGTGGTGCTTTCATCTGGGGCTCTGGGGAGAAACCTGATTCTGAATGCAGTAAAGTTGTCAGTGGCACTTGGTTCTTTGTAGTTACAGCTGTAAGAGAGTGCCACTCCCAGCTCCTCCAGGCCACCTGCATCCTCTCTAAGGGGGCCGGTCCATCCTCAAGATGGCAGCACAGCAAATCTCCCTGGCCTTCCAACCTCTTGGACCTCTTCTCTGCCATCAGAGAAATCTCTCTGCTTTTAAGTGATTAGATTATGTCCCCCTGGATCATCTCCCTTCTTAATGTAAACCGTGCACATAACATAATGTAATCAGCAGAGTGGCAGCTCATCATATTCACAAATTTTAGGGCTTAGGGCATACCATTTGGGGGTGTGTGTGTGCCATTTTAGAAATTTTGCCTGTACTGAGTTACAGCTGAGCAAGTGAGCGGGGAAAGTCTGAGAGTTGTGGTTGTAACCCTGGGTTAGACTCCCACGCTGCCATTTAGTACGGGCTTGGCTCTAGACAAGTTACTTAACCTCTCTGGGCCTCCCAAGCATCATAGTTAAGGGGAGGACGTTATCACCCAGACGACTTGGTGGGAGGATATACTGAAGTCACACCTGGGAAACTGACTAGTCTAATGTCTGATAGATAGTTGATGCGCAGAAATGGAGAGAAGGGTGTAAAACGGGAGATGTTTTGTAGTAACTGATCAAATTGCATATTAAGTGTTGCCATGTGACACCAGACCTAACGGGCCTAGAACAGAGTCTGGCCCACAGAAGGTGCCTGATATGCATTACTCCCTTTCTTCCTGGAGCTTATGTTTTAAACAGTGGTGTGCCATTTCATGGAAGCATCGCAACATTCATATTATATCGATGAGTTATTATCACCTGTGTTTTTACAGGTAAGAAAAATTCAAGTAAACTTACACAGTGTCCCTCATTAAATAAGATCAGAGCCAGCTAAAGCTCAAACCTAGACCTGCCTTAGTCCCCAGCCCCTTTCAAAAGACAATCCCCCGTGTGTGGCTGAATCACGTCTGTTGCATCCACCCCAGTAAGCACAATTTAATGGCTTGCATTTTAATCCCCTGAATGCTAAACTCACGGAATAATGTAGACTCATCACAACGCCAGCGTCCCACCTTGCTGCGGTGCACACGGCACAGAACTGATAGCCCACTTCATTAGGAGCACGCACACGGAGCCTGTTAGCAACATCTGTCTCAAGAGAAGCCAGCATGCTTCTTATCTCCTGACCTACATTTTTCTTAAGATGATTAACTCTATTTGAGGGCAGTGCTCTGGTATCCAGGTTCACACCCTGAGTTCAAAGATATTTAGCTCTGGACACTGAGAGATCACCCAGAATTCTACAGCCAAGAAGCAAATAGAATTGGGCTGCAGATCCAAAGGCTTTTACAAGGCTCTTGAATTTTCATGTGGCCGGAGCAGTCTAGGGCACCTTCTTACTCTTTCAATCATCCCTCTGCATAGCAATATATCCATTCATGTGGGAACCCCTTCTTTCCACCTGTCACTTTTGACTTCATCTTTTATCCGATGCAGGGCATTCAACAGTGACTAAGTGAAGTCCTGCTCTCAAGGAGCTCACCATCAAGGAGGAAGGGAGACCTTCCTGGATCATTACTGCAGGACAAGAGAAGTGCCATTGGAGAGGTGTGAAAGCCCACTGGAGAAAGAGATCAACTATTAACAGACATTTAACCAGTGCCTAGAAGGATGTGCACAAAGAATGTAGATAGGAGGGTTGTACCAATTTACATGCCCACCAACAGTGCAGGAGGGCTCCCTTTTCTCCACACGCTTTCCAGCATTTGTTATTTGTTGACTATTAATGATGGCCATTCTGACAGGTGTGAGGTGCTACCTCATTGCAGTTTTGATTTGCATGTCTCTAATAATTAGTGATGTTGAACATTTTTTCATGTGCCTGTTGGCCATCTGTATATCTTCTTTGGAAAAAATGTCCATTTGGGTCTTCTGCCCATTTTTCAATTGGGTTGTTGGGTTTTTTGCTGTTGATTTGTGTAAGTTGTTTGTATATTTTGGGAGATTAAGCCCTTGTCAGTTGCATCGTTTGAAACTATTTTCTCCCATTTCATAGGTTATCTTTTTTTTTTTATGGTTTCCTTTGCTGTGCAAAAGCTTGAAAGTTTGATTATGTCCCGTTGGTTTATTTTTGTTTTTATTTCTGTTGCCTTGGAGGGCAGGAGGAAGGGGTAAGCAAAGGGCTCGAAGAATGAAACTATAAGGTGTGGCTAAGAAATGATGAGTTCCATAGAGCAAGAGCACACATGGGACACAGGACCCAGATAACACAGGGAAGAGCAAACCATGGATGCTCTTTTCTTTTTTAAATTGAAATATAGTTGATTTACACTGTTGTGTTAATTTCAGGTGTATAGCAAAGCGATTCAGTTTTTTATATATGTATATGTATATATATGTATATATGTGTGTATTTATTCAGATATATATTTATAAATATATATATTGATTTCAGACACTTTGCCCTTATAGATTATTGTAAAATATTGAGAGTTCTCTCTGCTACACAGTAGGTCTTTGTTGGTTATCTATTTTATACATAGTAATGTGTATATAAACGCTCTTTTTATGTCACGCTAAAGACTAACTTTCCTTCTCGGGGACATAGGAAGTTAAGGATTGATTTTCATCTACAATGGCAAGTCTTGCCATTTGAGAGCAGAACATATCACTCTGATCCCAGGGTAGTTCCAGCTTCAGGGTCAGGAAGCCAGTGAAGCCTGTTGTCATGGGTCCCGCCAGGCCCTTGGTCCCCTAGAGAATTCGCAGGAGCTGGATTCCTGGGGGGCTGCCTCACTGGACTCTCTACCATGATGGAAATATTCTAGGCTGTCCCACAGGGTAGCCACTGGCCACACAGAGCTTTTGCACACTTGAAATGTAGCTAGCGTAACTGAGGAGCTGACTTTCTAATGTAAATACATTTAAACTAATTAAAATTTAAACTTGAAACATGTGGCAAGGGGTGGCTGTCTTGGAGAGCACAGAGGGAGAATTTCTTCCAACACATCCATCTCCACTCTCTCCTCCCAATCTTGGGGGATAAGAGAGACTGTCCCTTTGGGGGGCATTTCTGGCACTTAACTGTCACAACTGGATGTGAATCCTTTGGAGGCAGGAACTGTCTCTTCCCTATGGGAATTTACCCAAGGTGCCCAGCATGGGCCCTGACATGAGGAAGGGCTATTAAGCAGAAAACAGGCGCTGTCCAAATGAAAGGTAACCTTGCCCCACGGGGAGACCATTCATCTTCTCTTTGAGAAGCGTTACAATTAAACACAAACCACCTCCAAGACTCTTTAATAGCCCAGAGGTGAGCCAGATAGGAAAGTAAATGATCCCTGCTACTTTTATCATCCATCCAAAAGAATGCCTTTTCTTCTTGTCAGCATCAAGGCTCAATGCAAGGAAGTTGGCAGGTTTTCTTTCTCATCATGTCACTCTCATGTTCGACTGCTACCTAGTTAAGCAAAGACATTGGTGATCGTTTTCCTAATAGCCCTGAATAGAGGAAATACTCTAAGAAAAAATAATTCAAATCGCTAGTGTTTAATAGCGCTTGAGAGTTTATGAAACATGTGCTCAGGTACCACTGGGTTTGATCCCAACGACAGCCATGTAAGTTGATCATCATTCCTATTTTATAGAAGAGGAAGTAAAGGCTCAGAGAAATTCTCCAAACTGTTGGAAGAGTCAAAGCTTCTAATTGGTGGAGTTAGATTTGAAAACCAAATTGATCTCAGAAGCCACCGACCATGCTCAAGGCAAACACTTCGAGCCAATGTAAAGATGAATGATAGGTAGGTCTTGAAGAATGGATTAGACTTTGACATAAGAAAATTAAAGAACAGGAAGGCATTTCAGGCAAAGCAAGGTTCTGCCTGGAGAAGTATTTCCTCTTTTTTTTTTTTTTCTTTTTATTTACCCTGAAGAGTATTTCATCCTGGAAGTAAGAACTCTGATCAACTAATTAGGTTCCTCTTCAGAAAAAAATAAAATAAAAATATTCCACTCCGCTAATAATTCTCTACCTTCTGATTCTCAAAGACTTCTGTTGTTTGTCAGGTCATTTGAGAGTTAACTAATTAACTCACCCATTCATCCAACAAACAAACTTTTAAGGAACCCCTGTTGTGAGCCAGCCCCTCCACCAGGAATTCATAGATGAGAAAGAAAACAGCCTTTATCCTCGAGAAGCTTACTTGTCTCTTGACCCTGATTATTTTGAATTGAACGGTTGCTCATTTTTAGATTTCATTTGTCTGTGGAACACTGCAATCCCCACCCCCAGCCCCGACCACACTAGGCGTGGCAGTAATGTCACTACACATACTCATGACAGACATTTATTAATTGGTGATAGAAAAGAAACGAGAAACAATATATGACTATTTGCTGAGCATTTCTTAAATCCCTATCCTGTGATAGGATCTGGGTTGGGGGAGGAAGAGGAACAAAACAAATATAAGAAAAAGGCACTTCCAGGGAGCTAAGAATCTGATTAGGGAGACGAGACATTTATAAAAACAAGTTGAAATTTAATAAATCAAAGAAGGATACACTCAAAAAGTCAAACTGGAAATCTCCTACAACACATACAATAAAGAATGGTTTTATGGGGCACATTTATTCATCGTCTATGAGGTGTCACACACAGTGCTAGGTGTTTTTGCAAAAACAGCGGAAATCTTTAGCAATTTTCACACATCATCTGATTGGATCCACCAACCCTAAAAGGCCAGCCTCATTATGCCCACATTACATTAGCAGGGCTCAGAAAATGTTAAGTGGATCAAATAACTGGGTCTTCAGATTGCATGCCCACTATTGCTTCTACCAGACAACACTGTCTCCATTTTTGTAGTCTAACTAATGAAAGGCAAGAAGGATGAACAGAGGCTAGAATGAGCCAAGGGGGTGGGCTTGGAAAACGAAGGATGGATATGATACTACTGAAATTAAACTTTTAGCCATTACATTGAGCTTCCCATGGCAGGTTCAAGCATGCCATTAAACCAAAGGACCACTTTTACTATCAATTCTGGGTTTATTGTATTGACTTTCCCTCTGGGACTTACCCTGGTTCTGGAAAAGGCCCTGTTTAAGATAAACATAGGCTTCTTACGTTCCTGCATCCCCTGGTAGGATTTTCCTAGCTGTGTACATCCAAGAATATGAAATAATGGACAACAGTTCCATGTGCATGCGTCTGCACTATGAACGCAACCACTAGCAAGGTGGATATGCTAAGAAAGAAAACTGAGGATACAGAGGTCTGGCAGAGATGGTCTTACTCGCCACTGTTATCTCCGGCACTTAGCAAGGTATTTGGCACAGATTATATGCTGAGCAAAAGGGTGATGCATTAAATGGGAGTTACCACCGTGGCTCAGTGGAAACAAATCTGATTAGGATCCATCAGGACGCAGGTTTGATCCCTGGCCTTGCTCAGTGGGTTAAGGATCTGGCGTT
Source organism: Phacochoerus africanus (assembly GCF_016906955.1). NCBI lineage: Eukaryota > Metazoa > Chordata > Mammalia > Artiodactyla > Suidae > Phacochoerus > Phacochoerus africanus. Next base: position 154,670,235 of record NC_062551.1, on the reverse strand, counting down.
GCCAGGAGCTGTGGTGTACGTTGCAGATGCAGCTCAGATTTGTCATTGCTGTGGCCTGTGGTGTGATGTAGGCTGGCAGCAACAGCTTCAATTTGACTCCCAGCCTGGGCACTTCCATATGCCATGATTCAACCCTAAAAATACCAAAAAAAAAAAAAAAAAAAAGGGTACCGCATTAATGAATTTAACGTGTGTTTTTTTTTTTTTCTCTTGTCAGCTATTGATCAACACAATCTCTGTTGCACAACAGCCTAAAGGGATACACAAATATTCCATATAACTGGGGGACAGAGGAAGAAGAGCAGGGATAAAAGCCCTGAGAAATATACTCTTCTACGCTGCTCTGCTCTTTGTCAGCCTGCCCCTGCCTTCTCCAGTCCTCTGAGATACAGGACCTTTGTAGGAAACACCCAAGTTCCAGCCCATTAATTCTAAAGTCTTTCAACCAGAGGAGAAAACAGATCATCAGCTTCACTAGCAAGCAGGCCCTGGACAAAGTCATGTGACCCTAGACCTAAGACCCACTGGGCGTCGAGTGGGGCCTGACTATCCAGGTAATAACGGAGTAACAATTCTTCTTCGGATTTGGCCAGAGTGTAGGACTGTGCAGCCCACTTGCCCTGCAGCTGTGCACTGCTGCTCATCAGGAATGTGAACTCCCCTGTGCACACACAGACTTTTCCTGAGTCTGACCAGCCCTAGCCAGGTCCTGTCCTGAGAATTAGGCCCTTATTCCTCTTATGATGAGCTTTAGGCTGGGTCCTGCCATGGAAAGCATGCCATGGGCTTTTCCTTTAACCTGCAGGGCTGCAAACACCCACCGCTTATCCCTTCTGCTGCTAGGCCCCAGCTACCATATTAAACGCTTTGCATTCTTTTCTTAAAATAATTTTTATTTTTTCCATTATAGTTGGCTTGTAGTGTTCTGCCAATTTTCTACTGTGCAGCAAAGTGACCAGTCACACACACACACACACACACATTCCTTTTCTCATATCATCCTCCATCGTGCTCCATCAAAAGGGACTGGATATAGTTCCCAGTGCTATACAGCAGAACCTCATTGCCCATCCATTCCAGATGCAATGGTTTGCATCTATTAACCCCAGATTCCCAGTCCATATCCCTCCCACCCCCTGCCCCTGGGAACCACCATCTCTTCTCCAAGTTCATGAGTTTCTCTGATACCAGGTGAAGGGAAGTCCACATTCCTAAGATCTCTGTGAATACTGTTTATTGATGACTTCATTCAAAGTCAAGTCATTTCCCCTATTTCCTGTTTCTCAACCTTACATTAAAGTTATAACATCACATAGAAGGGACTTTTTGAGTTATGACAATCACACTGTCTTAGGTTCGAAGGAGCTGGTTTTACTTGCATTGTCTTTTCACATAGAGCACCTAGGAAAAGGTACTTTTTATGAAAAGATATCACAAGTTAATGGTTACAGATTTATGGTTGAAGTTATTAAAGCCCAATTCCAAGGTCCTAGAAAAAAGAAACCTTCAACTCATCCTGAGCTTTTTCTAAGAGTTAAAAGCATCTTTACAGTTTTTTCCCTTTGGGGATTCAGAACTTCTTGGTGACAAAAGCATTTGCAGGTGCTTCTCTTCTGCCTTTAATCTTCTAACTCTGGGTAAAGAGGCCACAAAGGACTTTGCTTGGGCAAAGAGAGAGAGAAAGGGATTCCTCTGGAGTAGAAAAAGGGCCAAAGCTCTTTCCTGGGGGTGTTGGGGGGTAGACATGCATCAGGGGGTGGCGGCAGGTGCTCGCATTTCTAAAGGAAATGCTCAGAACATGTGCTCTCAGAATCCGTTGACCCTTACAATTTCCCTGTTCTTACTTCTCAAGGAAAAGGCAAAAACAGGAGGAAGAAAAATACAACGACATACACAACGACAATAGCAACACACGTGTAACTCCTCAGGTCTACATACAACGCTTGCTGGTTGCTTTTTCATTTTTAGATATTCCTCTATGTAATTTAGGGGTTTTTTTTTTTTTTTTTTTTCCCAACCGATTCAACACTTTTTGGCAATCACCTACTATTAAGATTCCTAACCTACGCCAGCAAATACTAAAGATCATAGTCCTCGGGCCATTCTTAGAGCACATTTTCACCTGCTTTTCATTTACAAAAGAGCCCAAACTCCCTCTATGCATTTCCAAACACATCTAAACAGAACGATGTTTTCAGACTATCTCCGTTTGTCATTCCCTAGAGCCACAATTCTGAACATAATAAACCAACTGGAAAAACTTCAAGAAGGAGATTTTCGTTCAGATCAGTACCCTTTGATCACCGTTATGCTGGCAGCACAATTCCTGTACTTAGTCGATACTCAGTAAGTATTTGTTGAATGGACTTAAAACGGGTTGTCGCCAGCTGCTAGAGACCTGAAGTGGGTGCTGTGAGGTTCTTCCGACTGAAGTTACTCTAGTTTGTGTTTGAGCCACGATGCCTGCTCCCAGCACTAATTATCCTCAAGCTAAATGGAAAAGATGTGATTGATCAGACACAATGGATTGATACTTACATGTTTATTATCATTATTTTTTTCTTTTAATCCTTCTTAAGGGCTGCCTTACTTCGCATAATCGTGAGTGGCCCCTGAAATCACTGTGAATGAACATAACAGCTCAGACATATTGGGTAAAAATTTATAGGTTATGAATTTATATTAGGGTTACATATAAACATGTGTGTGTGTGTGTGTGTGTGTGTGTGTGTGTGGTTAGTGGTTAATGGTGTTAATGGTGTTTCTCTCCCAAGCACCCTCTCATATACACAGTTGCTTTACCCAATACCTTTTGCATCCAGGTCTGATTTTTTTTCCCTATGACTAAGCTAACCAAGTTCTAAACACCCAGTAAGCTCCCAATAAGTACAATCTCAGTGTGTGGGCAGGTGGCTGTGTATGGGTGTGAGTGCACTTGGGGGAAAGGAGGAAGAACACAGGGGATGGGAGGGGAGGGTCAACCACAATGAAAGCCCTGGCTCTCTGCTCTCCTTCCCCCGCCCTGCTGCTCACTCTCCTCCGTTCTTGCATCTGGTCCAGCGCCTGACCTCTAGGACTCCCATCTGCAGGTCAGACTTACCAGTTTTTGATGCGCTGGAAATTCATGCCTTGGTCAGGTCCTTTCTTCCCTTGGGCCTCTGAAGGGGTCCACTGGGGACAGACAGATCCTGGCACTGCCTACTATACCGCATAAACAGTGATGGTGGTGGGGGTGACAGCTCCCACACCAAGGGTACAGACCTAACTCGTCACGGAGGTAAATGAAAAAGACATCACTCCTGAGGGTCTGCCTTTCTTAAACCTTAAGATCCCATCCAGTCACATCTCCCACTATTCCCCACAGTCACCTACTACTGGGTTTTTTGGGGTTTCTTTAAGCAATCTTGACCATACTCCAATGTCACACTCCTCTCTTCCTTTATCTGTGCTGTTTCCTCTACCTGGGATGTTCCACCTGCTGCTTCTTTAACTCAGGGAAACTCTCCCTTTCCCCAAATCTATTTATCCCCTTTGTGTGCAACCTCTCTTGGACCTCTCTTTGGCAGAGTGAACTTTCCGGTCCCCCAGCCCAACTGTGTTTCCTGCCCCATGCCCTTTTAAACATCTTACAACAGTTTCACGATCTTTTTCCATATCTGATCACCTGACGACACAATGGGCTCCCCAAAGGCAAGGCACCCACATTTTCCATCTTTGTATTCCAAACACCTGGTTAAGCACATTCAATGGACATGGTAAATATTAGACATGTTGATAAAAGAATGAACAAATGAACAAATGGACCAATGAAGGAAAGATGGTTTGATTGACAGGCAAATGACTGCATCTCTGTTCCATACCTTATAGTGATGTCTACAGTTAAACTTTTCTTATTTTCTCTTTTTTTGGCCACACCCATGGCCTATGGAAGTTCCCGATAGAGGTCAAATCAGAGCTTCAGCTACCGGCCTATGCCACAGCCAAAGCAACAGCAGATCTGAGCTGCATGTGCAACCTACCACTGCAGCTTGCAGCAACGTTGGATCCTCAACCTACTCAGCAAGGCCAGGGATCAAACCTGCAACTTCATGGACACTATGTTGGGTCCTTAACCTGTCGAGCCACTATAGCTTCCATCACAGCTAAACTTCTACTAGAATTCACACGTCACCCAAAAAGTGGAAGACCAGAACATGGGCTGATCATCTCCAGCTGAAAGCTCCCTCTTGAGAAGTCCAGAACGGTATCTGTTGCACTCCTACGCTTGACCAGTGAAAATAACATTAATTGGCCTGCAAATTACAAACATGGGAACTATATCAAACCTTCCTTCCATTGCCTACCTGTGGCTTCAAAGAGACACCACCAAACGTTACTTAACATGCCCCTGAATTTCCTCTTCTGAAAAATAACTGTGGTGTGTAACTCAGGAAGGAAATCATGCAGTGGACAACCTGCTATAGTTCATGTGCAGGTGTCAAGCAAGGGCACATCACCCAGTAGCCAGTAAATGGACACGGTCCTCCTTTCTCTTGTATCACCATGAGTTCTGAACCTAATGTACCTTCTGTAATACACTGCTACGGGAGAGATGCAAGGAGCTCCCCACCCCTGGGTACCCACACTTCCCAGCCTCCCTTGCAGTTAGGTGTGGGCTTCTGACTGGTTCTAGCCCGTGGAACATGAGGAGAAGTGACGAGTGCCACTTTCAGGTTCATAAAGATCACCTGGCTGCTCTTCTCTCCCTTTGGTCACACTGACTGGTCTGGAATGGAAACCAGCCCCAGGAAAGCCTTGCACTCAACTGTAGGAAATGGTGAGGCCTTCTTTAGTCTATATTCCTGAACAACTGCATGGAAGAGAGATGCCCACGAACCAGTTCATCTGCCTAGTAGTGCTATACGATCAAGAAGTCAACTCTGCTTTTTCTTTCTTTTCTTTGGGCCACACCTGCAACATATGAAAGTTCCTGGGCCAAATCCGAGCCACAACGGGATCCTTAAGACACTGTGTCAGGCTGCGGATTGGACCCTTGCCTCAGCCAGTAAGTAACTTGAGTCTCTGCAGAGGCAATACTGGATCCTGAACCTGCAGCATCAGAGTCGGCAGCTCTAGCTCTGCTTTTTCTTGAATGATTCCACATTTTGCCTGAGTGGCTGGAAATCCCTAAGTCATACAATTGTACCCTCTTTGAGGGCAGGATCCACAGCATTGAACATACCACAGAACTAGAACAGTGCTTGGCCAATGACACATACTCATCCAATGCTTCTACAGGAAAAGAACAGGGAAAAAAAGAAAAAAAAAAGAACAAAAACAAACTCTGCATCAGTTAATGAGTGTCAGTACTGAAAATGTGTCCTTGAATTTGAATTCATGGAATTCCTCAAAACTGACTCTAAAAGCAGTGTTCAAAGTATTATAGTTCCTGGCTATCCTGCTGTGTAATTCTCAGCACACACTGATTTTGGAGCTGAAATCTTTGCCATTCCCTGATAATGCTATTCCTCAGAATAATGAAGCTGGAAGGTCCCCGACGCCCACAATTGTCCTGGAAGAGTAGGAACTGTGATTTTTCTTTAACCACAGGAATCTGCCTTTGCTCAGGCCTTCATTAGAGCGTGTGGGATGTTATTTAATCTCCAGTGAATCTCTCCCTAACACTTCCTCCTCCTTATGAAACTCAGTCAAGTCTCTTGCGGATGCTATGTTGCCTTCACTCTCAGACCTCCCAGGACAATCCTCAGAATGAACCCACCTGATCTCTGCTGCTTTTCAACAAGCAGGGCATGTTGAGCCCATGATCCCTAGACATGGGCCGTACCAAGTCAGACCTTCTCTGAAGGTTTCGTGCCAGTGCCTCAGGCTTAGACCAATTCTGCAATTGTCAGGTGTCTCCTGAAGGCCTTCCAAGTCCTTTTTGCTGGTGAGGAGTGTATGATCTAGTTGCTAATGTGACAAATCATTGAAAGAGCACGACGACTGAATTTTGATGTGGTCCTTGAATATAGAGAGGAAAATATCCCTCTGTTGCATTGCATCAATTTATTTACTTGGTTATGTATTAGCTTATTGAGTATCATGTCCTAGGCCTTATTCTAGAAGCTAGAGTCACGCCCATGTATAAAACAATGTCCTCACGCTCATGAGGCTCTCAACAAAATAGTTCTACCTATAATCAGGCCAGGTCACACCGGCCTTTCTGACTCTGCACATGCTGTCTCTCTACCCAGAATGCATAGTGCTCTTCCCATTCCTCCACTCCAATTTAACTTCTTGTATGCGACAACTACCATCTCCATTCAAAATTCTGCCTGGGCATTTCCTCCTTTATTATACTGTTTTGATAGTCCTTTTTTTAAGATTAAAACACGCCCTACTTTACTCTGTGTGTCTTGCAATAATTTTCTTTTTGTATTTGTCATGTTCTAATTGGGGAGGTACAGGTCCAGCTCTTCTCCAAAGGTGGCAACGGAAGAGAGGGCCTGAGTCTCTTCTCCCTTGAGGTCCCAGTGCCTGGAATCGGCTGGCCCATAGCAATTCAGCAAACTTTTGCTATCCTGAACTCCACTGCAAAGGATAAGGTCAAACCTCAAGGAAACAGAAGTGCCTGCCTGAGACCACAGAATTAGTGATTATCAGAGCTGAAACTAGATTCATGCCCTTGCACAAATGAATCAAATTCATTGCCATGGACCATGTGGTTTGCAGGAGTTGTGCCTGGAGACAAATGTTAGATCCTCACCTCAACTGGCAGAATACAGTATACCAATCTGTCTAGGTTTGGTATTGTAATTATTTATGTCACTAATCTTTCAATCTTTTGTACTCAGGCTATAATTATTAAGGAGTCAAAATATGCAAAACTAAGGTAGTACCTACACAAGTAGGTCACAACCTACGGGGAAACAGCAAACATCTTAAAAACTATAATATTTCTCTCCATCCTTCTAGTCCATTATAAAATCCTTTAAGGGCAAACTTACAGAATTCTTTTTGGGACTTCCCTGTTGCCTAGCTCAGAAAGCTAGGTTCCAATGAAGTCTTTTTAAAACAGACTTCTTCCAAAAATCTCTCCAAGATCTTCCATTTCCTTACATTCTAGCAAGCATCTACAGCCTTTCATAATTTGTACTTGCATATCATTACAGAATATTGGGCCCACAGCTAAGATTCAATTATCAGCGAATAGCTAACTTCACTAACTCATTATTTGGGTAAATATATTTATTTAGTTTTTTAACCTCAATAAATAACTAAATATTTTCTGTACATAATTTCTTATGATTTCTTTAAGGGGAACACTTCTACCTCTCATTTTAAGATCAGAAATCTGATACCCAGAGAGGTAAAGTAACTTGACAAAAGTCATCCAGAGACAGCATTTTTCAGACCCAAGATTTAAACTAAGACCTTTCTGGATTTAAAGCTTATGTTCTTTTTACCATATCAGAGTTCAGAAGTTGCATGTGTGTGCAGTGGTGCCACAGAGGGGAGGGGGGAAAGGAGTGGCATTAGTTGGTCAGAAGAACAAAATGCATTAGCACTGAATTTATGGAAAAATCGTGGATTATTTTAAATGAAGGCCTTGAGATGTCTATGTCTCTCTGGGCCACCAACAAAGCCTCCACATCTTACCAATGTGAAGGACTGACCCTTGAATTGCTAGTTTAAATAGTCCGCTGCCTGTGCAAACGTGAAATATTTTTGTGAAGTGAAAGGTCTTGCTGCAAAGAAGAAAAAGAATGGCTTTGGGGTTGCCAGCTTACAGGGCCATTTCTGAAACCCCAGTCATTACACTGCCTTGATAACACTGTTAATCACAAGTGTCCTTAGAACCTATTGAAATGCCGAGATTTATGGAATATTTTGTAAGGATGTACACAGCTTCATCTTCTACCCAGATGGCTGCTTGAGAGCCCAACCTTTTAAAACTGTCTAGCCTGCTGGAGCTGAATAATTTTGTAAACCAAGTATTTAGAGGTTTAGCGTTTGATACAGCCAATAACCCCGAGAACACTGAAATGGCCAAGTGAGAAGCTTTAAACACACTCTTAAGGAGACAGAAAAAGACATCATTAGACAGTGCTTATAACTGCTGCCCCTTGATTTCCTCATTTCAGGACTTTTATCAGCTCAGCTTCAACAGAAAGAAAGAAAGGGAAAAAAAGCCCTCTCCCCTTTTAACTTGCTTATTGAAAGAGAAAGGAAGGGTTTTGTTTTTAGTCTTTTGTTTTTTTTCCTTGTTGGTCCCTAAAAGCCCGTTCTTCCAAATAAAACCTGCTGGGAGAAGTTTCCTTTCTTTGTTTGGAGACAACCATGTTGGCCCTTTTATGTGATCAGAGGATCTGGGAGGGGTCAGCAGTGCACTGACACTGAGGCGCTAATAAGGCATGACCTTCGTCGGTGGCCAGCCCTCCAGCAGCCAAGCTTCACAGAAACCTCCTGGACCACAGGCCTGAGAACCGAGGAACAGAGTCTCGGACCAGGATGAAAGTAAAACACACCCCCAGATGTCTTCCTTTTCCTTTACGTCCTGAACAATAAATCACAGCCATTGTTACTCCAATATTAGTGAGTCAAAGACTTCAAAGAAGGGCCCTCTACGACAGAAGAGAATAGATTTAATAATAGGGGGAAATTCCATTTATAGCCAATATAAAGATACATTCATTTGTCCTTCTCTTATACTTAAAAAAAAAAAAAGAAGGAAAAAAAAAACAACTTTCATCCATGGCTAATTATCAGTACAAACCTGGCCCATGGCCCAAATTCTCCCACTCGATTGTGCAGCAAGGTAAACAAAGTGCCATCCAAGTAAAACCAGCCCTTGAAACTTAAGTATTAGATGAAGAACTCAAGGAGCTTACCATGAAGGAGCCGAGACGAGGAGAGGGATCTTAATTCTCTTGGACTGTACTGATAATAGTAATATGCATCATGGCTATTGCAAGGATATCTTTAAAACAGTGATGAATTGCATTAAGCGACATTCATGTCCATGAAAATGAAAAAGCAAACCAAAACAAGAAATCAGTTTGACCACCTCCTTTCAGATGGATGCAATGTAAGGTTTATTGCTCTATCTCCCCCAATATTCATTCATTTACATACCCCCCAAAAAGGTAATGAGCAACCACTCTGCACCAAATCCATCTCACATGTCCAACTGGAGAGATGGAGAAATACATGAACAATGAAATATGCTGTGATAAGAAATACAAGTGATATTAAAAAAAAATCGATGGCTAGGTCACTAAGAAGGACACCCAACCCAGCAGAATGGGGGCATGTATTAAAGGCAAAGGTTCGGGGCTGTGAGAGAGGGCTCTGTTTTGGGCACTGCCAACAAACAGCTGGGTACGGCTGGGGTGTTGTTTTGAATCTGGGGGAGCAGATGGCAGGCACATTGCGGACGACTCAAAACCTTGCGAACTTGAAAGACTGGAAAGCAAGAGCCTCGCGGGACCCATTTTGTCTTTCAGGCAGGTGATTTCAGACAGCCAAGGGCCAGGCGGATGGATGGATGGATCAAGGCTGAATGGAGCCCCCTCATCCTCTGTCAAAGGATGGGGAGGTAGCCTCAACCCTTTCATCCCCCGGCCCCCACCCCCGCCCACAGGAGAAGGAGTGAATTATCGGATCCTTGGGGATGGGAAAGATGTGGAGTGACTCTAAGCCCATTTGGGGTTCTGCTTCGGGATTTGCATGATAGGAGTGAGCACACATATCAGGCCAACCAGGGCAAGCCCTGCCCCGGTACATGTGGGAGAGGACTAAAGGGGAGGATGGGGGTGGAACACTATCTGCATCCCCATGACCGTGACCTTGACCATGACCGGTTGGGTGACTATGAGTGCTGCAGACCTCATTTTGACTCCAGGAGGTCTCCAGATAGAGACTTGGAGGGCACGTAGGAAGAAGATTGATTCCAGCCTCAGATTTGAGCCACATGCTCCCACCAGGCTTTGCCAGCAACATGCCGTATCTTTATCTCCATCTGGTCCCGTGTCGGGTTTGCAGTCGGTTCAGAATGCAGGGGGAGAGAGGCACGATTAAGCAACCCTCCCCAAGATTTCCCAGTCAGAACCCAAATCAAACAAATGGCAGCGGGGGGTGAAAAGGACAAAAAGAGATTCCAGAGATACTGAAGGCTGGATTTAGGATGCTGGATCATCGGTAACTAAGGGATCTTTCAAAATGACCACACACACACACACACAAAGTAACTAAACCATCTTTCAACTGAAAAGAGGAAACCCTTTCAACTTAAAAAAGAAAATTCATTTCTATATTTCTTGATATTGTTAGTGTCTTTATTTTTCATAGAAAACTTTTCTTGTGTTGAAAAACATAAGACCACCTTCTACTCCCCATATATTTCAGTCTCTCTGATGAAAAATAATTGCTTTGAAGGGGGAGGGGGGCCGTGTTTGGACACCCTTAATCAGTGCATTACCTGATAGGACATTTATTAAGGATAAAACATTTCTTTTATCCCAGCAGCTGCCTCAGCAGTTGTAAGAAGAGGAGGGGGAGGGGAAAAGAAAGCCTTTATCATTTCCTGATCTCTCTAGCAAATTGCCAATTTATGCACAGAATATTACAAATACTGCTGAATTATTTGAGCCTGGAATTAATTTAGAGAATCTTCTCCTTCTTTGAGTGCTCAGGGATTTGGCTTATCTTTATTTGCTGAAGGAACCATGTCACTGAAAGCAGTCCCGGGATTATTTCAAGTGAATGAATAATGAAATTGCCCGGCTTTCTAATGGTTTCCAAATTCCATGACTAGCTCAGGAGGCTCTTCGTGGGCTAGTTCATCAGCTGGGTCCCTCACTGTGGATGAAGCACCCCCAGACTCGAAACAGGAGCCATGGATGGAGTAATTAAAGTCAGTGAGGAAAACCTAACGTCACCTGGGGTTACTGAAGGCTGCTGTGGAAAATGGAGAAAAGATCTTTCATCCTTCAGACGGCATCATTAAGGTAACACGCACACAATAATCAATTACCAAAAGCAGCTAGTTTTTAATAATCCTTCGCTAGTACAAAATCCTTTAATCATGACGGAAATCATTGCTCTTGCTAGAGGTAAAAAACACCAAAGAAGAGAGAAGAGGTCTAAGCTCTAAAACATGATAAACAAAGAACCCAAATAAATTACTCTTTTACCCAAAGTTGTCTATGTACCACAGCTCACCTCTTAAAAACCCTCCACTCAGCCATGCAGGTCAGTTATGTAACCAGTAACCATCCCGGATATTTATTTCTTTTCGCATCCTGCTAAGCCATGAATATTTATCGTGCAAAACAATATAAATACAAAAATGAAAACGAAACACATGTGTGATCCACAAAACCAGAGTATTGCATTTAATATTTGGAGTATTTCACCCCAATAATTAATTCTTCTACTCCTATCTCAATGCAACCACACATAAAGTTGAAAATGCAGACTTTCATTCTGCTTTTTCACAGAGATCTTAAATATCTTGTCAAGCCCTTAACCATTAAAAAAACAAACAAACAAACAACAACAACAACAAAACCTTGGCATATGATACTCTATCTTATGTACATTAACAAAAGAACATAAAACATTATTCAGGTTTTCTTAACTATTAACTCCCTAACACTCAAAACAGTGCCTGGCAAAGAGCAAGAGCTCAATAAATGCCTGATGAATGGATACATAAAATAGCATGAACAAACAAATGAATGAATAAGTGAATGGTTTTTCCCCTGAAAACAGTCAAATATTCAGCTAGATAATCACACTGCTTCTCTAAGAAACCATTATGTCAGAAGCAGGCTTCATCACAATGTCTTGAGTTAATAAAGTTTGTGTCAAATCTGGTTATGAAATTGTCTTAACTCATTTTATTATACACTTTATATACATTCTATGAAACCCAAACAACACATCTCTTCCTGCATGACAAGTAATATTCGGCTTCTCTATTCTGCTTAAAAAAAAAAAAAAAATTTTCTTTAAGAGTATTCTGGTTTCTCTTCCAGCCTACCAACTACATCAGAATGTCACCCCAGCATATTTACAGGCCCCTCCCATGATAGTTCCGATAATTCTGCTGAACTGGGATTTCAAGGCATTAAAATAAACAGTTGTAAATATCTACTGATTAAGCATTAAACCTAAGATATCATAAAATTGCTGAGGTTCAAGGGGCTGCCACTTCCCAACGATTCAGCTCTTTAGGTGCAATTTTGACACATTTGCCTTAATGTGCCATTTGTGAAATGTATATCTTAAATCAGCAGTGAAATGAAACCAACATCATTAATTCTACAAAAAAATCAGGGAACCGCCACATGTATTATCCTGCCACGTGCAGTGTTAGCAGCATGTTACTTCCCAGGCTGAATATTACAATTGCTCGATGTTATCCCTTATTACTTTAAAGGCAATTTTACATTTCACATCCAAATTAATGGCTAATCTCAAGAGACTTATTATGTTTAATTACTTTTTATTCCTGAATCCTCCCTTTCTCCCTGCTCATTCTTTCCTTAAATGACGGTCAAAAACTATGGATATAATCAGAGAACACAAAAGTTGTTCAACTGTGAATGCTGATTAGAACAGAGGCAGGACCTAAAACTTCATCTCTCTAAATTTAAGAGCAAAAAGACTCTAAGGCCTAAAAAAAAAAGAGTCATTTTTGATCTGTTTAAAAAATCTGGCCAAGGACAAAGTGTCTAGGTTCAGCTCTGCCTCTAATATGCCATGTCCTTAATAAGCAAGTTGCTCATTCCCTCTGTTCTTCATGTTCCCTATTCATCCACGGGGGCATCTCTGCGCCACAGTCAATATGATACTCATGAACACTTAGGGTCCAGCAGGCCCTGCCTTGATACACATTCTTAGCTGGAACCGCTTGCTCGTACCCATCTGGCATCCAACTTTATAGACACTGCTGATCTTTCCAGATTCCAACCTCCTGCCTCACTTCCTCTCACCTCGCTTTGTCCTACAGACTCAGGTCCCTAAATAATGTTGCCAGTTCTATATTCTCCTTTTCCTTCATGATCAAGCTGAGTACTGGCCACTCGGCGAGCCTGTTTCCTCAAGTGGGACAAGCCCTGGCCTCTAGAAACACCCTGGAAGCTCCGTCGACCAGCTCAGACTTGTTGGACTATGTGGCCTCATTTTCCAAAGCAGCCTGCAGTAACCTCTGATAAAGTAGCTGCCACCATTCCTAGATCAGACTCATCCCAGTCTCCGGGCCCATTCTGATGGAGGCAGGATTTATATCATTGACTTCAAAATCTTATCAGCGTTTGCCATTAAGTGGTCCTTGGAAATCTAGGCTCTGGGCCCAGCAGTCTTACCCGAGTTTCTTTTGCTGGTAATTAGGCCTGGGATCAAGAGTCTCTAAGATGACTCCCCTGCCTTAAACCCCATTTTCCCCAATTTGAGACGTCCCCCTCTCTCAACCGTGGGCCCAGCTCCTGGGTTCTGATTGATTGCCTTTCCTACCATCCCAAGCTTCTCGAGGACAAGAGACAGACTTGAGCCCCTTTCTGTGACAAAGTCCTGTCAGACAAACTGCCCAGGTGTCATCAACACTCCTGGCTGTGTCCTTAATGCTGACTCTTACCTCCATCCTCTAAAACTGGAATTTTATGTGCTGACTAAATACTGCCTGATTCAAAATTTAAAACTATGCCTACCATTCAAAAAATGTGTCTGTGGTGGGAGTTCCCTGGTGGTCTAGTGGTGAGGATTCAGCACTTTCACCACTTCAGCCCAGGTTCAATCTCTGGTCTGAGAACTGAGATTCCACATAAAGCTGCTGCATGGTATGGCCAATGAAATAAAATAAAAAATAAATGTGTCTATGATGGATAAGGTACCTTCGTTATCTCTTTTACATTTTCTCAATTGCCCGTGTAAGGAACATACTATTATCCCATTTTAAAGATGAAGAAACTGAGGTTAAGGCAGATGGCCCAGGGTTTCACAGAAGTGAAAATCAGAGCCTGGACTTGATCCAGATCTTTTCTGTACTGCTTGGATTCTCATTCTACTTATATTAATGTCTTGTTGCTGCTATAACAAATTACCCCAAACTTAATATCTTCATGCAACAGAACTTTTACTCTCTCAGAGTTACAGAAGACAGAGGTCTAAAATCAGTTTCACTGGGCTGATATGAAAGAACAGAGGCTCCCTCCAGAGGTTCTAGGCAAGAATCCTATTTTTGCCTCTTCCACCTACTAGCAGCTGCTGGCATTCCTGGGCTTGTGGCCACATCATTCCTGTCTGTGTCTCTGGGGTCACAACATACTCTTCTACATCAATATCCCTCAGTCTTCCTCCTCAAAGACACTCATGACTGCATTTAAGCCCCACCTATATAATCCAGGACAGATCCCCACCTTTAGATTCTTAATTTAATCACATCTACAGGTCCTATATAAGCTAACGTTCACAGCCTCTTAGGATTACAACATGGATATTTTATGGGGTCACTATTCAGCCACTGTATTAGCAAACAATCCATTTTCAATTTCCATCCATTGAAAGCACTGAACTGTTTTCAGCATTGGGAATAAAACAGTAATACTCACAAGAGTGATTCTGGTCAGTTTCCAGAACAACTTCAACTTGCATGTATTTCTCCCATCTGTGATCTCATACATTCTTCAAAGCAGCAGGAAAGTAGGCATTAGCGTGCTCATGTTATAGCATGGGAAATCAAGGCTCAAGTAGATACAGATTTTCACCAGGGGTGACAGGTAAGAAGGAAGCAGGGGAGGTAGGACCCCAATAAAGTGAGCATGACTGCTCTTCTGTCTGACCAATCCCTAGCCTCCACAGATCCTGCTCCACCCCAACGATTTCCGTTCTCACTTCTGGAAGTGTCCTTCCTCCTGTACTCCAAGAGGCTGGGGAGTGACCAGGGCACTCTGGGTGATCTGCCTCTGTTACCCGCGGCCATGCTGTTTGTTCTTCTTCTTCCTTTTTTTTTTTTTTTTTGCTTTTTAGGGCTACACCTGCGGCTTATGGAGGTTCCCAGGCTAGGGGTCTAATTGGAGCTACAGCTGCCGGCCTACACCACAGCCACAGCAACACAGGATCCGAGCACATCTGTGACCTACACCACAGCTCGAGGCAACACCAGATCCTTCACCCACTGAGCGAGGCCAGGGATCAAACCCGCAACCTCATGGTTCCGAGTCGGATTTGTTTCTACGGCACCATGATGGGAACTCCCGTTCTTCACTTCTAACACATGGAGATAATGATTTCCACGAGCTTTTCTCCCAAATTGCTTTCCCTCATCCATAAACTGCATTACTTTCCCCCCTTGTAATTATTCTACATTTTTGTACTTTGAACTACATTTACCATCTGCTAGCCCAATTACACAAATGATCCAAATCCTTTTGAATCTGGTTAAATTGTTCGACCGGATTTGCTCATGCTCCACTTCTGAAATCATCTGTGAACATGGATGCGACACAGCCAGTCATAAATAGACAGAGGAGTGGGAAGGTGGGAGGTGGGGTGGGGTGGGGGAGACACATCAGGATGATGTCAGGCAGAGAATGGGAGGTGCAGGCGTGGTGAGGAGAGCGAATTCTGGACCCACTACTCCAGGAGCCTGGGAGTTAATTGTAGGCACCTCCAAATGTGCAGGTTCAGCACCTTCAATGTCTCATTTCCTTGTGCTACCAAAACAAACAAACAAAAAATGGATTTTACTTTCTTGTCTCCCTAGAAGATTTTTGCGAGGATTAATTAATGAGACAGTTTTGATTAAGTACTGTGGAGAGCACCACTGCATCCATAACTGACATCTGGATGCTGCTATGTAGCAGCTATTGTGTATCAGAAGTTAAAGTCTAAAGTCTCTGTGGCAACATTGTATCCTTTGGTCCCTGTTCAGGGTCAGCCAGTTCCCTCCCCTGATGTTTGACCTCTCCTGGTTCAAGAACCTTCCAGCTAACAAAACATACCAAGATCTAGCTGGGGAGCTAATGAAGACAGACCCCACTCCTTGTTCTCAGGAGACCCACAGTTGCGATGGGAGGCAGACCAGAAGAGAGACCTGTGGGAGGGAAGCAGGAGATTCCAGAAGAGGAGAGAAGAGAGTTACCTAATTCAAACTATGGCCAGCCCATCAGGGCATCCGATTCTGTAGTGAGGAAAAGCTGAGCTAAGTCTTACCCAGCAGGAGGAGCTGGCCTTGAGAGAGGAGAGGAGCATCCCAGGCTGAGTGGATAGCAGGTGCAAAAACCTCAAGAAGGAAAGAGCAGGCAAGGTTCCAGGAGGTTTGAGGCCCTGCTGGTTCCCGGTGAGCAGAGGCAAAGCACAGCGACAGGGACAGACGACAGAGCACACAGCATAAATGACACACACGTGAAGGTCCCACCATTTGTAACTTACTTGGGTCACAATGAAACTCGTGTGCAAGAAGTAATAAAAAGATTATGAACCAGTTATAAGAGAAGTTCTTCCTCCGGCAACTGCTGCCAATGATTTTGGGGCTTCTGCAACCCTGCTGTGTGATCTAAACGATTTAAAATAATCCAGAATGTCAAGTACTAGCTGAGACTGTCTTCATAGCTTCCAGATAATCAGGTTTGGGTTTTTGGTTGTTGTAGTTGTGGTTTCTTCTTATTTGCTATTACACTGATCAATCAACAAAGGAGTGAAGTGAAAAAAAGAAGACTCAAGTTTGCAAACTGCAAGTTTGGTCCTGACTCACTCAGGACTGAAAGCATCCTTAAAGACTTTCGGAACTCTACAATATATGCAATGAGTCCCAGGCATACCAGGAGCTCTCCCAAGAAGCAGTCTCACCACCCAGCTCTGCTGCAGACAGAGAGAGAGCAATGCAAAGGCTTCGTTGCTTTACCCACACTCACTGAGGCCCGATGCACACCAGGTTTTGTGCTCGAGGCCCACAGACAGAGAGAAGAGTACGACCCAGTGATCCTTCAAGGCGATCTTACTGTACAGGGTGGATGGTCCAGAGAGTCCCTATGATATTGCAGTTAGATGAAGCCACCATTAATCAGCCCCAAGCAGTACAGCAAACTCACTGTACATGTGATCTCATTTAAATTTCCGAAGAATCCTGTGGGAAGGGAGCTTTTGGTGCACCCATTTAGCAGATGATGAAACTGAGGTTCAAGTTACCCAACTTAAACTATTTATCCAAACCACCCCTAACCTCAGGAAAATGTAGAGCCACAATTCAAACTTGGATCCATTTGAATTCAAGACCTAGAAACTTAAGCACTAAGAACTAGACTAACTGTCAAAAGTCAGCAAAGTGGCATAAACCTTACAGACCCTGAGGCTATAGCACAGAAAAGGGCCTTTATGAGATCCTCTAACTCAACATTACCCCAGGATATGAATCAGGAAATGGAAACACAGAGCAGTCAGGGGACTCACCTAAGGTCAAAAACAAGTTCGAGGTGTTCAGTGCTCTCGGCTTCTCACCCTCAGAGTGATGTCACTATTGATACGCCCCCATCACTCTGAGACCCAAGTCAGTAGGAGCTGGTCAGGTTTCGGGCTGCACCATGTCAGCTCTTGTCATCAGAGGGGGCTTGGTTTTTACTCTGCAGCATGGAAGTACGGTGAAACGAACAGGTGCTGAAGATAGTCAGCCTGGGTTGACATTCTAGCTCTGCCATCTTCTGCTGTGTGACCTTAGGTAAGTTATTAACCTCTCTGTGCTACAGTTTTCCCTTCCATGGGAAATGGGATGCATGATGATTACTATCAACTAGGCTCGCTGTGAGGATTAATGAGTTACTAGGTACAAGGGACTTGGATTACCGCCAGGATTGTAGTAAGCATTCAATGACTACTAGTTACCTTTAGGATTACTACTCCAACCCTCCTAATCTGTCCATAAACCCTGGCACCCTCTGGCCCTCTGGTAGCCTGCTACAACCCCCCCCACCACCACCACCATCTCAGCCTTTGCAAGAAACACAGCCTGCCTCGACTTTATTCTTCACACCTTGAAATGAATTTCCTTAGGATCTGGCATATATTTTCTTAAAGTGCAGACAAGGACATACAGCAATGACTATCAATATCAATCAATATTTGTTTTATAACCAGAGATGCTAGAGGCTAAAGAGTCCTTTCAAAGGTCTCTGAGCACTTAGCTCTTGTATCACTTTCTCATGTTCTAGATAATTCACTTATTTAACAAATGTGCTATTTATCCCTGCTCTCTGTTCCCACTGGGAGCAAGCTCCATGAAGGCAGTGGTCCATGTCTATCCTGATGTATCCCAAGCAGCAGAAGTACTGGTCATCTAGTACTGGTCTCAGCAAGAATCAGGGCAGCTCTCAAGGGGAAGCTCCCAAGGCATTCAGCTCTGCAGGCTCACAGGAAGCACTCCACACACGCGTGCTGGCTAGTGAAGGAGGCATCAGACATGCCATGTCCCAGCAGAATGACCTTGGGCAAGTCACTGCCACCTTAATAAACGTCAACAATCTTATCTGTAAAATGACAATAATAACCCCTGCCTCAGAGATTGTTGGGCACTCTAAACAACAAGTAAAAAGTAAACTTTGTCTAGATACTCATGTTGCAACAGAAGAAAGGCTGGGGGAAAAATGTAATTGTAATGTATACATGTAAGGATAACCTGACCCCCTTGCTGTACAGTGGGAAAAAAATAATAATAAATAACTATAAAAAAAAAAGTACTTTACCAAACTAAAATGTGGTACAGAAACATTTTTTTTTTCCTTTTTAGGGCTGCACCTGGGGCATATAAACATTTCCAGGCTAGGCGTGGAATCAGAGCTGCAGCTGCTGGCCTATGTCATAGCCACAGCAACAGCAGATCCAAGCCGTGTCTCTGACCTACACCACAACTCACACCAACGATGAATCCTTAACCCACTGAATGAGGCCAGGGATCGAACCTGCATCCTCATGGGTACTAGTCAGGTTCTTAACCTGCTGAGCCACAACAGGAACTCTGGTACAGAAACATTATTCTTGCTCTTATGTATGTAATGACAAGGACCTGGATTGCCATTCACTTACTCATCATTTATCATTCATCCATCCAGGACCTGCATTCAGCAAATTCAAGTGAACAAGGCGTAGCCACTGATCTCAAGGAGTTTACTGGCTTGAGAAGAAAGAGAGGAGGTTTGGAAGGAGGGGATGGTTTCTAGCCAGTCAACAGAGGAAGTGACCATCAAAACAGATGGACTCTAGAGTGTCAGAGAGGGGAGGAAAAAATGCACCCAGCGGGGGAGAGAAGCTATTCAACTTGCTGGGCACCTTGTAACTGTTAATAATCAGAATCACTCCTGTCACTGAGCATTGCTATTCCCAAGGCACCAATGAGGAAACAAAGCTCAGAGAGATTCACTGACTTCGCCAAGGTCACAGAGCTTTATATTACAGAAGCCACATCTGAACGAGGCCTGATTGGACTGCAATCCCACCAGATACAGTCATCAGGCAAAACAGTCTGAGAGAAGTTCGGTTTCTCCTGAGAGCTGTGAACAATCTTGGTGCCACATGCTTGGTGCCTGTGCCTCCGACCCTAGATGCTGCTCCCTGGAGCTGCCCACAAGAATGAAGACTGAGCACCAGATCCACAGATTAGCCCAGGGCTGCAGGAGGACCACCAAGCAGGGCTGGCACTGCTCAGGAGCTGGCAGGTCCTGAGGGAAGCTTCCCTTTTCTTTTTTTTTTGGTAGTCAGTGGTTTTAGTCACTCAGCCTTTCAGATGGTACCCAGAGCTCTTTGTGGGAAAGTCATTTGCATCTCCAAGAGACTCATTTGCATGGAGTCAGACCTCTGGGGCTTCGCTTCCCCTTGATAAGGTAGTGAGCTCATAAAGTGAAATGTGACCCAGGCCATACCAGAGCCTCTTGCTCCTGGGGCAGTGAGCATTGGCTTATCATCCTGGCATCTCTGCCCCCAGCCTGAGTCTGAGAGAGAAGGTCCCTTGGAAGTGCTACTGACCCTGGAAATAAGGGTCCCATCTCCGAGAGCACTTGGGGCAAGCCCTCCTCCCAGGTATCTCAGACCACGGCAACTTGAGTGGGGTGTCCCCAACCTGGCAGTATTTCATGGGCTCCATGTGTGTGACAGGCATGTGCCAGGGTGTGCGAGGTCTTCTTTCCCTCAAGGAGCGCATGGACTAGGAATTTCTCCCACTGGCATCCACCACTTAAGAGCAGTGTGGCCTGGGCATATCAGCGAACCCCTCTGTGTCTGAGTTCCATCAGCCGAGGAAGAGTCTGAAGACATGACTTTTCTCACTGAGCTGCTGTGAAGACTAAATGAAACGAGGTCTACAAAATGCTCAGCGCAATACCTGGACCAGTAAGGGCTCGTCGATGTTAGCAATCGTAGCAGCAAAGGCAGGGAGGGGGCAGTTGCACCTGAGTCAGTGGGGCTGGCAATGGTAGCAACTGAGGAAACGTAGACAGTAAGGTGGCAATGGCGGCGGCGGTGGCAGTATGGTGGCAGAAGCAGAAGCAACAGCAGTGGTAGCAGGCACAGAAGTACTAAGATGCCAGACCTCTTATTTGCTAAGAGTGACTAAAACGTGCTTAGAGTAATTAAGAGTGACTAAGAGGAAAACTTCCTCTCAAAGGCAGAGAACCTGGAAAAGCAGCATTTTGGTCAAAGTTGGAGAGAAAAGCCAAGGAGTGGTAGGTGGACCGAATGCCATTCATGGAGAGCCAGTTCTTATGTCCATAATTTTGGCTACATTTGTCATCACACTAAATCTTCACAATGCTTTTTCAAAGAGGGAAATGGGACTCAAAGCAGTCAGAGGACATATTCAAGGTCACAACTGCTGGATGGGGAGTCTGGATGTATGTGGAAGAGGCTTCAATCCACTCCTAGGCTCTTTGCCCTGCACCCCCTTAGGCAAACTGGAGACATGACAAATACAGACTCTTGGCCTGGAACAATGCCTTCCTTTATGCCCCCCAACTTCACTTATTTTCCCCCCATATATATATGTACCTTCTTCATGTATATACATATAACATGCAATATTTTATCCACATAATACATGTATCATCTGTATATATCATATCACTCTTAGCATTCTGCTTTAGACCCATCTGTTCCCATGTCTCCCCTCTGGCCCCCCAACCAAACTCTGAACTCTCTGAAGGACAAGCATCTTCTGTACTGCAACACCTGCCCCATCATAATGCCTAATGTGTAAAAGACTTAACTCACTGAATACGGACTGTTCACCCACTAGGTGCTGGAGTCTCTTCAAGGAACTTGGGACACTTCCATGAACAAGACACACTAAACTTACCCCTGCCTTTGTGGAACATTCCAATGAATATACAGGCAACACAACAAATAAGCAAATACATGACTACTGGATGAGGTCAATGACTGAATGAAGGCTAGAGGAGGGGTGGTGGACCTGCTCTGATCCCTTTCCAATTTCTGATCCTATTTTCAATCAGAAACTTTACATTGGCATTATAATTTCCAAGTGTAGCTGTACTTTTATCTGACGTCACATTGGGCCCGTAGAGAAGGCAGTCATAGAATCGTGCCATTTTATGGAGGGGGAAACTGAGGTCAGAGCTGTAAGGTGCACTGAACAAGGCTGAGACCCTAGAGACTGAGGACCCCTGAGGTCTCCTGATCTCCTCCGGGGACTTCCCTCCCAGGCTCCCGCCCACGTGGGTGTGGCTGAATTTCCTGCTCTCAAAGGCAAGGCAAGGCTCAGTGTTATTCTCCGGCATTTCCCTTTGATTCCCCAGTTGCCTCGGTCTTAAGATTCTTCTGATCATCCACTCTCCCTCTCTTCGGGGTGTCTCTGTCAATATCTCAGCTGTCAGGATCAACAAGTCATCGCAGTAATAACCAATCAATGGCTTACGAACATATGGTCTTTTTCAATTTCCAAGGCGTTGTCTAACCCCCTCGGATCCACCTGACAACCCTTGGAAGTAGGAAGATTGCATCTTGCAGGTAGGGAAACAAACCCACCCTGGGAAAGATAAGGAGACCCCCGTGGGGGGCTGTGTGCGCATGCGCTGCTGAGCCAGGCCAGGAGGCCACGCCCTTCTGTCCCCTCAGTGGGCTCCCTTCCCCCCATCAGCCCCACACCCAGCCCCCAGGCACAGTGGATTTGCTCCGAATGTTTCATTCACCACCTCCCAAGCCCTGTTCCCTTCCTGTGAGTCAGCGGCTGCCATCCACGCTCATCTTTATGCAGATGAGACACGCAGGATGTGCGTTCTTGCGTGGAACCCTGTAAGATCTATTTATGGACCTAATTGTCAGTTTTCATGAGTGACAGGCATACAGTGCTTTGACTACCCAGCCTCATGTGTCTGTATCTGACATTTTAAATAGAACTCTCTCTTCCCCTCCCTGTTCTTTTAGGAAGTAATTTGAAGGAGCAGGTATTTTTAAATTCATATATCTTTAATTATATCTACACAACTGTCAGAGATTAATGATTTCCTCAATCTGCTTCTTCTTCAAGGAGAATTCGGAACTGCGGAAATGCTGAAAAGGGTTCCAGCGGATATGCTGTCAGTAACAAAGACATTGGCAGGCAAGGGCTTCGGCTTCAGTCAAGTTCAAGTTCTTGTCGTAGATTAATTTTGCGCGACGCTTCTATGAATTATTGAGAAAGCAGCACTCGTGGATGGCAAACGTAAATAGATCTATACATATAAACCAATAAAAAGGCTTGTGACAGACGGGGAGCGGGCTCTGAGGGGAAACTCTCCCCTGCCCCTCAGAGAAATAAGTAACAATAGGCCCCAGGTGGTATCCATGTCTCTCCACCCTCAAAGAAAATCTCTCCTTCCTTTGTAAGCAAACTCAATCCAGACGCTGGAGGTCAGGGAGTACTTGAGAAGGAATCGCATCCAGCTCTCCTCTTGGAGGCCAGAATTTCTGCTGCCATAAAACTCATTTAACAAAGGTTTGCTCCACATCTGCTGGGTGCCAGGCACAAGGCACGGCCCTTAGAATCAAAGGGGTCACAAGAGAGAGGAAATAAAACAACAGAGAATCCTCAGCAGACAGTGGAATAAGCACACCGAGGGATGCTTGTCTACAGCTGTCAGAAAGGAGAGGCAGACGTCTAGTCACAAGCCCTCCTGCTAACCAGGTATGTGCTGCTCAGTGAATTCACTTTTTTCTCCCCCAGTAAAATGGGATCGAGGTTATTTTCCTTTTGTGAGCATCATACCAAATCTGGCTTTTGTTCCCCATTGACGGTCTCATTTCCCCTGCATACATCCCATGCCCCTCCCTGCACGCTGAATTCCTCATCCTCCCTCTAAAAGACGGTGATTCCTCATGTCTCAGTACACGCAGCTGCACAAGTGGCTCTGGCACGTCTTCCTTCTGTTTAATAAGCTCCTGATCAACTGTCATCATGGGGCTTGAATCCTACCTCTTCCAGGAAGCCTTCTCCGATCCCCCAGATGAAGTCATCATTCCTCTAATCCCTGGGAAACACCTCCAAGAAGGTGCGCATCACCCTGAGCTACCATCATTTCATTGTCTAACCTCACAGTGGGACTGTGTCTTCAGAAAGAAACTGTTCCGCATTTTATGTCCTGGCTAGTGAGTGGCCCCTGGTAGACAAGTACTCCATCAAGGGCTGTTTAAATGAATGCAAAGGGAATGAATGGATAAATAATCGAATGAATGATGAGTGGTAAGTGTAAATACCTTGCAAACTGTAACAAAAAAAGCTACTGTTTAATAAATGTTTACTATGCCCCAGGAACATAGCTTATGTGCATAGAATTTCATTCAACCACAACAACTCCACAAAATAGATGGGTTTTAAGGAAATTCAGGGTGCTGATACTGGCCAGTTGGAACTGTTGCCAGTGAAAGACAACATCATCAACCCTTTAGAAATTGTAATTGGGGAGTTCCCTTTGTGGCTCAGGGGTTAATGAACTGGACTAGGATCCATGAGGATGAGGGTTTGATCCGCGGCTTCGCTCAGTGGGTTAAGGATCCAGCATTGCTATGAGTCGTGGTGTACGTTGCAGATGTGGCTCAGATCCCGCATTACTGTGGCTGTGGCATAGGCCGGCAGCTACGGCTCCAATTTTTTTTTTATTCAGAAAAAGAATAGAAATTGTAATCATCTAAATGGCAGCCCCCAAATGATGTTTTTCCCATCCTAATCCATGGCTCCCAAGTATGTAACTTTATTTGGAGTAAAGGTCATTATAGATGCATTTCAGTGAACTATTTTGAGATAAATAAATTCTGGATTATTTGGGTGGATCCTAAATCCAGTGGCAGATGTTCTTATAAGAGACACACAGAAGAGAAGTGAAGACAGAGCAGAAAGCCACAAACCAAGGGATGCCAGCAGGCACCAGAAGCCAGAAGAGGTAAAGAAAGATGTTCCTCTCGACTTTCCGTAGGGATACCTTGATTGGGACTTCCAGCTTTCAGAGCTAAGAGAGAGTAATTGCTGGGCTTCTTCTTCTTTTTTTTTTTTTGTGCTGCACCTGCAGCATATAGAAGTTCCTAGGGTGGGGAATGAACCTGTGTCACAATAGTGACAACACCAGATCCTTAACCCACTGAGCCACCAAGGACCACCTTTGTTGTTTTTTAAAGCCACTAAGTTTGTGGGCAATTTTAAAAGCAGCCTCAGGAACCTAACACAGAGAGTCATTTTTATCCCTGTTATAAAGACAAGGAAATTGAAGTTGAGAGAGCAAGGGGGTTTTTTCCAAGGTACGCAGCTATTCATCAGCAGAGATGAGATTCAGATCCAGGCCCATCTTATTCCCAAGGCTTTCTGCCCTCTGTGATGCTCTGGTTCTCCCACAGGCAGCCTCCCTAGAGAGATACCTCCCGAGGTTGAGTGGAAGCTCTGACGCATGCGTATGCCCAGGCTCTACCTGCAGGGACGCCCACTCACTGGACCAGAGGAAGGGCCATGGCATCTGTCTTTTCTGATAAACACTACAGATGGTTGTGTTGCACAGTGTGGTTGAGGACAATGGCATTGAAGGATGGGGTTTTCACTCTCGCAGTCCTGCATGTGTGCCCCCTCCAAAACACAGACCATGTAACACAGAAGGCAAAATCAGAAGAATGAACCAGGAGTTCCCATCATGGCTCAGCGGTTAGCGAACCCGCCTAGTATCCATGAGGACACAGGTTTGATCCCTGGCCCAGCTCAGTGGGTTAAGGATCCGGTGTTGCCATGAGCTGTGGTGTAGGTCGCAGATGCGGCTCGGATCCCCCACGGTTATGGCTGTGGCAGGCAACTACAGCTCTAACTGGACCCTGAGCCTGGGAACCTCCATATGCTGTAGGTCTGGCCCTAAAAAAGCCAAAAAAAAAAAAAAAAAGAAGAAGAAGAAGAAGAGGAGGAGAAGGAATCAAACCCCAACTTAAAAGCTGGGCTCTCCATGTATTCCGCGGGCATCGCCCGCATGCTGCACCCTAAGGGAGTGGAAACAAATACATGGGCTGGTTCTAAAGCAAAGCCATTCCGACTCCCCATTGGGTTTGTTAAATCATTTATAATTCCAAGAAGCTGAAGTAAATATTTAGCATTTGATTCCTAATCCATAAATATTTACACGTAGGGATTTCCTCATGTTTGACAAGCCCACCAGAGGTTCTGCAGTCTTAGCGAGTGTGACAAATGAAACCTTGTGATCCCTCATCCCTCAGCGAGGAACATGTGGCCACTCGTGCAAGAGTCCTGATGCAGGGAACAGTCTGTGCGTGCCCAGGGGTGCAGCCAAGGTGGCTGAGAACTGCCAAGGGATTCAACTTGGAACAGCCAATTTGGAGAAGCAGAGGAAACAGAGACCGCCCCCCACCATTCCCCCACCCCCCAAAAAAAAGAGAGAGAGAAAACTGATGCTGCTCGCTCCTCGAGTAAGTACTTTCAAAGGTTCCTGTGGTATTTTCCACTTAGGAACTTTATGATAATTATCATTTAAAAGTGGGCTTCCAAAGTGAAAATAGTGACATATTTGCACTAGAAAATTCACCAAGAAACTCTTTTTGAATCTTCCTTTAAGAATCCTAGAGTAACTGCAGTGAAGTTGGCAGAGTCCCTCAATCCATCTAACCCACGCCGTTGAGAAGTGCGTGTGTATAAAACTTTAGGAGTTCCCATTGTGCCTCAGTGGGTTACAAACCCAACTAGTATCCATGAGGATGCGGGTTCAATCCCTGGCCTTGCTCAGCGGCTTAAGGATCCGGCATTGCTATGGCTGTGGCATAGGCTGGCAGCTGCAGCTTGGATTCGACCTCTAGCCTGGGCACTTCCATATGCGGCGGGTATGGCCCCAAAAAGCAAAAAAAACAAAAACGCTTTATTAAGTCTACTTACTTTATTAAATGTGTGGCATCCTGCTAGGAGGTGACAAGTAATAAGACAAGAGATTTCTAAAATGTATGGTTATCAAAGGGAAATGTGGGGGCAAGAGATAAATTGGGAGGTTGGGATTAATGTACATACTGTACTATATTTAAAATAGGTAACCAGCAAGGACCACTGTACAGCACAGGGAATTGTATTCAATGTTATTAATAACTTACATGGGAAAAGAACCTGAAAAAGAATCAATCAATGTATAGGTAAAATTGATTCACTTTGCTGGACACCTGAAACACATTGTAAATCAACTATGCTCCATAAAATAAAAATAAACATTAATAAATTAAATGAAAAGAAAAAAGAAAAAGACCAGGTTCCTCTCTTGAGAAGTCTTACTTTCTTCCTAAATGACTCGCCATAAAAAAAATGAGTTACCACTTCTGACGTACCTACTATGTACCAAGCCCTCTGTTATGGTCTATACCCAGTCTCTAATTCAAAAATCCCTATTTTCTGGGTGAGTAAAGAGGCTCTGCAGGCTAAGTGGCTTGCCCAAAGTTTTATTTCTCATATACTGTGGAGCTGGCTTTCAAACAAAGGATCAGTCAAGGGCCAATCAGACAAGCCGAACCTTTGCCAGCTCTTCAAAGAGGGAATTTAATGTGGGGAACCCTGACAATGGTGTTGGAAAAGCTGAAAAGCCAGGGAAAAAAGGAAGTGATTCAGGGATTAGCCAGAGCAGGAAGCTGCAACAGGCCCTAGGATTAGATCCACAAAAAGGGGAGGTGCTGTGACCAGAACACAGGAGATGCAGTCAGCGAGAGGGGGCTGGCACTGTGGCGGGGCTGCCCTGGAGCCCTGCAGACATCCAGAGAGGCGCCGCTGTCCACAGCAGGACTGGGTCCACAGAGCAGATGAGGCTGGCCAGAATCACAACCAGAAGCAGAGTGAGCAGGAGAAGTGTCCCAACCTCACTCTCTGTCCACCCCCCCCCCCATCTCCCTCCAGCCCTCCCACTGGCTGAGCCAGCCAGAAGCCCCAGTGTCTGGAGAGCTTAGGCAAACGGAGTTTGCAAAGTCAGCTCCTTGGGATACACAGAAATCTCTGCCATGCACAGGTAGAGAATGAATCGGAGAGCAAACAGGCAAATGATCAGGATACCAAGACCTGGCTTACTTCTCAGCCCTTGATCGGGCGGACGGAAGAACACTACACTGTCAGAAGAAACTGGGATGCGGTCTTGAAGATGCCGTTGTTCGCCATATGACCACGAGCAAGCCACACAAGCCCTGTACCTCCGATGTGGAGGAACACCCTGGACTTGTTATGCCTGGCCCCGCCCACCCACAGAACTGACCTGAGGGCCATGCAGGATGGCGTGGACGGTGATGCTTTGTCAACTGTGAGGCCCAGGTGTGCTTCCATTTACTTTGAACCTCGTGGGCAGATTTCCTTTCAGCTAACAATATCGTATGTCCAAACTCAGCCCCCTCCTCCCTTCCTCCGGGATATTCCCATCAGCCACCCCTCACCCTGAGATGCCCTTTGCTCCGCCCCAGCTACCTTGCTCAGCTCTGCCCTTTCCAAGGATATTTTCCAGGGGCTTGAGAGAGGAGGAGGATTTCGCATTAGGAAGTGCCTGGCTGGTGGCGGAGAGGAAGGTTAAGGACAGATGAGGATGCTGCCTGGTAATCCTCTCTAACTCATGTATGGCAGAGGTAGCAGACAATCATTTCTTGTGACTGAGACAAGATCAAAGGATTAAGGGGTTTTCGGTAAAGAAGGGCTGGCGTTCGGTCATGAGAATTTTAACAGTCAGGCTGCTGAAAAGAACAGCTTTGCTGGGTGAAAGTCTGAGAATACAGCCTAGGATCCTCATGGAAAGCTTGTGTTCTTTCAGGAAGAAAGGCCAGAGAAAGGCCAGAGTGCACCTGCCAGGAAAGCTACCATCACGTCCCAGAGCTATAGACGAGCCTGTCTGCAAACCCGCCTGCTGCTCTGGGAGGTGGGGGGGTAACTGTCTGAGCCTTTGAGATCTTCTTCTGAAAGTGACAGCATCACCCACTGTCTATCAAACCCTGAGCCCAGGCACACTGCTCTGTTCCCCATCTCACACTGGTCCTCAAAAGAACTCTGTAGAGCAGACAGAAGTATTTTTGTTCAGTAAGTCAAGAGAATGAGAAGTAGGTACCAAGCGCATTATGTGAAGTGACTCCATTAACAACAGACGTTACTAAGAATAGCTGTGTCTGTTGCGTACTTAGTACGGGCCAGACACCGTGCCTAGTGCTTCAGAATTAAGCCCCAAACCATGAGAGATACTGGTCCTCTTAATCAGTGGTGATGGACCAGGGTGTGAGAGAGATGGAGCTAAGGGCCTGTGTTTAGCACGTTCAGAAGAGGCAGAAGCAAGATTCAAATCCAGGGCTCTCGCGCCAGAGCTCTTTATCACTCCTCACCATTGGTCACTGGCTCGTCAAGAAATACAGGGCACTTGCTAGGTGCCAGGCACTGGTGGTGATGCTGATTGCACTGCAATGGACAGTGTGTCCTCAAGAAGTGGACACTGTCATCTGTGACACTACAGTGTCCGGGGGCGGGGGGAGGTAGGCCCGCCATCAGTAGGTATGTAAGCACTACGCTTGGCCCTGTCACACTGCTCCTAAGCGGCAACGCCAGTGGGACGGTCACATCTGTGATGTGTCCTAGAGTAACATCCTGCCTTGGTCTCCATCCATCAGCTCACAAGGGAAGGGTCGGGGGTGGGTATGAGGGGGCAGGTATGATAAAGATTTTCACTCCAAAACCTTTGGGTTAATTGCCCAAAGTAAAATAAAAGGTGGAAAAAGCTAAAGCAAAAATGCTTTTGCTGGAGTTCCCGTCATGGCCCAGCAGAAATGTATCTGACCAGAACCATAAGGTTGCAGTTTCGATCCCTGGCCTTGCTCAGTGGGTTAAGGATCCGGCGTTGCTGTGAGTTGTGGTGTAGGTTGCAGATGCGGCTCGGATCTGGCGTTGCTGTGGCTCTGGCGTAGGCCAGTGGCTACGGCTCCGATTGAACCCCTAGTCTGGGAACCTCCATATGCCGCGAGTATGGCCCTAAAAAAAGAAGAAAAAAATGCCTTTGTAAGCCCTTCCTCAGAAAAGTTGAACCTGACACCTTCCAGCTGGTTAATGCAGCTCAAGAGATGCTGAGTGACGGAAGACCAACTCAGTTCAGCAAGTTTTCATCCTTCCCAGGCTGGGTAGCATGAAGGGGTGGGGCACTGGATGGCTATTAAGTGGGGAGCTGCAGCAGGCTCTTTAAGACTGAAAACCTAAAGAAGTTTGGGATCAATGATAGGACAAGAGTATACATGAAAAACAGCTTGCCATCTGAGCCCTGCTTCTGTCCTCATGGATGTTTAGGGCACTCTTTTTTTTGGCCAAGTGGCTGTTTCGTGTTGTCATGGGAAGTATTTCTTATTTTCTTAATAGCCTTTCTTATATTTTGTTTCTCAGGAAATGAAGCAAATCCAAGCGTCTTCATGGTATTTCTTATTCCAAGGGACAACTATCGTCTGTTTTCCTGATGATGCTCAATTCTGTAAACACTCCCTGAAAGCCTACTGTGGGGCAGGCTTTGGTCAAGAGGAGCTAGATCCTCCTGCCCCTGCTCCGAAGAGGCAGGACCTGCTGGGAAGACAGATGTGAAGTGGAAGAAAGCATCGTGTGAGATCCAGAGCCCAGAATCCAAGTGGCGCAGGAAGGGCCTAACCATCCTTGTTGGCTGGGTCCAGGAAGGGACATCTAAACTGAGTCCTACTGGTAGTTTGATGTGTTCAGGCCATGCCTCGCCACTCTCTATAGTGATCCCCTTCCAGCATCCACAGGGGGCTGCTGTAGCACCTACTGTCACATTATATGTCTCCAACTCTTGGAGAGACCAGGGAGTGACCGCTGTCAGAGCTAGGCTGAGCTTCAGTGGTTCTCTCTCCCCCGAATCTGGAACTGGGACCCTGGGACTCAGTCTTGGTTGGGATCTTGAAGAGAGGAGCAGTAAAGCTGGCCACCAGCACAGTGACCGAGGCAAGTGTGCTGCAGAGAGTGGGGAGCAGGAAACAGGGCTGAAAAAAAAGCAATGGAAAATAATGCTGGAGAGACGGGAGGGGGACACATCAGTACCTGGCTTCCCAGGGCTGGGTTCACACCCTCTGGATGCCCGGCCTTCCAGATTGCTTTTGTGTGTGTGAGTCCGGCGGGGGCGGGGGGGGGGGGGTTATTCCAGAAAAAAAAAAAAAAAAGATTCTGGAGGGAAGCCAATGTGAAAACTGAGCAGGGAGCCATAAGGTAGCACGGTGTACTTGGGGATCCACAGGTGACACTGGGGTGCTCAGCTGTGACCTCCTAGAAGGCAGGAAAGGGGCAGTTGGTATCTCCCCACCACCAGCGGCACCTCCAGCACAGAGCCAGGCAGTGATGGATGCACACACGGCCTTGCACAGCCCACCTCTCACAAACCTTAGGGTCCTAGGAATCAGCCTTGATATGCGGGGCTTTGGTTTTCTCATGGTCACAAGAGCAGCAAACTGGCATCTGCAGATATGCTTGGGCATTTGTGTATATGATTTTGTTTGGTTTGAATTATCTCCCTGAGAGATGGGTCCTGTCACTCCTATGTTACAAGTATGGAAATGGAGGCTTGGAGGATTTAGAAACTGTCCCCAAGGTCACATAACTTAATACATGGCAGAGCTGAGACTGATCAATTTATAATTCTGAAATCAGTGACACAATTGCTAGGCTATACTCTAAAGAATACTTGCCTCACTGAGGTAAGGGTTGATGGAATTGACTGAAAGCCCCATGTTCACTGGCCTCTGGGAAGAAGTTCAAGAAATGCGACTTCTGGGCTTTGCAGGCCTGGAAGAGTGTGCTGGGGGCAGGAATTAATGGGATGCACATTCCCCTTTTGCGGGGAGAGAACCCTAAGCACTCAGAGGGCTTCCTTCTCAGGCTGTCACCCAGAAGTTGCTTTTGGTCTCCTTTTTTTTCACCCTTGCAGTGTGTGAAACGGCAAAATACACTGGAACTTGCTGGACCGCGGCCAGAGAATCTAGGACCCCAAGCTCATGGAGCTTCTCCCTTTACCCCACATTTGGCCACCTCTGCCTGAGGGGTAGAGGAGGGCATGGGCAGAGGAGTCCAAATGGCTGGCTGGCACCCAATGGCAGCAAGTTGAAAAAGTCAGAGGGACCGTCTCTTAGGCATTATGAGTTACCAGTGTGGTGCAGTGTGCGGGCCATGAGAATGTGCCTTGCCAACCACCAACTGCAGAGGAAGAAACTGACCCAGTGCCCCAGCTGCTGCACTCAGAGGTCCATCTGCTTCAAGACTACACTCCCCACAAGAGATGCTCCTGGCCGGCGATGGGGCAGGGGATACTTCGAAGGACTCCACTGACCTCTAAGATGCTTCCATCCACCTTTCTTCCTTCCCTCTTTCTTTCACTCAGGGCCAAACCCACATTATGGTCTGATGGCTCCCCAGCCTCCTCCGACTCCCTCCCCAGTCTTGCCATCCCAGGTACAAGGAAATCTCTTCATGGCCCCTGTCCTCACCTCCTATGTCGGAATGGAATCCTACAAGCTCTTGATTCCCCCAGCTGATGCTGACACTGGAGCCTGGTAAGCAGAGGCTGAAAGCACGAACTTCAGGCCCCTGTTGCCAATGGAAACACCTGACATAAGGGATGCAATGGGTTCCGACGTTAAAGGTGGGCCCTGCCGATGCAAATTTTACCTGGTTGATTTTCCTCACTGAAGTTACCGGGTACCTCGGGCAAAATGTACTAACCTCTGCAGCTGGCTTTGGAAGGATTTTAGAGATGATTTCACCCATCGAGATGGATAATCCTTCAGCTTTGAAATGGAAGATCATAATGCTTTGCCAATCGACTCTGATCCCAGAGAAAATGGACCGATAAAAGAAGATGATTTCAAGGTTTAGAGCCACCCCTTCTAATGCAATCTGCTCAAAATTAAAACTCAGCAAGGCATAGTGAGATGACTTTCAGCCTATCATTCTTATAAAACAGATACTAAACAGGCCCTCAATTTTCTCACTGAAAATAAAAATAGAAGCTAGGGTGGTGGGCAGAGTTCTAATTTGGAAGCAGACGCTCCCGCCCTCACTCAAGCTTTGGGTCTTTGAGCAAGTCACTTTGCAGGAATTTCAGTTTTCCCTTTCAGAAATCAACCTGTTATTATCTTAAATAAGACCAATAAGACAAACCAATAAGACAAACAAGACAGTGCCCGGTATGTAGTAAGTGCTCACTAAATATTGGCCGTCACCATTGTATTACGGTGTCATGATCATTGATTTATCATGCAGATTAACTGAGATAACAGTATCTGGCATATTTCGGGCCTTTGGCAAATGTTTACTTTCTCTGAATCTCAACCACGGGCTTCAAAACTTTCAAAAAAAGTGACAGATGCAATTTTCCTCTTTAAGAGGCAGGGGAGGAGGAGGAGGAAAACTAACATTTAAGTAAGGTCTGGTATAGGCTGTTTGTCTTCACTTCCTTTCAAGATCTTTATTGCATTTTTTATTTGTTTGATTGCAAGCAGTTCTGATCCATCTGATGGATACGTGCGCTGTGCTCTCAGGAAGATAAAACAAGAGAGAAGGAGGGAGAGCATAAAACTCTATACACACCAACAATGATGGATGCCAAGGACAGAAAATTTCCAGTAGACCTGGTCTATAAATTGTCATTTAAATTTGCAATTTAAAAACACTGTCTGACTTTTTGATTTAGCTGACTGTATATGAGAGACAAATAATGGAATCCTAATAAGTAATGTTTAAATGACATCTCCCGTCTCGCAGACAGAGAAGGCGACGGTAGAATTCTAAGAAGAGAAAATAAATCGACCAAGAATAGGAAAGACGACCAGAACTAAACAGTTGCACTAATCACTTGATGACAGATACCAGGCAAATGTATGTTTGACTGTTTAAAATTCGAATCCTTAACAGACGAAGGCTAGGTGATCAGCTGAAAAACCCCAGAGTCATAGTGAGGGGACAAGCCTGAGCTTGGTTTTTACATTTCATCACATTAAAACAGATGAACCAAAAAATCAAGGCACCAGGACAATGTATTAAAGTTGATAAGCTGAGGTTAAAAGATCTGAACAGTGAAAAGCACTGGAGCTTAGAGGCATCCTGCTGGCCCATCTTAACTCCAAGTCTATATACTGGGATGGTGGCCCTCACGGGTGACCCTCCCACAAAGGCAGGCCCACCCCAAAGTCTCCCTTTCTTCTTGCTGCAGGAAACAAGTTAGCATCTTTCCCTGGCCATGAGGTACAAAAGGCAAACACTGCATCGGTTCACAGATGAAAACAGAAATGCATCACCAACTGCTGAAAGCAGTTCTGTATGGCACAGCTTTAGCAAGATTTGGCAAATTTGGGAATGGATCACTGAAAAATGGCAACAATGACAGAGGGGTTGGGAGGGAGGTTTTGTGAGTAAAAGCTGAAAAAAAAAATGAGATCACTTGGCATTTTTGTGAACAATAATCATAAAAAGTTTATAATAGCATGGAGTAGCATAAAGGGTAAGGTTTAGTGAAAAAACAATGCAGAATTAAAAATGCAGTGGGATCACACCCAAACGTTAACTGTTCCCAGGATATGACATTAATATCCTGTACAAAGTGCCTGACGCTGCCATTAAAATCGAGTGGCACTGGCAAACTACACAAAATCTATCGGCAATCTATAACCTGGTGAGCAGGAAGAAAAGCTCCAGTAATCATTATTTTAAAACATCAAAGGAAAACTATTAGAATATAAATGACTGATTCTAGGTAAATGTAGGCCAAAGAATACCTCTATAATACAGGTTGCTCTACTGTTTAGCAAATGCTTAATGAGCACATGCTATGTGCCTGGTCTGAGGCGTAATAGGAAATAGATAAAATATGTGTATAACTTGAAGCCACTTCTCCTGGAGAAGAGGGGAGAGCAAGCTGCCACCCAGTGAGATGTCTGATCATCCCTTCCCTGGAAGACAGGGTAGGGTTTATTTTTCACAAGTAGGGATTTCAATCTAATAGGTAGACAATGTCTATAACAATAGGAGATATTTCACAAAGCACCCATTAAACTAAAAGGAGAAATCTAAACTCCAAGAACCTTTATTTAAATCTCACAACCTCTGAGACGTCCTTGGAAACTTGGTTCTCTCGGTTCTGGGATTTCAGCATAAGGCGACAAACTATAATTGCTTCTCAGCTGTCTGCCTTTCCTATTAGATCTTAAGTTCTTTAAGCTTAGGACTTGTTGACAGTCATCTTCTCTGGCCAGCGCTCTGCGGGGCTTTAGAAAAAGCTCACAAATGGAATGAAGGAAAGAAGGCAGGAAAGGGGGAGCAAGGAGCGAAGAAAGGAAGGAACTCAAATTATTGCGCAGCCCCTGACCAAATTACCTTTGGCAACTCACGATCTGACTAGCATTTCTTGAACATCTACTATGTGCTAAAGGCTGGGGGAGGCACCTTCACATACATTCAGGCATTCAGGCGTTTCTCTTGCTGCTGTTTTGAACTTGATCCAAGAGGTTATTTACGAAAAGCTAGGATGGTCTACAAAGCACACAGACTTGGAAATCAGACTGCTCAGGTTCAAATCCTCACTCTACTGACTTTTAGCCTTAGACAGGCGACTGGATCTCTATGCCTCCAGGTTTCTACATATGCATGTCACACGTGAAAAGAAAATGAGATTAAATATTGTAAATGCCTAGTGCACCAGTTTTCTTCTCCCTACGAAAAGGGTTTTATTTCCCACACATTTATAGCCCCTCTACTATTTCATCGCAGCCTCAGCCTGACCAAGCGCCCATGGATCCTTGACTATGATAGCAGGAACAGGGCTTGCGGAGCCTCGGGGAAGCAAGGGCTAAAAGTGACCTGAGCGAGTTACACGCCTCCCATCTGCTATCAAGCATCAGGCTACCTTTCCCAAGTCCGGCCTGATTCCAGCACTCACGGCTATCCATCACAGCCTCCGTACCACGTCCATCGTCTGGAACACCCGCTTCCACATTGCTGTTAATAAGGGATACGGGATGATCACTTCCCCAATGATAGGGGTCCTGATCCTTTTTAGGATCACATAATAAGAACATTTTTCATTGTTGGAGATAATTCCCCTTCCCGTGCGCATTTGTCAACGGCAGTTTCCAACAGTCCCGTACATCATCCTGAAATACATGATAAGATTCAGGTCCGCTATTCATCATCCGCTGGGCTTCTTCCAATGCGAGCTCCTGCGTGGCTTTTCCTGTCTCTGGTTTAACAATCAGAATGCAAGTTCTCCCTAAAGCAGTGGTGCCAGCCAGGGGAGGCTGAAAGGCTCAAGGGACCAGAGTCCCCAGTCCTAGAGAAGTGAATTTCTTTTTTTTTTCTTTTTTTTTTTTTCTCTTTTTAGGGCCACACC
Organism: Phacochoerus africanus; assembly: GCF_016906955.1. NCBI lineage: Eukaryota > Metazoa > Chordata > Mammalia > Artiodactyla > Suidae > Phacochoerus > Phacochoerus africanus. Next base: position 154,634,380 of record NC_062551.1, on the reverse strand, counting down.
CAAAGCATATGTAGGTTCTCAGGCTAGGGGTCATATTGGAGCTGTAGCCACTGGCCTACACCACAGCCACAGCCATGGCAACGCTAGATCCAAGCTGTGTCTGCGACCTATACCACTGCTCATGGTAACGCCAGATCCTTATCCTTAACCCACTGAACAAGGCCAGGGATTGAACCTGCGTCCTCTGGGATGCTAGTTAGATTCGTTTTGCTGAGCTACAATGGGAACTCCGAGGAAAGTGAATTTCTGATGCTCATGTAGAAAGTCTTTATCAAAGTAAATTGCATATGAACCAGAGCCCTAGGAAAGGAGCTTTCACTGAGGTGTTACTCCATTGGCCACTGCTGGAAAAAATGCAGAATATAGCAAAGAGGGCCTTTGCTCTGGACCACTGAGACCTGAATTTAAAATTCCTGCTCTTCCATTTACATGACGGGTGACTTTGAACAAACTGTGAACTTTTCAGAGTATGTTTCCTCATCTGCAAAATGGGAGTATTACCAACAGTGTAAATCTCTTGCATTCTCATTTTATTCTCTGACTGCACAGAGTTGTCATGTAATTAATGGCACTTCCCATTTTCCCCACTAGAAACTGTAATAAATTCTCCTCTGCCCAGCTTTGAGAAGATATAATCAAGGACAAGACCCAGTCCCTGCCATCAATCCAGCAAGGAAGAGAGTCTATCAGTGCAATCCTAATAGATGGAAGAAAGAGAGGAGAACTTCATCTGAATTAAACTTTTTAAAAAATCGTATGCTGAGAATCACAGCGAAAGGAAAGTTTAACCCCGGGGTGGAACAAAAGGAAAATTTAACCCCTAAGGAAGAGCTTCTAGGAAGTGCCATCCAGCTGGGTCTCAGAGGATCCTGTGAAACTTGGCAGGCAGGTGAGAGAGAAAGGACTTTTTTTCCAGGTGGAAAGGGGAAGTGAAAGCAATCTCATGCACACTCAGAACATGGCAGGGGTGTGCAAGGCACACATGACGTCTGCTGATAGATGGGTGATACAGAACCTCGGGGCTCTTCCAAGCATCAGTTCTGTGGTTATGGTCTTGACTCTCTCTGTCTCATCTCTCCACTCTCTATTTTCTCATCTGTAAATGTGAGATTTCATATAGTTACCTCAAAGGGTTGCTCTGAGTGAGAAAATACAAGGAAAGTCTCGAATACACTGCCTGGTGTTCTGTAATTGTGGACGGACAGAGAGTAACTACCTTCATCATGAGCATCCGCCTTATTAAGTCTGAAGTGGGGGATGCCCCCTGGGAGGTGAACGGAGCCGATGATACTACTCACTGATCTGGGGCATGGGCAAAACCAGAGCACCTGCTCCAAACAACAATCTGAAAATGCACTTTGATTTATGCATAAAAATCCTTACCTCTGTAAAGACCACAAAACATCTGGAAAAGCTGGACTAACTGACATCCTCCTAAGGAAGGGAAATGTGTCCTTCTCAGCCATGTGGAGGACTCGGGTGGACAGCCTCCCACACACCCCAGACAGGAGGCGGTAAAGATCTGGGCTTCTCTGCTTTTCTGACTCCCTTTCTGCCACCACCATGTGATCTCCCATCATTCCTTTCTGGTGCACAGGCAGCCTCCAATGATGGGGCTGCCCTTGGCATCTGTAGGAAGATGTCTTTCAGTGTAAGTATCACTTGGTAATTAACAAGAGGAAACCCAATCAGTAGGGAGCAACTTAGTCTAGGCTTAAGTGTGGGGACAGGCTCTGGGATCCGAGAGTTAGGTGCAAATGGGTCCCTAACTTGCCATGTGTCTTGTGGTCTCAGTCAGGTGGTTCGTCTCTCTGAGCCTCGGCTGCTGCTCATGAGAATGGGAATGCTCACCGAGAGGTTATTTTCAAGCTTAATCGAGACAACTGGAACAATGGCCATTAGTTCCTCCTTTATTCCCACTCCACCCTCTCCTCTGCCTTTGACCTGTGGGTGCTCTCTTGATGGATTGAGCAGAAATGTGCAATCTTGCAACACAAATGTACTCTGACCTCCCAGAAGCCACGCCGTGACAGGAGGGGGTGGCTGACATGCCAGTACACCTGAGAACACTGTCTGCTCAACAAACCCACACAGATAATACAACCCTGTGCTATGGGCCACTTACTGATTACCTGCAAAGATGAGGACTCTTGGACCCTGGGAAAGTAGGAACCTGTACCTGACTCACAGGCTGATAGGAAGGGCTTTGTTCCTCCAAACATCAAAATTCAAGCCCAGCCACTGCCAAAGGCAGCACACTGAGCTTAATGAAGCAGAGGGATGAACTAATATGGCAAATCGTATAGCTCTTACTACCAATATGGCCCACATCATGCTGAATTACAGCGCCAGACGTGATTGGACACACACCGCCAAAGGAGAAGTCGTTCACGGAAAGGGAGGAATTTTCAATGCCACATAATCAGAATCTCTAGAGCCAGCTCTTAGGGGAGATGTTTCTTTGCAGTTTTCAATTTTCTTTCTCTTTGTGCAAATCCTTCTCTCCCAAACTTTACAATAATTAATTCTACAAACATTTAGTGAGTAGCTACCGTGTTCTGGGTGCTATGCTAGGAACTCAAAGTTCACGGTAGAGACAGAAATAAGGGGAAAAAAAATGACAGGAAAAGTGTGGCAGTTGTGATGATTTTTAATACAGGATGCTTATTCTCACAAATCCAGGCACGTGAGGCTTCCTTAGTCATACGTTCACTCTTTTATTCATTCATTGTTATACACCTGTATCTTTCAACATTGTGCTCAGTGGTAGAAGTGAAGTGGTTAACAAGCCAGACAGGGTCCTTGCACTCACAGAGCTCCCGGCCTAGCGGCCTAGCGAGTGATAAAATGGAACAAAAAGATAATTAAAATAACTTGGGAGTTCCCATTATGGCTCAGCAGTAACAAAGCTGACTAGTATCCATAAGGACACGAGTTCGATCCCTGGCTTCGCTCAGTGGGTTAAGGATCAGTGTTGCCGCAAGCTGCAGGTAGATCACAGAGGTAGCTTGGATCCCACGTTGCTGTGGCTGTGGTGCAGGCTGGCAGCTACAGCTCCGATTGGACCCTCAGCCTGGGAATTTCCATGTGCCGCAGGTGCGGCCCGAAAAAGACCAAAAGAAAAAAAAAATCCCAACTAATTAAAATAATGTATTATGATGGGCCAAATGAGGTACTTTGAGAGCACACAGACAGGTCAAGACCCATGATTGAGGGTCACACTGGGTAGGTTGCTTTAGGTCCCCAGGGCAGTTCTGGGGAAAGTAATGTCTAATTTGCAACTAAAGCAAAAGGAAACTTGGCTTTAAAGAGATTTTTTTTTTTTTTAAGAAGTAGTCTATAGACTTGTGGTTGCCAAGGGGGACAGGAGGGAGTGGGATGGACTGGGAGCTTGGGGTTAACAGATGTAAACTATTGCTTTCGGAGTGGATTAGCAATGAGAGCCTGCTGTGCAGCACTGGTAACTATGTCTAGTCACTTATGATGGAGCATGGTAATGTGAGAAAAAAAGAATGTATACATGTATGTGTAACTGGGTCACCACGCCGTACAGTAGAAAAAAATTGGGGAAATAACAATAAAAAATTTTTTAAAAAGAAGTATTCCTGAGAGAACAAAAAGCATCTGCAAAATTCCAAATCTGAAAAACAGTGCAGTAAGATTGGGGGACCGAAATGAACTCAGTCGAGTCAGGGAGCAGAGTATCATTCTGGAAGAGCAGTGAGGGATGTGCCTGCAAAGATAAGGAGGGTCAGACTGGGAAGGGCCTCCTTGAAGACCTGATAAGCAGCGGGGACGCCATCCTGAGGGCCGTGGGGGCTGTTCCCAGAAGGCTTTGGAGCAAAGGTCGAGCCTGATCAGATCTTCCCGTTAGTGAGCGGTGTCAGGAAGAGCTTGGAGATGGATGATTCGACAACCTAAGGACCACTCAGCAGGGTGCTAGAATGATCTGGATGACAGATGAAGGCAGCCAGAGCTATCTTCAGGAGAGGGGTACTGGGGGCGGGGAATGGATTTGAGAGATATGAGGAGGTGCCAGGGGCTAATAATCAATGATTAACTCACCAAGGGCATCTGGAAGCTTGGAATGTTAAGGATGATGGCCCAGTCAAATGGCTGCTGGGTTTTGAAGGATGACCAGGAGTTAGCCTGGTGAATGGGGTGAGAATAATGACCCAGGTGAGGGAGCAGCGTGCACAGCAATAGCAGAGGTGTGTCCTGGGAACTGAGCTCAGGATGGGGCCAGGTATGGGGAGGTAAAGGGACAGAGGCAGGGGCCACTCTCAGAAGGCTGGCTTGCGCTGCCCTTCGCAGCAGCATGCTGCTGGGCTTGTCAGATAAATTCAAGGAGGAGTGCAAAAGAATCTGAAAAAACCCTGACTTCTTAGAAGGAAACCAGTTAGAATGAGGCTCCAAACTAAGTCACTGATGAAACCTGAACCAAGTTTGTCTTCCAGGATTGACCACAATGACTGAGCAAGGCCGGGGATCAAACCCACATCCTCATGGATTCGAGTCGGATTCATTTCCGATGCACCACAACGAGAACTCCAGTCTATCTAATTTTAAAGTGTGAGTTCTTCCAGGAGTTTTTTGGTTTTTGTTTCTTTTTGCTGGTACCCATGCATACAGAAGTTCCTGGGCCAGGGATGGAACCTGAGCCAGAGCAGTGACAATGCCAAATTCCTAACCACTAGGCCACCAGGGAACTCCCAGGAGTCTTCAGTAAAGAAGAAAGAGTAAAGAAAAGGGAGCAAACACAGCAGAGCTTATTCCTAAGACAGTAAGTTGCTGAGACTCTATAAGCTCAAGCAACAGCAACCTGGGACTCATTCCTGGGTTCCAGCTCTAGGTCTGCCACCGACAACCCAGCGACCAGAGGGAAGTTACTCTTCTTTTGAGAACACATCATGAAAAAGAGGCTCTCCCAGCCCCCAAACGCTACGTCCTTCTAACCTTTTAATACTTCAATTTCTAAAGCAGCTATTCATGTTTCACTGCAGACAGATATTCGGAGTATCAGGTTGCTTGTATTTATTACACTGAAAACTTGTCAGGAAAGCAATGAAAAGAGTTTTCACATGAATTTTCTTTATGATGACAAAATGTGATATTTCAATTAATAAATATAAATTTGGAGTAAAAATGAAACATGAAATGTATGACTCGTAGTAGACTGAAGTGAATATAAGTGGCAAAGTGGAGCCAAAAAAAAAGAATTTTTTTTTTCTTTTTCAGGTAAGGATAGAGACCTACACGAATCGGAAGCACTTCCCCTCAGGAAGGTCTTGGAGAATGTGAAGTGACGGGAGTCAGAACTTCCTTCCCCTCCTCCAGCTCACCCCAAAATACAGAGCTCCTAAGGGGCTCACGACTGGGACGGCATCAACATTGGTGGACATGATAGTTAATTAATAATGCCTCTTTTATATTGCAAATTTGGCTGAGCATAAATCTAAGTTCTGCGGTCCCCTGGGAGTTTGAGGAAATTGAAGCTCAAAACGTGGAGAAACTTGCCTGCAGTTGAAAAGATGCAGAGTGGGGGACCCAGGGTATGAACCCAAATTCAAGGCCTGGATGACCCCAAGTCAACCTCCCTTGCAGGACAAGAGTAGCAGATAAACGTGATGAAAAAGCAGCGCTCTCGGCACCAAAGGCCTAATAAAACAATTTTTTAAAAATGCATCTCCCAAGGTCCTAAGAACCCCATGGGGGATAATAAATATGATAGCAATTTATAAGCTCTGACATGGTAAGCCTGTTACTATGTTTTTTATTTTTAATATTTTATTTTATTGTTTTTTTTGGGGGGGGTGAACCAACTGTTTATTTTTTCACAAAATTGGGTTGTGACGATCATTGTACAGCTATAAATGTAATAAAATTCACTGAAAAAGAAAACCCATGATGTGAAAAAAAAAGAGAGAGAGAGAGAAGAAAGCCTGTTACTATTAACAGAGTTCCTTCCCCAAGGCTAACTGACCAGTTGAGGGACCAGGACATTGGGCATGGCATTCCTGAAGCCACTCCTTGACCATGACTAACCTGCCCAAAATTTGCGCAGCTCCTAAAGCACGCAGCCAGGGTTCAAACCCAATTTGATGTAGCTCCAGAGCTGTGGCACCTGCCATTGACCATCGACTTCTCCTGGATCCCATCAGGACCTTAATTCTTGGTACTAAATATTTCTGGGAGGAAGGAATCAGGTAGCACGTTGCTGTGTTTTTGTTTTTCACTAATGACCCCTGGGTAGAGCTCTAATACAGCTATAAGAAAAGTAAGTCGACTGCCAGATATTTCTAGAACATAAGGAGAAAATACTGAACCATGATCTCAGAAGGAAGAGGACAGAAAAGCTAACATTGGCTACACCGCTGCCATGCTGCAGATCCCATGCTGGTCCTTTACCCAAAATAAAATTGCTTGTCTTTCTGGTAACAAACAAGAGTATTATTACCACACACATGCACCCTAAAGACAAGGGTCACAGAGGCTAAATAACATATCTCTGGTGACACAGCAGATAAGAACAAGAGTTAAAAATTAAAAGCCAAGTCTTATTTATTCCAAAGGTAATAGTTTGCATCTACCAACCCCAAATTCCCCGTCCATCCCACTTCTCCCCCTCTTTCCCCACTCCACCCCACAACCACAAGTTGGCTCTCCCCATCTGTGATCTGTTTATGTTTTGTAAATAGGATCATTTGTGCCCTATTTTAGATTCCACATATAAGTGATATCTGCAGAGGGGTCCTACTATACACCACAGGGAACTATGTCCAGTCTTTGGGGGTAGAACACGACGGAAGATGGGATGAGAAAAAGAATGTATTTGTATGTATGACTTGGTCACTAAGCTGTACAGCAGAAATTGACTCAACACTGTCAATCAACTATACTCCAATTAAAAAATAAAGCTAATCCCAGGATTTTAAAAATTGAAGTAAAAGAAAACGAAACAAAAAAACATGTCTTTCTGGCTCCAAAGTCAGTGCTCTGAACACAGCACTAAGCCACCAGATGGCGCTGACTGAAAAAAACCCCAGGCACTGCCCCCAGCAACCTGTGGGTCTGCTCATCCTGGTTCTCATGCCTCTATCAGTCTCCTACTGGGGGTCCTGATGCCAGATTGCCACGAACTGTGTCAAGTGATTCTGCCCCCTTCGATGGCAGGTAACGAATCTGAAAATATACATCCCCCTCCTCTGGTCCTCCATCACATTCCACTCCTGGAATAGGCACTGTTTGACAAGCTGTATGTGTAGCGACCCAATCCAATACAAAAGAAATGAAGAAAACAACTTTATTTCTCATACTTTCATCCCCTCCTTATTTGAGTTGTGAATACTCTAGTTACTTCTCATACATGGCCTGTCAAGAAGCTCATTCTGGGGTGAAACATGCTCCTGTGTGACCTGTTTTTGAATCAGTCCGACTTGCTTTCACCAGCCTGGGTTAAAGAACCAGGGTGATAGGTCTGTGAGGAATGCTAAAGGATCTCAACTTTTTTTATGGCACTCTTTCTCATGATAGATGCCCCACATTGCGACGTATATTTTTTAAGGAAATAACACATCTGCCCCAGGCACCATCTAAATATTGCTAAGAGAAGAAAAAAATGCTTCTGTACTGTGGTATCATATAATAATATGAGAAATGTACTTATGACATAACAAAGAAGGCTGTAAAACTGTATGAACAGTATAATCCCAAACACATAATATCCTGGAAAGTCAGTCCAGAAAGAAGTAATTCAGAATGCTGATACTAGATATTTCTAATTGTTTGGGCATCCTTACTTTGTCTTTTTTAATTTTCAGTAATAAGCATCTATGACTTTTTTAAAGTCTAGGTAAAATCACTCAGAAAATATATTTTTTATAAAGAGGTCTAAGATTATTCAGTGTTTCTTTATCACTGAAATCATTATATGAGGTTATTTGACTAATATCAGGCACAAAAATATCAGGTTGAAGAAAAGGAAAGTTACATAGCAACCTTACTCATGAATATAGATAGCAAAATACTAAGCAAAATATCAAAAAGAACAGAATTTCAACAGGTTAGAGAAAACAAGAAATTATAAAAAAGCAGACTTTAGCTCAGAAATGAAAATTAGAAAATTATTATGATTTTAAACTAAAACAAAAAAATATCTGTATAATCATTGAAATAAATAAATAATATAGAAAAAGCATATGGTAAAATTCAACATGCAAAGTCAAGATTTAAAAAGAATAATCCCTAGAAATGATAAAGGGGAACTAAAAGATTCTTTAGTAAAAACTTAAAAATCACACTTACAGGTAATTTTAAGCATTTCCATTAATTTAAGAAAAAGTTAAGGATACCTACTCTCTACTAAATATTGTACTGCCAGGCCCAGCCAATGCAATAAGACAAGAAAAAGAATAAGTACTTAAAGATGGGAGAGTAAGCCAGAAAATTACTTATGAGGTTATATATCACCTTCATAGAAAAATCAAAGAGGAGTTGGAGAAAGTATATAGTAAAAGAGTTTAATACTATTATTATATTCAAGATTCAAGATCACTATATAAACTGCTTATTTCCTTTCAAAGTTCTAGTCATCAACATCTGCTTAAAGGAATACTTACTATCCCATAGTCAAAATTAAAAAACAGAAAAGGAATTAATCCTATTTCCAGAACATTCTTGTTCTTCCTTTTAACAGATGTGTGTGCTCTCCCAGTGCCTTGGTCCAGACAAATACATCAAGAATAAAAACTGTTTATTGCTGTTGCATGCTTACAAAGAATTGTAAAATCTTGTTCTGGGACAAATCAGCTACATATCTTTAAAGATGCCCTTGGGTAAGAGAAAACAATCTGATGATTCTGATAAAGAGGAGGAGGAGGGAGGGAAATAGAAGAAAAATAGGAAAAAGAAAGGAGAGGAGGGAAAGAGGGAGAAAGATGCTAAAATAGGAGATGATGAGAAGTAAGGAGAAAAGGAGGAGGGGAAAGGAAAGGGGGAAGAGGAAGAGGAGGAACACAGATAAACTTTGTTGAGGTTTTTTCTTTTTCTTTCTTTCTTTTCTTTTTTTTTTTTTTTTTTTTTGCTTTTTAGGGCCACACCCATGGCATATGGAGGTTCCCAGGCTAGGGGTCAAATCGGAGCTGTAGCTGCCAGCCTACACCACAGCCACAGCAATGCTGGATCCGAGCTGCGTCTGCCACCTACACCACAGCTCACAGCAACACTGCATCCTTAACCCACTGAGCGAGTCCAGGGATAGAATCCCAACCTCATGATTCCTAGTCAGGTTCGTTGACCACTGAGCCACACGAGAACTCCTTGTTGGGTTTTTAATATATGCCAAGTTCTATACTAAGTTGTATTTGCCTTATTTCAATTAATCATCCAAGTGAGCCTTTGAACTTTGTAATATCATCTCCTCATTTTATAGGAAAGGAAACAAGCTCAGAGTGGTGAAGTAAAATTCTAAGGTCACCATACTTAGGAAGTGACATAGAATTTGAACCCAGGTCTGGCTGTCTAGACTCCATGGTATTACCCACTCATTTGAGGACACTCCTTACATAGATATTGTGCTGATATTAGAGCTACTAAGAGTGTGGAGATGAGGAAGAGTTTAAAAGGTCACCTTCATAGCCCCATTCCAAATCCTCAACCAAGTCAATGTTCTGAAAACCTGAATCCTCTCTTTAAAATGTTTCTGGTTTTGTATGTTAAATTTAAGAAGGAAAAGATATGCACTAAGTACAATTTTCGATGCATTAAGCATTCAAGAGCACAAGTTTAGTGGAAAGATTAACTTTGAAGCAAGAATATAACTTGTCAGTTTCCAGAGAAAAGGCATTTGAATTCCAGTACATACTGGGCTCTGCAATCTTTTTTTTTTTTAATTTTTTTCCCATGTAGCATTTCTCCCAAGACCTGGTCTATCACCCACTTGCTTTCCTTCTATTATTCTTAGACCATGATGCATAAAAAACAAGGTTTACATTAGGTTATAGGGATAAAATAGACTGCTTCGAAAATATTTGTGTTTCAAATAAACATCTGAAGCAAAATTTATAGTCCTTTCTGGGGTTTCGACTGCCCAAGAGCTGCATATGTATTACATTTATGTCCCTTTCTTCCTATGGAGTGTCAGACAAATGCCATCAGGAAACACGACTAGGCACGCACAGCAATGTCTCAAACAAATCACGGCTTCTACAAAACAGCCAATGGCATCCAGTTTTCAGGCCCAGACTGACAAATTTCATGACCTGGAAGAGAGCTCTATTAATTCTATTCCACACATTTTTTGAAGGGGAGGGAAAGAGCTGAAACTGCAGGGAGAAAACACACAACACCACACATGCGCACACGCACGTGCACACACACACAAAGAAGTTGCTTATCTCTAGTTATAAGGGGATAAACTTAAAGAAAGACATAGTCATAAAGCCATGGGACCAAATTCTCCAAAACCCACGAATACTGATATAATTACTTAATTATCACACCATGCATGCCAGTCTTCATTACTAAACACCTATGTGCCTCCTCTGTGTCAAGCACGTTCTTTCCTTTTTTTTTTTTTTTTCATTTTATAGCCACACCTGCAGCATATGAAAGCTGCCAACGGTCAAATCGGAGCTGCAGCTGCTGGCCTACACCACAGCCACTGCACCACCAGATCCGGGCCACATCTGTAACCTACACTGCATCCTTAACCCAATGAGCAAGGCTAAGGATCAAACATGCATCCTCACAAGACAGCGTCCAGTTCTTAGCCCACTGAGCCACTACAGGAACTCCCATGTGTCAAGCACTTTCTAATTGTTGGGAGTTAAAAGGGTCAACAAGAGATCCAGCTCTCAAGGACTATATAGTGTGGCTAACAAACACAAAGAGGACATTATTAATAAAGTTAGCTACCAACAAAGTGCTAACGAAACAAAACAAACAAAGAGAAACTAATCCCATTTGGGGTTAAGGAAAGGCCTGGCCCTCCAGGAAGCCCTACTAAGCTCAAAACTGAAGAATAGGCAGAAGAAGTCAGTCTAGGAAATAGCAGAGAGCCACAGATGGATTGAGAGTCCAGTGGTTCTCAAAGTCTGGTCTCTGAACCACCAGCATCAGCATCATCTGGGAATTTGTTGTAGATGAAACTTGGGCCCCACCACAGACCGAGGGAACCCAAATTTCTGGGAATGAGACTCAGCAGTCTCTGTTTTAACAAGCCTTCCAGGTGATGCTGGTGCAGCTGGAGTTTGAGAATCACTGGTATATGCAAAGAGGAACTACAAAGCACAGAATGCTCAGCGGGTGAACAGGGTTAGCTAGAGATGGGGCGTGAATGCAGACACAGATGTTGCTTGTGGGGGGGATGAGTAGAAGGCATGTCAAGAAGGGCTTTGTCTATGCTAAAAAGAACTTTGGATTTTACCAAGAGAATTAGGAAGGACCTTTAAAATACGATACTGTGCATACAAAAAACACCCAATAATGGTGCTATTAAAACAAACAAACATACGCAATCACAAAGACAGTCCCCCAAATGCCATTCCAGGGACCAAAAAAAAACCTCATTCCTACACAAGAGTAGATATTAGGATAGGAACAGCTTGAGCCCTACCTTTCTTTCTGGAGTCTTTCTTGGCGCTGGTTTTCACAGCTACTTGAAGTTCTGTCTCAGTTGACATCCTACTAAATCCTTAGTCCACTTCACACAGATCCCGGGCCTCGGCCAGGCTCATTGAGGCCTCTTCTCCAAGAAAACGAGTCCTCCCTTCAGAAATGACACCGACAGCTGCACATTTCATTCAGTTCTTCCGAGCGCTGCAGATCAAGGGAAGAGAACGTTCAGAATAAGCACTCGGTTAAAGGTATAGATTAGGGAGGGAAAAACATTAAGAGGGGCCATCGCCAAAGAGGATGAGAGGCCTTATTTGCAAAACTCAAACTAGGTGACACAAAGCAGGTCTTTACAACTCTGGATTTTCAAGAAAAGCAAAACTCCATTCTTGATGTTCCATCTTTCTTACTGTCAAGTGCTAGATGCCACCCAGAAAATACAGCACGGGCATATTTCCTGAGAGGCCCCATGGAGACATTTCCAACAACGAGGCACCCATCCATCAGCCAAGGCTGACCAGAGCCTTGGCAGCTAAAGCAGATCATAGCGAAGTGACCTGTGGTCTTTCCCTCACTGGCAGGCATCCGAGGGGACATGGCGTTGACATACAATTGGGCTCTGAGGGTAAGGTGACAAATGGGGCTGAGAAACTTCGCAGCAAGCCAATTTTGATGTCAGCTTTTCCCCCAGCTATAAGAGCCGACAAGCATTTAATGCGGGGAGGAAAAGAAAAGAAGCAGGCAGACACACATTTCATTCCTTCTTTCTAGGATAAATATGCGTTGCACACTACTAGGTACTATTAAGTTCAGACACTATGCTGGGAAGAGATAATCATGATAATACCACCACTTCAATTACAGCCAGTATTTACTATACATTGACTGTATATGATGCCCTCAGCTCCTGCTTCACATACATTATCTCATTTGATTTCATTTAAATTGAATGAATGTATTCCCAGTGTCAAGTCAAGGATCTTTCCCAGGGACAGACTCTCTGATGGTTTACATGTAAGAGTCCGGCTGAAAATAAACATTTCAGGAGTTATCCATTTTTAAAGAATATTAAGATAAAGCTACTGAAAATGGATCTTCAAACCTGTGCAGCCAATTCTTAGTTCGTCCCACAGAGCCAGGAAACTGTTTAATCTGAAAAGGCTGATGCCAGTTTCAGCTCAAAAAGAATAATGATCAAAACCTCTTAATCGTGCCATTAAAGATAGCTTAACTACGAAGTCTAATACGAGAGCCACTTAAAGCTGGAGTAAGGGAGTTCCCGTTGTGGCTCAGTGGTAACAAACTCAACTAGTACCCATAAGGATGCAAGTTCAATCCCTGGCCTCACTCAGTGGCTAGGTTAAGGATCCGGCATCGCCATGAGCTGCACTGTAGGTTGCAGACATGGCTCAGATCTGGCGTTGCTGTGGCTGTGGCATAGGTCAGAAGTTATAGCTTCGATTCAACCTCTAGTCTGGGAACTTCCATGTGCTGTGAGTGTGGCCCTAAAAAGACTAGATAGATAGAAAGATAGATAAATGAAAAAAATAAATAAGAACTGTAGGAATTCCCATCATGGCACAGTGGAAACAAATCCGACTAGGAACCATGAGGTTGCGGGTTCGATCCCAGGACTTCCTCAGTGGGCTCAGCTTAAATGAAGGTGAAATTCACACCTTATCTAAAAATATCTGGTTTGTTTTTAACAAGCCGTTTTTTTCAGGAGGACACTGATCCTGAGTGAAGGTGCTTAAAATAAAAGATCTGGAGTTTCCACTGTGGCTCAGTGGAAGGGAATCTGACTAGCATCCATGAGGACACAGGTTCAATCCCTGGCCTTGCTCAGTGGGTTAAGGATCCAGCATCACCATGAGCTATGGTGTAGGTCGCAGGCGTGGCTCAGATCTAGTGTTGCTTTGGCTGTGGTGTAGGCCAACAGCTGCAGTTCTGATTCTACCCCAGCCTGGGACCCTCCATATGCCATGGGTGTGGCCCTAAAAAGACAAAAAAAAAAATAGAGGATCTAAAGCTGTAACTGAAGACAATGTAAAATTATGTTCCTAGAATGGGGTCCTTACATAGAAAATGAGAGCTTTTCTGCCACCTTTGTGCCATCTATCAGCACCATAACACTAAGCCCTCACCCACTTCCTAACTTCTCATCCCCAAAAGACAACAATCCATGAGAGATGACAGAGTCACAAGACTTTGTCACATAGGGGCATAATGATTTTATTAATAATGCCAATAATTTAATTACAACCAGTATCCACTAAGAATCTACAATAGGCAGGTGCAAATAAATGCTGGCTCATTCATTCTTGTCAACAAATGTATACTGTGCAACCATGCCATCCACGGCATGAGAGTCAAAATCCAATTCCTGCCCTCAAAGAAGTTTAGTCTAGCAGAGGTGTCAGTCATGTGAGGGACTGTAATACACATGACCAGGACAAAAACGGACTAACACCGGGCGTACTGGGGCACAAAGGACCAAGCTTCCACCTTTGCATGAAAGTCAATAAAGCTTCACAGAGAAGAAGCTCTGTGTGATATTGAAGAAAGATGCTTCTGTCCCATGAACGATAAAGGAAAGGACCAATGGATACTCCATAAAGAGATGGGTAACACATGAATAAATGTTTTTTTTTTTGTTTTGTTTTTTCAGTTAGATCAGTGTGTTCAAGGATACTTGAGATTAACAACCACAGTAATAAAAGGAGGCCTAAGTCTAGGTGGGAGGTGATATACCTCCCCATCTCCCCCATCTTCCCTTGTGCCATTGCCTTTCTCTGGAATTTTTCTTTTCATGTCTTCTTTGATATTATCAAGGTTAGTGCAAAGAGGTATCTTAGGCAGAAAGCTTTTCTGATCTATTAAATGGAATTGTAATAGGGAAGAACGCATCTGGCTCCATACTGGATCTATTTCTCTTACTTTAACCTTTGTACTCTATTGCTTTTGTGACAAGTTAAGAATGTTGCCTATAGCCTGAAATACACAGGATAGCTCATTCCCAAGGCTCTGACCTTTAAGGTATAACACTTTTTCATTCACATAGGGATAAAAACTTGCAGGACAGAGAATAACATTCCTCTTGTTGGAGATTTACAGGAACATCGTGACCTGACCTTTGTGGACAGGTGCAAGAACAAAGGATTATGACACCAAGAAGTTTGCAACAACCAACCACACTTCCTCCCCTTTTAATATAAAAGAAGCCTTAACTCTAAGGCAAGTAAGCTGGTTCTTTGGGACATTAGTCCACCATCCTCTCACTCCGCTGGCTTTCAGAATAAAGTCACCATTCCTTGCCCCAACAACACATTTATTTATCGGCCTATCATGTGGCAAGTGGTATGAGCTTGGACTTGGTAAAAGAATCTCTCCTCACTCACGCTATAATCTGATTCTTGGCCATCTTTATAGCTGAAGCCACTTAAAAGCAATGTGAGGCATTCCCGTCGTGGCACAGTAGCTAACGAATCTGACTAGGAACCATGAGGTTGCAGGTTCGATCCCTGGCCTTGCTCAGTGGGTTAAGGATCCGGTGTTGCCATGAGCTGTGGTATAGGCTGCAAACTTGGCTTGGATTTCTATGGCTGTGGTGTGGGCCAGCTGCTGTAACTCCAATTCAACCCCTAGCCTAGGAACTTCCATATGCTGCAGGTGTGGCCCTAAAAAGCAATGTGATATTGAGGCAGTTACTCAACCCCTCGTTGCCTCTGTTTCTCCACCTTTATAATGTGGATACCACTATCAACTTCATGGAACAGCTGTGGAGATTGTGATCATACATGTAACATGCTTGGAAGATTTTCTGTTACATCTCCTGGCAAGTATTTAATAAATATTAGGTACTGGTAATTCCCTATGTTACCAACACAGGAATACAAGGTCACAACACAGCCTCAAGGTCACATCACTGGTATGTGGCTACAAGTATATATTATATACCCTCCTTTCACAGAGAAGGAAACTAAGGCAAATTAAATCTGCTTTCTAAGGATAAACGGCAGGAGATGGTAGAATCTATGATATTTCCATCATGTGAGTCTTGCACACAGTGAAACCGAGCAGGACCCTGGGAGGCCTTCCCAGAATGGACCTGCCTGCCTGGGAAGTTCCCCCCAACCCATGGCCTCCACCTGCCTTTTTAGCTATAGAAAAACTTTAGTCAAAGAACCAATTTAACCAAAGAAGTGAAAAAATTACAGAGAAAAAAGAAAACAGTAATAGTAATTCAGCCATTCAACAAAGTCAAGGACCTTGGTTCTTCAAAGACTATAGATCATATTCTGAACCATGTCCTTGGAGCTGTTTTGCAGGTGCTGAAGCCCCCACCGGGTGGAAGAAGTCAACCGCATGCTGCCTACAAGCACAAAGACCCAAGACCAGCTGGAACCAGAGGGCTGATGACGCACCACCCACCAATCAGGAAAATGTCCAGGAGCTGATCACACCCTACTCTTCAAACACTCTAAGACTCCTCACTACCCCCTCTAAGGGGGGCACAGTTAAGGCACTAGCTTTGCCTGGTCATTAAAGCTACGTTTTCTGTTTCCTCCAACTCTGTCTCCATGTTTCTGTCTGGCGTTGGTGTATAGAGGCAGTCGACATTTCAGCAACAACAGAAGGTACCTAATTAATAAATGCAGAGCTGAACCATACGTTTTACACAATTTCCAGCACTCTTAAAAATCCATGTATGAAACTGGATTGGATTTGGGACATTTTCTCCCCTTCATGAGACATGATACGGCTCCTCTCCCTATTTTGTGGGCATCTCCAATGTCACTTGTTTGATGAAATGTGATTGTGTTCAAGTGTTACAAGCATCACTCAGGAATTCCTGAAGTACACCCCCATATAAATAAAGGAAACCAGCATCATTTCGAATAAAAACCTGCATAAGGAAGCTACAGTACAGCGAGAACGTTCCACCACCAGGATCCTGGTATCCCCTTTAATTTTCCAAAAGCCAGAGGTTGAGCAAATGCTGTGAAGTAGCTCCAAATTATTTAGGAAATTCGTTTCTTTGTAATTAAGGAGATTAAAGTCCTCTAGGGCCAGACACCACGTGACAACTCAAATCATTTTTCTCCAGTAAAAGCTGTGAAACCCTATCAGTTAAATTCAGGCTCGCCTAGAATTTTGAAATGCTTCAATAATGTTTCTTTGCTCCACACAATCTGCAGTAATTTAATATTCCTGAAGTGTGTCAGGTTTTTTATAATGAGCTCTTCAAATCTAAATGTGAATTATGTAACATTCCACTACAGACATTCTGTCTACTGAACTGCTTCTAAATGTAAAACACCACGTTCAGTGATGGGGGTGGGCAAACACCAAACCACAAAGCAGAGAAAACAGACAGGTCTTAAAAAAAATTTAAGAAAAAAAAAAGCACAAAGGGTTTGAGCAGCTACAACAGCACAAACACATACTAAAACATGTACGTGACACAAACTTGTGTTCTTTCTTCTCCCCACCCACCCTCATAGGCTCCTGTGCTAAAATGTAAAATAGCTAATGTTTGTGAAGGCTCACTATACTATACCATGAACTTCTCACATACTGTCTTATCCAATCTTTCAATTACTTGAGGAGTTGGAGATTGTTATTATGGACATATGACAAATAAGGGAAGGGAGGCCCAGGCCAGTTTAGCAGCTTGTTCATGGTCATGGGGCTGCTAGTCAGCACAGCATCAGGCAGGCTACAAGCCACTCTTCCCCCAAACCCTTCTGGATGTCCATCAGCTGGGGAACAGACCAACAAAATGTGGTGTATCCACACAAGGGAATATTACTCAGCCATAAAGATGAAGGGAATATTGATACACGTTACAACATGGATGAACCTGGAAAACAATGTGCCAAATGAAAGTGAGACACAAAAGGTCACTTATACTGTGATTCCATTGACATCAAAAATATCCATCATAAATAAATCCATAGAGAGAAAGCAGATCAGTGGTTGGAAGGCTCTGGGGGGAGCAGGGGAGAAGACTCCCTAAGGGTTACAGGCCTCTGGGAGAGATGAAAATGTTTTGGAACTAGATAGAGGTGACGGTTGAACAACATCATGGCTATAACAAATACCACCGAATCACACACATTAAAATGGTGAATTTTATGTTATGTGAATTTCCCCTGAATTTAAAAAAGAAAAAAAAAAATTTCCCAGCCAGGTCCCACATCCTGATTTAAGCCTTGCTGATACATTAAGGACACTGCAAATTCCAGTCTCAAAGGAAAAGCCCACCTTAAAAACCAGCTAAAGAGGTCAACTTCCCACAAACAGGACTTTGGGTTTGAGTGACAGCCACTGTATGGATTAAAAATTGCACGTGCTGCTCTCAGATGTTTCATGGGACACCTTAATCAGCTTCATCCCAACTATAAAGCACTGAAAATAGGCCATTTATCAACAAGACACATTGGGTGGCAATAGTACAGATGAGAAGCCTCGGTATCCCCATCAGTAAAATGGAAAGACCATCACCAAGTGTGTAAGATTTGGAAGATCAATTAGATTTGGGGACTTACAAAGCCTAGCTCTATTGACAACAGGGTAGTTTTTGTGTAAGAATGAAGGATACTTAACTCTGCTGATCTTTACAAAAAGAAACAGGACAGAAGTTCCCTTCCTGGCTCAGTGGTTAATGAATCCGACTAGGAATCATGAGGTTGCAGGTTCGATCCCTGGCCTCCACCAGTGGGTTAAGGATCTGGCGTTGCTGTGAACTGTGGTGGAGGTCGCAGACTCAGCTGGGATCCCACATTGCTGTGGCTCTGGCGTAGGCTGGTGGCTACAGCTCTAATTAGACCCCTAGCCTGGGAATCTCCATATGCCGCGGGAGCAGTCCTAGAAAAAGGCAAAAAGACCAAAAAAAAAAAAAAAAGAAAAGAAAAGAAAAAGAAACAGGACAACAAATGAGAAAACAATGAAGCTGTTTTTCTATGTGGCGAGATTTTGGGTGGTAAAAGTAACGGGGTGACCAAGTAGATGGATGTGGCAGAGGGTGATACTTCTCAGAGTATAAGTCTGTACTTAATTTCCACGTTAGAAAGCATATTAATGCTCTACATCATTGGAAAAAAAAAAAGAAGTTAACAGGGATGGGAAGTGGGGGAAAGGCTAAAACTGGAAGTGAACGGAAACAAATGAATCCAATTTATATTTCAAAGAAGCATCATAAACACAATCGCTGAAGGGGTGGGAGAGAAAGAACTAATATGAACAGCTTACAGACACAGAATTTGACGGTTTATACTCAGCCTTCAACAGGGTTGGGGCAGGGGGAGCTGCAAGCAAACCTCAAACTTGTTTTAGGAGGCTTTTTTTGGTGGTGTTATGGGCAAAGCAATTACAAAACTCTTAGATGTGTTATAGCATCGGGCAAAGGAGTAAATGCTTTGATGTTCTGGGGAGCCAAGATTCTCACTACGCAAGAAGAGACATTAAAATACAGAAACGGGGAAGGCAGGGAAGAACACTGTGGGGACAGACTGGAAACTGGAGATTTCGGGGTAAACTCTTGGTTTATAAAATATACATGCAACACACAATGTATATGGGTGCATGCACACACATGTTTATATGCATATTATTTCCCAGTTCTGTCCACTCAACAGGCCTAGGAGCAAAGATACTCCAGGGACAACACTGATACCTTAATACCTAGATTTGGGTCTCTACTACCAGAGGTTCATGGAAAAATGGGTGATTCCAGAGCTGGGGCAGGGCAGGTACAAGATGAACATGAAATACCTTATTCCAGAAAATAAGGAAGTGCTCAAAACGAACACCAATGAAGAGCAGAGAGCACAAGGATACAGATGCCATCTTGGAGGCGCACTCACTGGCCTCATGAGGAGCAACTCAAACTTCAGTGTAACTCAAGGATGGTAAGAAATAGTAAACCACTGGGAAAAAACAAACAAACAACAACAACAACAAAAACAGGAATCTATACCCAAATCAGACACACCAAAGAAAGCAAGGCTGTCTTGCTTAGAGCAGAATAGGTTCTGTCTAGCAAACACAGAGGACGTGCTGGAGTATAAAATCACATTTTGCAGGCATCAGAGTGAAGCTTAGTCAGACCAGAATCACCAACAAATGCTAAATCTGGGGAGTGTTTTGTTTCATTTTGTTTTTAGATGAGAAACACTCCATTTGCAGGTCTTGTATTGCTGGTAGGGGAAAATTTGTGATCATTTAACCAAGCAGGATCCTGTGAGGCCTTTCCAGAGTGGACTCCCTGCCCCCCACTCATGGCCTCCACCTGCCTTTTTAGCTATAGAAAAACTTAAGTCAAAGAACCAATTTAATCAGAAAAGTGAAAAAATACAAAGAAAAAGAAAACAATAATAATAATTCAGCCATTCAATAAAGTCAAGGACCTTGGTTCTTCAAAGACTATAGATCATATTCTGAACCATGTCCTTGGAGCTGTTTTGCAGGTGCTGAAGCCCCCACCGGGTGGAAGAAGTCAACCGCATGCTCCCTACAAGCACAAAGACCCAAGACCAGCTGGAACCAGAGGGCTGATGACGCACCACCCACCAATCAGGAAAATGTCCAGGAGCTGATCACACCCTACTCTTCAAACACTCTAAGACTCCTCACTATCCCCTTCAAAGGGTGGCACAGTTCTTAAGGCACTAGCTTGCCGTGTTCCCCTCTTTGCCTGGCAATTAAAGCTACATTTTCTATTTCCTCCAACTCTGTCTCCCCATTTCTATTTGGCATCGGTGTACAAAGGGAGTCGATGTTTCAGCAACAATCATACATACTGTGGAGAAACCGAACAATACCTCAATCACATTATCAAAATTAACTCTAACAAGGATGAGCAGATGGATCTCAGATGATACCTCGAGAAGACTACGTCATCACACGCAGTATTCCTGGCCAGAAATCTAATCAGAACATGCATTTAAAATTCTTCAAAAGTGTTGTAACCAAAGACAAAGAGAGGCTGTGGAAATTAGATTAAAAGGAACAAAAGTGGTAGTTCCTGTCGTGGCTCAGTGGTTAACGAACCCGACTAGCATCTATGAGGATGCATGTTCAATCCCTGGCCTCGCTTAGTGGGTTAAGGAACTAGTGTTGCCTTGAGCTGTGGCGCAGACATGGGTCAGATCTGGCATTGCTGTGGCTGTGGCATAGGCTGGCGGCTGCAACTCTGATTCGACCCCTAGCCTGGGAACCTCCATATGCCACAGGTGCGGCCCTAGAGACAAAAGGACAAAAAAAAAAAAAAAAGAAGAAGAAGAAGAAACAAAACTGGCACAATGAATGCAATACTTGTACTGGATCTTCCATTATTAGAGAGAAAAGAAATGCTACAATCAGTGGGCCAACTGACAAGAGGAATATGGATGGCATATGAGAGAAAAATACTGTGTCGATGCTAAATTTATTTGGTAACTTTCCAATGGCTATGTAACAGAATACACCTATTCTTGAGGAATACACACCAAACATTTACAAATGAAGGGCTAAGAATACAGGTGGCATCCAAGTAATTCAGGAAAACAAAACCTATACATGTATATATGAACATGTATGTATACGTGTGTGCGTATCTATGGAGGGAATACACAAATGATAAAGGAAATAGGATAAGAAATTAGCAATGGGTGATCTAAGGAAAGGGCATAGAGTATTTTCTACATATTCCTATACTTTTTCCTATAACTGTGAAATTACTTCTATATTAAAAAAAAAAAAAGTTTAGACCCTAACACACGCAGGTATGCAACAAAGCTAACTCTGGCCTCATTTTTCTCTTAAAAAGTTCAGACCCATTCCAGCTCCCTGGATGGCATGTTTTCTAATTCCCAAGGCTAGGTGAGTTTAAAATTAGTTTACGGCTGTCAGTTCTTGTTATAGATGCCAACTTCATTCCCTATCTGCCCGGAATGCTTGATTTGACACAAGTCTCTGGACCGAGGTTGTTTTGAGCAGGTCTCTTTCTTCCCGGGCTCTGGACTTCCCTTGCAGACTATGTCTCCATGCCAGGAACTGGCCACTAAGACTTTTCATCCACTTGCCCCACAGATCACAGCAAGGTCCTTTAATCATGTAGCCACAAAGTCGACCTTTGTGTGACCATCCCCTTCTCCACTCCCGGGAGTATGACTTTAAACTCTCGCCCCTGTTTCTCTTTTAAAAAACCTGTTGGAGTTCCTGTTGTGGCTCAGTGGGTTAAGAACCAGACAGAGTGACCGTGAAGATGAGGTTCAATTCCTGGCCTCTGGGTTAAGGATCTGGTGTTGCCACAAGCTGAGGCATAGGTCACAGATGCAGCTCAGACCTGGCATTGCGGTGGCGGTAGCCAGTCACTGCACGTCTGTTCAACCCCTAGCCAGGGAACGTCCATAGGCCACAGGTGCAGCCATAAAAAGAAAAAAAGTTTTTAAATGTCAAAGACTAACTGATCTGATCTGGCCCATTTGGAAAATGTCCCAAATTCACTCATTTTGTACATCCTTTCTTATTAGGGATAAGAAAATACGAAAGAGCAAAGTCTTGTTGGAGCAGAGTGGCAACATTTATTGAATTCTGCTGAGGGTGTCAGAATACAAATGCTCTAAAAACGTTATCAGAATGATATCTGAAGACACCACATCCCTCTCTACTGGCGAAATACCACCATCCTCACAGCAAATGTAGGGCCATCATCTGCTTTGTCCAAACCTTTCCAGGAAAATACTACATCAACAGAACATGCGCTTGGCCTTAAAACTCTGGAGGCCACAACGCTGATAGATTAACAGCTCCACTATAGACCCAATCAAGGCTGTTTTGCCACAATTATGTGTGTCAAGAAAGGAAAGAAAAATCACAGAAGTAGGAGACCTCTGTTGGCTTGAGACCTCATGTTCAGTGAGCTTCTTGTTGGTTATGCGTACCTGACATTACGAAAAAAAAATACAAAGACTTCAGGCAGCTTATGTGAAGTTTTATAGAAAAATCATTCTCTAGAAAAGGATAAAACTAATGACTGAGGAAAACTGGAGTGAAGGGGAACAAAGGACCGGTAATGAAGGTAGGGGCAGAAGCAAGGATATGGTACCGAAATCATCTGCACAGCTGAAAAAGACAGACTATAAATCCATGAGATTTCAAGAGTCCAAAGCAAAGAAGGGAATGTGATCAGTTACAGACTCTACCAAGTCCATGCACAAATAACCTTATACCAAAAAGAATGAAAAGGGCCTATAGGCTTCCATACAATCAATGCTGTGTGATCCCATGGACACGAACTCCTGAGCTGTTGCTATTAAAAATTGCCTTTGGAGTGGATTGGCAATGAGATCCTGCTGTGTAGCACTGGGAACTATGTCTAGTCACTTATGATGGAACATGATAATGTGAGAAAAAAGAATGCACACATGTATGTGTAACTGGGTCACCATGCTGAACAGTAGGAAAAAAAAGGTTAAAAAATATTTCCATTCATTAAAAAAAAAAAAAAGTCCAACAGGGAACTTTCAATGTCCCTTAACTTATGCTGAAAGTAGAAAACTAAAGCATAAGAGTAGTAATACTTTCAAGTAGGGTCAAAACAATGTGTTTCAAGTTATTTCAAATTCTCTCTGAACAAAGCAAGCTTTCT
The DNA here is from genome assembly GCF_016906955.1 of Phacochoerus africanus. Classification (NCBI taxonomy): domain Eukaryota; kingdom Metazoa; phylum Chordata; class Mammalia; order Artiodactyla; family Suidae; genus Phacochoerus; species Phacochoerus africanus. The sequence goes on along the minus strand of NC_062551.1, from coordinate 154,611,132 downwards.
TAAAAAAAAAAAAAAACAACTAAGTTGAAAAACAAACAAATGGGATCTTGCTATAGAGCGATCTGGTGCTCTGGCTTTTCTGGAGCAAATGGAGAATTAAAAAATAAACTAGATGGCGTATCAGTTTACTCATCTCTAAAATGGCATACTGCTGGTTCTAATTCATGGGATTAAACACACAGGAATAAATCAAAGTGATTCGAAAGCACTCTGGGGAAAATAAAACACTCTGTTCCAGAAGGCAGGCACTGCTATTACTCAGGCATCAGGCAGCCTTCAGCAAGGTGATGATAGGAGGAAAAAAATGTGTTTCTTTAATCAAACTCAAAGCTCACAAAAGTCAGAACCAGATTTCAGCAATATTAAAGGAATTTATGTGACAGCAACATGGCATACTTGGAAACATTTCATTTAACTAATGGATCACACAGTTTCACTGAGTATTTATTATACCACGAAAATTCATTACATAAACTATAGAGTATCAGAACAAAATAAGTATATAAGCTTAAAATAATTCCATTAGTGTTTTCAATACTTGGGGCCCCACTTTTACGCAACTTTCTAAAATCTCACCTCTGATTTAAAATATGTAATATATATAGGAGTTCCCTTCGTGGCTCAGTGGTTAATGAACCCAACTAGTATCCATGAGGACACAGGTTCGATCCCTGGCCTTGCTCAGTGGGTTAAGGATCCGGTGTTTACGTGAGCTGTAGTATAGGTCGCAGACATGGCTTGGATCCCATGTTGCTGTGGCTGTGGTGTAGGCTGGCAGCTGTAGCTCCAATTCGACCCCTAGCTTGGGAACCTCCATATGCCACAGGTGCAGCCCTAAAAAGCAAAAAAAAAAAAATATATATATATATATATTTATATATAATTATATATATATAATTATATATATATAATTATATATATATATATATATATATATATATAATTACATATGTATATATCAGTAGGTGCCAGAACACAAAACAGTAAGCTGAGGGTCTGGGGTGGAATCCTGCCTGACTCTCCCACTGACTACCTATGTAAATTTAGGCACTCAAGCTACTGACCCACTCTGAGCCTCAATTTCTTCACCTATAAAAGGGGCATCCTGTAGGCCCCACCAGTCTTTAAACCAGGGAGCAGGAAGCCCAGGGAACATGCTAGAAAAATCCACTGGAGTGAAGAAATCAACCTCTGCAATATCTGCTTATAACTATTTTATTTGAAAGGGGAAATAATTCATTAACATGCAGATGCACGGCAGCCCATGTATATAAACGTCTATCTGAAAATTCACACACTGCTGCCAGGTGCAGACTTCAAAAATTATTCATTGATGGGTGGGAACTACTAGCAGGTGACAGGGGACCACGACGATTTAACAGGTGAGCAGCTGACACCATTTAGGTTCTTTCAAGGTGATGCTACCCCAGGAATCTCGCCGGGACTGGAGACCAGTGATTCTGGGGACAAGGAGGTCAAATGGGACACTACTGCATTGACTGAGCTGAGTTTAAAAGCTTATGGTGGAGTTCCCATCGTGGCGCAGTGGTTAACGAGTCCGACTAGGAACCATGGGGTTGCGGGTTCGGTCCCTGCCCTTGCTCAGTGGGTTAACGATCCGGCGTTGCCTTGAGCTGTGGTGTAGGTTGCAGACGCGGCTCGGATCCTGCGTTGCTGTGGCTCTGGTGTAGGCCGGTGGCTGAAGCTCCGATTCAACCCCTAGCCTGGGAACCTCCGTATGACCCAGGAGCGGCCCAAGAAATAGCAACAACAAAAAAGACAAAAGACAAAAAAAAAAAAGCTTATGGTATTCAATTTTCTTTTCAAAGATGTCCTGCATAGGAGTTCCTGTTGTGGCTCAGTGGGTTAAGAACCAACTCCATGAGGATGTGGGTTCGTTGCCTGGCCTTGCTCAGTAGGTTAAGGATCCAGTGTTGCTGGCTGCAGATGAAGCTCGGGTTCTGTGCTGCTGTGGCTGTGGTATAGGTCTCAGCAGCTGCTTCAATTCAACCCCTTGCTCAGGAACTTCCATGTACCACAGGTTCGGCCGTTTAAAAATAAATAAATAAATAAATGTTCTAGATAAATGCATTTTCAGGGTTAAAAAAAAAAAGGTTAAAAAAACAAGTAACACACCTGAAACTAACACATCATTGTAAGCCAACCAGCCTCCAACAAAATTAAATTTTAAAAAAGGCAAACAAATATCCCCAACTCATTCGTAGCCATTAAGTTCCAGGTTCTATAAATCAAATCAATTCATATACATTTCTGTCTATTCTGTACAAAGCAGACCCTGGGCGACATCCTGGAAGTACAGAGAGAAGAATCAAGGCTTGACGGCTGCTACAGCCTCCCAAGGATGGGGACCGGGCTCAGGTGGCTCTTTTACCTGTTCCCCAGCACTAGTCCTAAAACAGCACCTCCCTCATCGTCTGGCTTTGAGCAGATGCCCGTCCCCATCTTAACCCCACCGACCGCACGAGGAGGAGGAGGAAGCACACTGTCTATTTGCTCCTGGAGACTGAACGCCCCCTCCTAGCAGCCCCTTCCCTCCGTGATGTGTTTGAGTAACAGGGAACCACTGCTATTCCCCGAGGTCTCGCAGGAAGCAAAGACAAGTGTTTAATGAGGCCCTCCCAGTGAAGGGGATTTTAAATAAACAAGCGCTGCATTTGGCAGCTTCACCTGCTCATTTCCCTAAAATGCATGCTGCCTTTATTTACTCTCCGTTTCTGCAAAGTGCATTTCATTATCTTCCAAGGTGACAGGAGAAAAGAGAAGCCCACCGGCCAACATCTGTAAATGGCGAGTTGGGCAAGTCAGCAACAGATGTCCCCAAGCTGCCTGGTTCCCAGGGTGGCCCTGGGCAGGGGCGCATCCAGAGACGGGGGTCCACATCTCACTGTCTGTCCTGATCACAGGGCCGCCTGCAACAGCGCTTCCCGTCGGCCCCACTCAAGGAAGGTCTCCACTGACAGATGCCACCCTCTCCCTGCCCAGAGCCAGGAAATAGCATCACCCCGTGGCTGATGTTCCATTTTAATTCTCTCTCTTCTTGAACATCAACATTTTTCCACCTTCCTTTTAAGGAAAAAAAAGGGGGGGCATCATCTTCCTTTGCTTCGCTAATGATGTGCTAGTCCAATCTCAATTACTGTAAAATGGGATACATGGAGGGCTCAGATTTTCCCCACAGAAGGATCTGCACTTGAGGGGAAGCAACCCAATCTCCACAATTACCTTTCTCACAAAAGGCACACACAACAGCGATAATTGTGGTGCTGTGTTTTGCTCAAGCTGTAAATGGGGACGGATGCTGACAACGGGAGCTCTTTTTTTGCTTCCCCATTGTCTCCTGATTTGGGAATGTATTTATTTGAACCTTCTCACGGGAACCTAAAAAATCGATCACATTTGGCACATACGGAGCAAATCACTGACATGGAGAGCTGTCTCCTCTCCGGGAAATGCCCTCCTCACTGAGACACCCAGCAAACTCCTGCCAAGCTCAGTTCTGGCTCCCCTCTGTGGTGAAGGCTTCCCCTGACCACACGCGCCCTTCCCCTGGCATGTCAGCCTTCAGGGATGAGTAAGGCAACGTGGTGTAGGGACTCCCAAGCTTTGCCACACACTTGAATCACCTAAAGAGCTGGGAAAACTAGAGATTCATCTCCCACCCTGGGATTCTCATTTAACTGATCTGAGGTGCAACGGGGATCTGTAAAAGCCCCCAGGGGATCCGCATACGCAGCAGCATACTTGGGAAACAGGCATGACAGTAAAGAGAATTCACGTGTACTTTCAGGACCAGTGTGACCCACTCCCTAGTCCCATCCAACTGGTCCTGTCATTGGCCTCCCCTGGGCGTGAATTCATTCACTTCAAAATATGATGGCTCTGAGAATATATATCAGATATGGTGAGTTTATTACATGACATAATCTACATAAAGTGCTTATCACATAGTGGTACCTGCTGGCGAGAGGCAGGAAAATACCCACCTTCCAAAGATGTCCACACCCTATTGATCGAAATATGATTTAGATAATGAGAATTGGACCTTTTGAACTGGTGAGCTCATAGAAATCTTGCATGTATTTTGCATTTGGGCTGGATCTCAATCTTTGGGGGCCAGATGGTGGACTGTAACGTACAGAATAATGCCTTCCCCCCTCCTGCCCAAGAGACATCCAGTCCCTCCTCTGGGGTCCCAAGTGACTGCACCAGGAGTCAATTCCTAACCCTAAGACCATTCACTAGCTGACCACAGCCACAGTTTGGCCCGGCAGGAAGGGAGGATCCAGATGGGATGTATAAGAAGACAGACACATGCTCTCTAAAACTGAACTCATCAGTACAGGTTCTCTCCGGGAGTAGCATCGTCCGGAGGAAAAAGATGCACAGGCAGAAGATCTGAGGCAGCAAGGGGTTAACTGAGCCGAAGTTATGAGCCAGCAGAAATGAAGACTAGCAGAAGCCACCCGGGAGAGCAAGATATATACAACCAGGGGCGAGGGAGAAACCAGGAGAAGCAGAAACAGAGGGACGCGAATGGCGGGGAGTAAACAAAGTCCTGAGCAGCAGGAACAGCGAGATGACCTGGATCCTATCCAGCATCCCTCCCGTTAGGAAGCCAGATCCCAGTCTCTGGCATGCTAGGCTGTAGGGCCATTCGAGATTCCACAGGAATACCTCCTGCAGAAAGAGAAATCCCTCCTGCAGAAACTCCTGCTGAGCAAGCCCGTAGGATGCCACATCTCTCCTTCTGGGGTGGCGCTGGGGCTGTGACCAACAGCCTGAGGCTCACACTCTGGGCACTCACCTGTGCCTCTCACCTGACCCCTTCAGGATGTCACTGTTGCCTTTCGACCAAAATGGAAAAACACAAGCAGCGCCGCCTCACAGACTGGACTTGGGTTTTCAAATCACGGCTTCACCCCGTCCCAGGGATCTGACCTTTGGAAACGCCCTCACAGACTGGACTTGGGTTTTCAAATCACGGCTTCACCCCGTCCCAGGGATCTGACCTTTGGAAACGCCCTTAAACTCTTGGCGCTGCAATTGCTACCTCTGCGAAGCTGCGAACTGGCACCTTACCCCTAATGGCCGCTGAGTGGAGTAACTATGAGGATATATACAAACTGTCTGGTACTACTGGAGAGACTCATTACATATCATTTGCCTTCCCTTCTCTCCATTTCATCTGCATATAATTCTCTGGAAGGAAAAAGGAGCAATTTCCAGTATTTATTTCCTCTACGATGTACCTATCCATTTTTCAATGCATACCTACCAAAATGAATGAGGAAACAATGACCCAGAACCATCTCTGCTGTGATGTGAAACTTGACATGTTAACCTGACCTTCAGGCTCCAGTCCAGTCCGTCTCCTCAAACTCATAGCTCCATCCATCCTCCTTCCAGAAATACAGGCTACCATCCAACTAAGTCGGTTGGAGACCCCCCAGTTGGTGATCCAATGCCACACCTCCTCACCTAATCAAGCTCAGCCACCCTTGTAGGTCCCATCTAGACACAGAGGACTAACTCAAAAGAGGGTTATTTCAGAAGAGCTAATACAGGGATTGTTTACAGCAGGGGTGGGCTATGGTGAAGGGAAATCTTGAAGGACAGGCTGGAACAGCAGCCCTGCTACCTCTCCCAGGCCTGACAGGGTAAGCAGGGAAGGGCGACCAGAACTGGGAGGAACCCCGGTAGAGAATGTTGCCTTAAAAGGAGCAGACTTTCGGTCTAGGATACAGCAAGCCCAAGGCGACCCAGTCAGGGGAGAGCCTAAAGGCCCATCAAAACACCCAGACTTCAGTCTCCTTCTTATCCACCCTTCGGCCCCTGCTAGAAGCCAAGACTGGCTCATTCCAAGAAGAGGACAGGGGGCCAGGAAGCCCTGGCTGTGGTCCACACAGGAGAGCCTTCCTTCTGGAAGGAGGCAAGGGAGATGGAGAAGAGCAGAGTGCACCTGGAAAGGCAAGCAGAAGACAGCCAGCTCAAGGCCCAAGGAAAGTCCTCTCCCCAGGAAAATATTCTGTCACAGCCCATAACCATTAACATTCCTAAGGAACTTCAAGATGATACATCACAAGGAGTTCTGAGAGCATAACACAGAATGGAGAAATGAAGAAACAAAAATATTACACATTGCTTGCCTTCCCTTCCCTCCACTTCATTTGCATATAATGTTTTGGGAAGAAAGTGGAGACATTTCCTATATTTCTTTCCTATACCATATACCTATTCATTTTTCAATACATTCCTGTCAAAAGGAATCAGGAAACAATGACCAGAGTTTCGGCTGTGCCTCAGCGGATAAGGAACCTGACTAGCATCCAGGAAAATACAGGTTCGATCCCTGGCCTCGCTCAGTGGGTTAAGGATACGGCGTTGCTGTGGCTGTGGTGTAGGCTAGGCAGCTGTAGCTCCAATTCGACCCCTAGCCTGGGAACCTCCATGTGCTGCTGTGTGGCCCTAAAAAGCAAAAAAATAAAAAGACCAAGAAGGATCTCTGCTATGAATTGAGAGCTGATATTAATCTGACCTTCAGGCTCCAGTACAGCGTATCAAAGATATTTCTCTTACATTCACGAGAAACTATTACATGAAACTAAGCATTCTACATGCCTTGCACCTCATTAACCTTGACAACCTGGGAAGTGAAGTATTATTATCTCGTGTTTGTAGTAGTGGAACCTGAGGCACCGAACTGATAAAAACGTTGAGTCCCACATGGATCCAGGTATAGAACCCAAGTTCACCTGTCTCCAAATATCACAATGTTCCCAGAAACCCATCCTGCTTTGCACAGACTGTCATTTTGTGATCTACCTACATCTTGTCCCTTGATGAGCATGAAGGCCACCTGAGGGCACGATGGCCTGCTGGTCTTCTTGAATTTCCATTTGCCCTTGTGCTAATGAGATGCAAGAAAGTCCCACAGACAGTTGAATAAATAAAACCACAAAAATCTAATGAAATCCTCACAATCCTATTTTTCTTCAGTTTAAAAATAACCTGTTTTGCCAAATAGTCAGAAACTTCTTTTCTCTCTTTAAACAGAATCTTTTTTTTTCTTTTACACACATCTCATATTGGGATTCACAATTCATCACTCCCACAAGAAATACCCCCAGGCTCCTTGTCTATCCAGGCAAGCACTTGGTAAATTTGGAAAACAGTTTAGATGAATTTCTGCCTGCCAAGTTCGAGGATTATGGGTAGACTTCACTTAACGCAAAGTTTTAAAAGAAACATTATGCTCGCTTCCTTAAGTACATCCAATGGTTTTTTAAAGGGACTCTGGTTAAAGTCTTTATTCCTAATAAAAAAAAAAAGCCAAACCACAAAATGATTAAAACACGACCATGCAGCTCTGCAGAGCTGATGTTATTTATGTGTGGGGCGTATTAGTGTTGCCTGCTGAGTGTTTCTAAAAGCCCCCACGTGCCTTTCGGACATTTTGTCATTAACTCCTTTGCCTTCTCTGCGGGGTAGCAGAGGTGAGCTGGGGTGAGCTCCATGTGCAGGCTGGAGGCTGAGGCCTGAGGCCTGAGGCCCACAGAGCTTGCTTTTCTTCAGCCACATTTGGCTCCCATTTTCATGTGATGGGAAGACAACATGCCTTGTCAGAACCAGCAGCAGGGGAAGGAAAGGAAGGCTCTCCAGGGTCTCTGGGTGGTGGAGGGGCCTGGGGTTCCCCGCCCGCCCCCAATACCCTCTCGGCACTCAACTGATATTTTCTTTCTAAAGACTGTCGCGGGCACTTGCCTTTCTCAGCACACTCATTCCATCTTCTGGACAACTCAGGAAGGAAGGTTTGGCTGTCCCTGCTGAACCATCTTTAGCTAAGAAGAGATGGGCCAGAGGTTTCCCAGCTGGGAAGTCTTGAAAGTTGGACTGGAATCCACGACTTCTGGATTCCGAGATCTTCTTCTGTACCTTGACCCCGAGATCCATGACACCGTTCCTTATAGACTATCTAGGATTAAGAGTAATACCATGGGGGTGGGGGAGGAGGCAAGGGTGGGATGACAGTGGGAACGCAAACTCTACCACTAGGATGTTAGCTGCACACAACCTTCCTCCCTCAGCCCCAGCTGGGCAGATCTCACCTCCTCTGTTTGCTGACTCCAGACCACGCCTCCTTCCCTGTCTGATGAATCTCTGAACCTCTCTCTGCGCAGCCACCTGGGTCAAGGCCTGTGGGGTCACTGACCCCAATAAAATGATGCCTTTTCCTTTTCCAAAGAGGACTTCAGCCTTTGGTCATTCAAATTTACAGTCTCGATTAGGAGTATTCCTTAGGGATAAAAAGAGCCAAGATCAAGATAACAATATTTTCACTAGATGGCTTCCAGGAGCCCAACTGGTAAATCAATTACTCCAGATTTTTAATTAGGTTTATCTCTAAAAAGTGAGTCAGTCTCAATGAGGTGCCCATAAACTGGAAGTTTCCAGAAAGCAACCAGCTGATCCTACCAATAGCCTTCACTCGATATTTGTGATTCTCTAGGTATTACCAGCTAATCTCCATCCACAGAAGAAGCCTAGTGGACAAGAAGAAGCATAAAAAGATCTCTTCCTTTAAGAATTCCAGGGGGAAACACCCACAAAAAATCACCGAGTCTTAAAATGGGACATTAAACACTCCTTTGAAAAATGTCATGCGTATGTACACAAGGTATAAGGAGTGACTGGCCAATGGGGACCTGCTGTCTAGCACAGGGAACTCTACCCAATAGTCTGTGGTCATCTATGTGGGGAAAGAATCTAAAAGAGCAGGGATGTGTGGACAAGCAGAGCTGACTCACTCTGCTGGACAAGAGAAAGGATTACAACGTTGCAAAACAACTCTACTTCAATACAACTTTAAAAAGGAAGAAAATTTAAAAAAATGTCATGAAAGCTATGAATGAATCCCTTCCCCGAGCTTAAGTCAAGAACTGAAGATGGGGATTTAAAAAAAAAAACAAAACAAAACAGCCCCCAGCGAAACACAGCCCCCATATATTTTAACCGCACAATTTAAAAACTGTCAACATGATGTATAATGATTTCTCACCTCTTCACTTTTACCCAACCAGGTTGCTGGCACAATTCCATGAAATCACAGTAAAAGAAGACGTCGCGCCTCGGAAAAACAAGACGCCACCACTAAAAAAGTATGTTCCCATCTGCGAGTCCAAATAAAACCCTCTTAACGCCCTGGGTAAAATACAATCTAGGAATCTTGATGGTCATTTGAAAGAGTAAGAAACTGGGGCTCTGAGGAGGAAAGGGACTTCCTAGAGCCCCAGTACTAGTAGTGGCTGGACCCAGGTTAAGTCTGTGGGCTTCCGGTCTGGAGTTCTAAAGCTGGAAGGGGTCTTGGATATCATTAAGACCAGTGGCCTAGAGTCTTTACTTCTCAGCTGAAGGGCTGTGATTAGATTGAATAGTTTTCTCAAAGTCACCCAATGAGTTTAACGAACACGGAGCAGTGAGCCAGGTCGCCCGGTTGCTAGTCCATTTCTGACACCACTAGGATCCACCGTGCACACCATTCATCACATCAGCCAGAAAAAGTCCTTCCAAGTGACGTCTCCTCATGACACCATTTCTTTTTTTTTCTTTTTTCTTTTTTTTTGTCTTTTTTGCTATTTCTTTGGGCCGCTCCTGAGGCATATGGAGGTTCCCAGGCTAGGGGTCCAATCGGAGCTGCAGCCCCCGGCCTACGCCAGAGCCACAGCAAGGCGGGATCCGAGCCGTGTCTGCAACCTACACCACAGCTCACGGCAATGCCGGATCGTTAACCCACTGAGCAAGGGCAGGGATCGAACCCGCCACCTCATGCTTCCTAGTCGGATTCATTAACCACTGCGCCACGACGGGAACTCCAATGACACCATTTCTAACATCGATAACTTCTATAAAATCCCGGCTTCACAACAAGTCATTTTTGGAACATTTCAAAAAGCGGAAAAGAGACCTTTGGAAGAACTAATGGAGAGTCAGATGTTTGCCCACCCTAAAGAAGGTGCCCTCTGTTCCGAACAGAATGCACCAAAACGCAGCTTCACAGAGGGACGTTCTAGAAAGCATTTCCTTAGAACTTGAGGCACAGGAGAGCCAAGCTCCTACCCAGAGGAAATGCCTCAGCATACTGGAAGCACGCAAAACCCAACGACCTGAGCAAATTCGTGTCTAATAAACAGCTCGACTCGGAGATTTTTTTTAAAAAAAATTAAATGAAATGTTACATTACCCCTGTGATCAGAGTGCAAAGCCCAGCTCCTGAAGAGACAGCAGTCCCGGCCCTTGTGAGCCCAGAGCCACCCCCACAAAGAAGGGAGGGCAAAGTTCCCAGCCGGGAATCACAATGAGGAGTGTCAGGGACTGCTGGAGAAGGGGTTTGGCAGGGTGTGATCACGTGGGGAGAAGCAGCTACGTGTTCTGTCCTAACACCGTCAGGGCAAGGGGCACTCCCACACAGCCCCTGCCCCCAACTCCAAACACGTTTCTTTACTCACTCAATCTACACAGTTTAATGTGCTGATTGCAGGCTGTTGGCCATGCATTGTTCAGTTGTGGGGATGTGGCTTAGGTCCTAGAGAAGGGAGACAGACAACAACAAATGAGTAAGTCAGGGGCAGGTGTAGCCGGGAGATGTTGTGGGTTCCGTTCCAAACACTCTCGATGAAGTGACTATCACAAGAAAGCCAGTCACAGCGCGTGTGAATGCCACGTTTACACTAGAATGCGGACTGTTAGGTGTGCAGTGCCCCCAGGTCTAGAAAAAAAACATAATACCTTCATGAAAAAAAACCCCTGATGAACCCAATGTATGGCACACATGAACCTATCTACAGAAAAGAAACAAAGTCATGGACATGGAGAAAGACTTGCGGTTGCCAAGAGGGAGGGGAGGAAGTGGGAGGGACTGGGAGTCTGAGGTTGGTAGATGCAAACTATAGCATTTGGAGTGGACAAGCAATGAGATCCGGCCGTACAGCACAGGGAACTACGTCGGAGCACGTGTGATGGAACATGATGGAGGATGGCGTGAGAAGGAGAATGTGTGTATGTGTGTGACTGGGTCACTGTGGTGGGCAGTAGAAATAGACAGAACATTGTAAATCAAATATAAAAAAAAAAAAAATTTTGGAGTTCCCATCATGGCTCAGTGGTTAAGGAACCCAGCTAGGATCCATGAGGACGCAGGTTCAATCCCTGGCCTCGCTCAGTGGGTTAAGGATCTGGTGTTGCTGTGAGCTGTGGTGTAGGTCGCAGAGGGTGCTCTGATCCTGCACTGCTGTGTCTGTGGCGTAGGCCAGCAGCTACAGCTCTGATTAGACCCCTAGCCCAGGAACCTCCATATGCAGTGGGTGCAGCCCCAAAAAGACAAAAAAAAATTTTTTTTTAAATATGTTACTACTGAAAAATGCTAACCATCCTCTGACCCTCCATGAACCATCATCTTTTTGCTGGTGGAGGGTTTGAAACACTGTGAGAATTACCAAAATGTGGCACAAAGACACAAAGTGAGCAATGCTGTTGGCAAAAATGGCACGCACCATCTGACATGCTCAATGCAGGGTTGCCACAGACCTTCAATGTGTGAAAGAGGGGTGTCTGTGAAATGCTGCAAAGTGCAGGGCAATTAAACAAGGTACGCCTGGATGTGATACGTCAGGGGTCAGGGGGTGCTGGGAAGAAAAGTAAGGATGGAGAGGGGACGCGATGTGCTGGAAGGGGGGACGTTTCCAATGAGTGGCTAGGGAAGGCCTCCCTGACAAGGCCCTAAGCAAAACTCTTTTTTTCCTTGTCTTTTTGCCTTTTCTAGGGCCACACCAGCAGCATATATGGAGGTCCCCAGGCTAGGGGTCTAATCGGAGCTGTAGCCAACGGCCTACACCACAGCCACAGCAACATGGGATCCAAGCCACGTCTGCGACTTACACCACAGCTCACGGCAACGCCCGAGCCATAACCCACTGAGCAAGGCCAGGGATCGAACCCACAACCTCACGGTTCCTAGTCAGATTCGTTAACCACTGTGCCACAAAGGGAACTCTTCTGAGCAAAAGTTTTAAGAAGGTAAAGGCCATCGACATCAGGCAGTCTTGGGAGAAGAGCTTTTCCGAGAGAGGGAAGAGCAAGCCTCAAATCCCTCCACAAAAGGGAGAGAACCTGCGCCTTTTGAGAGCAGTGAGGAGGCTGATGTGGACCAGGGAGAGGGAGAAAGAAGTCAGAGGCAGACAGGATGGGGTCCTTGCCTTGAAGGAACTGACAGTCTAGCAAAAAGCAAGGCTGCTCACGAGGCTGGGTTTTTTCAGGACAGGTTTCGCCAGGCACTAGCCATGCAACCCTGGGAAAGGAAAACCTTTGTGAATTAAGAACAGTCATTGGAGTTCCTGTTATAGCACAGAAGAAATGAATCTCAGGTTGCAGGTTCGATCGCTGGCCTCGCTCAGTGGGTTAAGTATCTGGCGTGGCCATAAGCTGTGGTGTAGGTTGCAGACGCCGCTCGGATCTGGTGTTGCTAAGGCTCTAGCGTAGGCTGGCAGCCGTAGCTCTCAACTCAGTCCCTAGCTTGGGAACCTCCATATGCTGCGGGTACAGCCCTAAAAAGACACACACAAAAAAGAACACTCATAATCTCATCTCACCTATTTCGCTAATCCTAAGGAGATGATTTTGAAACACTAGACTCCTTTTCATGCTTCATCTCTCTTCCTCAGAAGAGCAATCACATGGGTTTAATATTTTCACCTCCATATCACAGATAAGAAACTTAGGTACAGAGAAAATATAGGTAAAGTCAGAACCAGGGTCTGAACACAAGTCTCTGAGACGCCAAAAGCCCCATTGTTAAGTTGCCTGTATCACGGTGCCAGGAAAAGGATGGATGGATGTGACATGCAGCGTGGGAAGGGCCACATGGCCACGTGATGGCTGTGGCTGTCCTGGTTACACAGTGTGTTGTGTGGGAAGGTGTAACAAAGTGTTCTCTCCCATCCCACGTGGGGAGGCCCTCAACCCACGAGTGAAAGACTGAACCTGTCTGGCTTCTCTTGGAACGTCTGCGCTCCAGCAGCCAGATCACGTTTCAAAACCAAGGCAGCTGCTAAGCCCCGCAGGCTTAGAAAGCTAAGCGTTACCAGACAGACAGACATCAAATTCTCTGTACCTCTCTTTCAATATGAGTTTAGTCAACTCTAAAAGCAAGACATTCTGCCTCTAACCCATCTAAAGAGGAAAGAAAATCAGTTACGCTGATCTGTGCAAGTTTATGGCACTGGACCTTCCTCGCCATATGTCAAGATTCCAAGGCAAAAGGAGAAACTGACAGGTTCGGGTTGCTTTTCTCCCTGGAATGTCCCACACCTTTTCTTTCCAACAGAATCGCTATCCAAGCAAAGGCCACCAATGGACACCTCAAGTCAGTCTTTCCCGAAATGACTGTGTTAGGGTGTTGCCTGTAGGTATACAGCTTTCTCCTCCATGGCCTGTGAAATGATGGCCACGAAGGGCATGAGGTAGACAGTGATAAAAATAACAGCAGCTGTGAGGTCAAGCTAGTCTTAGGCTTCCTTCCTGGTCCTGAACACTGTAAATCAACTATACATTAAAAACGAAAAATTAAACAACAGCCACAAAAATCTCAACTCCATCTGACACGGAGAGGAGGAGAGGAAAAGTGCCTTTACTTTGAATGCAAGCTGGCCTCCAGCTTACACAGGATGCTTTCGCCAGGAAATGGAGGCCAAGTTTCTCAAAGGTTCTAATTGGCAGAAAAGTGGCTGGTGGGCAGCAGGGCTGTGTGCAGACCTCCACAGTGTTGCTTCCCACCTGTTTCTCCACTTGCTCATTATCCAAGGGCTTTAGGAGGCCGGGTCCACACTCTATCTCATCCAACAGGGGGCATTTGCAGCACCGAAGTGTGGGCCAGTGCTTCTACCCGGGAATCCTGGGATGCAGCCCTCAGCAACAAGGTTCTCTGGCCACCCGGTCTGTCTCCCAGAGCAGACAGGGTGCTAAACTAAGGATGCTGAGACCTGGTTTTCAAGCACTTGTGTTTCTGCAGAAAGAATGCTTAGGCCAAAAGTTAGAAAGGCTGGGATAAAGCCCACTGAGAAAGGGGCCTCAGGTATGGGAGGGACAGAATCCAGGTTTGGGACTGTGTCAAAAGTCCTTCTCCCCGCACGGCTTTTGAGCAAGTAGCAATTTCCCTGAGCCCTCAGTGGTCCCCAAACTGTGACTTTCAGAGCCCCGTGTACTTTTTTCTCCATGGCCCCTTTCTTTGACCCTAAAAGTTCATTTCCTGTCTCTGATTTTAAAAGAAATTTAAAACATTTGGGGGGGGGCTCCTAAAAACACGGTGGGGTCTGAGGCACTGTGCTTTGCCCTAATGGCTCAATGGGCCATGGTTTTCTAAACTGAAATGTGGAATTGATGGCACCTTCCTCTAATACATAGTGAGCATTAGGGGTTTAATATATAATTCATCCAGCACCATACCCGAGATCCAGCAGACGCTCAATGGCTCTTAATATTACATTATTGTTATTACTGAGAAAATGCAACTTAGCCATTCTTTAGAGACTGTGAGCCTTCTGGAAGGAGAGAGGCATGCGTTTGTTCCCTATGTGATTTACTCATTTATCAAGTCCTCAAAATCTCCCCGGAGCTGTGCAAACAGGGTCATGACTCAGTGGAGGCACACGATGAATAATGACAATGAACCTGGAAGGAAACATTTTCCCTCCAAAGAGAAACTTTACCAAGCCTGAGTTTATTGGCTATTAATTTTTTAAAAACATAAAAATATCAGAGCACTTAAAAAAGCAAAATCCTAGGCTCTGTGGGCTGAAACTAAAGCCAGGGCACAGAATTCAGTAACACACCCTCCCGCCCCGCCCTGGCTACGTGGAGTCTCATATGTGACTTTGCAGCTCTGACTCAACTTCTGTGAAGGCTGGACACGCTCTCTGCACTCCCAGCCCCAATTCCCTTTCCTGTGACTCGAGGCACCAACCCCTACCTCCATCAAGGGGTGATGTGAGGATCATAGGATTTAAGGAAGCAGCTTACTAGGTTTTGCATGGCACTCTCTATTCCTTAGTATGCTCTTTAAAAATAAGAAACGGCTAGATCAGAAAATAATACAAAACACACATGCCCATAATTTTTTTTCTTGTATAACTGAATCCCTTTGCTGTTCACCAGAAAGTAACACTGTAAATCAACCATACTTCAATAAAAAAATAAAAAGAAAAAAGAAATGGACAGAGGGAAGGAAGGAGAGGTGGATGAAAGGAAAGGAGGAGGAAAGGAACAAATCCAAAGTGAAATAGTTCTGAAAAGACTTCATTATATAATGGTCCCTGATCCCTTGAAAACTCATAAGGAATACCCATCCATCTAAAAATGTAGAAAGATCCTTTGTTAAGGAAACATGTTTTCTCTTTATGACCAGAAATTCCCTGAGTTGTTTCAGGGAGTGTTTTTCCCTGGCAGAACCATAAACCTTCCACGTGATCTGGTGATTGCACAGGACCCTGGACAGCTTTCTGCTCTTTCAACATTAGGGTCTATTCAGTTATTGTTCCTCTCCTGGTTCCTTCTTATCTTACAGGTCTCCCCTCAGATGCCACTCCGTACTTTTCTTCTATTTTTTTTTTTCAGGGCTGGACCCATAGCATATGGAAGATCCCAGGCTAGGCATCAAATCAGAGCTGCAGCTGCCTGCCTATGCCACAGCCATGGAACAGCCTGATCATCAACCCACCGAGTGCAGCCAGGGACTGAACCTGCATCCTCAAGGATACCAGTCAGGTTTGTAGCACGCTGAGCCACAATGCGAAATACCCAGATGCCATTCTTTAAATGGTCTTTCCCAGGGCACCCAACTTGCAGCAGCCTTCCCATGTCCCTCCGACCAGTTACTCTCTAACATTTCAACCTCCGGTTATTTTATGTAGTTATTTCATCTAAGATTTATCAGTAATGTGTTTGCTCATTGTCTGTCTAATCACTTGAGGGCTGGCAGTGAGAACAGCGTTATCAGAAAACACACCTCGATAAATGTTGGCTGGATTCGTGGATGGGTGGGTGCTGCACAACTATTCTATGATCTGTAGGCAATGCCTTTAGCTTTCTGGGCCTTAGTTTCCCCAACTATGTTGGAGGACTTACTATTTAAAGCTCCTCCTAGTGTTGTTACTGTTTAAATGCAGCATCAATAAAGACACACCATCTATTAGGCATTCCCCAATGTGGGAAGCAACTTTTCCTAGGGTTATTTTGCGTAACTTAACCTTTAATATAACTTCATCAGAGAGGTATTACAATCCCAATTTATTTATATTTTTTTTAGTTTTTACTTGAAGTGGATTTGCAATGGTGTGTTAGCTTCAGGTATACATCAAGGTGATTTATACAAATATGTGAAAATAAATATATATTCTTTTTTAGATTTATTTCCATTACAAGATGCTAGGTATAGTTCCCTGTGATATACAGTAGGTCTCAGTTGGTTATCTATTTTACATAGAGTAATGCATATACGTCAATCCCAAATTCCTAGTTTATCCCCCTTTCCCCTTTGGTGACCATATATAATATGGCTTACATATGAAATCTTAAAAATATGATACAAACGAACTTATTTACAAAACAGAATAGACCCATTACAAGAACTGAAATTGAAACTGTGATTAAAAAACTCCCAACAAACAAAAGTCCAGAACCAGATGGCTTCACAGGCGAATTCTATCAAACATTTAGAGAAGAGCTAGCACCTATCCTTCTGAAACGATTTCAAAAAACTGCAGAGGAAGGGATACTCCCCAACTCATTCTTTGAGGTCACCATCACCCTCATGCCCAGACCAGACAAAGATACCACAAAAAAAGAAATAGACTCCCAGAGAAAACAAACTATCCCAAATTAAAGATGAGAAAACTGTAAATGAAACCTGAATCCCCCTACAAGTAAATGGCTGAGTCTATCTCCCGAACCTATCACCCAGTCCTAAGCCTGTGCTGTTTCTACTACATTATGAATCTACAAGCCAGAAGGAAACAGTAGCTATCTCTACTGCAAAAGCAATATGATTGCAAAAGGACCAGGAGAGCAGGAACAGGGGAGGCATTTTGCACATAATTCAATTCAGTGTTGTATTAGTCTATGCCTGGAAAACAAGAAGCATTTCCTGAGTCAGGAGATTTTGAAAAGGCCTAACTTTCCATCTCTACAAATGTCTTCTATTTTTTAATAAAATCTTTTGCATTTTATTTGCAGTGCTTGTTCTAAATAATCTCTCTACTTGACAGTCGGGCACCATCCACCTTCCCCCTCAAGTGAAGAGTTTATTTTCTCTTGGAGAGCAATTACCGGACAAATGCCAGGCCACAGAAGGTGTTTCTCCAGCAGCAGCATCTGTCTCCTTGGCAGGCTCCTCAGGCAATTTCACTGGCAGTGTTAAAATGGCCAGGGTGGTCAGTCAGAGCTCAGCTGCCCACAAGCTCTCAGGTGGTCTACTAGCTTCTGCCCGAATGGCTCAACAAAGAAGCGGACCTGGATCCACTTCCAAAGCTGAAGATAGGCGAAAGCCAATGCTAGGTCAGTCAGAACCATTTGGACCAATCCTGGTTTCTGGTGGGAGCCAAGAAATTCCCATGATCCTCTTTGCTAAACAAACTGGCAATAACAACAACCTGCGTAAGGGTGTAAGACACCCAGGTTTTTTGGTGATAGGCAAATACATGCTGTGTAGACAGCCTCCGAAATGGCCCCAGTGAGCCCTGCCGCCCAGTAACTTATGCCTTTGGTAATGACCTCCCCTCTGAGTATGAGCTGGACCTAGTGGCCCATTTCTAATCATCAGAATACGGCAAAAGTGATGAGACGTCACTTAATAAGTGAGGTTCCAGAAAGACTCTGCTTCCTTCTTGCTGGCCATCCTTTGTCCTCCTGTCTCCTTGTTCTCATAGAAGCCAAATCTGAGAGAAGATTTGTGATCTGCCCTATGGGGAGACCCGCGTAGCAAGGAACTGAAGGGGGACACGTGAGGAACTGAGGCCTGCCAGAGGCCACTAGAGTGACCTTGGAGACACATCTACTCCAGGCCAGCCTTGAGATGGATGCAGCAGCCCTGGTCACCACCCTGATTGCAGCCTTGTGAGAACACCCAACTAAGGCCACCAAACTTTGGGGGTAATTTGTTAATATATCAATACAATAACCTCTTTCAAGTCTATTGAAATGTGACCTCCATGAGTCTATCCTAATCACAGAAAATTATAACTCCCTTCTACCCACATTTCCATATTCCCACATAATGCGCCAGCTTTTCCTATTTCCTCAATTCCTTTTCTTTTCTTTTTATGGCTACACCTGCGGCATATGGAAGTTCCCAGGCTCAGGGTCAACTCAGAACTATAGCTGCCAAAATAAAAAAAAAAAAAAAACACACAACTTAGAATAGATTTACAAGGAGATCCTGCTGAATAGCATTGAGAACTTTGTCTAGATACTCATGTTGCAACAGAAGAAAGGCTGGAGGAAAAATGTAATTGTAATGTATACATGTAAGGATAACCTGACCCCCTTGCTGTACAGTGGGAAAATAAAAAAAGAAAGAAAGCAAGAAAGCAAGAAAGCAAGAAAGCAAGAAAGGAAGAAAGGAAGAAAGGAAGAAAGGAAGAAAGCAAGAAAGCAAGAAAGGAAGAAAGGAAGAAAGGAAGAAAGGAAGAAAGGAAGAAAGGAAGAAAGGAAGGAAGAAAGAAAGAAAGAAAGAAAGAAAGAAAGAAAGAAAGAAAGAAAGAAAGAAAGAAAGAAAGAACGAACGAACGAACTATAGCTGCCAGCCTACACCACAGCCATGGCAATACTGGATCAGAGCCTCATCTTCCACCTACATCTCGGCTTGTGGCAACACCAGATCCTTAACCCACTGAGCGACAGGGATTGAACGCGCATCCTCACAGAGACGACGTCAGGTACTTAACCTTCTGAGCCACAACATGAACTCCCTACTTCCTCAATTCTTGAACATTATCTCTGAACGTTTTTCTACTCCAAGTGTGGCCTCTGAGCCAGCAGCATCAATATTACATGAGCTTGTCAGAATTTCAAATCTTAAGGACCACTCTAGACCTACCAAGTCAAAATCTACATGACACGAAAATCTCCAGCTGATTTACAGGTATGTTCTGACATCTAACATTCTATAAGGCTGTCTTACTTATGAAATTGTATTGGCTTTGTTTTTTTCCTGTCTCCCTCCCTGCCCCCAAGGGAAGGCATGGAAATCACTGTTGTTCCTGGTTTCCACCACTTGGAAGAACCTAGTCTGCTTTTGTAAAGGTAAACGCAAAAATGAGAGAGACTAAGCTTCAAAGTTTACCATCAATGCCACTTTGACCTAAGCTCATCTGAACTGGGTTTCTGTCTTTTGCAGTCTAGAGCATTTCTAAATGGCAGAGTCAGACCCATCAATGAAACCCACACCTTACTCTCAGTTGGTCACTAGTGACGAGCTGAATGAAAACTCTCTCCCAGTGGCAGCTTAAAAAACCCCATGGCGGAGTTCCTGTTGTGACTCAGTGGGTTAGGGACACGGTGTTGTCTCTGTGAGCGTGCAGGTTTGATGCATGGTCTCGCTCAGTGGGTGAAGGATCCAGCATTGCAGCAAGCTGCTCCATCGGTCGTAAATTTAGCTCAGATATGGTGAGCTGCTGTGCCAAGAACTTCCACAAGCCACATGTGAAGCCTTAAAGAAAAAATCCCAGGTAACTTATGGTTGCCAAAGGGGATAGGTGAGGGGAGGGACAGACGAGGGGTTTGGGGATTGGCATAAATTCACGATTCTATATGGAATGGACGGTCAACAGGGACCTGCTGGCATCACACAGAGAATCTACCCAATATTCTGTGATAACCTATATGGGAAAAGAATCTAAAAAGGGATATGTATATATAACCGAATCACTTTGCTGTACAGAAATTATTACAACATTGTAAGTCAACTATACTTCAATAAAACTTTAAAAAATGATAGGAAAAAAAAAAAAAGCCCAGGGTAGATTTTGATTAGTCCTGACACATCATTTGGATCCAGCCCATTATATCTCCAGAGTTAGGGCTGAATGCTAGTTCCAATCCAACCATAGGACTAAGGTAGTAAAGAAGCGTCTCCAGAAGAAGAAAACAGGATTTTTTTTTTTCTGTAAAGGGGGAGTGAAGTGCTTAATATAAGAAGCTCATTGCATTTTACAACTTTGTCCTTCAGGCTCTGGTCCTCCAACCTGCAAGACCTACATAAAAGCCCTGACATCTACACAACCTCTACTTACCTCCCTAAGACTAGCAAGTTCCTTCCAGAATCAGTTCAAGGGTTGCCTCCTCTTTGAGGCACTCTCTAACTCCCCAGGGAGATGTGGAAACTCTTCCCTAATCTTCCCTTGTATTCATTCTTGTTACCAGAGAAAATAATTATTATAGTAGTTTCAGGTACTTTAATTCAGTAGGATAAAAGCATTATTAATAACACTTGACCTTTTATTTGCCAACACATATACCCCAAAATGAATGTTCATCCAATTCCTGAGCCTCCAGATTGAGGAGATGGAGCAAGGCTTGGGCTTTGCCTTCTGTTTTCACATTCTGCATGTTTATTTTAACATGATTGCACCATCACAGTTCAATGGATTCTCTGCCTGCCCTGTAGGATGGCACAATTCGTCAAGGTCATGTATAAAAATCGGTTTTTCCATCAACAGCCGACATGCTGACTTCATGTCCACCTGTTTTGCTTTTGTCCCACATCTCCCAGCCCATGCCCTCTAACAACTGCAGGTTAAAGGCCTCCCTGTTATTAGCACAGGAGATGCCCACCTGCTTCTCCATCTGGGAAACTCTCAGGGTTGGTGATAGATCTTATTGAATCACCTTATCTTTTTAGAAGTGTTGCAAGTCCCCGGGGCTGCTGTGAATTACTAGACGTGTTACTACTGTAGGTGCCTCTCTCTCTCCTTCTCCAGAAACAGCTTCTTTGGAAGGGGTGGGGGAGAGCCGTGGAGATGCGCATCTGCATCCTGGCAGAACTCACAGTCTGACTCCCCAGAGCTTGGATCAGCAGCTGAGGATTGGCAGAGGGCAAATTTGGGTCAGGGGCAGCAGCTGCAAACAAGAGCAACTAGCTGACTCTTCTGTGACAGTTTTTCTATCCATATATTTGGAATCCAGGCACTTCCTCTATATTACTCACTGATGAATGATGCCTGCTTAGGGTAAAGCATCTTGAAGGCATTGAAAGCCCTTCCGGCTTCTCTCCTGCTTCTTCCGCTAGAAGCTGTTCGTCACTTACCAAAAAAACCGGCCCTCCTCCTCAACATTCATATACTTGGTGTGACCTCTCTGTGACACACGAGCTCACATTTTCTTTGCTACACTGACGTTAGAAAGCTCTTTAACCTATGCTGCTGCCTCTTCCCCTTGCCCGCCTCCCTAAGAGATGCTGGAAAAGCCAGATATTTGCTTTCTTGGCCTCCCTTCTGGCTGCGAGTGGCAATATGATGGAGTTCTGGCACGCAAAGAAAAAGCAAAGATAGAGGTATCTTGCTTTGTGGGAGTTCCTTCTGAGGAACTGTTTGCCTATTTGTTCACTTTCGGGGTTTTTTTTAATCCCTGATAAAAGCAAGGAGACAAATAATGAAAGCCCTACCATACCATCCTGGGTGCCCTGGCTTCTTTCTGTTTCTAGGAAAATTATATGAGGATGTGGTATTTGTTCCCACGGCAGCTATCCTAGGACCATAAGGCAATTAATCTAAGGATGACATGGAGCAGAAAGAACCTGAGCCCCTGATCAAGTTCTTGAACTACTGCACTGATCTTGGGGCCACCCAGCTCCCACTCTCTGTTACAGGCGATTACATAATGGCTTATTCCTGAAGTCACTGTCAGCCAGGTTTTCAGTTTGCGCTAACATTTTCCCGTTCCACTTCAAGTTTCTAAGGTAACACTTCCTAAACTTAAAGGTCACAGAGCAATGACTGAAAGCAAAGATCTTCCTCCATAGACACACATGTTCCCCAGTCCTGCCTATAACTCAGGATCATCACAGACCCCCTACAAGCCCACTCATGGACATTCCCCCAACCCATTAATCTTTTGCTCATGGACAAACCTGTCTATAGTTATGTCACATACTATAGGGTTATATAACTAACGTTGATACATACCATAAGGATCCCAACGCGTTTTAAATTCCTTTGTCTTAGAAGATACAGGTATCATCATCATTTGTTGAATGCTTACTATGTTGGAGATCCCTAGACACCTTCCTAAGTACTCCGTATGTGTAATCCCTTTCGATCTCTAAGCCCTATGAGATACGTATTACTGTTAGCTCCACTTTCTTCGAAATAAACTGAGGCTTAGACAGCTATACTAAGCAAATTGCCCCAGGTCACGTGACTAGTAAATAGTAAAATTAAAATCGAAACTGTGGCAGCCTGACTACATAGTTCTTCTTTGAATGGCTACTCTGTGTGGCCTCAATTCTGTATAGTGGACTCTGTACTATAGTGAGGAAGTAGATTAAACCATTCAGAGACTGCAACAAAGTGGGTGGCAATACTAAGTTAAGTATCTGATTAACTAGGGTATCAGATGTACAGTTAATTTTTTTTTTTTAATGTAGGCTGAATTGTTACAGTGTGGTTCTGAGTAAAGGAGACAAGAGAGGGTCTTTAAGCAAGCTTTTCCATCTGTGGTACTTTAGGGTTTACTTAGATTTAACAACTAATCTGAATAGAGACACCAAGGGCTTTCCATGTGTCAGTCACTGTTCAAGCACTTTATGTGCATTATTCCACTTGGGCTTCATGATAAACCCATGCGGTAGGGAGTGTTATCATCCCCATTTTACAGATGATGTAACTGAGTCACCAGTTACCAGAAGGAAATGTGTGGAAGGGCTCATGGCTGAAGGTATTACTGTTCAGATATCAACCCAGGCAGAAGCTTTACTTGGAGTCACTGTGTTACACTGATTCCAATTCCAGCACTTGCACAGACTCAATCTAGATCTGAACATTTATGACTGCATTTGCATTTTGCCGAGGTTAAAAATCAAGTTTCCAGCATGCAGTTTAACGCGCCTTCCTATTTAGAGAGCCAGGCTCACAGCGCCTCCCATGGCTTTGATTTCCAACAGCACACACGGTGTCAGCCCACACTAACCTCTCTCCTCCCTGTGCAGTCAACACCTTGGGAATCTTATTAACCAATGGGCATCAATATTCACCCCTTGGTAGAGCATGCCCAAGTCCACACGGGCCATCCTAAGCACTCGCAACTCCGAAGCCTTTACGGCCAGCCTTCCAGATAGAAGCCTTAGGGTCACTTCAAATGCGGTGTCTAAATACACCCGAAATCACAGCATCTTAGAAGATGGGTGATAGAGTTAAAAGATTATGATGTGGAGGTCCGAAACCGCAGGGTCCAAATCCTACCTATGACTCCGCTTCTTCTGTAACATGGAAGAAATGGCTGTCACTTGCATTAGGGCTGGAGAAGGATTCAAGATGATGACAGATGCAAACTCGCCTAGCACAGTACCTGGCACACATCATGGGCATTCAGTATATAGTAGTCAGATTTACTACTATTATCATTATCAACAAAGTTTGCTCATCCACCACATGCATGCATCTTTCCACAATACCCACGACAGATGGCCATCCCAGCTCTGCTAGAACATTTCCAAAGATAGAGAGCTCGCTCATCGCACCACCTCCCCAGGCAGCCGGTTCTATTATTGGACGGCTCTCACTGGCACCGAGTCTTTCCTCCGCTGAGCCAAAATCTGCCTCCATGAGTTCCATTGGCCCTAGCTCTGCCCCTCGGAGCAGCACTGCACAGTTCTGCTCTCTTCTCACACAGGAGTCAGTCCTCCTGAAAAAAGCAATCACATCCTCGCCACACCGTCTCTCCTCCGGACGGACATTCTTTCCCACCCTCCCACCCCCACCAGGACATGATTTCTACAGATTCTACAGTAAAAAGCCTGGTATCCAAAGGAGATACAGCCACTCAGTACCTTGTATGAGTGAATACTGTACTTCCACGAATGCATTTGAAAACCACACTGTGATTTTCTCGGCAGCCAGGTAAATAACACTGTTGCATCGTCCAGGGCTTCAGGTGAACTAAATCTTGAAGTTTCTCCCTCTTCTAATTAAAAGAGAACATGCTGAGTCTTCTCCACCCCATCCTGCTGAAATCTGGGCACCCACAACTTGATACAGCCTGTAGACTCTGACTTTGGCCAACTGAGAGCATTCTGAGTCATTTTTGTGCCATCTATATTAATAACCATGCCTCAATTCTCCATCCAAGCTATGGATAGTACTTTTTAATAAGTTTGTGCTAGAGTTCCCAGAGTGGCTCAGGCGGTTACAAACCCGACTAGTATCCATGAGGATGTGGGTTCAATCCTTGGCTTCACTCAGTGGGTTAAGGATCTGGCATTGCCGTAGGCAATAGTATAGGTCACAGACATGAGTCAGATCTGGCATTGCTATGGCTGTGGTGTACGCCAGCAGCTGCAGCTCTGATTCAACCCCTGGCCTGGGAACTTCCATATGCCACAAGTTTGGCCCTGGGAAAAAAAAAAAAAAATTTGTGCCAACACTGTCCTCAAATTAGGCACTCTTGGTTCATTTCCATTCACCTTAAGAAACAATTACGCAGTAAGAGACTGATTGTACACTGCGGTAAGGCTATGATAGGAGGTAGTTGAGAAAAACTCAACAGAGGTGGTTCCCACATGTGGTTGCATATTAGCAACACCTGAAGAGCTTTTCAATGGCCACACCCCATCCAACAATATTAGAAGCTCTGAAGGTGGGACCCAACCACCAGTACTTTACAAAGACCCTCAGGTAATACCAATGCACAGCCAAGTTTGGGAAGCAAGAGCTTAGACCAGTCTAGTTCTTCCCAAGATTTTTTTTTTTTCTTTTTAGGGCTGCACCTGCAGCATGTGGAGGTTCCCAGGCTTGGAGCTACAGCTGCTGGCTTATGCCACTGTCACAACAATGCCAGATCTGAGCCACATCCGCGACCTACACCACAGCTCACAGCAACGCCAGACCCTTAACCCACTGAGCAAGGCCAGGGACTGAACCTGAAACCTCACGGTGCCTAGTCAGATTCGTCTCCACTGCACCATGATGGGAACTCCGTTTTTTTGCTCAGTTCTTCCCAAACTTTAATGAACATATGAATCACTGGAGTCTGTTAAAATTCAGATGGTGATACCTAAATGTCCATTGATAATTGAATGGATGAAGAAGATAGGGTATATATTTATAATGGAATATTAACCATAAAAAGAATGAAATAAGGCCATTTGCAGCAAAATGGATGGACCTAGAGATTATCAAACAAAGTCAGAGAAAGACAAGTATATGATATCACTTATTTCTTGAATGTAAAAAATGATACAAATGAACTTATTTACAAAACATAAATAGAGACATAGAAAACAAACACGGTTACGAAAGGGGAAAGCAGTAGGGGAAGGGGGTGATGAATTAGGAATTGGGGATTAACATGTACACACCACTATATATAAAATACATAAACAAGGACCCACCGTATAGCACAGGGAACTATACTCCATATCTTATAATAACCTATAACAGAAAAGAATCTGAAAAAGAACATATATGTATGTGTAACTGAGTCACTTTGTTGTACACTTGAAACTAACACAATATTGTAAATTAACTACACGTCAATAATAAAAAGAGAAAAGGAAAAATTGAGATGCTGAGTCTCTGCAGATCCCAGGTGGAACATGAGATTTTGCATTTTTAATTCACAGCCAAAAGATGCTAATGCTGCTGGTCCATGGACCACACACTGAGGAGCAGGGGCCTGGAATATACCACCGAATTCTCCCTGAATTCCTGATTCAGTCTTGCTTCCCTAGGTACTGCAAGTGGAACTCTTTATTCCAGCTGACTGAAAGAGGCAAGCAGGAGTTCCCATTGTGACTCAGCAGCTTAACAACCTGAGGATCCAGGATTGATTCCTGGCCTCTCTCAGTGGGTTAAGGATCCGGCATTGTGGCAGATGCTGCTCCAGTCTGGCGTTGCAGTGGCGTAGGCCAGCAGCTGCAGCTCTGATTCAACCCCTAGCCTGGGAACCTCCATATGCCACAGGTGCAGCCCTACAAAGACCAAAAAGAAAAAAAGGAAAAAAAAAAAAAAGAAAGAAAGAAAGAGGCAAGCAAACGATAAGGTAAATACAACGGTGGTTTGTTTAGGACAGGAGCTTTGAGAGCCCAGAAGAGGGAAACTTAAAAAGGCAAAGGAGACTGGTGGCCAAGGAAGGCTTCCTGGAAAAGGCAATGATTTCAGTGAATTATACAGAGAAAAGTCACTCTAGACCCAGCAAAGAACTGGGCACAGTCTTAGAACCAAGAGAAGAAAAATCAAAACACAGACAACATTCAGGAAACTTCAGTTCTTCCGAGTCCCCATGGATTCCATCGCTCATTTAACCACAGATCTGGCAGGGATTGTCTCTTCGGTGTGAATATAACCCATTACTTCAGTTTTCCTACATCAAAGTCCTATCACCAGCATCGGACCGTGACCTCCTCCAGGGCAGAACCAGGGTCAGCTGCATCGTGCACCCTCTACCTAGCAAAATGTCCAGAACCTACCGATTTCAGAGTATGTTCATCAAATAATACAGAATGACATGTTTCCAAACAGGTGTTTCCATTCCAGTCTCTTCTTCTGAAGCACCGGCTGGTGGCAGGAGTTAAAGGTCTTTACCGAGATTTCAAGAATGATGCAAAGCAGAGAGACCGGGGCGGAGAAATGTCACTGAGGGTAATTAGAAAAGAGGAACGCTTCCGCGAGGTGTCAAGTGGTGGAGCTGGTGTGAGGATGACGGTGTTTTTATGTGCAGACGGTTGACAGGTTTCTCTCCGCTCTGAGAGCGACACGGCCCAAACCATGCGGATGACTGGAGCAGAGGGGAGAAGTTACCCGTGTTTGGGGCCAATGAAACTGCCAAGGGAGAGCCAGCCTAATTCAAGCAGATGTTATAGTCAGCCCTGGTTAATGCAAGACAATCAATGCAATCCATTGTTATGCAGATTAAAACATTTCGAATGAACAGGTCAACAGCCCTCGTATGTTCAAATTTCGGAAGCTGGGCGCCCCCAGGGCCAGGTGAACCGTTACGTGAACCAATCTAAACTTCATTACAGAAGAAGGTTCCAGCTCTCGGAAATTGGCACGAACCTCAATCTGGAGTTAATCGCTCACATTTTTCTCTCATCTACCAGATATCCTAATTTAAAGACAGATCTGCGAGGCTCTCCTTTATGACAAAAGACAAAGAGGACGTGAATTATTCATTAGTCGTAAAGGTATCATTTTATCTGTTTATTTTCCAATTAGGTAAAGTCAGATCAAGAAGCAGTCAATAAAACCCAGAGATTCCCCCCTGCCCCACTGTATGGAATTAAGAGTAGACAGTGTTAACGTGGGCCTTAGAGTCTATTAAAAAAACATTCAATTGGCATCATTAGTGGAGAGGAGAACACTAAGATGGGAACTGCTCGTGGTTCAAATGCTCCTCCATGTGGCAGGTCCTCCGGGTTGGGCCCCACCTGCCTTGCCTCCCTCCTGGATCTTCAAGCTGCATCACTAGCCAGCTGTAGCCAACCACTCACACCATCCATCCCACTCCTCAGCATCTAAGTCTTTGCCCAAGCCCCACCCTGCTCTAGCTGTCTCCTCTCTGCTCCCAGTAACCTCCCAATTACTCTTTAAGGCACTGGTAACTGCTCTGCACCCCGTGAACAATGCCTGTGGTCCCCTCTTGCCTCCTACCACCCTCCACGCCTGCATAGCTCATAGCCGGCTCCCCCTCCTCCATGCTCCAACCACTCTGGGTATAGCTCGGTGTGGGTTTTAACTGATTCCTTCAGAACCACTGGCTGAGGCTGTCTCCTCTTTGTGTCTTTGGTGCCCTGCCCAGAGCAGTGCTTGTGGAACATTTGCCCTGTCCCCGAGTAAGCCCTGCATGTCACACAGATCCTGGAGCCCACCCACGGTCATCTCCTTCCTTGCCTTTCACTTTCTTTTCTTCTTTTTTTTTTCTTTTTTGTTTGCTTTTTTTTAGAGCTGCAGGTGTGGCATATTTAATTTCCCAGGCTAGGGGTCGGAATCGGAGTTGCAGCTGCTATGCCACAGCCATAGCAATGCCAGATCTGAGCCACATCTGTGACCTACACCGCAGCTGGTGGCAACACCAGATTCTTAACCTCCTGAGCAAGGCCTGGGATTGAATCCGCATCATCACGGATACGAGTCGGGTTCTTGACCCGCTGAGCCACAATGGGAATTCTATCTTGTGTTTCACTTTTACTTTCCAGCAAAGTCACTAGACTTCCCTGGGCTTCAATTCCAAGTTCCTTGCAGGCCAGACTCGGGCAGAAGGCCAGCCAGCAAGAACTCCCTTGGCACTCAATGAACACCCTGCTGAATCCCCAGAACAAATCATCGGTCCCTCCCCCCCTGCCCTCACGTCCCGCGCTGTTGCTGCAGCAAAAGATGGGCAGTCTGCTCCGTAAACATGCGTTATAGGACTGAGCACAGTGAGAAACAGGGTGAGAGGCAGAGCCCAGTCCCGCTGCTTTCAGCAAATCACTAACCCTTTCTGAACCCTGTTTTCCCCACTTGCAAAAAAGGTGATAAACCTCACTTGCATGTAAGGCATGGCGTGAGGTCTAAAGGAAACACCACTATACAATGCGGTGCCTGGTACTGAGGAGGTGCTATTATAACCAGATGTTTACATATTTTTACTATCTACCAGACTCTGAGCTTCTGAAGGACAGAGACTATGTCTTAATTGTCACTCTCCCCCCCCCAGAGCTCTGGAGCCAAGGTGCTCTAGACAGGATGTTTGTGTCATGTCTGCCAAAAGTCATATGTTGAAATCCTAACCCCAAAATGATGGTATTAGGAGATGGGGCCTTTGGGAGGTGATTAGGTCATAAGGGTGGAACCCTCACGAATGCAAATAGTGCCCTTCGACAAGAGGCCCCAGAGAAGTCCCTCTCCCCTCCTGCCACATGAGAACTCAAAGACATCACCAGTCTACAGTCATAAAGAGGGCTCTCACCAGGACCTGACCATGCAGGCACCCTGATCTAGACGTCCAGCCTCCAGAACTGCAGGAAATACATTTCTGCTGTCTATAAACCACCTAGTCTATGGTACGTTATTACATCAGCCCAAACTAAACACAAGCCAATCACGGTAAGTAGGTACAATAGTTGTTGAAGTAAATGACTAAAGGTAAACTGGGATAAAAGGCAAACTCAAAGTTTGAAACATCTTCGGCCTCCCTCAGCTTTCTATCCCCAGAACACCCCAACCCAGAGAATATGCATTCCTTCTCCGGAATCTACCTCTAGAAATCACAAAATTGATTTCAAGAGATCAAGAATTGGATCTCAACAATCTTTTTCAAATCTGCAACATCAGGACCATTTCACCAACTCACTAATGATCTTCAACCAGATATTTTTCCTCTCTGACTCTTAGTTTCCTTGTTTCTAAAACAAATTTCTACTAAATAATTGTTGGGTTTCTTTGCAGCATTCAAGGTTTATGGGCCTACTATCACCTATAAATGAGTTCCTTAACTCAATAAGCATTTACTAGAGATTTTTTTTTGGCTCTACATGTTTGCTAGGCACAGGCATAATGAACAGGATACATTCCCTGTCCTCAAGGAGCTCACAGTCCAGCAGGGAAATGCTTGGGGATAATTAACATTGTAAAGTGACCATTCTAGTACTTCCCATAACTTCCCTTTATATTCAAAATGTCAGAC
Organism: Phacochoerus africanus; assembly: GCF_016906955.1. Lineage (NCBI taxonomy): Eukaryota > Metazoa > Chordata > Mammalia > Artiodactyla > Suidae > Phacochoerus > Phacochoerus africanus. Next base: position 154,581,192 of record NC_062551.1, on the reverse strand, counting down.
CATACGCAATCCACCTTGTTCTTCTCAGCTCCCAAGCTGGCTAATATATACTTAGACATGAACTTTGGGACATTTATTTTCAAGGTCAAACAAAAAAAAAGGCAATGCTCGTGTTCTTTCTGATCCAGACATAAATCCTAAAGTTAGCAGGAAGTAAGGGGCGGGGGTCACTCTGATCTAATCCACCTTTTCTCCGAAGTGACTTCTGCAGAAAACTAGGAAAAGGAAGGGTTTTGAAAATGGGTTCTATGAACAGGTGCATATGGGAAAAACTGTCACTCCCCCTCTCCAGAAGAAGTCTGCAGGACTTCTCAGAGCCTTTAATGTTACCATGCACACTGCGACTCTTTTGGGGAAGGGAGTCTCATGCATGGAGTCCTTTGGCCCTCAGCCTGGAATACTTCTTTAGCAAGAGCTAACAGTAGCGCTAGGCTTTATCAGTTTGTGTGGCAATATCTTTCCTTTTTTCAGACTCAACGTGTTCTCCTTTGTTCTGTGGAAGGGTGTGCATCCATAGCCCTCAGGTACCGCCCCCAGCTTTCAGTATTGCATACTCCATGGTGGGGGTGCAGAGGCCAGAATCCTTGCTTTGACTCTCAGCCTTGAGGGACGAGTGTCCACTACTGGAGCTGATCTTGCTCTGTCCCTTCCCCGAGAACGTGTGTTGTTTCAGACAGCGCCGCACTGTTGCCTTGGCAACTCTGATACCAAGATGCCGTGTGCAGAAGCACTTGGACTTCTATCCCTGGTAGCTGGCACTGTGATGAACTTCCCTTCATGGAGTTTGAGAGTCCTCCCCGGGCACTGGTTACCAACGGGTGATGTTTTGCTTGACATTCACCAACATGATGAAGACCAAGAGGAAGATAAAGACCGAGATTCTTAGCTCAGGCTGCCCTAACAGAAGCCCACACACCTGGGGGCTTGAGGAATACATTTACTTCTCAAGGTTCTGCAGGCTGGGAAGTCCAAGATCAAGACGCTGGCAGATTTAGTTCCTGGTGAGGGCTCTCTTCCTAGCTTGTAGATGGTGCCTTCTTGTTGTATCTCCACATCAGGGGGAGAGAGAGCAAGCTCCCTGTGTCCCTTGTAAGGGCACTAATCCCATCATGGGGGTACCACTCTCATGACCTCATCTAACCTAATGGCCTCCCCAAAGCCCCATGCCCTAATACCATCCCAGGGGGTGGGAGGTGGGGAGACAGGGTTTCAACACATGACTTGCGGGGACACAAACATTCGGTCCATAACAGGTGGCGCTCCCCAACCTTTTGGGGAACCCTCCTTACAAGAACCCTCCTTATAAGAACATTACAGGGGGCTGTACACCCTGGGACATGTGGGCACCTGCTGGGAAGATTTAGGGTAAGAGCTGTCAGGGAAGAGAGAGGAGAATGCCCATCTTCCTCAGGGTCGGCCCACACGCCATCATTCTGCAGTGCCAGGTGCCTTGCACAGAGGCGTTTGTTAGTAACCTGCCTGAGTGGGTGAACGCATCTCTGCACAGCCCGTGGGGAAACCATCCCCTCATCTTCCAGGGCTGCAGATGGGGCCTCTTCAGACCTGCTGCCAAATCTGGCAAGCAAGGGCCCACCCCGTTTGCTCTGCCACAGCAGACATCAGGGAGGAAAAGAAGGTGAAGAGCCCACCAAAATGAGAGCATGTGTCAGAACACACCTTCTGTGCTTGGCGGGGGGCAGGGGGGGTGGGTGTAAACATTCAGACAAACCAGGCTGAGCTTGCCAAGGAACTGAACAAGAATGGGAAGGAAAGGATTTCTGTCCCATGAGCTGCGTGGCTCCACAGGGAGCCCTTGAGATGGGAGCGGCTGAATCACTGACTCAAAGCCAAAGAGTTTTTAAAGTGGAAAACAAAAAATGAAAATGGGGCTTGACTGAACTGAATGTCAGGATATCCTAATATCCTTTGGGATATTAGAAAACAACCAAGTTGTTAAAATGAGTATCTCTTAAGTGCTCCACAGGTCACATTTGGGGCAAGAATCTTATCATTGCAGAGCACAAGTTATTGACGCTCTTGGGTCTAAAAAAGTTAACTTCCTGGCTTTATCAGGCTGGTTGCTAACCATGATGCTGGTGCGTCCTGCAGGGTGACGTTCCTCGCAGCTACCACCTAGCTAGGAGCAGAGAGCATCCACCTAGTTTCTGAGAGATGACTGCGTTTGTGAGTCTCTGGGCTAGATCTCTTGAATTAGAGGCAAAGTGACACGATCATCTCTGAGGAGGAGGAGGGAGGCCAGGGGCAGGTCTGGTGTCCAACGTCTGCGTCAGGGCTTGGATGGCAGGTGTGTTTTCGTCTCCCTTGCCAGGCTTCATCAATGGGTGAGTGGCATCCTAGGGTGTTGCACTGAAAAGAACTTTAAGGCTGTATATGAACTCAAGGAAGAGAATGCCACAAAAGATTAGAAATATCCCCCATAGAAGTGAGTGGGGGTCTCTGAGATGCCAGGTACATGGTACCCTTAGGTTAGCAGAATGCTACTCAGCACTCTAACTCCCGACAGTAAGTACTTTTAAAACACCAGTCTTATTGCGCTACATGCCTGTGTCATCTTGGTCAGATTTATTTCACTCTTTTAAAATACAGACTGTAAGACTTTTATGAAGTTGAGAAGACTGGACTTATGTCACAAAACTAATAACCAGAAGTGCCAGGATTCAATGCTAGGTTTTCTTCCTACGAGTTCCCTCTTCAGCCCACTGGTTTCCCACACCTGAAGGGCAAGGTAGGATTCTTGCTTCCCTCACTGACTTAAAATTATTGGGGAAAAACCTTGGTGTTTAGACACCCTGAAATAACAACTGCCTACACAGGGTATGAGATGAAATAATATAAATATTTCTTTGCAAATTATAATGCACTATGTAAGTTCTATCTATTAGTAAAATAATTATCAGTAAGAGTATTCGTATACGGAGAGGGCTAACAGGCAGACATGGAACGAGGGCCTTGGGAAAAATTGTCAAAGTTGACAACACTTCAAGGGGGCAGAAGTGGGATGGACTGGGAGACTGTGGTTAATAGATGCAAACTACTGCATTTGGAGTGGATGGGCAAAGAGATCCTGCTGTATAGCACAGGGAACTATATCCAGTCACTTTGATGGAACAGGATGGAGGATAATGTGAGAAAAAGAATGTATGTATATATGTATGTATGTATGATTGGGTCACTCTGCTATACAGTGGAAATTGACAGAACCCTGTAATCAACTATAATGGAAAAAATAAAAATCATAAAAAAGAAACAAATTCCAACCTGATCCACCTGCGTGAGAAAACGTCTGTCATCCAGTTGCCTATCTTTCTATCATTCTAAAGTGCAGATGCTGTATTCATATTGCAACCCTTACACAGCCTAGAACAACAACCCACAAAGCAGCCAGAGTCCATCAAAAGGAGAGCTAGGTTCTGGTGAAGAGAATTGGCTTAGCAGCCCCATGAACCCCCATCACAAAACTAAATCACTTTCAGGAGCAAAGTGGATGCCAGGCAGCCTGCCTCCCAGCTTCATGCTCCCTGCACAGCCCATGAGAAGCCATGGGGATACTCATACCATGTCCCACAAGACAAGCTAAAGGGATACGATTCCAGATTGCTTTCTAGTTCTTGGTTACAAAGTCAGCGATAGAGGTGCTTTCACAGGCTACTTCCTTTTTAAATATAATTTTTTTTGGGGGGGCAATATAGTTGATTTAGAATGTTGTGTTAGTTTCAGGTATACAAAAAAAGTGAATCAGGAGTTCCCATCATGGCGCAGCGGAAATGAACCCGACTAGGAACCATGAGGTTGCAGGTTCAAACCCTGGGGTCGCTCAGTGGGTTAAGGATCCAGCGTTGCCGTAAGCTGTGGTGTAGGTCACAGATGCCGCTCGGATCTGGCATTGCTATGGTTGTAGCACAGGCCAGCAGCTACAGCTCCAATTAGCCCCCTGGCCTGGGAAACCTCCATGTGCCCTGGGTACAGCCTTTAAAAAAAAAAAGGGGGTGAATCAGCCATACATATTATAGGCTATTTCTCATAGTTGATACTGGCACTAGCTTTGCCACCCATTCTCCCTTTTCAGGGTTCTTTACTGCTTTTGGCATATTTAAAAAGCAATTCTTTTTTTTTCTTTTTAAGGCCATACCCTGTGGCATATGGAGGTGCCCAGTCTAGGGGTCGAATCAGATATACAGCTGTCAGCCTACACCACAGCCACAGCAGTACGGGATCCAAGCCATATCTGCAACCTACACCATAGCTCACAGCAACACCAATCCTTAAGCCACTGAGCAAGGCCAGGGATTGAACCAGAAACCTCATGGTTACCAGTCAGATTCCATTCCGCTTCACCACAACAGAAACTCCCCAAAGAGCAATTCTAATTGTCCAGGCTTGATTATCTGCCTCTTTGAAACCTTTCTCCAGTGTTATCTGTAGTTCGATTTCTTTATGTTGAGAGTCAGCGAGGTTACTTATGCAACACATAATTAATTCCAGAATGGTCTGCAAACTGTCTCTTCCAAAAGGGAAAAAATAACACACACACACACACACACACATACACACACCTACCTCTAAATTCAGAGGACACTTGTGACAGCAAAAAAAGGTGCCTGGGTGCTTGGCATTACATCTTCTGAAGAGTGAAAAATATACTATTAAATCATCTGGAAGAGGTCAATCAATAAAAATAACTAAATAATTGATAGTGTTATATTAGGTTAAAGTATAACATATGATCTTCATTAACCCGTCAAGAAATACCGCTTGAGTTAAACCACATCTCTCAAATGAGCATTTCTAGTGTTAATTCAAAAGGCAATAGCAGTCACCCAGGGGATGTTTTTAATGTTTTATGCTTTCACTGTGGTGGCGTTTATAGAGGGGTTAGCAGGGCAGTAAGGACCGTATTTAGGAAGGCAGCTCAGTGACAGCTAAGGCATTGAACTACAGTCAAGTCATCCGCCTTCACTTCAGCAACCTGGACAGCTCCACTCGGGCTAATCAGCCTGGCTGAGGAAGCCTTGACAAGCTGGAGGAAATTTCCTGTAGGAGGAAAGGGCTTTCCTTTTTCTTAAAAGAAAATACAATTTAAAGATCCCCACACTTGGTGTTTGGATTGCATTTGGCACTGAAGTGCTCTCGGATATTGCTGCCTTTCATCACCAGGGGTGAGGGGTGCCGTGACCCAGGTTTCTGGAAAACAGGGCAGAAAGCACAGCGCACAGCTTCTGGAGTCTGAGGAACCTGAATCAAAGTCCTTGCGATACCTGTGACCCGCAGGGCCGTCTGGACAACGTATTTAATTGGACAGAGTCTCAGTTTCCTCCCCCGTTAAAGGGAGAAAATAATAATGACCTTGATTTTCTTTTCTGTGGAAGGATTCACTTGTGCCCTGTATTAGATTCCAGATAGAGGTGATATCATATGGTATTTCTCTGTCTCTTTCTGACTGACTTCACTTAGTATGAGAGTCTCTATAGGAGAAAACTGACAGAACACTGGAAATCAGCAATACTGGAAAAAATAAAAATCATTATAAAACAAAAATAATGACCTTGAAGTTCATTGAGACAATGTCTACAAAATTTAGCCTTGAATCGGGCAGAGATTAGACAGCTAACAAAATGCAGGTTTAATTCCATTTGCTGCCCCTTTTAGCAAATGAGCAAAAGGTGCCAATGGGATGTGCTTCTTGAGAAGGGGGGCAGCCCCCTCAGTGCTCAATGTGTCCCGTGGGCCCGGGGCAGTGCCTGGCATAAAATAGGCACTTGGGAATCTTGTTCACCTCCAGGCTACTTTTCAGCCTGTTGGCAAGACTTGCTCTTCTCACAACAAGCTGTGCAGTGTGACCCTTCTGTGGCTTTGCACCTGCTAAGCATATGCTAGTCCCTCTGTCAGAAATAATCTGCCCTCTCCTCTTCCTAGTGAGCCCAGTCTTGCCTTTTGATGCTAGCTAAAGGGCATCATCTCTACAAACACCCATCCTTTTGTCCCCGACTCCCTCCCTTGCCCTTCTCATCCCATTCACCTCCAAGGAACCTCAATCCCTCCCTTGTCTATACTACTGCTGCCCCTCATTCCATCACTGAATTTAGCCTTATAAATGATCATTTACGAGCAAGTCTGGACATGTGAGCCCCTACAAAGCAAAGGCTGTGTTGTATTTTGTTTGACTCTATATCCATACATGCTGGCACAGAAACTGTCTGCCGACAATAAGAACAATAACAATGTAACAGTAAGAAAGCTAACATACACAGACATACCTGGGAGATATCACAGCTTAGGTTCCCAACCACTGCAACAAAGCAAATACCACAATAAAAAGAGTCACGTCGGTCTTTTGTTTGTTTGTTTGTTTTTTGGTTTCTCAGTGCCTATAAAAGTTATGCTTAAGAATCTCTCTCCTCAGGCAAAGAAAACAAAAGCAAAAATAAACAAGTGGGCCCTAGTAAAAACTTTGCAGAGCAAAGCAAGCCACAGATAAAATGAAAAGACAACCTACTGGATGGGAGAAACTATTTGTAAGGATGGGTCTGATAAGGGGTTAATATTCAACATATATAAGTAGCTTAGACAACAATATCAGAAAATGGTTTTATTTTTTTAATTATTATTTTTTTTTTGTCTTTCATCTTTTCAGGGCCGCACCTGCAGCATACGGAGATTCCCAGGCTAGGGGTCGAATCGGAGCTGTAGCTGCCAGCCACAGCCACTGCCACAGCCACGCAGGATCCAAGCTGTGTCTGTGACATACACCACAGCTCACGGCAATGCCGGATCCAACCTACTGAGCGAGGCCAGGGATAGAACCCACAACCTCATGGTTCCTAGTCAGATTCATTTCCACTGTGCCACAACGGGAACTCCCCTCAATATCAGAAAATGATTTTAAAATGGACAGAAGACCTGAAAAGACATTTCTGGAAAAAAGACATACAGATGGCCAATAAAGCACATAAGACACTCAATCAATATCACTAATCAGCAGGAATATGTAAACCCAAAATCACAATGAGATATCAACTCATACTTGTCTGAAAGGCTCTCATCAAAAAGATCACAAATAACAAATGCTGGTGAGGATGTGGACAAAAGAGAACCCTTGTACACTGCGGGTAGAAATACAAACCAGTCCAGCCATTGTGCAAAACACTATGGAGGTTCCTCAAAAAAATAAATAAATAAACACAGAACTACTATATGATCCAGCAATTTCACTTCTGAATATACAGTGGAAGAAAACAAAGACACTAATTGGAAAAGATACACGCACCTCAATGTTCCCAGCAGCATTCTGCACCACAGACAAGATGTGGAAGCAACCTAAGTGTCCATCAATAAATGAATAAAGATGATGCGGTTTATACATCATTAGTGGAATATTACTCGGCCATGAAAAGGGTGAAATTTTGCCATTTGCAACAACATGGATGGACCTGGAGAGTATTATGCTTAGTGAAATAAGTCAGGTACACCTGAACTAACATCGTACATCAATTATTCATTAATAAAAGTTATGTTTACATTATACAATAGTATGTTAAGTATGTAATAGCACTATGTCTAAAAAACAATGTACACAATTAAAAATTCTTCACTGCTGATAAATGCTAACCTCACCTGAGCAACTCTAAGTATAACATCAAAGATCACTGATCACAAATCACCAAAATAAATATAATAATAATGAAGAAGTCTGATAACAGTGCAAGAATTATCAAAATCTAACAGAGACACAAAGTGAGCAAATGCTGCTGGAAGGATGGTGTCAAGAGATGCAGGGTTGCCACAGACCTTCAATTTGTAAGACACACAGCATCTGTGAAGCGCAATAAAGGCACAGAAAATCAAAGTATGCCTATATTTGGTGTATGCTTATTCTATGCCAGACACTGGGGGACTTGCTTTATGACTGTTTTATCTTCCCAATAACCCAACTATTTAAATAGTCTTATTACTACTCTTTTACATTAAAAAATATTGGCACAGAGAGGTTAAATAACTGGTCCCAGATTCCCAAGCTTCTGTCCAAGATGGAGACACTATGGCACCAGGGTCAAAGCTAGGACTCCTAGAGTCAAAATGACTCAGCTGACATAACGTTTCACCATTTAGTAACAGTGCGACTGGGACCTGACTCACTAACACACTTCCTCACACCCTTCTCTGTCACTTTGGCCTGCTCAACAATGAATTCCAGAATCCTACTTTCCTTTTAGCGAGGGTTGATCATGTATCCAAGTTGGAGGTAAATAAGATGTAAATAAATGTTTCTCTTCCCTTCCCACCAAAGGCAAGGTCTCCCAATTGAAGGCTTTTAGTCTTCCCACAATTGCTCTTCTCCTTCGGCTCTTCCCCCTCCTCCTGATTTGGCACTTAGATAAGAAGGCTGGAGCTACAGCAGCTACTTTGCTCTCCTGAGGAACAAAAACGACACAGTAAGGATGGTGCATCAGAAAGGCAGAGCGATCTTGGGTCCCTGATAACTTTCTTCAGTAGATTTCCCAGTATTAGTTTACTCTCACTCTGTTTTTAATATAATGATATAATAAAGGCCTTATACTTCTTGAGACCACTTGTTTTCTGTTATCCACAACCAAACACATAGAAACAGAGATTTCGTCTTAACTGTGCCTCAGTCCTTCAACTGTCAAACGAAGGTAGTAATAACATCTATGTCTTATATAGTGATGGGAGGATTAAATAGCAATGTATTTAAAGAGCAGAGCTCAGTTTCCAGCACACAGTAAGGGCCTACTGACTATTTAGTCTTCTTTTTTGTTGTTGTTGTTGTTGTTGTTGTTGCTATTTCTTGGGCCGCTCCCGCGGCATATGGAGGTTCCCAGGCTAGGGGTTGAATCGGAGCTGTAGCCACCGGCCTACGCCAGAGCCACAGCAACGCGGGATCCAAGCCGCGTCTGCAACCTACACCACAGCTCACGGCGACGCCGGATCGTTAACCCACTGAGCAAGGGCAGGGACCGAACCCGCAACCTCATGGTTCCTAGTTGGATTCGTTAACCACTGCGCCACGATGGGAACTCCTATTTAGTCTTCTTATCCTATTATTACTTGTATTACTGTGACTACTACTACAAGTCAATGAGAGTCTTAACCCTCAGCACCTCTGTTGCTCAGCTTTGTGTTTGTTTTTTTTAATAATTCAGTGTTCCAAAGACTCCTCTCTTTTACACAGATAAATGTATCAGATAAATTACCCATCAATTTCTGTGGCTTTTGAAGAATGCCTCTAGATTTCCTTGTGTCATCTGATGTTCAAATAATCCTTGAGATGGACGTAGGGTAGTGCTTATCACCCACATCTGGGTGATTTAAGAAAACTCCAAACTCAGAGCTATAAAGGGAATGCACACGGCTAATTTTGTTCCAAGTTTTGTGGAAGGTGGCATAATTTCCTGACTTCTTACTCTATTCCCTGAGCCCCTGCTTGATCTGACCTCTGCCTGCCTTCCAACAGGTGTGCTACTCTTCCTTGGATCCCTCAAATATCCCACACTCTCTTCTGCTTCAGGGCTGTTGTCCATGCTGTTCCACCCGCCTGGCACTGTCTTTGCCTTGCTCTTTGCACAGCTGTCACCTTCCCATCCCGTGGACCTCAGAGATGATCCGGCTGAGGACCCTAGCAAAGTGCCTGCTTCCCAGGTCAGGGGCTTTTTGTCACCTCCACACTCTCCAACTCCTACAGATTTCTAACAATCTGCTTGTTTGTTGATCTGTTTCTTTGTTTCTTGACTGATTTCCGGTCTTGAATGGAAGCCTCTTTAAGGCAGGCACCTTGTCTGTTTTGCTAACCACCGTAATCTTAAAACTAGAGGGCAGGAGAGAGGGATGAACATAAACCCAGGCAAGAGTCTGAGCTTCACACATGGACAGACCTCCCATTTTGGCTTTGCCACATAACAAACAGTGCGAGGTACAGAAATCACTCAGCTCCTGTTCTCCACGAGCTCCTCTCTTAACAGGTGAACGAGACGCTATTTTCAGAGGACTGCTGCCAACCTGGGTAAAGGATGGAGCCCCATGCCTAGCTTTCTGTCACTCAATAAACCCTCTTTCCACCCCTTTTTCATTCCTCCACTCACATGCATCACTTACAGGGGTACAGTGCCAGCTGAATGGTATTCAACCAGCCCGTTAACCAAGAGAAAAACAAAAAATGAATAGATGCAAATGTGGGAGGATCTGCTAGTAGTTCTGCTGACAAAGCTACCCTACTCCCTGCAAACCATGGTCTGCTGACTTATGCGTAGACCTTATCAGTACCTATCATCTCAGTTGCTATGAGGATTAGATAAATTACTATGTAACTGCTGCTTGGAACAGCTAGGTGCTTAGAATAGGTTGGGTGCATAGTAAACTCTGGGGTACATACTAAACGCTCACTAAATGTTTGCTATCATTATAATCTATGTGTGGGCCAATAAAAACACATCTGATGTTTTCAATTATAAACAAATGCCTACTCCAAAATACACTAGAACCCATCACTGTCCTCACTGTTGCCCTAATACCTTTTACAGCCAAGGCGCATTGTATTGGGAACAACGGGATAGAGGTGGGGTTGGAGGAGGTAGTGAGGGGGTGATACAGCTGGAACAGGCTTTAGCGGGGAAAGAAAGCCAAAATAAGTCCCCAGGCCTTGGGATCCTGTTCCCTCACAGTAGAGACAGGCAGGCCAAGTGAAAGCAGCCTTGGGTGGGGGGGGGGGGGGTGAGTGGGGCAGTGGGGCCCAGCATAGGTCACTGCGGTGAATACAGAGGCCAGATGAAGCATCGTACCTCTGTGTGAAGGAAGAGCCTCCAGACAGAGGCAAACATGAACTGATACACTCCATACAATAAGCTGTGCAGCAATGCTATTAACCATGTCATGACAATACCAGCAAGCATAATTAGCACTTCCCATTGGCCCATCATGGTTTTAAGCTTTCCCAACATTCACTCTTAGTCCCAGCAGCCCTGGAGAGGAACTATTATGAAGGTTCCCACTATACAGATGAGGAAACTAAGGCAGGGACTGGTGAGCCTGCCTAAGGTCCTCTGGCTAGTAAAGGTGGAACTGGGCTTCTCATCCAGCTTAGTTTCGGTACCTCTCAGAGGATAAAGACTCATGAAAATCCTAAAGAAAGTGAAAGAAACACTATTGTCCTTTCTGGCTATAAATAAGGAAATGAGGCTCAGAAAGGCGAGGCAGGGACAACTGTTTCCTTCTGGTAATGACAGTCAAACCACAGCCTTTTGATCTGTGATCCAGAACTATGCCCATTTCACCACCATCTTTTCAACAATCAAGGAAGTTAGTAGAAATATGTTCTATCTATTCTATGAAGCTGGGCTCAAATCTATGCATGCACAAATAAGGCTTTCTTCTAGAGATAAGTGAATATATCTATATAAGACCCGGACAACAGGAGGGAAAACACAATTTTAAAAAGTAACTTTATGTACTCTGATAATTAACAAGAAGAAAATACATCTGACCCCAAATGGGATGTAGTTTGATCCAAACTAGGTCCTCAATCATTTGGAAATGCTAACAGACTGACTGCCTGATTAAACACAATTTGTATTGTCAATAAAAAATGCAAATGACTATTTTACTGGCAAATACAGCATTAGACTCTGCTTGATATGAGGATTAAATTGCATTTCAAGAACAATTCAGGAGGTCAAATTATAAATGAACATCCCCTTCCATTGTCCTTAGGTTCTGGAGGCCAGGATAGGAAATACAATAACAAAAATAATTGCCTGCCACTGTGTGCCATTTCAGTTAAAATAAAATCCATGCCAGTTTTGTGTAGTGGAGAATAATATTTAAGCCCCCAAATGGGTCCTGTAATTTAGCCCATAATTCCTTGAAATTTACATGGCACACTCCCACTCATCTGAATCAACTGATAAACTCTCTTTTATTTGTATTAAAGGAAATGGGGATTAAAAGGTCGAGAATCCACACAGTGTAGATATGGAAAGCATGGGCTCTGTTTTAAAACCTTTTAGTCAATCTGGCCCAGAGCTAAATCAGGTATACAGGGATTATGTTTGCCTGCAAATATTCCCCAGTTACAGATAGGAATAAGACATGCCTTCCGAGTCCCACAGAAAAACATGGACTCACAGATGTTGCTTTTGAGCATCTTTATTTCTAAAATTACAAATAATCATTGTTGGCATCTGCGAGTGGAAAAACTAAAAAAGCAAAGAAATACCTCATCACTGCATTATGATGTGATAAAACCTCAGAATGGCAGGCAGCCAGCAAGGCATGAACGCAGTTGTGCATTTTACATTCAGAGATGCACATGTCATTTTGGTTAAACATCACTGCACAATTTTCCAAATTTCCCCTTTTTCATTTTTTTCCTCCACATTTTCCACATTAACTTCAAGCAAGACAAGTTTACACAGCCTCTAATACCTTGTTATAGCTATTGTCGTTCTCCTGCTGAAAGCTGGAATGTATTTTTAGAGCTGTTGGTAAACATGGCTAATCCGAGAAGAAATTAAAGTGACACTCTGATTGCACAGGCTGAGCAAACACAGAACCAAAGAGAAGGATTTGGTTTCTTTGAAACTGACCATTCGGGTAAAATTTGGATTCAGAAACTATCGACATAAAAAAAATGCCCTGGAAATAGGTACAATGCAGCTCAAATATGCTAACAATTTGCAGACATTCTGAACAATTTCCCTGGAACTCACAGCAACACTGGGGACTCGTTCTGATTACTGCATGTCAGGTATGTTCTACATGCTTACATATCAACATGGTAGGCAGGTATCGCCTTGTCCAGGGTACAAATGAGGCAGGGGGGAAAAGGGATTTGCCCACAATCATGCAGTTATAAAGATTGGAGGACGTCTGGCTTCTGAGTGGCTCTTAACATTATTCAGCCAGTGAAAAGTCTCTGAATGTTACCGCTCTGTATCTACCCTGTTTATTAAGATGATTTCCCTAGGCAACCTGTATCTTCTATTTATATGCTTTGTAAATATACAAATAGCACCTTCCCATTTTACAGATAAGAAAATAGACTCAGAGCTTAAATAGCCGCTGCTCTGGGTCCCCCTTCTGGCATGTGGCAGGGAGGATAGGAACCCCAAAGGCCCACCCAGTATGGACTCCACTCCCCAATGTCGATCTCTCTGGAGAATATTCTCACTCCTGAAGCACAACGATGCTCCCACTAACTGCCCTGCACCCACTGCTTGCAACCCAAGCACAAACTCACCAAGCACTTGAAAGACTCCATCTAGAATCCAAACTTCTCACCAAAGGCTCAGCTAACACTCTGCTGGAAATCGCAGCCATCTTCCCCGTGGACCAATGCACCTGCCTCCCAAGGGCATTCTCTACATCTGCTCAGATACCCCCACAATGGATTTTCAAAACGGCATCAGAGTCTTTTATACTTAAGTTCTCTCTGACCTGCCTGCCTGACCCCCTTCATTCCACTTTCAAAACTCCAAGGTCTTTTTTGTTCCTTTAAAATTGAAGTATATTTGGTATACAATGTTGTGTCAATTTCAGGTGTACAGCAGTTTTACACACACGCGCACACACACCATATATTCTTTCTCAAATTATTTTCCAATATAGGTTACTGAAAAATATGAAATACAGTTCCCTATGCTACACAGTAGGTCCTTGTTGGTTAACTATTTTATATATAGTAGTGACAAAGTCTTTCTTTTCTTTTTTTCTTTTTTGGTGGTGTCCATGGCATGCAAAATTTCCCAGGCCAGGGATCGAGCCACAGCAGTAACCTGAGCCAAGGTAGTGACAATGCTGAGTCCTTAACTGCTGGGCCACCAGGGAACTCCCCGAGGTCATTCTGTTCAGGACTTTTTCTTCTCCTTTCCCTCCCTCTCCATCCCTCTTTCCTGCTTGCATCCCTTGGGTCCCAATTCCAAGTACCAGGGTTTCTCCTGAAAAACTTAAATCTTATGCTCAGAGACACATTTAGATGTGTCATTTCGCTCATTTTCGATGAAGGCTGTGGTGTCCATCTTTGCCACCTCAATCCGTCCCTTGCACTGGGTCACGATCAATACCGAGCTGGTAGCCTAAACTCAAGTCTCTGGACACAAAACTCAATATTTTGAAAGTTTCCTTTTCAAAATTAGAAATAAGTTGACATCTAATATCACCTTATAAAGGCTAAGGGACCTGGTTAAACACATGGGGTATCTGTCACTGCTTAGCACTTACGGTGAGCTGGAACACCATCGAAGCCTATAACCCTTCACACAGTTATTGCTCAGTGTGCCATAGTGTGAGATAATTCAGGTGCAGTCTCTGAGGTCCAAGGTCCTGTGTACTGGTCCAGGTCCTGCCCCCGACAGGTGCAGGGGTCTTGAACAAGTTCTTTGGTTCTGTCACCTCCACCACAAAGTTACTAAGAATTCTCACTTCGAAAGTTTAATGCAAGAAATGAATGAGATATATATTTCTAGGTAGTTCCTAAACTCTGTTTTCAAAGCTGTATTATCTGAGCCAAGTTACTCATCACTTTGAAGCCTCAGTTTCTCATCTGTAAAGCGGGATTAATGAACAGTTGAGTGCTGAGCGAAGGTCAGATGAGAAAAGGCACATGCGAACGCCTGGCACCCCATCCCTACTCAGCATCTGCGCATCACCACCAAGTTTCTGCCCATGTCCTTCTCCTCCCTGACTTAGGAAAACATGGGATTTCTTTTTTAATAAACAGTTTTCAAAGCCTTTAACAAAGCACTGTTTTCTTATTACTAAATTGCCATTTCTAAGAGAAAAGCACACTTAAGAAAGGAAAATGGGAATGAGAAGTGACGCCAGACCAATGATTTCAAGCTGCCATTATGAACTGAGCTAGTATGTTTAAAGGTACTTATGGGCTCACTCTTTAAAAGTCACCTTTTAATCAAAGTCTGACCCCCCCCCCACCCCAGGCACACACGACCATATTAGATGCCATAAAAGTCTCCAAGGACTGTAACTAGAAATATGTGTGGAATTTAAAAAGATAGGATCCTTTATAATCTAATTGTGGCAAAATGACATTCAGCACCAAAAGTTAAGTGTCAACAAAACGCTTCTTTAAAGAATAGGTGTTGCTCTCAAGTAGCACCTACGTAATTTCCCAGTGAACACCCGGGAGGCAACACGCTGGAGGCTTTGTGGGGATGGTAGAGACGGAGCAGGGTCTAGGAGACTGGATTCATTCAAGGGATTTGTCCTGTGATGGAAATTCCTGAGGCGGGTCACTCAGCAGACGCCAGAGAGTAGGGCAAAATCTGCTGACCCTCCAGTGACCCCAAGCAGACAGGAATTTGAAAAGTAGATATTATTGCCACCAGATCCTCATTTGATTCATCTGAAAAGGGGAAGAAGAGGAAAGATATTTTAAGCCTCTCTCTCTGGAAAGTGGAAGCCCCAAACAAAAGCACATACGACTCTAGAAAGCCTGACACTGAACGAAGGCAAAGGAATGCTTGTACAGGAGCTCATTCTTCCTCTTTTTTTTTTTTTTTTTGTCTTTTTAGGGCCACACTGGGGCATATGGAAGTTCCCAGGCTACGGGTAAAATCAGAGCTACAGCTGCCGGCCTACACCACAGCCAGTCACATCAGATCACAGCCCTGTCTGCCACCTACACCACAGCTCACGGCCAAGATGGATCCCCAACGCACTGAGTGAGGCCAGGGGTTGAACCCGCATCCTCAGGGATGCTAGTCGGATTCATTTCCGTCAGATTCATTTCCGTTGCGCCACAACGGGAACTCCCTCATTCTTCTTAATTACATCTAAGAGCACGCGCCTGCTGTCAATTTGCATGTGTTCTGTGTTGGAAAATAAGCACCCTGGGTCCAATGAGGAGCAACAGTGAAAACGCTCTCCCACTGCTGTGGCTCAGAAGAACCTCAGAGCCACTCGGCATCTGTGTGTCGTGGCCCGTGACGTCTGTCTATCAGATACACTGTCCTTGAATTGATCGGGCAGCCATCCGTATTGATTCCTGCGGCCACCGCAGAAAGGCAGCCACTGTAACCATGCGCATGCAGGCTACAGGGAGACACAATCTACATTTGCTTCAATTCCTTCGGCGGCTTCAGGACGCAGGCTCTGCCCAGCTCCGTCAGTACCAATAGGTAACGCTTCCTGAGCGTCCGTCTCTGGCCTCGTGCTGAGTGCATGCGCTGCACGTTTCATTCTTCACAAGCCCCCTAGGTGCATGCACTGAAGCAGCAGAAACACAGAGGCTCCACAGCTAGCACCTCTGATGCCAGCACCTGAACTTGGCACTAGAAGAAAGTCCTATCTGGAGCACCCACCCGCTTTGCCTCTTTGAATCCCCCCAACCTTTCTAGATGACGGGGATGGTGATCACAGGAAGCCAGGGCTCAGAGAAGCTGTCTTGTTCACTCAGGAAAACTAGAACTGGGTCTCCCTGGGCAGCCAGCATGTCCACGGCCCTCCCTACACCCAGGGCTGTTCTAAGAATTGTGCACGGGAATGCTCTTCACCCCCATTTTATAGAGGAAGTCAGGGCCAGTGGAAATCAGTAACTTGTCTGAGGTTATACAGCTGGTAGGGGGCAGAGCAGATTCTGAGCTCAGAGGGTGGGATCTCAGTTCCCACGCTGCACCTCTGATCAGGGGCTCCCCGCCTGCAAACCCCTACCCTTCCCCTCCACCCCAGTTCCTCCCTGTATTCAGCTGAACTGCAGTCTGTCCGGTTCATTCTCTGTCCTGTGGCCAGAAGGAAGGTGGCAGATCAACCAGCACCAAACCTTGGTTATGGGACTACGCAAACAAGCCACAACACTTATTTCTGGGCCCTGGGGGTTTTTCATTGGCCCAACCCTATGCCACAGACACCCATACAATAAAGCTAGTAGCCTGACATGTGTGTAGATGTGTAACTAAACCACTTTGTCACACAGCAGAAGTTATCACTACTTGTAAATCAACTCTACTTCCACACAACTTTAAAAAAAATCAAAGCAAAAAAGACATGAATATCTGGAACACATTTAAATACAAAGGGAGACACCTTCTAAATCGCTAGGTTCTAACTCCTCTGAATGTGGGTTTTTATTCAAATGCCAAGCATTGTGTGTCTGTGTGTGTGTGCGTGTGTGTGTGTGTGTGTGTGTGTGTATCAAACAAGGAGTCCCTAGCCCCAAAGAAGGAAACAATTTTTTTTTTTCTTTTTTGAGCCGTTAGACTCTTAATGAGGTTAATTTCTTTCAGAACAAGGACACAGATCTTGTCTGCTGTATCTAACCACAGCATTCCCCAAACCTTAGAGCACAAAGGTCCCGAGAAAAGACCATCACCATAAATTCACTAAGAAGAAATGTTCTCCATCCAGCTAATGGTCAGATAGCTTTAGGGAACACAGCAGTAAGCCATCCCTTCTGAGGATCCAGAATGCACCGACATGATCAAAGTCCCAAGAAGCTCTTCGGTAATGACACCTGGTCAACACTGTTCAACGTCACGTAACGTTAACTGAAAACATTCTCTGCTACTTTGGGCAAGCACTAGTCCAAGGACATCCCTGGACTTGCCTCACTTTTCCTGACAACAGCCCTATGAGGCAGGTTCTATCATTACGCCCATTTTACAGGTGAGGAAATGGAGGCACGTTAAGCTATGTGCTCACGTAGAGTTTTCCCCAACCTTATGGAGGCATCCAGAAATTCCCTCAAATGAACCTTACTGCATTTTACCTCTTAGCTTTGTTGTAGGGTATTTTCTCTGCCTAGAACTCCCTTTGGACCGCCTTACCTGGGTGAGTTCTACACATCTTTTGAAACTTTGCTTCTCCCCCCGGTTTTCTTTTCTTGTTCAAAATAGAAGTATAGTTGATTTATATACTATACACACACACACACACACACACACACACACACACATATTCTCTTTCAGATTCTTTTCCTCTATAGGTTATTACACGATATTGAAAAGGGCTCCCGGTGCTATACAGTAGGTCCTTCTTGGCTATTTTATAGATAGTATTGTGTATCTGCTAATTCCAAACTCCTAATTTTATCCCTCACTCTCCCTTTCCCCTCTGGTAACCCTAAGTTTGTTTTCTATGTCTGTGGGTCTATTTCTACTTTATAAATCAATTCATTTGTATCTTTTTTTTTTCTGGATTCCACATATAAGCAAAACCATGTGATATTTGTCTCTGACTTACTTCATTTAGTATGATAATCTCTAGGTCCATCCATGTTGATGAAAGTGGTATTATTTCCTTCATTTTCATGGCTAAGTAATATTCCATTATATAATCTCCCACATCTTCTTTATCCATTCATCTGCCAATGGGCATTTAGGTGGCTTTTATGTCTTGTCTACTGTAAAGAGTGCTGTTATGAACATTGGGGTGCATTTAGCTTTTCTAATTTTGGCTTTCTCCAGATAGATGCCCAGGAGTGGGATTGCTGGATCATATGGTAGCTCTGCATTTCGTTTTTTAAGGAACCTCCATACTCCCCTCCACAGAGGCTGCATTACACTCCCACCGACGGTGTAGGAGGATTCATTTTCCTCCGCACCCTCTCCAGTGTTTATTATGTGTAGACGTTTCACTGATGGCCATTCTGACCTGAGTGAGGTGATATACACCTCACTGCAGTTACCCTAAGGTTTTCTATTGCCTCAAAAGCCCCTCTGCAGCCCCACCACACTTTCCATGCTGTATCCTAAGGCTGCTGTTATGTGTCTGTCTCTGCACTGAGAGTTCCCTCACGGCAGAACTGTGTTTTGTTATCAACTTATCTCCAGTGCTGGGCACTTGGCACACAGCAGATGCTCAATAAATGTTTTCTAGGGGAAAAAAAAAAATCCCTATCTAAAACAGTGAAAACTGTGCAGGAAAACAAAGCTCAAGATGATACTTGAGAAAAACGGCTCTGATTGGCTGAGATCTCTCTGACGTCAACCTCTGTGCCAAGCCATGTATCATTTTACCCTCACCAAGCCTTCCAGATTCCTTGGAAATAGGATCCCTGCTATACAATGAATGAGGCAAATGAAGGCTAAAGAAGGGGCACTGACCTGCCCCAATTCAGACAACCAGTATGTGAGAATGAAACGCTTCAAAAATGCTATAGTAAGAGGAACACCCAAGACCCCCCCATCCCGAAGTCTCTGCTCTTCACACGTGCTGTTCATGCGGCCCATGCATAACTTACAGATCTGATGCTTTCAGTAACCAGAGCACTGAGATCCCTTCTAGAACGTTATTCTCCTAAGAACACTGCCTCGGTCCAGCCTCTTTTCTCACTGTTGTAGGAAATGAGCTAGGATAGCCTTCAGCTATGCCATCGTGGTGGTTGGAAAAATTAATCCTCTGCCGCTTTGCATTTGCTGCTTGTGAATCAAACTGTGAAAGCTAATTTAAAAACTTTCACACTTGGTTTGAAGGAGGACTGTCAGCGCTTTGGGAATGCTAAATTGTACACAATTAGCTCAAACGGCGTGAGTTGAGGCATACCCGGCAGCCTCTCAAATGAGAAGGCTCCCACAGTCACCCCCATGAACCAAGGGGACAGTCAGAGAAGGTTCTAGCAGAAAGAAGATTCAAAGCATGTCCGTGGCTTGTGAGGGAACTGGGCACTGGTACATCTGTCCCAGTCTGTAACCCCACTGAGACAGAGTTCCTTCCTGGGGACACTGGTGCTTCAGTGAGACCACGAATTACAGGGCACGCGAGCCTGGGTTTAATCCCCAGCTATGCCACCCAGGAGCTACACAGCCTGGGGTGAGTTATGTAAGACACAGAAGGCTTTGTTTTGTCATCAGTAAAACAGGGGTAACACTACGGTCACCATAAAGTTTTGCTAGGACTTTAGAGTGTGCATGGAACACCCTCGGTGTATTGCCTCCTGGGTCACAAGCCTGGTCATCCTGGAGTTGTCATGCCTGTCACGTGGCCTGGGGGCAGAGACACAGACCCTCCTGTTTCCCTTGATGGCCCTGGCATGTCAGTGTTGCTTCACTGCAGTGTGGATGTTTATATGTGCCATATTTATAGGACCAACGACAAACTCCCAGGGAGAGAGGAAAGTTCAGGGCTGGAGTTATCTATTGGTGCATAAGAAAACACCCCGAACTTAGTGACTTAAAACAACCACCATCTTTTTTATTTGCTCACAAACCTGCAATATGGGCAGGGCTTGGCCAGGACAGCTCCACAAAGCATGAACTAGGGTAGCTTCCAGCCCATTCTTCTTCGGGATGGTTATGAATATTAGCAACAATACGGTTTGGACCCTCAGTGGGTCCTAAGTCGTTGGCAGACTGAAATGGACAAAGCCCTGAGGCTGGACTGGGGACCTGGGTTCCCATCCTGGATCCTCCTCTCCTTCCTGGCCAGGGGTGCCGGCACACAGCTGTTTGAACCCCTGGCACAGCACCTAACATAGAGCACTACACCGGTGGTACATGGTTGGGGATGAACAAACCATAACATAAGGGAGCCTCTCTTTTCTCATCTGAAAAACAAGAGGAGTAAACGAGAGCTAGCAGAGGTGACAGAAAAGCCTGCCTCCTCTCCAGGCTCCAGGGTTACCAAGTCCATGGTCAACAAGCTCACCTTTTTGGATCTCATCCTGCCTCTAAAAAATAAGATCTTATATTTGAGGGACATCTTGTGCCCAGACATCTGACTTAGAAATTCTACAATCTTTCATAACTACCAAAGGGGGGAAAAAAAAAGACTTAATAAAAGTATTTTAATAAAAGTAGTTCAATTTTAAGGCAAAAATAACTGTAATTACTTGGAGCCTGCATAACATTGAAAATCTGATTAAAATGTACCATCGTTTATGAGCTGAGATGGTTATCATGTATCACGGCTCTGCAATTACTGCTGGTGCCTGTGCACAGAAAAAGCTCTGCGTGGCTTCTTTTTCACACTTGCATTGTACTCTAACTCCTCAAGACCGAGGGCAATTTTAATGCAAAACAGATACAACAGGGGAAGAGAAATCAATCTGTGCTGAGCGGCTGTTGTAGGTCAGGACTGGGAGGCACTTTAGCAACACTGTTAATAGATGTTAACATCAGCAATGAAAGGATGAACTGGGGGAGACCCTGCTGTGGCCCAGTGGAAATGAACCTGACTAGTAACCATGAGGTTGTGTGTTCAATCCCTGGCCTCGCTCAGTGGGTTAAGGATCCAGTGTTGTCCTGAGCTGTGGTGTCAGTCACAGACCCAGCTTGGATCTTGTCTTGCTGTGGCTGTGACGCAGGCCAGCAGCTGTAGCTCTGATGCAACCCCTAGCCTGGGAATCTCCATATGCCACGGGTAGGGCCCTCAAAAGCAGGAAAAAAAAAATGAACTGGGAAGGTCACAGCTGGAAATTGGAAGAGGAGTGTGAGGCTGGAACAAAGGCATACTGCTTGGTTGAGAAGGATGCACACCTTCGCTCACAAAGGGGGCTGAACAGTGTCTGTATCTGCATCATGGCCTTGCCCTGGTCAGCTCCAGGGTAGTGGTTCTCAGCCACTTCAGAGGATGAGGAATCTATGCGCTAGGTAATAGTTTAGCTTCAACCTGATTTCATAGGTATGAGCTTGAAAGCCTTCTCTGCATTTTACTTGAAGAAGGCTACCTCACAGATATTTTGATGCAGAAACAACTCATACTTTAAAACACTCATCCTTCAACAAACAATGATTGCATTTATCAGTGAAACGTCAATTCTCAAACTTTCTTAGCCAATCCCTGTAGAACGAAACCCACAGGTTTATCTCTGCTTTGCTTGTCTCCTCCCATTTTAATTCTTATCATACACATACAGATGCAAAGCTATACATTTATAAATTCTGTTTCTTTTTTTTTTTTTTCTTTTTAGGGCCACATCCATGGCATATGAAGTTCCTGGGCCAGGGGTCAAGTCATAGCTACAGCTGCCAGCCTATAGCACAGCCATGGTGAAACCAACTCTGAGCCATATCTGTGACCTAGGCTGCAGCTTGTGGCAAAGCAGGATCCTTAACCCACTGAGCGAGACCAGGGATCAAACCCACATCCTCACAGAGAATAGTCAGGTTTTTAACCTGATGAGCCACAACATGAAGTCCTATGAATTCTTTTTCTTAAAACTTTGTCTTCTCAATTACCCCCCAAAAAGAAATTATCCTTTGATAGAAATTTCTAACCTATTTTGTCACTGTGGTTTCTGAACACCTGGGACACTGTCTAGAACACAGAAAGCATATTTACTCTGAACTATTTGTTCCATGAATGAATTACTTAAAAGCTGAGGCCACAGCAGAGCAAATGGAGAGGCTACTTTCCTGACCCATAGATCAAGTTCTCGAAAGACAGTGAGGTTTTTTTGGTAAGTCTCTGTACCTTGAACCATCCAAATAGGGCACTTCCCTCTTTAATTACTCAGTCAATCATTTAACAATTACTTATTGAGTATCTAGGGTGCGGCAGGAACTGCTGCAGGTGCTTGGACTCTAGTTGTGAATAAAATAAAGTCCAGGAAGCTTTATGTTCTGGTGGAGAAAGCCCAAAGATGGAAGAAACTAGACCTTCTATGACATGAGGTGGTAATTAGAGGGATGACATCCAACAGGGCAAGGAGAGAGAGGAGGGGGTGAAGGCCAGAAACTATTCAGTTCAAGGGCAGGGGAGGCTCCTCTGAGAATGTGCAGTGTCAACGAAAGCAGGTTATTCCAACTAGCAGAGGACTTCGGGTCGGCAGAATGCAGCGCCAAAGTCCCACTCCACTGTGTCAACAGGGCCCGAACATTTCTCACAATCTTAAAGCCCTTGGCTTCCTCAGCTGGGACAGTGGGAATAATAATAATAATAATAATAATACTTGCTCTGCCTACCTTTCCATGACCATCAAATAAAATATCCCAGTTTCCAGAGCAGGTGGGGGGAGCGGGCAAAATGGGTGAAGGTGGTCGAATGGTACAACCTTCCAGCGACAAGATAACTAAATCCCAGGATGCAAAATACAGCATGCGACATCGCTAACAAAACCACCTTGTTCCTTGGAAAGGTGCCGGAAGAGTTGCTCTTAAACGTCCTCACCATAAAAAAAACCCAAACCAACCAAAAATCTGTAGCTGTGTGTGTTGATGACTAACTAAACTGCCTGCGGTGATCAGTTCCCCAAAGATACATACCCCACGTTGCTATGCTGTACCCCTAAAACTAATAACGATGTTTTAGGTCAGGAAGATCCTAATAAAAATGATGTCTGGTTGCTTTGGGGGTTGGCCGCACCCACGGCATTCGAGCTGTTTTTTACACTTCAATTTTTAATGAGCAAATGTAAAACAGAAAGGGCCGGGTTCAAAATGATGCGTAAGAAACATCTGTAATAAAACACAAGAATACCCAAGGAAAGCTGTTTTGAAGTAATAGTGGTTCTGATTTTCCAGGCATTTTGAAGTGATTTTAAAGCAGTGGAGGAAAAAAGAAAAAAAAAGAAAAAAAAAAACCATTTCCCTCATCCAAGAGATGAAGGGGTTGCATTAAAACATGATTTCTGTGATCCCTTCCTGTTCCAATTTGCTAAGATTCTATTGATATAAAAGAGGCTTATAAACTCTAATTTGCCGCACAAATGTTTGAGATAATGGTTATCACAAAGCTTTTCATCATGACTCCAATGGTCCACTTGGATTCTGGAGTTCAGCGCCCCCAGCACTGAGACGATGTTCAGACTAATTTAAGTGATTTCAAGATCTAACCGAAAGTGTACGTTGAAGAGCAATTGCTTTCCTAGAGATGTTTTGTTGTCTAAGCCATAATTTACATGTCCATCCTCAATTCTGCTAATTATCAGCACTAATGAGAGACAAAAATGGCACAGTTAAATCACAAGGCTTATTGTAATGTGGTTTTCGTCTATATTTTAGGATTCTGTGGCTGCTGTTGTTACGTGTCAGATCCGCCTTCCCAGTCCACTTGCGGCGAAGTTATTGCTAAAAAGAGCAAGTTCCAGGTAAGTGAGAGCTTCAGGGGACGGCGAGGGTGTTTCCACACACTGCTGACTGTGGGGGAGCTTTGGGGTGCTTCTGACACTGTAGCAAATTTCTGTTTTCATTCTAATCTCAAGAAAATGCACGGATCTCAAAGACTTTCCAGGTGCCCTTCCAGATGGAGCATTCAGCCCTGTACCCATGATCACCTGCAGCAATCGGCAGTAATCAGTGAGAGTACTTGGGAAAAGCACAGAAATATTCACCTCCAGTTACATATCAACAGGAGCCTGAAAACGACAAATTGACACACTCAAAACATACCGAGTGTCGCCTCTGTGCCAGGCAAGCTGCTGAGAGATGGGAATACAGACATACCCTCAAGATACTGAATGTTCCCTTCCAGACCACCAAAATAAAGCGAGACATGAGAATTTCTGTAATTTGGTTTAAGTCATGTGCAGATAAACGTTATGTTCACGCTCTACTAGCTCCATTAAGGGTGCAAGGGCATTACGTCTGAAAACATAACGTGCATACCTCAATTAAAACATTCTTTACTGCTAAAAAAAATGCTGACCATCATCTGAGCTTTCAGCGAGTTGCAATATGAACATTAAGGATCAATGATCGCAGGTCAGCATAACAAATACCACAATAATGAGTCTGAAACGTTGAGAGAATTACCGAAATGTGACACAGAGACATGAAGTGAGCAGACGCTGTTGGAAAAATGGTGCCAAGAGACTTGCTCAACGCAGGGTTGCCACAAGGCCTCAATTTGTAAAAAACGCAGTATCTGAGAAGGCAATAAAGCAAAGCACAATAAAACGAGGGCTGCCAGTACAGAGAAGAGCAGACTTTCCCGGCTCTGCATAGCGCCGTGTCCACTGCAGGAAACAGATGACCGAGAAATTCAGAAGGCAGCTAAAGTGTCACAGGGACAATGACACAAGAGGGCTGAGAGAAAGCCAAAGAGAGGGAGCAGTTGCGCTCAGGTTTAGTGAGTGAAACTTGCGAGTTCCCACTATGGTGCAATGGGTTAAGAATCTGACTGCAGCAGCTGAGGTTGCTCCAAAGGTGAGGGTCCAATCCCTGGCCAGTGCAGAGGGTTAAGGATCTGGAGCTGCTGCAGTTTTGGTGTAGGTTGCAGGTGCAGCTCATATGTGATCCCTAGCCCAGGAACTTCCATATGCTGCAGTTGTGAAGGAAAAAAAAAAGAGAGAGAGAGAAAGTGAAACTCTTCAAGGAGGAGGTGCCCCTTGATCTATGACTTGCAATATAAATAAATTGTTGTTGCAAAATATTTGAAGAGTGGCTGAGAAGCAGGAACTAACATTTATGAGTGAGGCCCAGCATTAGACACACACACACACACACACACACACACACACACACACACGTACACGCAAGTCTTATAACTGTTGCCTTGTTTAAGGTCTCAAGCACTGGAGCCACAGGTCTCATCAGTCTCTGGTCCAGGTGAAGTAACTGACACACAGAAAAAGGAAATAACCCTCCCCACATCACTCCCCTTGCCAGAGTCAAGAATGAAAGCTGATCTACCTTCCAGGAAGCCAATTACAAGGCTTTCTCCCCCCCTGCAAGTACCTCCGTGGTGGTCTCAGTATCTGATGTGCAGCCAGCTCTCTCCTGCCTGACCTGAACCAACTCTACAAAACTTGAGCCATGCCACTTGGCTTTTCCTCGAAAGGAGGAGGCTCGGATCCAGTGTTGCTGTGACTGGTGTCGGCCGGCAGCTGCAGCTCCTCCTGGGCCCCTGGCCTGGAAATTTCCATACGCCACAGATGCAGCCTTAAAAAGGAAAAAAAAAAAAAAAAAAAAAAGAAGACTCCACAGTTCTCCAGGGGAGAAGACCTGCCCTTGGCCTTCAGTCTTCCTCCAAACAGTGTTCTGCCCACAGAGGTA
Source organism: Phacochoerus africanus (assembly GCF_016906955.1). Classification (NCBI taxonomy): domain Eukaryota; kingdom Metazoa; phylum Chordata; class Mammalia; order Artiodactyla; family Suidae; genus Phacochoerus; species Phacochoerus africanus. The sequence continues at coordinate 154,555,279 of NC_062551.1, read as the reverse complement.
AGAGGGAGGTCCAGCCATGTGCAGCCAACACACAGTTCGGACCCATTTCCTTCCCAAGCTGGGAACAGAAAATCTTTAGCCTCTTAAGTTCTGGGCAAGTGATCCTGACTTATGCCCACCACCCCAAAGAGGGTCGACCTCCTTCCTTGGAGACCCCAGGTCCTTCAACACAGCCCTCCTCGGTTCCCTATTTCTTTGCTTTTATTTTTTCTGTCTTCTTCCTGATCTAAAGGGGGGTATTTTCTATTCTGAACCAAATACAACCAAAACCACTGGTAGTATTTCTGAGCACTTCTCTAATCCTTTCCCTGCTTTTGTAAAATCACCATCACAATTTGGTAAAAGTGGGGTTGTGGGTGGGGGTGTGTGGGTGTGTGTGTGTGTGTGTGGGTGTGTGTGTGTGTGTCAGGGCTCTGTGTAGCACCCACACTGCCTGAGCATCACATATTTCACCTTCATTTTCTGACATTAAGCTTCCCTCTCTAGACATGAAGCCATGTTTCTCAATCACAGAAAGCTGTGCTACCTTTTCTCTAAATGGGTAAAGAAAAAAAAAGGGGGGGGAGTTCCCTGAAGGGGGTCCTCAGGGTTTTGAAATGTTTGAAAATAATATCTTTTCCATTAATGCACAAAGTAACATATTTCTCCTGCTGTTAAATGACATCTTTCAGGACTGATGATTAACATACAGCCGTGCCACTCAGGCCCCTTCAAGGAAAAAGCGACACGCGTTAGTTCAGGGGCTGTGGAGGAAATCTGCATCGCATGGTGGGGAGAATTTTCCCCCCTAAGGGGGGAGAAAACCAAAATGGAGCTAGGGACCAAAAATGAATTACACTGATCCACAGTTTGTCCAAGAGTCACTACAAAAGAATGTATTTCTATATGACTAAAACAGTGAGTATAGCCTCTTTTCCTTGACAATTATGTCTGCACCATCTCACCATCCTGTGGCTGTATCTTAAGATAAACACACTCATTCATGGGCAACAAATGACAGGCACAGAATACTTCACGTCTAACAGAAGAAAACCACTGCAAGTGGCACATTTTTAAAATTTTTTATCCAAGTATAGATGACTTACAGTGTTCCTTCAATTTCTGCTATAGAGCAAAGTGACCCAGCCATACACACACACACACACACACAAACACATTCGTTTTTTCTTTTTTACACTATCTTCCATCTTGTTCTAATCCAAGAAACTGGACAGAGTTCCCTGTGCTGTACAGCAGGACTGCACTGTATATCCATTCTAAATGAGACAGTCTGCAACTACCAACCCCAACTTCCCCATCCATCCCACTCCCTCTCTGTTTCCCCGGGGCAACCACAAGTCCATTCTCTTGTGGGTCTGTTTCTGTTTTGGAGAGGCGATTGTTTGTATTCCACTTATAAGTGATCTATGGTATTTGTCTTTCTCTGACTTAATTCGCTCAGTATGAGACTCTCTAGTTCCATCCATGTTGCTGCAGATGGCATTATTTTGTCCTTTTTATGGCTGAGCAGTATTCCATCGTATACACGTATGGTATCTTCTTAATCCATTCATCTGTTGATGCACAAACATTTTTAAATGGACCCAATTCCTTCAATGGCCAGACAAGAAGGAGCCCAGTGTTCTTTCTCCTGGTCCACACTGGCACATTGTCCCAAATCACTATCCTGAACAGCTGTCCTTTATTCAGAATTTACTGGGTGCTGAGCCCTGTGATAAGCTACACATCTATCAAGTCATTGTCTTTCATGTCTAGGAAGCAGACACTATTTTTATCTTTATTCTTATTTTTTTTTAATTTTTGTTATTTTTATTGAAGTATAAGATTTACAATGTTGTTCCTGGTGTACAAGAAAGTGATTCAGTTATACACATATATATTTTTTTCTTTTTCAGATTCTCTTCCATCATAGGTTATTACAAGATCCTGAATACAGTTCCCGGTACTATAAAGTAGGTGCTATGGAGTTCCCGTTGTGGCTCAGTGGTTAACGAGTCCAACTAGGAACCATGAGGTTGCGGATTCGATCCCTGGCCTTGCTCAGTGGGGTTAAGGATCTGGCATTGCCGTGACCTGTGGTGTAGATCGCAGACAGATGAGGCTCGGATCCAGCGTTGCTGTGGCTCTGGCGTAGGTCAGCGGCTACAGCTCCGATTCAACCCCTAGCCTGGGAACCTCCATATGCTGCGGGAGCAGCTCAAGAAATGGCCAAAAGACATAAAGAAAAAAAAAAAGTAGGTGCTTGTTGGCTATCTATTATATATACATATATATATATATATAGTACTGTGTATCTGTTAATCCCAACCTAATTTATCCCTCCCTACCCTTTGCACTTTGGTAATAATAAGCTTGTTTTTTACGTCTGTTTCTGTTTTGTAAATAAGTTCATTTGTATCATTTTTTTCAGATTCAACATGTAAGTGGTATCATATGATATTTATTTTTTTCTGACTTACTTCACTTAGTATGATTATCTCTAGGTCCTTCCATGTTGCTGCAAATGGTACTGTTTCCTTTTCATGGCTGAATAATATTCCATTTTCTATATGTACCACATCTTCTTATCCATTCATCTACCAGTGGACATCTAGGTTGACTATATGTTTTGGCTATTGTAAATACTGCTGCTATGAATATTGGGGTGCATGTATCTTTTTGAATTATATTTTTCTCCAGATACATGCCCAGGTGTGAGATTGCTGGATAATACTGTTACTATATTTTGTTTTTTTAGGGAACCTCCATACTGTTCTCCATAGTGGCTGCACTGATTTATTTTTTAATGAGGGCACTGAGATGCAGAGAGCTTAGGAACTGGTCTTTGGTCCCACCAGCTTCTAAGTAACACAGCCGGCATCTAAACACAGATCTGTTTGATTTCATCATTCTCGACTACTACCTTACTTGACATTATCATCCACTGATAGAGGTTCAGATACAGGTTCACCCTTGTAGAGCTGCTAATATTTGTTTGATCATGTTAAATATTTCATGAAGGGTACACAGAGCTCCCACTTGGCTCCAAAACCTGAAAGAAATGAGCTTTCTCTGTACTCAGATCGACTTAGTAGGATGTTTCCTATGGAAAGACGCAATAATTATAAGCTCCTATCTGGGTGAGCCAATCAAAGGTATGCCTGTACTTCTGAGTGGCACTAAAAAGGGACAATGACCTTGGGAATGAACGAGAAGTAGATCCCAAAGTCCAGGGGACTCCTCACAAAGTGAAAACATCTGCCATCAGGTGCCTTCAAAGAAAAAGAGCTGTTCCCATCATATGCCCAGACAAAATGTATGTCCCCTTAATGAAAGATTATGGTAAAGTTTGCAAACCACAGCCTATGGGTTTGTAAAAGGATTCTATGGATTTAGTTCACACTGAATTTACTAAATTTACTGAGCATGCTAGAGATACGGAAATAACAGGACAAGGCCCATGACACTCAGAGAGGCTTGAATGAGACAAAAGAAAAAGACATACTAAGGCAGCCAGGCCATCACTCCATTTCTTGGAGGCTCGCCATGGGAAAGGCACTGTGCTAGTTGCTTCTAGTTTATTATGTCCTTAATGCGACAAAGAAATGCACTATTACCTGCAGTCTACAAATAAGAAAGTCACAGTCCAAAAAGGCTCAGTCACCTATGCAAGTTCCGAAAACCAGTAATGAGCCAAGCTGGGACTCAAACCTAGGTTTTTCAGACTCCAAAAACTTTTATCTTAACTACTAAGTTGCACTGGCTCCATGTATAGAAATAATTACACGGCAGCATTGTTAAGGACAACAAGAGGCATACACAAGTCCAAGAGGAGCCACCAAAGAGAAAGGAATACATCTTAGGAGCACAGAGGAAAGGCACAGTATCCTTCAGAGGGTTGATGTCTGAATCGGGTTTTGAGGCATATGTAGGAGTTCATCAGCTAGCTAAAGGAGGGAGTTGAACATTCAAGGCAGGAAGAACTGAGGAGCCCAGAGTCATAACAGATCACAGCCCACTAAGGCTCTGCAGGCAATTCTGTGCAGCAATTATATAAAATGATACTAGGGAGAGGGTAACAAAGATAACAAGTTGACGACAAACACAGGCAGGGAACAGGCTAAAGGGTCATACACACACATGCCTGCACAAACATTACACGCACATCTTTTTATGTGATTTTCTTCAAGCAGGGACTACCCTGAGTTTTACTGGACCCCTGGCGTGAGTGAAAATAAGCGGAATTCAGCTAAGGTCATCACTGACTTCCAAAGGGCCGTTCAGCAACAAAGAGCCTAGTCTAGGGTCACTGAGCTTATACAAAGCACCTCAATGTGTTTGTCATCTCGCCCTGTTCAGAAATAACAACCAGGCTAGCTCGCATGTAAAATGGGGTGTGTTTTGCACCTGTCATTTTTCTAGAGGACCCAGTTATAGTCAAAAAGGAAATGAAGCAGAGAAAAAAAATCAAAACTGGAAAAGGAGTACCTATAATCCCTTTATGTGAAAAGGAAACGTTGAAATTTGAACCTCCCAAATGACTGGATTTCCAAAGGAAAAGAGGCAGAAAACTGAGGCCTGGCTGACTCTGTCCCATCCAACGACACACACCTGAACACAGGCCAAGAGTCAAGAGAATTCTGACAGAGATCCCACTGGGCCACTAAGCCACTGCATGACCTGGAGTGCATCATTTAACCCCCTAAGCCTCAGTTTATCACCCGGAAATAGGCCCCAAAATATACCTAATGCCATGTTTCTGATAAAGATTACCTCAGAAAATGCACATAAAGTACCTAAGCACAGCCGATAATAAACAATACTTCTATCGCAGTGTGAAAATGTGTTAATATAATCTCAAAATATTTTTGCCTAAAATATGTCTTTAAAACATACAGTGTAAGCTTGAATAGGATGTGTCTAGGCTTAAATGCTTGTATATTTCTAACACTATCAATAAGAGCAGCTCCAGTTTACAGAGTATTGACTGTCATGTCTCATATTATCTCACTTAATCGTCACAGCCACCCCTGTGGAGTAGGCACTATCGTTCTCTCCATTTTACAGGCAAAGAAACCAAGGCACAGAGATTCAATGATTTGCCCAATGAGAACACAGACACTGAAGGAGTAAGATTTAGACTCAAATGTTCTGGAAACTTAGAGCCTTTCCTGATGTTACCTATTTAGAAATAATTACTCCTAGGATGAGAAGGTTAATTTTTTGTGCCAATGGGGAGAGTGTTTCTGGGTGAAAATAACATTTAAAGTGGTGAATTGCGAGTAAGCAGACTGCCCTTCAAAATGTGGGTGGGCCGCATCCAATCAGTTGAAGGTACATTAGAACAAACAGAACATCGTCTCAAACAAGAGAGATCTCTAGCAAATGGCCTCAGGTTTCATCTGCATTATTTGACATCAACCCTCTGAAGGATATCCGGCCTTTCCTTTGTGCCCACAAATGAATTCTTTTCTCTTCGGTGGATCCTATTAAACTTGTGTCTATCTCTGTTGTTGTTCTTACAATGCCACAATACAATTATTTTTGAGCATGGAGCCAGTGCAACTTAGTAGTTAAAAGGCTTTGGCATCTGAGAGTTCCTGTCCTGGCTCAGTGGTAACAACCCAACTAATATCCAAGAGGATGCTGATTTGATCCCTGGTTTCACTCACTGGTGTTGCTGTGAGCTGTGATGTAGGTGCAGACATGCCGTGGACTCTGTGTTGCTGTGGCTGTGGTGCAGCCTGGCAGCTGCAGCTCTTATCTGACCCCTAGCCTGGGAACTTCCATATGCTGCAGGTGCAGCCATTAAAAAGCAGAAAGAAAAAAAAAAAAAGTCTTCGGAGTCTGAAAAATCTTGGTTTGGGTCCCAGCACTGCTCTTTACTGGTTTTTGAAACTTGCACAGGTGACTCAGTCTTTCTGGACCACAACTTTCTCATCTGTAGACTGCAAGTAGTAATGCATCCCTTCGTAGCATTAAGAAGATTATCAACATAAATTTGGGTTTTGAAGCATAGGTAGGAGTTCATTGGAAAGATTCCTTAACTACATGAACCAATTCCTTAAAATAAATCTCTTTCTATATACATGCACATCCTATTGGCTCTGCATTTCTGGAGAATGCTGATTCTTACACAAAGTTTTTATTTGCCTTCTAATCCCACTCATCTTTTCAACTCAATTTCTTCAGCAGACATTTTCTGAGAGTGCCGCATGAACCAGCCGCTGCACTAGGCTTGATGACAAGGTTGAGAAGATACTCTCTGTTCAATCCTCCTCTACCCCTGGTTCTCCATCTCTGGAATTACAAGATCCTTGAGATCTAGGACCAGTTTCTGCAGAATTTCAAATACAGAGCTTCAGACAGACCAAAGAGTAAATGCCCATCCATGTTGGTAAAGTGAACACTATTCAGGCCTGCCACTGTGCTTTGCACTCCTTACTGAGTATAGGCCAGGCCCTAAGCTAAATGTTCAGCATTCATTTCTATCTCATGTTTTCCTAATTTTAAGGAACAGAGATGCCACGAGGTTAGGTTACCTGCCTGGGGTCACGCAGAGTTATTTACACTCAGGTCCATCTGAATCCAAAGCCAGTGGACTTCTCCTCCCTGCTTCTGCTGAGGCTCCCTGCCCCTCCCCATTCCCAACCATGAGTAACAGGAGTAACAGATGAGGCCCGAGATGAATGAGCAACCCCCAGAGCTCCAGGGCCTTTAGCCAAACTTCACAGACGTACAACTTCATAGCCGACACAGGGCGAAGTATAAAAATGAAGGCGATAGGATGTTATCTATAAACACCTCAAAGCCTCCCTTTTCCTTTCACTTAAAAATTCTCGAGTAATTGTTTTTACTGCAGTTAATCATAAAAATGAATCACCACAAATTTTTGAAAGAAATGCTCCTTCAAAATATGTCAACTTTGTGCCATGAATTCATCTATTATGAAACCACATGATGCCTCCGAGTACTGCATTTTATTTAAACGTGACATTTTTTCACTCTGTTTTGATTCCACATCTGAAAAATCGCCTCTATCAATCTTTCACTGGAGCCAAACAGAACTGTTTTGCTCACTGAAACATTAAATACAGACTCGAGGTCCTAGAATCAAATTAAAAAATAAGCCAGTATCTGGCTGACATGCACAGCATCGTATCCAGGGAGACCACACATTTCAGAACTGCTGTGAACCCACTTCTAAGATCAAAATCCATCCATCCTGATCCTGTGGGGTCTTAGATCATCTCAAAAGTCCAAGGACTTTATGTGGGTTGATTATTGAGATTCCGTTTTAGAAACTGTTTACTATTCAGATTTTGAAAGGAGTACGACATCTCTAATGAAATCAAAAGGGTGTGACATCTCCAATGAAATCGCTGGATTCAGCTGGTGTATTGCTTGTGATCAATGATTTTCCCTATCAGTTGCTGCGAGGTTGGGGTGGGGGTTTGGGATACAGGCTTTCTATTTCCCTTCCCTAGAATGCATCACTCTTCCTAAACAGGGGCAGCCAACAGGCACATCCAAGGTTGTACTGCTTTCTTCTTTCTTTCAGGACAATGTCCCCCAGAGGCCCCAAGAGTCCGCAAAAGGAAGCCTTTCTCTGGTTCTAGGGATGAAGGGAACCCTGGCCAATCCATCATGCTTTGTCTGCTAGTGATAGACCCCTCCATAAGAGCTACCAAAACTAGACAGAGGACCTGGCATGGAAAGGGATGAATCGGCTGTCAGCGATGGGGTCTGGAGGACAGCAAGGCTGTGATTAGAATTTTCAGCCAGGACTTCCTCCATTCATCATGCTTTGGGAGGACCGAGAAGTTTGCAGAGACATATTCCCCCATCAGCCCTGTCTTTCCTCCTCCTATTAGCAGAGTTAAGTCTCAGGGGCCATGGAAAACTCAGTGTCTTATTGACGTAAAGAATGAAATTTTAAAAGAGCTGCCACAGCAGGGCAGATGTGTGCCAGAATTAAATAACTTCCTCTCCACGATGTCCAGATTAATGTTCCTAAAATACAATTCTGCCCTGATCATATCTGATCAAAAAACCCTGATTTCTTCCTTCCCTCCTCAATTTTTATTTTATTTTTTAATTTTTTTGGTCTTTTGTCTTTTTAGGGCTGCAGCCATGGCACATGGAGGTCCCCAGACTAGGGGTCAAATCAGAGCTACAGCTGTTGGCCTACACCACAGCCACAGCAACGCAGGATCCAAGCCGCGTACGCCACAGCCCATGACAACACCGGATCCTTAACCTGCTAAGCGAGGCCAGGGATCGAACCCGCATCCTCATGGATGCTAGTCAGGTTCGTTAACCACTGAGCCACATTGGGAACTCTGCCTCCTCCTCAATTTTTATGTCCTTCTTTCCTTTCTCCCTCCTTTCCTTCCTTCCTGCTTCCCAACTTCCTTCTTTGACTTCCTTTCCTTTCAGGCTCACCTTCCTGTCTTTTCCTCCTTCTCTCTTACCTACCTACATGTTGACACATGCTCCTTCCTTCTCCATGTATGAAGCACTGACAAGGGAAAATCATTTCCTAATGGAAGAATTCCCAGTGCTTCCTAATGGAAGACACCCACACTGCAGCCCCGACAGGGTGAGAAATCAAACACTGGCTCCAAGGGCTACAGTGGCATTGGGGGGAGGGGGTGAGTGATGTCTAGAAAAGCTTCCTAGATGAAGTGAGAATTTGCTGCCAGCAGAGGAAATGGTATACACTCGAGGGCACAGGGACAAAAGGGTATTTTCAAGGAACTGGAGCTGTACCAGTGATGCTAGAGCAGAGTTTATGGGGGAGTGGTATGAAATGAGAGGTTCTGATACAAAAAGCTTTGTGCACACAAGATTTTAGGAAAGCAACGGAAAGAAATCACAGGCCCTAAGCAGACGTAGTGGTGGTGATGAGATTTTTTTTTGGCCATGCCGGAGGCATGTGGAAGTTCCCAGGCAAGGGATCAAACTTGTGCCACAGCAGGGAGCCAGGCCACAATGCTGACAATGCTGGTCCTTAACCCCCTAGGCCACTGTGGAACACCCAACTAGCTTTTCGATTAAACATCAATACACACAAAGACACAGACACAAACACACACGTCTTCTCTGAGCACACTATTTAAAACAGCAACCTAACGCCCTAGTTATCCCCCTCCCCTTCTTTATTTCTGTCTATCACTCTTAGCACCACCTCATACCAAACCAGTTTTATGTATTGTCTATCTGCCTCCACGAAAATGCCAACTCCATTTTAAGAGCAGGATCTTGGTTTTGGTCCACGGTGGTCTCCTTTGGAGCTCGGATACCATTTAACAGGTAGTAGTTATTCTATGAATAATGTTGAAAACACCGTCTTTTCAGAGGTAGGAAAAAACTCAATCATTTCCACAGTTTATCTGGAGAAAAGACTTTGCCTTTAAAGCAGACGCATCATTTAAACTTGCTCAGTCTCAATGCCCAGCAGAATGCAGGTACAACACCTATTTTAAAAGTAGTTTTATGAGTTCCCCCTGTGGCTCAGAAGCAACAAACCCAAGTAGTATCCATGAGGACACGGGTTCACTGCCTGGCCTCACTCAGTGGGTTAAGGATCTGGTGTTGCTGTGATCTGCAGCATAGATCACAGACGTGCCTCCGATCTGGCGTGGCTGTGGCGTGGTGTAGGCTGGCAGCTGCAGCTCCTATTCGACCCCTAGGAACTTCCATATGCCATAGATGTGGCCCTAAAAAGACAAAAAATAAATAAAAATAAAAGCAGTTATAAAAAAGAGTGGGCAGCACGAAATAAATAAAGTAGTTAGAGACGGAGAGTTGGGGTTAAAAAATACAAACTATTACATTTAGAATGAATAAACAATAAGGTCATACTCTACAGTGCAGGTAACTATATCCAATCTCCTAGGATAGACCATGATGGAAAAGAATATTAAAAAAGAATTGTGTGTGTGCCTGTGTGTGTGTGTATATATATATATATGGATACACACACATATACATACATACATATATGTCTCTACTGTACAGCAGAAATTGGCACAATATTGTAAATCAATTATAATAGAAAGTAGTTACAATAGAAAGTAGTATAGGAGTTCCCATCGTGGCTCAGCAGAAATGAATCTAACTAGTATCCATGGGTATGCCGGTTCGATCCCTGGCCTCGCTCAGTGGCTTAAGGATCCAGTATTGCCGTGAACTGTGGTATAGGTTGCAGACACAGCTCGGATCCCGTGTTGCTGGGCTATGGTAGGCCAGTGGCTATAGCTCCAATTCGACTCCTAGCCTGGGAACCTCCATATGCCGCAGGCGTGGCCCTAAAAAGCAAAAACAAAAAAAACAACAAAAAAAAGAGTAGTATAAATAACTTAGAGCAGTAACTGACTTAGAGTAAATCCTCAATCCACTTCAATGACTATTTTCTGTTTTGGTTGATACCATCTAATGCCCACTGCCTGGGAAACTCTTAAGGACAAGGGCCAGGTCTTAAGCATCTCTATAGCCCTGCTTCCTGGGCTCCTATGATCACCTTCCATGACCCAATCATACACTCACCACTGCTTCAAAATTTGGACTGCCTCCTGCAGGAGATATATGGCCCTTACTAAAAGACACCGCTGCTGGGAAAGCAGCAAGAAGTACAGTTAAGAGCCTGGGATCTAGTGCCCAACTCCTGGGGTTGAATCCCAGCTCTGCCACCTCCCAGCTGTGTGACTGTGCGAAAGTGACTTAACCTCTCTGTACCTCACCTGCACATGGGGAACAGTAACGACCTTACCTCACAAGGTCACTGTGCAGATTAACTGAGCGGTTCTGTGAAGCACTTAGAACAGGACCTGAAACACAGAGTCCACGTTCCAAAAACATTCTATTTTCTCATCAGTACCTCTTAGAAAAGAATAGAAGCCCATATAATGTTAATAATTCCTTTTTGTTGCCCAGTTAAATGATAGGAAAGGGGCTTGGGCACAACTCTATTCTTATCCTCACTCAGAAAAAATATTTTTAAAATATCAGTAACTCAAAAGGCTCTGCCCCTTGTCGGTTGCACAACCGGAGTCATAACCTGATGGAACCACAGAACCTCAATTTCTTCTTCACCTGAGTCCCAGAGTTGCTCGGTGGCTTGAAAAGATAACATGTGGTGCTTTCCAAACCCTAGAGCAGTCCGGAAAATATTAAGCTGGGATCACAAAAAGAAAAGCTCCAGTCACTGGGCAAAAGAGAGAGTTAAAAGAAAAAAAAAAAAAAAAAAGGCACGTCAAACTACTTTGTCTTCTTACATTTGTGCAAAATTAAAATGACTCTTTGCAGAATCCAATTTGGATAAGCCCATGTCAATACTACTAATACGAGCCATCACAAATGACAAGATTGATAGCTCAGGAGGGCGAGTCATTTCGTGTTCACTGTGCATCATGTTTAATTCGCCAAAAGGAGTTTGTGTGTATAATTAATGTGCTTTTCTTCCTGGCCTCATTTGGAAACATATAAAGGGTCTCTAGGGAATTCTGTAAGTTAGAAACAATTAATAAAATAAAACCACTTAATTAAAGAGAATAATTGGAGCCTATTTTATCCCAGAAAATGGAAGGATAAAAACCACTCTGTATAAAAACTACTGAATTTTAAAAGAAAGAAAAACCTGCAGCTAGAACACATGTAAGTAGTGATAGTGGACCAATCGCCGAGGCCCTTGGTTCTGGAATGATTTAAATCTTAACCGACTTGACATGTACATGAAAGGCAAAGGCTACTGACCTGCAATGACAAGTGTCATTCTCGTGCAGGTATGTCTCAATGCCCATTTACAGTCCCTTCTCTGTACTGCTGCAGGAGCCCATCACTGAAAAGTAGCCCCTCTCCATCTGCCTTCCAGAAACTCACCATCTAGTTAGGGAAAGAGAGGAGTCCACACACAACTCAACTATGCAGAGACACAAGCACTGAGGCAAGAGAGGGCATCCTGGAGACGTGAAGGAGGGCCCCCACCCCAGCCTAGGAGAAACGAGTGATGCTTTCGGCGCCCCTGAGTGCTCAGGTTAAAATGAGCACTTACCACAGTTCCCGTCGTGGCGCAGTGGTTAACGAATCCGACTAGGAACCATGAGGTGGCGGGTTCGATCCCTGCCCTTGCTCAGTGGGTTGAAGATCCGGCGTTGCCATGAGCTGTGGTGTAGGTTGCAGATGCGGCTCGGATCACGCATTGCTGTGGCTCTGGCGTAGGCCGGCAGCTACAGCTCCGATTCAACCCCTAGCCTAGGAACTCCATATGCCGAGAGAGCGGCCCAATAAATGGCCAAAAAACAAAAAAAACAAAACAACAACAACAAAAAACTCTTACCTGCAGAGAAAGAGGAAAATGCAAGTACAGATACAACCTTATACACTGAGTCAGAGATTATAAATGTGCACGTTGCTTTGGTAAAGTACAGAAAACTCAGTCTGTCCCAAGAATAGAGTATACATTTCAAAACAGAGAGAGATGAGGTTGGGGGTTCCCACTGTGGCACAATGGGATAGGCGGTATCTCTGGAGCACTGCAACACAGGTTCTATCCTCCAGGGTTAACACAGTGGGTTAAAGGATTTGGCGTTGCTGTAGTTGCAGCCTAGGTCACACCTGCAGCTTAGATCGGATCCCTGGCCCAGAAACTCCCTATGAAGCAGGGAAGGAAGGAACGAAGGGAGGGAGGAAGGAAAAAAAGACAGAAAGAAAGAGGGCCCCCACCCCAACCTAGGAGAAACAAGTGATGCTTTTGGGGCCTCTGAGTGCTCAGGTTAAAATGAGCATTTAACAGCAGAGAAAGGAAAATGCAAGTACAGATACAACCTTATACACTGAAAGAAAGAAAGAAAAAGAGAGAGCGAGAAAGATAGAAAGAAAGAGATGAGGCTGGAAAGCAAATGGGGAACGAGCATGCACCTGGAATCTGGAAAAAAAAAAAAAAAACCTACTTCAAATCATACAATTATGTAATCCTGTGTTATGCAACATCTTTAGGCTTCAGTTTTCTCTTGAATAAAAGTGTGGAGTTCTAGGATCCACTTCTCTGTCTCCTTCCCCCGAGAGGTTATTCATTCATGCCCTTTGCCACTCCCCTCCCCCCACAGTCAGGTTTGGCCACGAGACTAGTTTAGCCAATGGGACATGAGTAGACATAAGGTCCTTTAAAAGCACGTATGTTGCTCAATGCAGACTTGTGCATTTCTGCCCTCTGTCATGAGAACCATAGAGCACAGGCTCGGGAAGGATAAGACTCAGAACTGAGCTGAGCAGAACTACTGCTGCCCTGAATAACCACTGAAATTTGGGAGCAGCTTATTACTCCAGCGAAAGATCACCAATACAGAGATAAGCGAACAGCACAAGGAAGCTGAGGAAGTCAAAAAGGTAATGAAACAACAATCAGAAAAGTGTCGTGATAAATACGCATGGGGCAGTATTGAAGAACCAATAACATGTGTGAAGACACTTGTCCCATATTAGGCATTTAATCAATGTTTGATTCCTGCACCTTAGACCTCCAGGAAGAGGCAAAAGTCTCAGATTTAAGGAATTATAATGAAGTTCATGCCAAAGAGTGAATATATTAACTTGTTCCGTATTAGATCCCTGCAGCAGAATTAACTGGTCCTATCCTAGCTCTGCTTCTCAGACTTAGCTTGGCTAAGTCCTTAAGCTCTTGGCACCTCAATTTTCTCATGTGTAAAAGGAATAAAGTAGCTCCGTATCTATGTCAATTACAGACGCTACTCCATGCAGAGTCCTGAAGAGAGAGCCTAACACAGTACGTGCTCAATAAATGCTAACCATTGTTAGTATTGACTACTATTACTATTCAATAACTAAACGCCTGCTGCAATTTACTAAGCGAGGCTTGCTTCTAAACCGTCTCAACTACAAAACACCACATTTTAGGTTTTGTTTTTAACTGTAAACTGAGGACCCACCCAAGATATAGGCATGCCTATGCATACAAACACACGTGTGTGTACACATGTAATCCTTTATCCTTTACTGTCAGAACCTCCATCACCATTTTCGCTGATAAAAAGTTTTTTTCAATTTCTCTGAAAATGTTTAGTGGAAAGACAGAGTGGTGAAATATTGAGACTAAATATAGTTTAACCCACAAAACAGGTTATGACTGAGCTCTAAGGTGAAATTTCCATTGTAGCTACCCAACTGCAAAACATTTGGTCAGATCATTAAAAAGCAACCAACACATATAAGCCTTTCAAAGTTTATTCATTCAAAGAAAAATGCATCTATTTGCTTGTCTTCAAATACTTGATTGCAATGATTGTCTTAGTGACTTGAACATCAAAGACAGTGATTCTTTTTTTTTTTTTTGGCTTTTTGCTTTTTAGGGCCGCACTTGCGGCAGATGAAAGTTCCCAGGCTAGGGGTCAAATTGGAACTACAGCTGCTGGGCTACACCACAGCCGCAGCAAGGCCAGATTTGAGCCACATCTGTGACCTACATACACCACAGCTCATAGCAATGTTGGATCCCTGACCCACTGAGCAAGGCCAGGGGTCAATCCTGCATCCTCATGGATCCTAGTCGGGTTCGTTAACCACTAAGTCATGACGGGAACTCCTAAATCAGTGATTCTTAAACTTTTGAGAGTGACCCCTCCCCATAAGAGGGACAGGAACCTTGGCCGCTCTCTCTAGACAAAGGCAAATCAAGAATTCAGAATTCTGGAGTTCCCCCTATGGCTCAGCAGTAACAAACCCCACCAGTAACCATGAGGATGGGGGCTCGATCAATAGGCCCGCTCAGTGGGTTAAGGATCCAGCGTTGCCATGAGCTATAGCGTAGGTCACAGACCTGGCTCGGATCCTGCAGTGCTGTGGCTGTGGTATAGGCTGGCAACTGCAGCTCTGATTCAACCCCTAGCCTGGGAACTTCCATACACTGCAGTGTGGCCCTAAAAAGACAAATACATACATATATATATATATATATATATATATATATATATATATATATATATATATTTTCAGAATTCTAGCCCCATTCTTTTCTGCAGTTCCACAGCTGATAGATGGTGGGATGGCCAGGTGTATGTAAAAGGGGCCTGTGGGAAGGAGGATACCTATTAAACACAAGAGTTTCCACAATATAAGGGGCAGAGGCCCAGAGAGATCTTCCCAGAACATTTCCCTAAATTCCCTGGTTTTTAAAATTTTTTGTATTAAAGTATAGCTATTTCACCATGGGGTATCAATTTCTGCTGCACAGCAAAGTGATCCAGTCATACGTACATATACTTCCTTGTTCTTATGCTATCCTGTATCATGTTCCATCACAAGTGACTGGACACAGTTCCCTGTGCTGTACAGTAGGACCTCGTTGTGTGTCCATTCTAAATGCATTCGTTTGCATCTACTAACCCCCAAACTCCCCATCCATCCCGCTCCCTCCTCCTTGCCCTTGGCAATCACAAGTCTGTTCTCTACACCTGTGCGCCTGTGCGTCTGTTTCTGTTTTTTGTAGATAGGTTCATTTGTGTCACATTCTAGATTCCACATACAAGTGATAGCTATGGTATTTGTCTTTTGCTTTCCGACTTACTTCACTTAGCATGAGAATCTCTAGTTGCATCCGTGTTGCTGCAAATGGCATTATTTAGTTCTTTTTATGGCTGAGTAGTATTCCATTGTGTATATGTGCCGTATCTTCTTAATCCATTCATCTGTCGACACACATTGAGGCTGTTTCTATGTCTTGGCTGTTGTGAACAGTGCTGCTATGAACACAGGGGTGCGTGTATCTTTCTGAATTTTAATTTTGTCCAGATATATGTCCAGGAGTGGGCCAAACCCCCTGTTTCATCAGTGGATCAGTGGGCCACCTGCACCTCAATTTCCTGTGGTCAATTTCTTCTTCATAACATGGACATGATAAGCATTCTGACCTCGCGGTGTTGTTGAAGAAACTGAATGAAGAGATCCACACCACGTGCTTGGCACAGTGCCTGGCACACTACAAGCTCTCAACAAATACTAGCTGCTACTCCCATGACAGGAAGCAGGACACCTTGGGCCCAGAGAGAGGAATCACTCGCCTAAGGCTGCACAGCTCATCAGCAGCAGGGTGGGATGAAAGGCTGAAAGGCTCTGAAAAGAGAACTTAGGAGGGAGCCAAACACTGGAGTTAACAAACCAAGGCCTCTCGAAATAAGAAGTGCTAAAATCAACTGATATTTGTTTGTGGCTCAGCTGTTCCACGGCACCAGCTGCTCAAGCTTTCCGACGTGTCTTCGCACAGCACAGAATCACCCCATCCTATATTCATTCCATCAGCCTCAAATCTAATTTCGGTCCTAGGGAGTTTTTTGTTTTTTTAAGGGTGCCTAAAATTGAACATCCATTCCTATTTATAGTAAAGGGACGGTTCCTAAGAAAGTGCCTTGTAAGGGTTCATATCCCTCTTGCCTCAGCAGTTTCTCCCCCGCTGGCCATTTTGGGTCTATTTTAATTCCTTCCGTGATTGAAACGTGTCTCAGAGGCTCTCACTGCAGAAGGGGTAGAAGCTTATGACAGATCCATAGCCATGGGGTGTGCCCAGGGCCAGTGTTAATGGGACAGAGCCCAAGAGAAGCCAGCACTGCCCCAACTTTGGAAATGGGGAGAAAAATCATCTCACAGCAAATGCCAGTACATTTCTAGGAGAGGATTAAAGAGCTAGCCCGATAAAAATTCCAAAATTACAATACCAGGAGCATAGGAAATTATATTTAAAATAAAAAAGGCAAGCTATCAGATGTGTGGCCTCATCATAGCAACGAGCCAAGCTGGGCTAAGAGACCGGGGTGACAGCCTGGTGGTGAAACTTTGGGAATCACCCTGCTTTCTTAGACCTCAGCTGGCTCATATGTAAAACAACTAGGTAGAAGCAAGATAGAAGACTAAACTTTCTAGAAAGACCTTTTCAGCTTCAGAATCAAAGGGAGAGAAGAATACTTATAGCAACGTATTTCATGTAAGAGGGAACATGTAGAAATTAGGCAAATGCCTCCATCACTAGATGAGATAAAGGGGTACTTGGAAAGCAGAATATTATACAGCTATGAAAATTAATGAACTGTATCTACATGCATCGACAGCAAGAAATCCTGAAAATATGAAAGCCAAAGTCACAAGATTATTTTACGATATGATTTCATTTACACAAAATTCAAAAGCAAGCAAAAAGAAATCATGTAATCGATCAGGTGGGGATACCTATGAAAAGACATCAAGGAAATGACTGACATGAAGTTCAGGGGAGAAGTTACCTGGGGAGCAGGCAGGAGGATGCTATCAAGGAAGAGACCTTAGAAAGCTTCCAGAGACTCATGGCCTTCTCTTCTTCAGCCTGGCAGGTGAGTATTGGCGTTTTTATGGTTATTTGATTACTGTTCATTAATTGTCCACATATGTGGTTGCAGGCTCTTTTGGACACATTCTGCATCTCACAATAAAAAAAAAAAAAAAGGTCTAAAGGGCCTTGACATTTTAACTTACATGGATGACTACATTCCAACCAAACACATGATACGTACACCATGAAATCCCACCAAAGCTGGATGACACAACTAATACTGTCTTCATTTAGCAGATAAGGAAACTGGGGTTCTGAGCAGTGCAATAAAGAGGAGGGGCCACAGGTCAGGTGGGGTCTCTTTGCCTGCAAAGCCCACGCACTTCCAGCTGTGCCAGGCTTTCAGGAGGCAGGCCAGGTGTAATTCTTTTCCCCTAGTTCCTGAGAGGTAAGAGTTTCAGAAAGATGTATCTTGCTCAAGGTTGCCCAGGAATTAATAATGAAGTCATAATCTGATCCTAAAGCCCAGGCTCTATCCAGCATGCATGGCTAAATCCTGTAAGCTGGAGGCAAGGAGAAACTGGTACTTAGATGCTAGTTCCAAAAGAGACGAAACAGACTAAGCCTCTCCAGTTTATCCCATTTTGATCTGGTTTACGTGAGGTCCGGGACTTTATCTCCCATGTGTGTGCCAGTGAAAGGTGTGCAGAGAGATAGGACTATGCTAATACGGAGAGCTGAATATAATTTTCCTATCTAAATGTGTCCTGCCCTTTGCGGGACCAATCTTCCCCAAGGACACGATGTGCAAATATGTACAAATATGTGCATGCCTTCCTCTTCCCGGCCCCAAAATGGTATTACTCCATTTGCTGATGTCCACGGATTTTTCTCATTTAAATAGTGCTACTGCCTTTCTCGTTTATGAGTTTGTTTCCCCTCTCAGGAAATTTCAACCCACACAGAAGCTACAGATGTGCCCCCTTCCTTTTTTCCCCCATTACTCTTAATTAGGTAGTAGTACAATCCACCTACGCGAACAAGGTGGGTAAGAGGAATGTTGTCGCTAAATGCATTTTTCATTTCACACATAAGGATCTGTAAGCAGAGTCAGAACATCCCCCGAAGCTAACCACACAGTGCTCCCACCAGTGAGGGAGGGTTGGCTGTTTACATCCATCACTGAATGTCAGAGCTGAAAGGGACACCAAGAAGCCACCCAAGTATCTAGCACAGTGTTTGGCACACAGCAGTGGCTTGTTAAATATTTGAAAGGAAAACAATGATAGCTCTAATTATAATAGGTAATACATACAGAAAAAAGGTTATCATATGTCATATACCGTTGTAAGCATTATACCTACATAAATTATTTCATCTTGACAATAATATCAAAAGGTTGGCACTTTTGCTTTTTTTATACTTTTCTTTTGGTTGCACGCATGGCATGTAGAAGTTCATGGGCCACAGATCGAACCCACAAGTGTGACCTGCACCACAGCTGTGGCAATGCTAGATTTTTAACCCAATGTGCCACGGAGGAATGTCCGGTGTTGTTATTATCCTCACCTCAAAGGCAGGAAACTAAAGCTCCAAATAATGATGGACCTTGTCCAGCATCACACAGCTGGGGAGCAGCAGAGCCCGGGATCCAGGCTGCTGACTCCAGGGCCTGTGTTCTTAACCCCCGCTGTTATTCTGAGCATCTCTTAGAAGAATGGGAAGGAGGAAGCATGAGAAAGGAACATCACTAGATAAAGCTCATTTAAAATGGTACCCTGGGGAAAAAAAAAAAAAAAAAAGCAAGAGTCTTAGAGTCTGAAAGACAGCTTCCAATCAGTGCTAGGTGCCTTATTCGTTTGGGGGACTGAGCAGCACATATGTCCAGAGACCTACTGAGGTTGGACACCAGTGGCTCAAAGATTGTAGGACTGGTGTCAGCTTGTATTTGCATATTTCCATTTGCAGTAAGACTCAAGTCAGCAAAACTGTGAAATGCTCCCCAGATTTCAGCTACTGAAAAAAACCCTGTTAAGTCTGAGTCTGAGTATCATGCCATGGTGTTTGTCCTCCCATCCCAGGTGGGCAAACTTACCTAAGAGGTGTTTTTACCTCTCGCTTCCCCAAACCAGCAAAAGGCTGATATTAGGAACACAGTAAGAAAAAGGGCACACATTAAGGTGGGGGATAGCTAAGTAGGGATCCAAAGAAATAGCTTAGGACTCCAGGAAAGTTACTGCATTTGGTCCATCTTGGTTGCAAAAAAAAAAACACCCCAAAGAATTAAGGGGAGAGATAACATTGCTTAATGGTTAGATTCCAGGTTGCGCCCTGCCTCTTCTAGTTGCAAACAACAAGGCAACCTCTCCAAGCCTTGATTTCTCCCCTCCTGCTATGAATGCTGTGAGGATTTATCACAACAGTTGGTACAGAGAAAGAGCTTAATCAATGAGAGTCCAAACTCAACCAACCACGGAGAGAGGGAAAGGAAGGAGGCACAACCTTCTCTCTGGGGTTGGTGCCCATGAAGCATCAAGATGATATAAAGTCAAGAAATGATCTAAGAAGAAGGGGGAATTAAATAGTCAGAAAACAAATTTTTCTTCTCTAGGACCAAGACCTTGACACTCCTTTTTTTCTTCTTTTTTTTTTTTTCTGGCCACCCTAAGGCATATGAAGTTCTCAGGCCAGGGATCAGATTCCAGCTTCAGTTGCAACCCACACCGCGGCTGCAGCAATGCCAGATCCTTTAACCCACTATGCCAGGCCAGGGATCAAATCTCCAGAGACACTGCTTCACAGTGGGAACTCTGAACTTGATACTCTTAATGAACATTTTTCTTTTCCATATTTTATTGTTCTATCACCAATGGAAAATTTGTGGATACAAAATACAAGGGATGCAAACACACGTCCCCAAGCAAGAACTTATAAAGAGGACACAGAGGAAATTTTATTATATAAAACAATGAACATGCATGCATATTGTGTCTATTTCCCTGTGAGCCTGTCAGCCCCCTGGATCCTCAGAACAGTCCTAGACTCCCAGAAGCAGCACAGCTTCTAAGCTTGGGTTCTGGATGTAGGCTTGAGATGAAATCATGGCTCTGCTCTGCACCTACTAGGAAACTTCCTTCTCTGGAACGTGGGGGTACCTCACGTGGGCATGATGACTATCCGAGCCCACTGCAAGGCCAAGGACCTAGGGCTCAACAAAGTCTGTATGTGAATATAATGAAAGTGAGGGTTACTGTAAAGAAGCACCCTCATTATGCTGCATGAGGATGACAACGAGGAATGACTGAACCAAAAGCATCCAGGAAGAAGTCAGGAAGCCGGGTCTCCAATCAAGGCCTGTGTGTTTGCATGGCACTTCACTTCGCTAATGAACTCTCATTCCAGGCTTTCTTTTTGACTCCACCCTTCCTCCTGCAGGGACCATCACATTCCCCTGGCATCACCTCCAACAGGAAAGCTTCACTGGCAGCCCCTCCCTGTGCCCTCAAACAGAGCCTTCTTATGCTAATGTTAGCTTCAGCAAGCACTAGTTTCTCAAGCCTCTTGACCAAAATGTGAGCTCCTGAAGGCAGAGACCCTGTCCGGCTGACGGCTGTGTCTTGATGCCCAACGTAAAGCCACTGCCCAGGAAATATTAGCCAACAGATCACTGCAATTAGGAGAGTGCAAAACAAGATGACAAGAAAGCTGACAAAGCTGCGTGCTTTGTAAAAGGATAACTCAACAGAGAGGACACTTCCTTCAGGTTGCAGCTTTGCTAGTAACTGGCCTTTTTAAAAAAAAAAAAAAATGGCATAATTCCCCTTCTCTCGACCTCTGTTTACTCATAAAGTAAAAAACAAACAAACAAAACAAAAACAAAACGGTTGCACTTGATTATTTCTAAGTTATCCTAAGTTCAACGTTTTAACACCAGTCTAGGAAAACCACTGCTTATCTCTGCATGTGAATCTGGGTCTAATTTTATTGGAGGGGGTGGAGAAAGAGTGAGATAGATTCAAAACACACACACACACACACACACACACCCCCGCCCCTGCAAGAAATCTGTGACCTTGGACAAGTCATCTAATCTCCCAGTGATTTGCAGTTTCCTCATCTGTAAATCACAAAGGTTGAACCAGGTCATTTCCACCATCTTTTCTGATTTCAACTGAAGTGACTTTTAATTCCACTTTCCTCCTCAATCCCAGAGTCCTGACCTAGAAATCCACTGTACCTTGTAAATGTTTTTGCTTTTTTTTTTTTTAAGGTCCTTTTAAAAATCGCACCATTGCAGTGGTCAAGTGAACAAATTTAAATCTGCAGTTTAAAAAAGTGATAAAATTCCTTCCAATATCACTAAACTTTTGTGCCATTTCAGCATCAATCTTGTGATCCTCTGACTTTTTTTTTTATAACTTTAAATGCAGGTCTTTAAAATAGAGCCATCATGGTGAGAGTGGCCATGGCTTTGGCAGGGAAGCCATGGGAGTTCTGGGAATCAGAAGCAGCTATGTGCCCAGCTGGGACAATCGGGGACTATAAAAGAAAAGAAAATAATCCATCTCCCACTGAACCAGAGCATTCTCCCTCTTGCCTGTATGGACTCAAAAAGACTCAACAGGCCTCCTTAAACCTGAGCCCCTGAGGCACTGAGTATGGAGTTCAAAAGAGGCAAAGTATCCAGGCCTCTTGGATACCCACGTGTGAGCATCCCATATCCAACAGCAACCTGCTGTAACTGCCATAATAACACATCTCTGGTGGCATGTAACCATGAATGTTCCGTGACTCCTTCATTTAATGTATTTTTTTACACGCCAGGTAGCCATTCAGCCAGTATCTACCAAATATCTGCTATTTACTGCTTGTTCAGATGCTGGGAAAGGAAAGAATATTAGAGACTTTCAGTAAACTTTTTTTTTCTTTTTACAGCTGCACCTGCCGCATATGGAAGTTCCTGGGCCAGGGGTCAAATCAGAGCTGCAGCTGCCAGTCTATGCCACAGCCATGGCAACACAACACCAGATCTGAGCCACGTCTGTGACCTACACCACAGCTCATGGCAATACCGGATCCTTAACCCACTAAGCAAGGCCAGGGATCAAACCCGCATCCTCAGAGAGACAAGGTCGGGTCCTTAACCTGCTGAGCCACAGCAGAAACTCCCCTCAGTTTTTTATGGAAATACATAAATACATAATTTAAATACATAAATATGCACATACATGCATACATACATACATTCATAAAAGCATACATTTATAGAAGCTAAATACATATTTATAACAGGTAATTAGTTTCTCTTAATCATCCAATCAATCTTTCCTGGGGGCCTATTACCTGGCTGGCAGTTCTAGGCCATGGGGCCACAGAAAACTCACAGTCCTAACCTCAAGACTAACTTGCTAGAGGAGAAGTCAATACACAAACAAGGGTTTGCAACCCCAGGGTTTGCATCTGGCTCTCCTTTTTTTTTTTTTGTCTTTTTGCCATTTCTTGGGCCACACCCACGCGGCATATGGAGGCTCCCAGGCTAGAGGTCTAATCGGAGCTATAACCGCCGGCCTACACCAGAGCCACAGCAACACAAGATCCGAGCTGCATCTGCAACCTACACCACAGCTCACGGCAACGCCAGATCCTTAACCCACTGAGCAAGGCCAGGGATTGAACCCGCAACCTCATGGTTCCTAGTCGGATTCATTAAACACTGAGCCACGACGGGAACTCCCTGGCTCTCCTTTTTTAAAAAAACTTAATTTTATTACAGTATAGTTAACTTATAGTGTTGTCTCAATTTTTGCTGTACAGCATAGTGACCCAGTCATATGTATATGCATACATTCTTTTCTTCATATGACCTTCCATCATGCTCTACCCCAAGAGACTGGATAATTTCCTGTGCTATAAAGTAGGACCTCATTGCAAGTGCAGTTTAAGTCAAAAAGAAAAAGACAAATACTACATGATATCACTGCTATGGGGAATCTAAAATAAGGCACAAATGATCCTACCTGCCTCTCCTTTTAAACGCTCAGACATGTCACTTCACTCTGTATTTACAACATCGAAGGGCCTTGACTGGACACCACCTTAAGGCAGTGATTCTTAGTCAGGGGCTCTGTTACTTCTGAAGGGGACAACGTCTGAACACACTTTTGGTTGTCACAAGAGGAGGGAGGAGGTGCTACTACATCATCTGGATACAGGCCAGAGATGCTGCAAACCACATTATAATCACCTGACACAAAATGTCAGTGGTACCGAGATGGAGAAATCCTGATAAAGGTATGTTTGGCCATTTGAAAAATGTTTAGGTTAACCTTTAAGACTCAGGGACATGTATAGAATTGGAAAATTTAGCAAAGATGCCTGTGGTTAAGTTAAAAAAAAAGAAATCTAAAAAAGCGAAGAAAAACTACTCAACTAGATTTGCATGGAAATAATAAATATTTGCAGGACACCTTACCAGGGAGGAAATTCAGGGACATTTACAAATTATGACAATTTCTCTTATATATGCCATAAAATGGTGTGTTTAATACTTCCTGATTCACCAGGGGGAGACCTGTACCCCAGTCTGCCTTTGGTTTTCCACCTTCAGGGGCCCACTGTTTATGACCTTACATGTCTCAGTTACAAGAACTTATCTCCAGAAAGACACACAGGCCCCGAGGCCTCCTTCAAGACTTGAAGAAGGCTGTAATTCAGGCATCAGACAATCAATATTCCAATTTGGAATTTAGTGCTTTGGAGCCAGAATGTTCAGAAACACACATAAAGGATCTGCTTATGATTGAGGCCCAACTCATATTTATAATATAATCACCTAATAAAAACGGTAATGACCTCCGGCTGACTTAACACAGCATGCTTTGGAACACAAGCTCCCTGAAAGGATTTTCACAGACCTTGTCTTCAAGAAAATACATCTAAGGTGCTGTTTTTTCTATCAAGACTGAAGAGCCCAGCCAAAAAAAAAAAAATATATATATATATATATATATATGTAAAATTTTGTTTTCAGAGCGCCAACATGCACAATATGTATAGCAGATTATCTTGTAATAATATATTGTCCTCAAGAACTCTCTCTGCTTATACATGTGCCCTTTAAAATGAACATATCATACACTCCTTGGTTCATCCCCTTTACAAGTCAAATTCAATCTCTTTCCCTTTCCATGGCTACCTTAAAAATAAATCAAGGTGCCCATTGATTGCCGTACGTAGCTGCTGCTGTGTTTGCCCCAGCCCTCTGCCTCCTCTGTCCAGCTTTCATGACCCCTAATAAAATTTTAACAACGCATAGTGGGGCTGATAAGCCAAGTGAGCAGTTTAGAGTATATAAAGTTCCCTGGAAGAGAAAGAAAGAGATTACAGGCATGTATGTGTGTGTGTTTAACAGAAACAGTACAACCTGGTTCAACCCCTCCTGCAAGCATTTGTATTTAATGGAAAATAAGAGAATGGGGCACAGCAGCTATGAGTGAAAAGCAGGTTGAAGGAATGTGAAGAGATCTCACCTCTGTAAGTTTATCTACCTCCCAAACTGCCTATGTTCTACTTTTATCATCAATGATCTACTGTTTCCACATCTGAAAATTACTTCCTGAATCTATTAGCCAAAGTGGATGAAAGGAATCAGGAACGGCAAATTCTGGTCCAAGCAGAATAAATCAGGGAGGCGGGCTCCTCAGCACCGGCACAGACATGAATGTAATTTCAAGAACATAATCGCTAGGTTCTTATAAAATTCAAGTTCATTTTTTTCCGTTGCAAATTTTATATCTAAGGCGCCATTCTGAAAGGCACATCAGAAGATACTTAAAGGATTATTACAGAAGAATTGGATATAATTTTTCTAGTCTATTTCAGACCTCTCCAGGAAGCAAATCCCAAAGGGGGAAAAGGCACTATGAGGGTTTTGTTTTGGGTTTTTTTTTCCTCAAAAACCAGGAAAATTCTGGCTTGCAAATTCTTTCTATGGCATGCCCAGGGAGGCTGGTCCCTTTGCCAGAATCTGAACTTCTTGATACAGGCATGATAAGTGTACTTATGGCAAATTGAAATACACAAGCCAACCAAGAGAAAACTTTAACAGTAAACATTTGTTGAATGAACAAATGGATCACTTTATGATTGATGATAAGGCTAAATGTTTCAGCAGGGAAGTAAACAAGAAAAGAATAAACCAAAAAAAATCCTAAGAGTGGATAAGCATTTTGGTCAAAGCCATTATACTATGGATCACCTAACAGAACAAAGTAATGTAATTTCAACGCATGAGTCACTAATAAATCAAGATGCTAAACTTGATTCATTTCTTTTAAAGGCCTATATTAAGAACAGTGTTATTTCTTGCCTGGAAAGCAAACTTTTGATGGAAGTAAATGATCTGACAAAGTATTGCCATTCTACTAAAATTTATCCCAAAGTAAACTGCCGTTCTAAATTATGCTGATAAAATTCGAGGTTGTGTTATTTGCAAATTCTTAAAAATGAAGTATTTAAGTTGCAAAGAGCTTCAACCTATCTGAGAGCTCTGGCCAATTCCTTCCACACCCACGGTCCCTGTGGCCTCTTTGGACCCTCTTCCCAAATAGGACCAACTTGGCCTCAACCTAAAGGTTTTGCCTGGGTAGCGCTCAACCCTAACAGCACATTGCTATCACTTACGGTCTTTCAAGACATAGCTGGGTTGCATGCCCCCCCCACCCCCAGCTCCCCTGCCCTGCTGGGAGAGAATGATGTCATTACTTTGGAACTGGCCTGTACATAGGTATTTATCACGAAAGACTGAATGTGCAGCCAGTGCTTGGGGGGCTCGGTCGCACCCAAGGAGTGTAGCTGCAGCCCACCCTTTAGGGCTAGAAGGCTACAAGTGCTTCCCTATAGTCTCACAGGGCTCAGATCCCATCTCAGTGCCTGGTCCTGCTGTGACCTGCCACCTGTCTTGGGTCTCAAGGTTTTGCTGGGTTTCAGAGGCATGAATCCTAAGTTAAGGTATTTTCATTTAGGGCTTGTTCCACCACCCTGATTTGTAGATCTTGACCCTTTTGTCTATCCCTGGCTGTGTCACAGGTTGGCATATGTGACAACCGATGGGGACAAAGGGGCTCCTGTGACCTTAATCTCAAGCTTATGCTACAAGAAGCCCTCGATGCAAGCTGGTGGCCTTCTCTTCTCCCACTCATTTATTTCCTCCACTGCAGCTAAGAAGTCCTTAGTACCACACTTGACCTACAGGACCTCACTGACCTCTCAGAACTGCCCTCTAAGCCAGACAACACGGGGAGCCCCACTTAAGTGGTTACAGAAACTGAGGTGATATCCTTGCTTCAGGCCACAGAGTCAGGAAGTAGCAGAGGTAAGACACGGACCCAACTCTGATGACAGAAGCCATTGTGCTGGTCTGCTCAGGCTAATATAACACACCCTCACAGCCTGGGTGGCTTAAACAACAGAAATTTATTTCTCACAGCTCTAAGCACTGCAAAGTCCAAGCTTGAGGCAGATTTGGGGTCTGGAGGAGCTGACATTCTAGTTCATAGGTGGCCATCTTCGCACTATGTCCTCACCTGCACAAGGGAGAAAGCATCTCTCTGGGGCCCTTGTTAAGGGCACTAATCTCACCAGTGAGGGTTTCACCCTCCTGACCGAAGCACCTCCCAAAGTCCCTTCACCAAATATCACTCTGGGATCAGATTTCAACACAGGAATTTGGGGGAAAAATAAACATTCCGTCTATAACAGCCATGCTTTCAATTACTCTTTGTGCTCACTCTGTTCCAGGTACTGAGCTAAGGTCTATTCACAGATGTACAGATTTAGTCCCCCCAGACCTCATGAGACTGCTCAGACAAGGACACCACAGCACAGACCAGATATGCCATGTGCCCAAGGTCACGGAGTTAGCAAATGTCTAGGCAGGAACGGAATCCAACCTCTCTGACTCTAGGGTCCAAACTCTGGAGCACTCAGCCCCATTCACTCCTCAATAATCACATGAGGTTGTCACTGAGGTGACAGCAGCTGCTGTGAGCCTGTATCACACTGCACAGCAGCAATGTGTGTACGTGGCCATTTCTTCCACAGGCTGAAGCCACTGAATGAACTTACGCACTTCCATCTCCTTCAAATCTAATACAGTACCTGGCATAAAGGGGGTATTTAATGAGGGGCTATCCAACCCCTCTACTCATGCCTTCACTCGCCTGATGTTTTGTGTACTACCTTCTGTAGTGCCCAGGGGTAGAAAGATGAACTGAACACGGTCCCTGTGTGTTGAGAGTTTGTTACAAGTGCAGGGGTAGGGACACAGCCAACAGTCACATGCCATGAGCGCGCTGACGGCGGTACAAACGAGACACCCCCATGTCCCAGAGGGATTCACCAGTACCACAGAAAGCCCAACATCCCCTTCATGGCTCTAAATAGTCTTCTGAGTCTCTGTGTCCACCCAACCCAAAAAGTCTGCCTCTCTTCTTAAAAGTTTCCTAAAACAGCTGTGCCAGAGCCGATGGCAAAGCACTGGAGCTTTGAAGCAGGCAGCCCATCGTTGAGCCCTTTCTACTCGCAGCCATGGGTTTCTCTCATCTGTCATCATGTATTTACAGAGACTGGCTCAATGGGCAGGGAATCGCCCTCCTTCAGCCTGGTCTGGTCTCGCTCATGGCTGGGAACTGTCGCGGTGAAGCTGGTGCTGCCTGGTGGAATAATTCCCACACTGCTGCAGCTTGCAAAGGTCCATTAACCCCCCCCACACACAGGTATAAGGGAAGGTCTCACCCTTTGTCTCACACCACACTGTTTTTTACTAGAGGACTTACTAGGATTCTCACTAGAGGACTAGTAGGAATTGCAAGTATTTAAGCTCCATGAACACAAGGATGTTTCACTATTTTATTCACCACTCTAACCCCAGAGCCAAGAATGGTCCCTGGCAAACACTGAGTGCTCAATAAATATCAGGTGAATGAACAAACCAATATGTTTCTTTACATGTTTGTTTCCAGCTACTTGTGAGCTTCTGGGGAGAGGGATGGATTTTTATCTCCAGGACCTAACGAAGTGCCTGGCACACAGTAGATGCTTAATGAATGTGTCATGAATGAGTAGATGAAGGAGCAGGTGGGTGAAGAAACAAAAAAAATCTGTTTTAAGGAGTTCCCGTCATGGCTCAGTGGTTTATGAATCCAACTAGGAACCATGAGGTTGCGGGTTCGATCCCTGGCCTTGCTCAGTGGGTTAAGGATCCAGCACTGCCATGAGCTGTGGCGTAGGTTGCAGACACGGCTCAGATCCCACATTGCTGTGGCTCTGGTGTAGGCCAGCATCTATAGATAGCTCTGATTAGATTCCTATCCTGGGAACCTCCATATCCCGAGAGAATGGCACTAGGAAAAAAAAAAAAAAGGCAAAAAAATCTGTTTTAAGATAAAGAGACTCATTAAAACACAAAGCCTCCTAAGAAATTACCATAATCAACGAAAATTTTATTAAAGGAAAAGATAGGGCACTATCTTGTTCGATGGTTCTTTTCAACAAAATTCCCCTTGTTAATTACACACACACAAGTACACAGAATTTTAATGAATTATGTCAAGTCCACCGGGAACACATGAATTTGATTATGGAGTCTGGCAGAGTTAAAAGGCCAAAAACTGATGAGGAGTCTATTTACAAAGAATGCAAGCATGCACCCCAATGTTCACTGCAGCACTATTCACAACAGCTAAGACATGGAAGCAACCTAAGTGTCCATCAAAAGAGGAATGGATAAAGAAGATGTGGTACATACACATAACGGAGTATTACTCAGCCATAAAAAAGAATGAAATAATGCTTTCTGCAGCAACATGGATGGAACCAGAGAGGATCATGCTAATTGAATTATGTTAGAGAAAGACAAACATCAAAGGTTAGTATCTACATGTGGAATCTAAAAAAAGGACATGAATGGACTTCTTTAAAAAGCAGAAACAGGAGTTACCATCGTGGTGTGGTGGTTAACGAATCTGACTAGGAACCAAGAGGTTGCAGGTTCAATCCCTGGCTTTGCTCAGTGGGTTGAGGATCCGGCGTTTCCATGAGCTGTGTGTAGGTCACAGACATGGCTCAGATCCCACAATGCTGTGGCTCTGGCGTAGGCCGGCGGCTACAGCTCCGATTCGACCTCTAGCCTGGGAACATCCATATGCCATGGGAGCAACCCTAGAAAAGGCAAAAAAAACCCCAAACAAACAAACAACAACAACAAAAAAAAACAGAAACAGACTTATATACATAGAAAACAAACTTATGGTCACCAACGGGGACAGATTGGGGGGGAGGAATGGACTGGGGGGTTGGGATTGACATATGCACACTGTGGTTCATGGAGTGACTGGCCAACGGGGACCTGCTGTATAGCACAGGGAACTCTGCCCAATACTCTGTAATAACCTATACTGGAAAAGAACCTGAAGAAATTGGTTGTGTGTGTATATATATATATATATATATATATATATACACACACACAATTGAATCACTTTGTTGCTGTACAATAAAAATTATCAAAACATTGTAAATCAACTATAATGCAATACAGGTTTAAAAAAAAATAAGTGTTTCTCAAAGTTGGTCTAATTTCATCTGAGGATCTTGTTAAAAATGAAGAGATCTAAGCCTTACTCCTTGTCTACAGCATCAGTCTTTGGGGAAGAGGTGCCAGTAATTGGCAATTTTTACAAGCTCCCCAGGATTCCCCTTGAATCCACATAAACCTGGTGAAGCATAAGCATATATATATACATATATAGCCTTCAACTTTGGCTACTACCAAGGGCATAACTGAAAGTTAGGGGAAGGGAACATCCTAGAAGGAAATGCAGAGGACTTTCTCCCAGTGAGACCTCCTGCCTCCGAGACGCGAAGACTCAAAGCATAAGACTCTGTAGTTGATGCTCTGTCTGTACCCCAAGAAACTTCTTGCAGGGCCCTGCAAGATCTAGATGACATCCTCAAACTGGGTGACCTTAGCAGAGACTGATAAAGGGACTGGGCACAAAGGGTTAAATGGAGTTACAGGAACCCACAGAGGATGGGGCAGCCCTACGAGGCTAGGAACCAGGAGGAGCCACTACAGGGCACCTGCTACCTACCACCCCAAGGCCTGAAGGGACAGGGGCAGGAGTGGTTGCTAGAACTCAAGGCTGAGAGGCTGGATGGAGAGGGTCATTCGATGGGATTGTGACCTCAGGAGGAAAAATGCAGCCAAGCTGCATGATCCTGAACTAAGAGAAGTGGAGAATGAATCCCCCGTCTTTATTCAGGGCCTCCATCAGCCAGGGTTACCACCAGCCAAACAGAACCAGAAGCCAGAGGACAAGCATGCTAAGGAAATCACAGAGGCTAGCTTCCCAGAACCCAGAGCAGGGCGGAGGCAGGGCCTAGAGGGACAAACAGAAGATGACCAGCATGAACCTCCCCAAATTTCTAAAGAGAATTCAATCCTGGTGCCCATGCTGGTGACCCCCCTGCCAGAGGGCAAGTGCCTCCAAATGATCAACAACTAAAACAGCCATTACCTTATCACTCAGAGTCCCAAGGTTAGTTTGGCAACAACAACAAAAACTGGAAACATTCCACCTCTGTCTGAAAAATGAGAGGGAGACAGCCAAGAAAGAAGAGGACTTTTAGAGTTGCAGGCCTCCTTTAAAATCCTGGAGCACTGGGAGTTCCCGTTGTGGCTCAGTGGTTAACAAATCTGACTAGCATCCATGAGGATGCAGGTTCGATCCCTGGCCTTGCCCAGTGGGTCAAAGATCCAGTGTTGCCAAGAACTGTGGTACAGGTTGCAGATGCAGCTCAGATCTGGCGTTGCTGGGGCTGTGATATGGGCCAGTGGCTATAGCTCCAATACAAGCCCTAGCCTGGGAACCTCCTAGAACAGGGGTGGCCCTAAAGAGCCAAAAAAAAAAAAAAAATTCCTGGAGCACTGGAGCCTCTACCCTGTCTTTCTTAGCTATGAAATGAGTATAAATGGAGCCCCTGAACTCTGTCTACCTTGGAAGGTCTCTCCTAATCATCACATCAGGTAATGGGTATTAAGTGTCTTCCTGAAACTGCCAAGCCCTACACAATGTAACTTATAATCGCCCCCCTCAGTACAGTACAGATGTGCAAAATCTGTGCATGAGAGGAGGAGGGAGCAGCCGATTTTGTTTTCACACTTGGCTGATCTGTGCCCAAATCAAAGGCGAACTACAACATATGCTTTTGTGGGAGTTTCCGTATTTTTAGCAATGCATTAGGGAGACGGAGTCACTGGAACATACTGAATTTGGCAGCGTGGCACAGTCTGCCTCAGCAACTTGGAGGTGGGGTAGGAACATATGTTTAACAGCCTTTTTCATGAACCCAAAAGGGGAACAGTGAGGATATCACTGCTTACTAAAACCGTTGTTACTTGAAGCATTTTCTACCTTTGAATAGCTTCCCCTTTAGAGTAAATTAATGGCGGGGGGGGGGGGGGGGGGTGAGGGAAGAGCATTGGAAGAAAGGTCAAAAGACCCAGCTTAGTGATGCTGCCTCACCACCGGCCGAGCTTTACACCTTGGGGTTGAAGCCAACGTGGAGTTTCTAAGCTATGATGTATGTGAGCCTAGGGTGATTTTTTTTTTAATTGATTTTTTTTTTTTTTTTTGGCTGCAACTGTGGCATGTGGAAGTTTCTGGGCCAGGAATCGAACCCACGCCACAGCAGTGACCCAAGCTCCTGCAGCGACAACACGGGATCCTTAATCCACTGTGCCCCTAGAGTCCGCTGGGGGTGATTTTTATTTCATTGCCTCAGACAATAACAGGAAGATCCCTGCAGTTGAGGGCGGGGTGAGAGATGATGAGGAGAGGCTGCCTGCTAAGTACCCCCTCCCTCCCAGGTCTTTGCCAATTTCATACCGTGGAGTTACAGGTGGCATCTCATCTTTAAACAGGTTCCCACTGCTTAAGATACAAAACAAAGGAACAAAAAGAAAACCCTTTGAAGGGGTCAGTCTTGAAGATCCCTTAAAATGTAATAGGAAATACATGTATGAGAGCCATCATAGCTCAGTGCATTTGGAGCTGTGACGCCAGGAGTATTTGCCCAATCCCCCCTTCCAGTTTAAAGCATGAACCGACATACCCAATGAAGCTAAAAAGTAAGACATCTACTCAGAGTAAAATTAATACTTCCACTCACAGGCAGGTAGTAAATGAATGTTTTTTAGAGTAAAGGAAGACAGGGTCTCCTGTCCCAGGAACGGCTTAGCTGCTAGCAACTGACTACGGTTAGAAGTGTGCAAGCCGGCCTTCCTCATTCAACCAAGCGGTGCCCCAGGGAAAGAGAGACAATGCTGCCTGCTTGTCCTCCAGCTGGAA
Source organism: Phacochoerus africanus (assembly GCF_016906955.1). Lineage (NCBI taxonomy): Eukaryota > Metazoa > Chordata > Mammalia > Artiodactyla > Suidae > Phacochoerus > Phacochoerus africanus. The sequence goes on along the minus strand of NC_062551.1, from coordinate 154,522,576 downwards.
CCACCCCCTCCCAGATCATGCAAATGAGGACGGGTTCAGCATCACTCACTGGATAAAGTTTAATCTCCAAGTCACCTATTGAATATGATTTACCCCTCTCTCCACTTTGCAGAGCGGTAAACTGAGACATGGAAACAAGAAATCAAACCTTTGTGCTGAAGGTCAAGGACTGCCTTTCAAACTCCAAAACTCACACGGACCTTGGGTAGGTTAATCTCACTCTCCTGGTCCGTCCCAGTTTTTCCAGTTGCCAAGCAGAAATGGTGACATCAGTTCATGGGTAAATCCATGTGCAGTTCTTAGGAAAGTACTTGGCACACAGCAAACACTCAGCTCGTGCTAGCTATTGCTTTCATCATTTTATTTGTCAATAAGTTAATACGTGCCAAGCACTTTGCAAAGTTTGAACGGACCATTCAACAAACATTTGTTGAGTACCTAAAAGGTGCTAGGCACCGTTCACTATTTCATTTAATTCCACACCACTTTGAGGTAGGTATTATTATCCCCATTGAACAGATATGAAAATTGAGCCTTAGAGAAATTAATAACAAACCACTAGGCTTTATCTTTCCTTGAGGCCGCTGCAAAGCTGATCTAGTATTATTTAAATAAGTTACCTAGGAGTTTCCTAGCAGCATTAAGCATTCAACGTTATCATTGCTGTAGCTCGGGTCACAGCTGTGGCTGGGTTTGATCCGTGGCCTCGGAATTTTTGCATGCCATGGACGTGGCCAGAAAGAAAAAAAAAGTCGCCTAGCCCAGAGTGGTCCTGTAAATAGTGGCTGCTATCATTAACATAATCATTTATGTCGCTATGCTGTTTAGTATACTGTTTCCCAAATACCAGGCACTCACATAGCACCTCTGTGCTTTTAACACATGTATCTCTACATACTGAATATTTTTACTAAGTGATCAGTGTTTTCAATAATTGGAATAAACTGCTTGGCACAAAACCTGGAAAATAATAACAATAATCATTGTTTACTATTATTTTATTGCATGCCAGCCCAAGGGAATCAAAGGACACGTGGCCTAGGTCACTCTGCTCATACAGGGCTAAGTCTAGCGTGAAGACACATAAAGCAGTGCCAAACGTACTGAGGAACATTCTACAGCAGGAATTCAGATCTGTGTCTGATGAGAAAAATCAGGCAAGACTTCACAGAGGAGGCAGCCTCTGATTTATGACAGGACGAAGAGGAGTTTGTCAAATACACCATTAAAGGGCATCCCCAGCAGAGAGCCTGCATCTAAGCCCTCAAAAACCCCAGCCCCAGCACAGGCCTCACGGCCTGCAGATCCCATCTGACATGTAAAGAGCTGACAATTAGGAATCGCCTCCACCTCCTCCAAGCTTATTTTCATGCCAGAGACTTCCAGAGAGAGAAGGGTGAGCAGAAAGAAAAGCTCTTGAGTCATCTGCTTATTGTAAAGAAATACAACCTCGTGTTTCTTTGTCATTCCCAAAGGGATGCTTCAACACGACAGGCTAATCACCTGCAAAATTACTGCAAGGAGCTGGTTCTTACTTATGTACAAGCAGAAGAGCATTCCACGCATCTTCACATGGCTGGTTTTATAACTCAAGAAAGACTGCTCTGATTTAGCTTATTTTTCCAATTCAAACTCAGAAGATAATGGAACAAATGGATCCTGGGACCTGTCAAAGGAGAGGGGAAGAGAAATGCAGGAAACAAGCCCAGGGTAATCAATGCGGGCTTCTTACATGGAGGCGTGGAGATAGTGTAATCATTTCGGAGGCCAGAGCATAGAGTAGAAGGCTCTTGAGTATTTTTATATAGAAGATGTTACTCTTAAAATCCTGATGATGTGTCAAGTCTGTAGATTAAGCCCTGCCTCGTAGCCCAGAATGGTACACGTCACTCATGCAGATTGCTTACAGCGTTCACGCTTGTTCTGTTTTTTTTTGTTGTTTTTTGTTTTTTGTTTTTCAGGTCCAAGAATCATCCCCACCACAGTCTAGTAAAGCTTTTCATGGAAAATTGCTCTGAGGAAACCAGTCTCCCCACTATTTTCTCCTGCGCACACCATCTGCCTTGGCTCGCCTGCCATGCACAGAGGTTCCAAAATCCACTGAGATAAATCTGTGGTGTCTGTACAACGGATTCTCAAAGAACAGGACTTTATCGCTCCTTGCCCCATACCAACGCCTTCATATCAACAACTGGGCATTGCTTTCAAGATTTCTCTCGGAACTGACGGTGTGAAATTAACTTTTTAGCTCATTGCTTTTTCGGATCTAAGGACAGTCCCTGGCCCTGCGACGACCCAGGCAGTTTCCCAACTCCGGCTCCCAAGACGACGTGCTAAAGGCAGATGTGGCTACTTATCATAGGTCACAACAAAGAAGCTGCTCGATGGCACTTCTGTTTGCTTGTTTTGTACAGAGGAGTGGAGCATGAGTGCTGAGGCTGGGGATTTTAAATAGGTTTCTAAGTACACAGGGCGAAATAACGCTTGCTTTCTCCTTTGCTTGTCTCAGTCGAGATATACTCGCACTGCTGCCCACCTTTTCTGAGGATGAACCAACAGGTGACCAACATGCTGTGCGTGGCTGGGAAGGTCAATTCCAACATCCTCTCACACGACAGCAAGCAGGAAACACAGGGAGGTGGCGGAGGGTTGGATCAGAGATCCTGCTCTGCTCATTGCTGCCTCTGAGCCACTGGCCAAGCAGCGTCACCTTGCTGAGTCTGCGCCCTCTTCATGAGGAGGAGGTCTAGCCTCTCTACGTGGACAGGAGGCACATTCATTCTTTCTCTTCAACAAATATTTATGGATGGCTCCATTAGGTTTCTCCTGCTGCCCTAACAAATGACCACAGACTTAATGGCTTCAAACAACACAACTGTGTTACGTTCCGTGCCACAGAAGTCCAACAGAGGTCTCACTGGGCTAAAATCAACCATGAAGAGGGCTCCATTCCCTTCTGGAGCCTCCGATGGAGAACTCATTTCCTCGCTTCTTCTAGATTCTAGAAGCCACTGACTCCTTGGCTTGCAGGGCCTCCCCCCCTTTTTTTTGTCTTTCTTTTTAGAGTCGCACCTGCGGCATACCAAAGTTCCCAGGCTAGGGATCCAATTGGAGCTGTGGCCGCCAGCCTATGCCAGGGCCACAGCAACGCAGGATCCAAGCCACATCTGGGACCTACACCACAGCTCATGGCACTGCCAGATCCTTAACACACTGAGCAAGGCCAAGGATTGAACCTGCGTCCTCACGGATGAGAGTCAGGTTCATTAACCACTGAGCCATGACAGGAACTCCCTGTGGCCCCTTTCTAATCTACAAAGCCAGCCATGTCACCTTCCCATGCTGCCGTCTCCCCCGTCTGCTGCAGCCAGGAAAGTTCTTGGCTTTGAAGGACCAGTGTGATGAGGCTGGACCCACCTAGTTAAGCCAGGATAATGTCTCATCTCAATGCCCTAACCTTAGTCCTATCTGCAGAGTTCTTTTATCATATAAGGGAACGTATGCACAGGCCTTGAAAACTGAGCTCTCAAGTCTTTGGGTGCCATTATTTTGCCCACCACAAATACAAACTTTATACATTAGTGACCAAAGGGGAAAAAAAAATCCCTCCTTGAGGATTCTAGAGGGTGGGGACAGACAATAAACATTAAAAAAAAAAAAAAAGCAGCAAAGTATTCAATATGTTAGAAGGTCTGAGTGCTGGGGAAGAGATGTAAGTAGAAGGTGGCGAGGAGGGGTAACAGTGTCAGAGTCAGGGGACAGATGGACAGCGTTAAAGGTGGTGACAGCACATACCAGAGCGATGCGAGTGGAGTGCATGGAGTTGAGCTCATGAAAAGGGTGCAGTTCTTGGGAACCTAGACGGTCACTAAATTTCACAAAATGAAGTTAGAGGGCCTAGCACATACTAGGTCTTTTTTTCTCCCAGCAGTAAAGATGTGCCTAGGAAGAAGTCTGGTTAAAGCCTGTCCCTCTGATTCTTCAGGTGGGGCATCTTGGCCCAGGATGTAATATGCTTTGCAGCACAGCAAAGAGTGCAGAGGTCCAGCTCTGCAAACTACTGACTGGGAGACGGGAAGATGTTATTTTCCCTCTCTGAACCTCAAAGTTTTCAAGGGTTCACTGGCCTTGCTTCTGGAACCTCATGCTATTTGGAGAATAAAGAGTAGTAACTGCAACCAAAACAGTGTGACCTCTGGGCAAAAAAAAAAACAAAAACAAAAACCTCTGGACAAAAATAAAAAATAAAAAAAGAAGGAATAGAGAGCCCAGAAATAAACCCTTGAATAAATGGTCAAATGATTCTGTGCAAGAGTGCCAAGACCATTCAATGAGGGAAAAGAGTAAAACTACATATCCACATGCAAAAGAATGAAGCTGGGCCTTTATCTCACACCACATCCAAAAACTATCACAGACTGGATCAAAGACCTACGAGTAAAACTTAAAAGTATAGAACTCTTAGAAGAAAACATAGGGGAGTTCCCTAGTGGCTCAGAGGAAATGAATCTATTATCCATGAGGACACAGATTTGATCCCTGGCCTTGCTCAGTGGGTTAAGGATTCAGCGTTGCTGTGAGTTGTGGAGGAGGCTGCAGACGCAGCTCAGATCTGGTGTTGCTGTGGGTGTGGTATAGGCCAGTGGCTACAACTCTGATACAACCCCTAGCCTGGGAACCCCCTAGCACAGGTGCAGCGCTGAAAAAAAAGAAACAATAAAAAACAAACAAACAAAAAAATCCACACACGCACATAGGGAAAAGGCTTCAGAACACTGGATTTGGCAATGATTTCTTGGATATGACACCAAAAGCACAGTCAATAAAAGAAAAGGTAGATAAATTAGACCAGGTTAGAATTTAAAACTTCTTTGCATCAAAAGACACAATCAGGAGAGTAAAACTGCATGGCAGGAAATACTTGCAAATCATACACTTGACAAGGGGTTAATATCCAGAATGTATTAAGAACTCCTGTAACTCAACAACAAAATAACTGAACTAAAAATGGATCAAGGTTAGAGTTCCCCGGTGGTGCTCTGGGTTAAGAATCCAGCACTGTCACTGCAGCAGCTCAGGTCACCACTGTGGTGTGGGTTCAATCCCTGGCCCGGGAATTTCCACACGCTGGGGGCAAGGCCAAAAAAAAGGACAGAAGACTAGACATTTTTTTCCAAAGATGACATATGAATTGTCAGCAAGCATATGAACTAATGTTCAACATCACTAATCACTAAAGAAATGCACATCAAAACCACAATGGGGAGTTCCTGGAGTGGCTCAGTGGTTAATGAATCTGACTAGGTTGCGGGTTCCATCCCTGGCCTTGCTCAGTGGGTTAAGGATCCTGCGTTGCCATGAGCTGTGGTGTAGGCTGCAGACATGGCTCGGATCCCGAGTTGCTGTGGCTCTGGCATAGGCCGACGGCTACAGCTCCGATTAGACCCCTACCTAGCCTGGGAACCTCCATATGCCACAGGTGCGGCCCTAGAAAAGGCAAAAAGACAGAAAAAAAAAAAAAACCCACCACAATGGGATATCACCTGACATCCACTAGGATGGCTACTATCAAATAAACAAATAACAAGTTATTGGCCTGGATATAGAGAAATTAGAACTCTAGTGCATTATTGCACAAGAACTATAAAACAGTTCAGTTACCATGGAAAACTATACGGTGTTCCTCAAAATATTAAAAATAAAATTACAATGTTATCCAGTAATTTTAATTCCGGATATTTATCTAAAACAACTGAGACCAAATCTTGAGGAAATATTTGTACACTCATGCTCATCATAGCATTATTCACAATAGCCAATCACTGGAAGCAATCCAAGAGTCCAACAATGGGTGAATGGATAAACAAAACGAGGTATAAACATACAATGGACTATTATCCAGCCATTAAAAAGAAGGAACTTGTGACATATGCTACAACATGGATAAAACTTGAGGATAGTATGCTAAGTGAAATAAGCCAGTCTCCCTCCCCACCAAAACCCACAAATACTATCCAACTGCACTTACATGAGTTACCTAGAGTAGTCAAATTTATGGGAACAGAAAGTAGAATGGCAGTTGCCAGGGGTTAGGGGATGACAGCAATCAGAATGGCTATTTAATGGGTAGAGAGTTTCAGTCTTGCAAGAGAAAAAGCTCTAGAGATTAGTTGCATAACAATATGAATACCCTCAACACTTTAAAAAATGTCTAGGATGGTAAATTTTATGGTATGTGTGCTTTACCACAATAAAATGTTCGATTTTAAAAATGAATGCAAGAGCAGTAAGGATGTATGCATAGAAAATTTGTAAGGCACATTAGAAATGTAAGCACTGCCCTTGTGCTATGATGCGCTCTTCTGGGGGAGAAGATGGATTTTACAGAAGCACATATCCCCTTCCCAGATCTTCCACCATGAACCACACACAAAATGGGGCATCTGCCCACAGTCCACAGCAGCCACAGGTATCTCCCAAGGTATCTGTGGCGGACTCTGCATTCCCCCTACCCAGATGAAGTAATGGTGGATTGGCTATTACTCAAACAATGCAAATCAACACAAATAAAACATGGTACCATGTTTCAAAAAGGGAGAAACAGAACAACCTTGAGTATAGATGTTTCACGTAAAATTCTTCCTTGGATTTATGTCAGCTCTATTCAGTTCTTAATTTCAAAGAAATTCACAGGCAGAGACCCGGCTGAGCCTGGGTGAAACAAGATGTGTGGCAGAAATTAACTTCAGGGAGTTCTTTGATGGCCTAGCAGGTAGAGGCTCCTGCATTCTCACTGCTGTGACTCTGGTTGCTGCTGTGTGGCATAGGTTCGATCCCTGGCCTGGGAAACATCCATGCACTGCCTGTGTGGCAAATTAAAAGAACCCAAGAGAGAACCTGAAATAAACATTGCATTGCAACTCTTATTGGAAGGAAGGAAGGAAGGAAGGAATTAACTTCACATGCTCGTTTTTCAGGAGAAAATCAGGTCCTGGATCACCCTTAACACACTCATTCAACAAACATTCACGTAGCAACTACTATATGCCAGCCCTTGGCCAGGTTAATAAGACACAGCTCCTGCCTCTGAGGAGACGCACTGGAGTTGAGTCAGAGACAAAAACCTGTGATGAAAGGTATACAGAATCCAGAGGCAAGAGACAGCATGACACACTCTGAGAAAGAGTAAACAGCTCAGTAAGGGCGGGAGTCAGGAGAGGCAGAGAGTCAAGGCAGAGAAGGAGAAAGATACAGGGCTAAAAAGGTACTGCATTAGAACACAGCACAACTCAACTCCAGCCATATGGCAGTGTTTCCCATTAAAGATGCCCCAAAATGGCAAGGTGCCACAGAGACGGCCAACTGGTACCTCACTCAGTGCTTTTGTTTTGCTTCCCAAGAAACGGATGACTCACTGACCACTCCCTTTGCGGGGTATTTAAGGGCGTCCTCAACCTCCTCTTGGGAGATGTACATTCCGGAGAGTTAAGAGCATGCGTTACAGTCAGCGACCTTCAAAGTTTTGATCTGAACCGTCTGTCACCCCTTAGCGATGAGGCTTTGGGTGAGTGACTGGATACACAGTATAAAGAGGGAAAAAGGAATAGTTCCCATCTCGCTGGATTGTTGTGTGGCTAAAGCAAGGAAATCAGTTTCATGGGCTTAGCGTACAGTAAGTGCTTTGTAAATGGTATATGATATTCATCCCCTGATTCGTTCTTTCATCAGACACCTAACAGACACTGTGAATTTAAAAGTAAATAAGTTACAGCCCTCGTGCCTTAAAAAGCCCCTAGGCTAGTGCGACAGGAAGACATAATTATACAGGAAGAGAGAATGGCATCATACTTTCTCTCCACCACATGGCCCCCTTGAAAGGAGGGTCCTGCCTAGGAAAGGACCCTCTAGGGAAGGATGGCACAGCTTTCACAGAGTCCATGGGAACTTAAGGAGAGGCCTGCAAAACTGGTGACCCAGGGGTACCAGAGAGTGAAGAGAACCTGCTAGGGATTCTCTATTCTAGATCCTGTTCAACTGGACAGGACCCTAGAGACCTGATGGGTCATCTCCTTCACTCTGAAGATGGACCACCTGGGGCTCCAAAGACCCCAGGAGTCGTCGCCCGTGGTCACTCTATTGGTTCAGTGCCTGCTCCTGAGACAGGGGCCTGGACCCTCTTCACTCACATGCATCGCCTCGTCCCTCACCATCGTCTCTATTTAAGTCTGTCATTTTCCAGTTACTGTCATATGATGGAACATGATCTTCGCAGGAGTTCTCAAGTGAAGCAGGAACACCAACATCTGTCCACTGGTTCGGGCCCTTTCTTACCTTCTCAAACCTGAAGCCCATGCAGCACTGAGGTGCAGAAGAGTCCTGCTCTTCCTTCAGGAGCAAGTATGTGGGCTGCCTTTGGGTTTTTTTATTTTTGTTGTTGCTAATTTTATTTTTACTAGAGTATAGTTTATCTGCAGTGTTGTGTCAATTTCTGCTATACAGCTTAGTGACCAAGTCATACATAACACTGATATATATATATATATATCACATATATGTATAAAACATTATTTACATGTAAAACATTTACATAGTATTTCTGGAGGCCATAGAAAATTTCCCATGGACCTGACTGGGGTGGCCGAGGGCGAGGGGTGGGGGGGCTCAGTCACAGGGATCTTGGCAGTGGCATCAGCTTGACCATCTAACCCTATTTTCCAAAGGTAATATCCAGCTCTCTACCCCCCTCATCCCCCTACAGGTTGAGAGTAAGGTTTCTTAGTCAGACAAGGGTTTGACAAAGTCTGGCTCCGCCACTTACTAGGTGAGACCTCAGGCAAGTCACTCAACTTTCCCAAATCTCAGCTGCCTCCTGTGGAAAGTGAGTATAATACCACCCACTTCTCTAAGTCCTTATGAGGACCAACTAGGCTGCTACGTGTAAAGCAGCAGCCTGGGGTTGGACAAAGGGCAACACCTCGATAATGGTACCCAGGAGGAGGCGCAGGAGGAGGAGGTGGCTAAGTGTTAGCATGAGCAGTAGTATTAGAATTTTATCTTGTCCAAAATACACAGAGGAAATCCTCACTGGTCCAGCTTTGACTTTTGAACTTCATACCTTTTGTATTTAGTGATAAAGAGTCCAATCACCAAATCACATTTGGAGTGTATGTGCACATACACACACACACACACACACACACGCACACACACACCATCATCACCCCTCTTCTAAACATCACAGTATCAGCGTAAATCCATGGGGACGCTAGGGATCAAAGATCAAACGCCTGCCACCAGGTCACTCCACTAGCAAAGCAAGAAACAGATTTGAAATGAGTGTCTGCAACTAAGCCACAACCCATCAGGTATATTCACCCCGTTCTTTTCTTCACATCATATTACAGATTCTAAACAGAAGCTTCGAAGGTTTACTTCTTGTCCATTTCCAGGTACATGGATGAATCCCTGGCGCTCCTGCCTCTCACACAGTGAGGATCTCACTTCCCTGCAAATATCTTCCCTTCCCTGCAAATATCTTCTTGTGGGGGCGTACAGTGCACTCATAAATGTGTTCATCCCACCTTCTAAGTAAATAAACCTTGAGATCATATCTCTTTCAATAAAGATGTCCCTTCAGAGTTCCTGCTGTAGCACAATGGGATCGGCCACGTCTCGCGAGTGCTGGGACACAGGTTCAATCCCTGGCCCAGCTCAGGAGGTTAAGGATCTGGCATTGCCGCAACTGCGACACAGGTCACCACTGAGGCTCAGATCGGATCCCTGACCTGGGAACTCCACCCAGGGTGGCCAAAAAAAGGAAAAAAAGAAGGATGTTCCTTCACACACCCACCTGAGGTTTGCTAAACAGCAATCCTGTCCTTAGATGATTCTTCTCCTACTGACAAGCTCTGCAGTCCCAATTCACCTCGAATATCTGCATCACCCTCGACAGCCTGTTTCTTGTGCTGAAATGACAATAGGCATCTCCTCTGCAGGAGCTTGTACTCACACTATGTGTGCTCCTGGTTGATAAGGGTGCAGGTGTTCTTTCCCTTAGAGATGTGATCTCTTTGGATTCCTCCAGGCTCCTTTGTAAGCCTCATCTTTTTCGGGTTGCCTCTGACTACCTGACAGCTCTGTCCCAAGCTCCAGGCTCTCTCCCTCTCCTCTCTTGTGTCTCTCCGCCTTCCTTCTCCAAGTCCAGTCCTACCTACAGCTGGCCCTGACATCTCCATCTGCTTTGGTCTCAGCATCCACCTTTCTCTGAAGGCTTCCCTCCCTGTTCTCTCCTCCTCTGTGCACCTGAGATGTGAGCAAGGAAGCCTCGTTTCCCATCAGCACAGTTCCTTTCCCCTTGCCTTGCTTTTTTTTTTTTTTGGTCTTTTTGTCTTTTAGGGCCACACTTGCAGCACATGGAGGTTCCCAGGCTAGGGTCCAATCACAACTGCAGCCACCAGACAATGCCATAGCCACAGCAATGCAGGATCCGAGCAGCATCTGCAACCTATACCACAGCTCACGGCAATGCCAGATCCCCCACCCACTGAGAGAGGCCAGGGGTCGAACCCTCATCCTCATGGATGCTAGTCAGGTTCACTAACAGCTGAGCCACAATGGGAACTCCCCCGCCTTGCCTTGCTTCTTACGCCTCTTGTTTATCCCTTGTTATTTTACCACTTTGCTTCCCTGGGACCCTAAATCTCTCATCTCCACAGAATCCCGATCCCTCCCCCAAACTTCTCCGTCTCCTCCCCAGTCTGAAGCCTCAACAACATTATTTCAAAACGTGTTGCCAGCTCTGCCTCTTTCTGTCTTCCTCTTTCTGTCAGGCCCCTTGAAGTTGTCCCAGCTGTGCTTGCCTCCTTTTTATGTCAGTCTTTTAGAAACACGTTCAAAGAGAGTCTCTTTTACGCCACAAGGGTAACTGTCACTTTGTGCCTCAACCCTTCGTCTCATTTTAAAGGAGGCATAGTTGAGACCTTGTTTTGTGCTCCCCAAACACATACATCCTCTCCCTGCCATTCCTGCTGTCACTCTCTTGGCTCCAGTCCTAATTATTTCTCTCCTACTCCCCTAACCCACATCTCTGACTTCTTTCTTGTCAATTTCCATCTGCCCTTCACACCCTCGCCTCTAGACTGACTCCAAAAAGCAAATGTGATCCATTAATTCCCCAGATTACAAGGCTCCAATGGCTTCCCATGACTTTCAACACAGGGGCTAAACTCGCCAGCAGGGAAAGCAAGGCGCTTCATGATCTGGTCTCTGCCTACGACTGACTGCAAAGCTCTGATCTCTCTGTTCCCCACCACGGAGGCTCAGTGCAGTCAGTAAAGTGGGACCACTCTGCACTGATGTGGGTGCAACCAGTCCATGCTTCCGTGCCTCTAAATATGATGTTCTTGGGTTAGGAAGGCTCATTTTAGAGAGCTGAATAGAGAGAAAGATAGATAACCCTTATTATATTTTATCTTTGGTCCCACTCTCCTTCTAGCCTCAAGTCAACAAATGGAATGAAGGATGGATGGAGGGAGAAATGACACAAGGAAGAAGGGAGCAGGCAACTGCACAGTATAATCAGATAATTTCTCAACCAACACATAATTTCTAACCCAGCATCGATTATAACTAAATTGTTCTTCAACTGAAATGTAAGGCAGGTATCTAGCCCTATACTTCCCTTGACACAGTCCTTTGGATACCCAGTCGCCCCAATATAAACCCGCATGATAATAACAACAGTAAAAATAATGGCTCATGTATCATACTCCAGAAAACTTCTGAGTTCTTTACCTACATTAATTCGTCTATGCCTCAGTAAATGCTGAAGAAGCACAATTATGTTAATTTGCTCAAAGCCATACAGCTTCCAGTGGAGGGGCCAGAGCGCACACCCCAAAGCCAGTGCTCCTAACTTGGGCACCAATATGGCATCTGTGATCTGCTATTTTTTTTTGTCTTTTGTCTTTTTTTGTTGTTGTTGTTGTTGCTATTTCTTGGGCCGCTCCCGCGGCATATGGAGGTTCCCAGGCTAGGGGTTGAATCGGAGCTGTAGCCACCGGCCTACGCCAGAGCCACAGCAACTCGGGATCCGAGCCACGTCTGCAACCTACACCACAGCTCATGGCAACGCCGGATCGTTAACCCACTGAGCAAGGTCAGGGACCGAACCCGCAACCTCATGGTTCCTAGTCGGATTCGTTAACCACTGCGTCACAACGGGAACTCCTGTGATCTGCTATTTTAAGCGGTACTATTAACACATACCAAAATCTCTTCAACAAGTCTTCAATCTCTCATGTGCTTCGCGTCTCATTCTAGACAATGAGGGTTTGGGCCCTGCATGAGCCTCTTAAATAGACCATAACCTTCTTCCAGAAGCCCATTGCAGTGAAAAGAATGAGGAGTTTGAATCAGAAAGCCTGATGGGATTCAAGTTCTATTTATGTCAGTAGCTGTGTGGCCTGAAGGCAAAGCATTTAACTTGGTCCTCAGTTTCTGCCTGTAATGAAGATATTACCACCAACCCTCATATGGATGCTCCAAAGTCTACATGAGATAAAGTCTATAAAAATATCATACAAAGGTACACATTTCAGTTCTAGCAGTTCTCATCAGACACAACACCCATGATTATTCTCCTAATATGAATGTCACCTGGAGCTCCTTAGTTCCTGGATAATGAAATCCTGCAAGAAGGTGCCCTGAATATATCCCCATGATGTGACTAATCAGAGCCCTGGCATGAAACTTTTTTTTCCTTACGACAAGACTTATGCTGCATGAAGTTCCTCCTCCTTGCAAATCTTCCCTGGGAGGGCGTTTGCAGAGATGATTTCAGCTTCCACCTCAAGAATAAGATAAAGAGAAACCAAGCAGAAAGAGAAAGAAAAGTCAGCTTTGATCCTTGTCCAACCTATCATGACTCTCATAATTTTCATCCTTTTTTTTTTTCCTTTGCTATGTTTTCCCTCTTCTCCCAGCTTACTCTTCACAAACTTCAACCATGCTTACTACAGTCCTAGCTGGTGCCAAGGAGGAAATGTGCATCCAGGGTATCTAAATCCCCAGCTCTCTTCCTCCAGCTGTGGCTGTTTCTCCTTCCATGTCCGCATGCCCCATGGCTCACATGACCAACTCACTGGCATCCTTCTAACCTCTAAGGATCCACAGTCTCATTTCCTGTAAATAGGTGAAGTCCTTCAGCCCTGTTCCTGGTGACCACGCTTTTCCTCCAGCTGTGCAGGAAAAACTCAACTGACCCTTACTATAGCCAGCCAGCCACAGAGCTGGGATTTGAACCCAGGTCCCCTGCCCACAACCAAAGCTCATTCCAGAAGAGCACAGGAGCTCTACATTTTCCATCCATTCCCAGAACGTTCATTAGTTCACAAGTGTTTAATGGCCCAGTAGCACTGGGTATACTCTAAGAGGTAAGCGAGATTCTAAATACACTCAGAGAGGGATGAACAAGGGCTGCAACAGAGGCATCTGTTACTTCCTTATCATGTATTTTGCAGAAAGGACACAGTGCTCAAGAACACAGTAACTCACAGGTGTTCATTACAGAATCTCTCATATGTAACTTAATCTAAAGGAACAATCAAGTCATGCTGTTGGCCACTGCATCCTCAAGATCTAGCGCCCTGCTTGGCATATGGGAAGCATATTAAAATATCAATTACTGAATGCCTTCCTGTATTTAGTTAGGCTTGAATCTCCAAGTGCACGGGGTTCTGAATGTTTCTTGGTTCATTTATGTACTTAACCAACACTTACTGAACACTTACTGTGTGGGGCAACAGTTCATGACCCCAGAGATGTCTTGATGCTCTCAGGTAAAAATAACTTCATATATGACATCTGAAGCATTCATTTCTCCAAGCATTTTACACAGACAGATGAATAAACACCACACATACACACAGAGGAGGCAACTTTCTGTTGTTGGAAAATTGCATTTTTATGGCAAAACACAGTGTTCATACCAAAAATAACTTCAATCACAATTCTTTTTCTTTCTTTTTTTTTTTTTAAGGGCCACACCCATGGCACATGGAAGTTCCCAGGCTAGGGGTCAAATCAGAGCTGCAGCTGCTGGCCTACACCATAGCAATGCCAGATCTGAGCTGTGTCTGCCACCTACAGTGCAGTTCATGGAAAGGCCGGATCCTTAACCCACTGAGTGGGGCCAGGGATCGAACCTGTGTCCTCAAGCCTCCTAGTTGGGTTCATTCCCACTGAGCCACAATGGGAACTCCCCAATGACAATTCTTATCATTTGCTTCTCCTCGATAAGCTTGGTTTCTATCGGGCTCTTAGAACAAAAAAGATGAGAGAAATTCGTTCTGCCCGGAGGAGTTTGAGAAAACAGAGATCTTTTTTTCACTAGGTCTTGAAAATCAAGGACAAGTGGTAAAGAAGGCCAGGGAACGTTCTCCCCTTACGTGGAACAGCATTTCCAAGCCCTGGAGTGTGAGAGGCCCCGGCATGTTCCAGAAGCAGCCAGCAGATATTGTGGCTCCAGGAAAACTGCACAGGGGCCTGGCGGGCAGAGGAGATGAAGACAACAGGACGCCTGAGAAGCCCAGGAAGCGCTCTGCTCCTCGGTAAGCTTGGGTCACTTGTTTTCATTGACACGCCCCCCCCAGAGACAGCCTGTCACTGGGGGAAGTGAAGCCCTGCGGCAAGACCCCTGGGTTGCACCGTCAGGATCAATCACTTCCTCCCTGCGTGACCTCCAGCAGGCAAACTCCTCCGCCTTAATTTCTCATGCAAAATTCAGAGGATAATAGGACCTAGCCCACGGCTAAAAGAGCATTTCAAATAATGCCTGATCACTAAGCACTGGTAATAATGATCTGTCTCTAGCAAAGCCTTGGCTGCCCAAGATCGGTTGGTTTTCCCCAAGGTCCACTTGGGTGTAAGGATGCCATGCAGACAAGCGTTCCAGCAACGGCCCATCCCTTGTGCTTCTACTGATTATCAAAGAGACAGATCTGGGGTCAGCAAACTGCAACGTGTGGGCCCAGTCTGGCTCCCTGCCTGTGGTTGTACACTGTACAGGAACACATTCACTCGTGTGTTGTCTATGGCTACTTCTGAGCGACAAGCGGCAGAGTTGAATAGCTGCAACAAAGACCATATGGCCTGGCCAGCCAAAAATATCGACGCGCTGGTTCCTCTGAGAAAAAGTCTGTTAGCCCCTGAGATATGACTGAATGACATCTAGAGAGATGACATCCACATATATGTGTACATGAGAGATAAATATACACATGTGTCCTTAATCCAGAAATTCGATTCAAGAATTCGCTCCTAATCCTTTCCTGCTTTGGCTGTTAGCTCAGACGAGTAGTTCTCAATATCCCACCATCTCGTGATGTGCTTATATGAGTGGGTTTATCTGTCAGCCTTTATCATCCGTGGGGCAGAGAGAGCACAAAATTGAGACCTCTGCCTAAGATCTTCCCAGATTATTCGCGCCACCCCAGGTAGAGCTTTATTCAAAGCAATCATCTCACTAACACAGGCTGAATTACTTTCCCCGTTTCCTATCAGACCAACGTCAGACCCAATGGGCATTGTGCTGCAAAGACAAACTGCTGAAAGGCAGAGAGCTGCACAAGCCAATGGAAACACACAGTTACATTAGCCCCTGGTCTCAAAGTACAAAAACAGCTTTTGTGGTTGTCCGAAATACAGGAGATCGCAATGGTTGTTTACTGAACCTAAAACCCTGACAAAGTAGGTTACTTTCAGGTCCTGAACTAGCTTCAGATTTATCCTTTCCTTAAGGAACTACAAAAGAGGCTGCGCTGGACGCACTGCCCCCCTTTTGTTACATTAGAATTAGGGGTTAGAGCAGAAGAAAATGCTTTTCCATGAACCTTCCCTACATAAGCCTCTGGAAAGCAGTGGTTTATCATGCACTCAGAGCAGTACGTCCAAAAGCGGTTGCTGTGGACACTATTTTAATAGGTGTTCTGTAAGATCAGGGAGGGGTTTCTTGTCCATAAAAGCTCAAAACACCGAGTTTAAAACTGTACTTTGTGGCTGCCAAGGAGGAGGGGGAAAGAGTGGAATGGACTGGGAGATTTGGGTTGGCAGATGCAAATTATTACACTTAGAATGAATAAGTAATGAGGTCCTGCTGCAGAGCACAGGGAACTGTATCCAATCTCTTGTGATAGAATATGATGGAAGATAATATAAGAAAAAAAATGTCTATGTATCTATGGCTGGGTCACTTTGCTGTACAGCAGAAATTGACAGAACATTGTAAATCAACTATAATAAAAGTTTTTTAAAAACTGTCATCCATATTCTCTTCAGCAGGACTTCTCCAAGTCTTTAACTTGTGCATCATGAATGGCCAAGCAGGAGGGAGTGTGGAGAGTTTGCCAAACTCTTTTGATCAAAGAAAGCCTTTCTGGGTCTGATTTTCCTTGGAACGTGGCATAGGAAGAATGGTCTTTGGATTATGAAAAAGTTTCCTGTGAGATGCGACCTACTTTACATACTCTCTTAGAAAGCAGCCACTCATTAAAAATTGGTTGTTTTTTTTTTTTTTTGCCATTCTCCCTGTTAAAAGTAGCAAATAATTAGTAACACACATGTTAAATCTTATATTACCAGACAATTTCTATGGAGGCAGGCTTTGCAAACCCCAGCCTTGCAAACTGTCTCTCTGCTGTCAAACGGGATGTCATGTACTACAGGTAACTTAAAGAAGCAATAAATATCCCTTGAACCACTACTGCAAGCCAAGAACTGCTTCACATATGACATTGCATTTAATGTAACTGCTTTATATATGACACTGCATTTAATTTCCAGAACAGCCCTGCAACATAATTATAAGTCCTACTTTGCAGATCAGAAAGTAACTTCTCCCAACTACAAAATAACCACCAGTGAACTCATGTCTGTCTAGTTCCAACTGTTCTCTGGTCTCAATGACACACAGTTAGCCCAAGCGTTTTATACTGCTGCCCAAGAGAGCCCCCGTGACGATGGCAATGATACATATCTGGGCTGTGCACTAGCTTTACTAAGGGAGTCACTAGCCGCACGAGAGTACTAAGCCCTTGAAATGTGGCTAGCGGACCTGAGGAACTGGATGCCTGATTTTGTTATAGTTAATTTACATTTAAACAGCCACCGGTATTTCCCTGGCTACCATACTGGACAGTATGGACCTATATTGCATCCCTTCCTTCAGTACAGAAGCTACTTGACAAAATTTTCAGCAATAGCAAGTTTCTGAAAGATAGATTTCTTCTACCAACCTCTGGTTCTATCTTTTATCATTAAGCAAGGCACCAGCAGAACCCAAGGACAGAGAGGTCAGAGGGAAAATGGATTTGGGGGTGAGGGGTGGACTGGCAAAGTGAGTAAAGAGGTGAGAGCAGAAAATAGAGGTTAGGATAGAATACAAGCCAAAGGAAGGGAGCAGCCTAGGGATGTTCCCTTGTGAGGCCAAACCACCTGAAGCACTGTCATAAGCCCTAAGGTGGCTGGGCAAAGACACAGCAGGAACAAAGCCCCCAGAAGTCAGGGTAAGTCAGAAGATGCCCATGCACTTTAGTGGGCTCAGACACCCATCTTATGCATCCTTTATTCTATCTGCTGTCACTGAAGCACAGAAAAGTTTTGGACACTAAAAAAGACAGACATGTGTTTTGGAAAAATCCATTTAACCTTGCATCTCTTGCCAAACAAGCCAGGTGAGTGGTGCACATCTGTGTCATAAAATAGTCTTAGATGCAAGTTGCCAGATTTTCTGGGGCCCTTTGGGAAGTTGTATCTTTTTTCAACTCTTCCTGCTAACCTCTGTCTGTCACAAATCTTAGGATTTCGTGTTTGGGAAAAAAAAAAAAAAAGTTTTAGTTGTTCATGTTGAATCTTGATCCTGTAAACGGTTCATAGCAAAGGAAATTGTTGATTGCTCTTGGACCTCACAATTTCAGCAATTCATCATCAGAGATATCACACTGACTAAAGAAAAGCAAGCCAGCACCAGCTACCACATGATCCAGCAATCCCACTCCTCAGCATATATCTTGACAAAATTATAATTTGAAGATGCATGCAGCACTATGTTCATAGCAACACTATTCCCAATAGTCAAGACAAGGAAACAACCTAAATGTCCATTGACAGATGAATGGATAAAGAAGATACACATGCACACACACACACAGGAATACTACTCAGCCATAAAAAATGACATATTGTCATCTGCAGCAACATGGATGGACCAAGAAATTATCATACTAAATGATGTAGCCCAAAGACAAATACCATACGTCACTTACATGTGTAATCGAAAACGCTATAAATGTACAGCAGAAATTGCCACAACATTGTAAATCATACTTTAATTTAAAAAAAGAAAGAAAAAGAAAATATGACATAAATAAACTTATTTACAAAACAGACTCAGATGTGTCCACACTTACTTGAACTTCGACTGGAAGAGAAGAGACAGGAATCCACCATCAGCTTCTTCTTTAGGTACTCAACACTTCTATTAATCTACCTCAAGAGTAATCAGGGGTCTCATGTAGCATATCGGTGCCATGTATTAACTTAAATCAAGTCATCGCCCCCCCCCGCGCCCCATTTTTTAAGAACTGCTAGATTCTCACTACCTTCTCTTTTACTGTTAGTATTAATGGTTTGCACCCAAGTGCAAGACTCTGTTTGTTTGTCTGTCTATCTTATTAGGGCCGCACCCAAGGCATATGGAGGTTCCCAGGCTAGGGGTTGAATTGGGGCTACAGTTGCCAGCCTACACCACAGCCATAGCCATAGCCACACCAGATCTGAACTGTATCTGCAACCTACACCACAGCTCACGGCAACACCGGATCCTTAACCCACTGAGCAAGGCCAGGGATTGAACCTGCATCCTCATGGATGCTAGTTAGATTTGTTTCTGCTGAGCCACGACAGAACTCCTAAGTGCAAGACTCTGCATTTACCTCTTTCAAATCTTACCCTGTTTGACTCAATCAACCCTTCTCAGGTCTAAAGATGTTTTAAGCCTCTTATGTTGCGTCTTTGGTCTCTGCATTATCTGCCAATCAGGTGGGCATACTTAGTCCACATTCTCCTAACCCCTGATGAAACTGTTCACACCAAAGTCGCAGATGCAGCTTGGATCCAGTGTTGCCATGGCTGTGGTGCAGGCCAGCATCTGTAGCTCCGATTAGACCCCTAGCCTGGGAACCTCCATATTCTGCGGGTGTGGCCCTAAAAAGACCAAAAGCAAAAAAAAAAGAAAGAAATTGTTCACAGCAAAAGCGACTTGCACATGGTGACTGTGCATGTTTACCACAAACACGGGATCTTTAAGGTTTTCCACTTGGTCAACATTATTGAGTGCCCTCTTTGAGCCAGGCTCAAAGGCAGGGAGAAGATGATAAAGAGAAAGAGATGCAGTCACTGCACTTGGGACACTTACTGAGTCTCAAAGAGGTGACCCCAATGTACATGACTAAGCAGACTACAGGGCCTAATGCTGGTGCCCTGAGAGTGATCAGGAGAGCCATCCATTCTGACCAAGGACCTAGGAAGGCTTGAGAGAGGGGAAGGCAATGAAGAGGGGTTTTGACGGATAAGGAGGAGTCCAGCAGGCAGTGAAAAGGGAGATGACAGAAACTGGGAAGAAATAGGTTTTTAATAATGCAAGTGACATAACTATTTTTGGTTGATTTGTCTTGGAATATTGTTCTCCTTTCTGGAAACCCCTCAGTCATCACACAAACCTCTCCTCAACCACAAAATGGCCTTCTCCACTTCCAACTTCTGATTTAAGAATTTATAAGGAAATTTATTTCTTTTCTATCTTAAAATAGAAAGCAAAATAGCCCATATTTACAAGGCAGAGGCAAACTCCTCTAGCCTTTGTTTCCCAACTCTGAGTGTCTTAGCTGCACAGATGCCTGCTTTCTGTGTCTACTGGGATGCTGGCTCTGGGCTTAGGGACGGACAGTGTGGCTTTTCAAGACTTCCTGGGTTCTGTCCCACTCCCATGGGGTGTCCAATTACATCTGTTTCTGTGTGGCCTTTTACTTCCTTTGAACATTGACTCAAACACTGGGTGATGCTTTTGAGCATGTTCACCCAATACTGAAGTTCCTTCATCCCAGGAAATGCTGATCAACTCCTGCTGGGGCTTTTGTTGGTAAACAGGCTTTTGCACAGTTCTTCCCTCCCATTCCATCCCTAGTTTAAGCTTGAAATGGCCCAAGATGTTTGCAGGAGCCAGCGTTGCAGAACTTTCTCCCTGCTTTTCTGCAGGGTCACCAAGTCACCATAAACATTGTTCCGGCCACAAAAGACCCCAAAAGGCAATGCAATTTGGAGTGGCTGGTTTGTAGTTCAAGGTTCTTTCTCCTTTGTGGAGGATGAGCAGACATGTGCAGACAGAGACTGTATCTTCTCTTTGTTTTCGTAGCACTGTGCACAGCACCAAGCACAGAGCAGGTGCTTAATATTAATAAATACTGAGTAAGAGAACAACATGATAAATGGAGGAACGGCACAGTTTCCTGCTCTCCAAATGGGACTGTCTTAATTAAATAACATTTTAATATTAATTCAGGCCTGAGATTCCAGGCTTTTATCATCCTGTGAAATAAATCAGGACACTGACAGGCATATTTACTTGGATAATATGCATATGCGTTCAAAGTAGGCCAAATCTGAGAACCACTGTAGCCTACAGAGTTCACATGACCCAAATGCCTCGCATCGGCTTACTGGTCTAGCAAGCACAGAAGTGCCAGAATCCTATCTACATCTCCCAGAACATCCATGGTAAAATGCTCCCATTTTATAGATAAGAAAAGTGAGGCTGAGAGATGTAAAGTGACTTACCCAAGGTCAAGAGCTGGGAAGCTGCACAGCCTCTACTGAATTTAGTGTGGCCTCTCCATCTAAGCTGATCATTCATAATCAAGGCCGAAAAATAATACGCATCAGCTCGAGTCAAAATAGACCTAATGGATTCCATTAACTCCAAGGCTCCAGCCTCACCATGAAGGCCCAGCAAGTCTAAGACATCAGGAGCCAGAGCTGAACTGAAAAAGATGATTACTCTAAAACAGACAGAGGATTTTAACGGCCTGTCCTACCTCCCCAGCACTCGGGATACTTGCTGACTATGGGCCGCATGCCTTTGCCTAGGACTCATTGTATGGGTAGTTTCTATGGGATGGGGAGAGAAGAGGGCCTTCAGAATTATCATTTAAATTTCTTTCCAACTCAAGTAGCCCTGGTATTTGACAGGTCCCAGGAGCCACCCCTGCAAGAGCTTACCTCCTGGTATGAACTTCTGGAGGTCTCAACCCCCAACCCTGAGTGTCTGCAAGTCTGTGCAAGAAATGAACAGGGCACCAGGAATGGAGCATTTATTTTTCAGTTAATTTTGAATGCCTGATGTGGTGAGAGAAAAAAAAAAACAAAACACAGCAGGCTTTCAGTCTGTGGCGCTGTTCCCACCCTTACACTTGATGTCCCACCCTGCCACCTCCCCATCTCACACCCCCTGCACTGAAAATGGTGCTTGGCACATAGTAGGCATTTGTTTCAAGCAGCGGAATGAACAAAAGCTCACTTGACCTGCCCATGAACACTCCAGCCGGAAACAGCAAACCAGAGGTTCTTTCTTTCCCCAAACATGGTCAAACCTCCTCACGACTATATGAAGCAAGATCACGGCAAGATTATGAAGCAAGCTCATGGCTGTACTTCATGCCGGTATGTCTTTATTTATTTATTCACTTATTTAAAAAACTAAGCCACAAAGGAGTTCCCATCATGGATCAGCAGTGAACAAACCCGAAGCAGCCATGAGGATGCAGGTTCCATCCCTGCCCTCACTCAGTGGGTTAGGGATCCGGCGTTGCTGTGAGCTGTGGTGTAGGTCACAGACAGCTCGGGATCCCGTGTTGCTGTGGCTGGGGTGTAGGCCGGCAGCTAGAGCTGCGATTTGACCCCTAGTCTGGGAACCTCCACATGCTACAGGTGCAGCCCTAAAAAGACCAAAAACAAACAGACAAACAAACAAAAAAACCCAGCCAAGAAGAGTCTTTCCCATTAATAGTCACCTCTTACACTGGTCCACGGGGAAACTTCCTGGTTGCAGGCCCTAAATTATCTCCTGTGGCCTGGGCTGTTTATTGGAGAGCCTTCTCACACGAACCCACCACATTACCATTTAGTAACGCTGAGGAGAGGGAGGCAATCAGAGCGGGCGCCCATCTAGACACATTACACAATTCATACACGGGGCAATCGCGAAATGGGATTTATTCAGTCTCAGGCCCTGACGTTGATGTGGCTCAAACCTAATTTTCTAGAGGACAGCACAATTCTCATTGATTTGGGGAGATGTATTCACGTTGTCTTGCTCTGCCGACTGGCTCTCCGTGCAAAAAACAATCTCCAAACAACAAAACCCCAATGAGGGCAGTGGGAGCTCTCTTTTCTTTCTTAAAAGCACAGGAATGACCTTACCACCCAAAAGGCCGCATTTTGACATAATGGGAAGTAACAGAGCATGGCCCCACCGTAAGGCGCTGAGTAATCAGAAATGTATAAAAGGATTCCATTATGGGCATGAAATGACTTACCTCTCCACTCAACTGCAAAGATTTGGCATTTCATATACATTCAAATGAAATCTCCCTGAGAAACTAGTGAATTTACTTTACATGGCGTTTAAGTTCCTAAGCGATTTCACAACTATATGGGAGTCCTTTGCTTTTTCAGACATATTTCTGTTTGCTGTTGTCTTTCCCTGTAGGACCTCTCAGATGGGGTTTGCCAAATATTTACTGGGTGTCTCATTGCAGATACTTTCCACATATGGGAAGATACACAGGAAATAAAGGCACCTTCCCTCAAGGAACACACAGCCTTAGAGGGAAGACAGGATACTTAAAACCCTCCATTCTGATATAAAAGCTTATGTGTGAAAAGCACAGTAAGAACAGAGAACAACAAAGCTGCAGTCAAGGGAATCTGGGGAGGCTTTGGAGGGGAGGGGAAGAGTATGTGTCATTAGCTATCACTGCATATGAACAAGGATTCAGTCTGTATAAAATCAGAGGGTCATGGTGGGCAGGGATCTTAGAGATGTGTCATCCGGAGCTTGCTTGCTTTTTTTTTTTTTCTTGAAAGTTTTGTTTTTGATCCTTCCTTTTATTTTATTTTATTTTTATTTATTATTTATTATTATTTTTTGTCTTTTTGATATTTCTTTGATATTTCCTGCTGCATATGGAGGTTCCCAGGCTAGGGGTCCAATCGGAGCTGTAGCCGCTGGCCTATGCCAGAGCCACAGCAACACGGGATCCGAGCTGAGTCTGCAACCTACACCACAGCTCATGGCAACGCCGGATCCTTAACCCACTGAGCAAGGCCAGGGATCGAACCCGCAACCTCATGGTTCCTAGTCGGATTCGTCAACCACTGAGCCACGATGGGAACTCCGATCCTTCCTTTTATTTTAAAAAAATGTTTCACTATAGTTGATTTACAGTATTCTGCCAATTTCTGCTGTACAGCACAGTAACCCAGTTACACAGACACACACACATCATTTTTTCACATTATCCTCCACCGTGTTCCATCACGAGTGATTAGATATAGTTCCCTGTGCTACACAGCAGAAGCTCATTGCTTATCCATTCCAGATGCAACAATTTGCATCTATTAACCCCAGACTCCCAGTGCATCCCACTCCCTCCGCCTCCCTTTTGGCAACCACGAGTCTGTTCTCCATGTCCATGAGTTTGTTTCTTTTCTGTAGGTACGTTCATTTGTGCCATATATTAGATTCCAGATTTAAGGGCTATCATACGGTATTTGTTCTTCTCCTTCTGTCTTACTTCGCTTAGTATGAGAATCTTTAGTTTCATCCACGTTGCTGCAAATGGCATTATTTGCAGCACTATCACAACAGCCAAGACATGGAAATGTCCAACAACAGATGAATGGATCAAGAAGACGTGGTACATATACACAATGGAATACTACTCAGCCATAAAAAAGAACAAAATAGGAGTTCCCATCGTGGCTCAGCAGAAACAAATCTGACTAGCATCCATGGGGACACAGGTCTGATCCCTGGCCTCAATCAGTGGGTTAAGGATCCGTGCTGCCAAGAGCTGTGGTGCAGGCCGCAGATGCAGCTCAGATCTGATGTTGCTATGGCTGTGGTGTAGGCCAGTGGCTATAGCTCCAATTTGACCCCTAGCCTGGGAGCCTCCCATATGCCATGGGTTCGGCCCTAAAAAAGACAAAACAAAATTTAAAAAAAGAAGAACAAAATAATGCTGTCAAAGCCTTCTTTCTCAGTTGAGAATATGTAGGTCCAGAGCAGTCAAGTAAATAGCTCCAGGACACCAGATCATTTAACTGACCTGCTAACATAACACTTATGTCCTATCATGTCCTAGGATTCGTTGCTACACAGCCTGTTAGTGCTTCATTTCTTTTAATGTGTCATTTTTTTAAAGTTTTATTGAAGTACAGTCAATGTACAATGTTGTGTTAATTTCTGCCGTAAAACAAAGTGATTCAGTTATACATATACACTTATCCACTCTTTTTCAGATTCTTTTCCCATACAGGTTATCAGAGAATATGGAGCAGAGTTCCCTGTGCTTTAAAGCAGATGCCCATTAACTATCCATTCCACATGCCTCAGTGTGCATGTGTCAAGCCCAAATCCCTAGTCCACCCCTGCGCCCAACCTGTCCTCTGTAGCAGCCACACATTTGTTTTCTATGTTTGTGAGTCTATTTCTGTTTTAAGTTCGTTCGTATCCTTTTTTTTAGAGTCCACATACACGTGATATCATATGTTTGTCTTCGTCTGACTGACTAGTATGGTGATCTTTAGCTCCATCCATGTTGTTGCAAATGGTGTTATTTCATCCTTTTTGACAGCTGAGTATTATTCCACTGTATATATGTACCACACCTTTTTCTCCGTTTCTCTGTCAAGGGCCATTTAGGTTGCTTCTAAGCCTTGGCCTTTGTAAAGGGTGCTGCTATGAACACTGGGGTGTATGTACTTTCCAAATTAGGGTTTTCTCCAGATATATGTCCTCAACTGGATTGCTGGATCACATTATTACTCTACTTTTCAGTTTTCTGAGGAACCTCCATACTATTTTCCCTGATGGTTATAACCATTTACATTCCCACCAACAGTGTAGAAGGGCTCCCTTTTAGCCGCACCCTCTCCAGCATTTACTGTGTGTAGACTTTTTGATGTGGGCCATTCTGACTAGTGTGAGGTGACACATCACCATAGTTTTGATCTGCATTTCTCTAATAATTATAGTGCTTCATTTCTTTTACCTGCACAGGTAACTCAATGAAGCACAGGTGATTAGCAGAGGTGCCCTCAGAGTTTCCCTAAGCCTAGGCTCCATGCTTTCAGCCCCTTTTCCATACAGAGAGCTTGCCTGTGATTTCACCTGGAATAAAACAGCACTAAAAAAAAAAAAAAGCAAACTGTGTTCCTGATATCGTCTGCATCTTTATACAATAATGACTGACTAGTTAAAAACTGATAATACATTAGAGTGACACAATATCTGAATTGACGTCCCTACTACCACTCCTGCCACAGTGATAATGAAGTAAAAACATACAGATAGATAAAGAAAAGACCCCTAATTTCACGGTACAGTAGATGTTAGGACAAGAAATGAACTTGTACCTATGAGGTCAATCTCATCTTACAAGTGGGGAATATTAATTTGCTGATATGCTTTATGCTGGAGAGTGTAAAGGAAAATTGGCATGAATGGCACTACAAAATTCCAACCTTGCTTATGAGGCGGAGCATGAGCAGTAAAAGGGAAACTGTTTTAGTCACTGTATGTTATTACACAAAGGGCTGAATCAGAAAATTGGAGTATTAATAAAATACTTCCTACATGGACTCTGCTGATGAAATAAATAGCTTTATGCTTTTATGATGATCTGATATGTTACAGTCACGTTTAAGGGCAGTGAGTCCCTTTTTGTACTTACTAATAGGGATGGTTTAATTACACCCCTAATTCCCAAGATATTGCTGCAATACACCAGCTGGAGACTGAAGTGCCCACTCTCTACCAGATTCCCAGATTATCTGGAGTCTGACATGCAAACCTCATCAGCTTTGATTCAGATACTCCTAGGAAGGGGCTTAGGCAATACATCTTTTGCCTTATTCATAAAGAAAAATAATCACAATAGATGCATCAATTTACTTACTTTGTTACTCTCTGGGGCATAGTTACCTACTTCCTAGAGAGAAAGAATTAACCTGTGAGCATACTGTCAGAAACACAGGTAGAGCAAAGCCAGACAGAATCCAAACCTCCCAATGCTTTCATAATTGGGAGACACATCTACGGACCCTTCTCTGGATAAGGAAATGGTCCCATTAAATGACAGAAGCCTGCTATGTGAAGGGACAGCAATTCACTGGACAGAAAGTGTTCCCTTTCATCCAAAAAACTGGCTCTCCTAAGAAAAGAACTGGGAGAACTAAGAATGCTTCAAAGATACAGTGCAGTGAGCATCAACTGTGAAGTGTGTGCCTGTCTGCCAAGCATGCATTTCCCACCATGACTTTCCTTTGGGGAATCGGTCTCTTACCCCAATTCAGTCCATTAGAGTTTGGTGTGGTTGACCTCACCCTCTGGCTCCACAGGTGAGCCTTGGGCTCATTATGGGCCAATAAGCAAGAAGTCTGCCTCCCCAGCCCTGACTCAGTAACTGACTGATGCAGGAGTCAGAACAAGTCCACTGAGCACCAACTCCAGGCTGTTCTGTGTATCTACTGGAGAAAAGCCTTCCTCCCTTTGGCCGGGGTTGCTAAGCCAGTAGGATGTAAGCCTGGATGGCCGGGGGCCGTCTTTGTCACCAGATAGGCAGAACCTTCAAAAAAGGCCAACACAGAGAAAGTAAAACTGGTGTGGAAACATAGCTGCCTGGGCTCCCAGTTCTAACCACGCCTGCAATGAAACCACACCGAATCTCGGTTCTGTGAGCAGAGAAATTCCCTCTGAGACTGAAGTCGCGCTAAGCAAGAGTCTTGTCACTGACAACCTAAAGAGTCCTTACAGAGTCAACATTTTCAATCCAGCCTTCTAACTTAACATGGCAGCAAGCACGTAAGGCACCCTCTATCAACTCTGTCAAAATAAAATAGAAACATACAGAAAGAGAAAAGGCAGTATCTTGAGACGGCACCAGAGATGAAAAGACCAGAAGAAAAAGCTAAAGGTTCTATGGATGTGTCTGCATGAAAAACAAAATTTCTGCCTAAGTCCACTCTACTCTTTGACCTGTAAGCGTACAAGCCCATGCTTCTGATAGGGCAGGCACCAGCCATTTAAGACTATTTAAAGTAAAATGGAATAAAGTTAAATGTTTTAAAACTCAGTTTCTCAGTCCCACTAGTTCCACTTCAAATGCTCAACAGCTACATGTACCTTCTCGCTACTATTACAGGGCAGTGCAAACACCAACTCCGCCATCGCCAAAAGTTCCAGTGGAGAATGCTGGCAGTAATTCTGCCCATTTACGGATGAGGGCTGCAGTCGCTACTCTAACCAGAAGATCAAGCGGCTGAAAAAAACACTGATGAAGGGAGATATCCATCAAAGAATTATTTAGAGAAAAAAAGAATGTGCGATGAACCTAAATACACAAGAGAAAAGCTACATGTTGATACAGCCATGTTAATAAAGTATTATATAACTTAAAAAGGACATTTAGATAGACATTTCGCCAAAGAGGACATCCAGGTGTGGCCAATTATTAGAGAAATACAAATTAAAACTACAATGAGGGATCACCTCATGCCCGGCAGATTAGCAATCATTAAAAAGTCTACAAATAATAAAGGTTGGAGAGAGTGTCGGGAAAAAGGAACCCTTCTATACCGTTGGTGGGAATGTAAAATGGTGCAGCCACTATGGAGAACAATATGCAGGTTCCTTAAAAAACTAAAAATAGAGCTACCATATGATCCAGCACTCCCACTCCTGGGCATATTTATCTGGAGAAAACTTTGATTTGAAAAGATACATGCACCCCAGTGTTCACAGTAGCACTATTTATAAAACCAAGATAGGAAGCAACTCAGTGTCCATCCATAGATGATAAATGGATAACTGAGACATAGTACGTGTACGCAATGGAATATTAGCCATGAAAAAGAACAAAATGATGCCATCTGCAGCAATACGGATGGAATTAGAGATTACAGTATTAACTGAAGCAAGTCCTATAGAGAAAAACAAATGTCACACGTTATCACTTATACATGGAGTCTTAACAATGACATAAATGGAGTTGTTTACAAAACAAAAATTGACTCATAGAGAACAAACTTATGGTTACCAAAGGGGAAAGAGAGGTTTAAATTAGTAATCTGGGATTAATATATACACACTACTGTGCATAAAATATATACACAGGACTGTGGCGCAGTGGTTAATGAATCCGACTAGGAACCGTGAGGTTGCGGGTTTGGTCCCTGCCCTTGCTCAGTGGGTTAAGGATCCTGCGTTGCCGTGCGCTGTGGTGTAGGTTGCAGATGCGGCTCGGATCCTGCATTGCTGTGGCTCTGGTGTAGGCCCCTAGCCTGGGAACCTCCATATGCCGTGGGAGTGGCCCAAGAAAATGGCAAAAAGACAAAAAAAAAATATATATATATATATACACACACAAGGATCTACTGAATAGTACTGGGAATTATATTTGATGCCTTCAAATAACCCCTAATGGAAAAGAATCTGAAAAAGAATATATGTGTGTGTATGTGTATATGTGTATGTATGTATGCAGTGCCACACATGTGAAGATAACACGACACTATTAGTTATATTTCAGTTTTTTAAAAAAGAAACATAGAACCTATTGTTTACCACTGTGGGAAACAAAAGGACATTTAGAGAGTATTTTTTAAGAGATATGGGAACATCGGTTGTTTCATTTTTACACAAGAAAAACTACAGTGATTTGAAAACTATTTTTGAAAACTCTGTAAGGTAAAATGTTTATAGAAAAAAGAATAAAAAATATAATCACAATAGCTCACTTGGTAAATGTTTCCTATGTGCCAAGTAATGTGCTAAAGACTTGATACATATCGCCTTGTTTAATAATCATTGGATCAGATAAAATAGATGTTATTTGGAGTTCTGTTTCATAAATCAGAAAAAAAGAGGTGTCAAGATTAAATAAACAGAAGAACCTGGACTAAAATCCATGTCCAGCTGACCTCAAACTGCAACCTCTTGATTTCTACAAATCAAAACATTAACAGTGATTGCCTTTGGGAAGAAATATTATAGGTGTGGTTTTTTTTCTTCTATACTTTTTTGTTTTTCAAATTCAATAAACAGGGATCGCTTCTCTAAGAAAAAATTCAGAAAGAACCATTCATCCAACTTGACCACAGCCACTACATGGTTAAAAGAAGACTACAGTATGCAATGGATCCTTGCTAAAAACAGGTTAATTATGAATACCAGGGGCTCTCGTCTTCTGCTGAAGCTTGTGTTCAAATCTAATTTCTCAAAGTATATTGCTAGACGCTAATGAAAACCCAAAGAGACACATGCATTCAGGAGATGTATAGCCAATGAATTTTCTGTTGTTTTTATAGTGAACAACTTTTTTTATATCCTAACATTTTTATGCCAGCTATGAAGAAGATAAATAAATATTTATGACATTCGCTCAATTCCACAGTAACTACTAAGTTGCTCATGTTCTCACTCTGGTTGGAAATGTGCATATTTTAGTGGCTGGGAGGCTCAACCCTAAATGAGAAAGCCACAGAACGCTGTCATTTTCAGACCCTAAAACTACTCATTTGACTCACTGCAGGGATTTGCCTCAGTAGCAGCACATAACAAGCTTAATTAAGGCAGCTGTAGACTCAGACACAGACAGACAAAACCTCAGGGCTGTCCAGCAAACAGCTAAGTACACACCAGAATCGCCTCAGACACTGGCTGGACTGAAGCTGTCCCAAGTATCAGAAGCATCTGGCCAAGAACAGTAAGCAAGGTGACTGCAGAAACACACAGAAACAAGTGAGAACCAATTTCCACCTTTCAACTGTCTTGCAGAAACTTTCCTTTACCCAAAATGGCCCAATTTACCCCTTGGTATATTGACCTAACTTGCACTTGAGGGAGATTTATGTAGTCATAACATACTAATTATAAAGAATAAGCCAAAATTCTCATTTATAATGATTTTTATATTTTCCAATATAGCTGGTTTACAATAAATGAGAAAAAAAAACTACTGGCTCAATGACAGGCTCAAGGATGTATTGTACAATATGGGTGATACAGTAGATATTTCCTATTAACTATAAATGAAAAGCAACCTTTAAAATTGTATTAAAAATTTATTTTTAATTAAAAAAAAAAGAATAAGCCAAAATTCACTGATGGGTAGGTAGTTTATGAGCTAAAAGCTACAGGCCAGTTATACCTCACCTACAAATATTTTTCGTTTGTTGCTTTTTTTTTCCCAATACATTATTTTTTTCCTACTGTACAGCATAGTGACCCAGTTACACATACATGTATACATTTGTTGTTTTCTTTGAGTGATTTAGTGGCAGATTTTTTTTTTGTTTTTTGTCTTTTTGCCATGTCTTGGGCCGCTCCTGCGGCATATGGAGGTTCCCAGCCTAGGGGTCTAATCGGAGCTACGCCAGCCTACGCCAGAGCCACAGCAACGCAGGATCCGAGCCGCGTCTGCAACCTACACCCCAGCTCACGGCAACGCCGGATTGTTAACCCACTGAGCAAGGGCAGGGATCAAACCCGCAACCTCATGGTTCCTAGTCGGATTCGTTAACCACTGCGCCACGACAGGAACTCCCCAGATTTTTAACAGAGAGATTTCACGTCTTAAAAACACAAAAGTAAGATTTCTATCTTGGAAAAACTGAAGACCTAGTCTACCACTCTTTTACTGCAACCATCAGCTGACGCTGAATGGCTTACACAGTGTGCCCCTATCCTAATTCCAGACTGTTCCACCCACTGATGACAAGTGCATGGGCCTTGAAGGCTCCTGGGCTTGCAGTTCTCGTAAGAGACACCTGAAAGACCATTTACCTATGCTACACCTGATGCACAGTCCTCACTTCACCTAGATAAATATAACCATACTTCTCCATAGACTGCTCTTTGAACCCAAGCAATAGAAGATGTGAAGGAACTGCAGAGAAGGCTGCCCCAAATAAAGGCTTTTTGGCCACTGTCTACCCACCCACAACCTCCTGGCCAACATCTGGGGAAAAAGATGCTCCCGGAACTGGCCCCGTTTACCTGCCCAGACTCATCTTCCCTGGCTCCTGCCACCCCATCACCCTGGCAGCTATTAGAACCAACTTAAGTGAGAGAGCCTGCTGTGGCACAATGGAATCAGAGGCACGTCTGCTGCACCAGGACGCAGGTTCGATTCCCTGCCTGGCAGAGTGGGTTAAAGGATCCCATCCAGCGTTGCCACATGGGCAGCGTAACTTACAACTGTAGCTCTGCTCTGATCCCTGGCCTGGGAACTCCATATGCTATGGGATGACCAAAATCAGGAAAAAAAAAAAAAAAAAAAAGAACCAACTTATGTAGGGCTCTTCATACATGGACGTCCCCATTCCTGCCTTTACCATGGTGCCCCAAACTAGAGCATGTCTCCTTCTGCCTTTGTTGACTGCATTTCCACAGGAGACTGTACACACTACACAGGCAACTAGAGTTTCTGCCACGCTCACCCTGTAAGTCCAGCAGGGTACCCAGAACACATTTATTGCACCAAAGATCATCAGCAAATTCCACATCACCTTCTGAATGTTTAGCTTTCCTAACTTGGCAACATCCATCCTTCCGTCTTATTTTTCACTGCAACTAATGCTTTTCGGGGCCATACCTGACCATATTAGTGTCTGTTTATTTGTGCTTCCTGGACTAACCCTGGATCTTGAGGTAGAAATCTGTGTCTTTTTTTATTGCCAAAAAGAAAAAAAAAAAAATTGGAGCCCGTCATTGTGCCAGTACCGTGTCCAGGCTCAAAAATGTTGAGTGAATGGATGAAGGAACAGAGTACCAAGTCCCTCCCATAAATCATAACTCTGTGTCAAGGACACAGAAGTAGCCTTCACCCTCCTCCTCATCCTAACTATCATCACTGCCACCAGCACCACCACCTCCATCTGACAGACAGCAGACACCCAGTGCCCGCACAGCAAAAGAGCCAAGGTTCAAAAGCACGCTTTGGTGTCTAACTAACCTGGCTGACGTGCCAGCCGAGGGGATGGAAAGGATCACATCACAAGGGCTGTGACTGATTACTCTACACGTTGCCACCTTCCCTTTCACACCCTCCCAACCTAAAAATACAAAGAGACAACTGCTTGTTTCGACCACATCCAAGACAAAGTCACCATCACATCAGCCACCTGTAATGCACCTAGAAAGTAGCTATAGCTGAATAATGCACCATAATTCAACTCTACGAGTGGCACGCCTGACGTCTGCACCTAGAGAACATAGCTCATCTCTTCTTCCTCTGGAGTTTTCTGTAAGTTATGGATTAATAAACTTTCCCTAGGAATGCTGCTTTATTAATCTTACAAAATACTCAAGAAAATATTTTATTATGCCCATCTAAAGTGAATTATGGTAAACAAAGTCCCCTGGGTGCTGACAAGAAACAACGTCGCTTTCTGCAGCAAACTGTGTTTGTGGTGGTGCTGCTGGTGGTGGTGGCCGTGGTTTTCCCTCCAGTCAGATTTGGAAGAAACGAAACATCAAACTGCATCCTGATCTGTGAGGACAATAGCAGGGGCCACCAAAGTCACCGCAAACCATGACTGATTTCTGAGAGGGGCATTACATCAAGCCCCTCCTCTTAATGAAGGATTGGAAAAAAAAAAAAAAAGGCTAGGAGAGAGAAGGTCTATTATCATTCAACTGCTGAACTCTTCGTTATACTGAAGCATGTCCTTTGCAAAGGGGATGACTGTGTGGCCGTGCCATCACTTTTACCTGTCGAAAGGGGGAGGGGTGAGGGAAACGAACTTATGGCACATGGACAGGCAGCAGGCACAGTTCTATTGTGTTGTAGGTGTCGCTTCTTTTATTTACAAAACAACCCATCGCAGCTCAGAGAGTTAAAGGTCTTGGCCATGGGCACAGAGCTAACCATGGCCCGAGACCCCTTGGTTTGACCAAAGAGCAGTGGTACTGCCCTTCCTGTCTATTCGACAGGACTATTCTGAAGATCAAAGAGAATATCTGAATTGTGTGTGTTTGTGTGCACAGCGTGCATGTGTGTAGACTTACCTATATATTTCACTTGCTGCCTTTCTTCACAAGCATTAGACCCAAAATTCATTTACTAAATTTATTCACATAATATTCATTCACGGCAAAGGGGCACTAAACAGTTCCAGCCCCACTATTCACCCCTTGGTGACCCCACTGTCACGGTGAAGTACAGGGTTCGCAATCCCTTATCCGAATACCATGAGTCTTCTATGTTCAGAATGCAGATTTTAAGTGGCATTTGAGAAAGCCAGCCTTTACTATGCATGCACTTACCTTCTATTTGTAACATCCCTAGCTGGGTTTGGGGTGGCACCCTGTGATCAAATTCATTCATGCTTCTAAAGCCACTGTAGGACTGTTCACACTCAGAAGGATCACTAAAGATCATCAGGAGCTTCAGGTCACTTCAAATCAACTCAGCTTGGGCCACTAAATGAGTCTGCAGAGCCTTATGATTTGGAAATTGCAGCAAAAGGACAGTGTGGTCCGTCTTTGCCATCTCACTCACCAGGACACCCAACACTCACATATCTCACCCTGCAAAGATAGAATACAGCTGACAACTGTATTGCTCTCAATTTTCTGCAAGGGAGGTTGGATGGATGGACTGGGGGTGGGAGGAGAGGGAAGAGGAGGAACGCTGTTTTCCTGCAGCTCCGCAATATTAGTAAACACTTCTGTGAGCAATGTATATACCTAGCGTTTGTACTAGTCCCTTGCCTGTTTCTCCCAGATCCGCTCCTGGCCATCCCCCCCCCCACCCCCCCGCCCTGTTGAGTGTGGTGGCAAGCAGGTCCCAACATCTTCCAAGTTGTGGCCAACTACTGTCCAGTGAAGCTCACTACATGGGAGAGATGGTAGGAGACAGGCAGGAGGAGGAAGAGGAGTAAGGGTCTCTCTCTTTCTGCATCAAGGGTGGCATCCTCAGCAGTGGTCAAATCTCCTTCATGGTGCCCGCCCAGCCCTGTGGTCCCCACTCCCATCATGTAGCCTCAGCTACGTTTCCAGTGGCCGTACCTCCTGGGCTCTGATAACACTACCACCTCCCTTGGTGCCTACAGATTGAGACCTAGAAACAGCTGGGCTTCCTGCTGCAGTCAGTCTCCACCTCTTATCCTTGTGTCACACTTTCAGCTCTTCCAGCACCGTTGTTACCACTTCCCTATATTCAGTTCTTCCAACTAAGGTACCTGGCATGTGTGTCTCTGGACGAGATTCACACTGGTACTGTGCATATCATTAAAATTATTAAATTCTGCTTGCAAGTCCTGGGGGTGTGGCTGATGCTGTTTTGTGTGTGTTCGGGGATAGCACTGAGAGGTGCTCCTCACCCCTGACACATAATGGTTGGCACAGTTTCGGTCTCCAGAAATCCCACTCTTGGGTATATATCTGGACAAAACTTTCCTTGAAAAAGATACATCCACCCGTGCATTCACTGAAGTTAAGACATGGAAACAACCTAAACATCCATTGGCAGATGAATGGATTAAGAAGATGTGGTATATATACACAATGGAATACTACTCAGCCATAAAAAAAGAACAAAATAATGCCATTTGCAGCAACGTGGATGGAACTGGAGACTCTCATACTAAGTGAAGTGAGAAAGAGAAAGACAAATACCAT
Organism: Phacochoerus africanus; assembly: GCF_016906955.1. NCBI lineage: Eukaryota > Metazoa > Chordata > Mammalia > Artiodactyla > Suidae > Phacochoerus > Phacochoerus africanus. The sequence continues at coordinate 154,487,559 of NC_062551.1, read as the reverse complement.
ATGACATCATTTATATCTGGAATCTATTATATGGCACAAATGAACCTTCCCACGGAAAATAAACTCATGGACTTCAGGCTGTAGTTTTAAACTGGCTGAAGAAAAGCCATGAAATGGCCAATCATCCATGTAAAACACTTATGCTACTTTGGGATTTGACAAGGAACTTCTAAATCCACCTCCCAACCACTCTCCCAATACTGCCTCCTCCACTGAAATGATGCATCTGAGAAAGAGAGGGAATACAGCCCATTCCAGGAACTGTAAAATCACACTACAGACTGGGAGGTTGAGAAGTCTTTGCTGTTGTTGATTTCATGCAATCCCTATGATCTGATACAAACTGAAGGAGAAAAAATAAGGAAGGAAAGGAAGAATGAAGACAGGAAAAGACAGGACAAGGTGCGGTTTTGAAACAAAAGGAGTCCATTAGAAAATTTCAAAATTACAACAGAAAGAAAGCCCTATTTTGTCTTTACAGACTCATAATAGTGCACTTCCTCAATGCACCAAGCATATAGGGCAGGAGACTCAGTTAGCAGTGCCCTTGAGAAACTCTCAACTGTAGAGGACTTCAGATCAACCAACAGACAAGGGGCAGAACATCGATGTAATGAAGTGTGGCGCTTAGTAGAGTCTGGGGCTCAGGAAGCCTGAAAAAGATACACCTGCCCAGAAAAGGCAGGTGAAAGCAAGCATGAAAGTTAGAGTCTAGGGTGTATGACATTACATAAGGGCTGCACCTGCAGCATGTGGAAGTTCACAGGCTAGGGGTCGAATCGGAACTGTAGTGCTGGCTTATGCCACAGCCACAACAGATCCGGGCTGCATCTGCAACCTTATGCCACAGCCACAGCCACAGCCACAACAGATCTGGGCTGCATCTGCAACCTTACACCACAGCTCACAGCTACACCAGATCCTTAACCCACTGAGTGAGGCCAGGGATGGAACTTGCATCCTCATGGACACTAGTCAGGTCTGTAACCTGCTGAGCCACAATGGGAACTCCTGATCTTCATATTTTTAAAGAGGGCTTGATTCCAATACCCTCCCCCTTCCTCCCAGCCACATTGACCTAAGACTCCTCAAACAAGTCAAGACTTCCCTCTCCACTGGCACATTTGGAGCAAATGTACACGGTATGATACCTGACCTCACTCCTAGGACCCCACATACACAGCAGAGAGAAAATTTATTATCATGTGAACCAAGTGGTCAGATTTTTGGTGCTTTAATCTTTCTGAGACATCCTCTCTTATGTCACCCTAACCTAGAGTGTATATGATCTTCATCCCTGAAAATTCTATGAAATATGTGCTGATGATAGAATGTGAGAGAAGAGGGAAAGAGGAACAGTACCTGGCAATGGGGAGGAGAAGAATTTGAAATTTTATGAACACTGATATCTTAGGGGTATCTTTCAGAGAGAAATGGTTATCTGTCTTAGGCCCTAAAATACAAGTTTTATTTGAATGGAGAGAAAGGAGTGGAAGTAGGCTTATGAAAGAATTAATAGCTTAAGGATAGAGTTCCCGCTGTGGCACAGTGGGTTAAGAATCTGATGACAGTGGCTTGGATCTCTGCATAAGCACAGGCTAATCCCCAGCCCAGCACAGTGAGTTAAAGGATCTGGTGTTGTTCCAGCTGTCATGTAGGTCACAGCTGCAGCTCAGATTGGATCCCTGGCCTGAGAACTTCCATATGCTACAGATGTGGCCATTAAAAAAATAATAATTGGAGTTCCCATAGTGGCGCAGTGGTTAACGAATCCAACTAGGAACCATGAGGTTGCGGGTTTGATCCCTGCCCTTGTTCAGTGGGTTAAGGATCCGGTGTTGCTGTGAGCTGTGGTGTGGGTCGCAGACGTGGCTCGGATCCCGTGTTGCTGTGGCTCTGGCGTAGGCCGGCAGCTACAGCTCCAATTAGACCCCGAGCCTGGGAACCTCCATATGCCGCAGGAGCAGCCCAAGAAATAGCAAAAAAAGACAAAAAAAAAATTAACTGCATAAGGAAGTCCACAGAGAGGGGGAGAAGAAGATAAACAGTGACAGAGGAGAATAATTGCCAGGTACCAACCTCCACATGGGCTGTAGTCTGACAGCTCTCCCATTAGCCCTCTTTTACCAGATATAAGGCACAATTTCCACACATAATCGTGTTGAAACATGCGTCGATATTTCACTATATCATCATCTTCAGATACTTGGGGATCTTTAGACAACATGGTGAAATGAAAGAGCCTTGATCCAGGGGTGCCATGAGACCCAGGTCTTCATTCCAGCTCAGCTACATGGCTTACACACATCTTTTCAATTCCCTAGACCTCAGGCTCCTCATTGGAAAGTGGGAATAATATTCACTGACCTGCGATCTGCCTGAAAAGTCAAACTAGACTGTAGCTACCGGCAAACTGTGCCATTCGGGCAGCTCCAGGGCTCTGGCCTGCCTGAATTGCCAGACCAGTGTGACAGGAAACAGACTCTGCCTCTGGGGCCCCAGATTCTGTTACCATATGAGACGGGGGTCCCACCATCCTTGGTGCAGCCCCTCACTCTCCAGGGGAAAACCAGAGGTGTCTTTTAAAGGCCTCTGCCACCTGAACCAGGTGAGTGGCAGCCGCAATCCTCATTCCCAAAACCCACTGACCCAGTGGGACGAAGGAAACCAGCAGCGACCCAGCCAAGGGCAGTGCTAAGCACCCAGAGCCCTTCCCTTGAGGCTGTTCTGTTATCGAACTAGAGTATGTAGTAAAGATCCTTGTGTTTAGTTAGTAAGCACTCCATAACCACCAGTTTTTTTCCCTCCCCTTCTAGCCCCCACCATCCAGAATAAGAAATACAGGTGGAGGAGTTCCCTGGTAGCTATGTAACTAGAAAATATAGAAAATACAGTAAAATATAGTATAATACAAAGCACCTGTAAATAAATCCACCAAAAGGGTGCAGGCCTTTAAGGAGAAACTTATATATTGAAAAACATTAAATAAGAACTAAATAAGTGGATGAAAAGCATGTTTATGGGAAGAAAGCCTTAATATCACAGTGATGTCATTTCCCTGAATTAATCTATAAATTCAAGTAATAGCTCCAATCAAATCTCAGGAAGTATTTTAGTATAAGTTTAAAAGAGAATTATAAAACGTGCATAGAAAACAAAGGCCAAGAAAGGCCGTTATTTTTGAAGAAGGGCTCTGTGGGGGATTTGTCCTGTCAAGTACCAAGGCTTATTATAAGCTATAATAATTATAATAATATTATTATAGCTATAATAATAAAGAAAGTGTGGTTTGGGCAAAAGAGTAGACCAAATATATGCCTAGAAACTAATTCTAAAAGCAGGATGATTTTTTTTTCCCATTCGGATGAGAATAAACACAATGAATTCCTACCTCAATAGACAGACCTAGAGATTATCATACTAAGTTAGACAGTCAAAGACCAACATCATAGGATATCACTTACTTGTGGAATCTGAAAAAAAGGATACAAATGAACTTACTTGCAGAACCAAAACAGACTCAGACTTTGAAAACAAACTTATGGTTACCAAAGAGGACAGATCTAAGGGGAGGGATGGACTCTGGGTTTGGGTTTGGTACATGCACACTGAGGTGTAATGGAATGCTTTGGTCAATAGGGACCTGCTGTGTAGCACAGAGAACTCTACCCAATATTCTGTGCTAATCTATGTGGGAAAAGAATCTGAAAGAGAATGGATGTGTGTATACATATAACTGAATCAAATCACTTTGTTGTACAGCAGGAATGATCGCAACCTTGTAAATCAACTATACTTCATTAAAACTTTATGAAAAAAAAAATCCCTACCTCACACCACACCACACACACACACACACACACACACACACACACACTGGAGAACCTAAATCTGAAAAGCAAAACAATAAAGCTTTTAGAAGATGATAAAGGAGAATATCTTTGTAACATCAGAGTTTTTAAAAAAAGGCTTTCTTAGACATAAAAAGTACTAACCATAAAAGAAAAGATTGATAAATTCAACTCCATTAAAATTAAGAAGTTAGATAGCAGAAGGTTGGCAAGAATCCAGCTTCTATGTGGCCTATAAATCTCTTCAGCTTCCCACGGGAATAAATTACAGTGACCTTTTTTGCATTCATTGAACTATGTTCTAACAATCCACGCCATAGCTCAGATTTAGCATATGGCTGGCTCATCTTTGACTGCATCCACAAGTGGACTGCCAGCGCTTCTGGTCTGACTTGGGTACGTTTGAATGGTTGTATTTTATATTTAGAACTTTTATGAGCATGCATGTAATACCCCTCAAAATAACCTGTCCTGGGATTGAAGACAAGGACCTCCACATGCCACGGTCGTAATGCCTGGCATCGCCCAGCGATCGCGAGCGAATAGCAATGCGGGTCTTCTCTCCCTCACTCTCTGGCAGGGTCTGTATTTTTGTGATCGTTCATGACCCAAGTTGACTGTCATCCTGCTGCCTGTGGGATTTTACTACTATGCCCAAATCGCTGAAGAAAAGTCTGCACCAGCCGCATTAAAGACAGAAAATCCTAAGGGTGGATTCTTGGCTATAATCAACATTGAACCCTATGGGAAAAGCTAATCCACTATCTTCCATATAACTGAGATTTAGTGCAAAAAGCCTGCCAGGGAGCCTCTAAGTCTCCCCCCTTCTCCGCCTCCCACCCCCCGCATTCTTTTCACCAGGCATCCCTCGGCAATACGCTAGCATTCACTCTACATGTTAACATGTGTACGGTAATGTATGAATACAGGCTAGGATCATAAAAAAGGAAACTGTCACCCAAATATGACATATATTTTCAATGACGTGAGCTTTTCCAAGAGGATGTCCCTCGTGTTATATCAAGAGAGAGCTTGTGGTGGCATGATGGTGCCTAATCATAAAACTTTGTTACTGAAAATAAGTTATTTCTGGGGGGCACTCTTAAAACTTCTAGTGTCCAGATACTGAGTAACCAATTAGCGATCATCTATAAATTTCCTTTTGATTAAAAGTATTTCTAGTTGTCATGTTTCCTGTAATGAAAGTGGAGAGTTCCACTGAGTCAGCTATTTTCACAGGACAGATGTGAATAAGTTCTTATGGTTAATGATTCCAAAAGATGTCAAGAACACAGAGATGACTTTCTATAGCTGATTGTTACTATTCATTTCCAAATCCAGATTACAGAACAAAGGACTGACGCCAAAAATGTGTTTCCAGGATCGCTGATCACAAAGCATTTCACTATTGTCAATGGAGGACAATTTACCCCATTTTTTTCATCCACATAAGCTTAATGAATCCCATGAATAAATGTGCACACATTTAATTCAATTCAATCCAGCAGAAACTTACTGGGCATCTACTACCTTCCAGGCACTGCTGTTAAAAGGAGAAGCCATATTTCCTCCCCCTAAGAGCTCATAAATGTCCCTTCTTGGACATTTATTAGACAAGCTACCATTTCTTTCTTACTATCTCTGTAGCAACTAAGCTTCAAATTGCATGAGAAAGTCAATGGAATTTTTTTGTTGTTGTTCTGAGAAGCATATTCAAAAGAATTATATGGAATGATAAACACCAAATATGGACCAGTAGTTATCTCTGCAGGAAAGGAAGGATGATCAGGGAGAGGTTACTGAAGGCTTCAACTACGTTTGCATGGCTTGCTTTCTTAGGCTGGGTAGTAGGGACAGAATTTTCTACTGCATTATTATTTACACATTTTTATATGTCTTAAATACACTCTATGACACTTCAAATCAAACATATCATTTCTCAATCAAACTAACTGTTCTGCTTAAAAATCCTATGTGTTGGGAGTTCCCATCATGGCTGAGCAATTAACATACCCGATTGCTATCCATGAGGATGAGGGTTCGATCCCTGACCTCGCTCAGTGGGTTAAGGATCCAGCATTGCTGAGAGCTGTGGTGTAGGTTGCAGACACAGCTCAGATCTGGCATTGTTGTGGTTGTGGCACAGGCCTGCATCTGTAGCTCTGATTCAACCCCTAGCTTGGGAACTTCCATATGCTGCACATGAGACCCCATAAAGAAAAAAAAAAAAATCTTAAGTGCTTACCTACAAACCTTTTCTCCAATCTCATGAGAAACTGAGAGGGGCTCCTTGAAATCAAAGAGTCTACAGCAAATGAGTCTGTGAAATTCTTAAGGAGGTACATGGGTTTCTTTGCTGTAGGAAATCTCTGAAGCTTCAACAGGTCAGTAAATACTGCCTCTTACTAAGAGTAGGATACATAATGCAGGGCTTCTCAAAATATTTTTGAGCATCGGACATTTTTCCCGCTGAACATTCTTTCTTTTGAAAGACTCCTAACCATCCTGAGGACACCACTGTTCCCTAGAACAGAGTATGGAAAATGCTCTATAAAATAATCCATTTCAGCCACTCATGCCACATTAGAGCCATCCTCGGCATGAAGAAGCGATGAAGCTTTCTGCCCGCCTGTGTCTGTCCTTGTAAGTTCTTTCACTCTGGAATGCCTTCAAACCCTCAGAAACGCCTGATCGACCTTCAGCTTCTGGATAAAATGAAATCTTTTCTGTGAAGCCTCTGCCACCCTTTCCTTTCTCTGGGTAGAAGTAACCCCTCCTCTGGAAGCTTCCGGTGCTGCTGTACACATAGCCTCTGCCCCTCATCTCATGCCACAGCAGCTTCTTTTTATGCATGTAGGCCAGGTGCCCAGATGGTAGGAACTGTACCTTTGCATCTTGGAACTGTCCACAGTGCCTGGCACAGGACCAGAGCCAAGTACCAAGTAGCTGCTGGGAAGAGGTGTTGAATGGACACAGGAGTGATGTCTGTATCCAGGACCTGAATGGCTTCAATCTCTCAGATACTCCTCATGCATATTCATACTTTTCGTTATCATTACTGTGGATTATGACACTCACAGGATCAGGAAAAAACAGAATGAAAAAGAGACAAAGACTGGGATAAACACAAGGAGAGACAAAAGAAGAAGAGGAGATGCTTAACTGATGAAAGAGTGCATGGACAGATCCAGCTGAGAAACAGAGAGTTAGAAATTGGTATGGAGCTCAGAGCTGATACACAGGATTGGTACTTTTCCCAGACTCAGTGTCGGTGGGCAATACCTCTGATCTGTGTTCACTCTGACCTTGGCACCTGTCCGAGAGGGCCTCCTCCAATTTCATCCCCTAAGCCAAACAGCCCACCTTTGCTACCACAACATTTTCATCACTTTAGCTGTGAGTTTTTCTCTTCAGTAGAATTTTATTTCTGTTTCCTTTTCTCTTTATGAGAATCCCCCACTGGCACTGCAGATTGGTTATGTGTCAGGTTAAAATAAAATAATAATAATAAAAGCAAGCTGGCAATTTCTTTCCAATAGAATACGCTGCATATTTCATGAAATAGAAGCCAGAGGAGTTTTATGATTCCCGAACCAAAACCTTCCCATATCTGAGGATTCAATGGAAGAAAAATACGAAGAACATCTCAGAGAAAAAGAACCCTGATCATTTGCTCTACAGCCTAAGGGAAGTGTTTAAGTGATTCATTGACTTCGTGTCCTTTTTCTTTTTCGTACACAAGTTCATATCCTGATATACATTTCAAAGACTGAGTTCAGTGCTAGTTTGCATGGATATAACCCTAGAGGAGGGGCTGTCTTTTCCTTGTGGACATTCTTTTTTTCAGTACAGAACATGTGGCTGGCTTCTGTTCTGAGCCTGGTCATACCCTCCCCAGCCCCCACAATCCCTTCCTGCTCCAGGTCTATTCATATTTCAGGCCACCACTCTCTCCTGACATAAGAGACAGTCTGGTCTAGAAAAAGGAGCGCGGGACAAAGAATTCTGAACTCTGACGGTGCCTCAGCTGCTCTGCAATCTGTGAATTGGAAGAGGTGACTCCTCTAGAGTTCAGTCAAACTAAGAGTCGTTTTATTTCCCTGAAAACAACTGCTGAAAAGTACAATGACATGGAGGTTTTAGCATTATGTGCACTTCACCATTCCCTTCACACAGAGGGGAAATGGTCAAGGCAACATTTCTGATGAGCTAAATAAAAGAAAACCTTTACCTGAAATCCTTCACTATCTCTCTCTCGACCTCCTGGTTAGCAAGAAAAGAAACAAAACAAACTATTGGCCAGGTATTTTAGGATATTTAAACCTTAGGGTATCAGTGACAAAGAGAAAATTTTCTATTATCAAGGGAAAGGATTTTTATTTCCTTTGAAAGATGTTAGTAGTTAAATAATATTACATGCTTGGAACTGTTCTAAACACTCTGTGTTCAATTCCTATAATCCTCACAACAATCTTACGGGGCCAGCACCATTACTTTATTATGTAGAAAACCGAAGCACAGAGAAGTTAGATAAGCTGGTCAAGGCCACACAGCAGGCAGAGCTGGGGGAAATGTGATCTGAACCCGGGCAGCCTAGCACCCAAGTACAGACTTCTAGACACCTGTTCTTGTTGTCGTTTTCTTCTTAGGGCTGCACCTGTGGCATACGGGAGCTTCTGGACTAGGGGTCGAGTCAGAGCTACAGCTGAGGCCCCTGCCACAAGCCATGGCAATAGCGGGGCCAAACCACATCTGCAATCTCTGCCATGGCTTGCAGCAACTGGGGATCCCTAACCCTCTAGGGGAGGCCAGGGATTGAACCCACATCCTCACAGAGACTATGTCGGATCTTTAACTGGCTGAACCACAATGGGAACTCCTCAAACACCTGTTCTACCACCTTTTAATCGGGAGAATCTGTGATTGCCTCCGTTGGTAACCAAGAGGAATAGTACGATCTCTGCAAACCCAGTCACCGAACATGTTCACACAGTAGTGAGATGTGCACCAACACCTGTCACAACACCACAAGTGTTCCAAATGTCCTCCATCAGACTAATGCCCTGTTGGCAACAGAACAACATCTATTTCACATTGTCAGCTCCTGAAATTGGAAACAACCTGTAGTCTGCTCCTACTGCAAGTCTAACTATTCCATTGTTCCCCATTAAATGTGACAACCACCCTGGGAGACAGCTGCGATCACCTTCCCACTCAGAGGTAAGAGACCACAGTTGTTAGGATTGGATGCTTGGATTTAAATTTTACTAGTTGCTGTGTGACCTTGGGGCAGTAATCAACCCTCTCTGTGCCCCACTTTTCTTACCAATCGAGAATAAAAATGCAAGTATCCACTTCCTAGGGTTATAGAAAGATTAAATAAATTAATGCCGGTGCAGTGCTTAAAAGGGTATCTGCTTCTTAGTAAGTGCTGCACAAAGGTTAATTATTCCTACTTTTATTATAAGAGAGGCGATTCGCCAATCCAGTACCAGCCCTTCCAATTCCAAACACCACTCGCTCTCCTTAGCAGAATTCCACGTTCTCTCTTACCAAAAGCTACCATTCTCTTGAAATCCTATGTGCCAGAGCGCCCCAATGAGATAGTTTTCCCCATAAAATCGCTCAAAGCCCCACAAAGTAGATAACATTGTCCCTGTTCTGCAAATGATGAAACAGGTTCTGAGAGATCAAGTGACTTATCTGTCATCACTTAACCAGTGAACATTTTTTTTCCGTTATAGTTATTAGCCCTGAGTAACAATTAAAAGTTCCTGACAACAGCCTTCCATTTATGGAGTTTTTAAAGCACCATCTAAAAGACAAACTGTGATTTTCTTGCTTTGTTAGCTTTATTAGCTTGAGAGGAGGATTGAACCCCAGCAAAAACAAAATATTTGACTTGAGTGAATTATCAAAATGAAATGCTGCCCTGATGAGATACTTCCTCTGCCTGCAGGGTGGCTCCAGACATCCCAAATCCACCAAATGCAATTTTTAAGATGGGTACTATCAGGTTCCAAGCCAAACACCCATCCATTGAACACAAACTACTCTGGAGGGCAGAGGGGAGCAGGAATAGCCTAGTCCTCTTTGGCTTTGGGTGAAAATGAACAATAAGGGATACTATCTCTTCCTGGCTGCCTCACACAATGGTCTGTCTTGCAAATGAAACATACTGTGAAACAGCTTGTGAGATGAGCTTCATCAACAATAAGGAATTTTTATTCAGATTTTATTGTTGAATACAATGAACATGATTAAATGTTTCAGATAAGGACCTATTCAAACCTTAAAGCAAACTAACATCCAAAAGAAAAAAAGAGGAAAAAAAAAAGCCCACTAAAAATCATCTTCGAAATATGCTTTGGGAAGAGATTTAATTGCCAACTTGATGTGTAGAACTGAATTCCCACTTGATAGCGGCACTTCCCAAGAAGATAGCAACAACACGTCCTGCTCCCCACCTTGACCTCTTCTCTCATCCCCTCCAACCCTCCCAGCGTTGCCAAATAGTTACAATGTCAGTCTTTCAAATCACTGCATTTTTGAACTTCCTAAACCTTTAAGAGGGCCTCTGTGTATGGTAAAGAACAATAGCGCTTCAAAAGCCGTTTCTTGGAGTTCTTCAATACTCCATTTGAATGCTGGGGTTTCAATCAAGGACATCAGCAGACAATTTCTGATTTCTTAGAAGTTGACTTTTATATAGCTTTGATGAGGTGGCCCTTCTCAGTAGGAAATCAAGGAAATCTTTGATCCCTTTCAGATTCCAGAATTGTCACCAAGCCTTGTCACGACAGGGAGTGAAAGAGATGGGGGCGGGGGGTGCCGTGGAGTGTTCCTACTCAATCCAACCTCTCCCCTCCTCGTCTGTCTTGCCTGTGGAATTCAGGGTTCCATCCAGAATCACTCATTGTTGAGATAATTAAAACAATGCGTGCTAATTCAGGGGGTGGGGACGGTTTATAATTTTATGGATTTCCCCAAGACCTATAATTGGCATATAAATGTACAAACGTGAACCAGATAATTAGGGGGTTCTGAACGCAAGCCACCTTTAATTTATATGATTACTCGAAAACATGTTAAGTGTGATGAAGTGTCAGCGGAACCCCCACAAGGCCTGTATACAAAACCATCAACATTTTGAAAGTGCGTTGAACGGACCAGCAGGAGGGGCGCACGAGGAATAGAGAAGCAACAGTGGCGGATCCTTGCTCGGGTCCCTGCCTGCGCGCTAGGAGCTACATTGTAGCATCCTTCTCTTGGACTCGCCCTTCCAGCTCCGGGCAGGGGGAAGACGCACTAGCTTCTACAACCTCTCCATTCACCCCTCTTTCTAAAGGAACTAAGCCCAGGCGTGCGCCGGCATCCAAAAGCACAGACACCCGACCCACGCGGGCACGCACCCCACCCTCAAAGACACGAGCGGGAGCGCACCGATGCCCGCGCCGCGGCGCTCTCCACTCCGCCCGCCAGCAGCCGGCAAAAGCCCGACCGCGGTAGCCCAGCTCCCCCAGCCTCCCCACCCCCCACCCCATTCCTCTAGATTCTCCCAGCCCCGGCGGAAGTGCCCAGGCAGACCCCCAACAATGAGGACTTGTGTGCAGCAGTTGGGGGTGGAGGGTAGTTTACAGGGAGTGAAACATACACAGTCTGGTGTGGCCGGGAGGGAACAACGCAGGAGCCAAGTGGCATCCACCTCCTCAAGCAACCCTCCCTCGTGCCCCTTCCCCCGCCCCGTCCCGTACACTAGCAGTACCACCAAATTAAAAAAAAAATTTAAAAATTGCTAAAGGTGCTTTAAAAAGTGCACGGAAAACATGCGCCCTCCCATCAGGGGTCACAGTAATACGCAGCGGGACTAGCCAACGTGGAAAAGAGAGTCCTGGCCGCAGCAACCACGGTTTCCAAATTTACTTAGTACACTCCGCCAACAGGGCCTTTCCGACGCCACGACACAACCTCTCCCACCCTTGACTCCCTGGCTCCAGGCGCTCTCGTCGGTTGAGTCCTCCTTTTAGGGCTCCTTTAGGAACCTAACCACGCGGATTTTAAAGTTTCCCAAATGGGGGGCGGGAGGGGGCAGAGCATCGAGTCCGGAGTAGGGAGAAGCAAGAGCAGAGGGCTGGGAAGGAGCGCTCGGGGCGGGGGCGGGGGGGGGGGGGATTGCTGGGGAGTAGAATGGGGGGGGCGGCAGCTGAGAATGGACCGAGTCCTTGGAGGACTGGGGAAGAGATGGGTTCCGAGGAGACGCGGGGTCCAGCTCTGACGTTGTTTGCAAAAGGGCAGCGTAACTAAGATAGTTCCGGTTTTTCGACCGGTCGTGGCAGAACCGTGGCGCTGCCAAGGAGCAGGGAAGTGAAAACCTGATTTATCCAAGTAGGAAAGAGGCCCCGACCCCGGGGGTGCTGCTGAGGAAGCGGCTGGGAGGGCTCGGGAGTAGCCGGTAGGTTTTGCAGTAAGAGAGGACAGGATCGTGGGTGGATACAGCCGGGGCCGCAGGAGGGAGAAGGGTGCAGGGAGTCCCGGAGCAATACAAGTATACTGGGTGAGCAGGTGGAAAGAGAACCGCGCGTGGACAGAAGTAGGGGAGATTGGGAGTGGAGCGGGGAGACCCAGAAGGAAGAAGCAGAGTCGCCTTCCCCCCCAGCAAGTGGAGGAAAAGGACAGAAAACTGCAGTCGCCATCCCAGCCAAACTCCCGAGAGGTGTGCCCCAGGAACCCTACTCCGAGCCCGGGGGCTCCGGCTGATCTACCCCGACGCCGTGTCCCCGCCCGGCACCTGCGGGCGCTGAACTCCGGAGCGGCCGCAAGCCCCCGCCGCGCCTCACCTCGGCTCGTCGAGAGCATCCTCCTCTGCAGCCGCAGCCGCCCAGAAAGCGGCTCCCCATGCCCGGCGGGCGGCGGCACTCAGGCGCGCTCTCCAGCCGGGGGAAGCCCGGACGAGCGCCGAGCTCGGTCCATCCTCCCCGGGAGCCACGGGCCCCGCGTCAGAGCAGGGGGAGGAGACCGCCCGCACGCAGACCCGCCTCCTCCCGCGCCCCCGCCCCGCCAGCCCCGAGCCTGCAAGGCGCCCCGCGGCGCGGCTCACCTACCCGCTGCCGGGCTGCCACCGTAGCCTGGCCCCCGGCCGCGCGCCCCTCGCCCGACGCCCCGGCCTTGCGGCTCCTGCTCCGGCTCCTGCCCAGGCGCTCTGTGCGCCGCCCCAGCGCGCTCCAAGAGCCTAGCCAAGTCGCGCTGGCGACGAGGAGGAGGAGGAAGAGCGAGCGAGCGGGGGCGCCGCGGTTCGCAGTCGCGCCTCCAGAGCCCTGGTGCTCATTCCTCATCCCGGCGTGGAAGGGGGAGAGCGGAGCCCAGAGCCCTGGGTCCCCGCCCCGGCTGCGTGGGCGGAGAGAAAGTGAGGGGGAGATGGGGTAAAAGCCACCAGACTCGGATTTTTCAGAGTATCCACTGTTTTTGCCACCATCACCACCAGCTGCCCCCGCCGGGCCTTCTTAATTTTCCCAAGTGTTTGCTCTTTTATCCAAGCCTCTAAACACGCATATTGCCAAATATAAAGAGCGCTAGTGCGCGAAAATTCTAGGGCAGGTCCCGCGCGGGCCTGTTGCCCCCACTCCCCTTAACAGAAGGGGGCGCTGGTTCCCAGCGGCCAACTCGGCTCCTGTGCCCCTGGCTTCACCGAGGCTTCCCAGAGAAAAGTTGTGCCAGAGAGAGAGGAGGCGTGTATCTGGCACGCTTTCGCGAGTCCTAGAGAGGGACTCAGGCCCCTGAGGCCTGGCAGGCCCAGTTAAACCCCAAGGCTTCCTCCTCTCATCCACCCTCCCAAGTCTGGTTTTCAGGATGCCTGTAAACGATCCCCTGATTAGGACACCAGCGAGGGAGAAGACCCCAGCCAGGAAGCAAATGGTTGCTCCCGACTTCTGCTCCTAGCTTGCAAAGATCGGCCAGATCGCGAAAAATACTGTGTCAATCTGAATATTCCTCTGCCCTGAGACTGGGTTCAACTCCCGTGAATGTCTGTAGCAGTACACCCATCTCCAGAGCCCCAGATGCCACGTGTGGGAGGAATAAAAAAAGTCCAGGCAAGTCCTGCTCTGTGTATTGCAGCAGGGCTCCAGGAAGGAAAGGATGAGAGAAGCAACAGTTCCTTAAAAAGTTTATTTTTATTCTTTTTAGGGGCCACATTCCTGTCCTCCAGCTGGGTAATAAGAAAGCTAATGTGGCAGATTTGGGTTTTGTTTTGTTTTGTTTTTCCCCTCATAGCTTCCATCACTCACCCATGAAAATTTAATGAAGCATTTAGAGTTATTACCACCAGAGTCAATGGGCTAAAAATATTTAGCCTAATGCACTCCTTGTGGAGCCAGTAGGTCCATGGCTGGTACAAAGTCATCGAGAGACCCTCCCTGTCTCCACAAAATTCACGACCCATTAAACTTATTCCATAATAACAGCTTCTATACAAATGGAGGCCCCAGCAAACGGAGGCTGTCATGCACCTCCTGAAAAGATAGCAATTTACATGGAGACAAGAAAAATGTGTGAGGTCATTGGCAGGATGCAATCTCCGGAGAAAAGTTCATGGGAGGAAACTCCCAACAAGGTGGGAAAGAGGTACCCCTGTGGACATGACTCTGTATTTACTTCAGGATGTGACCAGCCAAGCTAATGGTGGGGACCAAGAAAGCGGCTCACGTCTGGCCAACTTTCCTAAAGCTTTACAACCCAAATGTCCATCGACAGAGGATTGGATTCGGAAGAGGTGGTATATATACACAATGGAATACTACTCAGCCGTAAAAAAGAATGACATAATGCCATTTGCAGCAACATGGATGGAGCTAGAGAACCTCATACTGAGTGAAATGAGCCAGAAAGACAAAGACAAATACCATATGATATCACTTGTAACTGGAATCTAATATCCAGCACAAATGAACATCTCCTCAGAAAAGAATATCATGGACTTGGAGAAGAGACTTGTGGCTGCCTGATGGGAGGGGGAGGGAGTGGGAGGGATCGGGAGCTTGGGCTTATCAGACACAACTTAGATTTACAAGGAGATCCTGCTGAATAGCATTGAGAACTTTGTCTAGATACTCGTGTTGCAACAGAAGAAAGGCTGGGGGAAAAATGTAATTGTAATGTATACATGTAAGGATAACCTGACCCCCTTGCTGTACAGTGGGAAAAAAATAATAATAAATAATTAAAAAAAAAAAGAAAGAAAGTGGCAAGTGTTGCTCCAGGACACTTAAGATACATTCCATAAGAAGTTCAGGCTAGCCAGGTCACTCTAATAAGATTAATAAAGCACTGCAGTTTCCTCCTCTGTAAAGACAGACTCCTGGAATCTGAACTCAATGCAAAAAAAAAAAAAAAATAGGGGACATGGACAAGTCGCAGAAGACATCATTGAAATAATGGAGGACAGTGTAGAAAACTGTTTGATGCTTCAAACAGCTGGGACAAATGTGCAACCTGGACGTAGGTCTAACTTTTCATTGACTCTACCAGAGAAATACTCAATGTTTGAGACAGCTGTGGAATATCAAAACCATTTACATACATTTTAAGTTGTTGCCCTCACGGCCCCCCTTCTACCTTGTTCTGTTTTCAAGTGAGGTAATGATAACAGACTTTGTATCAAATGCCAGACACTGAGTGGCTGAGTAATAAAAATGAAGACACGCATGTAAAACTCTATCTCTATGCAGTGTCTAACAAGGTCCACCATGGAAACTCAGCAAATTCCCATTAAATCTGACAGAGGCAACAAGCTACAGCTGTTCCCAATTCCAGGCTAAAAGGAAGAGTGATAACAGATTCTAATTGGAGGCAAGCTGCCCACCAAGGACCTAATAGCCTGCAAAGTTAAATCAAACCAGATCTTAAAGTATCATTTTAAGTTATGCTAAAAACATCCAAAAACAATTCATTTAAATATTAGGGTTTTTTCTCTTTTCTTCCCTTTTGAATACCATTTGTATTATGTGTGGCATAAAGAAGAAAATCAACAAACCTTTCTTTATCATCTGCTCTGAGAAGTAGCAAAGTAATAAGACCAGCAAAGATGTATGATGGCTTATTATGTTTCCGGCAGGGTTCTGGGTACCTTCTGTACGTTAACTCCTTTAACCTTCATGACAGCCAAGCCCAGAAGTGCTCCTATTCATCTGTACTAGGCAGAATATGGACTTTGGAATCTGGTAGGCCTGCGTCATCTGTGACAAGTTCCTTGCCTCTCTGAGCTTCAAAATTCTCAGTTATGTAACAGTGATACCTGCATCATGACATCATGCAGGTCTTAAATGGGAAAATATATTGAACATGGCTAGCACTGAGTCACCCAGTAAACACTGGTTCTTTTTCTAGAATCATTCCAAAATAGTTCACTTAAAATTAATAAGCATTCCTGCAGTCCATTTTATATATCAGGCATTGTTTTAAGCATTGGAAATAATGACAGTAAATCAGAAATAGACCTGACTTGGAGGAGCTCTGAGGCCACTGAATAAAAAACGTAGGTATGAGTAGCATGCAGATGGGCAGAAAGGCATTTTATTTTTTATTGTTTTTTTTTTTTTTTTTTTTTGGCCATTTCTTGGGCCACTCCTGCGATATATGGAGGTTCCCAGGCTAGGGGTCTAATCGGAGCTGTAGCCGCCTGCCTACGCCAGAGCCACAGCAACGTGGGATCTGAGCCGTGTCTGCAACCTACGCCACAGCTCACGGCAATGCCGGATCCTTAACCCACTGAGCAAGGCCAGGGATCAAACCCGCAACCTCATGGTTCCTACTCAGATTGTTAACCACTGCGCCACGACAGGAACTCCACAGAAAAGCATTTTATTGAACTTTACACAAGCCATCCCAAGACGCATGATTCTTAAGACACCCAGAGGGGGAGCCTATGTAAGCACTGATTGAGACAGACCTATGATTGAAAGTAAAACCAAATGTCAGAGGTCACAAATCTAACTAGCAATAATTATTCCTCCAAAGAAAAGGATGAAAAGTATCTCATTTTGTGTATTATATATTATTTAAAGTTCTGTTTATTCCTATAATCACTTCAAATATACCTCTCATTGGATGGAGTAGAATAAAATGGATTTGTGATGTAAGCCCTGGGTGTTTCAAACTCAAGTTATTACATAGCCACTGTTCATTAAACAGTTTGTAGTGTTTGCATATGCCAGGAATATGCTCATATTTCTCTACACATAAAGCTCTCAAATTAATAAAACTTGAATAATATTAAGTAGGAATATTTCTATTCAGCTTATTAGAGATAGCATGTGTTCAAAGTATTCTAATATATAGAATGCATACAATTTCAAAGGTTAATACCAAAAGAGACATAAGCCTCTCATGGTCTCTTTCATTCAAGCTCAGGTTCACACTCAGATTCTATAATTCATTTATTCAAAAAGTTTACTGATTGCTTACTTTATGCTAGGTGCAATGGCATTGGCAGGGAGAGAAAACAAAAAGTGAAACAAAACAACCAAAAAAAACCAAAACCCCAAAACTTTCTCTTAAACAACTCAAAGGCCCATCACATTGCACTTGATAAATGCTCTGATGGTGCTAAGTGTGGGATGCTAGGAGAACATTAGATCCAGGCATATAACCCAGAGTAGGAAGAAAGTGGTACCATCTTGAAAGATGACTAAATTCCTAGATGAAGCAGGAAGGGTATTGCAGACAAAGAAAAAAGAATTCACAAAGACAAAGAAGAGATTCTTCTCTGGATGAGGCTGTAGTTAACTCTAGAGAAGCACCATAAACAAATTGCAAAGGGTCTTGTTTACCACTTTCAGGACTTTGGAATTTAGTTTGAAAGTAAAGAGGTCCACTTTAAAAAAAGCAGAAAAAAAAAATTTTGCAAAACCTTTCAGTAACCACATTTCAGATACTTTTCTTGTATGTCGTGGACACACAAGTAAAACATCCAGTTACTATTTCTCTTCTGAAGTCAAGAAAATAAGAAAAGGAATTCCCATTGTGGCTCAGCAGAAACGAATCCGACTAGTATCCATGAGGATACAGGTTCAACACTTGGCCTTGCTCACTGGGTCGGGAATCCAGCGTTGCCTGAGCTGTGGCAGAAGTCAAAGACGCAGCTTGGACTCCAAGTTGCTGTGGCTTTGGGGGTAAACCAGCAGCTGTAGTTCTGATTAGACCCCTAGCCTGGGAACTTTCATATGCCACGGGTGCAGCCGTAAAGAGAAAAGAAAAAACACTTTTGATATAGCTCCATCAAAAAAACCAAAGTTCTCTTCTTTCATGATACTGGCCTTGCTTGATTCCAGGGAAAGGCTGTGTGTCAGTATTACTAAAGTTGACTCTGCCTTGCAGTTGCTATAAATAGCACTCTTTTTATTTTTCCAAGGAGGAGGTGGAGAAGAGTAGCGACACTGCAGTTGTATTTATGCCACCAATCTGCTCTTTTTAGCTAAATGCACAGTAGAAACAAAGTAGGGGGCTAAGGTGATTGTCAAAGGGCTCTTAAGTTCCAATACAAACCTGTAATTTTTTTTCACTCATAAAGTAGAACTTAAGGTGATATTAGTGCTTGAAAACAGTAGACTAAAAGCTCTCAGAAAAATGATTGAGAGTTTCTGATGCCCAGAGAATATCAGAAGCAGAGAAGAATCAGCACACCATAGCTGCCATGTACTTTGTGGCTACTATGTTAAAGGTATGACGAATATTTGTTGTTTGCCTCTTGGAGGCCATTCTTCTTCCTACTGTAAACACCACTCAGATTTCATTGGGGCACCATTCTCCCAATCATATTTTTTCCATCATGTTCTGGGAGAGCTGATTTTACCCCCAGCTCCAGGGATGGACAAGTACATCACATCTCTTGGCCACAATTTAGGGATGGTCAAATGGGTGACCTGTGTACTTCTGATAGAACAACTGGGAAAGTGCTTTCTCTTTACCATTGGACTGAATACTGGAAAGTCTATAGTTGCAGGAACACATTACATAAGAAAAGCCTTTGGAAAAGTAAAATACCAGAGAAGAAAATAGGGCTAAGAGATGGGGAAATAGAGATTTATGGGGGGTATTGTTGAAGGGCTTTGGTTCAGTCATGCCTGAAGCCAACTGCCATTCCCCCACCCAGACTTTTCAGTTATATGAGCCAAAATACTCCCTCCATTACTTAACTAATTTGAATTGTTCATTGTTTTTCCACTTTTGACCAAAAGAATTCTAATATACCAAGTATTGCATTATGAACTTTCTAAGTTACCCTTTTTAATAATAAAAGAACAAAGCTATTTGCATATATTTACACTTGGCTTTGTTCTAATAATAACATGAACCTACATTTTACAGTTTAGAAATAAACTCGGAGAGGTTAAATATCTTACCAAAGTTACACAGCTGGTCAGGCAGCTGAAAAATGAAAAATTTAAATGCCATTTACAGTAGCTCACCACAAAAGACTTAGGAGTAGATTGAACAAAAGTTGTGCAAGGTTTCTGTACCGAAACTTACAAAATGTTGATGAAAACAATTACAGAAGACCCAAATAAATGGAGAGGCATACCATGTTCATGGTGTGGAAAACTCAATGTTGATGACACTTCTCTTCATGTTGAACTGTGCATTTAACACAGTCCCAGTAGAAACCTCAGCACACTGTTTCAAGAAATTTAAACTAAGTTTAAAATGTGTATGGAAATGCAAGGAGACTTAGAATAGCTAAACAATACTAAGAAAGAAGAGAAAAATTAGCTTGGAGGTTCCCACTGTGGCACATTGGTTAAAGCTTCAGCATTGTGAGTTCCTGTTGTGGCCCAGCAAGTTAAGAATCTGACTCTTATCCATGAGGATATAGGCTTGATCCTTGGCCTTGCTCCGGAGGTTAAAGGATCTGGCATTGCCATAAGCTGTGGTGTAGGTCACAGATGCAGCTCAGATCTGGTGTTGCTGTGGCTGTGGCATAAGCCAACAGCTGCAGCTCTGATTTGATCCCTAGCCTGGGAACTTTCATATGCCACAGATGCGGCGCTAAAAAACAAAACAAAACAAAAAAAACGACATTAAGAAAAACTCCAACTGGGAGAACAAACTCACAATTCATATATCTGACAAAGGACATAAATCCAGCAAATATAACTAACTCCTATTAACTAATAATGAAAAGAAAAACAACCTAATTGAAATGGACAGCACACTTGAACAGACACTACAAAAGAAGATATACTGAATAGCTAATAGGCATATGAAAAGATGCACATCTTTGATCATAAGGAACATGAAAATAAGACCATAATTTGAAATATCACTTCACACACACTGAAATGGCTAAAATTTGAAAGTCTAGTAACAGTAAATATCAGTGAAGCTGTAGTGCTCTCATACATTTCTGTGAAAGTGTAAAATGGTATTGCAATTTTGAAAAACTGCCTGATACATTATTACCAAGTTAAGGGTACACCTACTCTGGGTAATTGTAGGCATTCTGCGCCTAGGTATTTACCCAAGAGAAATAAAACATATACACATACACACACTAGAAAGCTTATAGCATCTTTACTCATAATAGGTCAAACTGGACAGGACACAAACTCCTTCCCATAGTAGAATGGATAAAGAAATTGTAGGAGTTCCCGTCGTGGCGCAGTGGTTAACGAATCTGACTGGGAACCATGAGGTTGCAGGTTCGGTCCCTGCCCTTGCTCAGTGGGTTAACGATCCGTGAGCTGTGGTGTAGGTCGCAGACGCGGCTCGGATCCTGCGTTGCTCTGGCTCTGGCGTAGGCCGGGGGCTACAGCTCCTATTCGACCCCTAGCCTGGGAACCTCCATATGCCACGGGAGCGGCCCAAAGAAATGGCAAAAAGACAAAAAAAAAAGAAAAAGAAAAAAGAAATTGTAAACGATCCCTACAGTGGAGTTCTACTAAGCAAGAAACAAAATAAACTTTCAGTATGTACAGCAAAATGGATAAATCTCTTAAAAAATATTGAGCAAAAGAAGCCAGACTCAAAAAAAGGGCATTATTATGATCCCATGTATATGATGTTCAAAAACAGGGAACATAAAGCTGTGATAAGAAAAGGTATAATACTAGTTGCCCATGTGGAGAGGGATTACCTGGAAAGGGCCACGAGGTATTTTCTGGGATAATGGAATATACCTTCTCTGTAATGTAGCGTTACTTTATAAAGGTAAATACATTTGTCGAAACTGATGAAACTATTATTAAGATCTATGCATTTCAATATAGGTCTATTTGGTGGGAATGTAAATTGATGCAACCACTATGGAATACAGTATGGAGGTTTCTCAAAAAACTTAGAGTAGAATTACCATATGATCTAGCAATCCCACGCCTGGGCATCTATCTGGAGAAAACCATGACTCAAAAAGACACTACATGTACCCCTATGTTCATTGCAGCACTAGGTACCTTAGCCAAGACATGGAAACAACCTAAATGTCCGTGGACAGAGGAACGGATAAAGAAGATTTGTACATATATACAATAAAATATTACTCAGCCATAAAAAAAGAATGAAGTAATGCCATTGGGAGCAACATGGATGGACCTATCATACTAAGTGTAGTTAGTCAGACTGTGAGAAACAAATATCATATGATATCACTTGTATGTAGAATGTAAAAAAAAAGGATACAAATGAACTTCTTTGCAGAACAGAAACAGACTCATAGACTTTGAAAAACTTATGGCTACCAAAGGGGACGGATGGGGAGAGGGAGGGGCAGACTGGAGGTTTGGAATGGAAATGTCCTAGAATTCAGTTGTAATGATGGTTGTACAACAATAACTATAATAAAATTCATTGAATTACAATATTTTATCTTAATTGAAACAATTTGTTTTTTGTCTTTCTCTCTCGGGTCATACCTGTGGCATGAGGTATTTCCCAGGCCAAGGATCAAACCTGAGCCACAGCAGTGACAATGCTGGGTCCTTAACCTGCTGCTCCACTAGGGAACTCCTAAAATTTTTTTTAAAAGAGCAGGCACAGAGTACGTGGAGCAGCCAGTCAGACACCACATCTTTATAGGAATCTCTCTATGATGGCCCAACACAGATATCTATGCTAATATGAAAATGTTCTACTCTCATTATAAAAAAGAGTGTTGTATGCTATACATAGCACTGCCAAAATAGTGAATGTTTTTCTAAGTATCCCTTAAAGTACATTAATGCAAGAATAGTTAGCCTGAAATGGAGCACCTTCCATGTAGGGATGATGTGGGTGTCGTCAGAAGACAAAGAATTTTCTGGCACAGGAGTTAATCAGTATAGGCTGGATGATGGTTTGGCAGGAATTCAATGGAAAAATTCAGGCTTCAGATGGAGGAAGTGAATAGGGGAAAGAAGTCTTCAGCAGTAAGACTTTTAAATTCTCCTTCTAAACCCTGGTGTTCTATTATACCTTACAGAATTCTTAGCAAAAAGCTCTGAAACCATAGTCACACCTTCAGTAGTTCTGTCCTTTCCTGTCCCAAAAAGCCAATAAGAGGCTCTAACTCTATAATGGAAGATACAGACTGGATGGTTGAATCTGTATGAAAACCCCACAAGGGAGAAGTCGCCACTCTTTCCTGGAACACACTGATGCAAATCATACTTTATAAAATATTTTTTAAAATAAAAAGAATGTAATTGCTCACTGAATTGTAATATGAATGCAAATTAACTTTCTGTAATTATACTGTGCAATTTTCTACTTTAAAAACTTAGAAAATGGAAGAGACCTGATAAGTAATTTGAACTTAATTCTTCATTGTGTTCCTTCATTATGCAATGGTTACCATAAGCAATTTGCTCTGTTTTTAATGTTAAAGTGTTTTTAGTTCATACCTGTACATTGACAGGACTCAAAAGAGACCATTCAATATATACAGATACTTGTTTTTTCTCCCCACAAGTGCACCATAGAAATAAGGAAGATAAAATTAATACTGCGCAAGGGAATGTGTGAAAGATTCTTAATATATTTTCATTTTGGAAACTTACAGCACATTAAGTGCCTCTATCCTAAGCCCTCGATGGGTTTTAAGTAATCAGGGAATTCCTACCCAAATAGGAGTCAGATGATCAGCATGCACACATTAATGGCAAGACTTTGGCATAGAAGTAAAGAAAATGCATGCTAGTCGCAGCCCTGCCACTAATTAATTGTGTGACCTTCCCTATTCAGGTCCTCATTTCGCTCATATGTAAATTAAAAGGTTGGGCTAGGTGATTTCTAGCTTCTGTCCCAGCCCTTACAGTCGGAAATTGCTCTGCACTCACTCTTTGCTTTGCATTGTTTAAGCAACATGAGTGACAGTAAATGAATTTCTTATTTAGAATTAATGACTGTCTGAATGAACTGCGAGCCCTCTAGTTCAGTCATTCATTGCTAGAGAATGTCTAACACAAAGATTATCTGTGATGATGCAAATGTAAAAAATAATAATTACCCGTTTTCATGCTAATAATAATTTGCATGTGTAGTTCCCTCAGTGTGGATCCTGTTAACTGCAAAGCAAAGAGGCAGAGAGCTGGGTATCTCATTAAGTAGCTGCACAGTGTAGTGGAAAGAGAGTGGGCAAGGCTTGGAATCACAAGACATTGGCTTGATAATTCCTGAGACTAATAACCATATGAGTCCTCGGTAATTTCATCCCTTAGACTGGAGACTCTCAGTTACTTTCCTGGAAGATAAAAAATTAAACACATAGTGAATGGCAAGGAATTTGGTCATCTGTATTTGTAAATGTCTCATTTAATCCTCTCAACAACTCTGTGAAGTAGGTGCTACTGTTATCTCTATTTTCCAGCCCCCCCCCCAAATGAAGGTAAGAGAAGTTTAATAACTTATTCAGGGTCACAGCCCATGATATGTGTCTGTTCCATCTATCCAGAGTGGCTAGTAATATCTCTTCACCTTCTGGAGTCTCATAACAATGTATACAGGTTTTTTTTTCTTGCAACATATATAATCTCATCATTGCACAACTAATGGTATTATGAATGTCCACTCCTCATGTATAAAATGGAATTTAAAGTGTATTTCTCTAAAGGATACTCTTTAATTCCCTCTTTAGCATTCATCCCACCTATACCCACTCCATATCTCCTTTCCTAAAAACCCCAATTTCCATTTGGGGGAAGTTCGTGATTTCTCAGGAGCCAACTCCATCCGCAGCTCTAGATTGGAGCACATGACCTAAGCTAAGCCAGTCAGTACACTCCATCATACTCCATCCCCCTGACCAAAGAGGTTGATTCAGGGGCTGGCAGACAACATAACCCTGTCCATCCAGACTTCTGCTGGAAATACTGAGACAAAATGAACCTGTATCCAAGGAGGCAACAGTGCATGTCCCTAAAGGGAACAGCCTTTATGATAAAGTTGGACCTAAGGATGTCAAAGCAGAGAGACCAAAAGAAACCACATCCTGTTCCATCACCGAGTCACTGCCAAGAGCCAGCATTACCTTAAGAGTAGCATGAGGCAATATATCCTTTTTATTGTGTTAGCCAACAGTATTTGCAGTTTTCATTACTTTCCATGAAAACCATGCCGTCAACTCAGTGAAGAGGTATTAGAGACGACGTACATAATGAAGTCATGAATGAGAAACTGTAAAAAGCGACACAATCGTAAAGTTTGACAGTGGTGATCATGACAACAATGAAAATGATGATGGAAGTGAAAAAGGAAGTGAGTGCCTTTCAACAAATACGGTGCCAAAATTCCATGTAGATCCGAAGTGTCCCTCTGTGGTTAAACAACCAGCTCATTCCTCAATGTTCCCACGATTCATCTTATAATGTTCTAGCAGCATACTCTTATGCAGTCCTGATCAAACCACAGCAGATGATGGATCTTTTCCTGACCACGCTTGATAGATGTCTACCACCATGACTTCGCTCATGCTCTTTTCTCCTCCAGAATCGCTCTTTCCATTCCCATTTATTGAAATCCGTCTCAACATACAGGTCCTAGTTTAAACGAAGCTCCTCCCCATCCCCTAATCATTCTCTCTTTTTGTTTCCTTTATACGTTCTGCCTGCTTAGAATCCTGATCCCTGCCATGTGTTGGAGCCATTTTTCACATGTCTGGATGCCCCATAGAGGCTGTAATCTCGTAGAGTAGATACTAAGCTCCTTACGAACAGCAGAGAGAAAGAGACGTATGTAACATCTGTCACCGCGCTAATGTCGAGGGTGACTCAGCCGATGTGGTTGTAATTCCACCATTGAGCAGCCATCAATCAAAAGCCTATAAGGAGCACCTTATGAAGAGATGAAAACACTTTACAATTAAGAATGCTTAGATTACAGTCTAACCAGGAGTTGTGTCGGAAGACAGGAGAATGGATGACGGAGGAAGGAAGGAAGTTGGGAAGGAAGGAAAGGAGGAAGGGGGGGAGGAAGGAAGGAAGCAAGGAAGGCAGGCAGTTAGGCATGTAGAGGGGAGTATGGTTTGTGGAAGGTTGTTAAAGAATGCTAAGGCGAAGTTCTCCATGGGAGATAAAACACGGTCAGAGGCTCCTGTTAGCCACCGCTATTCTCTAAGGGCTACTACCCCCAGGGTGATTAGAAATATAGTCTTCTTTATATGTGTTCCAGGTAGCAGTATTACTGTCTGTTTATAAATATAGAATAAAACATGAATAGTGATTGAGATGATGCTTTTATTTTTTTTAATTTTTTTTTGTCTTTTTGTTGTTGCTATTTCTTGGGCCGCTCCCTCGGCATATGGAGGTTCCCAGGCTAGGGGTCTAATCGGAGCTGCAGCCACCGGCCTACGCCAGAGCCACAGCAATGCGGGATCCGAGCCGCGTCTGCAACCTACACCACAGCTCACGGCAACGCCGGATCGTCAACCCACTGAACAAGGGCAGGGACCGAACCCGCAACCTCATGGTTCCTAGTCGGATTCGTTAACCACTGCGCCACGACGGGAACTCCTGAGATGATGCTTTTAAATGACAGCTTCCTTTCTAATACTATTCTGATCCTATGAAGGTGTGAATTTGCGTGAGTTCTTTAACCCTCAGCTGCACTTATTTCTGCTCCAAAATGATATGTGATTCTAGTGCCTATTTTAATGATTAAATAAAATAATCCTCATAAATGTTTATCGTACTACTTGGTGTATGGTAAGAAACTTAATAAATCAATGGTTATCAGTAGAAGAGGTTGCAGTAGCAACCACTAAGTTGTATGTGGCTATCTGTGGTTCACTCAGCTGTTTCTAGAAAAGTGACCCTTGGGATAATAGGACCCTTGTTCCAGCATATAGCCATGAAAAGCTTTGGTAACACCACTGGCAATCCTGCTATTCAAGCTGCCTTAAAAAAAGGCCCTTTGGGGTACCCATGTAGCTCCAAGTTAAGGATCCAACAAGTATCCGTGAGGATGTGGGTTCGATCCCCAGTCTCTATCAGTGGATTAAGGATGCGGCACTGCCACTAGCTGCAGTGTAGTTTGCAGATGTGGCTTGGATCTGGTGTTGCTGTGGCTGTGGTGTAGGCTGGCAGATGCAGCTCTGATTAGAGCCCCCTAGCGTGGGAATTTCCATGTGCCTCTGGTATGCCCGCCCTCCAAATAAAAATACCAAAAAAAAATTAATAATAATAATGCCCTTAGTCATGCTAAGCATAATAAGCATTAAGGCATTGGTATTTTTTTTTTATTATTTGAGTGAACTTCTTTCCTCCCAAGCCAATAATCATTGATCATAAAATTCCCCATGTTTGCCAACATTCACTGGGGTGGCATATTATAGCACATCATATTCAAGATTATCCCTATAGAAATGTTACCTTTGTGCTCTTGCATTTTCTGTATGCTTTCCTGAGTGGGAGATAATGGGTAGAGATACAGCTGACATGTGAGACCCAGGGAAGAATGCTGCCCCAAGAAGGTCATGTGCCACATGTGTGTCAGTGCAAATTATTTTGGAAACTATGGATACAGGTGAATGGAACCTATCAAAAGACTTTAGACATTTGAGGGAAAGGGTCCATCCTTTTGATAGCAGAAAGAACACCAAGTACCACATCCAACTCACCCTGACTTCAGGTGTTTCTTTCCACCCCCTAAGGCTGCATCACACCCCACCCAACCCCCACTACTCCTGTACACTGAGAAGAGAAGAGCCGAGATCTTGAGTATTCACTTAAAAATAAAAGCTAAACAAGTCTATCATGGGCACATAATGTTACTTCCAGAAGAAAGTTAGCATTTCCTGCCAAATTCTAAAAAGGGACACTTAGTCATTGGGCATCTTCCATATCTGGATTAACTAAATCATAATGTTTGTTCAGTTTGGGGACATGTGAGTCTATAGCTCCTGATTGAGTAGCATGATCTGATATGGTCACGCTCAGTTCATTAGGTTTATAGTAGGAACGCCAGGTCATAGGAAGAATCGAGATACCACTGCATCCAAAGGACCATGATAAACATTAAAAAGGGATGCTGTTGGGAACTAGAATATATACTTGCATGCTTCACTCCAAGGGGTCCTCCTTGCCCCTGGAACACATCACACACCTTCATATGTCTGAATATTTTTCCTTGTACTTCCCCCTCTATATAAAATGTTTTTCTCTACCGTTTTACCTAATAGTCTTTGAAGCCCAATTCAAACTTCAGCATTCTACCTACCCCATCCTAACCCTGTTCCAGGCACTATCACTTGTTCTTTCATCTGTATTATTTAATCACCTTATTATTTAATCATTTAATTATTAATTATTAATTTAATTATTTAATCACCTCTATTGTGGACATTTTTAAAACGCCTGTCCCTCCAACAGACTAAATGCTAACACTGAAGCTCCCCTCTGCCTCATTTCTCTATAGCCAGTTCTTTCCCAAACCATGTCAATTCTACCTCCAACATGTAACTCAAATCCATTCACTTCCATCTCTCCTACTATCACCCTGGACCACGCCATGGCCATCTCCAGCCTAGAACTTCCTTTTCTCCTGCTTTTACTCTTGCTTCCCTAGAACACAATTTCCAGTTATTAGCTGCAGTAACATTTAATGAAAACAATTCAAATCCTCCCACTTAAAACCCATCATGGTTCCTCATCATACCTAGGTTTCCAAAAGTCTGGACAAAGGCCTTCTAGTCCCTCATGATCTGACCCAGCATCGACTCACTCCTCTCTCCCCCTGCTCAACATTCTCCAGCCTTGACAACCTTCGTTTACTTCCGCACAGCTCCATCTCAAGACCTTAGTAAATAATGTTCTGTTCTCCTGGAACCATCTCTCCTGACCTCTTTTTTTTTTTTTTTTGTCTTTTTAGGGCCCCACCTGTGGCATATAGAGGTTCCCAGGCTAGGGGCCTACACCACAGCCATAGCAACACAGGATCCGTGCTGAGCCTTCAACCTACACTACAGCTCATGGCAATGCTGGATCTTTAACCCACTGAGTAAGGCCAGAGATTGAGCCTGCATCCTCGTGGGTGCTAGTCAGATTCGTTTCTGCTGAGCCACGACGGGAGCTCTTCTCCTGACCTCTTTAACAGCTTCTCCCCAGGCCCCAACTCCTATAAGACCTGTTGCTGGTCAGCTTAAATGGTACTTGTTCAGAGGTCTGCTCTGAAGTCCTTTTGCTAAAATCTTTCAAGGCATGCCATCATTTCCCTTCACAGACCTAATTACAATCTATAGCTATTATTTATAACTATCTAGAATATATAATTATATTTGACTCCAGTGTCTTGACTTCATGTCTATTTCACCTGGTAGACTATAAACTATAGACTATAAACTACAAAGGCAAAGCCACTTTTTATTTGCTTGTTGTCTTTTTGTGTTCGGTCACTATAGTGGGTTGAATAGAGGCTCCCCAAAATATATGTCCACATCCTAATCTCAGGAATCTATGAATGCCACCTTATTTAGAAATAATATCTGCATCCAGGTTAGGATATTGAAAGGAGAAGATAATCCTGGATTATACAAGTCAGTCCTAAATTCAATGATAGGTGTCCTCATAAGACACACACCTGGAGAGACAGAGAAGAGGAGGAGACAATATGACCAGAGAATCAGAGATGGAGGGACATGGTCACAAGCCCAGGAACATCGGCAGCCACAAGAAACTGGAGGAGGAATAGACAGAATGCTTCCCTAAGCACTGCTGAATTTGGACTCCGGCTCTCAGAACTCTGAAAAAATAAGTATCTACTGTTTTAAGTCACCAAGTTTGTGGTGATTTGTGACAGCAGCTCTGAGAATCTAATACATCACTTATATTTTCCTATTCCTGAGTCATAACTATGTGTTGGGTGAGTGAATGGGTGAGCATTCATTGAACAAAAGTCACACACATTCACCATTATACACCAGAGATCACAGGAGGTGTTCAAATGATTTTTTTAAATTGCATCAAGTTGGATCTCATTTTTTTTCTTTCTTTCTTTCTTTTTTTTTTTTGTCTTTTTGCCATTTCTAGGGCTGCCTCTGCAGCATATGGAGGTCCCCAGGCTAGGGGTCTAATCGGAGCTGTAGCTGCTGGCCTAAGCACCAGAGCCACTGCAACGCAGAATCCGAGCCGCGTCTGCAACCTACACCACAGCTCACGGCAACGCTGGATCCTTAACCCACTGAGTAAGACCAGGGATCAAACCTGCAACCTCATGGTTCCTAGTCGGATTCGTTAATCACTGAGCCATGACGGGAACTCCCTGGATCTCATTTTGTAGAAATATAGGCATATAACATTTTGAGAGCATAAGTATGCAAAAGAAACTTGAAGATTAAGCTTAGGTAAATTTCTTCCTTTATAAATGAGGACAGTAGAATTGAGAAAGGTTATACCTGATTTACCCATGGCCACACAGCAAGCTCAGGATGCAGGAAATTGTATTTATATAATTCCTCTACCAACATCTACTAGAGTATCTTCCCTACGTACAATTACATCATTCTCATTAAAATCGTTGGCTATGCTGTTACAGAATCCAGCATTCATTGTCATTAAACAAGATACTAGGTAGGTCTGCACTGATAATGAAATAAATATTGAACTAAATCTCAAGAGTAAGATAAAAAAATGTTATTCGTTCAAATGCCAAAGAATCCAAGGGGGGCTATCAACATTAGATAGACATTTACTATTACAATTCACTTGCTTTAATTATGATTTAATTACTGGTATTCAAATATTTAAGAGCTTATCAGGGATTATCTCTTCATTTAAGAATTTACCCCCAAATATATTAAAATGCATAGAATAAACCAACTCACTTCAGAACAAGGTCTTTCCCATTTAATTTCTAACTTAGGGATAACTCCACTTGACGAGTCTCTAATGATTATGGTTTCAATTTAATGCCTTCCCTCATATTATCTGGTGCATGGTAGAAAATACAGCATCTGTTTCTATCAATACAGATAGTTTCATCTGCATGGAACATGATAGAGCTCTGGAATTCAGAATTGCTTATGTATTTCACCAGGCTAATTTTATGATCCAAGGCAACTAACTTGACCTGTGTATGGGTCACTCACCCATCCACCTATCCAGGCACTTGAGCATTAATTTAGTAAGTATTAAGGCCAACCTACATCTGATTCCAAAACCTATGTTCGTTTTTGTTGTATCTCCAGTCATTTCATCCCCATCTAGATGCACCATTAATACCAGTATATAAAAGGAACTGTATGATGATTTCTAGAATCTGGCATATTATTTCCTTTGGATTTATTATATGTGACTAAATTTGGAGAATCTAGTTAGAGTTGGAGAAATCCATCATTATTTAGTCATGTTTCCAGTTGCAGATCAATTCTTTTCTTCCTTCCTTCCTTTCTCTCTTTCTTTCTTTCTGTCTGTCTGTCTGTCTTTCAACTTCACTCAGTGCCATTTTACATTTTATTTTTATTTTTTTATTTTTGGCCCCACCGTTGGTGTGTGGAATTCCCAGGGCTAGGAACCTGCACCACAGCAGTGACCCAAATTGCAGTAGTAACAATATTGGATCCTTAATCCAAGGGGCCTCGAGGGAACTCCCAGAGCAGTTCTTAATTATGCACTTCTATGTAAGTTCATCTATTATATCCCTGTGTATTCTTGGGGTTGGAGCCTTCAAAGTCTCTCTTGAAGTCTATTCTCCTGAAAAATCACACTTGGTTCCATTTATAAAATCCATATTTTTATCATTTGTTTGTTCATTTATTAAAAAAAAAATCCTACGTGTTCCCTTTGTGAATAATGCACAGGGCTAGGCACTGTTGCTAAAGAAATGAAACCATGGTTCTGTTCCAAAGTAATAATAATGGGTGAGAAAGATAAGTACACAGGTAGTTTTATAAAGTAGTGCTATAACACAGCTAACTAAGTGCTTGAAATGTCTCCCCATGTCCCCTAAGAGAGGCATTTAGGGTGGGAGAGTGATCAGCAAGGTTTCAGAAGAAGGAGACTTTGTGAATCTATTAGGACAAAGGTCATCCATCCCTTAGCCCACTCATCCACCAGATTCTTTACTACTCAAAGGGTCTCTCCAACTAATTCCTTTCCAGTGACACAGGTCACCCTGTTAAAATTCTCATAGAAGTTCCAAGGAGAGAAGTCCTTGTGAAGATTTATCTCTCTCTGGGCAACCACGTGGCCACTGCCCAGATGAGATGTAACTGTTGTACCTTTATTTGTACTCACACTTGCACACACTTTGTTACTGCCTCAATATACTGCATAGTTTTTAGGGGAAAATGTACTCCTTCTGTGGGCTCTGTTTTCAGAAAGGTTAATAAAGGAGCAGATTCCCATAGAAAAATACTCTATGATGGTTCCATAATGGGAAACCCAAATCTGATTATGCCATGCCCTTATTTAAAATCATTTAACAGCTCCCTAGTGGCAGCAGGATAAAATCCAGTTTCTTTATTCTGGCGCACGGGACCTCCATGGCTGGCACCTGCCTGCTCTGCATGCATCTCTTATCAAGATTCCTGGACACGTTGAAACCCACCAGGCAGAACTCTTTTAGGCTGTGGATGGAGGCGTCATTGAAGGGCTTAGTGGAGAAGTGATAAGAGCTGGGCTACATTTTCAGAAGCTACATTCTCTCTGAATGAATCAACTGAAAATCCTATAACTCAAGTTGCTTCTTCAACACCCTTTTGGAATGAGGCAGACCATAAATTAGGAAGCAAAACACAAAGAAAGAAAATAAGTGGCAAAAGTGTTCCTAGAATCCTTTATAAAAAATATAACTCTAAAGAATCTCCACTGCCATATTTACTATTATTTCTGTTAAGTTATTGGTCTGAAGATTTGCAGACAGCCTCCCTGAGTTACGCCAGTGCCCATCAAGTATCCTCAGATAAGTGGAAATCTTGACAAATCCTGAATTGGCCAGTAGTCCGTAAGAATAGCGCTCTAGGAAGGAGTTCCCGTTGTGGCTCGGTGGTAACGAACCCGACTACTATCCATGAGGATGTGGGTTTGATCCCTGGCCTCTCTCAGCGGGTTAAGAATCCAGCATTGCCGTGAGTTGTGTGTGGTGTAGATTGTAGATGTGGTTGGATCCCGCATTGCTGTGCCTGTGGTCTAGGACAGTGGCTGTAGTTCCAATTGGACCCTTAGCCTGGGAACCTCCATATACTGCTGGTTCGGCCCTAAAAAGACAAAAATACCAAAAAAAAAAAATTAGCACTCTATGTGTCCCAGCTGTTGTGCACAGGTGCATGGGGGTGTGTATGTGAATTACTGTGTTTAGTTACTGTCATACTTTCTTGCACCCACTTTTCAAATGTGACAAATTCAGATGTTGATTTTACTTTTTTTCCTTTTTGAAAAAATATAATACAAAACACAAAAAAGCTCAAACCAGTTAAGAAATATACAACTGCTCTTCTGTACTAGGCAGTAAACTAGTTATAGGAAAAAAACCCTCCAGCAACTTGGTAAGTTAGATTCCAAAAAAACCAATCTGTAACTAACATTTGAGTGTTGCATCGTTATATTGAATAAATAATTACTGAATTGTTCTCCTTTGACAGATTAACTAATTCAATAAATATTTACTAGACACACAAAAAAACAAATTGTTCAAGATACTATCCTTGCCTTCAAGGAGCAGAGTATTTCCATTTACTTAGAGTTCTCAGTAACAAGAAATTGAAACCAATGTGGGTCATAATTTGATATGTCCTATTCCTTTATGCTATCAAGCCCACCCCTGAACACACACACACACACACACACACACACCTCTGAAAACACTCATTAAGAACTGGCCTCACATGGGAGTTTCTGTTGTGGCTCAGTGGGTTAAAAGCCAATGCAGTCTCCATGAGGATGTGGGTTCAATCCCTGGCCTCACTCATTAGGTTTAGCATCTGGCACTGCCACAAGCTGAGGCACAGATGTGGTTTGGATCTGGTGTTGCTGTGGCTGTGGTGTAGGCTGGCAGCTGTAGCTCTGATTCGATCCCTAGCCTGGGGTGCAGGCCGTTAAAAAATAATTGGACTTATGCTGTTATTGACCCCAGTTCTAAATCAGTAAGCCTCATCTACCTTATGCTCCAAATGTTGATAGAACTTTATGTTCCCACTCTGACCTTAAGGCTCATTTTTGAAAAGGAATTTTTATTCATACTTTTTTTTTTGCTCAACTTCTAACTAGGATTTTGATTTTCCTCCTGAGAGAAACATCATTTCAATCTGTCTTGGATACACATCTGCCCTCTGATCTGGGGGCAGCCAGAAGCTATTACTGAGTTCAGGAGGGAAGGGACAACATCCTAGCTCGCTCACCACGTTATAGCAAGTCCTCACCCCACATTACAAAGGAGAAAAGAGTAAGTGGAAGAAATATGATAGACCGTGAAACCTAGGTCAGGTTTCTACTTACTCTAGGGCAGCATAAAAACACACAAATAGTATATTAAAGTAGTGAATAAAAGCAAAGAAACTCTAGGTGTGCCTTCTTGTGAAGATCCCTTTTGCCACCATATGCACTGGAGCCCCCTCTCCCACTTCAAACATTTTAGCATCTTTTGAACCTGATTTCGTAAATGGAATCAGACATCAGGTGGATTATTTAGGTGCCTTAAGAGATTCTTTTCCAGAATTACCAATGGCTGTAAAACCCTTTTCAAATAAATGTCATTGAGTGTCTTTTTTCCTCAGCTTATGAAAGTGCGACACGACTTACTGTATCCGTTAGGTTGATTTTTTTAAATTCTACAATTATTCAGAGTGTTAAACATATGACAGGCTCTATATCAAACTACTGGGGATACAATAGCCAACAAGACAGCTATAATCTCTTCCTTTAGGGAGCTCACAATTCTATGCTAAAAGACATTTTACATATTAGGGTCATGAATATATTGCATTTTTTTTTAAACTAAGGGCTCTTAATCAAAATCCTTATATGAAAACTCTTGGAGCATTTCATGTTATGAAAAATATTTTAATAGGAGAAATTGTCTTGCTATCATTAAAACTTGAAGATAATGACTGAAATGTAGAAGACTAAGAGAAAGAAACCACATTGACTTAAATTCATACTAAAGTGTAAATGACTGACATTGAGTATTATTTTCCAAGTTAAGCTCTTGATAAGGGAGAGCCAAGGAGGAGGGTACACCAGGTCTTGAATTAGGGGAATCTTGGCAGAGAGAAACTTGATGTTATGTGGGGAGAAATTGTCTACCAAATACACTAGGTTGTGGTGGGTCTTTTATCATATCTATCTATCTATATATTTTTTTCCTGAAAATAATATTAACTTTGGAATCAGAAGTTCTGAGTTCTTATTTGGGCTCTTACTATTTCAATTTGTGACTCTGAAAAAGACCCCATTCTCTCTGGGACTGAAGTTACTTGTATGTAAAAATCGATAAAATATTCTTCCCTACAACCTTTATTGGAAGGTAATATTGATCATATGCTATATGTATATGTATATAATTGGAAGGCAGGAACATGGTTACATCACAGCAGATACCTCAAAGTATTTCCAGAACATGAATGAGACCCGTGTAGTCTGGGCATATTGATTATTTTTTTTTATGGGCATACTCACAGCATATGGAAATTCCCAGGCCAGGGAATGAATCCAAGCTGTAGCCCTGAACCTGCACCACCACAGAGACAATGCTGGATTCTTGACCTGCTGTGCCACAGCAGGAACTCCTAGGGACACTGATTTAAAATTAATTATGCATTCATAAATATTTGTTGGTCCAATTACAGAGTTCTATTTTCAAACTTTAAAACAATGAACTTCAATTTAGCTAAAGCCATGCTTTCAGATTACAATAACAAATGATTCCTTTATGCTTTTTGAAGGAATTATTGTGCCACAGGGCTTAGTTCACATTTTTGAAATAAACATGCTCCAGTAGGATTGGCTGGTTCCTGTGATCCAATCATCCTAAAGAGGTAACATACATGATATATATTTCAATTAAAATACCATTATACTTTTTAAAAGAGTTTTGCTTTCCTATGAAGGCATGTTTCTTGTTTTATATTAGCTAAGATTTAATTGTGGGTCATGAAACTCAATGGACAAAAGTCCTTCAGGCCAGTATTCACTACCCGTTTCCTCCTTGCCTTGAGATGGAGCAGCTATTTCTAGACCCCAGATGCTACCAGGACCACCAGCTTCCAGACACGCCCCTGCATTCACCCCACTTTGGTAACTCTCGCCACTAGCCCTCTTGCCAGCTCCCAGTCCTTGCTGAGAGGTTAATTTACTGAAGTTCAAAGAAGTTAAGCTTCTGCCTGCAGACACATGGAAAAAGGTGAACTTCTAAGATTTGAACTTAGTTTCCAAGGCACCAAAGCCCATATTTGTTCTTCCTGCCATAGCCTGCTGATTTGTAGAACATCTGATTTCTCCCCAGTGAGAATCTTTTTTAGTGGGAGAGACCTGAGTTACAGTATTCTATTAAGAAAGAAAGAAAATATGTTAAAAGATGTTTTGTGATGTGTAGGACAAAGAGGGCTATTTAAATTGAAATCATTTGCCTAGTATCCAAGATCTCTAAATCGCATGCACATTAAGTTTGAATTAACACTAACAAGGGTCTAACAGCTTTGATGCTGTGTTCTTAGATAATTAAATTCTTAGAAAATCATTCCACATTTGAGGGAGACGCGAAGGACACAGAGAATTCAGTCTTAATTCAAAGTCACTTACACATTGTTACCTGCTGTTTTGCAGCCTTCACGAAATCAGCAGGGAGGATTTGATATGAAAAACGAGGGTTTCTTCCCCCCCAACCCCGTTTTTTTTTTTTTTTTTTTGTCAAGTCCTCTGGGTAGGGGCAATGATGGAACTATCCACTGGAGCTCTTCCTAAACTGTCACCTTACTGTGGCATCTGTCATATGCTGGAAGATCCAGGCCATTTCACACCTTGAAGCTGAGGCTCCTACCAGCAGTGTTCCTTCTTTTACAGCCACACCCCACTTCATGTGTACAAAGCACTGGATAGTTTCCATAGCCCTTTCCTTTTGTTATTGCATGTGACCCTCAGAGCTACGCATAGAATTCTGAAAGATGGCACCTGCTTCCAGGTCATGATCCCAAGAGAAAGTGTTAGGCTGTCACCAGGCCTCATCGGGGCCTTTACCTGGGATACCACGTTCCATCCCAAGCTAGCACTTGACCTTGAGACGTAAAGTCATAAACTGAATCTGGTTGTATCTTAGAAGTGAGCAGCATTGGGCAGAGCAACTCACAATAACACACCTCATGAGAGGTGGACGAATGCACTTAAATTCCAGTTTAAGGTTTTAGAGTGAGAAATAGAACTACCTATGGGTGGTAATTGCTAAATGGGCATAATCAGGGCATTTTGTTCCAGGACAGCCAAGCTATCAGAGGGGCATTTCTTTTTCTTTCTTTGCTTTTTTTCTTCTTATGGCCACACTTGCAGCATATGGAAGTTCCCCAGCCAGGGGTCAAATCGGAGCTGCAGCTGCAGGCCTACACCACAGCCACAGCCACAGCCACATCAGATCCTAGCCACATCTGCAACCTACACCACAGCTTACAGCAGGGCCAGATCCTTAACCAACCAAGAAAGGCCAGTGATTTTGATTTAACCCAATCCTCGCAGATACTATGTTGGGTTCTTAACCCACTGAGCCACAATGGGAACTCTACATTTGATTTTCAAGATGAAAATGCTAAAGCTCAAAGAGGTGAAATAACTTGCCATAGACAATCTAGTTAGTAAGTGGAGAGAAAAAAACACAAAAAACAAAACTGCACCCTCTCTCTCCACCCCAAGGATAGAACCAGCACTGGGATTGGACTAGGGTAGGTAAGCTGGAGGTCCTTGGGCTAGGCTCCATCTTCCTCCTGGGTTCGTGCTGAGACAGATACCACAGATGCTTATCCTCATGTCTCTTTCTTTAGTGTCTTTCTTTGACTGATTTCCCAACTCTGAATTAGTAAAGTGTCACTTCAGCTTTGCTCTGGTTTGGGAGGGGGCTTCTGTTACTTTAAGGCAACTCTGTCTACTTCTGCTTTGATCAGATGTGTGCTGGTTTTGAATTGGACCCTCAGACAGTCAGTCACCTTACCTCCTAGGCTAAGACGGTACCTTAAAACCACCTCTCTTTACCAGCACATCACTCTTTCTAGTAGGTGGGACAGGAATTATTATCCCCATTTTTCATTGAGGAACTGGAGACTCAGAGAATACCTGTAACTCAGCAAAGATCATACAGCTTGTAAGCAGCAGAGAATACCTGTAACTCAGCAAAGGTCATACAGCTTGTAAGCAGCAGACTCGAGTCCAGACTTTGGGCTTCAGGTCCTGTGCTCTTTCTACTCTATCACCATGCCTATGGACAACAATGATCATAATATTCATTGACCACTGTTTTAAATATTTTAAATGTACTCATTTCATTTGATCTTCACCGCAGCTCTAGCATGCAGCTCTCACTGTGAGTATTTCAATTCTATCCATGATAAAATTATGGCACAGAGAAACCAACTGGCTAGTTCAAGGTCACACAGTGAGTAAGTAACAGAACCAGGATTTCAACTCAGTCTGGCCCCAGAGTCTGTGCTCTTAACCATATCCTCACAAGGCGAGGACAGAAGACTGCTCTGGTGTGGGTTTTAGGGAATGCCCAGAGGGTGTTGGCTTGGCCAATGTCCTTTGCTCTTTTATTGACCAGTGCTAAAATCTAATACTGGCCTCAGTCTGGTTTTGTTTTGTTTTGTTTTTTGCTTTTTAGGGCCACATCTGCAGTATGTGGAAGTTCCCAGGCTAGGGGTCAAATTGGAGCTGTAGCTGTCAGCCTTTGCCATAGCCACAGCAATGAGGAATCTGAGCTGTGTCTGTGACCTATTCCACAGCTCACGGCAATGCTGGATCCTTAACCCACTGAGCGAGGCCAGGGATTGAACCCTCATTCTCGTGGATACCAGTTGGGTTGGTTACCCCTGAGCCACAATGGGAACTCCCTCAGTCTGGTTTATAGGAAGATTATCTTGCTCCTAAAAATGCAAATACTGACTCTTATTAATTACCGATATTAATTACATAACAGTATGGTGGAACATCTGAGGAGATGAAGGCTTTGTGAATGGAGATTATACCACACAGAGTCCCTGCGGAGGAAAGAGAGGAAGCTCAGCCTCAGAATCCAAGGATCCCCAAGGAGAAGGAGAAAACCAGTAAATACTCTCTGGGATTCTCACATCCTTCCAGCCCAGCCTTACTGATAACCCAGAGAGCAAAATAACACTTGCAACCCTATACAGCTTGCAGTGGAGAAATGAGAATTCAAACTCTGGTCTGTCTGGCTCCCAAAGCACTACTCTTCCTCCAGAGTGCAACTGCTCCCAGGACATAAACATACCATTGAGGTCACAATCTCACCCCCTCACCCCCACTTCCCACCTCCAGAAAGTGTCACTTTCTTAGATGTAAAGACTTTAATCTGTAATTGAACCAGACTATCAAACGCCAGGATAACCCACATTTAGCAAACAGAATGTGGGGAACATTTCAAGAAAGAGGTTTCTGAGGGCTGTTTTTTTTTTTTCTTTTTTGAAATGCCATTTCCATGAATCATATAATTCAACAAATCCCGGTCTCAGTATGGAGCGGAGAGCTCAGGAGCCTGTGCAGGCAGGTACTGTTAATAGAAGAAGCCTAAATAGGTGTTTCCTTGCTTTGGAAGGATGCTGTCAACTTTTAGGAAGAGGAAGGGGGGGAAAGGATCAGAACTGAACCTTTCTGGGGCATCTGTGATGCCACAAGCACTCTCTTTAATTCTCCACAGTGTTCTCAAGTGTGTTTTTCTATGATTGAGGAAACAGGACAGTTAAGCAACAAGCATGGAGTCACACAGCTTGTATAGGTTGGAGCTAAGTTTTCAAGGCAACACTAACCGCCCCCCCCCCACCTCCTGCCAATATTCCCAGCAGGCACATCTTCTCTTGACTTAGCTTGTTCAAGTCAATTTTAAGACATATAAAACTCCTATGAACATTAGAAAGTTTAAATTACACAGCCACCATTTCTACTCAGTTCTCTTTCTACTCTTAAACTCTTACCAGCCTATGTCCCAGGCTCCCCTTGGTACAATGTGAACATTTCACTGCACTTCTGAAGAAAATACAAAATGTAAAGGAACCTACAATAAGCATCTTGTGAATAGAGACCATACCTTGTCTGTTCTATGCATCGCTCTATTCAAGGCCTGGCCCAGAGTAGGTACTTCATAGATATTGAAGGAGGAGGGTGGGATGATGGAAGGAGAGAGGGAGGGAAGAAAGAAGGCAGGGAATGTTGTAGAAGTTAAAAAAAAAAAGGGTAAAATTTGGGAGCTGATTACATGGTAAGGTGTTAAGAGAGAAGAGAAAGAATCCAAGAAGAGGCAGACATGGGCCATCAAGAATCTTACTGTCTAGAAGACAAAAGTTATGTCTATGAATATTTTTTTTATCATTGGTTTACAGAGTGTGTTTTTTTTCCCCTGGCTCATGGAAGCTCCCACGCCAGGGGTTGAATCTGAGCTACAGCTGCGACCTGCACTACAGCTGCAGCAACGCCAGATCTTGAACCCATCATGCCACAGTGGGAACTCATAGAATGTGTTCTTTTTCGTTAGTGAGAAAGTGTTCCAATTATTTTTTTTTATTCTGAAGTTTACATTCAGTTCCACCACTTAAGTTGCAAGCAAGGAAAAGATTTAGCCACATACGTACTTTCTGTATTCATATCTGAAAAAAAAATCTGCTGAAATGCCTTTGAATAAGACTCAAGAAAATGGCCTGAGCCAATCAATAAGCCAGGGAAAAAAAGCTCCTCTGGTGAGTCAGTGAATCATCCATGTGTTCATATTTTGGAGCTGCATGAGCTTCATGTGCCTGTGCAGAAACCTGCCCCACAGTATATCATCAGAAACTAACATGGAGTTCTGCATGTTAGCTCATCTGTAAGAAGGTCAAAGAGTGGCACGGGTACTTTGAACCGCAACTCCAACTCTGTAATCTAATTTCTTTAAGTCTTCAGACATGTTCTTACTGAAAACATAACAACCACAAAAAAGTAGAGCTACGGAAATCAATTTTCTCATTTAATCAGCTTCTTTGTGAATTCAACCATAAATTATGTGCTAGAGGAGTCTAATCACATTGTATATGAATCTTGCATAATTTGCATTAATTACAACCTAAGATGTAAGTGTGTTATGTGGCATTGTATGTATTTTTAGTTTACCTCATTAAAAAAGTTATAGCCGCTTATGGGAGACATGACTTCTTTATTTTTCCAAACACATAAAAGAAGAAAAACAAAATCCTACTGATTACTTTAGGAAATGGTATCTTTTGGAAGAAGATAATCTTTTTAACACTAATGGTTCTTGAATTGTTATTAAAGCAGTGCTTCCCAGAGTTGCAAGAATCTCCCTCTGTATTTAACCTCCCTTGCAGCACAGAAGAGGGGTGCCTAAGAACCAGTTATCCAGAGTTCCCATCATGACTCAGCAGTTATCGAATTCGACTAGTACCCATGACAACATGGGTTTGATCCCTGGCCTTGCTCTGTGGGTTAATGATCCAGCGTTGCAGTGAACTGTCGTGTAGACTGCAGATGTGGCTCAGACCTCACATTGCTGTGGTGTAGGCCGGTGGCTACAGCTCCAATTCGACCTCTGGCCTGGGACCCTCCATGAGCAGTGGATGTGGCCCTAAAAAGACAAACAAACAAACAAACAAACAAACAAAAACCTCTGGTAAGCTGCTTTGAGGTCAGGATTACTGTGTGGGTCCAGTCTTGATTACTATTCTTCAGATGCTCAGGTGACTGGTAGTGGATGTGGCTCCTAGTCATTCGCATTTTATACTCATGGGGCTAATTCCCAAAGTCTTGGGAGTGCAGTTATAAAGGGGATGGTGGTTCCTCTCCATAAACCAAGATGATCATTTGTTAAGGATTACAGATAGCTGTCGGGATGGGTGGAAAGTCACTTGTATGGCTAGAGATGTCAAAGTATTCCTGTTCATTCTTTTGCTCATTTCATAGACGCTTTCCCGTGTGCCCATCATGCACTAAGAGCTAAGCTGAGCACTGGGAATTCTAAAATGAACAAAACAAAAAGTTCCATCTTCAAAGAGATCAGTCTGATAGAGAAGGCAGAATATAATCAAATTATGCCAATACTGTGCTCTAAGTAGTTTAATAAAGATAGGTGAAAAAACAGTGATTGATACAAGAGAGAGAGGACAATTTCATCTAGTAGGAAGGGTCCAATCAGGGAAAGAGGAGGAGGAGATGCAAAGCTGGGTCTTGAAAGGTGAAAAGGGATGACAATCCAGAAGAACAGATTTCAGTTAAAGAGAAAAGCATGTTAGAAGATAAGGACCACTGTTTGGTACATACAGGGGATTGCAAGTAGTTTCTAAAGGGTAGCAATGATAAGATGGGGTAGGAAGAGATGGGTCAATTTATGGAGCAGCCAGGTCTTACTGTGTGTGTGTATCAGATTGATCTGTCTCTCTACCCATCCATCCATCCATCTATCTTGTGTGTATATAATAAAATTTAATTCTCATAAACCTGAGGTATTATCCCAGATTTACAGATAAGAAAGTTGAGACACATCTGGCTCTCCAAGGCCACGTAGTTGGGAGTTGACGGCATCAAAGTATAAACATATACAGTTTGGATCCTAGAACCATGTTGCCTCATCATTACATGAGAGTTTGGACTTTGCCTTCAGGGAATGTGGAAGAGTTTCAGATAGAGGAATACTATGATAAGAGTAGGTTTTATCAAGACAACCCAGCAACTGCAGTGTGGAGAGTGGACTCAAGAAGGGTCCAGGCAGAAAACCACTTAGGAGACCAGTGTTGATGGTCATGGCAGTGTCATGAAGGCCTACACCACTGCAGAACAGTAAAGTCGTTTACCCACCACGTGGCATCACCAGCTAAGCGGGCACCAGACAGCAGGGTCTGGACTGAGCTTCGCCATCCTGCACCAATCACGATCGTGATAAAATTGGTATTAAGAGAAAAGACCCTCTATTCCAACCTGCAGATGGGGCCCTGAGTCGCAGGATTTAGAGTTGGGAGAAACGTGCGTGGATTCAGAGCATTGGTCTTCTCCAGTCAGGAATTCCTCGTAGGACATCACTGTCAGACGATGATCCATCCATGCCTGAATTCATTATCACAAGACATCTTTCAAGGGATCAACAACATTTACTCAATAAACATTTTTTTGAGCATCTCTTGTGGTTAAGGCTGTAGATAAAATGAACAAAACCCAACAGGATTCTTCAGGAACTTACAATCTTAATAATAAATGTTGTTTCCCTCTAATAGCCACTTATTGTCACTCATTTTATTCCCGAGAATTATACAAAGAAAGCTTCTTCTCTTATGTATGGCAGCATTTCAAATACTGAAAGCTCTCAAGTATCTCTTTGTTTTTCTCTTTTCTAAGCTAAACATTTAGTTTCTCCAACAGTCTTTCACATAGGACAGTCAAATCTGCTAATGACCGCATGGTTTGTAATGAGGAAATTGCCAAACATTACTGAAAAAAAAAAAATACAGCATCCCTTGCTATTAGCAGAGTCCAAGATTGACATATAAATAAAATCAGTTAGAATTAGAGAGATTACAGATGTGGTGGCTTTGGGGTATCTGAACACCAGGATTGTACAGGGCACCGTATTAGAATTCAAATCACAGATTAAATTTAAAATAAAAATGCCTTAATATATTTGCACTTTTACTCAATATCAAGTGAAGTTACTATATGAATCTTAATAATCAGAGGTTTCTGGTTTAAATAGTATTATAAAAGTAGCTGGAGAAAGCCTCTGTCAATCTTCTGATAAAGACTGAAAGTCCAAAAACTCATAAAAACACACCAAAAACCAGTGTCAAGATAGTGACAAATTATTCAAGAATTATTCATTAACTACAAGCATTGACCTATTTAAAATATCATCAGTGTTCCAACCATATCATGACCATCTGATCCTAAAAGTGATGCTTCTTCAGCCTTTCCAAGCTCTCTCCACCCTGATTCCAAGAAGTAAAATCTGTTTCCCCTTGGGAACTGGACAGGCATTCTTCTCTTAGTAGATTCTACATTTGAAAGAGAAAAGTAGAGCCCAGAGTGTCCAAACTAGCTTTCCATACTAGAATTATTTTCATAACCACTCCAAACCATAATTCTCAGAATTAGAAAGACAAACAAAACTGGAATCAGGAAGAAAAACCAAATGTTAATGGTTGTGCAATGAATCCAAGGAACTAGGGTTTGCCCAAGGAAAGCAGTAAAATTGCCAGAGACAAGGGGAGAGGAAACATGGAGTCCTTCACTGTCCATCCTGGGGCCAGTGGTTCATATACACTTCATCTGGGATCCTGGAGAAGAAGGCAAAGAGGAAAGAGCCTGTCTCAGTAGCACTAAACAAATGTGCGGTAAACACAGATTTGTACGAAGAACTCCGTGCATCAATCTGCCATCCACAGCAGATCTGTTAGAGGAATTGACCAGCGTGTCAGTGGACAGAAATTGGGGTCAAGGGCAATCCACATATCACATTTGTTGGCAAACACTAGATCTGAATAGATCTCTTCCGTTAGAGGATGAGTAAATGGAAAACAACAATATCAACTTGGGGACAGCAAAAAAAAAGGGGGGGTTCTACAGAGGAA
Source organism: Phacochoerus africanus (assembly GCF_016906955.1). NCBI lineage: Eukaryota > Metazoa > Chordata > Mammalia > Artiodactyla > Suidae > Phacochoerus > Phacochoerus africanus. The sequence goes on along the minus strand of NC_062551.1, from coordinate 154,443,504 downwards.
GACTTCTGAAAATCATCTACTGTAGGAACTCTAGAAGAAATAGCTTTTTAAATCTATTCAGAATCCTCAAATATATAGGAACATAGGATCTCCATGTAACCAGAACCCAAAGCCACAAGAAAGGAGAGAACGAAACTACAAATGCTAAAATTAAAGTCTACACTGGAAATAGTAAAGAGCAGAATAGACACTGAGAAAAATGGGATTTGTAATGAAGAGAACAAATGAGAAAATCTTCCAGAGGAAGAAAGAGGACAAAAAAAACAATCAAAATAATTAGAAGATGATAAAAACGGAGGGCAGCAAAGAAAACGCAGTCTAAGAGTTCTAGGATTGTCGGAGGAGCATGTGAGAACAACTGAAACAGATGTAATAATTCAAGGTAAAGTTGAGGAAAACTTTCCTGAGAGAGGAAAAAAGAAAAAGAAAAAATGTCAACTAATTTGAGCCAAGCAATAACAAAAACTTACTGCTTTGTAGGTAAAATCCGTTCACAACAGACCCACAGCTAAATAAAACCTGGAAAGAATGGTGCTTTACCCTGCTTCACTAACTAATTGTGGTAAATATTTTGGTGCTTCTGTGTGCGAATGTTCTTCTTCCAATAAATTTTTTCCCCTTTAAAAATTTTATTTTATTGAAGTATAGTTAATTAGTTCATATAAATTGCTGTGGTTTTTAAGTTCCCGTCGTGGCTTAGTGTTTAGCGTGAATCCAACTAGGAACCCTGAGGTTGCAGGTTCGATCCCTGCCCTTGCTCAGTGGGTTGAAGATCTGGGGTTGCCGTGAGCTGTGGGTTAGGTCGTAGATGTGGTTCGGATCTTACGTTGCTGTGGCTCTGGCGTAGGCCAGCGGCTACAGCTCCAATTGGACCCCTAGCCTGGGAACCTCCATATGCCATGGGAGTGGCCCAAGACATGGCAAAAAAAAAAAAAAAAAAAAAAAAGACAAAAAAAGACAAAAAAAATTGTTGTGGTTTATTTATTTATTTATTTATTTATTTATTTTCTTTTTTTGGTCTTTTTGCTATTTCTTGGGCCGCTCCCGCGGCATATGGAGGTTCCCAGGCTAGGGTTTGAATCAGAGCTGCAGCCACCAGCCTACCCCAGAGCCACAGCAACCTGGATCCGAGCCGCGTCTGCAACCTACACCACAGCTCAAGGCAATGCCGGATCGTTAACCCACTGAGCAAGGCCAGGGATCGAACCTGCCACCTCATGGTTCCTAGTCGGATTAGTTAACCACTGCACCACGACGGGAACTCCTGTTGTGGTTTTTTCAAAAAGCAATTTTTAAAAAAAAATTATTGGAATATAGTTGACTTACAGAGTTGTGTTAATTTCAGGCATACAGCAAAGTAAATCAGTTATACATATACATATATCCATCCTTTTTTAGATTCTTTTCTCATACAGTTTATTACATGGTGTTGAGTAAATTTCCCTGTGCTATACAGTGGGTCCCCATTACCCATCTATTCCATATATAATAGTGTGTATATATTGACCTCAATCCCTTAATTGATCCCCCTCACGTTTTCCCTTTGGTAAACATTAGTTTGGTTTTGAAATTTTTGAGTCTGTTTCTGTTTTATAAGTTCTCTTGGATCATTTTTATTAGATTCCATGTATTAGTGATCTCGTATGATATTTGCCTTTCCCTGTCTGACTTACCTCACTTAGCATAACAATTTCTAGGTCCATCCATGTTGCTGCAAATGGCATTATTTCATGCTTCTTATGGCTATGCAGTAGTAGTATTGTGTGTATGTACCACGTTTTCTTTATCCAGTCTCTATTGATGGATATTTAGGTTGCTTCCACTTCGTGGCTATTGTAAACAGTGCTGCAATGAGCATTGGGGAACATGTATCTTTTCAAATCATTGTTTTCTCCAGATATATGCCCAGGAGTGGGATTGCTGGATCATATGATAGTTCTATATTTAGTTTTTTTAGGAGCCTCCATACTGTTTTCCATTTTTAATGTGTAAAAATAAATATATACGAAATATGTATGTATGAAATATATATGCATTTATATGTATCACATATGTATATGTAATATATGTTCTTTTGTAATTTTCTTTTATCAATTAACAATGTATCGCATTTTCTAGTGTCCTTAAGAATTCCAAAATATTTTTAAAGCAGTCCATCACATCATGAGTTATTTAACTAACACTTCATTGTTTGTTGTCTACACTTTTTCATAATTACAAGTATAATTGTATTATAAACTTTACTATAAACAACCACATTTCTATTTATTCCTATGAGGGAAATTCATTGAAATTAAACTCCTAGATTAAACAATACAGATAATAATTTTGAATGATAAATTTGAAAATCCTAAGTATCCCCTGACCAAACAGAAAACTTGAGTTTGCTTCAAGATGACCCCCTGCAAGTGAGCCTCAGGCATCTCTTGAACACTTCAACCAAAAGACAGTAAGGAAAAGCCCCAGGTCTTCTCAGACTATTCCAACTCAAGACATTCAGGCCAAACTAAGCTGTCCTAACATGGAAAGACAAAAGGACAATGGGTAAGAGCGCAAATAATATGGCACTTGTGTACCTCAATTTGAAAAAAATCCTTGATAAAGATGTGGTACATACATACAATGAGTACTTCTCAGCCATAAAAAAGGATGAAATAATGCCACCTGCAGCAACGTGGATGGTCCTAAAGATTTTCATACTAAACAAAGTAAATCAGACAAAGACAAATATCATATGATAATCCCTTACATGTGGAATCCAAAAAAAAGTTACAAATGAACTTATTTACAAAACAAATATAGACTCACAGTCATAGAAGGCAAACTTACTGCCACTGTAGGAGGGAAAGTGGTGGGGAGGAATAGATTTGGAGTTTAGGAATAACAGACACACATTACTGTATAAAAAAAGGATAACCAACAAGGATCTACTGCACACCACAGGAAGCTATATCGAATATCTTGTAATAACATATAATGGGAAAGAATCTGAAAAAAAATAACCTATGTTGGGAAAGAATATAAATATATACATATTTTTATATAACCGCATCACTTTGCTATATACTTGAAACTAATACACCATTGCAAATCAATATATTTGTGGGTTTTTTTTTTTTTTCTCTTTTGGCCTTTTCTAGGGCTGCTTCCCGCGGCATATGGAGGTTCCCAGGTTAGGGGTCCAATCGGAGCTGTAGTCACCCACCTACGCCAGAGCCACAGCAACATGGGATCTGAGCCACGTCTGCAACCTACACCACAGCTCATGGCAACGCCCGATCCTTAACCCACTGAGCAAGGGCAGGAATGGAACCTGCAACCTCATGGTTCCTAGTCGGATTTGTTAACCACTGCACCACGATGGGAACTCCGCAAATCAATATATTTGAATTAAAAAAAAAAAAATCCAGAGTTCCTGTTGAGGCACAGTGGAAACGAATCCGACTAGGAACCATGAGGTTGTGGGTTTGCTCCCTGGCTTTGCTCAGTGGGTTAAGGATCCAGCATTGCCGTGACCTGTGGTGTAGGTCGCAGATGCACTTGGGATCTGGCATTGCTGTGGCTCTGATGTAGGCCAGTGGCAACAGCTCTTATTAGATCCCTAGTCTGGGAACCTCCACATGCTGCGGGTGCGGCCCTAAAAAGACCACACACACACACACACCCTTGAAGACTAAACACCATAGACTTAAAAATATATGAAAAATTATGCCTATGGAACAGGAAGCTTTTGTGTAAAAACAAATGGCATAGACTTTCCCATTCTAGGACTATGTATATCATCAACGAAGAAACCAAAATTTGGATAATGATTATACATTATAGAGACCATTTCAGGATTATTTAGGAAAATATTGGAAATAATCTAACGGAGTTAGAATTAAATGAGAACTATGCATTATGTGCTTATAAACCTTTTTAAAAACATGGAAAAATATGACATAAAATCCAATGATTAAGAGTCTCATGCTCTGCCGACTGAGCTACCCAGGCAGGTAAGTCCAATGATTAAGAAAAAGAAAACAATTCAGATTTATAGACAGAGTGATCTACTTACGTAAAGGAAAACCAACATCAATGTTTAAAAGACCAGAAAAAGACCAAAAAAAGACCAAACTCTTAAAATAGGTTTCCTCTGATGAGTGGAATTTGGATGTTTTTCTTTTTCTTATACCTTTTGTGAACTTCCAGAATTAAAATAATGACCATCACTTTTCTGCTCACAAGAGAGACACATATCAAAAAGTTTTGACGAAATGCCTTTGAGCAAAGTGATGGAGAGATTTAAGATGTTGGAAATTATTGCAAACTGCTTATAAACCCATTACCAAACTACTCTGTTTTATGCCGTGTTCTCTTTCAATCATTCCATCTGTAAATGGTTTTTATACCTGTAATATAGTTTATATATAGTTTTAAATTCTCTATTTTCTACTCAGTTTTATTTCATAAATACATATGCATATTTCTACTTGGAAAGAGAACATACTTGGCATGTTATGATAGTAAACCATCCCATCCCATGTACCCGCTATGATTTATATAACAGTTCTCCTAGCGTGGGGCATGTAGGTATTGGCAGTTTGTCATGATGACAAACGCCATGACTTTGTACTCAGAGCTCTTTTTAAAAATAATTTTCTTGGATAGTCTCCAGAATTGTAATTATTGTGCATAAGGGGATGCATGACCATTTTTATGGTTTTTGGTATGTGTTGCCAGATCACCCTCTGAAATGGAGTTTATGTAGCCTGAATAGTCTCCTCCAGGAAAAAAATGAACTACAGGAAAAGCCCAAAGGATTTCTTGGAAATTAAGCTAGAAGAGACACTGAAGATCAGCGGAATGGTGCAATTTTAATGTCACAAGAAGAAAAAGGAATTCAGAAGAGTCACTGGTTCCAGGACCCAAAGCAAGTTTCGTAGAGAACAAAGATCAAATTCAGATCTCTTGACTGCAGAGCCCCTCTTGTGTCATTGTGCCAACATATTCTCCTTGTCTTTTCTCAACCTCTCCCGAAGCTAGACACAAAAAAAGAAAACTGTGTATTTCAGTTTAGGACAGCAGAGGAAGCATGAATTTGCTTCAGATCGAATTGTTATTCTGCCACTTGTAACTCTCGCCATGCTGCTTAATTTTTCCAGCCCTCAGTTTTTTAATCTGTAATATGGAGATCCTAACACCATGCCCATTTTATAGGGTTATTGTAAGGGTTAGCAATAAAATTTGTGGAGCCATCACTAGCTCATATGGCACTTTGTGAGGGTTAAAAAAAAAAAAATCACTCCCTCTGGGAGTTCTCGTCGCTCAGGGGGTTATGAACCCGACTAGTATCCATGAGGATGCAGGTTCAATCCCTGGCCTTGATCAGTGGTTAAAGATCTGGCGTTGCAGTGAGCTGTGGTGTAGGTTGAAGACGTGGCTTGGATCTGGCATTGCTGTGGCTGTGACTGTGGCTGGCAGACATAGCTCCAATTGGACCTAGCCTGGGAACTTCCATAGGTCACAGGTGCAGCCTTAAAAGAAAAAAAAAAAAAATCACTCCCTCTGGAAAGAAGTGCAAAGGCTAGAACACACCATTTCTTGAGCGGACAGTATCCTGTGCCAATTAAGAAAGGTGTTCCTTCCCCCAGGGGATTCAGTCCTTGGAGAGCCTAACATCTTTGTAGGGCCGTACCCATGGCATATGGAGGTTCCCAGGCTAGGGGTCCAATTGGAGCTGTAGCCGCCGGCCTATGCCAGAGCCACAGCAACACAGGATCTGAGCTGCGTCTGTGACCTACACCACAGCTCATGGCAATGCTGGATCCTTAACCCACTGAGCAAGGCCAGGGATTGAACCCACGTCCTTATGGATGCTAGTCAGGTTTGTTAACCACTGAGCCACGTCATTCTTTTATCCTCCTTATTATTTCCAGGGAGAAGACAATTTACTCACCCCATCCATCCTAGCCCCACAAAAGGGAAGGCAACGAGGGTTTCCTGGCAAGCAAGAGTTAACAGGGGGCTAAATCCCACTACTCTGAAGGCTGTCAAGGCCAAATGTGAGCGGTGACCTTCATTAATTCCTGCTTTGTACTTCTGCTAAGGGACTGTAGTTTGCCTGATGCATCTGCTCTTTCTAATTTGGCCTGTTTGGGTAACAAAGCTCCCAGTGATCGTCTAAACCTCATCTGATGCACCTGTGAACAATTCATTATATTAATATAACAGCAGGGGAGGAGCAGAGACACTAATAAATAGACTGTAGCTGCCAGGACGCCTCATTGCAGCCGTTGAAGCCCTTGCCTCCCTGCTCTCCTTAAGCTCTCCAGCCCCCCCCCCCCCCGCCCCCCCGCCTCACTGGGAGGGCCCTGCAGACCACAGGGAGGGGGGGACCTCACACTGTCACCTCCCACATGTGGCCAGAGGTGTCTCTTCTCAAGCTCTGTAGAATTTTCACCTTATCTTGTTTGAAAAATTTGTTCTTAGGTAGAAATGGAGCATACGCATTGCTCACTAAGGTCATTTTGAGTAGGATCTGGGAACCCTCCCCATGGCTGGATCTCCATTTATCCAAGTGGACCTGTACCACATCACCACAGAGGGTGATGAGTCAACGTCATTATTTTTGTTGACCCTCAGCACTTCTGGGCTGGCCTCACGTTGAAGAGAATTTTCCCTTTTCCATCCCTTTAGAAGGTACCAACATATATTTTGTAAGGCTCTATTTTATTGCTTCTTCAAAAACATGGGTTGTTTTTCCCTTTCTTCCCTGCAAACATAACCCACTCAACTTCAAAGCACAGAAACCAAAATCAATCCAGAGATGGTCCAACAGGAGCATCATGCCCCTCCCCTCATCCTCCCCCAGTACGTGACCACCCCCCACTTCCTCTCTAGCCCTGTCTTTCCCGCTTCCGACTTCATGCTCTAGTTAGTAGGCCAAGGAAACTGCTGGTGGTTTCTCACAGAGGTCGTGCTATTCCATGCCCCTGTGTGTTTGCCCAACTGTGACCTCTGCTACGAACACCCGCACGTGTCCAATGGGCCTTGTTACCTCTTAGCCATCCTTCACCTTTCGCTCAAGGCTGGATTGACTCTCCCTCATCTGCGCTCCCTGTGCATACCTCTATCATTATATCAATTCTCTCCTATTATAATTACTGGTTATGTTTCTATCTCCCCCCCATCCCCTCCCCGAGAAGTGTGAACTCCAGCAATGCAGGGGCTGGTTTGTGTACGCTCAACTGTGTGCCCTCACTGGATGGATACAACCATGCACAGCTTCTTGCTGGAGTGGGAATTGGGGGGAGAATGGGGTAGAGGAGAGAGAACACATAACGATAACTGATGGTAAGGCATGGGCTTGTGTGGTGTAGGTGAGAACACTGGCCTGAGGCCACACCTCCCCTGTCGATTACTGGCTGTGTGAGCGGAGGCACGTCACTTCACCTGGCTAGGTCTCTGCTTTTTACTCCATAAAGAATGATGGGTAATTTTGGAGCTCAAGTCATTCTGGAGTGAAGGTTGACCACAGAGCAGGTGGGTAAAACAGATGGAACTCCAGTACCTTCTTTTCTCGGGTTCAGCTTTATTTAAAGAATGAGTTCTGTATCTTACCTATCAGCCTAAGAAAGTAGTTAACAGCCACTGAAAACCCCCAGATGCTTGACATGCACTAATGCATTTCCTCCTTACAACAACCATATGAGAGGGCAGTACTGTTCTCATTTTTAAAGGGAGGAACCAAAGCACAGAGAAGTCAAATAACATGCAAATGGGAACACAGCTCAGGAGGGATGGAGCTAAGATTTGAACTCAGAGTAAGAGCCTTTCAGGACTAATACTTGATGATTTTATTATTGAGCTGAGGGTCGAGCATGTAAATAAAAAGTGTAACTATGCATGTAATGTAGTAATTGCCAAGCACTAAGCCAGCAGGGCGAACCTGATGGCTGAAGAGCAGAGTCCAGAGGAGATTGTAACCATGTGGCTTGGCATATTCGAGAAGGGAGCTTGGAAGAGGTAAAACTTTAGCAGAACCCCCAGAGGAGAGCAGGATCCAGATAAATGAACAAGTAGGGAGAACAATTAGATGTAGGAGAAAGGGCATATAATCTAATATAAAATATAAAATGAATCTGTGTATCAGACCTAAAGGTGACAAGGGATTCCTATTTTATCTTTAAAAGCCATCTACTCCCTCCAGTTACTGCATAGGCAGGCCCTAGTTAGGGTTTGAGTACCAGCCATACCACTTATTGAGTTAACCCTGGACAGCTCCCTAGGCTATAAGTGAAGCTATTCTTCTTTGAATTCTCCCACAACAGTTAGCTCAGCACCAAGATTCGATGGGATACTATTGGATTCTATTGGATTCTATTCTATTCTACTCGATTCTATTCTGGTGTTTCTAATCTCTATGTGTTCATTCATTCATGAAACATTTATCAAAAAGTTATTTTGTTCCAGGCACTCTGTGTGCTGATATGAAATAAATAAGACATAGCGCTTGTCTGCAACAAATGGATGATTTGAGTCAGATAAAGATATATAAATAACCAATATTTGCTCCATCTCCACCTTGGAGAGTTTCTTTTGTGCTGCCCAGGCTACCTTCTAGCTGTAAAGGAGACTTGGCAAACACAATTGGGAGAAAAATACTAGGAAACCCAGCCATCCTGATCTTGACTTTTTCTTGGTTCCTCAATAAGCAAATAAATACTAAACGACATTTCAGGAGTACTTATTAATAAACACTGGCTCAGTGTCTTACTGGACTATCCAATTAACCCTTGCAACACTATAAATATGGATTTTGTTATTATCTCCATTTTATTTATTTATTTATTTAGTCTTTTTGTCCTTTTTAGGGCCGCACCCGTGGCATATGGAGGTTCCCAGGCTAGGGGTCTAATTGGAGCTGTAGCCACCAGTCTACGCCACAGCCACAGCAACACGGGATCCGAGCCACATCTGCGACCTACACCATAGGTCACGGCAATGCCCGATCCTTAACCTACTGAGCGAGGCTAGGGATCAAACCTGCAACCTCATTGTTCCTAGTCAGATTCGGTAACCACTGAGCCACGAGGGGAACTCCATTATCCCCATTTTAAAGAAGAGGAACCTGAGGCTTAGAGAAGTTGGGTGACTTGCCACACTCTTTTACCTCAGAATCCTTTTTTTTTTTTTTTTTAATGTGCTGTAGCTTTTGTTTGGAAAATGCCATCTCTAGTTTTAGTTTGCAGATCACTTTCTCAAAATAGCTGCCTTTCACCTCCTGTACCACTCTTTCTCCTAACACATATACTCTGCAATCTTGGCTTAACATCATGTATTGGAATTGTTCGTAGAACCCTCCTCTCCTCCACCAGACCTAACCTCCATGAAGGCCATTCTACCTTGGTTTTGTTTCCTTCATTAGTATTTTTCAAGAGGCCAGCAAAGAGCTTGGCATGTAGAAGGTTCCAATAAATATTTCTCAAATGAAAGAAAGGGGGAAAAGGTATCTGAAACATTTCAAGCAGCCATCAAATTCAAAAGATCTCCAAGCACTTAATAAGAAATTCCTCCTGGGGTCTTATCATACTGTTTCCTCAGATGGGAAAAGGACAGTCAATTGGTGAATTGCACCAGTTATCTTAGGCAAGTTGACATTTGTTGTACTAAAGGGAATTTCTCTTAGCACAATATTTCCTGGGAGGAGCAGGTAAATATTGAGACAAGATACACATCAAGTTTTTTTTCCACGAACCACTGTACAATAATCAATTCTGGAGATAACAAAGGCATTTGTTAACAGCTCCTTCTCCTTTTTCAAAGCTCAGTTCTCAGTCTGGCAACGTTACAAAGCTCAAGAAAAGAAGTGTTGTTAGCAGATGCCAACCACTTGTCAGAGGAAAAATCCAAAAAGGAATTCTGCAATACCTAAGCTTTTTTACATACAGATAGGCTTTCTGTCCCCCAGTTCATCAAAATTCCTGATGGAGTGGCTGTAGAAATGGAAAGTGAGGGCTTTACAAGCAGATTAAATAAGAAAAAACTCAGCCCAGCAGAAAAATCTCCTTGCACAGTCCTCTGGATTTCAGGTTGTACTTCTAACAGAGTCTATGGCTGAGGACATAGGTTTCCCTCTATTAGAGTATTTTTTTGCATTAAATGCAGTATTATTATTAATATCTTTGGTTACCTGGGCTAGATTTTGAGGGCAAAATTGTGTTTCTTTCACCTTTGTACCTTTGCCTCCCTGGGTAGCACATAGAAGGCCCCCAGTGTGTGTTCTCTGAGCAAATGAATGAATGACATGCATGAGCATTCAGTAAGTGAAGCCATTGCAGCCCGTACTAGGAAGAGCTGCATAAATCACTCCTGGATGGACTTCTGTAGAATTTCTATTATGTACTTTTAGCATTTGCCCATGAAAAAGATTAATGGAGTTAAAACCCCATTTCAAAAGATAGGGTCACAAAGGAGGATAGCTTTTTCTTTTTATTCTTTTTAAAGAGAAGATGCTTTTTATTTTGAGCACAAACTGTGGTCTGGTGAAGTCTGGTGGCTTCTGCATCCAGTGGACACATCAGCAGGACCATAATACATGTGTGTGGGCAGGATGGATGAGTGAGCGGATGGATGGACCTGTCTAGGCTTCCCTTAGTCGTGTCTGAGCGAATAGGGGGGAAAAATGGAATGAAAAGACCAGGTTGAAGGAAACATGCATCACACTTCATACTTTTGAGGGAAGTGTCTTCTCCTGATTCGACAGCCAGAGGAATCTCTGTTTCATGTCCCAGCTGTCATCAGCACACTCTAAGTTCTGTTCTTGGAATCTGATGAAATACCATCAAGACTTTACCTAAATGTTCTCTTTATCTCTAGTGATCCAGGAGGATGTGAGGCCCTGGTAGAAGACAGAGCCCAGCCATTTGTTCCCGGTCCCCTTACACACTGACGGCATTGGTAACCTACAAAGCAGCTGTTAGGAGAATCTGGCGGTACAGTTATCGCCAATCCATGAATGGTGACTACCCTAAGCCTGAAAGACTATCTCAGCCCTGCCTTATCTGTTCAAATTATTTAACTGTATTGTAGAGAGATCATATTGGAGTTTGCCATTTCTGTGGGCACATCGAAGAAATAGGACACATTCCTTCCACGTCTACTAAGTGGGGTCTTTCTTCTTTGGCTTCTTTTCCTATATGCTTGATCTCCCCCCACCCCATTTTTTAGAGAGTTAGGAAACTTTTGGAGAATATTTATAAATGTGTGTATATATATATGAATTTATATGAATTCATATGAATACATATATATGAACATATGTTAATTAATGTGTGTATATATCTTGTATCATAAATTCATATAAATTCGGAGTTCCCATTGTGGCTCAGTGGAAATGAATCTGACTAGCACCCATGAGGATGCAGGTTCGATCCCTGGCCTTGCTCAGTGGGTTGAGGATCCGGTGTTGCCATGAGCTGTGGTGTAGGTTGCAGATGCGGCTCGGATCTGACATTGCTGTGGCTGTGGCATAGGCTGGTGGCTACAGCTCTGATTCAACCCCTAGCCTAGGAACCTCCATATGCCATAGGTGCAGCCCTAAATAAACAATAACAATAAATTCACATAAATTCATATTATAGTTCTCTCATTAGGTGTGAGACTGTAAAAGAAGATAAGCCTGTGTCTACTTAGTCATCCATAACACGGGAATGATAAGACTTACCTACTAGACCATGAGGGAGGGTCATATCACATAATGAAGTCACTGCCAAACATGAATATTCATGCACTAGTTTGCAATGGCTGCATAACAAATAACCACACATTTATCAGCTTAAAACAGCTGTTTATTCTCTTAGACTTGAACCCAGGCAGGCTCGGCTGGGTTCTCTGCTTAGGGTCCCACAAGGCCAAAAATCAGAGTGTCAGCCAGACTGGCTCTTATCTGGAGGCTCTGGGGAGGAATCAACTTCTGGGCCCATTTGAGTTGTTGGCAGAGCTCAGGTCCATGGGGCTGTAGGACTGAGGTCCCTGCTTCCTTGCTGGCTGTCGGCAAGCACTGCTCTCAGCCCCTGTGTTCCTTCTCACAGGACCCTCCCACCTTCTAGTCAGCAACATGGTACATGGACTTCTAACCTTTGCAAGCTCTCCAACTTCCTCTGCCAACAAACCAGAGAAAACTCTGCTTTTAAAGAGCTTGTGTTAGATTAGACTCACCAGGTAATTCACCTTTTGCCCTATAATGTGATGAAATCATGAGAGTGACATCTCATCATATTCACAGGTTCCAACCACACTCAAAGGGGAGGAAAATACATTAGGGCAAGAACACTGAAAGCCATTCTTAGAATTCTGACTACCACAAGGGATTAGAATCTTGGAGTTCCTGTTGCGGCTCAGTGGTTAACACACCTGACTGGTATCCATGAGGATGCAGGTCCAATCCCTGGCCTAGCTCAGTGGGTTAAGGATCTGGCACTGCCATGAGCTGTGGTATAGATCACAGGCACAGATCAGATACCCTGTTGCTGTGGTGGTAGGGTAGGCTGCCACAGCTCTGATTTGACCCCTAACCTGGGAACCTCCATATGCTACAGGTGTGGCCCTAAGAAGACAAGAGAAAAAAAAAATCACCTTGGTTGGAGCTTTTTAAAAAAATATACTGATTTTTCTTTACCATAGGATCTCTGAATCAGAATGTCTAAAACTGGGTCCTAGGATTTTGCATACTTATGAACTCTTTCATATAACCTGAATGTAAACAGTCTGTGAACATAATGTGAAAACCACCAATTTAATGTATTTACAGAGCCTTGTACAGTACCTGAGATATAACATAAACTGAATAGATGTTATCTTCTCTTCCTGTTTACTCTAATAGCTTGCTACTAAAAGTGTGGTCCATAGGCTAGCATCACCACCACCAAGGAGCATCTTAGAAATAAAGAAGCACAGGTATCATCTCCTAGGCTCAGAATCTGTATGGCAAAAAGATCGCCAGGTCATTTGTAACACTGCCTTAGAAAGTTCTCCTAAAATGGACCCACATTATAAGCCTTAAAATGCTATTCAAATTTGCAATTTCCAAAGGGATACATATATACAAATATTTCAATTCTATTAGAATCAATTCAACTGAATCGAAGACTGTTTTCCCACATTACTTGTATACCCAGCATAGTGATAGATGGTATGTGGTAGAACAAAAAAAAAATTTAAGTTATGATCTGAGTTTACTAATGCTCACATTGTTATTGGATGTATACAATACAAAACAATTCAAGGAAGCAAATTTGATAGGACATTTCAAGAATTGTAAGAGCATTTTATTTCAGAGTAGGCAGGACAAAGACCTACAACTGGTTCTTGAGGGATAGAGGTAGGCATTCTTTAAAACCTACTTTAAATGTCCATTCATTCATTCATTCATTCAGTAAGTATTTTTTGAGCTCCCACAATGCACTGGGCACTTGGAATAGACACAGTTCCTGAACTCCAGGAGTCCTCTGGCTCTATACTTTGGCCTCATGCCTTTATTACAGCATTCAGCAATTGCACTGTATGTTCTTGCTGAGTGTATCAGGTTCCCATGAAAGACCTTGCACTAAACAGAGACCAAGCTACATTTTTCTTGACACCTGCTTCAGCATGACAGTGCTTGACATATGGTTATAGTTCAATGAGTGAGGGAATGAATGAATCGATGAATGACGAGAAAGAGAAAGGGTGTTTCTGGGGGGAGCATGCATGGACAAAGATGTGGAGGGAAGAATGACCGCAGCATCTTTGAGGGAGAATTACAATGTGATCTGATATGAGGGTTCATCCAGGAACAGTAGATGGAAGAAGGGTCACTGTATGTAGAATACAGAAAAATTGGAATTTTGGAATAAAAATTGTACTTTCCAGTTAAATTCAACCGCTATGTTATTAAGCTGACGAGTGACAGGGAGCTACTACAGGATTTTTGGGAAAAGCATATGGTATGGTAATCTTTAGTACCCTATAAACGTTAATCTTATAGATATGATGGCTCTAATCAGAAAGGATTAATATGGCGGAGATGGAGGCAGAAAGACAATGTACAGGTATGTGCACACACACACACGTGCATGTGTTTAATGTGTATATTTTGGGGTTGTGAGGAGAGAGGTATCACAGCCATCCAAGAAAAAAAAGCATGAGCAGATGCTCAATATGGAAAAATTCCCATTTCAAACAAGCCAGAACATTTAAAAATAGATTGATAGGCCAACTCTGTCCCAACAGAGCTCTGAACAAACGTCCTTAGAATGCTGATACGCAGTTCACTCACTCGTGCATTCATTCTTGCATTCATTCAACAAATATTAACTCCATACTGGGTACTGTGCTAAGGTCTGAGATTACAGAGATGAATAAAATGAGGTCTCCTGCTCCTGCAGGAGTAAAACCCCTCCAAATTAAAGTTATTCACTCTCCTAGAGGATTAATCATGGTCGCGATAAGATGAAATTGCTCGAAATTGAAGATGAAAAACTCTTTCTGCAAATTCTTTAAGCTTTCATTGAAAGTCTGATATTTTCTGACTCAGCAATGTGGTTAAATGGAAGGCAGACAGATAAACTTAGTGCTGAATCCATCTCTTTCTGGCTACACAAGTTTACATCAGTTTCCTCATTTGTAAATGGGCATGATTCTGACCTTATAGGATTGTTGTGAAATTGTAGGAAATGATCGACGTATGTGAAGTGCCTAGATAAGTGCATGGCACACCTCTGGGTTTGTGAGGCTGAGCCGAGGAATGGCAACATCCAGGCTGCATTGCCAGCTGACTTCTAGTCACATTTGGCAAATCGGGGGGGGGGGGGCAGAATCAGAGGGGCTAAGGAGAAAGAAGCTGGGATATGTTTTCCCCATTTCTTTTTTCCTCCCTCTGTCCTTCATTTCTGTGCCCATGGCAGAAGCCACATCCCTCTGAGATGCTAGGTCCCACTGTGGAGCTTGCACTGAGCTCCTTGTCTTGCTGCTTCAAAGTGGTGGTAATTCTTCCTGCATTGCTTACCCCTGTCTGGGTACTTCACCATCCTTTATTAATTTCTTTAACTCTGCCCAGATCCCTGTAAGTAAGTCCCTTTGTTAGTCTTGTCATTTGAGCCATCTAGGTTGAATTACAATTCCTATCACTATCCTGGCTGGTACAAAGGCACTAAATTTTACCAGCAAGGCCACAACTTCTCAAGGTGTCTTCCATGAATTATTTTGTGGAAAGGAGATATCTATGGTCAAATAAGTTTGGGAAAAGCTGTATATTTGATCTCCTTCTTTGAGAGTCACAGATATATTAACATATTAAAGGTTCAGAGAAGCCTGAAATGAAGAAATGTGTTTAATTTTATTTAACAGCGTTTTCTATACTCATTTGACCATGAAACTATTATTTCATGTAACACCTATTAACATCCCACACTTGAGGAAATGCTGAACTGGGCTAAACTAATAAGACAATTTGTCACGTTTATAGCGTTTGAGGGTGAAAGAACATTGGATTTGGAATCAAGATTTGCTACGTCTTGTCCTGAATCTGCCCTCACTCATGAAGACCTTGGGCAGACGTCTCACCCCACCGGAATTCAGTCTCCATGGAGGAGCTACAGATGTGATCTCTTCTCTCTTATAGATCTGACTCCAGAGCACACTCATAATATTTTCATCAACATGAGCAATCTTGGCAGTTGGGGTAGACGTATCTCAGGAATGTTCTGCTTTGTTTCTTTTGCAACTGCAGCTTTTCACCCCCAGCATTTTCCTTCTTCACAGTTTTCGTATCAGTGAAGACTCCAGTATTTCCAAAGCACTTGTGTTGAACTACACAGAAATGTTTATAAAGCAGCGTTCCACCATTTGTAGCATTCTTTCCTTTCCACTCCAGCACACTGCAGTTTCTGCAGTAGTAAGGCAATGGTACCAAATGTATCTCCATACCTAAGGTCTTACGATAAACTGAATGTGTTCCTTTTCTTTTGGTAACTTATGCATCATGGAGGGGATAGGCTCAGGAAGAGTCTTATAATGTGGTGGGTCAGGTATCCCTCCTTCTCAGAAGGTCTAATCCAGAAAACAAAGCCTGAACATATTTAAACCCTTGATGACGGCACTTCTCGTGATGTAGAAGAGTCAAGGCATCCAATAGTATCTGAAACCTTAGAAAAACCAGAAAGAAAGAGCTTTGTCTGTAGCCATCTGAGCCAACCCTCAGACATTTCACTCGGCTTGGCTGATATTATTCCATCCATCAAGCAGAGTCCAGATAGTTCTCACCACAAGGCAAATTGTAGCTCACAGGAAATGGAATTGCATACAGATTTCAGTTCTCAGAGTTTTAGATAAAAATGTAAATGAGGAGCAAGACAATAATTAAACAAATCATTCACAGGAATTTTTATGGCCTACTTAAAAACCATCAGCACAATTCAAGACACAGCAAGAAATTCTGAGTCCTCAAAATAATTGCCCTGCAACAAGGCAAACACTCATCTAATCACCATACTAAAGCTGAATCAAAGGAGCAGAGAGTCTCCTACTTTCTTCTCCTTTTACTTTTTTTTCCCTTGATATTTGAGGAGAGGGCAATGCATCAAATTCCAAAGAGAGATCAGCAAGATAGTCTAATATTACCAGGGGCTAGGATCCTTCACCCAACGTCAACGCTATCTGAGATGACTAAAATTATGTGTAAAACAAGCCCATCCTTTCCAAATGGGGACAAGGAGAAGGAGGCACTCTGTGAGATAACTATTTTCTCTGTAGTTAAGGAATAAAAGTGGCCTCTCCACTGACGAAGTTAAAATGTTCTTAATGCATACACTGAAATGTCGAATGCACTTCATAATTGTTGATTCATGTTTGGAATTAAACTTGTGATGCACATATTGGTCACCTCCAAAATCACTACATATCTGTAGTGGACACCACTTGGGACCTGATGAAAGTCATTTTAGATGAGTTCAATGTAAATGTAGATTTTTGTCAAGGTTAATATATAAGAAATATAACAATGGCTAGAAAGGGCCTAGAGTGTAGGCTGGGGAAATAGAGCTATGCAAAAGAAAAAAAACCCTGGGACTGCAGAGAGAAAGAAAGCACAGTGGCAGTTAAAACCAGAGGAAGGAGAAGATTAGGGCAGATGTTGTTTCTTTTCTACCAATGAGACAATGAAACCCAGAGACACATGTTGCCAAAGTCCCCTGGTGAGAAAGGGGCAGAACCAGGATGACAACTAAAAATGAACTCCTAGGCTGGTTCCCTTCCCTGCAGCCAGGTTCTGGCCTGTGCAGTTTTAGGACAGGTCAGCTATAGGGGAAATGGTATTTGCCTCTTAAACTTCTAAAACCCATAGGGGGTCATTCCAGGGAAGAGAGGAAAAGTTGTTTTAATTAGGGACTTTTTTTTCTTTTTTTAAACTTAGAAACACACTCTCCTCTTACTGTTTTGCTTAGCATGTTCATACCTTTTTATTTATGGTGCACAGAGGAATTAGATTCTACAGCAAAAAATATGCGAAAACCCTTCTTCCTTGCCTTTATGACTTTGGGTTTAAGAACACGGTCCTCTTCTAGCTAATGCATGGTGCAGAGAGGGTTTCCTTTATTTCTCCACGTCCCCCTGAAGCCTTAACCTCTCTGAGACGTTCATCATGCTCTCCTCTGTGTTACTTCTGGACCCTGTACAGGACTTAGGTTAGAAGTTACCACCCGGATTGCATTTATAGTAGAAGCAAAGGGGTCAAGAACCTGCAGTCAGGCAGATCTGGATTCAAATTCCCAAGTACTAAAAATGACTCTGAACACTTTTGTGCTGTAGTTTCCTCATTTAAAAAAAAAAATGAGGCTATAGCACTTCCTAAGAGTGTGTAGTAGATGCTTTTGGTGCCTGAGCTGGGCACCATCCCCCGGCTGCTCTGAATATTGATTGGGTACATCCTGAATTGATCATTCGCATAAGAACGCCCTTCCTAAACCTCTGATTCTAATGAACCAGCTAGAATCAGAGTTGTGAAGATCAAATGATAAATCAGTTTGCACATTGTGCAGCATGGTAATTCCCAAACAGTAGCCATTATCACAATTTTAGCCACATATCTGGAACCTTTAGCACAATTTCTGGCACCCTGAGGTGGCCAATAAATTATACAAAGTGAGGCTACAGGAAATCATGTCTTGCCGTCAATGTATCTGATTTGAGTACCTTGAATAGCCCTGAACGTGTCTGCAATGACCTTTATCATCTTCAAATAGCACTTCCACCTCTATCCATTTCTATACATTTTCCTCTAACCACTATCGCCATAAAGATGTCTATTGTATTCCTAAAGACAGGATGCCCATAGTGGGGAGAGAAAAAATACAATTTCTATTCTTAAGAAGTATACATGTATACTCAGATTTACTATCAACATAAAATAAAAGAACAATGCATATCATTTGATTTCAGGAAGTGTCTATGGAAAAACCACTAAGCTGCTTATACGTTTATAGTTTATAAGTAACCACATTAATGGGATATTGATATATTTAAAGTACTTACCTGCTTTTCTTCTCTTTAAAACGCTAGAGTAGTGATTATACTGAGTATAGGATCTGAGGAATTCAAAGAGCTGAACTTGTATTTTGAAAATGTATAATTCCCCTGTGAAGTGCATAAGAGGCTACTGCAAATATGCAATAAAATTAAACGAGATTCTGACATTTGATGATTCAGATGTGGGATACTTTTGCTAGGAAAATTGGTGGTTGCTTCCATTTTCACAGCCATGAAAACAAATCCATCTCCTCTCATTCTACTGCCCCTCCCCATCTATGTCCACTAAATAGACCAAACCTAATTTCATTTAAAAAGAGGAAAAACACAATGGATTAATTTTGGTGAATATGGGCTTACTTTTTGCTTCCATTAAGAAGTATGAACTTATACTTCCCATTGTTTGTTCCAGAGAGCATTATAAGCTCAGGTCGGAGAGAAGCGAATCGGCTTCACAGCGCTGTAGCAAAGTATTTAAGCCAAAAAGAAATATCCCATTATAAGAGATAAAAGTGCTTGTGTTCATGAAGAAATTCAACAGTCGGGCAAAAGAAGGGCACTCTTCATAAAAAGAAGGGCACATTTCAACAAATAATTCTCCTTTGGAAACTTTAGTGTTTATGGCAGATAAAACTACCTAGGGTGTCTTTGAGATTCTAGAGTGTGTTTGAGAATGTTAGACAGGAAAATATCTTCAAATACATATTATAATGATACTAGATGCTCTGAAACCTGGAAATGTTGGAGTACTAAGAGGGGAAGTTTGGAGTCTAGGAGAAGGGTGGTTGAGGCTTGCACTCAGTAGGGAAATGAAAGACAAGTAAGGAGGACGCTGGACAGGGCCCCCAACTGAGGAAGCGAACTGGCATCACAATCGTATACAGGCTCCCTCCTTTTCCATGGAGAATGGCCAAGGGATAGTAATTAGCATTCAGACTCATAGGCTTAATCTTTGGCTAAGGAAATCGTGGGAGAGCGAGGAAGGTCAAATAACTTGCTGGAGGTCACACATACTAAAAACGTTACTGTTGGTCATCAAACTGCAATTTCTCTTTATAGAGCGCCATATGCTCTATACACATTATCTGACAGCAGCTCTATGAGATGAGAAAATTGGGGCTCTGAGAAGCTAATTGAAGTCCTCAAATTATTACCAGTCCTGAGTAATGGAACCTTGCTATGAGCCCAGGGCCAACTAGCTGCTGAGTTCAGGCCCTTACCGGCCAACACCATGTTATAACCACCTCTCTCATCATCCAGCTCCACACTATAGACTGTTTGCTTGCCGAAGGGAGGAATTGTGTCTTAATATCTCTAGATACCAGGACAAACCACAGGGTCTGGCTCAAGGCTTATGCTGCACCTGTGCACCTGTGCACCTCTGCACCTGTGGCGTATGGAAGTTCCCGGGCTAGGGGTCAAATTGGGTCTGCAGCTGAGGCTTACACTACAGCCACAGCAACACCGGATCGGAGCTACATCTGCAGCCTACACTACAGCTCGAAACGACACTGGATCCTTACCCACTGAGCAAGGCCAGGGATGGAACCCGCATCCTCATAGAGACAATATTGGGTCCTTCACCCACTCAGCCACTACTGGAAGTCTGAAAATATCTTTTGAATGAATGAGTGATGAATGGTCTTTAGGTATGCCTATAAACAGTGCCACCATGCATAGAGAATGAAAAAAAAATGCACATTTTCTATGATGTCCCGTTTCCCACACCTTTATCTATCTAAAAAATTTCTCACATCTCTGTGAAGATCTCCCTGACCTTCATGCAATGTGATTACTCCTTGTGCTAAACTTTGCTAATATACTTATTACAGCAGAAAGAGGCCAGAGAGAACAATGGGCCAGACTCCCTCGTGGATAAATATCACATTTTCACAGGTGACGTTTCTGTGAAATGGTGACACTTCCTCTCACTGGCCCTTACTCATCTAATATGTATCGGGGGATTTCTGGGTGCCATGCATATAAGGACATGGTCCTAAAGCGAAAGAGTAGGACACAGTTCATTTTCTCACAGTTTTTATAAGTTGGTGTGGGAGATAAAAATAGAAACAGATCACTATTACGCAGTGTAGAAAGTGCCATCTTGGGAGTTCCCATTGTGGCTCAGTGAAAACGAATCTGACTAGCATCCATGTGGATGCAGGTTCGATCTCTGGCTTCGCTCAGTGGGTTAAAGATCGGTTGTTGCTCTGAGCTGTGTTGTAAATCTCAGACGCAGCTCGGATCTGGCGATGCTGTGGCTCTGGCATAGGCCGGAGGCTACAGCTCCAATTCAACCCCTAGCCTGGGAACCTCCATATGCTCCGGGTACAGCCCTAAAGAGACAAGACAAAAAAAAAAAAAAAAAAAGGAATGAGAGTCATGGGAGAAGAAGCAGAAAAGAAAGTCAGGGTTGTTATTCTAAAGACTCTCATAAGCCATGATACCAAGGCCCAACTTGAGCTGCAGAGGCCGAGGAACCACTGTGGAATTCTGACATGACTGGTTTGAAGGTTCTGGGCGATCACTCTGGCAGTGATGTGCAGAATGGCTCAGCAGGGGCCAGGACTGGAGGGGTGTCACCGACGTAGGCTTTGATGAAAGCTCTGAATGACGGCTAGACTCCATTATGATAAACTGTGCCGTAAATTACACACCTCATCCTAAAATTCAGTGCCTTCCTCTGGATGTTGGGCCCTCTATCCTATTTACGGTTGTACAAAGATTTGAATGGAGATGGAGAAAGCCCAGGGCCTTGGGGCTGCCGAGTAGCTCTGCTTTCCAAGGGTACGAACACTCAGTAGCTACAGTATTAGAGAGGCTTGTTATGATGAATTTTATTTTTAGCAAGTGATTTGAAAATATTATGCACCTGATCTGAACTCTAACCCATGGGAAATGATTTTTCATAAATAGAAATGTAATGCATTTTCTGAAATAGTAGGAAATTTAAATGGCTATCAAAGGCTACTTTGTTAAAATTATTCTTCTGCTACTTGGTGTCAGGGACTGCTTGCAAGCAAAGTCTTTGGCAAATGAGGATTTAATGGTTAGAGAAACTGGCATTCAATGAGTGCCTACTGAATGCAAGAGTTTTTATACATGTTATGATAGAAACTCTCATAACAAAACTTTTAAACAAATGGCTAGATTAACAGCAATCCCATTCTTTTGACCAATCTATTGACTAGTATCTACAACTTTAAAGAACATTAGTGGCTAGTAGACTTTTCTTTAGAACCCCTATGGACTTCTGCTCATATTAGCTGAACTATATGCTCACCATGTACTTGTTTATTCAAATTATACTTGTTATCTTTAGCCTGTAATCTACTAAGTAACATGTGCATTGATGAAATACATTCACAAAAAGAAATATTTCTTTTCATGAAATCTAAGTTGAACGTTGTGGAAAGGCTTGGTTAAATGAATGAAATTGCCTACTAAAGTGTTGAATTAAGTTGGAATAGAGCAACTATAAAGGGTAAAGGCAAGTGATGATTTTTAAAGTGTTATTAAGCATTCATTCCACTTTAAAGAAACTGACACTGAAAGATGATTAAAAATGCTTTATGCATATGGTTCATGCCAGGGGTCTGGTTGGTGGGCCAAATTCTCTAGGAAGAGTCCTTAGCCCAAGATCAGAAGTTTGCTAAGGGCTATTTAAAAAGATTGTTTAAACATTCAAAAGTAGCAATGATATTCATTTTGCTAATGAGTATGTATTTTGGGCAGTGCTGGGTGGGACAGCTCCCTTCTGCTGTGCTCCATGTTAGCTGGGATGGCCTGAAGGTCAGAGGCTGGGGTTATGTGTAGGATAGTGCATCCCCATATCTGGCAGGTGATGCTGGGAAGACTCAGCCTCCAGCCCATGAAAAAGGGGCTCCTTGGGCATCTCTTTCTCTTTCAGAGCAGCCAGACATCTTAGAAGTCAATTCTGGGCTCCTGAGACATAAGTCTTAAAAAAACAAAGGTAAGCCAGATGAAAGCTATACTGCCTTTTATGATATAACCTCACAAGTGTCTTTGCACTGTAACCTACTAATCAGGACATTTAGAAATAGTACCCACGTTCAAGAGGAAGGAGCAAGGATCCTGCCTCAGATGGAAGAGTGTCAGCATTATATTATAAGAAGAACACATATGATGAAATGAGATGAGAAATATTTTGGCCGTCTTTGGAAAATACTATCTGTTACACAAGCATTGACTTGTAATTTTTTTAAAATAACTGGCTGAAAGATTCTGATATCATTGGATAAAAGGAATTCCATTGTAATTAAATTAATTCTTACAACAGACCTACTAGGCAGGCATCATGATCCCTGCGGTGCTGGGGACCTGGTAGCTCAGAGAAGCAGAGTGAGTAAATCCTGCCCTCTGTTAAAACTTGCTGCCTTTCTTGTTCTGATAGGATTTGAGGCTTGCATTTTCTATATGTAAACATTATGTTCATCCCAAGATCTATACACCAGCATAACCCATTGGGACATCAAGAAATTGTGCAGCACTATTTACAACAGCTAAGACGCGAAAGCAGTCTAAATGTCCATTGACAGAGGAACGGATAAAGAAGATGTACACATATACAGTGGAATATTATTCAGTCATTAAAAATGAAGTAAGTGGAGTTCCTGTCGTGGCGCAGTGGTTAACGAATCCGACTAGGAACCATGAGGTTGTGGGTTCGGTCCCTGCCCTTGCTCAGTGGGTTAACGATCCGGTGTTGCTGTGAGCTGTGGTGTAGGTTGCAGACGTGGCTTGGATCCTGCGTTGCTGTGGCTCTGGCGTAGGCCGGTGGCTACAGCTCCGATTCGACCCCTAGCCTGGGAACCTCCATATGCCGCGGGAGCAGCCCAAGAAATAGCAACAACAACAACAAACAACAACAACAACAAAAAGACAAACAAACAAACAAACAAACAAACAAATGAAGTAAGGCCATTTGCAGCGACATGGATGGACCTAGAGATTATCCTATTAAGGGAAGTAAGTCATACAAAGACAAATATATGATATCACTTATATATCAAATCTAAAAAAATGATACAAATGAACTTATTTGCAAAATAGAAACAAACTTACAGACTTGTAAAACAAACTTATGGTTACCAAAGGGGAAATGTGGATAAACTAAGAAGTTGTGATTAACTTATATATGCTATTATACATAAAATTGAAAATCAACAGGGACCTATTTCATAGTACAAGTAACTACTCAATAATCTGTAATAACTTATATGGAAAAAGAATCTAAAAAAGAATATATATATATTACTTTGCTGTACACCCGAAGCTAACACAACATGGTAAATCAACTCTACCCCAATATAACATAAAAATTAAGTTGAAAAAATAAAGTTTTTTTTTTTTGCTTTTTAGGGCTGCACCCACGGCATATAGAAACTCCCAGGCTAGAGTCAACTCAGAGCTATAGCTGCCATCCACAGCCACAGCCACAGCCACAACAATGCAGAATCCGAACCACATCTGCGACCTTCACCACAGCTCATGGCAAAGCCAGATCATTAACCCACTGAGCGAGGCCAGGGATCAAACCTGCATCCTCACGCATACTAGTTGGATTTGTTTCTGCTGTGCCACGATGGGAACTCCCAAGAAAGAAATTGTGACAGACAAATGGAATGTGGATTATACTTCATTTCCACTGGGCATCATCATCACCTATATGGCTCCAAAGCTTGGCTGTACCTCAGAGTCATCTGGGAAAGCTTTAATGGAAAATTGAGATGAGAGGTTGCATCCTCTATCAAGTTAAATCACAATGTCTGGGGGTAGAAGCCAGGCATCAGTCATATTTAAAAATCCCCAGATGATACCAAAGTGAAGCAAAGTTAGTTAGGGAGCTATGACCTAGATTCTCTCAATCCAAGCCCTCTCCGTTTCAGGTTTCTACTAAGTCTTGCCTCTTTGTCCCTGTCACTGACTCTCTCTCTCTCACTTTTGCTATTGTACTTGGCATGTGGAGTTCTCCTCCAGGCTGCTTACCCCAGGGATTTTCCTGCCCAAATAAGTAGTATCTTCTGCCCAAATCTCAGACCCTAAACTGTAGCAGAGCGCTATCCACTCAGTGGTCTGTGTCCCAGTTTTCTCATCCATATTATAAGGAAATGGTGATGATGATAGTAATACCTAGATTACCATGTTATTATAGGATAATGCAGGACCTATTCCATAAGCTTGTTAAAATATTTGTTGATGAATGAAAAAATTTGTGTCATTTCATAAATTTCTTTTTATGGCCAAAGAAATGAAGTCAACATGAATCTGGCTTCAGGTATTAAACATAGATTAAATATTCATTTTAGGACACATTTGTTTTAAATTTAACGCATGGGTTCATGAATAACACTATAAAGAATCCATTCCTTAAAATATTAATATAAATATCTATGCACAAGGGGGAAATAATTGGGGAATTTTATCTCCCCTGACGAAGGGGGAAAAAGGCCATTTAAAAATATTACTTTCTCCCCTTCAGACAGAGAGTGGAGGTGAGCCACAAGAAATCCAAGTTCACATGAAAGGTCCATGATAAAAAATGCAGGTGCTGTGAAACATTTATAAGGGCCGAGTGTAAGGCAGTGTGTAGGCTTGAATCTGAAATGACATTTTGGCATAAAACAGATCTCCCACAGGCAGATTTGAAACTTCCAGAAAAGTCTTAAAATGACATCTTTCAAAATGAACAATCATCAAATATGCCCAAGTCATTACCTCAAAGTACTTTGCTAATGAGACAGGCTGAGGAGATGGCTAAAAATAATTGACCCCAGTTTTACAGCTGAAAGTTGTAAAAAAAAAAAAAACGAAAAAGCTACTGCAGGGTCTGAACCTAGAATTAGGCATTGGCAACTGTTTAGCATATTAAATGCAAACATTGGGACATGTCTGGCTCAGTATAGAACAATTGCCAATAGCTTTTTATTCACGAATTTCAAATTGCTTTACAAATAACTTGATGTCATCTTTTCTCCTGTAAATTTTATTCCACTTGTATAGTGCTATAGTTTAAAAAAGACATTCACCCCAGTATCTAATGAGATGTTTGCTCCAATATCTTATTAGATCCTTGCACAATGCTATAAATTAGGCAAGGCAGGTTTTATTGTTCCCATTTTGTAGATAAAGACATTGAGGTCTGGAGAGGTTAATAACTTGCTTACATCTTTCAAAGTCTTTCAAATGTACTGCTCTGCCCCAGCTAAGCAGAAACCACAGCACAGCATGGGTACCTGTGTAAGTGTTTTTCAGGAAGGAAATCAAGATAGGAAGAAGGCAATTAATGTCTATTGAGCACATATTATGTGAACTATTAGATACAATGTGGAGAATTGCATCTGTTGTTAAATATAACAGGCTATAAACTGGATGTACCTAAGCATCTCAATTTAAAATACACATAGGAAAAGGACAGGAAGAAAATATACCAAAATGTTCATTTTTTAAATACCATTATTTCTCAATTTTTCTGTCATAAACATGTATTATTTTTACCATTGAAGAGAATAGTGGGGAGTTCCCATTGTGGCTCAGTGGTTAGTGAACCCAACTAGCATCCATGAGGACACAGGTTTGATCCCTGGCATCTCTCAGTGGGTTAAGGGTCCAGCGTTGCGGTGAGCTATGGTGTAGGTCGCAGACACGGTTTGGATTCCACTTGCCCTGGCTCTGGCGTAGGCTGGTGGCTACAGTTCCAATTGGACCCCTAGCCTGGGAACCTGCATATGCCGTGGGTGCGACCCTAAAAAGCAAAAAAAAAAAAAAAGAGAGAGAGAGAGAAAAGAATAATGTATTAATTCAACTTTTCTATGGAGTATATAGAATATATACCAGTCATTGTTCTAGACACTGTGACTTGGCAGCAGAAAAGGCAGATGAAATCCCTGCCCTTAGGAAGCATATGTGCTAGAGGTGATGTGGGCAATGAAGAGAAAAATCCATCCATCCATCCATCAAAAATACTTCCTATGAAGAGATTCTGTTGTGGTTCAGCAGGTTAAGCACCTGACTAGTATCCATGAGGATGCGGGTTCTATCCCTAGCCTCACTCAGTGGGTTAAAGATCCAGCATTGCCTGGAGCTGCAGCATGGACTGCAGATATGACTTGGATCCCACGTTGCTGTGGCTATGGTGTAAGGTTGACAGCTGCAGCTCCAATTCGACCTCTTAGCCCAGGAACTTCCATTTATTGCAGGTGTGGCCCTAAAAAGAAAAAGAAGAAGAAAAACAAAAACAGAAACGAAACACCAAACCAAACAAACACAAAAACTTCCTATGATGACAGTGCTCTTGCGACTGCAGAAATAAGATGATAACAAATGCATAAGATGGGAGTGGGGGAAAGCTGGGCACATTGGATCACGCACCCGAAGGGTCTTAACGACCACACTACACAACATCTCAGAAAGAAGCGTTGTCAGCGCAGGAAACACGGAGGATAAAAGGCTGAGGTAGGAATGAGCTTCGAGCACTGGAAGAGCAGCCCAAAGGTCAGTGCTGTAGAGCAGAGCCAGAGACAAGGGGGCCGAGAAAACAGGTGATCTGAGACCAGATCATATTGGGCCTCGGGGGCTGTGTAAACTCTCTGGACTTTATTTAAATGTGACGAGTGACATCAGAGTTTCTTGAATACCGTGGTTCTCCCTGACCCGAGGGGGATGCGTTCCCAAACCCCAGGGGATGCCTGAAACCACAGATTGTATCACCGTATTGAACCCTGTACATGCCATGGTATTCCCTATACACACATACCTATGACAAAGTTTACTTTACACATTAGGCACAGTAAGAGATCAACAGCAATAATAGTAAATTAGAACAATTGTAACAATAACGATTCAAGTAACAGAAGTTACATGAATGTGGTCTTTCCCTCTCTCAAAATATCTTATTGTACTAATTTAATGCCTTTTTTATTTTTTATTTTTTGCTTTTTTAGGACCACACCTGTGGCAAATGGACGTTCCCAAGCTAGGGGTTGAATCGGAGCTGCAGCTTCAGCCCTATGCCGCAGCCACAGCAACACCAGATTTGAGCTGTGTCTGCGAACTATACCACAGCTCATGGCAATGCCAGATCCTTGATCCACTGAGTGAGGCCAGGGATCGATCCTGCAACCTCTTGGATACTAGTTGGGCTTGTAATCCACTGAGCCACCACAGGAACTCCAAACCTAATGCCTTAACTAAGCACTTACCACGCACTGTGGCTGTAACTTTTGTGGGTTGAAGTGTGACAGCAAAACTAGCATGAATTTCTTCTTTCTCCTTCACAATTTCATGCACAGATTTTTTTTTTCTTTCCTTATTGAGAATGTTCACCTTTTCAATGAAAAGAAGCATTTTACAGCTTCTCTTTGGCACATCCAAACTGCCAGCATTACTATTCTTGCCCTCTGGGGCCATTATGGTTACCATGTTTTCTTTTTTGGCTGCCCCACAGCATATGGGGTTCCAGAGCCACAGTTGTGACCTATGCCGCAGCTACAGCAGTACTGGATCCTTTAAGCCACTGTGCTGGGCCAGTGATTGACACTGTGACCTGGCTCTACTGAGACGCTGTTGTGCACAGTGGTGACTATTATTAAGTAAATAATAGTGGGACCATGATTAAGCAAAGTTATGGTTATTTGAGCACAAGCAGTGGGACAGTGGGAGATAGATACTGGGACAGTCAACCTGATAGGCCGGGTGGTTACTAAGTGACTAATAGACAAAGGGATGACTGAGGTGCTGGGCGGATGGATTGGGATGGTGCCATATCTCATCATGCTACTCAGCATGGAGGGCAATGGAAAACTTATGAATTGCTTATTTCTAGAATTTTCCGTTTAACATTTTAAGACCACGGCAAGTGAAACCGTGGATAAAGTAGTACTACTGTATGCGTTTCGGGTAGGGAAATCATGAATGATCTGATTTACATGTTGCAACTACCTGGTCTGGCTGTACAAAGAAAACAGCTTGTTGGGAGGAGGTGAATGAAGGGGACCAGAGAGGAGCCAGAAGGAATTGTCCCAATTGTCCAGTCCAAGCAAGAAAAGACAATGGTTAGTGAAGTAGGTGTAGAGGTGGTGAGAAATAACTTGACTCCAGATTTTTTTTGGCCTGAGTTCAAATGATGCTTCGATCTTCTAGGTGGGGAAGCCCAGGAAAGGCGCACGTTTGGGGGAACACTGAAAAGTTCTGTTTAGGACAGGCTAGATTTCCAAGTGGAGACATGGTGCGGGCAGCCTGGAGCTTAGAGGAATGGTCAGGGCTGCAGACACATATCTGGGTGTCATGAGTTCATGAATGGCATTTAAAGCCACGTAACTAGCTAAGGTGACCAGGGAGGGAGCAGTGGGAGCGGAGGATTCTGAGCTGAGCCCTGGACCTTGATAGCATTTAGAGGTCTTGGACGGGAGAAGGCAGCAGCCACCAGTGAAGACCGCAAAGGGACCACCATGAGGCGGGAGGGAGAAGAAAACTACCTTGGCTTCGTTGCACTTCACAGATACTGTGGGTTTTTTTTTTTTTTTGTCTTTTTGCTATTTTCTTTGGGCCATACCCGCAGCATATGGAGGTTCCCAGGCTAGGGGTCGAATCAGAGCTGTAGCCACTGGCCTACGCCAGAGCCACAGCAACGCGGGATCCGAGCCGCATCTGCAACCTACACCACAGCTCACGGCAACACCAGATCCTTAACCCACTGAGCAATGGCAGGGACCGAACCTGCAACCTCATGGTTCCTAGTTGGATTCGTTAACCACTGCGCCACGATGGGAACTCCTGTTTTTTGCTTTTTTAATACAAACCAAGTCTGTGGCAACCCTGCATAAGCAAGCCTATCAGCACCATCTTTTCAAGAGCATTTGCTCACTTTATGTCTCTGTGTCACATTTTGCCAATTTTCACAATATTTCAGGTTTTGTTCATTATTATTATATTTGTGGCCAGTGAACCTGATGTTACTTTTGTAACTGTGGTCAGTGAACTTGATGTTACTTTTGTAACTGATTTGGGGCACTATGAGCTGCACTCATATAAGACAGAAAACTTAATCAATAAACATTGTGTGTCCCGACTGCTTTACCATCTGGTCATACCCCCCCCCACCTCCTTGGGCCACCCTATTCCCAGAGACATAAAAACATTGAAATCAGACCAATTCATAACCCCCCCAAAAATGCCCTCTACATGTTCTAGTGAAAGGAAGAGTAGCATGTCTCTCACTTTAGACCAAAAGCTAGAAAGGTTTAAGCTTAGTGAGGAAGGCATATCAAAAGTCTGAGATAGGCCTCTTGCACCAAACAGGTAGTCAAGTTGTGAACACAAAGGAAAAGTTCTTGAAAGAAATAAAAGTGCTCCTCCAGTGAACACAGGAATGATAAGATAGTGAAACAACCTTATTGCATACAGAGAGAAAGTTTTAGTGGTTTGGGTAGATCAAACCCACCACAATATTCCCTTAAGCCAAAGCTTTATCTAGAGCAAGGCTCTAACTCTTCAATTCTGTGAAGGCTGAGAGAGGTGGGACAGTGCAGAAGCTGGGAGCTGGCAGACACTCGTTCGTGAGGTTTCAGGAAAGAAGCCATCTCCAGAACATAAAAGTGCAAGGTGAAGCATCAAGTGCCGATGTAGAAGCTGCAGCAAGTTATCCAGAAGATCTAGCTGAGATAATTCATGAAGATGGCTATACGAAACAACAGATTTTCAGTGTAGACAAAATTGCCTTATATTGGAAAAAGATGCCATCTAAGACTTTCAAAGCTAGGGAAAAGTCAATGCCTACTTCAAAGAGATGGCTGACTCCCTTGTTAGAAGCTATACACACTACTATATATAAAATTAGATAAGTAACAAGGACCTACAATATTGCATAGGGTAATCTACTCAATACTGTGTAACAATCTATATGGGAAAAGAATATGAAAAGGGATGGATATATGCATAGTATTACTGATTTACTCTGCTGTATGCCTGAAACTAACACAATTTGAATGTCAACTATAATCCAATAAAATGTATATAAAAAAAGAAGAAGCTAATGTAGCTTTAAGTAGAAGCCAATGCTCATTTACCATTCCCCAAATCTTAGGACCTTAAGAATTATGCTAAATCTACTCTGCCTGTGCTATAAATGGAACACTAAAGCCTGGATATCAAGAAATCTGTTGTCAACATGGTTAATGGAACATTTTAAGCCCACAGTTGAGAACTACTGCTCTGGAATAAAGATTCCTTCCAAAATATTTCTGTTTATTGACAAATGCACCTGGTCACCCAAGAGCTTTGTTGGAGATGTGCAATGAAATTAATGTTGTTTTCATGCCTGCAAACACAGCATCCATTCCGCAGATCAAGGAGTAATTTCAACTTTCAAGTCTTATTATATAAGAAATACATTTGTAAGGCTATAGATAGTGATTCCTCTGATGGATCTGAGCAAAGGAAATGGAAATCCCTCTGGGATGGATTCACCATTCTAGATGCCATTAAGAATATATGTGATTCGGGGAAGAGGTTAAAATATCAACATTAAGAGGCGTTTGGAAGTCATTGATTCCAATGCTCACAGATGACTTCAAGGGGTTCAAGACGTCATTGGAAGAAGTAACTGCAGATGTGGTGGAAATAGCAAGAGAACCGGAATTAGAAGTGGAGCCTGAAGATGTGACTGAATTGCTGTAGTCTCATGACAAAACTGGAACAGATGAAGAGTTGCTTCTTATGGATGAACAAAGAAAGTGATTTCTTTTTTTCCTTTTCTTTTCTTTTTTTTTGTCTTTTGTCTTTTTAGGACTGCACCCTCAGCATATGGAGGTTCCCAGGCTGGGGATCGAATCAGAGCTGTAACTGCCAGCCTAAGCCACATCCACAGCAATGCCAGATCCAAGTTGCATCTGTGACCTACACCACAGCTCATGGCAGCACTGGATCCTTAACCCACTGAGTGATCAGACCTGCATCCTCATGGACGCTAGCCAGATTCGTTTCCACTGAGCCACGACGGAAACTCCGAAAGTGATTTCTTGATGGAAACTATTCCTGGTGAAGATGCTCGGAAGATTGGTGAAATGACAACAAAGGATTTAGAATGTTAAATAAATTTAGTTGATGAACTAGTGGCAGAGTTTGAAAGGACTGACTTCAAGTTTGAAAGAAATTCTACTGTGGGTAAAATGCTGTTACGCAACATTGCTTGCTACAGAGAAATTGTTTGTGAACAGATGTGGCAAAATTCACTGTTTTCTTACTTTAAGTTGTCACAGTCATCCCAGCCTTCAGCAACCGCCACCCTAATCAGTCTTCAGTTATTGGCATCAAGGGAAAACCCTCTACCAGACAAAAAATTATAACACATTGAAGACTTAGATGACAGCAAATTTTAGCAATAAAGTATTTTAAAATTAAGCCATGTACTTTTGCTTTTTTTAGACATAATCCTATCACACACGTAATAAACTACAGTGGAGAATGAACATAATTTTTATATGCATTGGGAAACCAAACTATTTGTGTGACTTGCTTTATTGCGATATTCATTTTATCACGGTGGCCTGGAACCAAACCCGCAGTATTTCCAAGATCTGGCTGTATTGGTGTTGCCATACATTTGCGATACTGCCTGCCCTTCTCCATCCTGCTCTGAGCCCCACAGGATGATATGATTAGAACCCCAGGGTGGGGAGACTTGCATTTAGATCTAAGCTCTTGTTTACCAGCCAACTTCCACACCAAACGCGTGGCTTTCAGCACCCTGAGCCTTAGTTTCCTCGCCTGGAAAAGGGGGCTAGTTAACACCAAGCCCAGTAGACTATTGGCAGGATAACTAGGAAGATGTGATTCAGTCCTTAGCTCTGCTGTCCTGGATGCACATGTATCCTCAATGTTATCATCACTGTGACATGCAAGAAAGGCCTTGTAAACTGTAAATACTTAGATGACCCCAAGAGACATTCAAATTGTTAGTCACAGGAAGGGCTTTTGCTGCCAGCTATGAGGCTGCCCTTTACTGAAACATTGCCTTTCTCCTTTCCGTTGTTTACAGGGGTCTGCGATCACTGCCTTCGTTAAGATTTGGCCCTGGCTCACCCCCTCCAGGAAGCCTTCCTTTATTAATTGTACTTCATCTCGTCTTTTATTCTCCAAACACTCTATCCTTGGAAGTAAATTCAGATTTACAAAACAGATGAATTAGGGTTAATTAGTCGTAGCACTAGAGGATTCCTCGGGATTGTTTTAAGCATGCACTCCCAAAGCACAATCCAACCACATGCAATTTACAAACATTTGATTAACACTCAGGGGCTCTGGGACATCACTATAGCCCAAATTAAGGTCCAGATTTAATTTGGGCTACTTAGAACACATATGTTAAGCATTGCCTTGCTAGTCTTCAGAGTTGGCTTTGTCTTTTCTAGGATTTACTACTAAATTTCCAATGAAAGAGACTTTATTACTTGCAAGGAGGAAATACCCCAAAGGAGGGTCACAGCTGGGACTCAGAGGCCAGGAGAGTGACAAGGTGATTTTTGACAAGCGAAGTAGTTCATACCTGTTGTGCTCTCTTAACTGCCTCTCTGTTATGGAAAGTGTGAACTTCCTGGAAGTTCAAACAAATTATGCACCAAGAGGGGGGGGGCCTAAGGGTAATGCCACTCATTGAAGCAAGGGATTGTAGAACTAAAGACTAAGATAATACTTTCAATTTTTTGCCTCTCTCTCTCTCTCTCTCTCTCTCTTTTTTTAAGCTGCACCTGCAGCGTATGGAAGTTCCCAGGCCAGGGGCTGAATTAGAGCAGCAGCTGAGGCCTATGCCACAGCCACAGCAACGCAGGATCCGAGCCACATCTGTGATCTATATTGAAGCCAGATACTTAACCCACTGAGTGAGGCCAGGGATCATACCTACACACTGACAGAGACATTGTCAGGTCCTTAACCCACTGAGCCACAACCAGAACTCCAAGATAATTGCATTAGAATTGTTTGTTTGTTTCTTTTTCTTTTGGCTTTTTAGGGTCGCACTTGTGGCATATGGAAGTTCCCAGGCTAGGGGTCAAATTGGAGCTACAGCTGCCAGCCTACACCACAACTCACAGCAACGCTGGATCCTTAACCCGCTGAGAGAGGCTGGGGATCGAACCCGCATCCTCATGGATCCTAGTCAGGTTCATTAACCGCTGAGCCACGAAGGAAACTCCTAGAATTGTGTTCCTTTGCTACCCTTCTGATCAATGATGGTAAAATCCTTCGAAAGCACGAGCTGGTGGGCTTGCTTCAGGTAGGACAAGGAAGGGGAGGCAGATGGAACGTGCTGCCACTCAGGCGCTTGGGAGAGGGAGAGCCCAGGGAACAGAGATGATACTTCTTCATGTGATGATACTGAAAACAGATATAAAACAGGCTGCATCACAGCCAGCTATGGGAGGGAAGAAAAAGGGAGGAGACAGGGCCCTCTAAACTCTGGGGCTCCATAACCATCAAGGACAGGTTTCCAAGGAAGGATGCAGATGCTTGAGCAGCCAGAGGACTCCAAGAAATCACACATTTCCTCGAAAGGGCACAGAAGAGCAAGCTGGATGATGGCCTAGCCTCCTGAAAGGCTCAAGTCTGGACACTCAGCTTTTAGGGTTGATGAGAGGGACTCAGACAGAAAGCCATGGGGTAGAATGCAGATGCTGGCTCCTCTGACTCCTCTCTGGCCTGAGTACCGACTGGAGGCTCAAGGTGAACCCTCATTAACAATCTCCAGCTCCCACCATGGACAGACAGGGGTTGTGGCATCTGTTACAGACCTTCTCACTGCCTGTCCTGCCTTTGCTCTGCATAGACCTCCGTCTTATTCCAGACCTTGCCCCTCTGTCTCAGGATAAAGATCTGCTCTATTTCTGGTACCTGGTCTTTGGTGTTTCTGACTCCCAGCTCCTGATTATCCACACAAGGACTCAGGCTGGGTCACGTCTTCTCCCATTCCAGGTAAATAATAGTAACAGTCTGCTATTAACAATTTCCTGCCACTTCTTTATCTTTCCTCTTTATATAAATATCCTCTTTACAAAACACACACACACACACACACACACATTTTACAAAAACTGGATGACAATATTTCCCTTGCTCTGTAACTTGCCCCCCCATCTTAACATTATATCATGAACATTTCTCTAGATCAGTATATATAGAATCAACACATCCTTTTAATGGCTGAATAATATTTCGTAATATAAACTGTCATAATGTATTTAACCATTACTCATTACTATACTGAAGAACAATGAGGTTGTGGCCTTTCTTTCACCATTGTAAGTAATTTTGTAATGAGCACCCTTAGACACATGTGCTTACAAGCTACAACTTTTATTTCTGTTAAAGAGAGCTAGTTCTTTCAATGGGTCCGTGGGTGCATGGATATAATTATGCTGACTTAGAATGAATTACTGGGTTAGTAGGTATGCACATTTAAAATTTTATAGGTGCTACACTGCCATATATTATGAGAGAGTAAAATTTATAGCTAGATTCACTTGCCACTCACTAGCTGTTGATTTGGGATAAATTATTCAGGTTTCTAGACTTCAATTTCCTCATCTACAAAATGGAAGCAATATATTTTGGAAGCATAAAGGTAATAAATATATGCCACCTGACATAATCCAGACACTTAATAAGTTCAATTCTTTTATTATATTGCTAGTTATTTAAAAGCAAATCCTGGAGTTCCTGTCGTGGCGCAGTGGTTAATGAATCTGACTAGGAACCATGAGGTTGCAGGTTTGATCCCTGGCCTCGCTCAGTGGGTTAAGGATCCAGCATTGCAGATGTGGCTTGGATCCTGCATGGCTGTGGCTGTGGTGTAGGCCAGCGGCTACAGCTCCAATTAGACCTCTAGCCTGGGAACCTCCATATACCACAGGAGCAGCCCTAGAAAAAGACAAAAAAAAAAGCAAATCTTAAATTTACAATTAGCAGAAAAATAAAACCAAAGGCATATGGCTGGAAGACTCATGCTAATCCCAGCCCTCCCACTATTTGGTGTCAGTCTGGGCAAATTGAATCTTCAGGGCTTCCAAATCCATGGCTATTGAAAGTAGGGGTCAGAATAAGCTGCCTCTAGGTTCTTCTATATTTTCATGATTTCTATAATTGGTTGTCTTATTTCCAGGACATTAACAAGAAGAAGCTATCAGCCTTTCAGAGCTACAAAGATTATCTGCACGGAGACAGAGGCAAGATTGCAAAATAAAACAAGCAGACAGGCATTATAGACCAGTCACTTAAATACTTGGTGGAGAAACACAGTTGGCCCCTAAAGAAAGCACATCCCTCTCTCATCTGAGCTGTCGGCAGAACAAAGCTGTGGTACCACATCTATTAGGTCATCAGACTGTCTCATTACAAGGACAGGCATTAAACCATCTCTGGGGAGGCAGCAATTAGGAAGTATGTTGGTCTTTAAGGTACTTTTCAAAAAAGCCAGTCACAATTCCCCAATCCTCCAGGCAGGCTCCATCTTTCCCCACCACACCCCCAAAGCCTCCATTGACCATGACCCCACAGTCTCTTCTGTGGTCTAATAACAAGTGTGCCTAAATTCAGCAATCAGACCTTACTTGTAACTGATTCTTGTCATCATTCCAAAGCATCTGGCCCAGGGCTTTTCTTTGGTCTAGCAGAGGACTAAGAAACTTTTGCTTAGTAGAATGAAATTGTGCAGTTGTTTTCCTTATACAGTTAAACTGATTAAATACTATAATTTAAGGGAGTTCCCATTGTGGTTCAGCAGTAATGAGCCCGACTACTATCTATGAGGATGAGGGATCTATCCCCAGCCTTGCTCAGTGGGTTAAGGATCCAGCATTGCCGTGACCTGTGGTGCAGGTCACAGACACGGCTCAGATCTGGTGTTGCTGTGGCTGTAATATAGGCCAGCCGATGCAGCTCCAATTCGACCCCTAGCCCAGAATTTCCATATGTTGCACCTGCAGCCATAAAAACCGGGGGAGGGGGGAGGGGGGGGAAGAAACGCTGTAATTTGATACAAGTTTCCTCCCTGACTCAGAATACTCTTTTGGAAATGCAGCTAAATTGAAAGTATGACTCAAACCATTAGCGTGGGAGGAATTTTAGAGAGTATCTCATCTAATACCTTCATGTATTATCTTACGCATTTACTCAACAAATGTTATTGTGTCAGAAGAGTTAAATTAAGCAACAGTTTGGAGGGTGCAGCATTTGCTGGTGGAAGAGCTGAGACCATGACTTGGGCTTTCTGACTTGAGCATTGAGGGGTAACTTTGCCATGTTGCAACAGCAATAACCAATTTAGTGACTGTAATTCCATGCACCATAGTTTTCCATGATAACATTTGCAATGTATAGACATGATTGGGCTTCTTAAACTTTTAGTTCTCTAGAATTTTTATGGGGAAAAAAACAAACACCACAACCCATAAATTTCCTCTGTGATTGTTTTCTCCTAAACCATCATGTTATGTATCAGAACATGTGTTTCAGTTTCAGCCTACAAACTAGAGAATCCATTAATAATGACTGGAGAAGCTACCATGTTTCTTTCTAATAGAAAATGTAATTCATTTAACAAAAAAGTCAAAATCCATAACCACTGCTATTTGGCTGGTGTCTAAACCATAAGTTATGGAGTTTCCTCAAATCAAGGCAAGGGCTTTGAATTTTACTTTCCTCCTGCCTCCTCACCCCCCATAATATCTGAAATCTGATGCCATATCCAAGGCAGAAAGTTGATATATTAGGAACTTGCAGAGTTTTGGAATCACAACTGTAATAGATTCTTATTTAGTGTATGTCGAATATAATTTGTAGGTAGGAATTTTTTAGAGCTGGGAAGGACACAACTTCTTCATACTCACTATACTATCCTCAAATGTCCAAACACATGCAAAGAAAGCTTGTACTGCAACAAAGAAAAAGAGTGTAGGCATTAGAGCCAAGTGAACCTGGGTTCAAATTCTGACCCTATCCCTTCACGCCGTTGTGAATTAGAAACGCGTCTGTTCTCACTAAGCCTCAGTGACCTCCTGGGTAAAATAGGGATCATGATGTCCTCGTTGGGTTGTTGAAAGACAACATGAGGGAAAATGTAGATGTGCCCAGTACAATGATTGGCCCATAGCAGGTGGATCCAGAGTCAAGCAAGACATGGATAAAATGAACTCAGTAAATAATAACAGCAGAGTTGAGAACAGCTACCAAGAAGGATCCATACTTGAACAAACAGCTCATCAAAATGAGGTCCAGGAGGTCTATGTGAGGTCCTACATGGGGATGCCACGTAGAAGGAGAAGACAGAACGAGCCGAAAAATAGTTTCCCATGAAGTAGTGTGAGACACTTTCCAGCAAGAGAGGAACAGGAGCTCTTTGCTGCCCGGAATGAGATTGGTCAAGGAAGGTTTCCTCAAATAGGTGAGTTGTGAACGAGAGCGTGAAAGTTCAGTGAAATTCCAATAGGCAGAAAGGAAGAGAGTGGAAGCCCAGGAAGCAGCATCAGGAACAGCACAGGCTCAAGACTGGAATGTGACTGCAATATTCTGTTCCTGGAGCAAAGACAAGTGTTTATTTAATTTTAATTTTAATTTTTGCTTTTTAGGGCTACACCTATGGCATATGGAAGTTCCCAGTCTAGGGACTGAATCAGAGCTGCAGCTGCCGGCCTATGCCACAGCCGCCGGCCTATGCCACAGCCACAGCAACGCGTGATTCAAACCACATCTGCAGCCCACAGCTCATGGCAACACTGGATCCTTAACCCACTGAGCAGAGCCAGGGATCATAACTGCACCCTCATGGATACTAGTCAGGTTTGTCTCCACTGAGTCAAAACAGGAACTCCCAAGATGAGTAATGAAAAAAAGGAAAGGGAAGAAGAAACTGCACAGTGTATTTATTCTAGTTTATGGAAGGCCTTGGTTGCCAAACTAAGGGATCTATGTTTTCTCTAATAGACAAAGAAAAGGTACATGCATGATCTCTTGGAAAGTGGTCTTTTAGGAAGAATAATCTCAAAGTGGACCAGGAGCAAAGAAGAGGCTGAAGGCTAATTAATGCAGGATGTTCTCAGAGGGCTGGACATTTTATGTTCCAGCATAACTGCTTGAGTGCTGTGCCACCATCAGTGATGTACTCAGCATCCCTAAGCTGCAGTTTCCTTTTCTACAAAATGGAAATGAGAATACTAGGATTTTGTGTGGTGGTCATACACACAAATAAAAATTTTTCTTATGGCCACACATGTGACATATGGAAATTCCTGGGCCAGAGACTGAATCCAAGTGCAGCTGCTAGCTACACCACAGCTGCTGCAGTGCTGGATCCTTTAACCCACTGTTTTGGGCCAGTGATCAAATCCACACCTCCACAGTAACCCAAGCTACCACAATTGGATTTTTTTTTTTTTTTGGCTTTTTAGACCACACCCAAGGCATATGGAGGTTCCCAGGCTAGGGGTGGAATTGGAGCTGCAGCTGCAGACCTACACCACAGCCATAGCAATGCCAGATCTGAGCTGCATCTGCAATCTACACCATGTCTCATGGCAACACGGATCCTTAACCCATTGAGTGAGGCCAGGGATTGAACCCATGTCTTCATGGATACTAGTTGGGTTCATGAACCACTGAGCCATGATGGAAACTCCCCACACAATTGGATTCTTTTTTTTTTTTTGTCTTTTGTCTTTCCTAGGGCCGCACTTGTGGCATATGGAGGTTCCCAGGGGAGGGGTCGAATCAGAGCTGTAGCCACAAGCCTACGCCAGAGCCACAGCAACGCCAGATATGAGCTGCATCTGTAACCTACACCACAGCTCACAGCAATGCCAGATCCTTAACCCACTGAGCAAAGCCAGGGATCGAACCTGAAACCTCATGGTTCCTAGTCGGATTCGTTAACCACTGAGCCACGACGGGAACTCCCACAATTGGATTCTTAATGTACTGCCCTGAAGCAGGAACTCCTACCACACACAAATAAATTAATAGGTGGAGAATTACTTTGTAGACTCTGCAGCATGGTTGCTCAATAGAACTTTCTGGTATGATGGGAATGCTTTATATTTGTGCTGGGCATATTGGTAGTCACTAGCCACAGCTGAACTGCCATAGCCACACTTTTGTCACTAGCCATCCTTGAAATGTAGTGTGTTTGAGTACCTGAATCATTAATTTTATGATTACGATTATGATTATGATTATTTTGTCTTTTTAGGGCCACACCCACGGCATGTGGAAGCTCCCAGACTAGGGGTTGAACGGGAGCTGTAGCTGCTGGCTTACACTATAGCCACAGCAATATGGGATCCGAGTCACGTCTGCAACCTACCCCACAGCTCACGGCAATGCCAGATCCTTAACCCACTGGGCGAGGCCAGGGATCGAACCTGCATCCTCAGGGATGCTGGTCAAATTTATTTCAGCTAAGCCATGAAGGGAACTCCATATCACTAATTGTAATAAATTAAATTTATGTAGCCACCATATTTGAAAGCACAACTCTGGAGCCTAGGATACTGGTAGGAAAAATGACCTATAAAACAAAAAGACACCAGGTTTTTCACCCAGTGGGCCAGTCCTTTAACTCTTCAGGAGGAAGAGGGGCCGATATATTCTCAAGGCAGCTAAATGTCTTGGAACTCCAGGCTCTACCCACCAAGGACTTCGTGCATCTCCTAGACCACATTCAGCTCTCTTGAGCCTCCACAGAGCCCGCTCTGTATGGAGTGGCCATCCACCTTTGTCCCTTGACTTTCTCTGGCGAAATTAGTTTCTTCCAGACTTAATTCAGCATCTGCCACACATCATTCACAGAGTCCTTTCTAGCCTCTGCAGGTTCTTAGGCTGGGTTGTGTCCTCGGGCTGCTCTGTAATTCCTTCTATGTTTCATGTCACATGTCACACTGTAGCTTGTCTCCCTCCAGAGGATGTTAGGACAGCGTGGGCCCTCACTGAAGGTTAGGGATCAATTTTTTTATGGCAAACTGTAAATTTAATATTTTGACTGTTTTAAAGTATCCAGTTCTGTGGCAATCTGTACATTCACATTGTCACACAGCTATCACCACCATCTGACTCAACAACTTTTTCGTCTTTCCCAAAGTCAAACTCTGTATCCCTTAAACAAGGACTCCCCATTCCCTACTCCCCCAGTCCCTGGTAAGCAGCCTTGTACTTTCTGTCTCTGTGGATGTGACTACTCTAGGTTCCTCATATAAGCAGAATCATATAATATTTGCCCTAAATTTTGTGATAGCAGAACAACATCTAGATTCATCCATGTTGTAGCATGTGTAAGAATCTCTTTCCTTTTTTTTTTTTTTTTTTGGTTTTTTAGGGCCACACTGGTAGCATATGGAGCTTCCCAGGCTGGGGTCGAATCAGAGCTACAGCTACCAGTCTATGCCATAGCCACAATTATAACTCTGAGAATCTCTTTCCTTTTTAAGAGTGAATAATGTTCCATTATATGTATATGCTATGCTTTGTTTATACATTCATCCATTAATGAACGCTGGGTTGCTTCCATCTTTTGGTGGATATGGTTGTGGATAACGCTGCCACAAGCATGGGTGTACAGGATCAAATTTTGTATCATATTTTTCTGGGTCTCCGACACAAACTGGCTGATCTACAAAGGGTATCCAAGGATAAAAGATGTTTGATTCATCACAGGATGCAGGGAGAATTCCAGTGAAAATTATTGCTTAGGGAAACACAGGAGATATACAGTAAAAGTATTGGGTAGAAGGAAGTAAGAAAGGGAAAGATGAAAGAAAAAAAGAAAGGAAGGAAGGAAGGGAGGGAAAGAGGCAGGCTAATTTATTCACATCTCAGACACAGGGACTGACTTGGCTTTCTCACTGTGAACGTCCATCATACTAGAAAAACCCCTCTCAAACTTCACCTGAAAGGTGTTCCTTCTCTGCCTTTTCCTTTCTTTCTTTCCTTTTCTCCCTTCCCTTCCCTTCCCCATTCTCCGTTCATTCCTCCCTTCCCCACCTCCCCTCCTTTTTTTCCTCCCTTGCCTTTCTTTTCTTTCTGTATTATTTTTTAGAACCCGATCTCGGAATCAGAAGCCTTGTGTATATTTCTGCCATCTGACTGAGATAAATTACAACCTCTGAGGCCCAGCTTCTTCATCTTTACAACAAGACAAGCTCATCTTCCAGGTCTCTCTGTGTGTGTGTGTGTGTGTGTGTGTGTGTGTGTGTGTGTGTTTGGTGTGAGGATGATATATTGGGATATGCTGTGAACTCTAAAGAACTATATGAACTATAGAGATTTCCATTCTTCTCCACAACTTTTCTTTCTTCTGTGTTTTAATTATAATAAGTCAATTAAAATCCATAATGGGAAAAGAGACTAGAGACTTAGGGAGAGTGTCATTTTAAATTCCATTTCTAAACCTAGAGGCAAGGAATGTCAAATCGTTAAAAAAATTTTTTTACATTCTAATCACTTTCTGACTCTACTGAAGTTTCAAGTGTTCTATTTGGGCTTGACACAGTCACTGAAAATATTAAGCTTTTATAACACTAAAAAGTGCCAACACGCAACTACAGTAATACTTCAGCCATGGGCAACATTTAAAGAATCCCCAGCTACATAATCACATTAACATTTAATGCACCCAAGTTCAGCTAAAATATGTTTCCTCTCTTCTGCATCTCATTCCTGAAGCAAAAATGCCAGTAGAACTAGAGAATTCCATTTGTGTCCAGGGATGAGTCCCTTGCAGAAAGAGGAGTCCCCCAGACCCTTTGCCCATACAGACATCTCCTCGAGGTAAACACAGCTTGTACACGTGGGCAAACATCTTTCATCATTTTCCACCCTTTATAGGTCAGCCAGTTTGAGTTGGAGACACAGGAGAGTTCCCAGAGAAATTCATTACTGCCACTCATTCTGGTTTTCCGTCTCAATATAATTAAGCTTGGCTAATTGTCTATCATGATTAAAATCATGCCAATAACAACCTTGTTCTTTCGTTTGGCTTGGCTCCAAACTTGTTAATCACTCTTGTTTTAGAGTAGGTCATTCTGTACCTCGCTTCAGCTGTGAAATTCCTTATACATAATGTGCTTAGATAATAAGATCATCCTTGGGTGACCAGGAATTGTCAACACGGATGACACAGGCTGTGGCTAACATAGGCGGTAACCAAATCACAATTTGAGACCTTCTCAACAGCCTGGAACACCAAGCTGATTTTAACACATTGCCATCTCACTGGGGGAACAAAAATGTAGAGTCTTGAATGTGGGTTTAAAGAATTAACTGCACAGGCATAGGATGGCAGGAGTTCCCCGAAGAGACTGGATTATATAAAGTGAGTCCACAAGTCCATGTGAGTCATGTGATTTTTAAAAATACAAGACATGCCAGGCTTAACTGAAATTCCACATCTCACCTAGCCTAAGAGATATGGGTTATAAGATGTATTATTATTTTATGTACCACTAGGAAAAGATGATGCTGCCAATTAAAAGGTATGACGATACTTTCTTGTCATTTAGAATTTGTATTTTATGTTGAGTGAAAACTCTCTGGGAGACAGGCGTAATCCACTATCATGCTGCTCTGTTCCCATGCTTTCTGGAGTACAAATAACTTTTCCTTTCAAAGCTAAATCATAGTATAATCTTTTTGAAGATTTTTTAACTGTCAATCCAACTCAGCACATGCAGTAATGGCAATTTGCATAACGCAGTGGAAGCGATGATGAGGTGAGCTCTGGCTGAGCAGGTAAGCAGAAGTAGCAATGACTTCCCGCTGGTCAGCAGCAATGATGTCGACAATTTGAGGATATGGCCTCATTTTCCAGATAGTAGAGTGTAGAATAAATATGTAGGTTAGGGTTCATGCGGTGTGGGATAGAGTCCAAAGCCAGGGAGATGATAACTCTCCTCTCCTTAATGCTGTTAAATTCCTTCTATTAGGGAAGACTCTGAGCTCTGAGCAACACTGGCTGTGCAAGGTCCTTCCTGATTTGCATACGGCTTCCCCTCTGTTCTCACTCAACATTGCACTGGGCTCTGCTTACACCAGCGGCTGCCGCGTAATGCTGTTTTTAGTCCCACGTGCACTCAGAGACTGTACAGTCCTTGAGGTCAAGGGAGTCTTTTTCATTTCTGTCCCATGAGCAACCAGGATGTGACCTAACACAGAGTAGATGCTCCAGAGATGAAAGGACAGATAAAAGAAGGAATGACTGTTGTTCTGTGATGAACTCTGGGTCACACCACAGATTTCTTTCATAAGAATTTGGAAAACATTATTGCGATTAAATGATGTTCAAGCAGTCTTATTTACTAGAGTACAAATGCAGTGTCACTGTCAACAAAATTTCTTATCCATCAACAGTGACCCTGGGACTGAATTTCAAACAGCTCCTCACCTCCCTACCCCCAACCTCTATACTCAGGTGTATAGACCCTCTGCTCTAGTGA
This sequence comes from Phacochoerus africanus, assembly GCF_016906955.1. Classification (NCBI taxonomy): domain Eukaryota; kingdom Metazoa; phylum Chordata; class Mammalia; order Artiodactyla; family Suidae; genus Phacochoerus; species Phacochoerus africanus. The sequence goes on along the minus strand of NC_062551.1, from coordinate 154,399,471 downwards.
GGAGCCCTAAAGACTTGATGCCAACCATCTCTGGGGGCACAGCTAACTCTGCCATTTAACTGCCTGGGGCAACTTGAGGTTTTTACTTTCTCTTGGTCTCAGTTAAAGAGATCTGATCCCTGAGATAGCCATGAGGATGAAATGCCACATAGATGGCACCTACAACAGTGCTTGAGATACGCTAAATTTTCAGTCTGTTTTAGAAAGCATGTTCTCATTTACAAAGAGCTTTCACGCCTACCATGACTTCTGGTTAGCATGTCAACCCTGAGAGAAGGCTCTTCGATTTCTTCCATTTTGTTTTCTTCTCTTTTCTGGCCATGGTGTGCCTTGACTTGATGTGGAATCTCCGTTCCCAGACCAGTGACTGAATTGGGGCCACAGCAGTGACAGTGCTGAATCCTAACCACTAAACCACTAAGAAACTCCCTATTTCTATTTTTCAAACAATAAAATTAAGATTCAGAAAAAAAAAATCATCCTGGCAGACTAAGACCTTTAACCCAGTTCTTATCAAATGATGTTCATTTAAAAAAAATAAAAGGACTTTCCATCCAGACAGAACATTAGCGATGATCTTCTCCCAAACTCTCATTCATCACACAAGGAAATGAGGGGCAGGGGGAGACCATGATTTGCTTTCAGCCTCACTCAGCTGCTGGTGGCAGAAGCAGGATTGGAGCCCATGGATCTGGACGCCGAAAAAAATGCTTATTTCAGTATTTTTCACTCAACACAGTGTCCAGCTCTGAGGACTGCATCCTCAAATAAGAACCTCTGGTGCTATGTGGTCTGCTCAGTCCCCTTCTCCAACCTCATTTTCTGCTGTGTGACATGACTTCTCTCCCTCAAAACTGACTTAAAAATTTTTTTTTAAATTTTTTAGAGCCACACCTGTGGCATATGGAGGTTCCCAGGCTAGAGGTCGAATTGGAGCAGTAGCTGCAAGCCTACACCACAGCCGCAGCAATGCAGGATCTGAGCTGCGTCTGTGGCCTACACCACTGCTCATGGCAATGCTGGAAACTTAACTCACTGGCAAGACCAGGGATTGAACCTGTGTCCTCATGGATACAGGTCAGATTCATTTCTGCTGAGACATGATGGGAACTCCTCAACACTGAATTTTTAGTTATCCCTCAGACATAGTCATTCCCTTTTGTATTTGCTTTCTGTCCAGAAAGCTGCCCCTGCTCCTCTCCAGGTCTACTTTATCACTTAATTTAAGTCTCTGCTCAAATGGCACCTCTTCATAGAGGAATTCTCTATCCAAATTAGCCTGCTAGACCCTAAAAAAGAGCCCCAATCCATCACCACCTAACATTTTCCATTTTGTTGCTCTACTATTTTCTTAACAACATATATCATTTTTTAATGTCATGTATTTATTTACTTATTTCATCCTATGTCTCTTTTACTATGATGTAGGGTTCATGAGGGCAGTGACTGGGGTTTCTTTTGTCCATCGTGTGTCACCACCATAGCAGTGCCTGGCACACAGTATGTGCTCAATGAAACAATTTGTTGAATGTCTCCTATGTTCCAAGCGCTGGGATAAGCATTGGGAAAAACCATTCTGGGTCAGAAAGGCATTCCATCTGCTCTCATGCAGTTTCTAGTCTAGTGAGGGACATGGGCATCAACTGAATAATTACCGAAGTATATGGTAAGAGCATGACATCGGGAGGAGTGGACTAGTCTGGAAATTTTGGGAAGATTCCCCCAAGGAGGTAATTTTTTCTGTACACATCTGACGGACAAGTGGGTGTAAACTAAGTAAAGAGGGTGGAAGACAGGTGTTCCAATAAGGAAAAGACTAATAATACATTCTCGTCGCAAGAAGTGCTAACGGTGGTGGGCGGGTAGCAGAAGATGTGGAAGTGGGTAGACATCAGACTATATGAGACTCTTCAGCATGTTAAAGCTTTTAGCCTTTAACTCGTGGGCCATGAAAAGCAATTGGAGGATTTTAATCACGGGGGTGCTAAGTTCAGTTCTTTATTTTCAAACGATGGATTTGGTGCTTGTTTGAAGAAGGAAGCAAAGAGGGTAAGGGAGGACTCAGAATCTCCAGTTAGAGGCCATGGCGATAGACCCAGAGGGGAAGTGACAGTGGCTTATACTAGGGGGGAGACCTTGAAAATGGAAAGAAATGGAGGGACCCTGATCTTGCAGTTACACGTTGTGGGATTTGGTCAGGGATCGGGATTGAGGAAGATCGTGTGTCAAGGATAATTCTCAGGTTTCCACTTTACTTGTGAAACTGGATGGAAGGTGGTGATATGCTGAGATGGAGAATTTTGGAGGAGGACAAGGTCAGGAATACTCTTTTGGATGTGCCATATCTGAGATGCTTTTGAGACACCTAAATGAAGATATGAAATAGCGAGAAATATAGGTCTGGAGCTCAGGAAAGATATCTCTGCACTGGAGATACATCTGGGCAGTTTTAGGTGGTCCTTGAGGCTGTAGGTGTATAAAGTATAGAGGACAGTCTGGGAAGAGGCCTATGGTGATACTTTATGGAGAGGAACTGAAAGTACCTCTGACTTGAATCCAGCCAAAACCCAGATTGGGACTTGAACTGACAGGTTTTTTTTGGGGTTTTGTTTTAAATTAGAATCACTCATCTGGTGTCTGGACTTACTGCAGCTCAGGTTCTTCGTGTCTCAGCACAGAAGGAATTCAGTGAGAGACAAAGTGATAGGCAAGAAATAGATTTAAGTTAGGATGCTTGTGAGAGAGAGTAATGGGCAGGCAAAGCTCTGCCCTGAGGATTGGATGGGCTACATTTTGATAATCTAAGGAAAGTGGGGAGGGGGAAAAGACCTCTTTCTTCCTCACTCTGTGGGTAGATGTCAGGCTTACATCATTAGCTCCTCCTTCGTATTGGGTAAGAGAGTATTTGAGCCTATGAGGTCAAACTAGGATTGTTATGGTGCTTATTCAAATCAGCAGAATGGTGGTAACATATGCTAAGGTATACTGACTCATCACAGGTTTCTGTATAATGAGGGTCTCCTACTTTGGAAGGTCATCTGTCCCTTAAATTGCTGTTCTTGGTCCTAAGGATCATTATCTTGCTGAACTTGAATGTAGGCTTCATTTCATCTTTCACTTAATGGCCTGAGTCATATCTCGTGCTTTTATTTATGATTTTAGAGTTAAGCAAGCCTGCTTTGTTTCATGAAAGTTCTGATGGCCTTCTTTGAGTGATTATTAAGTTAGAGTGTCTCCCAACATTCCCTAAGTTTCCTTCTCTATCCATGGTCCCCTCCTGGGACTTCTACAACTACCTGTGTGACTGTCCTACTCTATCCCTATCAAAACTCCATCATTTAATGGCCAGGCAGAAAAAGGTGGACCTAAAAAGGACCCAGAGGCATGGCCAGAAATGAATGAAAAAAGCAGGAGAAATGGGTCCTGCTGAGGCCAAGGAAGGAGGCTACTCCGTGGAGAAAGACATGACCAGCCGCGGCAAACATGGCAGGGAGATGAAGGAAACAGGTGCTGGCTGGGCGTTTGTGGTTGATGAGGCCACTTGTTGACTCAGCAAGGCCGGCCATTCAAGTGGAGAGATGCAAAAAGAAGCCAGATTAGAGGACTGGCATGGGGAGAATAACAAGATTTGTAATGGAGGTGGCCATAAGACACAGAACTTGTAAGAAGATAGGTGTGAAGTTAAGAGAGAGAAAGAGAAAAGGCAATAGCTGGGGGGAAGGGGGAACGTCGGGGGTCTCTGGAGGGATACCTACTTATTGATTCAAAACTGAAGAGACTGGAGCATGTTTAAATGATAATGGGAAGGACCACTGTTTCAAAGGTCAGGGATCAAAGCCTATGTAAACGAACTGGCCTTGGCAAAGGAACCAAGACCACTTTCCTCTGATGTAATAGGAGGGGAAAAGGGTAAGAAGGTACTGGAGAGAGTGAGACAATAAGTTGAACAGAGAGGTTGATCCTTTTGGAGTTGGTAGTCATGACAGTGTCAGCTGAAGTGACCTCTAGTTACCTGTGCAGCCATGAATACCAAGTAAACATGTATTCAGTTTATTCCAGGTACATATGATAAAAAACCCAGAGAGTCAAGGAAGTTAAAGATGATGACAAATATGTGACGGACATTATGCTGAATAAAGAACATATTTATCATTGTGCTAACTGGTTGGATGGAAGACATTTTCTCTTTCACTCATTCTTATTTCGAGTCCTTTTTTTTAGGTGAGGGTTTACGTTCACCTGGGTCAGTTTGGTTCATATCCACCCTTTATACTTGACTGCGAATTGCTTTGAAGGAAGGGGCCATAACTAATTCATATCTGCATTGCCAATGCCTAGCTTGGTATTTTCACAGTGCTGATGCCTGATAAACGGTAACTTAGTACATTATATAAATTGATGCATGTGGAGGCCATTTAGACGGGGCAATTACCAATAAAACATTTATCCATTCTTTAATAATAAAAATAATAATCACCACTATCCCTGATACAGATGCATGGTTTGCTTCTCAAAATAAAACAGAGTGAGCTGAAAACCAGACTAAGTTCTGAAGGAGAGCTGTGGTCATTATTTTTTTCCGTTCTCTTTGCTAAGGAGATGTTATGCCGCCTCCTTCCAGAGAAATGAGAAAAGGAGGAATGAAGCAGACTAGACCGCTTTAAAATTCTTCATTAGCATCTACACTGAATAAATTTCAACGGCAGGAGCCTTAACACAGCTTTCACTGTATCCGATGCACGGGAAACGAAGCCTGCCAATCTCGCAACATGTCTCAAGATGAGGAAGGTCAACATATCAGAAAATAAAATCAGTGGCAGAGATTTCAAAGAAATTCATCCCAAGAGTTCTTCTCAATGAATGCAGTGCAAGATTGAAGAATTCAATTATATGAAAAAGAGGTCTTTTTTTTTTTTAATACTATGCCCAGCTATTAGTTTTTTTTTTTTTTTTTTTTTTTTTTTTTTTGTCATTGCTAACATGAAGGCATATTGTTAGCCATCAGGAAATCTCAACAAATTCATACATTCAAATCACAAGGGATTTGTTTGGTAGATGGATCTGAAATCTGGTCTGTCTCCAACTCCTCACCCAAGATTTCATTTATGCCAAGGAGCACGTTATCTGTAATCAAGCATAGAAAAATATAACTCATTGCCACTGAATTGCTTTATTCTTTTAGAAAAGAATCCTGCCTTTAATTCTGATGGAACATTATAATTAACTTTAAAAAAAATTGGGGTTGACCAATGGAATTTATTCTCTCTTAGAAAGCGGAGATGATGAAGGGTTATCTAAGTACATCCTGGAAACCAATAGCCTTGTATGAAGAGCCTTAAAAACGTATCTTATCTTCTTCCTAATAAATCAAAATCCAGGGGTTGATTCAGAGGAAATAATATTTTAGACTCTAAAACATAAAGCTTACTTTATAGAAACGTTCACTGCAGCATATTGTAATCTCCCATGATAGGCTAACAGCCATAAATCCCTCACATCGGGGCATGCCTGTTCCCTCATAAGGTGACTTCAATGTTCCTGCTATCCAGACGTAGAATCTGTTTTTTCTATCCCTTGATTTCAGACTGGTTTTGTGACTTGTCTTGACCAAAAGAATGTGGTAGCAGTGAAATTTTGCTGGCTTCAGAACCTAGACCCCCAGGGGTCTTGGAGTTTCGTTGGCTCTCTGGGCATAACACACTGATACCTCCATGGAAGGCTTACAAGAGAATGAAGGCATTGAGAAGAAAGGCACCCAGGTGCTCAGCCAGCACAAACTGCCAGGCACAGGAATATGGCCATCTTGGACCTTCAAACTCAGCTGGCCCTCTAGCTGACAGTAACTTCTTGAATGAGTCCAAGATAAAGCAGTAGAACCACCCAGACACTCAACAGAAGCATGAGACATGATAAAGAAATGCTGTTTTAAGGCATTTAAGTTTTAGGATGATACACCTGAAGAATTAAGATAGCTACACAGCAATGGATACTTGATATACCAAAAAATTGGAAATAATAAATGAGAGTAGAATGGTAAAAGAAATCATGATACACTCTCTGGGAGTTCCCGTTGTGCCTCAGGGGTAATGAACACGACTAGTATCCATGAGGATGCAGGTTTGATCCCTGGCCCCACACAGTGGGTTAAGTATCTGGCATTGCTGTGAGCTGTGGTGTAGGTTGCAGACGTGGCTCAGACCCTGCGTCATTGTGGCTGTGGTGTAGGCCAGTGGTTACAGCTCTGATTTGACTCCTAGCCTGGGAACTTACATAAGCTGCACATGCAGCCCTTAAAGAAAATTACATAAAAAAAAAAAAGAAGTCATGCTACACTCTCATCATAGAATATCATGCAGATAGTACAAATTATGTTGGCAGAGAGTTTTGGGTGGCTTGGGAATTGTGCTGTGTTACAATGTTTAATGAAAAGCAGTATAAAAAAATGCATATATCATAGGCTCTCATTAAGTGACAGAGAAAACAGCTGGAGAAAAGACACCAAAACATTTCAAAGGCTACTAATGGTGAAATCAGTTATATCATTTAGCTTGTGTTTTTCCCTTAGTCTGTTCTTTATAATTATATTTCAGCCTCCTCCCTTCATTCAAGCCAATAACTGTAAATGTGTTTTAAAACACTGGGTCCTAAATCGAGGCAGAACTTGTGCTAGTGTTTTAGAAAGGGTTGCTGCCAATATTTACACTGTTTTTCCCAACCTCCTCCTCTCACAACTCTCTCTCTGCAGTGTCAGGAGGGGAACAGGTTTTAAAATGAAAGAAAACCACTCGGGTAGGATAGTCGCTTGTGGAAAATTTAATCTGGGCAAAATAGTTAAAGCAGGATCAATAAAGAATATACTACAGGTGAAGCGTATTCCAGTTTGGTTTCTTTAATAGCACTTAGCCTTCTTTGAGGTCAGGTTTTCTATTTGTTTGTACATCTCTCTTACTAGAATGTTAAAAATCCATGAAGCACAAGTTTTATCTATTGGATTCCTGCTATATCCTGATCATCAAAGGATGTCTGCCCTAGAAGAGCACTTTAAATAAATATTTGTAATGAACAAACAGTGTAATTGACAAAAGATTGGCTTTATATTTAACAAGTCTGTCAGATGAAAACGCAGTGGAAAGAATCCTTAGTCTTGGAATCCAAAAACATCTTCTAGAAGCTTTAATTTTGGACAAACCCTTCCACTTCTCTGTGCCCAAATTTCTTGCTATGAAGAGAGAATGTTAAAATTTACCATCAAAAGGGAGCTGAACAATTAAAGGAAATTTACAAGAAAGTAAACAATAAATCCTGGGCAATTTTAAACTAATCATAATAGATGGCACTGGTCTACGTGTCAAGAGCCTCACGCACATTTACTTTTGTCTTTGTTGCTAGAGGATGGAAGTATTATTATGTTACCCATTTCACGGATGTGGAAACTAAGCCTCATAGAGACTTAGGCAAGACAGACCAGCTGAGGAGAGGAGGTAGAATTCAACTTTGGCAGATTTTCTAGGTTGGCATCATATCCCATACTCATCCTAATGCAATAATAATTGCATATGATAACTCTTGCAGATAAAGGCAATGACAGAGACAGAAGAATATTAGGGCTCATCTCTCTTTGCTCTTTTTTTGGACAAACTCAGATTCCCAAGATTGACAACACTAGAGTCCTCTGGTCAAATTCCCGAACCTCTCTGTGGAGCACTCTCCATGGATCCCTTCTCCATTATTGCCCTGGGACTCAGACTGAACATTCTAGAAAGCAAAGTAATGCAGGAGCCATATGGTTTCTCAGTCTCTACATCCTGCCAATCTACTATGGACTCACTTCTCTCATTTGAACTGCCACTGCCCTGGTTGTGGTCCCTAAAAGTCCTTCCCCTGAACTTTTGCTGTTACTGCTGTTATTACCTAAGGAGTCTTTTCGTTTTTGTCTTGCACCTCCCAGCTGTTATCTGCACTATGTCAGGATGGCCCATCTGTAACTCAGACCTTACCATGTCACTCCCTCTTTCCTGTCATTTACAAGGAAGTCCGAGCAATCTTGCAGGACACACATGACAATCCAAGACCAGGTCCCTTGCCTTTGTCATCAAAACCACACTACACATTCCCTTCCTGACAGTATCTGGTTGACTGCTTACCACCCTCCCTGCAGGGAGCTATCTCCCTTCTGCCTGTGTTTACTCAGGATTTCCACAAACTCTATTCGTAATTTCTTTCCAGCCACCAGGACTCAGCACAGGTATCTCCTCATCCAGGAAGTTCTACCTCATACCATAGCTGAATCAGGTGCCCCTTTTCCTCTCTTAATACCCTCTGCTTGTTGATTTCATCTACCAGAAGGTGAGCCCTAGGACTGCAAAGGGATCCTGTCACTGTTTCCATGAAATGAGAGTGAGGACAGGACCTACACTCCATAGGATTGTCATGAGGGTTAAATGACTTATCACGTGTAAGTGCTTAGTATAGTGTACATAGCAGCAGTACTCATGGGATGCGCTCAGTAAGTGTTTGGTATCCTCTTAATATTTTCAGGACCCTGTACTGCATCTGGCACATAGGAGGCACTAAAGTAAATATTTGCTGACTTTGAGGTACCAAATCGTCTATACTGTCAGTGGTGTTTAACAATTTCATAATGAATTCTGAGCATCTTCATTGCGTGTCCTTAAAGGAAGAAAACCAGTGACATTACAAAAGTATCCATTTCAATGAAAGGAACCAGGATTCCATAGAGGAATAGTTGATTTCCATCTGGGGCAAGCAATACACAAGATAAGCCCAAGGCATCTGACAGTGCCAGAACATAAGGAAGTGCTAAAAAACAATAACAACGACAACGACAACAACAAAAACAAAACATACACACATAATGATGGGGTATCAAAAGGATATAAAGGCCAAGTGAAAGAGTGGCCATTGGTCTGAACCACAAAATGTGAGCAATGATATAAGCAGGGATTGGATTTTAACACAAAATGTAAAACAAACCTCCATGAGTCCATACAGATGTAAGTAATTGAATAAGTAAATAAATGAGAGAGAAGAGATACATCTCATACAGAAGAATTGCATATAATTTCTGTAAATCCTTGGCCCTCAAAGAGGTAGAACAAAACTCCATAGTCCTGGGCTGGGCGTGGTGATTTCCTTCCAAAGAGTACAGCACGCAACGGGAGCAAACAATGACTTCAGAGTAGAAGAGGCTGGCAAACACCGTCCCACCCAGGTGATCATGGCCAACATCAACCATGGTAAGTTCTGATAATATATACCTTTGAGGTAATGTGATGAAAATGGTACTTTGTCTCTGCAGTCTTCCCCCCAAAACCTATAGCCTGAGTCTGATCATAAGAAAAAACATCAAACAAAACCTAATTGAGGGACTGAGAAACAGGTGACCCGACCAGGATCCCTCAAAACTGCTAAGGCCATCAAATCCATTGAAGGTCTGAGGAAACTGTCACAGCCAAGAGAACCCTAAGGAGACCTGAGGACTAGATGGTATGGAGTATCCTGGACAGGATCTTGGAACAGAAAAAGGACATTAGGAAAAAAACTAGGGGAATCTGAGTAAAGTATGGAGTTTCTTAATAAGAATGCATTAATATTGGATCATTGACAGCCAAAGATACCATACTAATGTAAGATGTTAGTGGGAGAAGAAACTGGGTGTGGGTTATTTGGGAACTCTGTACAATCTTTCTGTAAATAGAAAACTTCTAAAATCGAAAAGCTTAAATTTTTTTAAAAAAAGTGTCCATTATCTTCCAGGCATTTTGCAAGGTATATTTCATTCATTAGCTAATTTAATTCTTACAGCAACAGATAAGAAAATTGAGTCTCAAAGAAACTAAGAGATTTGCCTAAGGTCACACAGCTCCTAAATTTCAGAAACAGGATTCAAGCTTGGGAGCACCTGCCTCCAAGCCTCATGATCATTGGGTGACACTGCATGGAGATTCTAGGAGAGGCGGATTCTCCCTGAGGAGCACAGGTGACCAGAAAAGGCAGTGGGTGTCATCATGCAAGACAGGGGTGGGGGTGTAAGTGATTATCACAGCCTGGGTGGTCAATACTTTTTATTTCCTTTGATTATGCTCGCACTTCCAAGTTTCTTGACTAACTAATGTTCTTATTTCAATACTTTCGCTTTAGAAATGACTAGTTAATTTCTTAAACAACTTCCTTATCCACCCTAAATAAGTTTTGGAACAGCATTTCATTTTCTACCCTATGTGTCCTTAGAGAAGCTCTTCACTGCATTACTGGCTTGGTAACTTTTGCTTAGGGAAGTACTTCTTGATGTGCCAGAATCCTTCTGAGCCCAGCGGGGCTGTGGAAATTGTCTGATTTTGCATTGCATTGTTGAGAAATAAAATAAGAAAAAAGAAAGATGGAAGAAAGTGGGAAAATTTCACATCAATATCCAACTTCATTTATTCACTTTCTATTAGAGCATTGATCCATCTTTTTTTAAGTCTTTAAAAATGAAACTTTGAACAAGAAATTAGTTTCTAATAAGTTTTGATTATTCTTCCCTGGTGGACTCATACTGTTTTATTCCCCTTCTTATGTTTTCTGGAATTCTGGCATGAGTTTTACCACATGGGGTGAAGTGAACAAAACTGGTCTCTATGCATACATGCAACTCAAGATTTTCTTCCCAGCATATATTTATTGAATCAATACCTGACTCTTGCCATGTGTGTGGGTATGGAGAGAGAGGGAGGGAGAGAAAAAGAGAGAGAGAGAGAGGAGCAACGTGCAACTGATTTACCATGTTGAGTCCAATCAATGGCCTTATATTCCACCATAAGAGAAGGGAACTCCTGCAGGAACCCATCTCGTTGCCACTGACCTCCCCTGGGAGTTCCTGCCTTTTAAACTACCTGCTTTGCAGGCCCTCTTGCATTTCAAACCATCAGGCTCCACACTTTCTCCATTCGCCTACCCCTGTTCTCTCAGATTCTGTAAATTGCACCAATGTCTCCACGGTCATCCAGGTGGGAGGCTTTGCTTGGTCTTGGATGTGTCCCCTGGACACATTACATTTCTCCACTCCATGGCAAACTTCTCCTTCCCCTCCTCTCTAGTCCCACTGCCTCTACATAATCCATGTCCTCATTATTTCTCACCTGTGTCTTTACAATGATCTCCTAATTAGTCTCCTCACCTCCAGTCTCTCCCATCCAAAGCCAATCTTCCATACCCCCCACTGGCTTAATTTCCCTAAAATGCAACTCTAAGCCTGTAACCCCACTGCTAAAGAAGTGAAATGGCTCCCCACTGCCTCCAGGATGAATGCCAAAGTCCTTAGCTTGGCATTCAAGGCCCTTCCCCATCTGGCCCTAATCAACCTTTCCAGACTTATCTCCTATTACTGCCCTGCATGCATTTTCTATTCCAGCCAAATTATCCACTCAAGACTGCATGCCTGTGCTGTCGCTGATTATGAAGCTCTCTGCAGAAGGGATTTCTGCTCTTTGGACAGGTTAGTTCATTCCTCTCTGTTTGCCATTAAAGGTTATATCTCACCTAAACCACAAGGTTGTTCCTGGCCACTCAGCCCCACCTCATTACCTGTACTATTTTTTTTAAAAAATTTTATAATGATTTTTATTTTTTCCATTTAACCTTTTATGTTTTCCACTTCAGGGCATGTTCTGGTTTTCACCTCAACTATGGACCACTCAAGGATAGTGATGGTGGTGGGGTGAACACTTTCAGTGAGCTGGCTCTTGACTTCAAAAGAAAGGTATGAGGGCCTGGACTATGAGGGAAATCTGGCAGCTGTCCTTGCAAAGCACTTGGCATCATCTTTTCCCTCTGCATTGACCACGTGCTTCCCTTTCCTTCTGTCCTTAAGTGTCAGTTCTCCTCCAAGTAGCTTCACGGTCTCTTTTGTAAATGGGCATCTACATTTATGAGTGACCTTATCCATTGGTTTCCCAGATGCAGTAAGAGAAATCTGAATTCCAGTGGAAGATTCTACATTGTCTTAAACTGGGGGCGGGTGAGGGGGAGGTGTTTATCTTTATCCCTTTCTTACCTCTTTTCCTCCACTGCTACCCACCACAACGTGCACACACGTGCACGCGCACACGCACACCCACAGAGTCTGATTTCAATGGACTTCTACCACAATGATTCAAAAATATAGTAAGCCTAGGAATCATCTGAAAAAATTGTTAAATATGTAGAGTTCTGTGTCCTACCCCTAGATATTAGGATTCAGCAGGTCTGGACTATAATCCAAGAACATGTATTTTTAACAGTCTCCCTAGCTGATTCTACTGATGGTCTGAGAATCATACTTTGATAATCACTATTGTACAGCCTGGTCCTTCAGCCCTGCCCCTCTTCCATCCTTTATCTGCACTACTTTCTATTTCTGAAACTTCCCCTGAATTTCCCAACCATTGTGCTGTTGCTCCAGCTCTACTTCAACAGGAATGACTTTCCCTCTATCCCCATCTCTCAAAATCCTACCTGCCCACAGGGATACCTGGCCCAAGAGGGCAGGGACATTTACCTGTGTTGTTCACTGTTGTATCCTCAGCACATAGAATAGTGCATGGGTTGATAGAAGGTGCTGACAAAATCTTTGTTGAACAAAAGAATGAATCTGTTAAGGGGGAATTCAAGTGTCAATGCTTCCTTGAAGCAGTTCTTGATCACCTCCTAATGAAATGTTTGCACTCTCAATCTCAAGAACCTTTTTCCTTGTACTTTATCCCATAGGTTCCCAAACTCTTTTCTGTAACGAGATAGGTATTTTAGGCTCTGTGGGACATACAGACACTGTGGCAACTACTCAGCTCTGCGGTGGTGGTGCAGAAGCAGCTGAAGCCAAAATGCAAACCAAAGGGTGTGGCTGTGTTGCAATAAAACTTGATTTACAAAAACCAGGCAGATGGTAGATTTGGCCCACAGACTGTGCTTTGCTGACCACTGCTCTATTCATCTGTGTACAAAATTTCTCTCTTTGGGTAGATTCCTAGATTATAAATTCCTTGAGATCGAGACCAAATCTTATTAGAAAAAAAATGTATATATGTGTGTGTGTGTGCATGAATATTTATATATGTACATATGCACTATACATGTCAGTTTACACACATACTCACACTGACTGATGGTGAAGCTATTATTTAGCTTCTTTTTATCCTTCATTTTCTTATCACTAAAACCTCATTCTAGGACACTAGGATGATTCAGTGCTTAACCACTATAGCACATGCTCCATGAGTCTTACTTTCCTTCCTCTTTTTCCTTAACACAGCATTGGCACCCCCTATACGGCACATTCAGCAAACATTTATTGCAGGCTCACCATGCCAAAGAATTTCATTGCAGGAGGTCAATGAAATTCTAAGGTGAATGAGAAGAGCGTTTGGTGAGTAGAAGCCATTCTGGATCAGGAGTCAGAGACATGTGGTCTAGTCCCCATGCCACTCACTCCTTCCCCAGAATGCCAACCTTCCCATTCTCAGAGACAGCCATTCCATACCATTTCATTCTCCTTACACCTCCCATCGTCCCTACTCCCACCTCCCCCGCTTAGCCGATGACCTCACCCCAGACTTCACTGCAAATAGATGCCACCATACCATTGTCACCTTCCCACATCAATGCTATAAAACCCCTTTCAACTCCCTGTACCTGTGCTCTGTGCCTTTTCTCCTGCTCCCATGGGTGCAGTGTCCTTACACCTATCAAAGGCAGATCCCACCACGACCTCTGGGTTCCCTCCCTTCCCCCTTGTCAAAGACTTCTGTCTTTTACATATAATCTCTCTCTGCATCATTGATTGGCCACCAAACATGCTCTCATATCTGCCATTTAAAAGCAAAAATGACAAACAATATCTCTCCTAAATTCCCCTTCTGATTCCTCTGTATTGCTCCATAACTTTGCAACTTTTACTGCCAAATTTCTCCAATAAATTGTCTAGCATTATTGTGTTCATAGTCTCACTTCCTCTTCTCTTTCTGTTTTTCAGAAAATAGAAGGTAAAAAAAGAACACAAATGTAAGAGAAAAAAGAAACATTCATATGTGCAGCTTCATAATCAACAAATGATAATATTTTGTCTTAACTTTATTTATTTATTTATGTTGGCTCTTTAGGGGCCATACACACAGCATATGGAAGTTCCCAGGCTAGGGGGAGAATCAGACACTAGCTACTGGTGTACACCACAGCCGCAGCAACACCAGATCTGAGCCTCATTCTATCCTCAGGACTCAGCTCAATGAGCCCTTCTCCAGACAGCCTGCCCATGACCACCTTTGCTAAAGTAATATCATACACACAAGTGCTCTACTTAATATCTCTCTGTCTCCTTCACAGACACTATCAAAACAAGCTATTCACTGTTTATTAATGACTTCATTTTCTCTCCTTTATGGTCTGTCTTCCATTGAGATACACCAGTTCCATGAGGGCAAGACTTTGCCATCATCATTGTATATTCCTGAAACTTAATCCAATGCCTAGCACAAGGTAGCAGCTCCATAAATAGTTGTTAAATGAATTAATGACATGGTGGTCGTCTCCAGTTTGGAGATGAGAAACCCAGCAGTTTGGAATACCTCTCTTCTCTTTCTCCACTTGGCAACGCTACTGTTGTCATCCAGATTCATCCTAAAGAGCACCTCGCCTGTGTTTCTATCCCTCTAGGAAGGGGCCACTTCTCCTTCTGTGCCTTCAAGCTCCTTGCCCTCACCTCTATCACAGGTGGTCATGACAGTCACTGCTGTCCATCAGCCATGATGCCACGTGCAGGGTCAAGTGTTTTAAAAGTTTGTCTAACTCAACCTATACAACCTCACTAGGAAACAGGAATTATGCCCTCCATTATACAGATGGTGAAACCAAGTCCCACAGGACTTAAGCGACTCATCCAAAGTCACAGACTAAGGCAGAACCAGGAATTCAAACCCAAGCCTATCTAATTACAATCATCCTATTCTTCAGCACTGAGCTATAGCTTGTCTCTTACTGCGTTGTAATCTCGTATATGGATGTCTCCCCAACCTTCCTGAAGGCAAAGATTCTCCCAGCTCTGAACATCCCCGGCATCTAGCACCTCACAAGGCACAGAAATGGTGTTTAAGAGAAACTTGGGCAATAACAGCCAGGAAGGAAAAGAGCAAAAGACAGAAATTGGGTTGGAAGGCTCTAAGAAGTAGGTACATAAAACAGCTAAGCGAGCTAAGTGTGTGGAGTCCCAGACTAGATGTTTTTCACAGCAAAGACAATACCAAGGTCACTGCCAAAGAAGACAGACATTATGTAATTAGAGAACTCAGTGCCAGCAATTACTCCAGAAGCTATTTCAAACTGAAACATGCCGGTATTTGCTCATGTTCCTGTTCACACAAACAAAAGGCCTACATCTTGGAAACTGTTCTTCTTTGTTTGTTTGTAACAGCTCAAGGCATTCTTTACTTGGCAGCCAGTGGCACAATCTTGCTGGAAGCATCGCCTGGACCCTTGCTTTCACTGAGGACTGTTGGAAGCAAATGAGGAGGTAAATGAGATGCCTGGTGTATGCCTGAGGCACTGTGTTTGGACAGCATCATGAGACAGCGAAGTCTGTGGGCTCTTGCCTCCTGGGCCATGACCCTTCTTTGCGGTTGGAAGAATGGGGACTCTCTGGGGACTGCCTGGAAACACTCACAAAGACAGGACAGACCAGGGCTGCATCTCCCATCTCTGTGCCTGGCTTGCAATACTTTTTCATTTGTTCCCAACATCAAAATGGTATTCCCATTTTGCACATGAGCAAACTAAAGTTCAAAGGCATTCATGACTTGTCAAGATGATAGAACCAGTGGCTGAACTCACGTGTGAGCCCTGGTTTGTCTGACTGTAAAACTTATGCTAAATTTTCCATGCTGTTATTGAGGAAGCTCTTATTTTACTCCTGCTATATTGGCAGCCTTGCTATTCCTCAGGCCTCCCACAGCCCTGTCCTAGAACTTTCATACTTGCTCTTTCTTATGCCAATCTCTCCCCTTGGATCCTGCACGTTCCAATCCATCACTACCTGCAAGTCCTAACACGACAGTACTTTCTCAAGAAGGCCCTTCTCAAGAGCTGCCACTGTCACTCCCGATCTTTCTTTCTTCTTTCTTTCTTTTCTTTCTTTCTTTCTTTCTTTCTTTCTTTCTTTCTTTCTTTCTTTCTTTCTTTTTCTTTCTTTTTTCTCTTTCTTCTTTCTTCTTCTTCTTTCTTCATTCCTTCCTTCCTTCTGCTTCCTTCCTTCCTTCCCTCCCTCCTTCCTTCCTTCCTTCTGCTTCCTTGCTTCATTCCTTCCTCCCTCCCTTTGATTTTTCTCCATCAAGTTTATACCCATCTGACCTAATACATATCTGCATTTGCTTTTGTGGTTTTTGCTTACTGTCTTTTCCCTAAAACTAGAATATAAACTCCATGGAATCAGTGAATTTGTGTTTTGTTCGCTGATGTATAGCTAGAGCCTAAAACAGTGTCTGGCTTATGGCTGGTGTTCAATAAATATGCACTGAATAAAGGACTAATTTGAACTTCACATGCTTGGGCCATAAGCAGACCAAGTCAGTCAGTATGAAGTTAATGCTTCTGGGGGGAAGTTACTGAGATGACAAAAGCCATCTCCAAGAGCTGGCGATACTGAATAGTACAGAGAAGGGTATGCTACAGCCAGATCATCTGGGCTCAAATGCTGCCCCATCCTTTTAGTCTGTCACCTTGAATGAGGAACCAGATCTCTTGGTGCCTCAGTTTCCTCATTTGGAAAATATGATAAAAGTATTTTTCACAAACGGTGGTTTTAAAGATCAGCGAGTTATTGGGAGTTCCCATCATGGCTCAGTGGAAACGAATCTGACTAGGATCCATGAAGATACAGGTTTGATCCCTGGTCTTGCTCAGTGGGTTAAGGATCTGGTGTTGCCGTGAGCTGTGGTGTAGGTCACAGCCGCGGCTTAGATCCTGCATTGCTGTGGTTGTGGTATAGGCCAGCATCTACAGCTCCGATTCAACCCCTAGCCTGGGAACCTCCATACGCCATGGGTTCAGCCCTAAAAAAGACAAGAAAATAAAAGATCAGTGAGTTATTACGTATAAAGTATTTAAAACAGCACCTGGTACACCACATCATAAGTGATGTATAATTACTTGCTTTTATTATTATTATCTAGTTAATTATCAGTTCCCTTGAAGCATAATGCTGTAAAATTTTCCCAAGAAAAAAAATGTAATGTATACATGTAAGGATAACTTGATCCCCTTGCTGTACAGTGGGAAAATAAAATAAAATAAAAAATAAATAAATAAATAAAATTTTCCCAAGAAAGGACATAAACCAAGGTAGAGCTCTCTTCAGACACTGAGAAAATCACCCAACCATGCTGAGATTTTTGTGAGAAGGAAAAGAAAAACACAAAACATAATAAAGCATAAAACAACCAAAACCAAACCAAAAATTTGACCTCTTCATCAGCTCCGTGTTAGAAATCGAGCCCCGTAGCAATATGTCCAGACACTTACGCATTGATTTTTAGAGGCAATTTAGACTATCCCTGAAACATTAAAAAGTAAGAAATTACAAGGCAATGATACTGGAATAATCTGACTCATTTAGGGCAAGAGGGAGCTTTGCTAGCTTATGACCAGCATGGCTCGCTCCTTCATTTTCTTGTAACCAAGGACACAGTTGGTATTCAAACCTCATAGCAACACATAATATTTGAAGCAAAGTACTGGTACCAGCTGGATCCTGAAGGTTGATAGTTCTCTCCCTTGAAAGTAGGGAGAGCTGGATAATCAACCAGATTGTTCCTGGGAAACGTCCAGCCTGTGGATTACTGTGTCTAACTCAAACACCTCAACAGCATTACCTGTTCCCATCCATTCACTCCTTTGCCCTCGCTTTCAACAAGCCTTTGTGGTGCCAGGCCCTGAGCCGAGTACGGAGGTCATGGAGGTGGTGAGGAGGATATAGTCTCTGTCCTCATGGGGGTTTAGAGTCTAACATGCTAAGCTCTCATGCTGACTGAAATGATGGGGGTTTTGTACTTGGTTTTCTCCCAGGAAGTGTTATGCTCTCCCTCTCTTTTGTTCCATCCCTCGTCCCTACCTTTCATCTAATCATCCATCTCTCCATGGAAGACTTGCTCAACACAGCATGCCAGGTCCTGCAGCCAGGTGCTGGGGATTGCAGTTGACCCTGTAAGTTATTTCACTGATATGGAGTCTGTCTTGCTCCACAAAAGATGTAAAACGGTGAGAATCCAATGCATTAAAATGTTATAGTTCATACAGGTGTGGGGCTTTGGGGTAGGGCATATGGAACGGGGCTGTGTTTTAAGGGAAAAGGAGGCTTCAGGAAAACACTGGAAACTGGATATTGGGAACAGTAAGGCAGACTTCTCATGCGACATGGCATGAAGGCGGACTTCCTCCAGGGGATAATTTAGGATGCGCACACTAACACCTAAGAGTTTTAAAAACAACAACAACAATAACAAAAACTACAGGGAGCATGATAGTCAGGAAAGGAGAGAAAAAAGAGACTATACTGGCAATATTCTGAGATATAAAACTTTCTTGGGTGCTCCCTAGTGTCTCAGTGAGTTAAGGATCTGGCATTGCTACAGCTATGGCTCATGGTGTGGGTTTGATCCCTGGCTTGGCAACTTTTATATACCACAAGCACCGCCAAAAATAAAAAATAAAAAAGAAAGAGAGAGAAACTTTCTTGAATATCCAAATTCATAAATATATAAATGCGTATTCACATCTCCTGCAAGATAACTGCTGTTTCAACTTTCTCTAAAACTTGATCTCTCACTAGATGGCTCTTTAATCACTAATGACAGCTACTGCTTATACAATGACAAGCAGAGAACAATAAAGCCATACTCCTCTGATCTTGTCATCTGATTGCTCAAAAACTTCTAACAACTGCCAATCTCCCACAGAATGGAGTTCAAACTCTTCTCCATAATCTCTAAGTCCCTCAAGAAGTCTCCAGCCTTCTTTCTGCATTTTCTCCTGCTGCTGCTTTCATGTAGTTAACAAAGCACCACATCGGACCATTTGGGCTGCTGTAAACGCCAACATCTATTTCCATGCATCTGATTTTCTACTCACTCCGTGGTTTTTATCATAATGCTTTTCCCGCCACCCTGCCCTCTTGAAATGCTCCCCACAGCTGGAGTCCTTCTCAAATGCTCCTCACTTATTTATTCATCCATCTATCTGAGAATTATTTCTTGAGAACCCTACTAAGCGTCAGTTCTTGGTAACTAGCAAGATGAATGAGAAATAATTTCTTGCTCAAGGAGTTCACAGCCTTAGTCAAAGGTGGGAAGGAAGCAAATACAAGTTTGATTATTTATTTCTCTGATTTCTCCAGGTTGTCAAAATAAATTGCCTTTTCTTCCAAAGTCCCTGGCACAGGGGCAGATACACAGTAAGTGCCATTGACTTGTTGGCTTCTTTGCTTAATTATTTTGTTGTGTATTTGTATCTCTATTCTCGCACTTAGTTTTGCATTCATATACCATTCTTTCCTTTATGCCCAGATCCCCTAGCAGGGAGGAAAATTCTTGACTTAACTGCTTCTGGATCCTTCTGTTCACAGTGCCTTCCACACAGGAGGCATCCTAACTTTGCAGAGCATAAGTGAATTGAAGCAGGGAAAAGAAAAGGCAAAAGGTGAGGGAAAGAAGAAAAAGAGGCCAAAGTTGTCCATTAATTCCGGTTTGAGTATTTTAGACCCTACAATTTCCTCCAGGTTACTAAAGCAAATTTATTTGAACAAATAAGCTTTCATATTTGCATTTCTTTGAACCCTAATTTGACATGCAAATAAGCTACTAACTAGAGCTGGGCTTCAATCGGCAGTGTTTAAACAGAAATCCCCATAGCTATTCAGAAATCTGTGCTTAGAAGGGAGCCAGCCTCAGCCATTTGTCGTAACAATGACAGAAGGGCACACTTTCTCCACATTCTTCTCTGAAGTTTCCCATCCACCTCTTCCAGGGCCTCTTTCCTTGAAGGCCAGACTCTGAGCGCTGACGTCAACATAAAGGCCACTTGGTTCAGCTCTGCCAGCCTTCAGACGGCATCTCTTCTGGATGGCATCCAGGCTGTATGAACACACCATCAGCAACAGGGAGATCATTACCTCTTAAAGATGTTCTTACCATCCCCAAAGAATCTCTTCTACTGAACGCAAGAAAGTCATTTCTTTGTAGCTTCATTCCTGCCAGAGCCAAAGAGATTGCTCTCTTCCATAAGAGAGGACTTCAGACCTTTGACTACAGCAACCGGAAACATCTTGCTAAACATAATAGCAGTCACTGTGGTCATCGATCGTGGCCATTGCCATCAGCCACACTGATTCCCAGCCATCTCACACCCTGCTCTTACCCTGTCCTCTCTCTTCACTTGACTCTGCTGAGCCCACGTCCCCCTCCGTGACCTCTGCGTGGCGCTCCCATCTGAATGACTGGCTTTTGATCTTATCACTCAGGACTCAAGTGTCCTCTCTTCGGAGAATCTGTGTCTCACCTCCCTAGCTGAGACAGAACTACCCTCATGACACTTTCTCCTACAGATGCCAGATAACCTTCACTGCATTAACCGACATTTTAAAAACAGAACTCACAACTCTCTGAAATTGCCTGGTGTGATAAAGAGTCAGACTTCATTACTTCATGTGTGCTGACAACTTTTAAGCCTTGCTCCTCCCTCTCCTGCTCCACCTCTGGACAAGCTGGCGAGAAAGCCTAGGTGTGCTCTCTTCTGGTGCTGGTGAGAGGTTCAAACTATAAAAGCCTCTACCTGTGTGCAGAGACCTTCACCCCATACTCCCACCTGCCCACTATGAAAACCCCAAACCAATCTCATTTTCTGACGTTCTCAAACCATGCTGGCCAGCTTGGGACACGTGCCTTAACCTCCCCAGAAAGCCTCATTATGTGAGTAATAAATTGCTTCATACCATACCTTGTTGGTGTATGTGTGGCATGATCAGTTTCAACATCAGAACCAACTTTTGGGGTGAGAGTTCATTCTGTTTCCCAAGAAGGGCAAACAATGTTTGGTCTATTGATTTGTTAGTTGCTCATCTCACTGGAATGGAAGCTCTCATTTTCTACCATTTCTGTGGGGCACAGAGAGGCATCTGCCTGAAGCCAGGGCTCAGTAAATACACATTGAATGAAGAAATGATTTTGGAGACATCTCTCTGAAGCAGCTCCAGTTCATCCCAGACTGAGTGGAAAATTTAAAACATGTGATTATTAGAAAATTCTTTCTTTCACTTTTTTAAAAACATGGCCACACCCATGGCATATGGAAGTTCCTGGACTGGGGATTGAATCTGAGCTTCAGTTGCAGCAACATCAGGTCCTTTAATTCACTGAGTTGGGCCAGGGATTGAACCTGTGCCTCTGCAGCAACCTGAGCCACTGCAGTCTGTATTCTTAACCCACTGCACCACAGAAGAAACTCCTAGAAAATTATTTCTTGGAGTAGAAGGACCTGGAGCTCACCTCCTCTCATGAGAACACCAAAATCACAACTAATGAACAACCATTGATTAAAAAGACTGGAGCCTACCAAAAAAAAAAAAAAGTAATTCAAATCAATATATGTATGTATTGAGAAAGACAAAGAAGAAACCACAGCGAGACGGTAGGAGTGATGCACGTGTGACAAAATCAAATCACATACCCCTAAATGTGGGGTATGTGGGTGACCCAGAAACTGGAGAATAATTATATCACAGAAGAAATGATTCTGAAGTTCTTACACTAGTTCTAACAGTCCCGAATAATGGCTCCTATTCTGTTACTACCAGTGGTTACTAACAGCAAACAAGGTGCCAGACACTACTTAGTGCTTTATTTGAATTACTTCTTTTATTCCTTATATCAATGCTATACATACTTATCTTCAGTTTACAGATGAGGAAGCTGAGGTACAGGGAAGTGAATAATTTGCTCAAGGTCACATGACAACCAGCAGAGCTGGAATTAGCATACAGGAGCTGGGGCGCCAGACATGCTCCCAAGCTTCTTGCTGGAGCAAATCCTACCACTGCTGCTCTGCTGTGGCTCCTCTGCCATGTACTGGACCTGTAATCATCTCCAGTCCTTACGCAGGCTTCAATGTGAATGTCCTAATCTCCATCTGCAGATGAGGAAGCTGTAACTCGGAGAGCTGGAAGACTTCCGTGGACAAGGCATGTTGGTTGTAAGTTACCCTGTCACCCCACATCAAAGCTCTCAGAGGGCTCTGAGGGTATCAATTAGAAGGACAGGAGAACAGACACCTGTGCTGAAAAAATAAGTTATTTAGGAGGCTGTTTGATAACTAATAGTAAGGATTTGGGGAAATTGCCCGAGTCCTATATCCTACTGCACATTAATCAAAAACAAGGATCCTTCCAATTAACGTGTAGCTGTTCAAAGGAATACAATCCCCCAGCACTTCTATTCATCTAAGGGAATTACTTTTTTTTTTTTTCAAAAAATGTAATTTTTAATTGTAAAAGTAATATATGCTCACTATAGAAAACTGAGAAAACTATGAGAAGACTATAAATAACTCATATTCCTATCATCCAGTTATAACTACTTGTTAGAGAAAAGGTTTTTTTTTTTTTTTTTTTAAAAAAGTAATACTTGGAAAGATCAATTCTTAAAAGCATGCCATGACTTCAGGTTAAATTCTGATTTTGCTTATAACTACCTGTGCGATTTTAGGAAGTTATTTTATCTTTTTGAGTCTTAGTTTCTTTGCAAGAAACACTTAAATTAAACCACCTGTCAAGATGCTGTGTGAGTTCAAAAAGCAAGTACACATGGAAACACTTAACATGACGACCAGAGCACAGTAGGTCCCCAGTTAGTGTTAAGTTGACTTCTTATTTCCTTCCTCAGAAAAAGATGTCTTCGTAAGCTGGAAATTCAAGGAAAACTTTCTAGAACAGGCCCTTGAGCTGAGTTTTGGCATATGCAAAAGAATCACCTAGAGGAACAAAAAGGGGAGATGGGCATTCAGGGAGCAAAGAGACATTGGGTATACATGTGGGCACGAAACTTATTGCTGTTTTCCAGAAACTGGAAGAAATCACAGTTATTCAGTGAGGCTAGAATGAATAATAGTAGCTAATGCAAACTGAGTACTAACTATAAGCTGTGTGTACCCTGTTCTAGGCTGGGAATTTACTGCAGGGGCTGCCAGAGACCCAAGAACCAAAGGGTAGAGGAAGAGGCAGGACTCAGAAGTGAACGAGAACCTAAGGATCAAGACTCTCATTAGGAATATCTTTCCCTCTGTCTCTCCAGGCAAGTTTTCTCAGCTTTGCAGATCTGTAGAATATATAGCACAGCTACAAGAGTTCCTGAGTTTTGCATATTCTCAAAATGTATAGGGAATGGATTAAATGGCCCAGCTTGAGTCAGTCAACAGTGAAGAGGCGAAGAAGGTCAATTTTAGGAAAAATACAGATGTGCTTGCAATCATGCTGGTGGGAGTATTTCCCAGAAGAGAAATTTCACAAAAAAAAAAAAAAAAGAGTGGCAGACAGACAATCCCACTGGCCTCATCTACGCAGAAAATTGGTGATAAATCTTGCGAGGCAGGCAGGCATCTTATCATGAAGTTTTCTGTCTGGTAAGCTAAACCATATTCATCTCACACTGAAAGTTGTGAGCAAGCTCTCAAGGATTTGCAGCATAGGAATGGCACAGGGGTCAAATCTTCATTTTAGAAAATTACTCTGGTAGAGGTTTTCAGGTAAACCTAATGGACCAAATGTGGGTGCATTTATCTCCATTCACTCCAAAAACACTAGCCCAAAATAACAACCCTGATATATACCAAGAAACAAACAGAGAGAGAGAGAGAGAACAGGAGAGGAGGAAGTAGCTGGTACATGGAATATCACTGTAATTTTGGAAGACGGATTAGACATGAGCCAACAAAGCAGAGTGCCTTCGGAAAAGATATCAAAGTGAAGAAGACAGCCTGTTAACCCGAGAGCATCTGAGAAAGGGTTGGGATTTGGAGGTCCTGGATCCTCAAAGAGGCAAGAATGAAGCTCCACACTGAAAAGCGGTCTGGCTAGGACTAGAACAGCTAGACAACAAGCACCCTTTCCCTGCCCTGCGTAGTCAGGTGACTATTATGCTTTCATCCTTGTAGGTCTTTGTCTATCTGGCAAAGCAATTGAAACTGAGAAGCTCTAAACTCAGGGATAGCAGGCCCTACTAGAAACAAGTGACTAAGTGAAATTTGGGTCCTAAAGTGCTAGATTACACCCCAACTCCCATCCCCTATCTGTTATGAGAATACCATTAACTGGACTTCTGGCTTTTCCCAGGCAAGAGATGTGAGAAATTTCTATGGTGAACCAGACTGGTTTCAGAGGAAATATCAAAATTTGAGAAAAGGGAAAGAAGTGCATAAATTCCAGTGAAAAGTCTGGCTTGCAAGAGTGAGGTCTATTTGCTACTAAGCTCTTCTTCTCTTCTACCCAACCCAACATACATGGTTCCCGATCAGTCTTTTTTTTTTTTTTTTTTGCTTTTTAGGGCCACACATATGGCATATGAAAGTTTCCAGGCTAGAGGTTGAATCAGAGCTGCAGCTGCCGGCCTACACTGCAGCCACAGCAGTGAGGGATCTGAGCTGTATTTGTGACCTACATCACAGCTCAAGGCAATGCTGGGTCCTTAACCCACTGAGTGAGGCCAGCGATTGAACCCACATCCTTGTGGATACTAGCTGGGTTGGTTACCTCTGAGCCACAGTGGGAACTCCTCCAATCAGCCTTTTATTGCCTAGGAATTATATATGAACAAATAGTCAGTAAGCACAGACACTAAGAATGTCTTCAACAGGAAATTCTCAGTCCAAAATAAACAGAAAATATACTTATAAAAAAGCAAAGATATTGCAGAAAGCATAGGAAAATAATTTAATTTTAAAATAACGTATTATATGTTTAAATGAGAAGATATTGCATGTATAGAAAAGGCAGAACTATTGGACAAGAAAGACTTCTATGACATGAAAAAGTATGATCACTGAAATTTTAAAAATTATCACTAAAAAAGTTCAAAGGTATAGTTTAGAACTACCACAGAAAGAAAAACCAAAGAGCAAAGGAATGGCAATTGGAGAGAGAAGATTAAAAATTAGACTATGATAATTTAGAAAAATAAAATGCACCCCTATGTTCAATGTAGCACTATTCACAATAGCCAAGACACAGAAACAATCTAAATGTTCATAGACAGATGAATGAACTAAGAAGATGTGGTACATATATACAATGGAATACTATTTGGCTATGAAAAAGAAGGAAATAATGCCGTTTGTGACATGGATGTAACTAGAGATTATCATACTAGTGAATTAAGTCAGAAAGAGGACAAATACCGTATGATATAATCTAAAATATGGCACAAATGAATCTGTCTATAAAACAGAAATAGACTCACAGGCATAGAGAATGGATGTGTGGTTGCCAAGGAGTGAGGGGAGGGAGTGGGAGGGACTGGAAGTTTGGGTAGTAAATGCAAACTATTACACTTAGAATGGACAAGCAGTGAAGTCCTACTGTAGCACAGGGAACTAAATCCAATCGGCTGCGACAGATCATGATGGAAAATAAAATTTAAAAAAAAAAAAATGTATGTCTGAGTCCCTCTGCTCTATAGTATAAACTGGCAAAACATTGTAAATCAACTATACTTTAACTAAAAAAAATTAGATGATTAATTCAGGAGGTAAAAAAAAAATCTGATCAAAAGGACTTCTTGGTGTGGGGACATGAGAAGAGATAGAAAAACAGAGGAAAAAAAAACATAGAAGAAGAGTGATCCATGTAATTATGAAGGAAATTTTCAAAAATTAAAGACATGAGTTTCTAGGGGCTCCCTTGTGGCTCAATGGGTTAAGGATCTTGCACTGTGACTGCTGTGGCTCTGGTTATAGTTGTGGCATGGGCTTGGTCCCTGGCCCAGGAACTTCCGTACACCGTGGGCACAGCCAAAACAACAAAAAGACATGAGTTTCTAAATTAAAAGTACCCAGTGTTTATCCAGTACTATGTCTAGAGGGGAAAAAAGACTTACAACAAAGCATATTATTGCTAAATTTCAGGATAACAGGAAAAAGGAATAGGTCGTAAGAACTTAATATGGAAAAACAACAACAAAAAACCAAAAACTAACCAACCAATTAGATAAAAATTTCTCACCATAAAGCATACAGAAATAAAACAGCCTTAAAAAAAAAAGCAACACTAAATGCTAGGAGTCAACTCACAGGAAATAATTTTCAGCCCAAAGTCCACACCAGTCAAATCATCAATGAAGTGTAAAGGTAGAATAAAGAAATGTCAAACACCCAAGAACTCAAAAACTTTACCTCCTGTGCACAAAATCTTTAATGGATACAAGAGTAGGTGCTTCTGCAAAATGAGAACTGTAAACCAAGAAACAGGAATATACAGACTCAAGGAAACAAAAAAATCTGCAGAGAAGAGTGGTAATGGGAAATTCAGAACAATACCTATGCACCTATTAATCAACTGGTCCATAGTGGAGCAAGAGAAAGGAGAATTGCAGGAGTAAGGTCAACAGGAGATCAAAAGAGCTGAAGGAAAGTTTGGAACTGTATTCAATCATTTGGAAAAATTATTAAGTACTTGAGAAATCTGTTGAAGCATTAAAAAAAAAAATAGAGACACAGAAAGGTGAGTAAATGGAAAATGGAGACAAATATTCACTAGAGAAGAGCACATGGAGGTTCTCAGGCTAGGGGTCGAATTGGAGCTGCAACCACCGGCCTACACCAGAGCCACAGCAACGTGGGATCCGAGCCGCGTCTGTGACCTACACCACAGCTCACTGCAACACTGGATATTTAATCCACTGAGCAAGGTCAGGGATCAAACCCGCGTCCTCAAGGATGCTAGTCAGGGTCGTTAACCACTGAGCCACCACAGGAACTCCAGGAAATACAATCTTAATACACAAATTGACTCTTAGGCAAACAACAGTTGCAACATAATTGTAATAATGGGAAATAACTATTGACATAACTCAAAATTGTGGAATACATTTATTGAGAGGAGAGAAGAGAGGAAGTGGAAATGGTGATGAGTGAAAGCAAAAATCTTCAACATAAAAACAAGAAGTAAACAGATAATTTTTAAAATGTCAAACCAGAAAATAATAGTTTAAGTATACTATTGGGGCACATGAAAACATATATCAGAAAAAAAAAAAAAGAACAGAAGAGTAAAAAAATCTGTTGCAATGAAGTAAAATTTGGAGATATGGGAGATGAAAGAACTGACTACTGTATTTCACTGGAAGCTGTTTCATATAGCTAATTGCTTTCACCCATAATGTAGAAATATACTAATTAAAAGTTTTCGAATAACAGTAGAAAGAGAAAAAACAATCCCTCTGATCTTACCTAGCGTGTTAGGGACTGTTTATACCTAAAAACCTCAGAAAGCCCATCTAGGAAATTTGCTTATTTTGTAACATTTTGGAAAATGCACAGAAGCAAAGGCTGGACTATTTGAGAGGGCTGTGCTAAAAGATGCTGGATTTTCTAGCAGATTAGGTTTTGAGCTCTTCAGAATCCATCCAATAAAATAGATAGTTCTTCAAATTTAGTTTCATTTAAATTTTACACCAAATTAAACATCAAGTTTGTAGCAGGAGAATCTGGAAAACTTGCAGAGCATCTTTTTTTTTTTTTTTGTCTTTTTGTCTTTTAGGGCTGCACAGGCAGCATATGGAAGTTCCCAGGATAGGGGTCAAAGCCGAGCTATAGCTGCTGACTTAAGCCAGAGCCACAGCAACTTGGGATCTGAGCCACATCTGTGATCTATACCACAGCTAATGGCAATGCCAGATCCTTAACCCACTGAGTGAGGCCAGGGATCAAACCCACATCCTCATGGATGTTACTCAGGTTCATTAACCACTGAACCACGACAGGAACTCCTTTTTTTTTTTTTTTTTTTTTTTCCTTTAGCATCTTAACTCTGAGAGTTGTCAGCAGGAACTCTAAAACTCAAGTGATTGACTGATTGATCAAAAAATATATGTTGGCCATCTACTATTGTAGAAATAGTGGTAAATAAGAAAAGCAAAATTCCTGCCCACACAAAACTTGATTTATAATTTCTGTGGGAGAGAATGAGACAGGAAAGGAAATGAAGAATTAATAACTGAAATATTTTCTAAATTTGATTTTTTTAAAAGGCAAACCATTGGACCATAAAGCTCAGTGAATCCCAAGTAAAATAAATACAAAGAAACCTACACCTAGGCTGTCTTAGCTAAATTCTTGAAAATCAGATAAAGAGAAAATCTTAAAAGCAGCAGGTGGGGAAAAAAGCAAAACACCGCATTATATTTAAGGGAAATATAATAAGATTACTAGCAGACCTTGGAAGGGAACCATAAGAGATCAGAAGGCAGTGGAATACTTTAAAATGCTTCAAGACAAAAATCACTGTCAACCTAAAACTCTACATTCAGTAAAAATATTAAAAAAAAAACAAATCAAAATAAATACATTTTAAGATAAATATAAACAGAGACAACTTGTAGCTAGTAGAATCACACTACAAGCCATAGTAAATGAAGTTCTTCAGGTTGAAAGAAACTGCTATTAGAGAGATAATACATTAAAAATACACACATACATAACTTTAAAGAACTATTGACATCATAAATGAATATAATGAGAGCATATATAGATTCTATAACATTTGTAGAAATAAAATATATAATAAAGAGCACTGAGGACAAAGGGGGGTGAATAGATTACTCTGTTGTAAATTCTTACATTATTGACAAAATAGTATCATCTAACTACTATAATAATATTTGAAAGTAGTAGTGATTAATCAAGGTACATAGGCAATTTTTTCAGCAAGCTCCAAAAATTAACACAAAAATGTATAGATAAGGAGAACAGAAGAGAGAAAATGAAATATTAAAAGAATACTTGGTTAACCGAAAGGAAGTCAGTCCGGGAGAAATAGAGGAACAAAGAAAAGATAAAACAATAAAAAACAAACACTAACCTGATAGATTTTAATCCAGCTCTACCTTAATTACGTGGAATACAATCAGACTAAGCATCACATAAAAAGTAAGGATTGTCTGACTGGATAATGAGGCAAGACCTAACTATCTGTCACTTAGAAAAATACACTTTACATATAATGACTCAAACAAAGGGAAAGAGGAAGAATGGAAAAAACAAAGTTCAGAGACTAAACATAAGAAACTTGGTGTGAGTATATTAACATCTGACACAGTAAACTTCAAGACAAACAGTATTACCAGAGACCGAAAGCCATCTCATAAGAGTAATAAGAAAAGTTCAATTTATCAAAATGACAAGATAGTCTAAAATACACATACGCTTAATAGCAAACCCAGACAGACTCTGGACTTTATCCTGCTCCCCTGTAAAATCCAATCACCAAATAAAGAATCAGAAGCTGCATTTGTAATTGTAACTCACACTCTTCCTTGTTGTTCATTCACTGAGAGATAAAAACATTTTCATTGATCAATGTCTATAGCTCCATGTCCCCATGTCTTTTTCTGGGAAACAGATACACAGCTATCTGCTCATTCAATACACACTTATTAAGTGCTTATTAGACATACGAGTGCATAGAGCATCTATTTTATGCTCTAAACTCTGTCAGCTGCTAGAAAAGCAATGAGTAATGAACACAACTTCTTATCATTAAAGTATTTATAGACTAGAAGAGAATCCAGGATAGATCTATGATATTATATCCTGAGATGCAGACAGTAGTGGGATGTGTACAAATAGTTTGTCACAAATTTTTAGGAAAGCAATACAGTATTGATTATTATAAGGCTAAAGGTATGACTATTAAAATTTACCTTCAGAAAACTCACTGTGAGAGTTCCCATCATGGCTCTGCGAAATGAATCTGACTAGCAGCCATGAGGATGCAGGTGTGATCTCTGGCCTTGATCAGTGGGTTAAGGGTCTGGAGTTGCTGTGGCTGTGGTGTAGGCCAGCAGCTGCATTCGACCCCTAGCCTGGGACCTCAGCCTAAAAAGACAACAACGACAACAACAACAAATAACCCACTCACTGTACAACAGCCTCTCTGGGTCTTAGTTTTCTTTTTTTCTTTTTTTTTAAGGGCTGCACCAAGGCATATGGAAGTTCCCAGGCTAGGGGTCCAATTGGAGCTGTAGCTGCCGGCTACGTCACAGCCACAGCCACAGCAACGCTGGATCTGAGCTGCACCTGTGACCTACACCGCAGCTCAGGGCAATGCTGGATCCTTAACCCACTGAGTGAGGGCAGGGGTTGAACCTGCACCCTCATGGATACTAATCGAGTTTGTTAACCACTGAGCCAAAAACAGGAACTCCTGGTTCTTAGCTTTCTTGTGCGCTGCAGGAAGAGGTTAGGGGTTTGTGTTCCTTTTGTTTTCTGCCATTCCTGTGTTGCCATGTGTAAACCGTGACACACCGGGGATCAGCTTCCTCCAGGATCCATGCTGCATACGATCACGTTGAGCACGTGAACCAACACGGATTTTATGGACAGAACGAACGTATGCCATCTGCATATTTAGGGGAAAAGATTTGTGGGAATTTAGCTTATAATGGAACTCAGTAGGATCTTTCACTCTTTAATATGTGATAGAATGCAATGGCAAGCAATTAAATAGGGTCTAAGCGGACAGCCATTTGGCTAACTTCTATACTTGGGAAAACAGTCCACCATGACTAGATGGAAACAAAACATGACTTGTGGAAATAAGCAGTTGTATGGTAAAGAACACAAGAAAAATAGGTATTTTCATTTCTTCATTCAACCTCCCGATTTCTATCCAATGCAGGACTTTTTTTGGCAAACAATGACATACAGAATGTTCATTAAAAGAGAGCCTGGCAGCTGGTGCTTGAATTCTTTTCAAATGTTTAGTGTGATGCAATCCAATTAAACAGTTCAAGGAAGGCATTAAAAAAGCACTAAAGAGAGCTGTGGAGAGTGTCTTGGTGACAGGAAAGAGCAAAGGCAAAAGCCTGGGGCCCAGGCTCAAGCTGAAGCTCCTACCCTTTCTTCCTGACCAGGGGACCAAAATTTCAAGGACCTCTACCCCGAGATGCCCGCACCGTTACAGCAGTCAGCAATACCGCCAAGAAGTCTCTTCCAACCTAGTACTCTGGGTGATAGGAGATGTCCTTACATCAAAGGAAGTTTGTAAATTGGCAAATCGACCTCCAGGATGAGGCAGAAAAGGTTCTAGACCAAAAAGAGGTCTATGTGAGGCAGGAAAGAAGGATGTGATTGGGGAAACACGAAGGTTGAATTATGGAAGTGGAGACTAATGAGGGAGCTGGGGTGAACACATTGAAGGGGAAAGAAACGCCGTGGTTGTTAAAAGAAGTGGGGGACAGGGAAGAAAAGGTGGGCTGCTGGCCAGTGATGCCTGGGTAAATGCTTAACCGGCACGATGAGAAAAAATAAAGCCCCGATCTGTAGCACTGGCTTATTCCTGTGGTGTACCTAAGCCCACCCTGGCTGGCTCCATGCTACCAAGTGAAGGCACTAAATGTGGACCTGGGAAAGGGGTTTCAGTAACTCCCAAGGTGACAACATTCCCACCAGATGCATACAACTGATGTAAATAACCTCAAGGGCATAGATAGTGGTAAATGGTAACAAAATAACGACAACAACAAAATGATGTCTTGAGTATTAATTACCTTTGTTTTCAATATAATTTTATTTAAATTGAGTTTCTGCTAATTTAGTTTTTAATGAGGACTGCTTAACAATACACTTGGAAACTCCTAATAATTTAAGAGCTGAGCCATCTATGTTTAACCTGAATATCAGTGGGGGTCCAGGTAACATCCCCTTCAGCAGGTGGCAGTTAGGTTGCTGCTCTGGGCTAGGGATGGGTAGAGGGGAGGAGGGGCGTGGTGGCGGGTGGAGATTCTTAAAGGGGCGGAATTACTGTTCCGCAGTCTCATTACAAAACACAACTTCTCTAATGAAGGGCTGGCAGGGTAGTGGAAAGCATTCTGGACTAATAGTCGTCCTGCCAGATTTCAACTCTAATAGGTTGGATTAGATGCCCTATCTCTTTTATTTTTAAAAAAATATTAATTACAGTTGATTTACAATGTTATACCAATTTCTGCTATACAGAAAAATGACTCAGTTTATTTTCTTTTGTCGTTATATGTATCTTGATCTGGCATTTTCCGCATTATATCTATTTTGGTTTATTTCTCTTTTCCATTAGTCTAAAAGTCACCTGAAGGCAGAAGCTACAAGGAGACTTATCTTTGTTTGCAGGATGACTGGTCCAAAGAAAAACACTCAGTTCTGAATGAATGATGGAGCAGAGGCTCTAACCCAGGCTGTCTGGCTCAGAGATCTCTTTCATAATATTAAAATGCTTTCACCCCAGAGGTCAGTGAATTTTCCAAAGGTCTATAAAATAATGACACACCTATCCCCACACTCGATCCCCTCCTAAAATGTTCATATCTTGTCAGTTTGGTAACCCCATCCTCTGTCCAATCCACTTTATAGTCCCACTGCTGCAAATCATATTTCAGAAGTAAGACTTTCCCCCTTGTGTTGAAACCTCAGCATTTATTATGCTTCTCATTCAGCATCAGTGGATTCTTGTATAGAAACTATGCCCCTATGACACCTGGCATAATATTTTCTAAATGAAAGCAGGAAGGTTTAACTATTTTTTTTTTAATGTTCTATTGCCTTCCAAAGTTTTTTCTGGATGACTTTGAACATTTACAGTAAAACAGATTAAACAGAATGGGTGTAACTATTTGGGCTCAGGCATATGCAGGTACAGATAGGCAACAGAAATAGAAAATTCAGAATATTATTTCAAAATTATATATACTAATTATACAGAAGCCATAAGGTTCACATGATTGTTATGACTGAGCTTAAAATATATATATATATTTAAATATATATATATATATTTATATATATATATAAAATATATATATATAAAATATATATATATATATTTTATATATATATATCTATCTATGTCTGTATATCTACCTATCTATCTATCATCTCTATTTTTCAGCCTCCTGGCAGCCAAAGTGAGGAAGAATGCATGTACCATAACAAAATAAACAAACAATCCCCCCCCAAAAAAAACGTGTTACCAGTTTAAAAGGGGAGAAAACAGGAATTTCAGTAGATCCTCTGGTGGGTGGAATTTTGTATGTTATATGCGGCAAGGAGAAAGAAATGATCATTGTCTTTAAAAGAGCACTAGAGCAAATGCAGCTTCAGATACGATTCTAAGGCTTCACAGGACCCCTTTGAGCAATGTTGAAGGATTTGAGAAACACCAACACGGAATCAGAAGAGCCACTGCTATTGTAAATATTGAGGAGACCAGCCAGCCCATCTTTGCCTCAATGTGGAAACATAATGTCTCAGTCTTTATTTCCTCTTCTCCTGGAGACCTCACCATGGTTACTTCGCTCCTGCTTGATATGTTATTTTGAGATGGAGAAGAAGATAGAATGCTCACTCTGTCCTCATGGTTGAACCATTCATTCTGCAGTAACGTCCAGATTTGGATAATATAATCATCCAGGAGTGCTCTGAAATGAAATTATAGGACTGGCCTGGATTGGAGTTTTTCAGAAGAAGTGGATCTGCTCTGAAAATTACTTGCTGCCCTTTGCAATGGTGGCAGTTAAATAACTCAACAAGAGGTCCCTTGGAGAAAATCAATACACACCAAATTGCAAAAATGTGGATGCAATTTGTGGGGAAAGTGGATTCAATGCGAGTCTGCTTGGCTGCCAGCATGGAGTCCCTCTCCAGGTGGATTAAAGCACATCCTTCTCACCCTGCAGAACCCCTCTCCCCAGGGCTTCAAACGAGCTGACCTCAGCTCACCCCTGCTCTGGGCTATGGGACTAACTCTGCCCTGAAGTAGGGGCCTGATGGGGTTTCAGCCATATCTGAGCCTGGGCATCAAGCCCCCTGGCCTGTAATGCAGAGTTCAGCTAGAGTGGAGTTTTCCATGTTTCACCTGGGGTCCTGGTTCTCAGAATGGAAACCCTGCCGTGCTCCTCACTTTCAGTCTCTGGCTTGGTAGCCTGCTACACTAGTCTCTAGGAAAAGGCTCTGCTTTGCCTTTGCTTTCCTCCCAATGCCATGGGCTGAAGAAAACAGCTTTTGAAAAATGCAAATGAGATAATGCGACACCCGCTTCTAAACGTCTCAAAGGCTTCTCACTGTATTTACAGAATACCTTGGCTGGTGAGGCTTTGTATGACCTGGCTCCTCTCTGTGCTCCAAATTCATTTTTTTTTTTTCAGGGATGCACTCATGGCATATAGAAGTTCCCAGGTTAGGGGTCAAATCAGAGCTGTAACTGCCAGCCTATGCCACAGCCACAGCAATGCCAGATCCAAGCAGCATCTGCTAACTATCTAGCAGCTTGCAGCAACACCAGATCCTTAACCCACTGAGTGAGGCCTGGGATGAAACTGGCATCCTCATGGATACTAATCAGGATCTTAACTGGCTGAGCTACAATGGGAACTCCCCAAACTCATCTCATACATTCTGTTTAGATTTTATACAGTATTCCAATGTCTCCAACAGGTACTTGCACCAACAGTGCTCTCTGCCTGGAATGTCACTCCCCAAGCTCTCTGCCCAGCTGGCCTCTTTAGATCCTGCAGGGTTCAGCTGAAGGGCATTTCCTTCCGAAGACTTTTTCAACCACCCTTGCTAAAGAAGCACTCCTCCCCCATTATTCTGTCACATTAATTTCCCAACCTCAAGCCATAATAATTGCGTTTATTTGTGTTCATGTTTATCGCCTGTCTCCCCTGCAATAATATAAATAACATGAGGGCAGGGAACACAACTACTTTATTCACAGCTCTATCCCCAGTGCCTGGCATTGCATCTCCGTCACAAGAGGTGAAAAATAAGTATTTGTGGAATAGGAGTTCCTGTCTTGGTACAGCGGAAACGAATCCAACCAGGAACCATGAGGTTGCGGGTTCGACCCCTGGCCTTGCTCAGTGGGTTAAGGATCTGGTGTTGCTGTGGCTGTGGTGTAGGCTGGCAGCTGTAGCTCCCATTAGACCCCTAGCCTGGGAACCTCCATGTGCCACGGGTGTGGCCCTAGAAAGACAAAAGACAATAACTAACTAACTAAATAAATAAAATAAGTGTGGAATGAATAAATGAACGAATGAAACATGAACTAATGAATGTTCTAGATCTCTGGTGCTACCTACCTAGCTGCCTGAAGTTTTCATTGCAGAATCTACTGTCTTAACGGGATCCTACCAGTATATGGTGTTTGACATTCTTTTTTTTTTCTTTTTTTTCTCTTTAGGGCCATACCTGTGGCATATGGATGTTCCCAGGCTAGGGGTCCAGTCAGAGCTACAGCTGCTGGTCACAGCCACAGCCACAGCCACAGCCACCCAAGATTCGAGCTGCATCTGCAACCTACATCATAGCTCACTGCAACGCAGAATCCTTAACCCACTGAGCGGGGCCAGGGATCGTACCTGCAACCTCATGGTTCCTAGTCGGATTCGCTTCTGCAGCGCCATGACAGGAACTCCGGTGCTGGGCATTCTTGATGATAATGCTTAGCCCTAATGCTCCCTGTTGTTTACATATTTGTTTTCCCAAGCTTTGGGGGATGTAGTGGAGCCCTCTCATTTATTTATTTATTTATACTTTAAATGATTTTTATTTTTTTCATTATAGTTGGTTTATTATTTTAAAAGGCAACCTTGTGATGAAATCTAAAAGGTAAAACTGGCAAAAATGTGTCTGATCTCCTTGATTGAGGAGGGAGAAGACCCAAGCTTCCCCTGATTCCCCTTGGATACTACTGAGAAATCTGGTGTCCTTGGCAGCGTGTCTTGGCCGCCTATGGTTAAGTAGTTGCTTCACCAGCTTTGTGATTTGCCTTCTGGACTGTACTTCTCCTGGCAAAAGGGCTGGACCAGTCTACCTTTGATGACCAAGCACAAGCGCCACTCTAGACTGTGTGGTTTTTGTTGGTTTGTTTAACAGCCATACCTGCATGTGGATGTTCCCGGGCTAGGAGTCAAATTGCATCACAGCTTGTGGCAACTCGGGAGCCTTAACCCATTGAGTGAGGCCACGGATCGAACCCACATCCTCACAGAGACTGCCAGGTTCTTAACCCGTTGAGTCACAATGGGGACTCCTAGACTGTGACTTGACCTCAATCTCTCCTGTGCCTCAGCCCTGCAATGAATTGTTCCATGCTCTGCTGCCCCACAAAATATATCACCAAGACCCTGGATTGGAACAGCTGGTCTCTGATCTTGATGGGAGCCAGTGACAAATCCCATAGCAAACTTGATCCGTCTGATAGCGCCAAGAAAGCAGGACAGCTTTCCGTAAAAGGATTCTAACAGATGGGATCATTCAAATCGGTTTTATTATTGCCTTAAAATGTATCTAATGCGCCCACAGTGAGGCTTCTCGGGACCCTGATAAAATCTGAAGTTGAAATTACAGTGAAAAAGCTTATGCTCACCAGATTCTCAGAGTCAGCAAAGTCTCCTCTAATTACTGCTCTGGTTCAAAACAAAAAGAAGCCCACTTAGTCACCTTGCCTTGAGGCATCTCTCAATAAACCAATAAACCTAATACTATGTCCTGGAGGGTCTGGCGCTCTGATCTCCCAGGGGAAAAAAAAAAAAAAGTATAATTGAGCGAACCTGAAGTCCTTTACTTATTTTTTTTTTCTTTTGCTTTTTAGGGCCACACCTGCAGCATATGGAAGTTCCCAGGCTAGGGTTCAAATCAGAGCTGCAGCTGCCAGCCTACAGCACACCCAGAACTACACAGGATCTGAGCTGTGTCTGTGACCTACACTGCAGCTCAGGACAATGCCAGAGCCTTAACCCACGGAGCGAGGCCAGGGATTAAACCTGCATCTTCATGGATACTAGCCGGGTTCATTTCCACTGAGCCACACGGGAACTCCTGCATTTACTCTTAAAGACTGATGGTAGGCTCATGAGACGGAAAAACTACGCAGGGTGTAAGAAGAGTCATCCATCACAGCTGGGGAAACCCAAGTTCCTTGATGTCCTGCAAGGCCTTCCCTTTCTGGCACTGTGCCCTGACTCCCTCAGGAGCCTCAGTTCGTGCACCATTTGCTTCTCCCTTTCTGTACCATCTCCTACCCTCCACCACCCCTGCATCTCTTTCTTCTCTGCCTCTGTTCACGTGGGCTCCATTACTTGAAGGCAGAGACTCTGACCAGGTCCCAAAGCAATACCTCTGCCAAGTCAGGCCTGACACTAAGTAGTGGAGATGCAGGGACGGACCCCGCACAGTTCTGCCTTTAGCAGGTGGGCAGCGTGTTCTGGAACTCTAAGTGTCAAAACCACACCAGACTTCAATGATCTAGTATGAAAAAAAAGAAGCTAAAGGAGTAAGCAATAATTTTTGATTTTTCTTTTTAAGTCCCATAATATTGGGCAGGCCTGCAAGCTCCATAATTGCCCAGTGTCAAGACCAAGGAGAAGCCCAGAGTCAGCGACAGAGATATCAGTGGTTTAATAGAGGGGGATCTTACACATCCAAAGCAAAAGGGTCCTAGAGCGACACCCTACCATGGATGGCAGGTGGGACAGGGCAGAAGACTTTGCTACTGAGAGAGGTCACCAGTTACAGGGGAATTGACGTCATGTTGGCTCATCGGTTACCAGGGAAACTCCTTACAGCCCTTTTGATAAGCTATCATAGCAGAGATGTTCTGATTTAAAGATTAGAACACTCACTAGCTGGGGCCAGGGGCAAGTACGTAGGCATTTACTGATCAGGCTCCATGATTAAGAGGGAAGGTCAGTTAGGTGAGTAGGATGTAGGTGAGGCAGGCACTAGTCTAGCAGGAGATGGAC
Organism: Phacochoerus africanus; assembly: GCF_016906955.1. Classification (NCBI taxonomy): domain Eukaryota; kingdom Metazoa; phylum Chordata; class Mammalia; order Artiodactyla; family Suidae; genus Phacochoerus; species Phacochoerus africanus. The sequence goes on along the minus strand of NC_062551.1, from coordinate 154,361,417 downwards.
AGAGAGCAGGCCAACAGTCATCCTGGCCTGACCATACATATAAGGAAACAACAACAGTTTGAATATATTGTGTTAAATAAAATATATTATTAAAATTAATTTTAGGGAGTTCCTGCTGCGGTGCAGCAGAAACGAACCCGACTAGTAGCCGTGAGGATGCAAGTTTGATCCCTGGCCTTGCTCAGTGGGTTAAGGATCCAGTGTTGCTGTGAGCTGTGGTGGAGGCTGCAGACATGGCTGGATCTGGTATTGCTGTGGCTGTGGTGTAGGCCAGCAGCTGTAGCTCCGATTGGACCCCTAGCCTGGGAACCTCCATATGCTGCAGGTGTGCCCCCCCAAAAAAAAAGCAAAAAAAGCAAAAAAAAGCAAAAAGATAAAATTAATTTCACTTGTTCCTTTTTACCTTTTTTAATATGGCTACTAGAAAATGTACAATTACACACAGGGCTCACATTCTGTTTCTATTGGACAGGGCTAATTTAACGGAGAGATTCCTAGACCTGCTGGTCATCTGAACCATCTTAGAAGCTTTTCCTAAAGAGAGATCCCAGGTCTCCATTCTCTGCTAATCTCGATTGAGTAGGTCCTTATGGGGTGTCCTGTACTTTTACAATGCCTTCCAGGTTATTCAATGGCTATGATCATCCCAGTTTGAAACAACAATGGGATGTCTCAAGTCCCATTGTCTCCCATGAAATCCCCTGGCCCAAAACTATCCTGGGCTCCCTTCTATTGCAGGGATGGCCAACACTCAATATGTATCAGAATCACATGGACAGATTTAAAAAATAAAAATTAACTTTCCATCTTCATGATTTAGATTCAATGGGTCTGGGCATTTTTTTTTTTTAAGCTCCCAGATGGGTCCTCAAATGCAGCAAATAATGGAAACCATTGGTCTACCCAGCACTTATCACATACAGTGCAGTTTTCCAGGCACTTCTCTGTCTCCTGCCGTAGACTGTGAGCTCCCTGAAGGCATCGTCTTTGTCACCATATCTCTTAGGCCTACAGTAGTGACCTCAGGAGCGGCTGAATGAACCCTTTATGCTTTGACACTTTGGCCGTGGCTTCTCTGTCCTGGCTGGGCTCCAGTTTCTACTCTGGCTTTGATGCTGCCTATTCTTTGGCTCTACGTCCTTTTTCTGAGCAGCTGGCATTCCCAGATTCCTGCCTCCCTCCAGCAGTAAGGAGTGGGCCACGCTGACTCCACTCCCCGATGCCTCCCCTATCCTCACCACCACCTTTTATACTAAAGGTGGAAGAAGAAGAAAGAGTGGATGAATAAGTTACCCTCTGTCACCTCCTCTGACTTGAGCTCAAGTCCCATTACTCAGCACACTAGGACAGAGAGCAGCCTGTCCAGTGCCCAGAGCACTGGGCCAGGGGGCAGAAGATCTGTGTGGTCAGCCTAGTGCTACCACTAACTGCCTTAGGAGTGTAACACTTCCTTTCTGACCTCACATTTTCATCCATAATTGAATAGGGCAGATCAGCAAACAAGAAAAGTCCTACATTCACTATGACGATGGGGTTCCTTTGGGTCCATTGTTCCTCTAATGCCCTCCACAAACAAAGACCCAAGAAGCATCTGCCATGTGTAGGTAGCGAGCTCAGGATACAGCAGAGAACAAGGGGGAAATGCCTTTTGTTCAGGTCCTGCCCCCAAAACTGCAGCCTTTGCATTTCAATTGTGACACCTTCCTTAGTTTAAGAACTTCCCAAACCTCCCTCCTGCCATGTTGGTTTCTCAGACCTCAGCCAAGATGTTCTTAGTGTTCAAGGAATGTATCTGATTTCTTGGGATGCACTTATTGGAGACCCAACATCAGCTCAACATATAGAGGTTGTCTAATTAATGACCAGAAGGCTGATTCCCTTAAAAAAATATTTCAGAATGAGCATTTCACCACCCCATTGTTGCCTTGGATGATTAGATGAATTGGAAAAACAAACAAATGAATAAAAAATCACTGAAAAGCTTTAGAATAACCAAATCTAAAACAGGAGGGGGGCCGGTTTTCTGGATTTGAAGTAGGGGATTTAATTGTAATCCTGAAAGAATAAAGTAGCTGATTCAAGCACTTATTCTATAAAGACTATTTCCTGCTACTATTCAGAGCTGTGGCAAAAATAATAATATATGATTTCAAATTATTTTGAGTCACTGCGTGTATAACTGACAAGGAAAGGGGGAAAAGTGGGTATCTTTTGTTAACTAAGAAATTACCTTTCTTCTCTACATTCTCTGAAAAGCCAGAGGACAGAGCATTGAACTGAATGATTCTGATTGGAACAGAAACCTCTGAGCTACTTTGGAAAATTACTTGTTTTTTTTTTTTTTCTGCCAAAGGGGGGAAACCCGCTGCTGGATGAATGGATATGTAATTGAAAATATGATAGGATTATAGAAGACAATAAAAATAAATGTAATTAAAAAAAGGCCAAAGATCATCTCTGACTGGTACATAAATAATGAAGCTACGTGAGATGAGTAATGAAAGTCTCTTGATGATGAACTTGGGCATGTTGATGGGGAAGGAGCACATCCCTTTCAGGGACCAGCGAAAGCACAGCTGACATAAACCCAAACAGATGAGACCCAGGGCTAAACAGTTTTCCAGCATGGAGCCTAATGAGTGAGGCTGTACCCTAGTAAATGGGTGACACATTTAGGTGGCTGTGGTGTAGTCGGGCAAAACAACTGTACGTCCTAGAAAGGGCTTAAAACATGTACTGAATGTCTACTCTAGGCCAAGTCCTTGGGACTCTTTTCAAATCCTGGAAATACCTCATCTAATCCTTGCAGGAAGATTTTATGTTTCCCATTTTGTGGATAGAGAAACTGAGGCGCAGAGAAGTTTGGACAAGCTCCTCTAGTTCGTGTCACTGTCACAGGATGGCTTTCCTGAGACCCACCTCCAGGTGTGGAGGGCCTTGGGCACACTCTCTTCCCCTCCTCAGCAAGGCTTGTATTTCTGAGACATATGGTTACACTTCTGCATACGGGCACCTTGAGGGTAGGGAGGAAGATGTAATAGAATGGATTCTGGGTGGAGGGGGTGGGGTGGTATTGGGGTCTATGTTTGTTTTGAGCCTGAAGAAAGAAAAGAAAGGAAACCACCATTTACGGAGCCCTACAGGCCTCAGATCCTATTGGAGGTGGCCCTGACAACACCCATCTCATCAGGCATTTCCACAGCATCAGTAGTGGTTGTTAGATACAGCTATTTTCTGACCTCAGAGAAGTTAAGAAACTTGCCTAAGGTTGCTCAGCTCCAAAGGAGCAGAGATGGGATTCGATCCTAGGGGGCTATGTAAGAATGAACACATGGAGATGGAGCAGAGAGCATCCCAGGCAGGGAGAGGTTGTGTGCAAGGCACAGGTGAGTGGAAGTGTCCAGGGCATATGTGGGAAATATTCTCACACAACTAGTGAGCTGACCAAGATCCATGAAGGTACCACCACTTGCCCAAATGGCAAAACGTGTATGACAAAATAGGCTAATGTCTGGGAAAGTGCTTGAGGCAGCAGCTGGCTCTCTGGGAGTTGAAGAAATGTTAGTTCTTTTTCTCCTGACATCACTCTGTACAGACCAGTCAGGTGTTTAATCCAGGACAAACTCCAAAGGAAATCTTCCTGGTGTGGACGGGGGGTGATTGATTCTGACCCCCGGGCACAGGGGACATGCCCCCTAAGACACTACCTGACAATGAAGAAAGGAAGCCTCAGCAGGAGGCAGGGCAAGAGGATGGCTGGCAGCACGAGGAGCTTACTGGGGAGCCCCTTGCAGTGAAAATAAGAGCATTCCAAGCAGAGGGAACAGGATGGGCGAAAGCCAGGAGACTAAAAAGTCTGATAGAGTTGGGGCTTAAAGTACAAAGAAGGGAGGAGGATGTGCTGGGAAAGTGGACAGGAGTCAGGTCTGGAGAGCTGTGTGCGCCCTGGGGTCTGACGGAGGGTAACCAGAGATCATCAGCATCTTAGCAGGACAAGCTAAGGACACTTCGATTTTCATTCTAAATAGTCATTCCCAGCAATGCCTGCCTCCTGTAGTCACACCCATGCAACCTCTCCCACAGGTACCAGGGTTGGCCTATGGGACAGTGGGATATAGCACATGACAGGGCATGTCATTTCTAAGACTAGGTTATAATAAATCCTGCAGCGTCTGCCTTAGCCTCTGTCTCTCGTGGACCACTTGCTTTGGGAAACGCCAGCTGCCACATCCAGAGCAGCCCTATGGAGACCGCACATGGAGAGGGACTAAAATCCGGCTGCCACCAACCCTGAAAGGGAACCAGGAGGCACATTCCCTATCCCTCCAACTTTCAAGCAGAGATGGGTCCGGCTGACGTCTTTTCCCGCCGCCAGCGAGATCCCAAATCAGAACCTCCCAGCGAAGTGGCTCCTGGATTCTAACCCTCAGGAATTGTTGAATACCAAGTTTCAGGGTAATTTTCTATGCAGCAATAGATAACGTATCCACTGCTTAAAGGCAGGGAAACAGATTCAGATAGATGAACTGATGTAGACAACGCCACACAGCTTAGTAAAGCGTGTTCTCAGGGGTGTGACTTCAAATCCATTCTTTCTGCTACAGCATGTTATTTCTATTTTCCCTGGTGGTATACAGGGATCAAGTTCTTAACACCATCATTTCAATCCCAATTCATTAGGAATTTCATTTTTAAAAAATTTATTTTCTTGAAGTACAGTTGCTTTCCAATGTTGTGTTAGTTTCTGGTGTACAGCAAGGTGATTCAGTTATGCACACAGATAGATATGCTTTTTCATATTCTTTTCCATTATGGTTTATTACAGGATAGTGAATATAGTTCCCTGTGCTATACAGCAGGACCCTGCTGTTTATCTATTCTATATACAATAGTTTTATCCACTAACCCCAAATTCCCAATTCATCCCTCCCTCACTCCCCCTCCCCCTTGGCAACCACAAGTCTCTTCTCTATGTCCGAGTTTGTTTCTGTTTTGTCGATAAATTCATTTGTCATATTTTAGAATCTACATATAAGTGATATCACTTTTTCTTCTGCCTTACTTCACTTAGTGTGATAATCTCTAGGTCCATCCATGTTGCTGCAAATGGTATCATTTCACTGTTTTTCATAGCTGAGTAATAAGGAATTTCCTATATTCCTCCTATGTTCCAGGGACAAAGCTGTATGGTGAATGACATAGCCTTGTAAGATCCAAGATAAATTAAACCCTGCCCCATCCTCTATTTTTTCTTATTAGAAAAACAGTCATATAAAAAGCTATGATAAAAGGCTGTCATGTATTAGAACTAAACACAAAATCTTACGACCATAATGAGAAAGTAGCATCTGATCCTGTTGGGAGTAAAAGACCTAGGGAGGTTTCCACGGAGAAGGTGACTTCGGGCCAAGTAGGACAGGATTGGGTGTGGAAGGAAGGCCATCTCTGAGTAAAGGGGACCTTAGGAGCAAAGACGTAGGAACACAAAACTGCTAAGTATATTTAGGAAATTGTTAATGTTTTGTATTTGCAATCAGAAGAGCCTAAACCTGTACCAATAGAACTAGAATATGACCAATACAAAGGAACGTGCATCTCTATGTGACTAATCACTCAGATTTTTTTGTGTGGCTAGTCTCTGGCTTTAAGAATCAGATTAGTGAGTTAACATTTTAATGCCTATGGCATTGCAGTATTTTCATAATAGGACCATAGGCACTTCTGCTAGTCATTTTCATACCCATAATGTCATTTGACTTGCACGATTTGTTAATCCCCCACTCCATAGATAAGAAGATTAAAAGCTAATGAAGTTAAGTAATTTGCACTAGTGATGACATGGTGGGTGTTTAGCTAAGCTTGTGGGAGGCCCCTGCACTTTCTGATCCACATTTTGTCCTTTTCTTGGAGTATTGCAAGAGCCTCCTACTTAGCCTTCCTGCTTCCACCCTTCCATCCCTACACTCTTTTCCCACATAGCACCCAGGATGGTCCTTGTAAAATATATATCCAATGATGCCACTTCTCTCCCCAAACCTTCCAACATCCTGTCTCTCTTGGAGTGATATGTAGGGGACTGGGCCTATGGGATCTGGCTCAAAGCCACTCTCTGATCCCACCCCCAACTCTTTGTCTCCTCACACACAAGCTCACGCTGCACTTACCTAAAATGTTTCTGCCCAGGCATCCACATGACAATCTGTCTGGCTATGCTCCTGGTTCTGACAGGCCTTCCCCAATGACTCAGTCTTAATGTAGACCACTCCCCAAGCCCTAGCCTTCCTGTCCCTCTCTATCCCCTCTCTCTGCCTTATTTTCTCCATCACACCCTGACATCACATCCTTTCATTCCTTCTCTAGCTTACAATTTGTCTCTCTTCTCTAAGACGTGAGCTCCCTAAGGGCAACTGGTTTTGTCTATGTGGTTCATGGCTACTGGGGGTGATCAACCTGTCCCCTCTTCACCCGAGACTTTGTTGGTTTGGACACTGAAGGTGTCATGTCCTGAGAACTCCTTTCAGTCCTGGGCAAACCAATGTGGCTGATCACCATACTGCTGTTCTCCTTCAAAAGCTGGGCTCAAAGCCCTGACTCCTGGATGATCCATCCTGTCAGACCTTCATATATGGCACCCACTGAAGACAGAACAAGGACATGCTGATTAGTCATTTGGTCTCCTCCTTTGGAAACCTTCTACAAGCTTTCCATCAAAATCCATAGCTGTTTCCTCTTGGCTCCCAACTCATGGTATGAATATCTTCATTTACTAGTATTTTACATTCTGGTTGGTTCTACTTGCCTCTCAGTCATTTACCAGGACTGTAGGTTTCTGGAGGAGAGGAGCTATACTTTTGTGTCCCTCAAATATGTTATAAATAGTGGATGTCCAAGAAATATTTGTCAAAATGAATTGTTTGTATAAACCTAGATGAAGACATCACAGTGAGGCTTTTATGATATAGTTATCATTCTCCACGAATGGAACCATCAGAGGTGGTGTGTAGTTGGGAGTATTGTGGGTACTTCCACAGCAAAGGAATGGATCAGGTTGGGAGCTGAGTAGAGGGGAGTATGTTCATGCATGTTTGCGTGTGTTGTGGGTGTGGGTGTGTATCCCCGTATGTGTGTGTGTATATCCTGGTGTGTGTGCCTGTGTGTGTTTGTAGAAGTAGGCAGGGATGGCAAGAGGGGAAGTCAATGATAAGACTGAGAAGCAGAAGCAAAGATGACCATAGGAGTCATGGAAACAAGAAAAGATTGAGTAAACAATTCAAGATGGGTCCCATGACTCTGGTTAAAGATGTTTATTGAAGTGTGGTGTATAAGATTGGAGACATAATATCTCAGAGGAGAATCTATGTATTCATATAGCAAGATGCTCATCATGTATTTTAAGTAACAAGAAGTAGGTAATAAATGATACATGGTATGGTATCTATCACTGTGGTTAACATCACATCACAGTCCTGGATTCTGGAATCTGACTATTCTGTTGTTATTGCCTTTTTTTTTTTTTTTTTTAACAGTTACACCTGCAGCATATGGAAGTTCCCTGGGGGGCCAGGTGTCAAATTGGAGCTGAGGCCAAAGCCACAGCCATGGCAACACGGGATCCGAGCAGCACCTGCAACCTACACCACAGCTTATAGCAACTCTGGATCCTTAACTCACTGAGCCAGGCCAAGGATTGAACCACTATGCTCACAGAGACAACTTTGGGTCCTTAACCTGCTGAGCCACACTAGGAACTCCTGGAATCTGGTTTTTCTAATATCAGCTCCTCCACTTCCCAGCCATGAGATCTCAGGCAAAGCACTTACTCTCCCCACTTGTACAGTGCAGATAACAATAGTATCCCTTCATGGGACGTTTTGAGGATTAACCGACTTCATAGGGGCACAGATGCTACACGTCGTTATGTTGTTATCACTATATGAGCCTATTTAGAGAGAATGTACATGTCTATTTTAGAAAACAGAATGTAAGGATATTAGTATTAATAGGATTATAGATAATTTCAATTTTTCCTTTATGCTTATCTGTAGGTTCTAATTTTCTCCAAAAATGTGGATCAATGGGATAGTTTTGTATAAAAATGAAAATAAACAAAACAAGTAAAAGGAACTGAGGTGGGCATCAGGATTTGGCGTATGAAGCCAGGAAACGGAAGAACCAGAACGAAGGGGATAAAGGCAGCAGGAAGGCAAGGGGGAGGGGAAACAGTCCAGGGTAAGATAGGAGGTGGCCAGTCACCCCCATCTGGCTTCCCTGAGCCACTCTGGGAGGGCTGACCACAAAGGCAAGGACAGATGAGGCAAAAGTGGTCAAACTGGAGCACCAGTTCAAACAATGAAGCACGTATACTGGGTACCGAGGGTTATTTGAACGGGCTCAACAATCTGTTTTGATAATTTGGGTTATTTTTTTCTTTAAATCTTTTTTTTTTTTTTAAAGAGTACCTGGAATAGGAAGTTTCTTTTAACTTGAATCTCGTACTACCAAACTCAGGTACTTAATTATTCTAAAAGGAAACCATTTAAAACTACAGTTTGGCTTAATTTAGTAATTCCATTTACAGAAGAAAGTGTCAGTTGCAGAGTGGATTTCCTGCCAAGATAGAAGCTGCTGAGAACTCTGAGTAAAGCCCACAGCTCCACCAAAGCACAACAGTTTAACCTCATTTGGGTCTGCTCAGACCTCTGAAGAGGAGGTGACTTTATATACTGTGAATGCATTTGTTTTTCAACAAACAAATACACATAAAAAATATATGGAAGCTAAATGAACTCTGATGTCCTGGAACGGATCCTGAAACAGAAAAAGGACATGAGTGGGAAAACTGGCGAAATTTAAAATAGAGTTTATCATTGACTTTTGACAAACTTATCACACTTGTGAAAGGTATTAACATCAGGGGAAACTGGGTGATGGGTATATGGGAATTCTCTGATTAGCTTCACTTTTCTGTAAATCTAAAAGTAACCAAAATTGAGAGAAACTCATGGACTTGGAGAACAGACTTGTGGTGGCCAAGGGGAATGGGGAGGGAGGGGGATGGATTGGGAGTCTGGGGTTAATAGATGTAAATTATTGCATTTGGAGTGGATAAGCAAGGAGATCCTACTGTATAGCACAGGGAACTATATATGGTCACTTGTGATGGAATGTGATGGAGGATAATGTGAGAAAAATTATATATATATATATATATATGTATATATGGCTGGGTCACTTTGCTGCACAGTGGAAATTGACAGAACACTGTAAATCAACTATAGTGGAAAAAATAAAAATCATAAAAAATAAATAATCCTTTCAAAGAAAAAAAGAAAGTTTACTTAGACACATCTGGAAGGAAATATAGCTAGAGAACTAATGATTGTGTTTCTATTTCATACTCAATGTTTCCTTACTCTGTTTCAGCTGATCCGGTAGCATTAGGTAGCATTAGCTGATCCTAGTAGCATTAAGTAGCTATTATTCCCCCTCAGTGTCTCTCACATCAGCAGTCTCCTCCTTTAACCCCTCCTCAGCACCTTTTCCCAAACAATTTCAAATTCATCTATCTAGTCTCCCTGACTCCAGCATCTCCCACAAGCGTACATCCTTCAGAGGAATCAGATTCATAGCTGATCATCTTACTCCCAGCCCTAAAACCTGCTTCATCCTTCCAATGTATAGAGCAAAGATTCTCAACCTCAGCACACCTGAAATTTTGGACCAGATCACTCTTTATTTATTTATTTTTTTTTTAAGAGGCTGTCCTACACATTGCTGGATGTGTAGCAGCACCCCTGGCCTCTACCCACTAGGTGCCAGTAGCCCCTCTCCAGTTTCAAGATATTACCAAATGCCATCACCCTGGTTGAGAACCACTGGCCTACAGGATGAAGGCTCATCCCTTAGTCTGGTGTTCCAAGGCTTTCCAAGGCTCCGTGATATTCCAGTCTTAAGCTTTCTCCAATCACATTACTTCCCTTCCAGGACAGCGGTCTTGCCCCTCCTTGGACATTTTGTTTACCCTTTTGCATCTTTGTTTTTGTCTCTTTGGGGAGTCTATTTCCTCAACAAGATTGATCCCTATCTCCCAGCAGAGTGACCAGCACACGAAAATTCTGTTGAATGAATGAATAAATACATGATAGAGAAAGCTTTTTATCTATCTATATGCAACCGTGTAATGCAACATTATCTCAAGTATAATTTCTGTTTTTTTTTTTTTTCCTTCTCCCATTGTCTCCTATCTGTGTTCATCTGTTGTACACTATATGGGTACCATGTAGTTTTAATGATTGTTATTTATGCATCCATCTGTCTCTCTCCCTCTTCCCCCATCAGACTGGGAGCTTAGACGATATTAATAAGTACTTGGTGTTAACTTGATATTTATTATATTCTAGGTTCTGTGGCAAATAATTTTAAAATATCATCTCACTTATTTCTCAAAACCATACTCTGTGACAGGTATTATTATTACCATCTCATTTTATAGACAAGGAATTTTAAGCTCAGTGAATTGAAGTTATTTTCTCAAGGTCACACATCTGGAAGGTGGCAGAGATGAGATTTAAATTTAAATCACTTTGCAGAGTTCAAGTTCTGAACCCCACACTAAGGAACTGGGTTTTTATTTTACTGATCTTTCCAACTTCTATCATACCAACAGCAGCACTTTTCACGCATGGAATTTGTACAATAAAGACCTAGTTTTTCAGAGTTCACATTGTGGCTCAGTGGGTTAAGAAACCAACAGAGTGTCCTTGAAGATGTGGGTTCTATCCCTGGCTTCACTCGGTAGGTCAAGGATCTGGCATTGTCCTGAGCTGTGGTGTAGGCCACAGATGTGGCTTGGATCCAGTGTTGCCACGGCTATGGCACATGCCTGTAGCCACAGCTCCAATTGATTCAATCCCTAGCCCAGGAACTTCTACATGCCTCAGATGCGGCTATTAAAAAAAAAAAAAAAATCAGGTTTTTCAGTTGTGAAATCTAACGCCATCCAAGTACAATTAGAAGCAAACCCCATCTTAGGCTCTTCTCATCTTTCATGAGGCCAATCCCCACAATCATTACATTAAGTGATAAGAACACAGTAGCACTTTCTTCTAAAAGAATAGCACAGAACCTTCCTACCTTTGCAATTCAGCCAACCAGCTTGGAATGGTTTTTTTTTTTTTTTGGTCATCTTTTTAGAGCCGCGCCCGCGGCATATGGAGGTTCCCAGGCTAGGGGTCGAATCGGAGCTGTAGCCGCCAGCCTACACCACAGCCACAGCCACAACCACGCCAGATCCAAGCCACGTCTGCAACCTACACCACTGCTCATGGCAAGGCCGCATCCTTCACCCACTGAGCGAGGCCAGGGACCAAACCTGCAACCTCATCGTTCCTAGTCGGATGCGTTTCCACTGTGCTATGGCAGGAACTCCAGCTTGGAATGTTTTTGTGCAGTGCTTGAGCCTGGTTCAGGCTTTGCCCAAGAGTGTGTGATGCTAGGTCTGTTGGATGGATATTAGACTAAGGCAGCTTTACACTTGGTGTAGCAAGGTTTACTAGCATTTCTTCTTCTCAGCAGTAGTAGCTAACATTAACATGCATACTTGCTATGCACTAGCTTCTATCTGAAATAACTTATAGATATTAACTTATTTAGTCAATCCTCATAACGGCCCAGTGAAATCAATACAATTATTTTCTCATGTCCCCATTGAGGAAACTGAGACACAGTGAGCTTATATAACATGGCCATGCATGAGAGGTGTGGCTCCAGAACCTCTTTCCTTAACCAGTAACCTACATTGACATTCAAAGAAATAGACTGTTGTGTGGAGTACTGAGAACTCTGTGACTGGAAGCATTCAAATAGACATTAAACTTCTTGGAGTTCCCATCATGGCGCAGTGGAAACAAATCCAACTAGGAACCATGAGGCTGCAGCTTCGATCCCTGGCCTTGCTCAGTGGGTTGGGGATATGGTGCTGCCATGAGCTGTGGTATAGGTTGCAGACGTGGCTCAGGTCCTGTGTTGCTATGGCTATAGTGTTGGCTGGCAGCTGTAGCTCTGATTGGACCCCTAGCCTGGGAATCTCCATATGCTGCAGGTGCGGCACTAAAAAGCAAAAAAAAAAAAAAAAAAAAATCTTAATATTGTAGATGTTGTAGAAAATATCCCTGCATTGACTGTGTTCCTACATCACTTTGTTCAGATTATCACAGTACTGGTGGTCACCACTCTAAGAGGTAGTTGTTAAATAGCCTGGTAATTTTTCACCTGCAATTGTGAATTTCTTCAGTGCAAGGAGTGGGTCTTAGCTTTGCATCCTCAGTGTCTTCCACAATGTCTGAGATGTCATAGGTTTGCAATAAAAAATTGCTGGATTTGTTGGTTACCTCAGGCTTAAGTGCAGAGGTCTGCAAAGGAAGTTGTAAAGAATGGATTGCATTCTCGAATTCCTCTAAGTCAAAGGCAGTTTGCTCTCTGGGGCTTTGCTTGGCAAATGCGATGACATCATCTATTGCCTTCACAGTCTTGAAGGTCAGATGGCATGACTCCTGGAGAGGTTCCCTAGTTGGTCTCCAGGCAGGTCCTGAGTCCATCAAGGACAATCTTTAAAAGTCTTATAAATCAAGTTATAATGACTCAACCATGCTCAATCAGTTGAATCCCTTGAATAGCTAAAGGCACTAATACATCTTTTGGCAGGGAGACTTTGTATTGTGCAATGAGACAGATAATAGACCTTTTTCAGGTCAGCATGAATGAGCGCAAGAGCCAGTCTTTAAAATTTCTATTAGCTTTTGATAATTCTTCCTAATTTAAAGAAAGAACAAAGAAAGAATTGATGAAACAGAATTTAATCAGAAAGGAGATTTACAGTGGGTGGTTCTAAGTACCAGATCCAAAAAAAAAAAAATAGTAGAGTTCCCATTGTGGCTCAGTCAGTTAAGAACCCAACATAGTGTCTGTGAGGATGCAAGTTCAATCCCTGGCTTCGCTCAGTGGGTTAAGGATTCGGCATTGTCATGAGCTGGGGTGTAGATTACAGATGTGGTTCAAATCCAGCATTGCTGTGATTGTGGTGTAGACCAACAGCTGCAGCTCCAATTTGACCCCTAGCCTGGAACTTCCATATGCCACAGGTGTGGCCCTAAAAAGGAAAAAAAAAGAAGAGGAAAAAAGAGAAGGGAAAAAAAGAAAAGAAAAAAAGTACTGTGAGTTCTGCAGGCATTAGAAAGTGAGCAGGACCATTCTTTCTTGCTAGGAGAGGCTTTAGAAGGAAGAGTTCTCCTGCTGGACAAGACTGACACCTTAGGAGCCGTACTTTCTATGAATAGATACATGCTAGACCTTAGGCAGACTCAGCGGATTTTGAGGCCATAAAGACAGGCTACCCTAAAGATTCTGTGTCCTTTAGTTAGCTTAAGATTTATACACCTCGGTTTGTTCTCCTAAAATGAGGATAATAATATCTTTCTCAAGGGCACTTGATAGGATTTGAGTTAATATACAGAAAAAGCATGGTACTGAGGAAACTAAACCAACAGTATTCCATGCCATTTACAGGGTGGTGGATGGGAAGCGGTAAACTCTTAGATCTCACAGAGGCAAGACCACTCGTGCTGGGATGCTATTAACAGGACTTGTACATGGACCAGGAACTGGGTTAGTTGAGAGCTCAGGCGCAGGGTTCTTTGATTCTATACTATTTAAATTACTCTTCGGACTAGTTCTCTCTTTCTGTATCTGTAAACTTCCTATACAGATTTACTACTCTCCACTGAGAATTCATGCCTTTAGGCCTTTTGATAAATCATTTAACCACCATCCCTCTCATTTTATAATAACAGGAGTCCTTTGAACACGTCTGCCCATCTACCTGCTTATATCAATCTATCACCTATCAGTTTATCTCTATCCCCATCCGTCCACCTACCCATCCATCCACCCTTCCATCCATCCATCCACCCATCTATCCATCTATCTCATTAATCTTTTATTTGTTCTAACTCATCTCCACAGCTTCATCTTTAATTATCCTGCTCAGATCTCTCCTTCTGAACTCCCTGAGGGTATTACTTTGATGTTTAGTATCGACTGTCCTTTATTTTTAAGTACTGAGTAAGCTGTTTGAAAACAGGACTTAGTATCCTATCTTAGTTATATTTGTACGCCTCAAAGGGGTTAAAGTTGTGTTCTAGAAGAGGAAGAGAGTAACACTTATAAAGCCCTGACTTGGTACCAAGCACTGTGCTAAGTACTATACATATGCTAGTTCACAGAAACTTTGGGGACAACTCTGCAAGATTTCATGTTCTCACATCACAGTTGAGGAATCTGAAGCTCAGAGGGGTTAAATGTCTTTTTCAAAGTCACATAAGGCGGGGGAGAGGGCGGTAAATGAGATTACCGTAAGACCATGATCATGTGATTTCTACCATATCACACTGCTTCCATCTGCCCTAGGAATAGCAAAAGTGTCTTAAGTTGAAGGCCACCAGCATTGCTTCCATGAGCACTATGGGAATGAGTCTGGAGGGTGAACCATTCAGGTGCCATCCCTGATCTCCATGACTTAGTAAATACAAGCAGTTTTCCTCACCATCTCATCCTCACCTCATGAGCTAGATGTCTACAAGCATCAGCTGGAAAGAAGATGCCAGCCCCTCCCTTAGAAGAGCCCTGTCCTTCTGTGATTACTGGTTATGTGGCACAGAGCAGGTGCATGCTCGTAATGATGACAGATAAATAAATGAATGAAGGATTAAAGGCATTACAAGGAGGCTGAGTCGGCTGTAACGTACTTAGATTCCCTGGTGCTGTCTAAGAAATGGAAACAGTGAATTAGCGAATAGAGTTCAGGCAACTTGACAGACCACTTGAGCTTCCCTCTCTCAGTGTGAGGACACAGGGGCCACTTGAGAGAAAGACAGAGCTGAGACCCCACTGCTGCCTGCGCCAACATCATTCTATATGCAAATGCAAGCCTGCCATTTAAAGAGCTCTGCTCCTGAACTCATTAGGGCATCTAAACTCAGATTCAAGCCTCCAGGAGTTGCATAAGTGGTGTGAATCCCTTAAGAGCTGGGAGGAAACACCATCTTCTTGATGGATTAATTTATAGGCAAAAAGAGGCAGAGAAGGGATTGCAAGGAACTTTCTCCAAGATTTGAAACTGGCACTCCTAATTGTTAACCAGGGCCAAATGCTAAGGTCAGGTTCCAAGGCAGAGTTTGGACAAGCAAGGAGTGACTTCCATTGGCAGAGAAAATATGTTATACCTCCAAACAAAGAGTGCACAGGAGAAACACAGAGCAGTTGAGAAGACTCACTTCCATCTCTCATGAGGAAAGCTTCTCCTGGACACTGCCCTCCCACTGTCCCCCAGCGGATATGAGTCACCAAGGCAGTGCTGCTGTATTCTGGCTTCACAATGGAACTACCACAGCCAGTGGGGGCTGAGAGAGGTCTTTCTCCCAACTAGGACATCCCCAAATTAGCTTTGCTTCTTCTGAACTGACTGAAGTACGTACTATGGATCAGCTTTCATTCTAAAATCCCCAGTTGGGGATTAACTTAACAAATCCACCTGAGGCTGACCAAAATTCACTCAGCACCTGCTCAGTGGCATGCACCTTGCTAAACACTAGAGATGCAAAAATGAACAAGGTGGGATTCCTGCTTCCAGTGAAGTCACTATCTAGGAGGAGAGGCAAGAAGAGAAATAATTACAAACATCACACTGTGTGTGGTGGTGGTGGGGAGCGCTGGTGCTATCAGAGTATAAGGGAAGGATTTGTAGCTCCCTTTTGGGGGAGGTTTGGTTATAGTTCTGGGAAGGTAAGACTGCTAAGAAGTGTGCTGGAGGATGAGTCAGTTCCAGATGGGAGGGGATAGCATTCAAACAGAGGAAATAGTATGAGTAAAGGCATGGCCTTGGGAACCAGAGTTTGGGGTGCAGGACAATTCCAACAGGTTGTTGTTATGGAAGAGTCCCTCTGGAGGATCATGGTGGGGAGTCACGAGGCTTGAGACTGAGGGAGGTGACAAGTCGCAGGTGACCCTTCTTGGCTAACGGGCAAGTAATTTACAGCTCTAAAGTATTTTATACGGAGAAGTCAAGCATTCATATTTATGTTTCATTTTTAGAGGCATGATGGAGAGAGAATTGGATTTGATGAAACAGGAGGTAGGAAGATAATTTTATGATGATCTAGGGAACAGATGAAGTTGTTACGGTAGAGATGGAGAGGAGGTGACAAATTCCAGGACAGATTAGTGGGCCTGATTCTATGAGGCCTGGGGGGCAGGGGAGGGAGAGGGAGGAGTCTGGATGGTTTCAGATTCCAGCTTGGATACATAAGTGGCTGATGCTGTCACCCACTGAAATTGAGATGAAGCAGGTAGGGCTGGGGAGGCAGGGACTGTCATGGGCATAGGGGGTAACGAGTTGAGGTCTGGTTCTCTGAAGTGTCTGTGGATCATTAACCTGGAGCTGTCCAGCAGATTGTCTGGACTAAGCACACAGGCTTTAAAGACTTCAGTGGGGGAAGTTCTGTTGTGGCTCAGCAGAAATGAATCTGACTAGTATCCGTGAGGACACAGGTTTGATCCCTGACCTCTATCAGTGGGTTAAGGATCCAGCATCGCTGTGAGCTGTGGTGCATAGTCAAGACTCGGATCTGGCATTGCTGTAGCTGTGGCGTACGCCTGCAGCTACAGCTCCCATTGCCCCTAGCCTGGGAACCTCCATATGCTGTGAGTGCGGCCCTCAAAAGACAAAAGACAAAAAAAAAAAAAGATTTTAGTGGGGAAAAAAATGGGAGTTAAAACAATGTGTGGGAGTTCCTGTTGGGATTCAGCAAGTTTTATTTGTCATTTGTTGGGATGAAATAGACCTGAGCAGAGTTATAGTCGGAGAGAAAATAGCTAGTAGAGAAGGAAGGAGTTAAAGAAAAAAATTGAGAAAAGAGGTATTGGATGGATCAAACTCCTAAGGAGGCGAGAGGAGAAGGGATTAAGGGTTGGGAGGAGGAAGGCCTCCAACAGGGAAAACTGTCTCTTCTTCTGAGCTGGAGGAAAGGAGGTGAGAATTCTATAGAATCCAGTCATCTCCGAGAAGTGTTTAGTTATTTATTTTTAAATTTTTATTTATTTATTAATTTATTTTTATTTTGTCTTTTTAGGGCCATACCGATGGCATATGGAAGTTCCCAGGCTAGGGGTTGAATAGGAACTGCAGCTGCTGGCCTACACCACAGCCACAGCAACGCTAGATCCAAGCCACAGCTCAGGGCAACACCAGATCCTTAACCCACGGATCGAGGCCAGGGATTGAACCCACATCCTCCTGAATGCTAGGGGGCTTGTTTCCACAGCACCACAACGGGAACTCCATCTGAGCGGTGTTTAAAACATAGGTCAGACAAGCATGGCTCCTCCTCACTCAGCCACTTAGTAGCCCTGTGAGCTGGGAAAGCCACCCAACTCCTGTGCTTTGTTCTTCTCACCTGTGAGGAGGCAAATGTACCTCCCTGGCAGGTTGCCAGTGCATCAGATCAGATTATGTAAAGCATCTAGCACAGTCCTGGCTACTTACATAGTGAGTTCTCAGTAAGTTAATGTGTTTGTGCTGTATTTATCGCTGATTGTATCATTATACGGTTTGTTTTACAGATTCGATAAGGTTTTGTGGTTTCCTAACCAGCACATCTAACCAACATTGCCTTTGTTTACTAACATAAATGTTCCAAATTCCAAATAACTTTCTTAAACTCTTTTGGAACAAAAGTCTTTTCTTAAGAACAGTACCCTACAGAATATATGATATATGCTTATGTACTAGGACATGTATAATATTATCTATGCTATATACATATATTATATGACTGTGTTATACATATATAATACACATATAAATATATATGAAACAGTGCCGAGGCATTTTCTTGCCCTTTTTTTTTTGCTATAAACTTCCTACCTCCTTCAGCCTTATAAATTTGAGTTTCTAACGAAACCATACCCTACAAGGATTTTGATAGTGTTCATCCTGCATTTATTTTAAAATGGATTCTGAAAAGCTTCTAGAAGGGTTTTTTTTTTTTTTTTTTCAAAATGGAGCACGTTAGCATGTGGAAACTCACTGATGAGGTTATTCGTCAGAGCACAGCATTTTATGGGGCTGGTTTCACCTCATGCAGCAGAGTCACAACATTATGGGTGGGTCAGGCTGGATCCAGATTACATTTACATAAAAGGCTCATGTTGGCGCCTTCGATCCTTGGTATTATTTTTTCTTCTTCCTTAACTTCTTTCCCTTTCTTCCTTTCTTTTCTTTCTTTCAAGAGCAAATAAAGCAGATTACAGCACTGTATTTACGGAAATTAAACAATAAACATGTCAATAATCACCTCTAATTTAGAGTGGATAAACAATAAGGTCCTACTATTTAGCACAGGGAACTATATCCAATCTCCTGGGATAGACCATGATGGAAAAGAATATAAAAAAGAGTGGATATATGTGTGTGTGTGTGTGTGTGTGTGTACACACACACATATACATAAAACTGAGTCACTGTGCTATTCAGCAGAAAATGGAACAACATTGTAAATCAACTATACTTTAGTAACAATAATAAAAATCATCTCTAAGTCTTCAGTGTTTACAGAGTTCATTAGTTTTGTAGGTTGCTGATCAATAGTCAGCAATGGGCATTTCTCTCTGACCTGGGGTCAGGTGCTCTACTCACTCTGGGCTCAGACACAGGAAAAGACACGTTTCTTTCTCTTCAAAGATCCTCACTGACAAGAGCATTGGGATTTAGGGCGTGGCTTGTAGGGGATCTCAGTGCTAATAAAGGGGGGACTTGCCACTTGAATGTAGGGTTTCTGGGTCCAAGTGTGGTGTCATTTCCTGTACACCTGTGCTGATTGTTAATAAGATACAAGGTCTTTTCAATGGGATTTATGAATTTTGGCAAGCAGGGTAGGAAATCCATTTTCTCAGTTAAGAATATTCTCTTTTGTTCCTTTACACTCTCCATAAAAACAGCCCTTGTCCTCATTTCCACTCCCAGTTAAGCTATTTGATCTTTCTATGGACTCCTTCACTATGTATGTTGAGTCACGACGGCTTGGTTACAGGTCCCACACGTTTATTGGGGGCTGCGGGAATGAGGATTCCAATACAAACGGAGAAGAGGTGGCATATGGTAGAAGACATGCTCTATGCAAGAAGCATGATGTTTAAAAGTAACTGACTCCAGGCACTGCTGTGGCATGGCTTTGATCCCTGGCCTGGGAACTTCTGCATGCCACAGGCGTGGCCAAATAAATAAAATCACGTAGCTGAGCAACACAAGAAAAGTATAATGATGTAACCCAGCCCCTGATCTCCCTTCCTCTGTCATGATCACCAGCCATTCTACAGAGGGCAAAACCAAGGTCTACGTCCAGTCTTCTACTCATGGTATCTAAGTGGCACATACCACGGCCTTGCAGCCCAGCAGTTGAGAAATGAGCTAAGAATGCATAGAAATTGAATAGACTGGTTATTTTATTTGTTTATTTGCTTTTTAGGGCCAAGGCACATGGTAGTTCCCAGGCAAGGCTTCGAATCAGAGCTGCAGCTGCTGGCCTATGCCACAACCACAGCAACACAAGATCCAAGCTGGGTCTGCAACCTACACTACAACTCATGGCAACACCGGGTCCTTAACCCACTGAGCAGGGCCAGGAATCAAACCTACATCCTCACGGATACTGGCTGGGTTTATAACCACTGAGTCACAACAGGTACTCTGACCAGTTATTATAAATTGTATTTCAGAGTTCCTGTTGTGGCGCAGTGGAAACGAATCTGACTAGGAACGAAGAGGTTGCGGGATCAATCCCTGGCCTCACTTATTGGGTTAAGGATCTGGCATTGCCATGAGCTGTGGTGTAGGCCGCAGACATGGCTTGGATCCTGTGTTGCTGTGGCTGTGGTGTAGGCCGGCAGCTGTAACTCTGACTGGACCCCTAGCCTGGGAACTTCCATAGGTCGCAGGTGTGGCCCTAAAAAGCAAAATAAATAAGTAAATAAATAAATACTAAAATAAATAAATTGTATTTCAAAGTTTGCTAAGAGTTTGAGGAAGATACATTAAAGTCTTTCCAAGAAATTATAGCAGTGGAGTTTAGGGCCCTCCTTCCAGCTGGAAAAGTATGCTTGGGCTAGAAGATGAAAAACAAATGTCTACCCTTAATTTTTAAGGTGATAAAGGCATTAAGAGATGGGAAATATTCTGATGACAGGTAATAGACAACATTCGAGCAGAAACCTGAGGTTAGATCAGTTTTCCAAAATGCAAAGAGGATGCAAAGCGGAAACTCAGCATCGCCAAAGGAAATCAGTGACTTGGGTTCTAGCCCTCTGCTCTGTGTAGTCAGCAGTGTGACCTTAGGAAGAATCCCACTCCCCAAATTCTTGGCTTCCTCCTTAGTGTGAAAGCGCTGCCAAGCCCTGCCCTTCTCATCCTCAGAGGATCATCTGGAGAATCAAGTGAATTATCATGTGGAAATGCTTTGGAAGATATAGTTTTAATACTAACGGAACATTCATATGTTTCAAGAACGTAAAGCTTGCCGCAAACCCTAGAGATGAGAGGGGTGGCCAGCTGGGGGTAACGTTAGCTGTAAGAAGTGAGGAAATAAACTGACTTATTTTTAGGGCTCAGACGTCCTGTGAGTTCCCAGAATTGGCTAGAGAAAAACAAGGTGGCAATCAAAAGGTTTAGCTGTGGGTGAGTGTGGGGCCAAAGCCACATCAAGGACCCTCTATCATGAGGCAACCAAATGCTTGTCTCTAGAAAGGCCTCCTGAACGTAAATCGCCACCCCCGAATCCCACCACTTACTTGCTTTGGGGTCTTGAATGAATCATTCACCACTAGGCTTTTGTTCTTTCGTCCTTAAAATGGGAATAATCCTGCAGCATAGAGTTGCAGTGAGGATTGAAGACATCAATCTTTGAGAGTTGCTTAAACTTGTACTCTCTTGAAGAGTGTGGTTTCCAAAACCAGGATGCATGGGTTCAAATCCTCATCTGCTACTTATCTAGCTAGACCCTATCAGGCAATTTACAGAAGTCCTCTGTGTATCATTTTCCCCATCTATACCCAGGGGTGAAGGTGCCACCTCCCTCACAGGGCCATTGTGAGGAGCAAAGGAATCAGTTTGCTAAATGCTAGGTGCCTGGCATATAGGAATCTCTCAATAACTTGGAGCTTTTCCATCATCAGATGTACTATAATTAACTTTTTATTAGTGAAAGTACATTGAGCCTGAGTCAGAATCCTCAAATATTTTCAGACCTGAATAAAACCTAATGGGGCAGCACCCCCTCAAGACCCACACAGCAGTTTGCTCTCTCACACTTGGAGGGCATAGAACTGCTCCTGAACAAACAGAATCTGTCTCTGAGTTTGGACACCCCATGGACTTGAAACACACATTAGGATAATCTCCTAACCATGTCCTATAAATATTCATTGTGGCTGAAACCCTGTCACAACGAAGGAGCCCAGCAAAAATTCCCTGGGCCACTAAGCCTCCCTGTGTCAGAGCAGCCAAGGGAGGTGGGGGTGGGGGTGGGACATTGCAGGAAGAGGTCAAGGCCTCACCTGGAGGGCTCACGCATCCTTCTGCTTGCTCCCCACCCCTGACAACCATTCCTCTCCTCCTACATGGAGCTTAGCCAGAGCCTCCTTCATTTGCCACCCCCACACCCAGCACAAATCCTGGCAGAGTTTGCTCTACAGAGGTTTGTTGAATAAATGAAGAAGCATGACTGGAATGATTGAATGAGTATTAATAGACTATTGGGATGGAAAGGAGGCGGCTTCACAATCTTAGGCTTGGATGTGAGGCACCCCAGGTGCTCCACGATGTTCAGAAAGAAACAGAGGTTTCTGGAAAGACAGGGACTGGAGCTGTCAGAAGCCTGTATTGCACTGTCCTAAGGATCTTTCCAAACTTGGGTCTGATTCACGTGGAATCTGCTACGCAGGGCGAGGTAAACCCAGAAGCAGAGGTCTCCAGGGAAAGGGCCATGCTCACAATCAGGCAGCTGCAATTGTTTCATGTCCCCAGGACTCAGCCAGTCCCTGGGGCAGGGAATGGAGTGGGCACTGCTGGAGGATCTGTAGGCAGCACAGATGAGGAGAACATGGCCGGGTACCTGTTAGGGCTGCCGCTCCACGGAGGTGAATCAAGACAAGCCCTGGTTTAAGAGGAGGCTAGAAAGCTAAGTAGCAAGCATTGGTCAAATTCCTACTTAGTGCCAACAACTAAGCACTATTCCTACATTATCTCATTTAATCCTGACACTCATTGAATCTCCATGTAATAGATAAAGAAAATAACTTCCAAGAGGATAAACATCATTCTTGGATCACCCAGCTTCAAACTAAGATTCACATGAAGGTTCATTTGATTTCAAAGGCCATGAACTTTTCAGGAACCTTTATTTCTTTTCAGGCTTATGTCTTGGGTAGTCAAGATAGGTAGGGATTAGGAGGTGAGGCTGCAGCAGGGTAGACAGTCTAGATATCTGGACCAGAGCCCCAGACTCAGGGTAACAAAACAGATGCTATATCTAGCTGCTGGTGGGGGCTTCCCAAAGGGTCCTGTCCCCTGGGATGGACTGGCTCAGGGACTGGGCTCAGATGAACCTACAGGTGACAGAGATCAGAGATGAAGACTTGGAAACCCAATTATGCAGCCGTAGACTCAGGACCAGTAAGCAGGGCCTGCTGTTCTTGTTTTCTGGCTTCTTGGTTCACTCTTTACCTCCTCATCCATAAAAAAAAAAACAAAAAAAAAAACCGCCCTACAGGGAAGAAGAAAGAGGAGGAGGGAATCGGACTAAGGAGAGACTACCCTGCCTATATTGCCACAAATGAAGAAATCTGTTGGCTCATTACTGGGTCTCCCCCATGTGGTCACAAGCCAGAGAACAGGGGACAGGGTGAAGGGGGCCCAAGGAGCCCTGCAAGTGGCTCTGTGTTCTTATGCCTATTTTTCAGCCTCTCTGGCCTTCAATTCTAGAGTCTGTAAAAAGGAATGACAAACATAAATGAAAATGAAGCTTTTCGAACCTGATGAAGAGGCCACACAAATGCTGCATGGTATTAGTAGTACCTGGAAATTGCCAATAAAAAGCCTACATTACTTTCCAGAATGCTTTCACACACACTGCCCTGGCTAGAATTAGGCTGGGTGGTGCTATTTGACTCCATCCTATGACTGGAGAAGAAAGACTGTAGGATACATTTTATTCAAGGTCAACAAGTTGAAAAGGGGTGAAACTGGAGGTTGGTGCCATTAATGTAGACAGTGCATATGGAGCCAGATAAAGCCACAGCCTAAGAACATTTCAGTTGAAACGATCAGGCGGGGACGTGTGGCTCTTTCTGCTGTAGAAATGGAGAAGCAGAGCTGCAGAGGCTAAGAAACTAGCACAAAAATTGAGTACGATGTCTGAAGCATCAACCTAACCAAGCCTGTCCAACTCCCCAAAGCCTTCTGTTTATGCCCATGCCTCAGGCTGCAGACTGTGAGTCATTCTTTAATCTAACAAGTCACTCTTGGGTTCTTCAGTGTGCCAAACTCTGCTCAGTCGACACAATAGAGAGACAAGGGACAGAATTCCTGCTCTCATGAAGCTTATATTCTAACAATAAAGAGGGAAGTAAAACTGTATGTTAGGTTGGATTATGTGTTGGGTTATGTCTCCCCCAAAAGATAACTTGACATTCATTTCCACCCCTGGAACCTCAGAATATGAACTGATTTGGACCTAGGGTCATTGCAGATTTTAGTAATTAGGTTTAGCTGAGGTCAGACGGCCTTTACTCCAATACTACTGCTGTCCTTATAAGATGACACAGACCGAGACACATGGGGGAGGGGACCATGTGAGGTCACAGGCAAACCTCTCAGTGATGCGTTTACCATCCAAGGAACTCGAAGGCTTCCTGCAAACCCCAGGAGCTAGGAAGAAGGCAGGAAGGATTCTCCCCTACAGGTTTCAGAGTGAGCACAGCCCTGGCCACCCCTTGATTCGGGGCTGCCAGCCTTCAGAACTGTGAGACAATACATTTCCGCTGTTTTAAGCTACTTGGATTTGTGACACACTGTTAATGTTGGCCCTAGAAAAATAAAGACGGAGACATCATGGAACAAATGATACATATTTATATATTTAAAAAACCCAGGATGTTTTTGGAGACAGGATGCAGACAAGATGCAGATCTGATGACTTTCTATCTCCGTGTGAGCAGATATGGGCGCTGGGCCCGCCTGCCACGTGCTGCCCTGCAGGGCAGGCCCAGCTCCTGCGGCTGCTTCCTAGCTCACCTCTACACGAACTTGACTCGAAAGGGTTTACTAAGCAAATTAATAATGTAAACGAGATCGCAGCTAGCACCTTCCACGCAGGGAAGGCCGACTGCACAATAATTGTTTGCATACAAATGGATGCTGCGGCTGCAAATGAGTGTGTAATGCTTGGGAAGGCAGGCCGTCAGGGCTGGTGATGGGGGAGAGTTCACTGTCTCTCCCATCCTTCTTGCTATTGCACGAATCACAGCAAACCTACAAACTGCTGTTCACCGCAGGCTGCATTTCTCACATCATGCTTTCCATTTCCTCCTCACAAGAACCCAGAATGGTGGCTGCGAGGATGTTTCCCATCTTATAGATGAGAAAACTGAAGCTTTGAGAGGTTGGGAAACTAGTCATAGACCCAGACGATGCTGGCAAGCGACCTTGAAACCAGAGCGTTTGCCTCTGGATTCATTGTGTGGCTAAAGGCTTCCCAACAAAACAAAACAAATTCTTTCTAAAATGTAGTTGTTTATGGAGTTCCCACTGTGGCACAGTGGATTGGGGATCTGGTGTTTGCCATAGCTGTGGTGTAGGCCAGCAACTGTGGCTCAGATTCAATCCGCGGCATGAGAACTTCCATATACCATGGGTTGGGCCAACAAATAAATAAATTTTTAAAAAATTCCATTGTTTGGAGTTCTCCTGTGGCTCAGCGGTTAACGAACATGACTAGCATCCATGAGGACTGGATTTTGATCCCTGGCCTTGCTCAGCGGGTTAAGGATCTCTGGCGTTGCCTTGAGCTATGGTGTAGGTCACAGATGTAACTCAGATCCCAAATTGCTGTGGCTGAGGTGCTGGACGGTGGCTGCAGCTCTGATTTAACCCCTAGTCTGGGAACCTCCATATACTGTGGGTGCAGCCCTAAAAAGACAAAAAAAAAATCTGATTTTGATTACTGAACACTAAGGAAACATTAGATCATTTAGTTCTCATGTAACCTACGAAGTTGGTATTGTTATTCCCATAAAGAAACAGAGGCTCACAAAAGTTATGCGACTTTTATAAAAGCACATGGCAGGTTGGTTGATCTGTTTCAAATCAGGCCTGGCTGAGCCAAAAACCTCCCTCTCAATCACCCAATCTATATTCTGGGGGCAGAAGTGGCTGTTAAAAATCCGGGACCCTGCGCCCCACCTGCTGATCAGAATTAGTGAAGTGCGCCTCTGGAGCAGGTAAGTTCTTTAATGATTCTGCCATTGTCTGTGTCGTTTCCCCTCTTTAGTTCAGATAAGAGTTCCTTAATGTCCCTTTCCTTAGGCTCCTTGGGAAAATGTCTCCCAAAGAACTGAGGAAGTAGGTACCAGCTGGCTCTGTGAGGGTGTCTGGAGTTGGGTTCTATAGAGGTGTCACCTCCCCTGCCACTTCCCCCCAACCAGGGATGGAGGTGCTGACCAAGGAGGGATAGAGCCCTGTGGGCCCGGACTCCAGCAATTTCATTTATCATGCAAATGACAGGAGTGAGATTAGGTCAAGTCAGGAACTTGCAAATCAAAATTGTGCCAGAGGGTTCTTCCATGGCCAGAGTGGGGGATGTGCTGAGGGTTCTTCAGATGCTTCTGTTTTGGAATTTCTGATCCAGTCAAGGAGCTCCTGGTGCCATGTTCCTTCACCATAAAGCATATCCATGGCCTGGGTCTTTGGACTTGCAGCAAGGATTTGTAGGCAGGTCTCAGCTTCTGGCTCTGCTGAATCCGGACAAGGGGCCACTAAGTGCTTGCCCTACTAGTTCAACAAAAAAGCTGCATGGCCTTGGAGTTACAGGCCTGCCTGGATTAGGGCGAAGTGATGCTGTTGGGGCACTGTTCCAGGCGAGATGCTTATCTTCATAGACCTTACCTTCCAGGAGCTCACACCTGGGCTCTGCCACTTATGAACTAGGGAACCTGCATCCAGTTCCTTGGCCATCTGAGCCCATCTCACTATGCCTAATGCTCTGCAGGTGTGCTCAGTATATACCATATGTGCTTGAATAAGTCAGCTCTTCATGTTTGCCCATGGGCAATGTGTTAGGGAGATGCATCACAGTCAAAGGTCGACTTAATAATACTTCCCTTATTAATTTAACGACACATTCGCTCGCTAACATGTACTTGCTTCTGGTAGGAGAGTTTGTGTGGATTTTCATCCGTCCTTTCCCTTGAGCCCGGGACTACATTTCTGACTCTATTCCTAATTCTCTGAGGTGAGACAGTCAAGCCCTTTGCACACAGTCAGCTTTTGCTACCTGCTGCCGAATCACTGCGTGAATAAATGAATAATTTTCCATGGAAGAAGTTGGTCTTCATTCAAAGCTGTAGTTTCCTTTGATGGACTGGATTTGCCAGAATAAAGAAAGCTCAGCACTCCCAAGGGGCAGGGGGCTAGAGACGGTCACCCTCATGTTCAAAGACCTCACAGTGTTTTAGAAATGACCTCAGGGTTAGACCCACCTGACATCCATGAGCCATGCAGCTGCTCTCCCCCACTTCAGGAGGGAACAGCTGGGACTTCAATAAATTCAAGCAAGCCCGTGACGAAGAGGGAGCTGAAATTCAGAATATTTGTTTTATTTTTAGCAGGTTTGTTCTCTTTTCCTTATTTGTAGTGTTGGCAGCCCCTTTAGACGCTGGTTTCCTTACTCTGTGGCAGAAAGATATTGGCCTTTGCAAACAGACTCACCAGAGTTCAGATTCTTAGCCTTTCACTCTGTGGCCCTCTGACCCTGGAGGGCCCTCTCAGATTCCCTCTAAATGCAGTGATAACACTCTCTACTCCACAAGGCTGCTGGGAGCCTTAGCTGAGGGAACAACCGTGAAAGCAGCTTTGTAAACCATAGCTCTATATAGATCTAATTAACATGATTATTTTTGTTCCTTTAGTTCTATTTTCCTCTCTTAATAATTACAGAATCTTGGGTTTAGAGGAGAGCAGATTCATGGGTTTCTTCATCAGAATCAGTTGGAGAACTGGTTCAAGTACAGACTCCCTGCAGGCCACTCGATCACACCCAGGGGTGGGGGGAGTGGCCCCTGCAGTTTACAAAGCAGCCAGATTTGAGAAGCACTGATCTAGTCTCTTAACACCTGCAGCCTCTGCAACCTTTGGACAGTTTAAAGGTTTTATCACTCTTGTAGTTGTCCAGGGAGAACACAGCACACCATGCAGGGCCACTGGGGCAAGCACCAGGGCCAGTCTCAAGACAGAGACATGGGGGAACTGGGAAGAGGCTTTATTGTGGTTGCTGTCACAACCAAAGGGTAAGGCAGGGTAAGCAGGTTTAGGATTGGGTAGGGTGAATAATCTCAGCAGGCGCTATGACATCAGAATTGTCCCAAGTTGTCTGGCACCTGGCTCAGGGATAACCAAAGCAAGTGGACAGCAGCTTGGAGTGCGAGAGCCTGGTAGCAGAAGGGGTTGAGGGTGTGGAATTTGTTGGCTATTGAAGAAACATAACTGACCAACCTCAGCCAAGCCCTCAAAACTAGATCAACATGACAACTTTACACCCTTTAGGATGACTGCTATCCAAGCACAAAAGGAAACTTATACACCCCCCCCCCCCACCAAACCAGAAAATAACAAGTACCAACAAGGATGTGGAGAAAGCAGAATGCTTGTGCACTGCTGATAGAAGCAGTGGTAAATGATACAGCCACTATAGAAAAGAGTATGGTGGTTCCTCAAAAAATTAAAAATAGAATTACTCCATGATCCAGCAATTCCACTTCTGCCTACATACTCAGAAGAATTAAACACAGAGTCTTGAAGGGACATTTGCACACCCATGTTGATAGTAGCATTATTCGCCAATAGTCAAAAGGTGGAAATGACACAAGTGTCCACGGACAGATGGATGGATAAGCAAATGTGGTATACACATATGGTGGAATATTATTCAGCCTTAAACAGCAAGGAAATTCTGGTACATGCTACAGCATGGATGAACCTTGAGGACACTGTGCTCAGCAAAAGGAGCCAGTCACTAAAAGACAAATACAGTATGATCAATTCCATTTTTTGTTTTGTTTTGTTTTGCTTTTAAGGGTTGCACATGTGGCATATGGAAGTTCCCAGGCTAGGGGTCAAATCAGAGCTGCAGCTGCCAGCCTACACCACAGCTACAGCAATGCAGGATCCGAATTGAGTCTATGACCTACAGCACAGCTCACGGCAATGCCGGATTTTTAACCCACTGAGCGAGGCCAGGGATTGAACCTGCATCCTTGTGGATCCTAGTTTGTTACCACTGAGCCATGATAGGAACTCCCGATCAATTCCTCTTTTATAAGGCCCCAGGTAGTCAAGCCCATAGGGGCAGGAAGTAGAATGATGGTTGCCAGGGTCTTGACAGAGAGGGCAATGGGAGTCAGTATTTAATGAGGAGAGAGCTTTAGTTTTGCTAGATGAAAAATGTTCCAGAGATTGGTTACACAATAAAGTGAATGTTCTTAACATTACTGAACTATATGGTTAAAAAGGGCTAAGATGGTAAATTTTGTTTTGTGTATTTTACCATAATTTAAAAAAATCTGGGTCAAGACAGTATACACACACATAAAACTCTATTACAAGTCATCACCCACCTCTGCTTGTATATCTCCAAGGAAACAGAGTTCACTGCTTCAGCAGGCAGCCCCACCCATCTCCAGCCTTCTGACTGTGAGCATCTTCTTCCTGATACTCACCTAGCATCTCTTTTCAGAGTTTTTCTTTGAGACCACATAAACTAAGCCTTACTCTTTTTCCACGTCATACCAACTCTTTCAACATTTGAATCCAGGATCTTCTCCCTTTTTAGGTTTTGCAACCAGTCTATACTTAGGGGTTCGAATCCCCTCTCCTCCTTTCACCTCTGTCAGATCTCCCGTGTCTGAGCATGAAAGGGTAGTTCCATGAGAAGATGCTCATACTGTACAGGGAGTTAGCTGTGAAACCTGGACCAATGATAACAACCACAGCTACTAATCTCTAAGCATCAGTAAGCACCTGTCAAGCATCACACTGGTGCTTTATAGCCAACTCATGGCGTCTGCATCACAATCCTATGATGTGGGTACTATCACGCCCAGTTTACAAATGAATTGAGGCTCAGAGAAGTGAAGATACTTGCCTAAGGCCACCCAGCCTGTACCCCAGGAGCTGGCACGAGAATGCAGGGCTGCCTGACACTGTTCAGATCAGGGTACTTTCATTTCCTGACCCAACCACACTGGGCCATGACTAAGAAAAGTAGGTTCTGAGCCAAAGCAGGGGGAGATGTCTACCAGAATATAGATCCCTCTCTGGGCCTCCTCCGCAGAAATGCTTCAGGGACTCAAGTGCCGGCTGGTTTTATCTGCGAGGCTGGCGCAACGCCTTGTCAAACACCCAAGCATATTTTTGTCACTTTAAGAAATCAAGGCAATTTCTGCACTTGACAAAGGTAAAATCTTTTAAAGCTTTGGAGGATTGGAAAAGGGAATAAAAAAGACATTAATAGAATGACATATTTTTAGTGTAACACTTCAGAGAAAGCTCTGGGGGAACAAAAAATAAAATGAACGACCTAAATATTTTTTTTTTTTTTTCACACTAGGCGTTTCAAAGGAGTGGGTTGTGCTGGATATTTGAGTGCCCCAAATCTGTAAAGGATTTGAAAACAATGGGAACTCTCTTGGACCAAGTCTCCTTTAGTCTGTAAACTACACCAGCCTGAATGCTGGGTTAACTACTTTGGGGCTGAGTGACTACAGGGAAAATACTAGACCTGTGTCAGAGTCTGTAAAGAAAGGAGTGTCGTACTAACCACAGAATTGTGGTGAGACTTCTATGAAACCAATGTAGATTAAATTTTCATTAAATATATTGTATTTAATATAGCACGTTATATATAGCATATAACATATGAATGTTCAATATTTATATGAAATCAGTTATATTTGATTAAATGAATGAAAAATAAATACGTGATAGGCATATTCCCAGGGAAAATGGGAATGTTTTCCTTCAATTTATTGGCAGGGCTTTTATTTGAAAGTTGGACAAACAGCTCATTTAGGAAGATGATTAAAAATGTCTTTTGCTATTTTTTGCTAAATTCCTGAGAACCCAGCAACTATCAATTATGCAATCAACCGTGAATGTCATAAGTTGTTGTAACTCACTGCCCCTGTGAATGTTGAGTGTGGGAGCCCAATAGCCACCCCAATAGCCATGTGAATCCCTGACTTCCTCACTAACAGGCCTCTGACTTTGGGTAACTGACTGCAATTTTCTCAGAGGCAACAATTTCACCCTCAGCCCTGGAGGGTGAATCATGATTGATCAAAGCCCACCACAGCTACCGGCGTCTCATTCCTTTTTGCAGGTGACTGTTTCAGCAATGGGCTTATGACCCAATTCTGGCCACTGAAACAAAGAGGGGTTTCCAGAAAAGATTTTGCATTTCAATGAAATCCCTTTGTCTCCCTGCCTCTGCATGCTGGCATGTGAGGATATGATGCCTTAAGCAGGCAGCCTTCTTGTGACCATGAGGGGGAAAATCAGAGGTTTGGTAAAGTGAATTTAGAGTGCTGTAATTATCAAGCTACTGAGTTAGCAGATCTTGGAACTGCCTGCCCTGTAATTCTAGTTATATGACATAGTACACCCCAGTGTTTTTAGCTACTTTTATCTGGGTCATCTGTTATCAAAAGTATCCTAAAGGATACAAGCACAAACTCATCGTGGACCCTAGTCGCTTGCCCTTTCTGAACTTCAGTCTCTCCTTGTATTAAATGATGGGGTTGGATGAGATTTATGCTGGCAAATGGGCCAGACTCAGCCTGACAGTTGCGTTTAGGTTTCCCTGTGTATCATACAGACCAAACATCCTAAGAACATGTGACTCTTACTTCCTACAATCCTTCTCACTGCCATTAGGTGCCTCCAGTCTCACAGGATAGTGGTGAAAACCAGAATCTTTTCTGTTAATCCTAACTCCAACTCTTCTGGAATGAAGAATCTCTTTGGACACTCTGGCTTTTCTCTGTAAGTGCTCATGGCCGGGGTGAAGGAAGGGGGTCTTAAGTTCTCGTGTGGCTTTAGAACTACGTGGTTTTCTCCAGATCTGCTATAGCACTGCAGAGTTAGCTGTGGCCCTGGACCCTGCAGAGCATCTTCAAAGAGGTAGTAGGTCTTTCCCATTCTTTGGAATATTGTGCTGCTTCCACAGTGAAATCTTGGGTATTAGAGACCCTATATTTTGTAACCTCTGATGCCAGGTCTCTTCCAGCTGCCTGTGCTGGATGCCTGCATATTCCCTTCCTGGGATATGTGTATGGATAGGTGCTGGGGAAGTCGGAATATTACTTAGATCTATTATCCTAGATACCTCTCTACACCCATATGTTATTATGCTCTCCTTTGGGATATGGTGCCAAGCCACAGGCAGAGTTTTCTTGTTGTCTCTCCCAGGCAATTCCCAGAAGAGCGGGCTCTGGCTTCTTGCTGTCCCCAGTCCCCTCATTCCCGTCTGGATATCTCCATCACGAGCTCCCCTACCCTTTGTCCAGATATGTCTACGCAGTAGGAGGTAGAGATGAGAGATGAATAAGAATCCTGCTATCTGCTTTCCTCATCAACTTCCTTCTTTCCACACCCCCTTTGGACAAACGGCCCAAGATTTCCTTCTCATTTTCCTGACAGGAAGGGACTTCCTCTGTCACAAATCCTCCTCCCCTAGGACTCATGACTTAATGGTGGACAGGAAAGAGAGTGGTAAACCAGAGATAACCTAAATCGAAATAATTTAAGAAATTGTATCATTGTACTACATTTAATTCCTTTTTGGCTTATTGCCAACATGTTAAAAAATTACAGAGTCTAGACGTAAAAATCTAGAATTGTATCTTCTCTTGAAAACTTAGACGTTCTGGCAACAGGGCACTCATACTCTTGGGCACAGTCATTGGCTTGAGCTGAGTAGACTCTTCCTCCCTTCAGTGGTGCAGGTACTATTGGGTTCTTCACAGTCTGGACACTGTCCTTTTTCTTGGACCAATTCATCCATCTCTGTTCCCTTTCTTGCCCTTTAAGCATTTAATTTTCCAGGACACTCTACTTACACAGCTGCGACTCTCCCTGCCCCCACCTACCCCATGGCCAGCATCCTGTAAGCAGAGCCAGGGAACATAGCATCTTACAGCCTGATAAAGGTTTGATTAGCACATGAATATATAACATATTATAGGTGATTACATGACCCCATGAAATGTGTACAACTAACACTTATTTTAACATAGCAAGAAAGGGATCATAGGGAGTTCCCGTCGTGGCTCAGTGGTTAACGAATCCGACTAGGAACTATGAGGTTGCGGGTTCGATCCCTGGCCTTGCTCAGTGGGTTAAGGATCCGGCGTTGCTGTGAACTGTGGTGTAGGTCACAGATGTGGCTCGGATCCCATGTTGCTGTGGCTCTGGCGTAGGCTGGAGGCTACAGCTCCGATTCAACCCCTAGCCTGAGAACCTCCATATGCCACGGGAGCGGCCCTAGAAAAGGCAAAAAAAAAGACAAAAATAAAAAGAAAGGGATCATACAACTTTCTAAAAGCACTTGAACATGTCACTGCGTTTTCGTCCTTTGAACAAGCTGTGGGACTGTAGGCAGGTTACTTGGGCCAGCTGGACTCCCATTTCTTCAATCGTGGAGTGAAGTGGGCAGGAGTAATGCCAGGACTCTGAAATCACATGAGTCCAGCACAATAAGCATACATCCTAATGTCAGGAGACCAAGGAACGTAAGACAGACCGTCTCCTCTAGGAGGTCTATGGTCTAGTTGGGGAAACAAAGCAAAAGCCCTCTAGATGGAAAGCGTCACAAAGCACAGAGGGCTCACCGAGTTCCAGGGGTCAGTGCTCGTAAACACTTAGAATCAGAAGGAGACAGAGAACTTCCCTTGCCAATAACACTTTCACCTAAGAGCCTAATTTCTTCCCTGAAAATTCAGCATCACTCTGTTCCTCATGAAGACCTCAAGTCTAGGTGAGTTAGTCCCCTCCACAGTGGTCTTTCAGCTCTGTAGAGTTGCTGTTTATTTGTCTGTCCCCCATTAGGCAGTGACTCCCCCCTGCCCCCCGCTTTTTAGGGTTGCACCTTTAGCATGTGGACGTTCCCAGGCTAGGGGTTGAATCAGAGGTGCAGCTGCCAGCCTAAGCCACAGCCACAGCCACACAGGATCTGGGCTGTGTCTGTAACCTACACCACAGTTCATGGCAATGCTGGATCCTTAACCCAGTGAGCAAGGCCAGGGTTCGAAGCCATAACTCAGGAATACTAGTCGGGTTCTTAACCCTCTGAGCCATGATGGGAAATCCTATGCTATGACTCTTGAGGGCCGGGAATGTATCAATATCTGTCTCTCTCTCTTGCTCTCTTTTTGGCTTCCTTGGAATTCCCACCTCATTATTTTGGTAACAATACTCAGTTCTCCTTGAATAAATTATGCCAGCACCTCACTCCATGTGGTCCTGATGAACAGGTGATAAAGATTTCCATCACACACATCCTCTCTCTGGTGGGCAAGTAAAATTAGGTCAGATTCTTTCAGGAGGGAATTTGAATCTTAAGGGAAGTGACATGCTGCGACAGAACATTGAAATAATTTGAGCCAAATCATTCTTTCCGCAGAGTCCATGTTGCTTCTGTGTCTGTGGTCCACTGACCTGTCCTTGTTCCTTGTCTCCTCCCTTGGATGTTCAATCCTTCCTTAACCCTGCAATCTTTATGATCCACCCCCCTCCACCCTTACCTTTTAAGTTAGACAAAGCCACTGCTGTCTGTTGCTTACAACCAAGGATCCTAACAGCTTCTGGGATTAAATCTTGTTCAACTTGGGTGCCTATCACAGAGTCTGGGATATGGTAAGCTCTGGGGATAAAATAGTAAATGTTTGTAAAGTGAATAAATCCTACCCCCCCCCCATGCCACCATCCACTCTACAGCATCCCTGACAGAAGGCTGTCTCTCCTCTTTCTATTAGACTCTAGTCAATGAGGAAGAGCGCAGTCTTTCACGAGGCAGCTCAGGCTATTTGGAAATGTGCCCCAAATGAATTCTATTGCACATCCCAAATTGTGAGCAAGTTCTTCCCAAACGAGTTAAAATCTTACTCACATTGCCTTCCCCCAGCTATTCCTTGTTCTTAACTGGGACCATGAGAATTCCTCCATCAGATAATTTCAGAGTCAGGGCTAGCCACATCTACAGGGCTTCAGGGTTTGCTAAGCGGTCTCTAAGGAATAATAACATCTCATATTTGAAAGGCAAATCGTACTAGGAAGATTTTCAAAGCTTTTTCCCGACCACCAGGTAATTTATTCTTACAAAATCTCCGAGACACAGATTGCTGTGGGATTACCAGTTCTCCATCTCACATGTCAGGAGGCTCTGTCTCAGGAAGATCCTCTCATTCTTTTTTCCAGGTCACACAGCTACCAAAGGGCAGAGTTGAGACTCAATGCTGAATCATTATGGCTTAATTCTCCCACCTTTTCCATTATACCAGGAGTCCCTCACCATAAGATTATAATAATCATGTCCACGGTGAAGACACAGTTTTAAAGGAGATACTCTGTTTTAGCTACGCTGCTGGTCAGCTTAAGTATTTTCTTTCATTCTTCCATCAGCCAAGAGCATGTGGTTATTTCTGTGTCGTGTGTGAGGAAATGGAGATCTAGTGCAGATAAGAGACTTGCCTAAGATCACTAGGTGATAAATATCAAAGCTGACACTTGTACCCTGAATACACACATGAAACACTCAGGGGACCGGATCGTGCTTATTTGAACCCCTGGCCCAAGCCTGAGAAGTCACCTTGGGTTCTGTTTGATTCCCTGACTGGGGACCCAGGGTCAACGGCCCTTCCCTTATTCACTATCCCTGTGACTTCTAGGACCACTTTGTTGCTTTCCTTTTTTCACACCCTACGGTCTTCCTCTAGCCTCCCCCCCCCCACCTATTTGCATTAAATGGTCGACAAGGTCCTATTGGGAAATTTTGTTGCTGAATGATGAAGCGGGGGAGAAGGGAGATTGTCTACACACACAGGTCGTTTTTAT
This sequence comes from Phacochoerus africanus, assembly GCF_016906955.1. Classification (NCBI taxonomy): domain Eukaryota; kingdom Metazoa; phylum Chordata; class Mammalia; order Artiodactyla; family Suidae; genus Phacochoerus; species Phacochoerus africanus. Next base: position 154,325,932 of record NC_062551.1, on the reverse strand, counting down.
TTCTCCTTCTGTGAGCCATATCAACTTGAGATGGAAAATGTTTCCCGCAGCTGCATGAAGGCCAGTAGGAAACATCTGTATTCTGTTACTCTGCTTCTCCCCATACTCCTCCCCCCAAAGGAATGGTGTTTTCTTAAAGTTCATCTGCAAGGTTCTATTCTCAGCACTGATAACACTATAAAATAATGGTAAAGTTAATTATTGGCAAATTAAAATGGAAGTGCTATCTAAATTCTTAGGACATTTACATGACTATCAAATGAGTTTATTGTGATTAAAATGATTAACGACATTCCAGTAAATACCAGAGCACTAAAATCCTGAATACAAAGAAGGTTAAAGTCTTATCATCATTAGAGCACATCAAGGAAAAAAAAAAAAATGTGAGCATTCTCCTTATCTGCTTGCATTAGGGAAAGAGACGCAGAGCAAATAAAGAAAATCATTTGAATCGTCACAAAAACGAAAATCTGGGGGCTCATTTTCTTATTTATGTAGCATTTGGAACCAACACATCTTGTACAGGAAGAGAAACAATAGTTCACATGTAATTTAAAGAAAACAGACCAACGGAAGAGATGAAAAGGCCAAAAACGTATCTAAGCCTATCATAACACTTTAGCATATATTCAAAAGGGCATTTTAAAACTGGGGAAAAGTCCGGATATTTAAATAAAGGTATTGGGGCAACAGGTCCATCATTGGTAGAGGGGAGAGAACTACCTTACGTGTTACCCTTAAAGAGATTCCAGAGCAAAATAACTAGATAAAAATACATGTGCATATTTCTATATTTCTACAGTACCAAGGCAGGGAAAACAGTAGAAACACCATTCCAAAAAGAAAAACCAGAAGAGAAAAAATTAATAGGTTTGGTAAGACACAATTTAAACTAAATCAAAAAGTAAATAATAACCTGATTCTCAAAACACCACACTCACCACCAACCAATGAGAGAAAAGTCCATAAGCTAATCATGTCCCCTGCAACCCTCACCCCAAATGTTGCCTTTAAAAACTCTTCCGTGAAAGCCAGCAGAGTTTGGTCGTTTGAGGAGGAGCTGCCTGTTCTCCATGCTTGGTGCCTGCAATAAACACCACACTTTCCTTTTACCAGGATCCAGTGTCAGTAAATGGGATATGCTGTGTGGTGGGCAAGGGGACCCAAGTTCAGTTCAGAGACAATAACAAAGGATCAGACTCTCCGAAGTGCTTCTTTTTCTTTCTTTCCTTTTTTGTCTTTTTGCCTTTTCGAGGGCCGCTTCTGCAGCATATGGAGGTTCCCAGGCTAGGGGTCTAATCAGAGCTGTAGCCATTGGCCTACGCCAGAGCCACAGCAACGTGGGATCCAAGCTGCCGCATCTGCAACCTACACCACAGCTCACGGCAACTCTGGATCCCTAAACCACTAAGCAAGGCCAGGGACTGAACCCACAACCTCATGGTTCCTAGTCGGATTCATTAACCACTGAGCCACAAAGGGAACTCCTCTGAAGTGCTTCTTATAAGCAAACACGTGTTGAGGAAATCACTTTGTAAATGACTATAAAAAATGTGAGATGTTATTGCCTGTAACCTCGGGGAAGCTGCACTGCTTCTTGAATGGATTGGATTCTTGCAGAGAGCAGCATGGCTCAGTGCAGAGCACCTGTGCTGTGGCATCTGGCAGAGATTCACTCTGTTCTTTAGTGATCATATGACCTTGGACAAGTCCCTTGCCTCCTCTGAGCTCCAGTCTCTCTGTTAGCTGTATAATGAGGAAAAAAAACACCTGCTTCAAGAGTGGTATAAGGGTTAGAGATCATTTAGGAAGAGCACCTGGAGGCCAGCCCACGTTAGATGTTCTACAAATGGGTGAAACACTATCACGATCATCACCACAGCCAGGTTCAGGAATGAATGACCTGGCCAAAATCACGAAGGCAACACCAAGACGTGGGAAGATCCTGATCAAACTTGTAAGAGTCGAAATTCTGATTCGAGACAGTATGTCCTAGAGGACATGGCGCAGGTTTCACAGACGGATAGACCTGGGTCCAAATCCTGATGGAACTGAGCAGAACCCCTTGCTCCACCCCCTCAATTACAAAGGCCCCTCCATGCCCCCTGCCCCTTGTTTGTCATAAAGCTAAAATCGCCCAGGCCTTCCTGGGTCACAAAAGAGCAAGTCCAAGCAGTTAAGGATTAGGACAGTAGAGTTCCTGATGCAGTGTCAATGCACATTCCTGAGTTGTTTTACAGATACTGTAACTGCCACCAGAAGGAAAATGCTAACCGCATGATGACCAGACTGCAGCCATGACACAGGCGGCTCCCTCTTAAGCACTGGTAAATCGATGGTTTGCATAATCCCAAGAACTGGCCTTGAGAGAGTGGGATTAACACTGTTGCTCATAATACTCTATATCTTTGTGGGCAGCAAAATCATTGCAGCTTGCTCTGCCCATCCATGTAAGTGGGCAGCTAAAGCTATCAGAAAAGAGATGCTTCAAACACATTTTGACATCTTTCACCCTAAGACCTCGACGCCCTCTCTCAGCATGAAGAGGTTACAGAAGACCGATCTTTGGCCCTAATCCCACAGAAATGAAATGATATCTGATGGGGTGGGGGAAGGGGAGCTTGTAGGCAGCTCTTTGTAGGAAACTGCCTTTAGCGGGAAACCTCTTTCTTGTCAATATAAGCAAAGCTACATTATCACTAACTTTTATTTTTTCAACCAAGTAATCAATACTTTATTTAGTTGAATTTTGAGTATTGACCATTTCATAGATTAAAATGGATTGCAGGTAGAACTAGAATTTCAGAATTAAGATATTAAGAATTTCTAGCCCAGAATAATGTAGAACAAGAACTGCAAGAAAGCCAAAAGAACATCTGTAAAAGCTAAAAGAGTAAGAACACAGAGCAGGCATAAAAGACTCAATTCTCTTTACAGTACTGGTGAAATATTTTAAGTCCCACTTTGGAATAAAGAAATTATGTTGCGTTCACAAATAGAATGCATAGTATACACGGTTTATACGTACATATATGGATTCATTAATACATACCATATAGCAATAACTTGTAACCAACTTGAATAAGGTCATTATTGACATTACAGATAACCCCATGTCAGGATTAAATTGCAACAAAATCTTAGTTATCAGGATCAGTAACTGTGATATGGTCAATTCCCCGTGAACATGGGCAGGAAGGGTCTCCTCACCCTGGGTGGTTTTATGTGTGAGTGTGTGTGAGCACGCACATGTACGTGTTGGGAGATGCACAACACAGTGTCAGTTACACAGTCAGCCGTCACTGTGTCGTTCTATGGAAACTACGTTTGCAGCTCACACACAGCCTATGCCGGGTGGACCTTGAACCTACAGAGGTGTTTGTGATGGCAGAGGTGTCCCCGCTGCTTAAGCCACACATGTCATGGATTTTGTTACAGCAGATTGAGCAGACTAAGAAAGTTTTTACTAATGCATTTTTTTACCTCTCATGGAGCCAAACTGCTTATATTTTGTGTGTGTGTGTGTCTCTCTCTCTCTTTTTTTTTTTTTTGTCTTTTTGCTATTTCTTTGGGCCGCTCCCGTGGCATATGGAAGTTCCCAGGCGAGGGGTCTAATCGGAGCTGTAGCCACTGGCCTATGCCAGAGCCACAGCAACGCAGGATCCGAGCCGCGTCTGCAACCTACACCACAGCTCACGGCAACGCCGGATCGTTAACCCACTGAACAAGTGCAGGGACCGAACCCACAACCTCATGGTTCCTAGTCGGATTCGTTAACCACTACGCCACGATGGGAACTCCTCTCCTTTTTTCTTACAGCCATTCCTGTGGCCTATGGAAGTTCCCAGGGTCAGATTGGAGCTGCAGCTGCCACAGCCACAGCCACAGCAATGCCAGATCTGCATCTGTGACCTATACCACAGCTTGGGGCAACACCGTATCTTTAACCCACCAAGCGAGGCCAGGAATCGAACCCACATCCTCAGGGACATTATGTTGGGTTCTCAACCTGCTAAGCTACCACAGGAACTCCCAAATTGCTTACATTTCAATCAGAAGCCCCCATGCCCTACTCATTTCTGACCCACTCACACCTTTCAAATCTTTCGATCACATAATACCTTGCCTAACCTATTGGTTCTTTCTGTAGATCAAAGAAGTAGAACTGAAGAATAGGTAATTAACAGATGACAGACCACTTTCCTAGCTTCCCCTTCAGTAATCTCACGAACAAACTGTGAACAATATTGCATCTAAGGAGAGAGTTCAGAAGCCTGTGGGCAGTGGGGGATGGCGACCCTGCCCGCTACCTCAATGATTGGCATAGTTGACTTTCCTTTTTCCCTTTAAAAACTTTCACGGTCAAGCTAAATCTTGGGAGATGGTTTTGGGCAGACAGTGAGTCCACCCTCTCCCCAGACTGCCAGCATTCTGATTAAAAGCAACCTTCCTTTTGACCAGCATTTGCCTCTTTCTCAGGTACTGATTTCCGAGCGGCAAGCAGCCAGACCTGAGTCTGGTAGCCCTGCCTCTGCCAACTGACAAGATCAATAAATCCAAGTGAGCTGCTTGTACTTTACGAGGCCATGTTTCTTCATCTGTAAAACGAGGTTGATAGGTTTACTTCACATGTTCCTATAAGGCATACATGAAATAACCCAGGTACAACACTTTGTACCGTGTCTGGCGCATAGTACGTGCTCAGTAAATGGAATCCATTATTTTGCCGTTGCTGGTGCACGTCTGCCTCAGACAGGTGTGCTGACACTGGCAGCACTGGGAGGCTCTCGGGAAATCTCTACAGCAAAAGCTCGGAGGAGCAGGTATAGTGGAGTTTTTCATGCTTTAGAGACTCTTGGGAAGGAAGAGGACTAATAAGTTATTTCATCTGCTACCTTCTCGCTTGAGGATCCCTGGCTACAAAGACACACTGTGATGTGTTTCTCAGATAAGTTACAAATAAGCCCCAACTTGCCTTGAAAGGATTTCTGCCATCTAATAGGCTGAGGTGTGAGTCCTGATGCTGTGAAATCCCCTGAGCAGAAAGCCTACTGGCTGTCAGAGGGGCTGGGCCCTTTCTGAGTGCTGGCACTTCAAGAGACAAAATGAGGGAAGATTTCCAAATAGGAACATCTGGAAATGGAATAGGAAGGCTCTGAGAAGGAAAACTCATTATTCAAAGCTGCCTCAGGCGACGTCTTCCTGGGAAGGTTTCCTGGGAACAGGAATCAAGGATCTGAGGCCTGACACCCAGGATTTTCACAAATGAAGCTATGGGATCTGTTTTTGGAGCATCCTGGGATTATTTCTTTCCCCAAGAGATCTTGAGCCAAATTGAAAGGCCAGCCAGTGTGGTGGCTTTTTCCAGGGATGCCCATACACAGAAAGTAACAAAACCTCACTGACAATTTAGAAAGTATTGTGCCAATTAACACAAGAGGCCACGTAGGATTTTTTATGCAATGGATGAAATTAAATCAGTTGCATGTTAGTGAGGAGTCTTTGGGTTATACATAATAGAAAGCCAAGTCAATCAAACTAGACTTTTTAAAAAATTGTGGTACGAGTTCCCATTGTGGCTCAGTGGGTTAAGAACCTGACATTGTCTCTGTGAGGTTACAGGTTTGATCGCTGGCCTTGATTAGTGGGTAAAGGATCCATCGTTGTCGCAAGCTGCTGTGTAGGTTGAAGATGTGGCTTGGATCTGGCATTGCTGTGGTTGTGGCATAGGCCGGCAGCTGTAACTCTGATTAGACCCCTAGCCTGGGCCATAAGATAAATAAAATAAAATAAAATAAAATAGTGATAAAATACAAATAACATGTAATTTACCATTTCTATTAATCCGCTCTGGCTGCCTAATATCATACAACAAAATATCAAAACTGGTGGCTTAAACAACAGAAACTAATTCTCTCACAGTCCCAGAGGCTAAAAGTCCAAGTTTAAGGTGCAGGCATGGTCAGTTTCTGGTCAGGCCTCCTTTCTTGGCTCACGGTTGGCCGCCTTCTTTCTGTGTCCTCATATGACCTTTCCTCTTTGCAAACATAGAGAGAGGGCTTTGGTGCCTCTTTCTTAAAGATACCAGTTCTACTGGATTAGGGCCCTAGTCATGACCTCATTTAACCTTGATGACCTATTTAAAGACCCTGTTTCCAATACATGGGGGTTAATCTTTACTATGTGGATTTTGCAAGGATGCAGTTCCATTCCAGTAACATCATCTTAACCATTATTTTTTTTTCTTTTTCTTTTTAGGCCCGCGCCCGTAGCATATGGAGGTTCCCAGGCTAGGGGTTGAATCAGAGCTGCAGCCGCTGGCCTACACCACAGTCACAGCAACATGGGATCGGAGCAGAGTCAAAAGGGCTCAAGGTATATCATCAGGATTCCAAATAATGGTTATGAGTACTCTCTGCTTTGTCCTTCTCTCAGTCTGGCTTGTCCTATGTGATGGCAAAGATGAGAATTCTTGGTTAATGCTGTCTTCTCAACAAGGAATCTTAGGAGAGAATACGGCTATCCTATAAGTTCCATCAAAAAGTTTTAGGAGTTCCCGCTGTGGGATCGGCAATGTCTCTGCAGTGCAGGGACCCAGGTTCAATTCCTGGCCAGGGACAGTGGTGTTGCCACAGCTGCAGCGTAGGCCACAACTGGGGCTCAGACCTGATCCCTGGTGGGGTCACTCCACATGCTGTGGGCGGCCAAAAAAGAAAGAAAGAAAGACAAAAAAGGAATAAAAGAAGTTTAAGCTACTGCTCTTATTGGGGTACATTTGAACCAATCCTTTGACTGTCAAGCATGGATTGTGTGCTCAGCCATATGATGGGTGGAAGATTTATATCACGAACCAGGAGGAATGGTTCCCATAAGAAAAAGAACGGTTCTGTGCCACTGTGACCTGTGGTGTAGGCCACAGACGTGGCTGGGATCCTGGGTTGCTGTGGCTGTGGTGTAGGCTGGCTACAGCTCCAATTCGACCCCTAGCCTGGATGCAGCGGTGAAAAAAAAAAAAAAGGCAGACAGAAACTCCAGATGAATATTGCCAGCCTGCTTTCCTTAAAAAAACTGCCCTTCCATGGAAATAAAAGTACAGGATTTGCCAGTGCCCCCCTGTGTTACAGGGTATTCTTGTGATCTGCACATGAAAGCAAATCCCTGCAGCTATAAAACTCTCCCCCAGCCTCCACCAAGCTCAGCTATGTCAGTCACCTGAAGTCAGCAGCCAAAAAATTCAATGAAATTCGGAAACTGAATGATCCATAGCATAATGCTATTTACTTGGGAAATAATAATTTATTTTTTACCTAAATTTTAATTTTTAGGGCTGCACGTGCGGCGTATGGAGGTTCCCAGGCTAGGGGTCTAATCTGAGCTACAGTTGCTGGCCTATGCCACAGCCACAGCAACACCAGATCAGAGCCGCGTCTGTGACCTACACCAGAGGTCACAGCAACACTGGATCCTTAACCCCCTGAGAGAGGCCACAGATAGAACCCACAGCCTCATGGTTCCTAGTCGGATTCACTTCTGCTGCACCACGACAGAAACTCCTGTTATCTAAATTTTAAACCCAGGAAGTTTGGGGGTTCAGAAAAATCACAATCCTAACTCCATGTAGTCTAAATGTGTTATTTTCAATATATTTCCTAATATAAAAAAGCAGTTTCCCCCTACCTTCATTAAGCACATTCTAAACAAATATTTTAGAAGTGGCAATTTCAGAAAGACATCAAATTTTTAGGACCCTGCCCCCAACACCGTAAGTTAACCCTGGTCATGGTGCTATCTCTAGGTTAATTTGGAGTATAGCTACAGAAAGGGATATGATTGCCTAGTTGTAGCAAGCACTAGACAAAGCCTTGCCCATACAGAATTTTTTATTACCAATTACCAGAATCTCAGAAAAGCTCAGCAGGGATCCCAAGCCTTCTGTCTCTAGGAGACTGAGAGACCTCGTCCAGGGTCACTCACAATAAGACTTGTCCAGGGTCACAGACATTGATTTGTCCAGGGTCACACACAATGTGACTGACTGAATGGCAATTCTGGGATCCACAGCAAGGGTCTTCTTGGACTTCTCTGTTGGCTCACTGGGTTAAGGATCTGGCATTGTCACGGCTGTGACACGGGAATCGGGCAAAACAAAACAAAGGAATGACAAAACAAACACAGAACCCCAAACAAATAAAGGTTCTTCTGACTCCAAATGCCATGCCTTGTCTTTGATTGTCTTTTTGTTTGTTTGTTTGTTTTGTTGTTGTTGTTGTTGTCGTCGTCGATTTTTTGGGTGCAGGAACTCTGATTTTATTGTCCTTTAAGGGGTTCTTAGTCCTGCCTTTGTTTGGCTGATCCTCCCTCCAGGTGGTGTTGGAGGCACAGTCCATCACTGCATGACACAAGGGAGATACCATCCAATGTTCTGCAAGCCTACTGTGTGCCCCAACACATACGTTTATTATTAAAGCTCAGCAGGGATCCCCGAACCCTAAATGTGACCTAAAACCCTGGATATAATCTAGTTCCTGCCTACCTCCTGATGTCATCTAATTTCCCTCCCTCCTCCATGTAACACAACCTACAACCTTGCAGCTGCCTCGGTGCCCCAATGTACCAAGCTAGTCCCCTCAATGTCTTTACCTACCCGGACCAGCACTCCCCACACACTTACATCTAACTGTTGCTCACCTTCAGTGTCAGGTAAAATGTCATCTCACGGGGAAAACGTCTCTGGATGCCCCAGTAGGGTTAAGGGCACCCTGTTTTGTTTTCTCAGCACAGCTTGCTCCGTGGTTCCCTTCCTTAGCTCTTAAAACAATTGGTCTCAATTGCCCAGGCAATCATTTCTTTAACGGCTGTCTCTATTCATACACCCATTCACAGACATTTTTTTGAGAGCCTACTGTGTGCCTCGTAGGTGCTTATTGTCTGAGCCACAGAGGCTAGAGCAGTGTGGGAGTATGAACTCTGGGCGAACTGAGATTTGGTCTGTTTTCCTTCCCTGAGTATCTTCCAGCCTAGTCTTGTGTTCCACCCAGAGCAGGAATCGAAAGAATGAATAAATGAAGAAAGGAATGAACACTGTCAATTATTTATGTAAAAGCCTCATTCCATCCCCTTCATTTACAGGCTGACTCTAACCCTATTATCTCTTGAGTCCCCAGCACTAGCATAGTGCCTGGATGGGATGGGAGCTCAAAAAACACATATTCTATTTAATGAATCAGTGAATGACTCAAGCAATCAATTTAATTTGGCATATGCCTTCCTTGTAGGTGTGCCCATTAATTACCAATTACCAGTGTTTACATTCCAATGCTTAACCGTTTTTTGCTGGCTTCTATAAACTCTCCGGGATGAGAGAATTGGCTTCTCAAACGACTTCCTGCATAAATTAGCCCATCTGAAAGTGAGTGTTTATCCCGGGCTCTTTGAAATTCACATCATTCGCACCAACACCCCGCTCAGACGGTTCTTTAATTCCAGTCACCTGGGATTTCTTCCTACCTTTGTTGCCAGCTTCAGCCTAACGCCACTTATCTTATCCACCTGGATTTACATATAAGAAAGGTCTAATCAAAGCATGCCTGATTGTCACATCCACCCTGGTTACAAATCTGCCATCTAATCAAGAAGCCATACAGCAAATCAACATGCACTTCTTTCTGAAATCTTTTACAGAAAAATGGGAGAGCAGGAGTCAGAGCTGGGAACAAGGGCAGCAAGAGTCAAGCAAGGGAAAATTCCCTCCATGTCTGTGTAACACTGGGAAGAAAGAGACAAGGCAAAATGCTTTGTCTGCAGTTTGATACAACAGTGGGTGTGGAAGGAAAACTAATGACCATAAAGTAACATATTTCTAACCCAAGGGAGCCTATGGGTATTTCCACCCTAATATTCTCAGAGTGGACAAGGCTACAAAGTTAGCCTCAGAGATTTTTAGTCCAAAACCTTCCTTTTCCATTTTACAAGGCAAGTCAGGTTCAGAGAGGGGAATTCGTTAATGATAATGTTAACTTTGCACGCTTAGAATGCGCAAGCTTTGCAGGCATGGTCTCTCTGGACCCTCCCAATTCCTGTTTTGTATTCTTTTATTCTTTCCTTAATGCAGATAAGGAAAACAAGGCTGGTTAATGTTATGTTCCCCACCCACAGAGCAAGCAGGCAGTGAAGCCAGGACTTGAAAGTTGGTCCTTTCAGCGAACATATTTTTTCATTCTACCAGATGAGCGCATCTTAACTTTAATGTTCATGCAAGTCTTCTGGAGATTTTGTCGAAATTCAGATTCTGATTCTGCAGGCCTGGGGTGGGGCTCTGCTTTTCTCCCAGGCGATGCTGCTGGTGCACAGACCATATATAATCCTGACCCCAACACTCTATAGCTGTGTGACCTTTGCAAAATTGCTTAATTTCTCTGTGCCTCAATTTCTTCCGCGTCAAAACAGAAAAATAGTACCTACGGCACAGGTGTGTTTCAAGGATTACACGAAACACTCTAGAGAGAGCTCTTAGCAACTTCTCTGCTCTATGCAGCAAGAGAAAACACCCAGGAAGCACTGGCTATTATTACAGGGATAAACTCTGTACCAGGCACTGTCCTGGGAATACAGGGATGAAAAGACAGTGTGTTTGGCTTCAAGAAAGTAGTCTAGTGGGCAGGAAATATTTGGGCCACAATGGGCAGTGAGAAAGGGCGTGGAAGCTCAGAAGACAGCTTCCTAGCATAGGTGTGGAATCAGAGAAAGCTTCTGAGAGTCAGTGCCTTTTTCTTCCACGCTCAATGCGCACTAGCAGAAGAGATCAAGTTAAGGGGCCGATTGGCATGTGGTCACTGCAGGCCACTGCAACAGGGCAGTTTCTCATCCAGGGGCCGAGCAGCCTTTAGAGGGTGATACGATCTGAGGTGACTGCTGCAGAAAGATTTCTGTTGTCTCTGGGTTCCCTCTTCTAGGACCTGGAATTCAGCCACCCGGTTTCAGTCAAGACTCAAAACTGAGATATAACGCCCTTATATATTGATATAACTAAACTCTTCTCCTCTATGTTTTTAAGATTTCTAAGTTCTATCCACCCCCAAGACACACCATATTATTCACACCCGCTAAAAGTGAGCGAAGGCTGCACGCCTTGAAATCCTTCATTTGTGATTAGAGCTGAAGCGTCCACTGAAGTTCTCTAATTGATTGGAACTTCTTTTTTCCACCCCCTAAGGGCATAGTTTAACAATTCTCTTATAATTGAGAAAACAGAAGCTGAAATGGAATGACCTATGAGCTTATAGCAGAGCCTAGACTAAAAGCAGTTCCCTGATGCTCCTGCAACCCCCTCTTAGAGCAGGAACTTTAAAAGGCACGAGGCGAGGATACACACTCTGCCCTCCCTTCCCTAAGGAATCCTGGAAAACTGCTAACGCATTTGACATCTTCCCTGGGAGTGCTGGAAATAGCCTCCCCTGGTGAGGCTCTGGCCTTTGAGTTGCACAGCCCCCCCAACCTGGAGCCCGGTGGGCTCCATCCCTGACAAGCAGCCTTGAGGTGCTTGAGCACGTGATGAAATCCTGCTGAGCTTCTGCATTCAAAAAATGACATGGAAATACTAATACCTGCTGACAGGTTTGCTGTGATGATTCAATATGATAATGTATGTAGAGCACCTGGTTAGTAGGCGCTCAACTGGTGGCGGGGCATGTCAAGGGTTTTAAGCAAAGTCACTCATTCAGACATTTGGCTGGCTGGCTGCACCTGCCCCTGAGGCAACACACAGCCTGCAGTCCGTAGCCTGAGGGTGTAGTCCTTGGGAATTGCAGCCCTTGCTCCTCTGCAGCCTCCAGCCTTCCTGCCCCTAGCAGCATCTCTTGACCCTCTATTCCATGCTCCAGCCCTGCAAAGTGACTTCTAGTTCCTGGAACACTGCTGCCCTTGCTCTGGACCCGTGCTTTACCAGGAGTGTTCACTCCTCCTCCAACAGCGCACATCCTTCAACCCGCTAAGTCTCATCCTTTCTGGTTTAATCATGTTTCCCAATAGATACTTTCTCAGGAAGCCTGCCCCAATGTACCACCAAGCCCATGTTTATGCTCTTGTGGAGCAGCTCACAGAGAACCGGGACCAGCTACCAATTCCCCAGGTCCTCATCTCCCAGAAGGATGTAAGCTCAGCAAAAGGCAGAGCGGCATCTGAAGGCTTGTTCACCATCACGTCTCTCTCACCCCACTCTGGGTCTGGCACAGAGTGTGAACTCAATAATAGCTGTAAACAGAGTGGACCAGAATAACAGTAAAAGTATTGAGAAAAAATAAAGTCACCCATGGTAGGGTGAGCAAGACAAATGGGCTTGTCCCAATGTTGAGACAAAAATGTACACAAATAATTTCATGTCCAGCCTTTCTAGGACAAAGCAGGGTTAGAAATAAAACAGAATACAACACAATAAAGTAAACCTGCTACCAGATGTCTGGGAACAAGGGCACCACAGCCAATGCTACCTGTCTATCGGGAAACCCTAAAAGAATCCAGGCTTGTCAATGCAAGGTGCCGGATGCCTGGGTGGGGATGGGTGTGAGCAGGGCCTCTCTATATAAACCAAAGAAAGAAAGCCACCCTCTAAACTCCCATCACTGAAAAGCCAGAGTCTTCCTTTCCTAGTGCCTATAGAATTGAATTAGCATAAGCATTGTCATGTAATGAGTTGTCAGGCTGAAGATGTAATTATTGCAAAGCAGAGAAAAATTTCAAAAGTTGAGCTTTAATGGAAAAATGAGATGGGAGCTCTGGCGTTGAAGTATAAAACAAACTTTTTAATATTCATTCCTCTCGCACTCTTTGAAATTCACCTTCAGAGCTCCAAGGTGAACAGGGGGAAAAAAGTTCAATAATTTTCAAATCCTAATTATAATTCATCACAGGTGATTAAACAAGGCTGTGGGTATTTGTTGTTCACCACTTTTTTTCTTCTTACAGTGGACATTTAATTTTAATTAAAAACGGAGGTTTTTTTCTTTTCTTTTTTTTCCCTAATGATGCCTGGTTACCTGTGCTTCTGTTTCTCTTTCCTGCATAGAAACTCAATTTTTCCACCCTCCACTGCTACTAGAAACAAAATACTGCATCCATATTAATGCCTTTTATTTCGGTGGGGAGCCTGTTCGTTTATCCATTTCCTGAAAGAGCCCATCCAAACTCCACAGGCTGCTTTTCCAGGTGCCCAGCATTTAGCCAGCACAGTGTCTTAAATTTCTGAGCTTCGGTTTCTTTTTTTGAAAAATGGGGAGGATGATAATGAGATTTTGCTACCCAAGGTAAGGACCCTGGAAATATGAGATCCTTTCTTCTCCATGTACCCTATAGGACAGATGCCACCAGGACATCGAGGAACCTGTACATTCCCTCCAAGTGCTGGCTATTGTCTCCGCTACTGATAATTGTTTCTTCATTCACTCACTCAACAAACATACTGAATTCCTTTTGTATACTAGGCACTCTGTTAATTTCTAGGGATTAAAAAGAGAAAAGAAAGCAAATGATACGCCGTCTTTTACCATGAGGACTGACCCAGTTTAAACAGGCAGAAAGACATCAGAACAAATAGTTTCAATTCCATTTGATCCTCACAGAAATGCTCCAAAGGTCCATAGGAGATGGAATTAGGAGTAAGTCTTGTGTACCTCTGTAGCTGTGTGAACTTGAGAAAGCCCTTTAATATTTTGGGACTCAAAATTCACTGCATGAAAAACAGGGTCAACAGGAGTTCCCTTTGTGGCTCAGCAGAAACGAATCTGATTTAGTGTCCATGAGGTTGCAAGTTCGCTCCCTGGCCTCTCTCAGTGGGTTAAGCATCCGGTGTTGCCCTGAGCTGGGGTGTAGGTTGTCGCAGATATGGCTTGGATCCTGCGTTGCTATGGCTGTGGTGTAGGCTGGGGGATACAGCTCCGATTTGACCCCTAGCTTGGGAACCTCCTTATGGCATGAGTGTGGCCCTAAAAAGACAGTAAATAAATAAATAAAATTTAAAAATAAATACATAAATAAAACTGGGTCAACAGTATTATTTCTACCACGGTTTGAATATGTATGAAGATGATTTTGCTTGCTTTTCCATCTTCTCTTCCACAAGTCTCTTATGTTCCAATCACACTTCTTAGCCTTTGTGTCTATGGCTTCCCCTACCTAGGCACTTTTCTCATTTACCCTGGGTTACCTTTTGAAGTTAGGAGAGATGCCATGACCCCTGTGAAGACTTCTCATGCCCTTTAGGAGAGTTCATTTTGCCTGATACTATTCTCATCACACCTCTCCATTCTTGCCCAGATTTCAGCCTCGATCCTGTGGACTTGTTTGTTCCCCCCACCCCACCCAAATGGTGAGTTCCCTGATGACCGCATCCTAGTTGTCCGTTTACTCCGTGCCTGCTGAAGGGACAGTTAATGAATGGATGAGGGAGGGTGTATTAGGATGGCTTGGTGGTAAGCAACAGAAATGGATTTTGGCTAAATTAAATGGGAAGGTCAATGTACTGAAAGGACACCCAGTAACTGAGAACATGGCAATGAGATGGACGATCAGGCTCATGGATGGATGGAAACTAGGGCAGGTGTAGAGACCTAAGAAGCGTCAAACTGATGGATCACAGCCACAGGAATTCACCCAACTCTCTTCACATCATTGCCATATACCTTTCTAGGTTGATCCCTCACCAAGGGAATTTTGGATTCTATTTCCAAAAGAAGGGGGCTGAATGCTGTGTAGCCTCACATAACAAATGTCCACCATAGACTAAGTGAACAGATGAGTGCCTAGAACTTTGTGACTTATTTGTTTCTGAATCCCAATGCTTGGCTCAGTGCCTTTCAATAAGATATATTTATTCATACTTATTTTAGGATCTATTCTGTTTTTTTTTTTTTTTAAGAGACAGACTTTACGTTTATCTGCTGCAGGAGAGACTGAACAGTCAACCCCAATATCTTCTCTATAGAGCTTTCTGCCAGACAATGTGAGGCTTCATCTAATCACTCTGGCTGTCTTTGCAATTATCAGTCTTCTTGTTTAATAAATCAATTGAGAGCTGTCCACATTGGCTGTTAAGATGCCCCAGAATAGTCATCCTAGAGGGACAGGTACAACTGAAGTCCCCTTATTCTGTTGTCCTTTAAAAGTACAAATTTACAATACTGTCTTTTGCCACTTCCTATTTTGTATCGGTTTCTGAAGCTTCATTCTTCATTAAGATCAAGTTTACACAAGAGGCTCTAAGCAAAGCAAACGCAAGTCAGACATTTTTGGATGGAACCCAAAGCCCCTGGTAATTCACAGGTGAAGAGGATTAATTTCATTACCATGCTCCTGACACACCCCTTTCAGAGTGGCTTAACACTGCTGTTTAGTAAATGTTATTCGCCTCCTGCTTCTGGTACCAGCAACATTTGCATATTCATGAGAAATGTGTGCACAGTATTAAACCCAGCAGTTACCTCGCTCCTCATTCGGATTCCCCCTATGAATGCTGATACCTTTTCCTCTGGCTGGAGCCATGATTTTTCTCAAGGTCAACATTTGCCAGCATCTCCCCAGAGAATGGGGAGTCTCCACTGCCTTGAACCAGCCATGTGCTGCTGCTTTCTGCACACTCAGTGGGTGTGACTCTGTGTGGCTTCAGTGAATATGATGAGAAGGAGCCATACAGGGAACACTTGTGTGCAGGGGGACCACTGGTAGTGGACACACAAGAGCTAGTTCTAGTCTCGGTTCCAGCACCTGCCTTGATGTATTTGCTTTCACCCACTGAACCTCCACATCCTCAGTTATGAATTAGATAAATCATCTCTTGCTGTTGTGTTGACCACTGGAGATTACGCTGGCAAAGGCTCTTTGTCAACTATGAAGCCCTATGGAAAAATACCAAGTTTTTGTATTTGTTCCATGTTCTCTTATGAAAGAAAATAGAGGAAGCCCATGCTAGTCCATCCCATGGAGGGATGGGGATGCGGGAGGGAGAAACAGACAGATAGACCGACGGATAGATACTGCTTCCTGGTTGGCCCTCAGCTGTTATTCCAGCTGAGACCTCAGACTTCACGGCTTAGCCGATATGAGACTTCTCCAGTGTGCCTTGTCTAAATTACTGGCCTACATCATCACAGAATATGGTAATAATATGTTGTTTTTAGCCACTAAGTTTTGGGGTGGCTTGGGATGCCTCAGTAGATCCCTACAACACAACCAGCCTAATACTCACTGGGGTCCATGCCTTTGCACAAGTCCTGTTCCAACCCTGTTATGACCTGACAATGTCACGTCCTTAATGTTGGTAAGGAGCACAAGGCAGTGTAGCTGGCCTTTACCCATCCACTTTGCTATTTTTCACTTAACTTTGGAACCTCGCTTGGAATGTTCTGTCTACTGTATCTTGGTGCCTTGGACACATCTTTCCAAATAACTTGTGGTTACAAAAATCAAGACTAAAGACAATTCTTAGTGTTAAGATGAACCGCCGAGAAGAATATCAAACAGGCTAATGGAACAGAGAGTTACCACAGAAAGCTGTAGCTAGAGTGGTCAGGGAGTGCTTCTCTGAGGCGGTGATGTCTGGGCAAAGACATGAAGGATGAGAAGGAGGCTATGCTTCCTGAGTTGAAATGATTTTTCTTTTCTCTGACCTCATACTGTCTTTTGTATGCCTAGTAGGACATTTGTCATAGCCAGCCTGTTTCCAGAGTTATCTGTTTCTGTCTTCCCAGCAGGATTGTGAGGGTCTGAAGGGAAGGCTTTATCTTTTTTTATCCCCATATTCTTCTGTGATCTTGCATCTAACAGGTGTTCAGTAAATGAGTGCTAAATAAAACAAATCAAGTTGAGAGTGCATCAGAGGCCCTGCTTCACAGAGGTATTTGCCCAGAAACTGTCAAGGCTGTTCATGGACACACAGTTAACTGCACAGAAAAGGACCAAATGCATGGGCATCCTTTACAGCAATGTTTAAAGCATTAGCTCCATAGAGAAGAAGCTGTACAGGAGCCTGATTTCAAGTGGAGAGGCCTGCATAGACTCCACAGACACCTGTTCTTGATTCCAAGGGCAAGTTCCACTTTTTGCCATGGTGTGTTTGCTTGAGGAGTCATTTCAACGTTGTCCAAATCTGATAGGTTTCCTATGATCCTTACTAAGAAAATAATTTGGCTACTCATTCATTTCCTTGTCCTTTCCTTGAAGTTTTTTGTTTTCTTATTCATAGCGTTACATCTCAACCTCTTTATATATAACTTCTTTCTCCAATTAGTATCACTGTACACTGAGGCTTTCTTCTAAACACATAGAGTTTAATCCCTGGAGCAAAATCTTGATGGATGGCTGTGGTGCCATATTCATGATTTGCATTCTCATCTGAAGATCTGCAGTCAGCCATACCTTGTAGGCCAATATTTTTCATGATATACTGGTGAGTCATTAAATCAATTTAGTAGGTTATGACTAGAATATTATTTACATTAAATTGAATAACAGAAAAGATGATAGTATATCAAACTTAAAGGTATGCTTTTTCAAACCTTGTGTATTTGTGTGTGTGTGTGTGTGTGTGTTTGTACAGGGTCATAGTCAAAAAGGTTTATAAATTACTATTATGAACATTTCTCCAATAACATTGCCTGAGTCATCTTTTTTTCTTTATGACATGCTCAGCTTTCACGGGAGAACATTAACTTTCTATGAGGCCCAGTGTGACTTAACATGGCCAAACTGAATTCTTCACCTTCTCCTTCAATTCGTTCTTCCTTCTGCCTTCCCTCTTTTCAAGAGCTATCATCTATCCAGTTATGAAAATTAGATGTCACAACATCTTCTAAATTCAACCTCAAAAGCAAAACAAAACCATATCCCTTTCCATCCATCCAAAGCCCATACCTTGGCTCAGATTTTCGTCATCTCTTGACGGATCATCACATTACCTTGCATTAGGTCTTCTTAGTTTGAGCTCAGCCCTGCCCAGTTAAAACTTCATTTATAGTGTCCAGTCTTACATTTAGGTCTTTAATCCATTTTGAGTATATTTTTGTGAACGGTGTCAGAGAGTGTTCTAATTTCATTTTTTGCATGTAGGTGTCCAGTTCTCCCAGCACCACTAATTGAAGAGATTGTCTTTTCTCTGTTGTACATTCTTGCCCCCCTTGTCATAGATTAGTTGACCATAGGTGCATGGGGTTATTTCTGGGCTTTCTATCCTTTTCCATTGATCTATATTTCTGTGGAGAGAAGGGAACCCTCTTACACTGTTGGTGGGAATGTAAGTTTGTGCAATCCCTGTGGAAAAGAGTATGGAGGTTCCTCCTAAAACTAAAGATAGAACTTCTATAAAATCCAGCAATCCCACTCCTGGGCACTTATCCGGGGAAAACCATAATTTGAAAAGATACATGCATCCCATGTTCACTGCACCACTATTTTACAATAGCCAAGACATGGAAGCAACCTAAATGTCCATCTACAGAGGAATGGATAAAGAAGATGTGGTACATATATGTAATGGAATATTACTCAGCCATCAGAAGAATGAAATAATGCCATTTTCAGCAACATGGATGGACTTAGAAATTATCATACTAAGTGAAGTTAGACAGCGAAAGACAAACATTATATATCACTGAGATGTGGAATCAAAAAAAATGAAAAGGATACAAATAAACTTATTTGCAGAACAGAAACAGACTCACAGACTTTGAAAAATGTATGGTTACCAAAGGACAGAGTGGTAGAGGGAGGGATGGACTGGGGCACTGGGGCTCTGGGACTGGCCTGTGCTCACTGAGGGATGTGGAATGATTGGCCAATGGGGACTTACAGTACAGCACAGGGAATCCTACCCAATAGTCTGTGATAACCTATGTGGGAAAAGAATCTCAAAGAGAATGGATGTGTATCTGTGGATAACAGCATCCCTTTGTTGTACAGTAGAAATGATCAACTTATTTAAATAAAACTTTAAAAATTATTAAAAAACGCTAAAAACTTCATTTAGCTCCTTGAATGAACCTTATTTATGTCAACATTTAGTTGAACCATACACATCTATTTCCTCTTCTTCCAACAATGTTATTAAAATTAAAGTAAAAGAGTAACCAAAAAGGGGGAGGGTGTTGATAAACAATAAATGAGACCTGATGCACATAAGTAAATTTAGACAAGCCAGAGAGCGGCTGGATGATAGCTTCCCAACCCAGCAGTCCAGTTATAACTGAGGGAGTAGATTCAGCTGGCAAGGATGCTCATCAGCCAGGCAGAACCATGGATGGTTCAGGATTCAGACTTATCATGGAGGACAGAGGACAAAAGGAAAATCGCTGAAGCGAACAACTTTGCTTCTTTCTCTTCTCCTAGATGCAGTATATTAATACCCTGATGCTCAGGGGAAAATCTCTACATTCTAGACCCTCTCTACTGAGAAATGAATGAAAAAAAAACATTTGTGTGTATTTATATATACATATATATATATAGGACATAAAGAATATAAATGAGTTCCCATCATGGCGCAGTGGAAACGAATCTGACTAGGAACCATAAGGTTGCGGGGTCGATCCCTGGCCTCGCTCAGTGGGTTAAGGATCTGGTGTTGCCGTAAGCTGTGGTGTAGGTTGCAGACGCGGCTCGGTCTGGCGTTGCTGTGGCTCTGGCGTAGGCCGGCAGCAGCAGCTCCAATTAGACCCCTAGCTTGGGAACCTCCATGTGCTGAGGGTGTGGCCCTAAAAAGACAAAAGACCCTCCCTCCAAAAAAAGAATATAAATGATTTCTATGAAATAAATTTAAAAATTTTAAATATGTAATTGATATACATATTATACATGTATATATTATACAATTGTATATAAAATATATGATTTATATACAATTACATATATGTATATTATATATATATATATGTTTTCTTTTTAGGGATGCACCTGTGGCATATGGAAGCTTCTGGGCTAGGGATTGAATCAGAGCTGCAGCTGCTGGCCTACACCACAGCTACAGCCATGCAGGATCTGAGCTGTGTCTGTGACTGACGCCACAGCTCATGGCAATGCAGATCCTTTAACCCACTGGGCAAAGCCATGGATCAAACTCCTTATGATTACTAGTTGGCTTCATTACCCCTGAGCCACAATGGGAACTCCTATATTTTAAATTTATTTCATTTATCTTATAATTTAAGTCTCTGGTTAAATTCCTTCATCTGAAAAATAAGGTCACCTCCAACTTTGACAATCTATGATTTTCTCTCCTCTGTGCAAATTTACCTCTATTCTCTGATCATTAAACCAACCTGCTGAACAGATTTTTTTTTTTTTAATATAAAAAAGTGTATGCATTGCCCCCATGGGCTTGGGCTTCATTACTAGTAGAATCCTGAAGGAATTTCCAGTAAAGCATTTGAATTCTCAAATCTAAGGGCTTGGTGAGACATGAGAGAAGACTTATAATAAACGAGTCATTCTCCTCTCACAGTAATAATGCCATTAACCTAACCACTATTTATTAAATGCTTGTGACATACCAGGTATTTGATTAAATACTTACAGACATGGTCACACGTGGTATTCAGACAACTTATCAAAGTGGACATTATTGTTTCCATTACGCAGAAGGGGAAAACTAAGGCTCAGTGAAGGTAAGCAACCTCACAACGTCACAGAACGAAGAGAGTTCCAAAGTCAAGTTCCTATGTCAAGACTTCTGCCTCAAAACATATTCTCTTAATGTTACCCTGCATCGCTACCTAGTGGCTGAGCTCTTCTATTAACTTCAAATCACTTCCCCTGTGCCTCACTTTCCTCATCTGTCAAATGGGAGAAATCCCTTTTGTGGCCCCTATCAGATACTGAACTTAATTCTGCCTTGATAAAAGGGTGTCATAAAAAATGCAAGTTGTAAATATAAATTGTAATTTGAAGGCTTTTGAGTACACGGTTCAACAAAGCCTAACTCCCGTTGACCTTACACCAAGCCTCTTGTTCTCTGCTGATGGGAGCCTGTAGGCATTTTATGTGTAGTCCCTGGGACTAGAGGCTGAAAGCTTATGAAACAATAAATACACTTTAAAAGCAAAGGTAACAGTTCATTAGAAAATGTCCCTTCATGCATTTCCCTTTTCTTGCCCTTAGACTACAGAAATGGATTCTGGTTTCCTCCTCTGGACATTCAGGATAGTCACTGAGTTTTTTTGTGACTATTAAACACCAAAATTCTACGGCAGAAGAAACGCAAAGTGCTATTTTAACAAATAACACATTTGGCAAAAGGTTCATCATTATGTCAAAAAATAAACTTAGTAACATAGCCCCACCATTTTTTTTACACTCCAGATGTTAAAACATCTTGTTTAGTCACTTCTGCATATATCTCAAACTGAAAATCTGTTTGTTTGAAACAGAAGTCTTGTTGTACTTTAAAAATAACGTAGTCTGGACAAATAGAATTCTTCTGGACAGGAGCAAAGTTGGCACTATTTGCAAATGGCTGCAGGAACGAGATCCCCACTGGGGCATTGCTGGGGGCTGGGCCCAGAATCTTCCCCTGATAAGCTCCCCTAGGAGGGGCTCCCTGCGTGTCCTCAGCTCCTGATTCTCAGAGCTCTTTACCGAC